>NC_044038.1:160693831-162010081 GCF_901765095.1 Microcaecilia unicolor
GTATTCGATCTAGCATATATAGGTCGAGAATCATCAGAATATCTCCAAACTACACCCTCAATAGTAGTATCACACCATTGGCATGCTCCACATTTTGAATGACCCAAAACAGCAGAGTTAGTACACTCATAATCCAATCTTCTGTATGATAATAACTCCCCCAGAGTTTTACTCCGTTTATAAGCATAGAAGTCTGATAATCCCTATAAATACATTTATAAGATCATGAGAAATACTCTATTGTATATATTTGAACATCAGTTTGAAGAAAATTCCTGCTGAATATATTACTGTTTGGGACATGATCTTGTTATTTGATAGTCCCCACAGATTTTTGTTTAGGTGATTTAAATATAGAGATTGGCTTTCTTATGGCATTGCACCACTAAGCAGAACCGACCCTGACGCAGCTCTTGCGAAACATTCATGTCAGTTACTTACTATAACTAAGGGTTCTGGATGAACACTGTAAAGGAAGCAGTGGATACCTAACCGCCATTAAGCTAAGCTTAAGTGTTTTTAAGCTTATATAGAGCTACACATGGGTGGATGGTAGAGTGGACCGATGATGAGCCAATGGCACTTTAAGAAGGAGGAGTAATCGGGTCTCCCGATTAATGAAATGTTGCCATCGTTATATTGAGCTACTGAGGTCCTTTGATAGATATATGATAAATTTTATATAAAATGATGTTTAAATATACATCAGGTAGTATATAAAAAATAGAAAACAAGAAATGATGTCCTGATTAAATATTGTGATTAGGAGAGTTTTAGGCGCTTGGCAACCATTGGATGTTGTTAGAACTAACTATATGGCCCCTGCCGCTGAAGAGTTTAGTGGAATATTCAGTGAGTTTATATGAGTGATTTATCTGAGCAATAGCAACATAAATTACCTTCACTATCGGAAACACTGAAATAATACAAAATCTGAAAAAAAAAAAATCCTAACCCAGCGTACACATACCAAACCCTCCATGCAATAGCATCACTAGTTCCTATCATTCAAACAACAAGAACCCTGCCTATGAATAGGCAGCACTGCAAACATTACACTAGGCCTTAGAATACCAATACACCTACTGCTAGTAAAACAGAACAAGTGAGACTACTTTAGATTTCTACAAGAATGTTCCCATTTAATACCACCATAATTATATCCAGTAATGAGGGAGTATGTCTTGCTAGTTCACATAAGGGTTTTATAACTAGAATAAATAATAGAGGAGAAAGGGGACAACCCTCACAAGACCCTCTATATATCAGAAAAAATAAATATAAGTGAGGTTGTTCATGATCAGTCAAAATTAAGAAAAAAGCCAAACGCTATTAAAATACTAAATAGATTATTTGAAGGTTTTGTCTGCATCCAGGAAGATAACAAGCCCTGGTTTCTTTTCTTTCCCAGCTAAGTAACTCTATTAAATTACTTTCTCATGTTTGTCGAATATTTCAAGTCCTGGCTGCAGCATCTTGGCCAGAACCTTTGTCAGAGCTAATCAATAGTATAGACCAGTAAGAGCCTCATTCTAGGTGATATTTACCGTATTTTTATGCCATTATCTTCCCTCTGAGAATGGCCTTGAAAGGACTCTTATCTTAAAGTGGAGTTAAAATCAACTGAGAGATTAAATCCATTAAAATTTTGCAGTGGAATCTGTCAGAAGGTTCTGTAAAGAGCTATCTCCCAGAGAGGAAACATTAAGCTCCAGCTCCATCAAGGTCTGATGGAGTCAGCAAAATGATGACGTAGTGAGAAAGAGCGTGATGGTCTCTCACAACAAGCTAGGAAAAATATCACAGGATCTAACAAATGCATTAATGTCTGATGGACACACAGACAGTAGTCAGTCCTTCTATAAACACAGCATCTAGTAGAATGCGTGCAGGAAAAGTCAAACACTACATCCATCTTTCAGATTGGTGGTGGTGTGCAAAGTCTAAAATTTTAAACATAAAAATGATTAATGAAACCTTGCAAAATCCCCAAAAAGTAAATATTAGATAACTAGTAAAAAAGGCCCGTTTCTGACACAAATGAAACGGGCGCTAGCAAGGTTTTCCTCGGAGTGTGTATGTTCGGGAGAGTGTATGTGAGAGTGACTGTTTGAGAGTCAGAGTGAAAGTGTGATTGTGTGAGAGAGAGCGTGAGTCTGGGTGTGAGTGTGTTTGTGAGAGAGTGTGTGTGTGAGAATGAGAGTGTGTGCAAGTGTGTATGTGAGACAAAGTGTGAGTGAGAGTGTGTGTGTGTGGGCGAGAGAGAGAGTGTGTGTGAGACACAGATTCTCTGTTTGAGTGAGTGTATGAGACCAAGCGAGTGTGTGAGTGACTGTGTGGCACATAGAGAGTGAATGTGATACAGTGTGAGACAGAGTGTGTGAGAGTGAGAGTCAGAAAGACATTGTATATGAGAGAGAGAGTGTGAGCCGTGCCCTCCCAATCCATGGCCATCTGTCCCCTGCCCCCTCCATTCATCCTTTTCCAGCAATTCCCCTCTGTCCCTGAGCCCTGTCCTCCCAATCCATGGCCATCCATGTTTGTCTGTCACCTGCCCCCTCCATTCATCCCTATCCAGCATTTCCCCTCTCTGCCTGAGGCCTGCCCTGCAATCCATATCCATCCATGCCCATCTGTCCCCTCCATTCATCCCTATGCAGCAATTCCCCTCTCCCTGAGTCCTGCCCTTCCAATCCATGCCCATCCATGCTCCTCTGTCACCTGGCCCCTCCATTTTTCCCTATCCAGCATTTCCCCTCTCTGCCTGAGGCCTGCTCTGCAATCCATATCCATCCATGCCCATCTGTCCCCTCCATTCATCCCTATCCAGCAATTCCCCTCTCCCTGAGTCCTGCCCTTCCAATCCATGCCCATCCATGCTCATCTGTCACCTGGCCCCTCCATTTTTCCCTATCCAGCATTTCCCCTCTCTGCCTGAGGCCTGCTCTGCAATCCATATCCATCCATGCCCATCTGTCCCCTCCATTCATCCCTATCCAGCAATTCTCCTCTCCCTGAGTCCTGCCCTTCTAATCCATGCCCATCCATGCTCCTCTGTCACCTGGCCCCTCCATTTTTCCCTATCCAGCATTTCCCCTCTCTGCCTGAGGCCTGCTCTGCAATCCATATCCATCCATGCCCATCTGTCCCCTCCATTCATCCCTATCCAGCAATTCCCCTCTCCCTGAGTCCTGCCCTTCCAATCCATGCCCATCCATGCTCATCTGTCACCTGGCCCCTCCATTTTTCCCTATCCAGCATTTCCCCTCTCTGCCTGAGGCCTGCTCTGCAATCCATATCCATCCATGCCCATCTGTCCCCTCCATTCATCCCTATCCAGCAATTCCCCTCTCCCTGAGTCCTGTCCTGCTCTTCCAATCCATGCCCATCCATGCTCCTCTGTCACCTGGCCCCTCCATTTTTCCCTATCCAGCATTTCCCCTCTCTGCCTGAGGCCTGCTCTGCAATCCATATCCATCCATGCCCATCTGTCCCCTCCATCCATCCCTATCCAGCAATTCCCCTCTCCCTGAGTCATGCCCTTCCAATCCATGCCCATCCATGCTCATCTGTCACCTGGCCCCTCCATTTTTCCCTATCCAGCATTTCCCCTCTCTGCCTGAGGCCTGCTCTGCAATCCATATCCATCCATGCCCATCTGTCCCCTCCATTCATCCCTATCCAGCAATTCCCCTCTCCCTGAGTCCTGTCCTGCTCTTCCAATCCATGCCCATCCATGCTCCTCTGTCACCTGGCCCCTCCATTTTTCCCTATCCAGCATTTCCCCTCTCTGCCTGAGGCCTGCTCTGCAATCCATATCCATCCATGCCCATCTGTCCCCTCCATTCATCCCTATCCAGCAATTCCCCTCTCCCTGAGTCCTGCCCTTCCAATCCATGCCCATCCATGCTCATCTGTCACCTGGCCCCTCCATTTTTCCCTATCCAGCAATTTCCCTCTCTCCCTGAGTCCTGCCCTCCCAATCCATGCCCATCCATGCTCCTCTGTCCCCTGCCCCCTCCATTCATCCATTTCCAGTAATTCCCCTCTCTCCCTGTGCCCTGCCCTCCTAATCCATACCCATCCATGCTCCTCTGTCCCCTGCCGCCTCCATTCATCCTTTTCCAGCAAGTCCCCTCTCGCCCTTCCATGACCCCCCCCTCGCATCCATGCTACGCTCTCTCCCATGTCCCAGCCTGGCCCGCCCTCTTCTCCCCCCCCCCTCCTTCGCACCCATGCCCCCCCCTTCGCATCCATGCCTCGCATCCATGCCCCCCCACCCCTTCGCATCCATGCATCCCTTTTTTTTTTTTTTTATTCTTTTTAACTTTACCTCCGTGGCGGTTCGTGCAGCGAAGCGTCAGGGAAGGAGGCGGCGCTCCCGACATCTAGCTTTCCCTTCGCTGTGTTCCGCTTGTTTTGAAGGCGGAACACAGCGAAGGGAAGGCTAGACGTCGGGAGCGCCGCCTCCTTCCCTGACGTTTCGCTTCCGGATTTGTTTGTTTTGTCGCGAGGGCGGGGCAGAGACGGCTGGCTGGCTTGAAGGCTTCACACCACGAATCCACGAACCCTTCAGCCTCAGCCTGGGAGTGACGTCAGATGGCTTCAAGGCTTCAGGCTTCAAGGCTTCAGGCTTCAGGCTTCAAGGCTTCAGGGCTTCAGGCTTCAAGGCTTCACAGAACGTTGTCCTCAGAACGTTGAGGGTGCGTTTTATTATATTAGATGAGGCCCATATCAACGTTAGGATTCAGAAAAAAATCAGTTAACTTTGTGACTTACCTGTTGCAATAATTATCTTGCATAAATATGATGTACATAATCTTATGTGACTAACAGGAAATTTATACAAATTCAATATCCCTCCAAGTGAAAATATATCCCGTGCTCAATATAATGAACTTTCTTCAAATATAATGAAGACATAAAAAATATCACCTTGGGTTCCACTGTAAAATTTGACCCTATGACACATTCCATAAATCAATAGATTTGGACCCAGAATTCCTGCACTTTAGGGCAGCCCCAGAACATGTGGCTGTGTTGCCATAGCATTATATACTTCAAACTTTCCATTGAATTTTACATGTTCCTTCATTAGCTTCAAACCCAGGTCTACCTTCCCACACCCTTGCAGCAGTTCACAATTATAATGATTCGTCTTACGCATGCACTTGACCCACCTCCATAGCAGAAAAAAATTATTTTAGATCCATACAAAAATCATGTCCAGATGGTGTTTGCCCAATCTCTGTATGTAGTTTTGGGCCTGCCAGGTACTTGTGACCTGGCTCGGCCACTGTTTAGAAAACAGGATACTGGGCTAGATGGACCATTGGTCTGACCCAGTATGGCTACTTTTATGTTATGTTCTTATTTGGGATTCTGAATGGAATCTTGGTACTCTTTGGGTTCTACATGGAATGCTTTTACTATTTTGGATCTGAATGCAAGATTCTGAATGCAATCTTGTAGCTGTTTGGGGGTTCTACATGGAATGTTTGGGTTTCTGCCAGGTACTTGTGACCTGGCTTGGCCACGGTTGGAAACAGGATACTGGGCTAGATGGACCATTGGTCTGACCCAGTATGGCTACTCTTATGCTCCCCCAACCCATACTTTTTTCAAAATTCCCTGAACGGAATCAACACTTCCTCTTCATTCACTAGTTGTTCTATGTACTAAACCTCACATCTTCTAAATCCTCCTCCCTATCCATCCTGGTGAGAAACCTCCATACACAGATTTCTCCACTGAATGTGTTAGCCTCTCACACACCCACTCCCATTTTGTACATACCGCCTAAAACAGATTAAGGTGCTTCAGTTTATCCAGCAACTTCTCTGTATCTGCATGTTTTTAGGGAGAGAGGAAGCCAGCTTGTTCTCATATTCCAAAGGGTTATTGTCCTGTGTACCAAATAGCCAGTAGTAGGCCAAATTGTAGCATTCCATGTTGGAAACTCCCATATCCCTCTGTTCTTTGGCCCCTTTATTACCTTCAACCCTATCCAATGCCCTCATATCTTAAGTAGATATAGGGCAACACCTGAAGCTTATATAGCCAGTGCAGGAGACTAACCACTTTAAACAATATCACTCTAACCTCCCAAAGACAGTATGTGCATTGCTGTGACATTGTACCTAAATAGATCCCCTAAATTTGACTGCAGTATGATCTTAAACATTTAAAGGAAGACTCAGCCCAGCATAGGTGGAAGGGCCCCTGCCATCACTCCTGCAACCCTGCCAAAGAGGGGAGGGGGGTGCATCAGATTTATCCAAATTTAGTTTGAAGACTGAAAAACTCCCAAAGTCTTTTGTTTCTCACATCCGCTCTTCTAGGGAATTCTCTGGATTTGCTAGATGAGCCAGCAAATCAGGAGTAGAGGAGTATTCTAATGGTTAGAGCACCAGGCTTAGAACCAGGGAGATTGGGTTCAAATCCCACTGCCTCTATTTGTGATCTTGGGCAAGTCAATTAACCCTCCATTTCCTTGGGTACAAACTTAGATAGTTAGCCCTCTGGGTACAGGAAAATACGTACAGTACATGAATATAACTCACCTTGAATTGCTGAGAAAGGTACCACCAACTTAAACCTTCTGAACCGTAACACTTAAATCCTGTTATTACCTCGATTCTGCAAAACAAGGGTTCTAAAATGAGAATAAATAGCAACAGATGCAGGGCTCCTCTGTTGTATGTTGAAGTCCTGTGCCCTCTTTCTCCTTTGACTAAGACCAATCCCTTTAGAATCGGCATAAGAAGTATAGAACTCAAAAACCTGTCTTCGTCTCCTTTGAGCTCCGGAACCAACATGCATTCCCAACCAACCCTACTGAAAGCCTTCTCAGCATTGAAGCTAATTAAGTAATGATGCACTCCTACCCAACCCATAATAGTGTAAAGACATTTGTACCCTCCTCATGTTCACAATGTGGTGTCAGCCCTTCACAAATCCCCTTTTGAGATTCATGAATCAAAGTTGGTAGGAATTACACAATTCTATGCACCAAAACCTTTAAAATGTTTTTTGGTCCATATTTAACGGTGAAATGGGCTAATACAACTCAGGCTCCAGATGCTCCTTTGCCAGCTTAAGTATTACAGTGACCAGCACCTCATTGTATTTAAAACACTACCTGCCTCAACCTGTTGGTGAAACATCTATTAGAACTTATAAAACTTGTTGTTAAAGCCATCCAGACCCAGGGCCTGACATGTATGAAGCCCTTTAATACTATGCTGTACTTCTACCACTTTTATTGGGGCATTTAAGACCTCATCTTGCTTTGGGGATGACCTTAACGTACCACAGTCCATAGTATTCTGGAGCATTTGGGTCAGGCTAATTGTTTCTTTCTGATTAAGTGTGCAATAGAAAAACCTCTTCAATCTCACTCAAGCCCTTCTTCAATTTTCCCTCCCTTTCTGTCACTGTCCCTAATTAAATATTCACCCCCACTATTCTTAATCAACACCAAAATCAGTTTCTCAAATTTATCTCTGAATCTAAAACAACCTCTACCTAAAAAGACCTCTAATAGACTTCTAGCTTGCTCCTATAATACCATTTTAAACTCTGGCAGCTGGGAGATGGTTGAGCCACATGTTGCCTCTTCTCCTGGAACAACTGCTTCTCCAGGGCTAAAATTCTTGCCATCACAACACTTCTCCCCTACTACATAAGCCATAATCACACATAAGAACATAAGAAAAGCCATATTGGGTCACACTGATGGTCCATCTAGCTCAGTGTTCCAACAGTGGCCAATCCAGGTCACAATTAACTGGCAGAATCCCAAAGAGTAGCAAAATATCATTCTACTGGTTCCAGGAATTAGTGGCTTATCCCATGTCTATATTAATAGCAGATTATGGACTTTTCCTCCAGGAACTTGTCTAAACTTTTTTAAAACCCAGATATGCTAAATGCAGTTATCACACCCCTGAGATATACTTAGCAGTCTCCCAGAACAGTGAATGATTCTCAACATATTTTGAGTTGGTCTCCACAAATTCCTCCCACTGGGGCTGCATGAACTTTTGAAAACTTTCTTCCTTAGCCAAATAAACTATGGGTCTCCATTTATAGCAGCTCCTATGAGCCTCCTGGTTCTTCTTTTCTATGCAAATCTACTCGCATCATAGTATGATTTAAATTCTCCACCACCCCAGTTTGAGCATACCTTCCCTCCAATAGCATTCAACTAGATAGGAAAAAGCTAGTCCATGTGGGACCACTTACTATTGCCCTAGAGAGAGAGGTGTGTATAATCCCTCTGCAACGAGTGCAAATCCCTCCAGACACCTACAAGATCATAGCCCTTGCACGTACTGTACTTGCCAGCGGTCCTGCTTCTTAGTTCACCCTCCTTGCCCTTCCCCTGACTTATCTTCCTATCATCTAGTACACAATTATAACCCCACCCCCTTGCGCACGCACGCACACACACACACACACATCATAGGAGATAGCAACACCAGCATATTTATTTATTAGGATTTATTTACTGCCTTTTTGAAGGAATTCATTCAAGGCGGTGTAGAATGAGGCATCATCATTGTTCAGAAATAGACATTCCTAATAGTGATCTGCCTGACACAAATATAAATCCTCCCTGGGAGTCAACCTGGACACAGTCCATCTCAAACTCTACTTACTAACTAGAATAACCATCCAAAGACCCACATTCTTCCTTTACCCACTACTACCTCTTCAATTTAGCATGTCCTATGGGTCTCCTGCAGTAAAATAATAATTTCTTCTTTATCCCTCAAAGTTCTCAGTACTTTGTGCCTTTTAACAGGTGTTCCTATCCCACATACATTCCAGGAGACTACGATTTGGACGTTTTCAGAAGATGGGACTTTTTTGGCCATTTTGAGATGTCCATCCGCTTCAAAAATGAGCGCCATAGGAAAGGAATGGAAAACAAAAATGAGGACATTACAATGCCTTTGTTTCGCTCCATGGTGCGGCTGCACCTTGAATATTGTGTTCAATTCTGGTCACTGCATCTCAAAAAAGATATAGTGGAATTAGAAAAGGTGCAGAAAAGGGCGATGAAAATGATAAAGGGGATGGGATGACTTCCCCATAAGAAAAGACGAAAGCAGCTAGGGCTCTTCAGCTTAGAGAAAAGACGGTTGATGGGAGATATGATAGAGGTCTATAAAATAATGAGTGGAACGGGTAGATGTGAAGCGTTTGTTACTTTTTCCAAAATACTAGAACTAGGAGGGCATGCAATGAAGCTACAAAGTAGTAAATTATAATGAATCAGAGAAAATCTTTCTTCACTCAATGTGTAATTAAACTCTGGAATTGGTTGTCAGAGAATGTGGTAAAGGCGGTTAGCTTTGCGGGGTTTAAAAAGGGTTTGGACGGCTTCCTAAAGGAAAAGTCCATAGACCATTATTAAATTGACTCGGGGAAAATCCACTGCTTATTTCTGGGATAAGCAGCATAAATGTTTTGTACTTTTTGGGGGATCATGCCAGGTATTTGTGATCTAGATTGGCCACTGTTGAAAACAGGATTCTGGGCTTGATGGACCTTTGGTCTGTCCCAGTATGGCAATACTTATGTACCTGCTTGCATTTATAATATTGATTTGAAATAGGCACTTGAAAATTTCTTACACAAGGCACCTCTTTATAAAATTATCCACTGTCTGCACCAGAGGTTAGACACCAATTCAGCATGTAACTTGTTATTGCTTGAAGAACGAGTGGTATATCAAATAAAGTTAACATAAACCATAGCTTCCACACCACAACTACAGTTAAGATGCCAGAACAGTGGTGAAACAGCTGGTAGACACATAGGGCCAGATTCTATATATGGTGCCTTAAAAAATCAGCACAGAAAACATTTCTGCTAAGCATATTCTATAAGTGGCACCTAGTTTTAGGTGCGCTATATAGAATACGCTTAGTTGATCGCCTAAAACTTTGCGTCTCCTTTTACACCAATGAAAATGTGGCATAAAATCCCGACATGTAAATTTATGTGCAGAGGGCCATATTCTATAAAAATGCATATAAATTTTGGAACGCCCATTTCCCTGCCCATAACCAAACCCCTTTTTGCCTTCGTGCAATAAAGCGTAAAAATTTAGGCACACTGTGTTACAGAATACGGCTAGGGAGTTGTGCATGTAAATTCTAATTATTGCCACTAATTAGTGGTCATTGTTGCCTTAGTGTTTTTAACAACACTGAATGGCTTGTTAAGCCAACTAATTTACATGTGTTGTTACAGGATACACTTGGATTTCAGCGCAGAACACTAGGCGCGCTATATAGAACCCAGGGCATAACTTGTAACTTGGCACCTAAGTGCTTTGGCGCATAAGAGCATTCATGTGGGAGGAACATGGGCAGGTCATGGGTGTTCCACCAGGGTGCAGTTTATAGCATGTCAGTTGCATGTGCCGCGTTTAGTCATGACCATTTATTCCTGCCACAGAACAGGCATAAATGTTCATACCTTAATTTAGATGCATCATTGCAATTTATGATAGTATTCTATAACAGATTTAGCGCAAATTTGCCATCATAGAATCCAGCTGACACTCACATTTTTTGGTATCTAACTTTTAGAACCCTTTATTGATTTGTCCCCTTACATTTATTTAGTTATTTAATTTTATTTATTTATTTGTTGCATTTGTATCCCACATTTTCCCGCCTATTTTCAGGCTCTATGTGGCTAACATTGTACCGTTAAGGCATTTGCCCAGTCGGTTGTTAACAAATACAAGGTTGTATAGTGATCGAATGAGGTATGTGTGGAGGGTCGGAAGGGATGAAGATTGTGTGTTGTCCAGTACGATCATTAGGCATGCTATGTTTTCGGTGAAGAGGTTTACGTAGGATCGTTGGGGTAGGCCTTTTTGAAGAGGTTGGTTTTTTAGTGATTTCCTGAAGTTCAGGTGGTCATGGATTGTTTTCACAGCTTTTGGGAGGCCATTCCATAGTTGTGTGCTTATTTAGGAGAAGCCGGATGCATAGGTTGTTTTGTATTTCAATCCTTTGCAATTTGGGTAGTGTAGGTTTAGGTATGATCTTGCAGACCCAACTCTGTTTCTTATGGTAGGTCTGTGAGGTCGATCATGTGTCCTGGGACTATGCCATATATGAGTTTGTGGACTAGAGTGTAGATTTTGAAGCTGATCCGTTCTTTGATTGGGAACCAATGCAGTTTTTCTCGGAGGGGTTTGGCACTTTCGAAGCATGTTTTGCTGAATATCAACCTGGCTACTGTATTTTGGGCGGTCATCTCGTGTAGATTACGTTACAGTAATCTGCATGACTTAGGATCATTAATTGTATTAGGTTTCGAAAGGTTTCCCTTGGGAAGAAAGGTTTTAGTCGTTTGAGCTTCCACATTGAATAGAACATTTTCTTTATTACAGAGTTTACTTGGCTCTCGAGAGTAAGGTTGCGGTAGAGTCTGATGCCGAGTATTTTTAAGCTGTCTGAGGTAGGGAGGGTGTGTCCTGGGGTAGTTATAGTTGTGGGTTTGTACTTGTTATGTTGAGAAGAGAGGATGAGGCAATGTGTTTTTCCGTGTTCAGTTTCAGTTGGAATGAGTTTGCTCAGGAGTCCATAATGTTCAGACCATCGTTGATTTTATTGGTTATTTCTTTCAGGTCATGTCTGAAGGGGATGTAGACTGTAACATTATCTGCGTAAATGAATGGGTTGAGGCCTCGGTTGGATAGGGACTATGCCAGTGGAATCATCTAGAAAAAGGCCATTTTCGTAACAAACTTTTTTTTTTTTTTTTTCAAAAATTGCTATATTCTCCACTTGATTAGACATTCTGAGCAAAATGTCCAAAGTTGCGTTTAAATTTCATATCGAAAATGCTCCTCTATGTATGACAAAACTGTCATACCTCATTACTGGCTGCTACATGTCATGCTGTCTGGTAGACCATACAAGACTGAACTGCTTTTGGAATCAACATCTGCCTGGATTTATCTGATGTTGGAAACAAACTTGGCTGCAGGCAAACGACAAACACACTTTCCATCTCAACAATTAATTACACCGGTAGACAACAATATCCTTTCTGCATATGAAACTATAATTCATTCTTTGTCCAAAGTGGATTTAGCGTGTCTTGGAAATAAGCCCTTGAATTGTTAGCAGCTCTCTGGAAGGTCAGCAGATCTCTTTTCTACTTCCACACAGACTTTAATATACTGCTCTAATTATTTTTACTAAGGTGCCTGCCAGGTGGTGAAAAGTACCATCCATAGCCTCAGGTCTTGTTGAGTGTTTCATTCCTCCTGTATAAAGAAATCATTGCCTTGGTTTTTCACACGGCAAACTCTGTATTGGCAGTGGCACCTTGTTAAAACGAAGGGCTGTCTATCTTATTACAGATAATGTGATACAAACTACATTTTCTGCGCTCGAGAGAATTGCTGTATGTAAGAGTTCAGAGTTGCATTGCGTGTTATTTTAAAAGCATATTCCTGATGACTTGGGGTGGGAATAACTATTGAGCATATATGTGGGTACTGATGAATTTTAAAACTTCTGCTTTGAAAGACCCCAGGGAATCTATGCATGCATGTATGTTCTCTATAAAAAGCCTACAGCCCCTTCCAAAATGTTCATCTTTTGTTGTCTTATAGCCTGGTTGTAAAATGCATTAAACATGCTAAAAAAGAATTCACCCCCAATTTGAACATTCAGAAATCAGCTGTTTTGCAGAAGGCGCTATTGTATCTAATAACTACAAAAATGGTGATCAATATATTGTAGTCTGTACAGTATAATTTAGGGGGACATGAATTCTTTAAGGGACCCTTTTACAGAGCATCGGTAAGCCCAACCTAGGCTACTGCTTGCTCTTCTGGGGCTACTACTTGCCCAAAGCGGCCACCAGCGATAGTCCCACCCTGAGTGCGTATCATTTTCAGGAATAAAAGAACCACCCTCCCCCCCCCCCCCCCCCGGAAATTGGCTTGCGCAGTGCAGGAGCTCTTATCGCCACCTCAGCGGGTGGCGGTAAGGGCTCTCTACCTCATGGCCATGCAGTAAGAGTTCTCTCAACACATGGCTTGTTTTTTTGTTGGGCATTTACCGGCTGCAGCAAACAGGCCCCGGTGTCAGTGGCGTAGCCAGACCTGAGATTTTGGGTGGGCCCAGAGCTAATATGGGTGGCACGCACTGTCTATATAAGTATGAGTAGTGTCTCTTGGGATCCTACAAAATAATGCCTTAGAATTCACTTGATGATGGATTTCTAAGTAGTCTGCCCAAAAAGCTGCCCTGCATCAGTATAACCACATACATACTTAATGGAAAAATTGATATTTTAAATATAATTACATTATCCCACAATCTCTCCACTGCAAAATGCTATACACAAACTTGTGCAAAAACACACTCGTATCTTTAAAACCATAACAGCACTAATTCCAAGGACAGGATGAGCTACAACCTTATGCTTGAAAAGGCAGAACTGTAATTACACTAGGCTCTAAAACACCAATACACTACCTCATGAAAAAAAGCAAAACAAAAAGGGCTGCGAATAATACATGCTAGCAGAATACTGCACCTTGATCACACTTGAAAAAACACATGACACAACAGACATGACACAAGGAACTAGAAATCAAAAAATATGAAGGCAAAATACTGAACTGGAAAAGTTAATTCAAGAAGTCAGACTCAGCATGCAGCAATACCAGAAAAATTTAACTTGCATACAAAATATCACAGATGCACATTTCCAAAGATGACATATTCAAATTAATAAATTCTGAATAAAATACTTTTTTCTACCTTTGTTGTCTGATCTATTCGCTTTGGTCCCAGTGTCTTCTGTTTTACGCAGTGTCTTCTTTCCATTTGATATTTTTCACTCACCATGTCCACCATACTTCTGTGTCCTTATGTGTCCTGTCTACCATCTGTAGCCCTGCCCTATCCTTCCTCGAGTTTCAGTATCTGCCCTCAACGTGTTCCAAACCAGCCCTTAAACTCAGCAGTTTTCCCTCCATCCATATCCAGCATTTCTCCTCACTCCCCTCCATCCATGTGCATCTACTTCCACTGTCTTCCCTTCCCTCCATCCATGTCCAGCATTTCTCCTCTCTCCCTTCCCCTCCATCCATGTGCATCTCCTTCTTTGTCTTTCCTTACCTCCATCCTTGTCCAACATTTCTCCTCTCTTCCCTGCCTCCACTCCATCCATGTCCAGCATTTCTCCTCTCTTCCATCCCCTCTATCCCATGTGCACCTCCTTCCTGACTTCTCTCCCCTCCCTCCATCCATTCGTCCAACAACTCTCCATTCTCCCTGCCCTCTCCTCCAGCCATCCATCTCCAGCAAATTTCCTCTCTCCCCTTTCCCGCTCCATCCATTCATGTCCAGCAATTTTCTTCTTTCCCCTGTCCTCCGCTCCATGTCCAGCAACTCTCCATTCTCCCCTGCCCTCTCCTCCAGCCATCCACCTCCAGCAAATTCCACTATCCCCTTTCCGCTCCATCCATTCATGTCCCAGCAATTTTCTCTTTCCCCTGCCCTCCGCTCCATGTCCAGCAACTCTCCATTCTCCCCTGCCCTCTCCTCTAGCCATCCATCTCCAGCAAATTCCTCTCCCCTTTCCCCTCCATCCATCCCTGTTGTCCAGCAATTCTCCTCTCTCCCCTGCCCCATCCTGTTTTTGTCCATCCCCTTCCCCTTCTATCCAGCGTGTCCCCCCTCCCCCTTCACAGCATCTCCAAGCCAACTTCCATTACAGTCTACTCCCGAAGTCACAGCGACGAACGGGCATGCAGCGCTGCGGTAGTAAAAGCAACAAGGAGACTGGTTCGACTCTCGTCCTTCACTTCCCTCCCTCTGCGTCCCGCCCAAAAGGAAATGACGTCAGAGGAAGGCGGGACGCAGAGGGAGGGAAGTGAAGGAGGGAGAGTCGAACCAGTCTCCTTGTTGCTTTTACTACCGCAGCGCTGCCTGCCCGTTCGTCGTTGCGACTTCGGGTAAAAGTCGCCGTTCCAGTCATCGTTGCTTGGGCAGGCCTGAGCCAAGATTGGGTGGGCCTGGGCCCACCCGTAGCTACGCCCCTGCCCAGTGTGCAGGAAAAACGGCCCCTGCTGCTACTGCAGGGCCATTTTTCACACAGTTTAGTAAAAGGACCCCTAAAATAGCAGTAAAATTGTAAAAATACATAAGTTGTGCGATTAAAACAAAAAGAAACTCATCAAGATTCTCATGGTATCATTTTTTTTTTTTTTTAAGGAGGGTTTTGCAAAGTCAGACCTCTGGTTGCCGAGGGTCTGTCTGTTTGCATGCATCTCTCACAAACAGATGGTGTGGACTAAGCAGAGGGAGAAGGCAGGAGCGGTGTGCAGTGGCAGGGAGGTGACACTGTGACCCTGAAAAATCTGCTGGAGCTGGTACAACTGCAGAAGAAGTGGCACAGAGCCTTGATACCACCACTGAGAAATATGATGGAGCAGGTGGAGGGAAATAGGGAAGAGACAGCTGAACAGAAGGGCTGAATAAGTTTGTTTTATTTATTCATTTTTATTTACAAACACTTATTTTTGGCATAGTCTAATAGCTATCTCAGTGCTGCACAACACAAAAATTACAAAAAAAACATTGCTAAGAAAAACCCTCCCCATTCATGCACCAGTAAAAACTCACCCCCTTCATATTAAAACATCTGACCAAACAAAACAGGCTTTCAGGTTATTCTGAAAAGACGAAGTTGTATGGCTGTGTCCTCGGCGACAAAGAAGGCATGCCCAGTAACCTTGTGGGCTTTCAGCCCACAGCTTTGACCTCTCCTTCCCGGCAGGGAGCCCAGCCTGGTGCGAAAGCCCCCTTCCAGTCATCGAGGCTCGCTGTCTACTTCAGCTCGCCCACAGCTCGGGTGCACGATGCCATGTTATGGGTGGCTCCATGCAGAAAAACTCATGGAAAGAGAAGCCAGAGTTGCTGAGCAGCGCTGGAGTTTGGATTGTGTGGCTGTGTCCTCGGAGACAAAGAGGGCATGCCCGGTAACCCGGCAGGCTTTAAGCCCACGGCTCCGACCTTTTCAGGCAGGGAGCCCTGCCTGGTGCGAAAGCCCCCTTCCGGTTATTGAGGCTCTTTGTCTATTTCAGCTCACCCTACCTCCCTCAGCCAGGGCATGGGCGCTCGGGTGCACAACGCCATGTTATGGGTGGCTCCATGCACTCTGGCACTCCACCTTACTCTTAAGTTTTCCTATTAAAGAAAAACTTGTGATCTGGATTGGCCACTGTTGGAAGCAGGATACTGGGCTAGATGGACCATGGTCTGACCCAGTATGGCTGTTCTTATGTTCTTATTCTCTTCTTTTCTCCAGGAATCCTCTCTAGAGTCCTCAAACTCCCTCACAGGCAGTTCCAGAAAATATCTCCTCCTGGAATCACCTCAGAGAGCCCCAGAACATTCTGAGGTTCTACTTTTATTTACTCCTCAAGTGCCACCCAGTTAGATGTGTTTTAGTCTGCTATATTCCTCCTAGTCATATGTGTGCCTCCTAGTGGATACAAAGTACAAAGCTAGTAAGGAATATTGCAATCCCTGCAATTATCCTCTTTGTATTTGGAAAGTCCTTTTATTTAAATCTGGTTCACTGACTACGATCCAATGTTTCATGCAAAACTGATCTTTATATATTGCTGGGTGCGCGCATTACCAGTGGTTCTGCAATAATCCATGTTTGATAAGGTATTTTAACACTGCTGGGTAAAGTTTAAATAATTTCTGTACAATCCACAAATCCTTATTAATGTTGAGAAGGAGTGTGACGTTTCCAAAATCGGACATGAAGATCGATGACCACATCTTTTAGGGCAAGGGCTTAGCAGTAGAGATCAAAGTGGAAGTTAATTCCTTTGTTTTCAAGATATTAAAATGGATGGGAAAGACCTGATTTATTAAGTCCCTCGCATCTGCGCAACACATCAGTGTAGTGGAGAAAGAACCTTGCCTTCATCAAAATGCTTTGCAAGTCGTGATGGATGGCTATTGAAAATACAATAATGGCTTGTATCACTTTATGCAGATTTGAGCTCCTGGGTTACTTGCTTGTCTGGCACTTGGCAAAGCTCAGATAACATTTACATCATGCAGTCTGTGTAATTAAGTACTACCCTTCGGTTCACATCTCCTTTTAAGGCATTTTTATACATCTTCATTTAAAATTTGACAATTGGACAGCATCAAACATCATATCATGCCTGTAAGACAAACCCCTGAAAATGAGCAAGATGCTATAACATTTTCTAAAGGGATTATTATATCAACCCAAAACTATTTTTTGGAAGCAAAGTGACTCATGGCAACATATATTTAAGCTGATTTGCATGCTGCAACATTCAAGTAAAAATTGTTCATTCTTGGGTTTGTTTTTTTTTTTACTTGTTCTCACCTCCCATCCAAATGGCCAACTCTTATTTGTAAGCCTATGAAAATTCCACAGATCTGTAAGGTCGATCGGCTTCCAGGAGGATGAATACACGTGCTTCTGTTGGGCCCATCCCAGTGTGCCCATGAGAGGTCAATTTGCACAAGTTAAACATGCCAAATAGAGAAAAAATATGGAACAAAAGGTATAACGAGATTGTAGAAGAGCAATAGAGTAATATGCAGAGCAAAACTTATACTGCTTTTTCTTCCATAACCGCCCTACAGACTGTTTCACCACAGTTATGAAAGTTTTTGGCTCAACCACCATAATCTCATCTCCTCCCAACAGAAGGACATTATAGTTCTTCTCAGCCATAGCTTCGATGTTTTAACTCTGTGCACCTTTATTTGTTTTTGTTTATCTCAACTAGGTTCTAATCTCAAAAGAGCAGGGATTTTCACTTATGCATTTAGTATATGTTGCATATATATGGGACCTGTTTATTAAGCTGCGTTAGACGCGTTAACCATGTACATGCCTACAATTTCCCTGTAGGCACTTATATAGTTAGCGTGCACGCTAAGTGTAGGTGTGCTAAACCACTAATGCAGCTTAGTAAACAGGGCCCTAAATTAGCACTAACAGGGGGATGATCAGAAGCAAACGCCGGCGCTAGAGGCTGTTAGCGCCATACTAGTGCTGGCATTTGATACTGCCCCATGATCAGAGCCTTCGAGCGCATGAAATGAATGCAAATAGCATGCAAATGCATGCTAAACATATTCATCCCCAATGATCAGTGACCAGCGTGCCAAAGATTGGGTCGCTGGCCACGGCAAACCCTACGCCAACTCCGAGCTGGTGTTAGGGTTTGCAGATCATTGGGGAGGAATGGTGAGCCCTGTCCAGCATGCATTTGCATGCAAGCAGGCCCCCATTTCCCCCAACAAGGCAAACCTGCCAGTGACAGGGGTCTGGAGGTCTGGCGGACCTCCGGTCCCCCCGATGATTCCCTCCCAGGTTCAGGGAGGGCTGGACATCCAGTGGGTCTCCAGCCCCCCCTAACTCCCGTCAACCTTGGGGGGGGACCAGTGGTCCAGTGGACATCCAGCCCCCCCTGTCACTGGGGGGGGGGGGGGTTGGTCACCTACTGGGCCACCAGGGACTGGGTGCACATGTTGACGGGAGTTAGGGGGGGCTGGAGACCACCAGGTCTCCAGCCCTCCCTGAACCTGGGGGGGGGATCGTTGGGGGGACCGGAGGTCCACCAGACCTCCAGTCCCCATTGCTTGGGGCAGGGGTAGTTTGGGCCTGGTGGTCCCATGGACCTCCAGCCCCTGTGTTTGACAGGTTTAGGCTGTCAAACAAGTGCAGGAGGATTGTGCTGAGCGCATGCTCAGGCACAATTCTCCTGCACTTCTACCCCATGATCAGGGAGAATTGCATGCTTAAATTTGCATGCAATTATCTCTGATCATTGGTGCGGTAAAGCCCCGTGCTGTTCCAGTGCTATTTTAGAGCCCTCTTTGGAACAGCGTGGGGCTTTTGATCATCTGCCTGTAAGGAAACAGCAACAGCAGTAATATCTGGGGGACTCTTCCACTACCTCTGCCTTCCCCAAACTGAAGAAACGTAGTGTGTGTTAAATATGAAATCCAGAAGTGGAGCCAGGTTGACGGCGCGGGGGGAGCGAGAGCAGACTTGCGCCGGCACACATTTTCAGTGCAACACGACAAAAAAAAAATAGACTCTGGCACCGGCAGAACTCCGTTTGGGGGAGTGGCCGCCCCACCTAGCTACACCACTGATGAAATCGTATCAGTCAATAATCAGCAGGCATCGGTCAGTATTTCTTTAAATACTGACCACCACAACTAAATTAGATTGAGATACTCAATTCCAGACCCTATCTGGGTGCAGTCAATACTTGGTGACATGCACAGCTAACCAGGCATAGTTAGCACTGCTTTTTATGTGGTCCTACAATGCCCAGTTAGCACTGCTTTTTATATTACTACTACTTATCATTTCTGTAGTGCTACTAGACGTATGCAGCGCTGTACACTTGAACATGAAGAGACAGTCCCTGCTTGACAGAGCTTACAATCTAGTTAGGACAGACAAACAGGACAAATAAGAGATAAGGGAATATTAAAGTGAGGATGATAAAATAAGGGTTCTGAACAAGTGAATAAGTGTTAGGAGTTAAAAGCAGCATCAAAAAAGTGGGCTTTTAGCTTAGATTTGAAGACAGCCAGAGATGGAGCTTGACGTACCAGCTCAGGATGTCTATTCCAGGCATATGGTGCAGCAAGATAAAAGGAACGGAGTCTGGAGTTAGCGGTGGAGGAGAAGGGTTTCAGATAAGAGAGATTTGCCCAGTGAACAGAGTTCCCGGGGAGGAGTGTAGGGAGAGATGAGAGTGGAGAGGTACTGAGGAGCTGCAGAGTGAATGCACTTATAGGTCAATAAGAGGAGTTTGAACTGTATATGGAAATGGGTAGGGAGCCAGTGAAGTGACTTGAGGAGAGGGCTAACATGAGCATAGCGACATTGGCAGAATAATAGTCATGCAGCAGAAATTTGAACAGATTGAAGAGGAGAGAGATGGCTAAGTGGGAGACCTGTGAGAAGCAAGTTGCAATAGTCTAAGCGAGAGGTGATAAGAGCATGGATGAGGGTTCTGGTAGTGTGCTCAGAGAGGAAAGGGCAAATTTTGGTGGTGATATAGAGAAAGAAATGACAGGTTTTAGCAGTCTGCTGAATATGTGCAGAGAAGGAGAGGGAGGAGTCAAAGATGACCCCCAGGTTACGAGCTGATACAGGAAGGATGAGAGTGTTATCCACAGAAATAGAGAATGGGGAAAGAGGAAAGGTCGGCTTAGGTGGAAAGATAAGAAGCTCAATCTTGGTCATGTTTAGTTTCAGATGGTGGTGAGACATCCAGGAACAGGTTACTTCCTGTTCCGGGACAGAGATAGCAGGGAACCAGCGGAGCTGACGCAGCTCCCAGCAACGTGCAGTCGGGGCGGATCGGCCCTACCGCCCGTCCCTCACCACTTTGCGATGTAAGTACGCGCTCCGGGGGGTGCACTCCAGAGAGGGGAGGGTGCACCATGCTGCACCCGGGAGGGGGGGTGCGTAGCGGTGCCCCGCCCCGGGTGTCAGCTGCCCTCGCTACGGCACTGGATAAAAGGGATGATGGTAGGAGAAGAGTGTTAAGTAGATGGGTGGGAATAGGATCAGAGGAACAGGTAGTTAGTTTTGAGGAGGAAAGAAGATGTGTAGTTTCCTCTTCAGTGATTTCAGAAAAGGAAGAAAAGGAGGGTTGAGAGAATGGACTAAGAGAAGGAGAGATGGAGGTGACCTGGTTGAGAATTCAAGTACTCAGCCAGAGTCTGGGGAGAAAGTGAAAGGGGAGTTGGAGGTGAAGGCACTTTGAGGAGAGAGTTCAGTGTGGCAAAGAGACGTCGAGGGGTTGAGCAAAGAGAATTTGTCAACTGGATATAATAGTCCTGTTTGGCAAGTAAAAGAGCAGACTGGAAGGAGATCAGCAAGAATTTGAAATGTATGAAGTCAGCATGGGAACGGGATTTCAGCCAAAGGCGTTCGGCAGAGTGGGCACAGGAACGTAGGTAGCGGATTCTAGAGGTCAGCCAAGGCTGGGGTTTGGTACGTTTTACAGAATGGGGAATGGGAGGAGCGAGAGTATCCAGAGCAGAGGAGAGAATAGTATTATAGGAAGAGACAGCCTCATTGACAGACTTGGATAACAGTGGTAGAGAAGAGATTTGAAACACTGGAGGACAGAGTAGAAGGGTCAATAGCCTGAAGATTCCTATATGTGTTGGTTAAAATTGGGCTGGGGAGGAGGGTGTTTAAGTGTGAAAGTTAGCAGATGGTCAGAGAGGGGCAGTGAAGCACAGTTGAAGATTGAAAGAGGATGTTAAAGCAAGAAACTGAGAAGCATAAGAGTCAGAGGGACCATTAGCATGAATGTTAAAATCCCCAAGAATGAGGAAAGGAGATGAAGGTTCAAGAAAGAAGGAAAGTCAGGCATCAGTCAGTGAGAACGGAAGAAAGGGATTTATCAGGGGGTTGATAAATGACTGCTACTCGGAGATGCAGAAGAGCGAATAGACGGATGGAGTGGACTTCGAAAGAAGAAAAGCAGTGAGACTGAGGTGGAAGAAGAGGTTGAAATCTACAAGAGGGTGAAGGTAGCAGCCCAACACCACCTCTGCGGCCAACCGGGTGAGGAGTATGGGGGAAAAAGATATCCATTGCATAGGGCCGCAACTGAAGCAGAGTCTTCAGGGTAAAGCCAAGTTTTGGTTAGGGCAAGCAGCTGGAGAGTACGAGAGATAGAGGTCATGGATGTAGGAAAGTTTGTTACAGACAGAGCAGGCATTCCACAGAGCACAAGAGAAAGGCAGAGAAGAAGGGGGGGAGGAGAGGAACAGAACAGAAATTAGATTGGAGATATCACGGTGTGACCTGCACAAATAGGATGAGAGCTGATGTGGAGGACCAGGATTGGGATTAATGACCCCAGCGGAGAGCAGGAGAAGGAGCAAGAGTACGGAGTAGGAGAGGTATTACGACAGTGATGAAGGTGAGATGTACTCAGAAAGGAGAGGGATGAATAGAAGGAAGGAAATGTTGAAGATTAATTGCTGAGAAGAAGGAAGAGGAAAAAGGAGATGGTGAGATGATGAATACAGAGGGTGGGCAATGTGTTCCTGCAGTGTACAGTGGTTTTAGATGGAGAAACAGATTAGGAAGGGACAGTACCAAGAAGAGAAAGTGTACTGGAGCCATAAGTAGTAACTGGGAGAAAAATAAATGTAAAGAAAAAAAGAGCGGAGGCCCTGAGTGGATCGGAGTGGACCTGGGAGTCACCCCGGAGAAGGCTGTAAGGATATGCAGATGAGCTGCAAGGCCTCCACAGCACCTGAAAGACAGCCAGTGGTAGAGCTGGGCACCTCTCAGCCAAGGAAAAGCTTACCAGGGGTTAGGCCGAAGCCAGCATTCCTCCCCCTGAGGGTCACCTGATCCTATGTGGTCCTACAAGGCCCAGTTAGCACTGCTTTTTATGTGGTCCTACAATGCCCAGTTAGCTGTGTGAGCACTGACTCCTGGCTCGCACCCCCCCCCCCCCCCCGGATCTCCCAACACTAACTGCAAAGTGTTGCAATGGTCAGAGTGGAAATTCAGCATTGTCCAGTGAAGTGCCGCTGAATATTGGCTGCTGAGCCAGGCAGTGTGATTTCATCAAGCAAGAGTCTCTCCTGCCTGGTTAAATCGCTGCAGGTATCAACCCCATATTTTCTACTTGTTTGGTTGTGATTACGGTGCCCCTACATGTGCCATCTCCCATGTCATTCTTGTTTTAGGCATCTGTTCCATGCTGTTGCCAGCCTCTGCAACCTGATTTGTTTTCAGATTCTGTCATGACCTAATGAAGAGTAGCGCTGATTTTCATTAGCAACGGATTCCTGTCATCTTGGATTCAGGTAGTAAAATCACCGCATAATTCAGTAAGGCTGTCTCTATACCCTGCATTTTCTCCAGATGATTGCATGTGTGTGTACTGTGCAGATGTGTTAAAATACAGTTAAACATTTTTGTATTCCTTGGGTCTCCCTTTTTAATTTCAAATGAAATGCGGTACCTTAACATTGGAAAAGTGATACTATAACTAGTACAGATGGATTAATAAGCAGCATGCACACTGCCTATTAATGCACATAAAATAAATATGTATTATTAGGGTCATTATCTTAAAATGGGGAAAAAAGTAAGGATGCATGAATAGTCTTCCAATCCAGCCACAGAAATGTAGGTAATACTGAAAATATTTTATTGATAAATATCAGTAAATGTGCAAGTAGACTCAGGGATCTGTGTTTCGGCTCACAGCGCCTGCCTCAGGAGTCGTGTTTCTTCTTCAAAACTTGCTGTATCTCAGTTTATCAAAATAAGCGCCACTAGGATGCATCGGCAGCAAAAATGTCCTATCCATGTCTAGTCTACTTGCACGTTTACTGATATTTATCAATAAAATATTTTCAGTATTACCTACCTCTCTGTTGCTAGATTGGAAGACTGTTCGTGCATCCTTACTTTTTTCCTGTTTGAACTTCACAAGTAGGGTTGCTTTTCCTTTTGTGCTATGTATGTATGTATTTATTTAAAACATTTATACCTCACCAAAGTCCTAGGCAGATTACAAAATTTTGTACATAAGAACAATAAATTTACATCACAACACAACTTTCTACACACACCAGAACCCCCCCCCCCCCCCCGTTAAATTAAGCCACAGTAATCATAAAACGTATCCCCATATGGTTTTCAAAAGAAAACTTGTGTATGTACCTTGTGCTGCTTGCTTTATGGGTCATTTGTTTCCACTGTCAGCTGCCTGTATGTTCACTAACAGTTACTCATCCGTGTCCCTAGCAAGGTCCAACCCTGCTTAGCCAACTATGCACAGGCATCAGATTGAGAACATTGATCCAAATGCTGCCTTGTTAGTCCCCTTTTTGTAATCATTTGAAAATTGTTTTGAAAATTTGTTCTGCTTTGTTATGGGTGTGCATAATTTTGTTAAAAAACTTGTTTTTCAATTTTATTTTATTTTTTTATGTACTTTTCTAAAAAGAAAAACAAACAAACACGCACTTATGTCTAAGTTTCTATTGGCATCCTGACCTTTGCATGAAAGTACCATGACAGGGGAGACAAAAGCCTGCTGTCGTAGTGCCTGGCACCAATTGCTGGATATACACAGCTGTGTAATCTGGCAGAGGTAGGAATCCTCTGTGGTGACAGATCTGGGCTGCATGGACAGCAGAGAGACCTTTGTGACTGTGGGCAGGAGGAATATGCAGAGGTCAGACCACTGTTAGGGACTCAAGGGAGGAAAAGGGTGCACAGTTCACTGGGTAAATCTCTCATATCTTCACCCTTCTCCTCCACCGCTAACTCCAGACTCTGTTCCTTCTATCTTGCTGCACCATATGCCTGGAATAGACTCCCTGAGCCGGTAGTCAAGCTCCATCTCTGGCCATCTTCAAATCTAGGCTAAAAGCCCACCTTTTTGATGCTGCTTTTAGCTCCTAACCTTTACTCATGTGTTCAGTAACCATACTTTATCATTCTCATCTTAGTAATTCCTTTCTCTCTTATTTGGCCTGTTTGTCTGGCCTAATTAGATAGTCCCTGCTCAACAGAGCTTCTATCTCTTCATGTTCTCAAGTGTACAGCGCTGCTTATGTCTTGTAGCGCTATAGAAATGATTAGTAGTAGTAGAACAGTGCTAGTCTAGCAGTCATTAGAGGAGATGAACAATGCTGGCATCTGGCTTTATTTTCCTAGGGCAGTTATTATCATTCTCCTTCTCTGATGGCCTTGAGCACACCTTTCCTGCGTCTTCCTTTTATATCAGTTTGTTTCATTTTCAGTGTTAGCACTTGCTTTTTTTTTTTACAGTGTACATACTTTGCAAATCTTGTGCACTGAAGTACTATGGTGTGTTCTATTTGCAACATATACACATTGTAAAAGATGTGCAATGATTTAGTAGATGCTAAACTATGATTGGTGTTTTTCATCTCAATTTAAACAGCACCCCCATAGGTGGATAGG
Source organism: Microcaecilia unicolor (assembly GCF_901765095.1). Taxonomy (NCBI): domain Eukaryota; kingdom Metazoa; phylum Chordata; class Amphibia; order Gymnophiona; family Siphonopidae; genus Microcaecilia; species Microcaecilia unicolor. Next base: position 160,718,903 of record NC_044038.1, read on the forward strand.
ATGTATTATAACTGTGATCCTTTGACTAGCTCCCAATGGTTGTTGGAGATCTGATCAGAAAAATTAATTTAGCAGAAGGTCAATACATTCTGTGCCAGTTGAGTAACCTAACGGCAAAGAGTGAGAACAATTTAAAGGCACAGAATATTTCCAACGTGGCATCAGCAAGAGAAATGGGAGTGTCCACTTGGTGACATCCTAAAACAAAACTTCAACATTTTACAGACATAAGAGGATGCTGCGGAGTATGGTTAAATGGGAAGGGAGAGTGAGGGTACAGAGGGGAAATAATTTAAGACTACAGGTAATGGTCTCTGTTTTTAGGTCCATCTTCCTGAAAGATAGCTGATGGGTCGTCAGTAGTGTAGTAAGGGAGGACAGCACCTAGGGTGGAGGGGAAGGATGGTGCCTCTGCTCTCTTACTACACTACTGTAATTGCCTCTGCTAGCCCTCCCCTCCTCCACCCCCCTCAAGCATGCACCACATACCTTAACTGGCAGATCTTGGAGAGGGCTTCCACTGACGGGACTTGGGGACCTCCTCCAGCCATATGCCTCAATTTTGGAGGCAGCCTGGGGATGCCTGCCGCACCCATGCCAAGATGGCACCTGGGGGGGTCTGCCCCTCTGCCTCCCTTACTATGGCACTGTGGATAGTACAGGTACATCTGGCAGGGGAAAAGAAGGGACTCTGAATTCAGTTCACACCTTTTTCACTAGTAGCTCAAGTGAAGTTACGTTCAGATACAGTAGGTATTTCACTGTTCCCAGTGTGCTTACAGTCTAAGGGGCCTTTTAAGCTGTGGTAAGAAACGGCCTTGGCACACACGTAAATCATTTCCACACTTTAAAGCCATTTTTACCGCAGCCGTAAAAAAGGACTATTTTCTGTTCTTCAATATTTGATTGTGCATGCAGTCATTAAATAAGAATTATCACAGGAGCCCTTGCTGCCACCTATTTAGAAGGCAGTGTTAACCATGCACTAACCGGTGAGTGCACAATAATGTAGATGTGTCAACTGGTTAGAAAAGGAATGCCCAATCTCCACCCCTGGCACACACCCTCAAAAAAATTACCATGCACTTACCCCTAGATTCTATTTAAGGTGCAGTGAGTTGTGTGTATTAAATTTGGTGCAGGTCCAATTTGTGCACATACCTTAATTGACTAATGAGTGGAGGAGTGGCCTAGTGGTTAGAGCACTGGTCTTGCAATCCAGAGGTGGCCGGTTCAAATCCTGCTGCTGCTCCTTGTGATCTTGGGCAAGTCACTTAACCCTCCTTTGCCTCAGGTACAAACTTAGATTGTGAGCCCACCTGCGACAGAGAAATATCCAGTGTACCTGAATGTAACTCACCTTGAGCTACTACTGAAAAAGGTGTGAGCAAAATCTAAATAAATAAATGAGCCAATCAGTGAGCCAAATCTAAGCACTAAATGGCTATAATTGGGATTTACATGTGCATCTCTTCTAAAAACAGGGGTGTGTAAATTCTACTGTGTGTGTAGCTGAAAATGGTGTGAGAGTGGGAGGAGTGTGGGCATGTTGGGGGGGGGGGTGCCCCAAATTTATGCATGTGGTTATAGATTTCAGGGGAACAGACCTACATGTAGGTGCAGGTATTTACACCAGGTTTTCAGTAGTGGTAAATGGCTGCACCTAAATGTAGGTATGTTTCCTGCCCCCAACTTTAGGTGCAGTTTATAGAATAGTTCTATTTTTTTGGACACCATTCTCCAGATTCTATATAATGCACAGAAATCCAAACCGATTCTTAACTTAACAAGCTTAAGAAGCTATTGAGCGCTGGTAACAGCACTTAACAAGCAATAAATGAGCACTAATTAGAATTTACACGCACAACTCAGTAAATATATTCTGTAACAAAGTGCGCCGAACTTCTAATACACGCAGGCAAAAAGGGGCATGATTATGGGCGGAGAAATGGGCACGTTGTGGGCATTCCAAAATGTATGTGCATAGTTAGACTATGACCCAGTGCACATAAATCAGTGCACTGGGATTTATGCCATATTTTTATTGGTGTAAATGCATGCATGTAGTTAGGCGCTGAGGTATCAACTAAGTGTATTCTACATATTGCACCGAAATCTAGGTGCCACTTAGAGAATATGCTTTGTTGACATTGATTTCCACGCAGATTTTTTAGGCCCCATATATAGAATTTCCCCCCATATACAGAATCTGACCCTTAGCGTGCACACATGTCACAAGAGCAGGGTCGCCGAGGGGGGGGGGGGGCAGGGGGACAAAATTCCCTGGGCCCGGGCCTCCAAGGGGGGCCCGGCGCCGGGGTCTCTCTCTTCTCCTGCTGCCGGCGCCACAGTCCCTGGTCTCACCCTCCCACCCTCGGCTCTGTCGACAGCCCCCCTTCGTCCTCCACCCCCCCCCCTCCATCTGCCACTGGGCTCCCTGCATTCAAATCAGCAGTGCCTCACCTCCGTGTGAAATCGGCAGATCGCCTCCCTTCGGACCTTCTCTCCCTGTCTCCCACCCTTGTCTCCCACCGGGACTTCCCTCGTCTCCGTCTGGCCCTCGTCTCCCTTCGGGCCTTCCCTCCCTGTGTCCCGCCCTCGTCTGATGGCGGGACACAGGGAGGGAAGGCCCGAAGGAAGGTGATCTGCTGATTTGAACGGAGGGGGGGCTGGGGGTGGGCGGGTGGTGAGTGGCGATTGGGGAGGGGTGGCCTTGCCCCAGGCCCGGCTCAGTGTCTTGGTGGCCCTGCACAAGAGCATCCAGTGTTAGTCTATTTTTACTGCGTTAAGTGTGCATAACCGTTTAACGCAGCTTAGTAAAAGGGCACCTAAGCTTGTACCTGAGGCAGTAGAGGGTTAAATGCTTTGCTCAAGACCACAAGGCGCAATAGTGGAATTTAAACCAGGTTTCCCTATTCTCAGCCTGCTGCTTTAGCTGTTAGGCTTCTTGTCCACTCTGGTTCAACCAGAGATTATCCATTTGAACCTGATTTGGATAAGAAAATGAGAGAACAAAGTTATGATGGTACACAGAACTTCTGAGAAGAGGGGCAAGATTCCCCCAGGCCCGGCCACCAAGGGGGGCTCAGTGCCAGCAATAGCTTTCTTCAGGCTTCCGGTTTCAGGCACAAGCAGAAGGTTGGATTGGTCTCCTGCTTCTGTGTGATGGGTTTTTGCGTTATCGCATTAACTGTGCTCTGTCAGCCACATCCTGCCTCCTATGTGAAGTACTTCCTATTTCCGCATAGGCAGGAGGGGACACCCAGGAAGAAGGACCTGTGGCTGGCAGAAGAGTTAACACGATAACCCAGCACACAGAGAAGGAGACAGACTGAGCAAGTAATAAACTACTGCCAGGTAGGGGGCCAGGGCTATTGGAGGGCCTGTGGTGGGGGGGAGAGGGGATCCAGGGGAGGGGGCTGTTCTCAAGATTGTTTGCCCCAGGCGTGGCTTGGTTTCTCGATGACCCTGGAGGTACATTACTACTGTGGGAAGGGAAAGGCTGATGGAAAAGTTCAGTGCAATATTTTACTAAAACAGTCACTTTAATATGAGCTTGGAAACAGAAATGATTAGAGATAAATCTCAAAGGAGACTGTTATGAACCTTGAGGACGAGATGAGAAGACAGATTAGGAAATGCACATGCTGTTGTGACTAGTCTGGTATAAGGACTCGGTTGGAGCATACATCTTGGATATTTCAATTACTCTGATATTGCTGGAGATAAGAGTAATAAACACAGAGAAGATGGTTTCATATTTCACAAGGAAAGAGAACCCTAGATTTTCAGTGCTTTGGCTTTCAAGCAGTGAACAGCACAGGGATAGGACAGAGGAGGTTGTTGAGTTAATCCTAGGTATGATACATAATATAGAAGTTGGCAGACATACGCTGGCACAGTAATCATAATTACCAACAGACTAGAAAGACTACTGCAGGCTCTGTCAAAGGTCACCGTGTGTAGTTACTTAGATGGAGGCACTTGGGGTAATCAAAATACAGTCTATAAAGTGAACTAAGGATGCAATAAAAAGTTACAATAGACATCAGGATACCACAGATTACAGGTAATCATTACGGGTTGTAATTCATGTTGTGTCTAGTTATGAATTGGGGATCTTTAGGTACAACTTCAGCTTAATTAGTTTTGGGTTTGCACTGTAAACTCTAAACAAACAGACCTGTAAAACTGGAATGTAGTGAATGACTACTGTAGTGGAGATTTCCAGCTTTGTAATCAACCAGACTGCAAAAAGTGTTTCCTGTCATGCCTAGCATAAAATTAAAGAATTGTGTAATAGTGCATGATATATTTGTTGTAAGGGGAGCTCTGGAGAATGACTAGAACTGGAAAGAATAGTGACTGAGGAGCTAACCTAGTTGTTCATCCAAGGCAGTGTACAGGAAGAATAAGCCAGAGAGGCGACTGTAAAATATTCAAATAATACACATTATGGCATAGTATACATTGTCAAGAAAATACACATGATCATAGCATAGTGTAAGTGGCGGTGGAACATATAAATTATTCTAACAAGAAAAAAGTGGATGTGGAATCGGAAAAGGTGCATGAAAATGATATTAGATGTGTAAAGGGAGATCCTGTTCATAACCTTATAAGGGCTTTGAAGATCAGACATTTTTAAATTTATCCCTCTATTGTACTGGTAGCCATTGAAGTTTTTGCAGAATGGTGTGATTTGATCAGGTCGCTTGCAATCTATCAATCATGCTTTGGCATTCTAAATCAATTGTAGAGTACATTATAGTAATCCAACCTTGATGTTATCATGAACCATTGTGACAAGATTTCCCTTCTTGATTATGGAGAGAGACAGTGTAGTTGTTGCAGATGATAGAGGCAGCTCCTGAAGGTTGCTTGAATTTGCTGGATCAGTGTAAGTGTTGAGTTTAGCTGCACCCCAAGATTCCTGACCTTAATTTTAGAAGAGTTCATAGCTTTTAACAAGGATTTTGATGCAAGTTAGGGTCACAGGAGCTCGGTTTTACTTTGGGTTAAGGTAACATTTTGCTGTTTTAGCCCATTATTGAATTGCTGTTAGAGGTAGTCATTTTGTTTTGAGGCTATAGATAAGTCTCGTTCAACAGGCATGTGTAGCTGCATAGATGTTGAGCTGAGTATCAATCAAGTGAATAAGCTCAGCTAGTGGCCAGAGGTAAATATTATACAAAATAGTACACAGTATTGATCTTTGTGGTGCCCCGCAGATCAGCACAATAGTGACAATGAGGTGCTGTTGAACATTATGGAGTTTTGCCAATCTGATAGGATCTGGTCAATGCAAGTACTATGCCATGGTACCAGTTTATGCTAGCCACATTATCAAGATTTGTGGCCCACAGTGTCAAAAGCTGGTGAGAAATTCAGCAGTTCTAATACGGAGGCAAATGCCTTGTCTTGGCTTCTGTGAAGATCTAGTAGGGATACCAGGACTGTCTCCATTCCATAACCGGGTCTGAATCCAGATTGACGTAGATCTAAGCCAGTTTATTGCTTCTAGCCAGCCCTTGAGCTGGATGCAGACTATTCTAGAAGTTTTCCTAGAAATGGGATGTTAGATACCAGCTTGTAACTTTCAAGGTTATTCTGGTCAAGGTTGCTTTTCTTTAGCAGTGGACTCATCACTGCCATTTTTGATGCTTTTGGTAGTTGACCATTAGAAAGAGAGGAATTCATAATTTTTGTGACCCCCATCTACAGTGGTGGAAATAAGTATTTGATCCCTTGCTGATTTTGTAAGTTTGCCCACTGACAAAGACATGAGCAGCCCATAATTGAAGGGTAGGTTATTGGTAACAGTGAGAGATAGCACATCACAAATTAAATCCGGAAAATCACATTGTGGAAAGTATATGAATTTATTTGCATTCTGCAGAGGGAAATAAGTATTTAATCCCTCTGGCAAACAAGACCTAATACTTGGTGGCAAAACCCTTGTTGGCAAGCACAGCGGTCAGACGTCTTCTGTAGTTGATGATGAGGTTTGCACACATGTCAGGAGGAATTTTGGTCCACTCCTCTTTGCAGATCATCTCTAAATCATTAAGAGTTCTGGGCTGTCGCTTGGCAACTCGCAGCTTCAGCTCCCTCCATAAGTTTTCAATGGGATTAAGGTCTGGTGACTGGCTAGGCCACTCCATGACCCTAATGTGCTTCTTCCTGAGCCACTCCTTTGTTGCCTTGGCTGTATGTTTTGGGTCATTGTCGTGCTGGAAGACCCAGCCACGACCCATTTTTAAGGCCCTGGCGGAGGGAAGGAGGTTGTAACTCAGAATTGTACGGTACATGGCCCCATCCATTCTCCCATTGATGCGGTGAAGTAGTCCTGTGCCCTTAGCAGAGAAACACCCCCAAAACATAACATTTCCACCTCCATGCTTGACAGTGGGGACGGTGTTCTTTGGGTCATAGGCAGCATTTCTCTTCCTCCAAACACGGCGAGTTGAGTTCATGCCAAAGAGCTCAATTTTTGTCTCATCTGACCACAGCACCTTCTCCCAATCACTCTCGGCATCATCCAGGTGTTCACTGGCAAACTTCAGACGGGCCGTCACATGTGCCTTCCGGAGCAGGGGGACCTTGCGGACACTGCAGGATTGCAATCCGTTATGTCGTAATGTGTTACCAATGGTTTTCGTGGTGACAGTGGTCCCAGCTGCCTTGAGATCATTGACAAGTTCCCCCCTTGTAGTTGTAGGCTGATTTCTAACCTTCCTCATGATCAAGGATACCCCACGAGGTGAGATTTTGCGTGGAGCCCCAGATCTTTGTCGATTGACAGTCATTTTGTACTTCTTCCATTTTCTTACTATGGCACCAACAGTTGTCTCCTTCTCGCCCAGCGTCTTACTGATGGTTTTGTAGCCCATTCCAGCCTTGTGCAGGTGTATGATCTTGTCCCTGACATCCTTAGACAGCTCCTTGCTCTTGGCCATTTTGTAGAGGTTAGAGTCTGACTGATTCACTGAGTCTGTGGACAGGTGTCTTTCATACAGGTGACCATTGCCGACAGCTGTCTGTCATGCAGGTAACGAGTTGATTTGGAGCATCTACCTGGTCTGTAGGGGCCAGATCTCTTACTGGTTGGTGGGGGATCAAATACTTATTTCCCTCTGCAGAATGCAAATAAATTCATATACTTTCCACAATGTGATTTTCCGGATTTAATTTGTGATGTGCTATCTCTCACTGTTACCAATAACCTACCCTTCAATTATGGGCTGCTCATGTCTTTGTCAGTGGGCAAACTTACAAAATCAGCAAGGGATCAAATACTTATTTCCACCACTGTATGAGGTTCCTGCTTGCTTCTGCACGGTGTCTGGATTTTGTCAAGGCCCTCCTCTGATATTGCATTAATAGAGTCTCATATGTTTGTGCAAGTAAAGAGCTGTCCGGTTAGAGATATGAACATCACCACTAATTGCATAACTTCCAGTTCCGCCCAAGCTCACCGCACAGAGGAAATATAAAGTGACAATATAAAGTCTCCGCTGGCCGTCAGTTATATGGTTAGCAGCATTTGCTAACCGATAAGTACTTTTAATATTGGCAAAAAGAAGTACTGATAACTTTTGCATGTACTAGAGAATGAGGGATTTAAGGGTGTCACCTGGGCGGTTCTACAATTTCAATCAAATTTCAGAGAATAGATCACTCAGATTAAGTAGAATTAATATTGCTGTTCAAATAAGACATGTCTACATCCAGCAAGCCCTATATCAGTGGTTCCCAAACCTGGTCCTGTAGTCACCCTAGCCAGTCAAGTTTTCAGGATACCCACAATAAATATTCATGAGAGATTTGCATGCGCTGCCTCCACAGCATGCAAATGTCTCTCATGAATATTCATTGTGGATATCCTAAAAACCTGACTGGCTGGGATGCCTCCAGGACCAGATTTGGGAACCATTGCCCTATAATTACCTGGTGGAAGGGATGTTGGGTGTTAGAACCGCTTTGGGTCCAATTCCTTGGGGGGGAAAAAGCGGTATAGAATTGTAAAGATTTAGGTTATATACGAAGACTTTTGTGCTCGTTTGTCTAGCATGATAGAAGGCAAAGGAGGAAGCAACCTTAAACAGATTTGGATATGAGTGGTATTCAGTAAAGTGTCTGTGTAAGTTACGATATATCCTCAGTGTGAACAGACTTGGGGAAAATCCACTATTTCTGGGATAAGCAGTATAAAATGTTTTGTACCTTTTTGGGATCTTGCCAGGTATTTGTGACCTGGATTCTCCACTGTTGGAAACAGGATGCTGGGCTTGATGGACTTTTGGTTTGTCCCAGTATGGCAATACTTATGTACTTGGGATTCTGAATGGAATCTTGCTACTCTTTGGGATTCTTCATGGAAAGTTGCTACACTTTTGAAATTCTGCATGGAATCTTGTTATTCTTTAGAATTCTAGAATCTTGCTACTCTTTGGGGTTCTACATGGAATGTTACTACCATTTGGGTTTCTGCCAGGTATTTTGTGACCTGGATTGGCCACTGTTGGAAACAGGATGCTGGGTTTGATGGACTTTTGGTCTGTCCCAGTATGGCAATACTTATGTAACAATTACTGGGCAGGCTGGATGGACCAATTGCTCTTTATGTGCCTTAATCTAATATGCTAGTGTGTGTGTGCGTGTGGTGTCACAGTAGCAGATGGGTTCTAACCTTGCCTTAGTTGTTGGGTGCTTAACCCATTAGTGCCCAATGTTCCCATATGGGCACTTATGGAAACATTGGGCTCTAATGGGTTAAGCAATCCTGGTCGAGTAGATGGTGTAGTGAGCCAGCCTGAGGTGAATCACTCTCCAGGGTTAACCACACAATTCTAGGACTGCGTAGACACAGAGTCTCACCAAGCAGATGGCTAGGAGTCCTTTGTCTGGTGGAAAACTAGACTGCAGTTTTCTTGGTAGTTCCACAATGTCTGTTTATTTACTGGAGTAAAGATAGGGATGGTGTTCAATTCACAGGCAGTTCACTGAATGGATGTTATATCTCTCATCTGAGCTAACAGCATGACATGCACAGTTCTGGCAACATTGTTTCTGGCAGGAACTGGCACAAACATTTGTCTCCCGGTTCCACGGAACTATTTAGAGTAATATAACATTGGGGCTGGAATCTCTGTACTAAAATGCCAAGTTTCTGAATGTTGCACAGTTCAAACATAGCATCGCTCTTGCTCCTGTTTCTCTCGGAGATTACCAAGCACAGGGAAAACATCTCCTGCATTGTGTTGCATTGCCAATAAGCCATTATCACGCAGATAGATTTGGGGACAGCAGTGCTTATCCCCAAGTATAAGTAATAAGGTAAGGTTTGATTCTTTGGAATCCTGTGAGGTATTTTTCACTTGAATCAGCCACGTTGGAAACAGGATGCTGGACTTGATTGACTTTTAGCATGACCCAGTTTGGCATTTCTTATGCTCTTATGTCCTCCTAGGTGCAAACTGGAAACCCAGCCATGGAGATGGGTAGAAAGCAGTGGCATAGCTATAGGGAGCCACGGGGGCCTGGGCCCCCTCAAACTGGCTCTGGGGCCCCCAGTTTGGCTGGTGGGAATCCCCAAGCCCCGCCAGCTAAGGCATCTGTCCCATGCTGTTCTTACATTGTTGGCACCCTGTCCTGTTTTTCAGAGCCATGCACACTCATTTTAATGAAACTGAGCCTCTGCCCCCCCCCCCCCCGCCAGCCAATGTACCTTCCAGTAGTGGCGGGGGGGCAGAGGCAGTACCTTCCAGCGACAGTGGAAAGGCAGAGGTGGTGGTAGGAGGGCGGCAGCAGGGAAGCAGACAAAATGTGACCCCCCCCCCACCTTGGGTTCTGGCCCCCCTCCCGTCGAGGTCTGGCTATGCCCCTGGTAGAAAGCTTACTGGAGATGTTCCTTTTACATACTCCTCTATATACAACACAACGGAAACCATGCATGCAAATCTATGTCATGCATATTCATTGTGGATTTCCTAAAAAACTGATGGCTGGGTGAATATTGAGGGCTGGGTTGAGAACCCCTGCTCTAGAGAACTAACTGTATAAGTATATAAGCATCACCATACTGGGACAGACCAAAGGTTCGTCAAGCCCAGTATCTTGTTTTGAACAGTGGCCAATCCGGGTCACAAGTCCGTTGCTGAATCCCAAAAGAGTAAGACAGATTTTATGCTGCTTATCGTAGGGGAAGGTGGGTAAAGGTGACTGCGACATTGGCAGGGGCTGGGATGGGTGGGCCAGGGGCTGGCATGGAGGAAAATACTTGCAGCAGGGATGGGTGGGAATGGGTTAGATTCCAGCAGGGACGGGTTAGATTTTTGACCCCGTGCAACTCTTTAGTTGGTTGTCCTGAAGCATCACTTTTTAATGTCTTTATTAATGTGATTTTGTGTGCCATAAATTACTGCACAAAACACTCTGACACTTCAAGAGGCTAGAAACACATCAAGTTAAAATGCTTTCATTTTGTACGTGGCAGATATCCTGTGTGCATAAACCAGGGAGAGTATCTGGCCTTCCGCTGAGTCATCATGAAAGGACACAACCTTCCAATTCCATAATCTTGCATGCCCAATTTTACTCTTAGTGCACAAAGTTGTGCGTACAAGTTATAGAATAAGGACAGTTGTGTGCATAACTTAATTTAAATAATGAATGCTAATTGGTATCAAAGACCAGTTACTGGCTATAGTTGGTCTTAATTGCATCTAATTGGTACTACTGAGCAGTTAGATGCATAGCTGCTCTAAGTGGTATTTTATTAACTGTGCAAGGAATTACAAGGGGGCATGGACCTGGGAGGGGCATGAGTGGGTCAGTGGCGTGGCCAGCACTTGCATACATACGTTATAGAATACTACTACTACTTATCATTTCTATAGTGCTACAAGGCATACACAGCGCTGTACACCATACACAAAAAGACAGTCCCTGCTCAAAGAGCTTACAATCTAGATAAGACAGTTTAAACAGACAGAACAATTAAGGATAAGGGAATAAAGAGGTGAGGATAAAAGGACAGGGCAAGTGAGTAGTGGTTAGGAGTCAAAAGCAGTGGTAAAGAGGTGGGCTTTAAGTTTGGACTTGAAAATGGCCAAAGACAGGGCCAGATGTACAGGCTCGGGAAGTCTATTCCAGGTGTGAGGTGCAGCGAGATAAAAGAAACAGAGTTTGGAATTAGCAGTAGAGGAGAAGGAGACAGATAAGAGAGATTTATCTACAGAACAGAGTACCCGAGGGGGAGCGTAGGGAGAGACAAGAGTGGAGAGGTATTGGGAAGCGGCAGAGTGAATGCACTTATAGGTCAGTAAGAGAAGTTTGAATTGAATGCAGAAACGGATAGGGAGCCAGTGAAGTGAAGCATACGAGCATTACATGCCTCACTACCTAAATTTGGGCTTGAGCATTTACACCAGCCACTGAGCTAGCATAAGTGCTCATGCTTAAACCTGGGGTGTGTAAATGAGGAATTACGCTAGTATTCTGTACCAGCGATTGCATGTGCAATTACCGATAGAGAATTCCTGCGTAGCGAGCATTTAAATTACCCCCACAATATAGCTTGCCCTCTATCGGAGAAGTTTCTGTGATTCTAACCACCAAACATTTAGGTCATTAGAGAAAGATACTCAATTAATAGTCCCCTGATATGGCGGTGTGACTCCATCTGAGGACGGCACCTGATTATCAAATGAGAAATTACCAATGTATTTATTCTCTGAACTAAAACAAATATTACTGCTCTGTCTACACATATCTTTAAATGTAGTAATATAAATAGTAGAAAATATAAGAGAATTGGGACATGGAATTACTTAATGTCAGTTCCATGCCTTAAGGCAATTATATACTAAGCTTTAGTTAACTTGGTCCAATTAACTTGCAAGCGACTGAGCTACAGAGTAGAATAATCTCAATCTGATTAATTAGACTGTTCCTTTGTATAATTTAAGTCTTCAAGTGATTATAAATAGAGAAATGTTTAGTGTGCAAACAATACATGCAGAAAATGTATTGCTGTTGACCATGTTACCGTTTTGTTGCCAGTCTACCGGTTTGACTGAAAAGGGCCGATTTTCAGACCTTGGGAATTAGCTTGGCTAACTCCCGCAGTCACCACTAAACCTGGATACTCAATGCTGGGCCGTTTCCAGTGAATATTTGGTTTATTTTTAGCCAGTTAGAAAATAGCTGGCTATCTTGAGATTCAGACTTAGTTAACTTCTAACCAACAAAGAATTCCTATATATTCACGCAACCAAACATAGCTGCTAAACGGGCCTGAAAATTGGCAGATAGCCGGTTACATCGGTGGGAGAGAGGCAGCCAACTATCCCCCACTGAATATTGCCAGATAGCCAATACGCACCTCCAACACCAGCTTTCTTTCTCCTTTGCCTTTTTCCTCATTTTACAATGCTTTTCCTACTACTGTAATCCATATTTGTCCCAAGTAGGCCCAAGGGGGGGGAATTCAGTAAGTGGCACCCAAAGTTAGGTGCTGGGATGATCCGTGCTGAGCTAATATTCTGCAAAAGGCACTCTGGGGCCCTTTTACTAAAGAGTTGGTGTGCAGCAACAGACTTGCTTCGCGCCAATCCAGAACTACTGCCAGGCTACTTCAGGAGCCTGGCAGTAGTTCCTACCTCCAGCGCGTGCCATTTCCAGTGCTACAAAAACATTTTCTATGTTTGTAGTGTCGGCGCTTACCCTGCGGTAATCAGGCAGTGCTGTGTGCTGCCCGGTTACCACTGGGTTAGCATGAGAGCCCTTACTGCCACCTCAATGGGTGGTGGTAAATCTCCCCCCCCCCCCCCCCCAAATGGCCACACTACAACTGGTTCACTTATTGCATGGCCAATTCTGGTCCAGAAAAAAAGAGACTTTTACCCGCTGTGGTAAAAGGGCCTCAGGCCCCCTTTTACTGCAGATTAGTAAAAGGACACCTCTGTGTGGAACGTATTTTACAGAATACTAGCTTAGCACGCATCTCGTACTCAACTGGGGTGCAAGCACTTCTGCTTGCCAAAAAATGGTTGAAATGCTGGCACCCAACTAATGTCATTTGGGTGTGTAAATGACACTCTACAATATCGCCTATAAAGCCTGGGTACGCCTCTGCCCCACCCCTGCTCCTTCTATGATCACTTGCACACTGTAAAATTCAGGCACGTGAGATATAGAATAGGGCATAGAGCAGATCCAGCGTAAGGTCTAATGACTACCAATAAGGCTTAATTAACTAATTAGATCATGAGCCCAGATTTGCACACTCGGCTTTGGGCAACCTATACTGAAACTGGGGGGGAAATGTGTTACATCGATGGCCTCTTATCACCACCTCTATGAGGAGCCCATTTCAGGCATCACCATTTTTGACTTAGAAAGCCAGGGCTTAGCCAACACTTGGAGCTGTTTCTAAAGCATTATCTTACCAAATTTAGCCTTTATCTTCACAGCCACCAAGGTAAATGAGGCTGTTGTTAAAATAACATCCAACCTTCCCAGGCTCGGTATCAGATAATTCTACAAAGCAGGTAGGAACATTTATGCAGCAATTATGCACATACATGTTTAAAATATTAGCATATGCACATAATTGTATACATGTATGTGTATATGCAAATATGCTGATATGTGCATAGTTTGCAGGTGGGTGTTGAAAGGGGCAGTGTCTGGGTGGAGCACAGGCAGGGCACACAGTAATGTGAATAACATAGGGGTCTTTTTATTACGCTGCGGTGTCCTTGGCGCGTGGATTTCCCTCGGCGGGTAAAAAGCCAAAAAGAGAAAATGGCTGTGCGGTTAGTAAACACTTGCCATGCAGCCATTTCCTGGGGACCCTTACCACTATCTATTTAGGAGGCGGTAGGGGCTCCTGCTCTAACCCGGCAGTAAAGAAAAAAATTCCGGTTGTGCCAGAAATGTCACGCACTGGGGCACTCACTACGCCTGCGCCCACATTAGGTCAGCAGTAATGCTCTACCACCACTTTGTAAAAGGGCATCTTAAAGAATACTGTTACTTGTTTATTAGCAGAACTTAGGCACACTCACTTCAGCAGCTCTATGGCTGGTCTAAGTGCTTGGGCCTAAATTAAATGTTATGCTAGTATTCTATATAGAAAAGTAGGCACTTAAGTTCCTTTATAGAATAGACTCCTACCAGACTTCCTCCGGGTGCTTAATTATATGCACACAGTTACAGAATTACTTCTTACTGTGGTTCTTCCATTATATAAGTCATGCCAACCTTCTTGAAAACTTGATGCTGTTGTACTGCTGTCTGTCTGCATGATATCAGTAAACAAAACAAAATTCTGCCTTGTTACTGTAATGGCGATATGCCATGTCAGTGATTTTTTTGCTCTGAGGTAATCCCACTTCAGCTCTGGGGCCATCTATTTCCTCTGTAGTTCCGATCACCGTCTGCTTGAGTCATGTTTTCTGCTCAACGTTCCCTCTTCATTTTGTGCAATTATATTCTTGTCGATATTTGGTCTCCTCACTGTCCTGTTTTTGCTTATGTTGCTAGGGAAGATAGAAGCACAATAATTAATTCTGGCAAGATGTGCAGATTTCTTTGACTCTCTGGGGAAGTCCTGTGGCATGACTTCAACTAGTTAAAACTCCAGTTGTAGTACAATACACAAGATGATGCATAAGCTTATATGCTGAGTAATAGATAATATTTTGGGAAATATGAGACTCCCTAGCAAGCTTTGTTTTGACAAGAATACCATAAGGCTGCATTTGGGCAAGTTTTATGTGTCATATTACATTTATCACTTTTGACAAACATGCCAATTCGCCAGTATAACTTTTTCATAATGTCACTTGGAAGAGTCTTCATAAAACTGTGTTAAGTAAGGAACTGGAAAAGATTTCTAAAAATTAATAGCGAGAATGTATGCAAAGGGAAAAAAAACCTGTAAAACGCAGAACAAGAAAAGTGCATCTCTTTCTCTCTCTCTTTCTGTCTCTACTATATATCTATGATCGGTGTGTGTGAGATCCAGGTCACAAAGGGGGTAACTCCACAGGTTGCCTAAATTTAGGCATTGGGATGCTGCAACGCCAAGCATGAATCTTATATCAGCAATTACACACACGATTGTAATTATAGTACACTCATTTACATGCCTCACTTTAGGCGTGAGCTCTTAAGCCAGCTGAAAGGCTGATGTAAATCCTTGTGCATGACTGCTGGTATTCGGTAACCTGTGCACATAAGTGCTAGACACAGTCTTGACCTGTCCATGCCCCTCCCAGGTCTACGTCCTTTTTACAGATGCATGAAATTTGACACTAAAATGAAATTCGTCTAAGCGCATTCTATAAATTACACCTTAATTTAGGTGCACTTTATACAATATGCCTAAACTTCCTAGCGGTATATAGAATATGGCTAGTGGCCACGACAGCGCCTAACTCTAGGTGCATAAATACCAGCAGGTGTATTCTGTAACTCTGTGCATTGTCTGGAATACCCATGACATGCCCGCTTCTCAGCAGCGCGCATTAGAATTTACACACACTGCAGAATACACTTAGTGGGCAGTGCTCGTAAATTCTAATTAATGCCAATTAGTGCAGATAATTGCTTGTTAGCATTCAATTATCAGAGCGGATTAGCTTTCTAACTAATTCAGCTATGCGCGTTGTTATGGCATATGCTTCGATTTCCGTGCAGAAATCTCAGTGTGCTATATAGAATCCGGGGCTAAGCGTAAAACTGGCTGCACAAGATTATAGATAAGCTCTGTGTTAGTTCAGTGCTGATGGCCTGTTTTCTGTTATTGAGATGCAGGGATACTACTTGCCCTATTATATGTGAGGAAAAATAATGGATGATATTGTCTAGGAGATTGCCAGGGCAGGAGATAGTGATATTACCGACAGTGACATACTAAGGGCGGGATGATGGGTGTGGTCCGCCCCAGGTGCAGGCAGCAAAGGGGGTGCACTGAGCAGTCACACAGCTGTTGGCTCTGCTAGTTCCCTGCCCCCTCAATTTCCTGTTCCAGGGCAGGGGACCGGCAGAGCAGACAGCCGTGTGACTGCTCAATGCATTTCCTTGCTTGGAGGAGGGAGGGGAGGGAGTGCGGGGGGGGGGGGGGGGGGGGGCAGTGATGCGCCTGGAGGAGGTGCTCCGCCCTTTCTGGCAACCAAGCTAGGTACACCACTAGGGACAATGAACTTTTGTCTCTTTTTCTGCTTCCTAGATGCAGGCTGAGTTCAGTAGCCAGGAGTCTGTCCTTCTAGGATAAGAGACCTCAAATTTAGTCCTCAAGGTGCACAGCCGTTTTCAGGATTTCTCCAATGAATATGCATGAGATCTAGTTGCGTGCACTTTGTATGCAAACAGATCTCATACATATTTAGTTTGGAAATCCTGAAAACCAGGTTGAGTTGTGGACCTCGAGGACTGGATTTGAGGACTCCCTGTTTTAGTGACAAGGAAAAATAAAGATGTATTGGTCTTTACCTCCTTGCTGTTAATAGGGAACATGGAGTTCCTGATCCAGCTGATCTTAAGTGCTGAACTAGGCCCCGAACAAAAGAAAAAAAGTGTAGGGGACAGTTGGTTTTCATCCTATGGAAAATTAACGGGTTTCTCAGAAGCCTAGAATGAATATTGGAACTACACTGCGGGAGAGGTCATACAGGGCTCCTTTTACTAAGCTGCGTAAGCATCTGTGCGCGCCCAATGCTCGCCAAAATGAACTTGTCACCTGTCTACCGCGTGGCTCTTGCTGTAATTTCATTTTTGGCGTGCGGCCGGTATGCACGTCTGAAAAATATTTTAATTTTCTGCTGTGCAGAGCAGATGCGCGTAGGTCATTACCGTGCAGATTCCTTACCACGGTCTATGGCTGGCAGTAAGGTCAGACACCCAAAATGGACACGCAGCACACTTCCATTTTCGGGGGGGAGAAAAAAAGGCATTTTTGGTACATGCCTTGAAAAATTATTTCCGCGCGCCCCCAAAACCTGTGCCTACACTACCACAAGTCACTTTCTACCGCAGCTTAGTAAAAGGACCTCACAATTTGTTAACTTCATCTAAGGTGGAGTCCCAGAATGATGGTAAGATTACATACTAGAAAGGAAGCTCTGGGTAAAAAAAGATTTGAGGAGATTGCGTGCCACAAATCTGTAGCGTGCTCTGTCATCCATCCTTCCTACTGCCACGTCCTTTCCCTCTTTTGTCTTATCTCTGGGGGGGGGGGGGGGGGTCTTTTACTAAGCCACAGTAGCGTTTTTAGCTCACAGTAGAAATCAGCTGGCGGTAGATGCCTACAGGAATATAACGGATGTCTCGTTGTTTATCGCCAGCTCATTTCTACCGCAAAGTAAAACGCTACTGCGGCTTAGTAAAAGACCCCCACAATGAAATTAATCCCAGGATGTTTATGCTCAAAAGTTTGTCATTTCTATTCAAAATATTGTTGTGAATAACTTTTTCATACAACTCCCTATGATATTTGTCACTTTTCTATCTCCAGTTAATCTTCAACCATGTAGAGGTGTTTTTTTTACAAATATAACTTGCTGCATAGTGACTGTAGTGGTAATAATATTGGAGGCTTCTTGGCACTGCTCCACATGTTTTCATATTTCAGGCATGCTGAGGGGTCTGCAAGACAAGCTAATACATTGTCCTTCTTCTCAAATGTTTGTGCCCAGTATAAGAGGCTTGGGGAGGCTATGCCTTCCCCAAAACAAGAGCAGGAGCTGATGTCCTTTTTCCTTTGTGTTTAATTTGATCTGAAAACCACTTCGCTTTTACAAATTGAAGATGTAACCCTGGTTTCATGTTAGCCTAGGCAGCTGCCTAATGCTTGCTCCGTGAAGTAGGACTGGGCACACAATCTAATTTTGCCTTCTCCGGAGTAGCCCCCACACTCCGGAATGCACTGCCTGAAAGGCTCCGCTTAACACAAGACTATCTCTACTTCAGGAAGCAGGTGAAAGCTTGGCTCTTCAACCAGGTCTTTAATGGAAGAAGTAAATGACACCAGGTGCATGTATTATATAGCAGGACACGTTTATCCACTCCTACCCTAGCTGAGATAATATTTAACCATCTCTCTGACCTCATGTGCAACTTTCTTTGAATTAGTCACCTTACTTTCTAACTCTGCTTACTCTCTTACCTATCTATATGTTCCATCTTTGCTTATACCCTTCACTATCAATTAAATTGTTCTATGACATATTGTGTTGACATTGTAATGTAATATACTATGCCATACTTTTTAGTATTTGAAGATTTTTTACTGCTGTAATTGTCAACTGCTCATGTTTGATCTATTCTTACTGTATTCCTTCAAAAAGGCAGTAAAAATAAATCCTAATAAATAAATAATTTATTGGGCGAGGGACTGAGGCCAGGACCAGATTACTTTAGGAGGCTGAATAAGCAGTTCAAACGTTTTACAGTTCTCCAGGAAAATAACTCAGCTGACTCCGATGTCTTTAAATTGAACCAGAACCTTTACAGAACTTCTTTAACTCAGTGAGTTAGCAGTGGTCAACACTGCTGTACTCCTTTCTATAGGGTACAAATCAAATGTTCTCTCTCTCTCTCTCTCTCATAGGATTATCAATGCTGTTATCAAGTAGTTATCACTTACATATTGGCAGACAGTAGAGTAGAGACACAGTGACTCTGCAGTTAAAGGTCCTATTAGATATACCGGGAGTCCTGCTGCTTTTTGTTACTCTTGTGTTTTTCCAAGAATGAGCTGTGTCAAGAAAGTGTATCCTGGAATTGTCCATAAGGCATCCTTGTGGTTTACAATTTTGGAAGAACTACAGTTTGATTTGGTCTTCTACAAGAGACCCCTGAGGCAGGCTTTTCCAAGCCGAAACACATCAGGTCTTTTTGTTCATCAATAAAACCACACCTTTTAAATATCTTCTCTCGTTAGTGTGATTGTGTTGGAAGGAAGACTCATCCATCGACCTTAATGTTTGCCTGTTTCTATGGACTTCGTAAGGTTTTCCTCTTCCGTCTTTCCTCTTTCCTCTTCAGTGGTTTCCTTCTTTGTGGTTAATGTCACGTGCCATATAACCACAAGATCTATTGATTTGTACCACAGACTACTCAGAACGTGCAATGGGTAATTCTAGCTTGGAGAGGATCCTTTGCATAGTAAGTGGACACAGACATATGTTCCTTGTTTATTGAGGAAGCAGCTTTTTGTGCACTTCTCTTGAATGCTGCTCAGGAACTGTGAAGAATGCAAATTACATAAGCAGTTAAATAGAAAATATTTTCTACAGGAAATTGGCTTTTAATGTATTCATGAGTTGTAATTCTAAAATTGAAACACTTATTTGCAATATTGAATACATACTGTGCATCTCATTGCCTACTGCTTCATGATTAGACAATAACTTTATTAAAACAGTTTTAAATTGAGATTTCTTGATTTTGAGTCTGAAAATATTCATAGGGTGTTTTTATAGGGGGGGGGGGGGGCGGAAGGGAGTTGGTATGGAAGGTATTGTACAGTAATATAAATTTGTGTACAGAACCAGAAAGATTCTTAGGGGACAGGCAATGATGCATGTTATTTGCCTATTAACCATATTATAACCTTACTAGTAAAACAGGCCCGTTTCTGACACAAATGAAACGGGCGCTAGCAAGGTTTTCTTCGGAGTATGTTTCAGAGAGTATGTGTGAGATTGACTGTGTGAGAGAGAGAGAGAGTGAATGTGCGAGTGTGTGTGTGTGTGACAGAGAGAGAGTGAGACTGCTAGATGCGAGTGTGTCTCCTCTGTCCCCCCTCCAGCCACAAAGCGATTCTCATGGAGCCTTACAGAGCACACAAATGCTTGAAGGCTTGAAGGCTTCACTTTCTCGGCTTCAGAACATTGGAAGTGCGTTTTATTATATAGGATATTACCATAGTGCACGTCAGTTTTAGGTTACCATAGGTGACATAGTAAAGAGATGCAAAGCATGCAAAACAGCTCATTATTATGTACATTTAAAAATGCAGCTTGCAGTGAAGATTACAAGCTGTGCTATTCCTGGAAAAATACTGCCAACAAAAACCTTGTAGTAGTTTTCAGTCCTGGGAGCATCAGGCCACTAAGCCACAGCCTGATGCTCCTGGGCGTCACTTTAAAGGGGCCCCTGACACTGAATCTGGCCCCTCAGGGCTCTCTTAACCTCTTCACCCCCCACCCTCTAGATAACTCCACTCCAAAGAGCTTCTCCCTGGGACATAATCCTCCCAAAGTGCCTCCCTCCCAAAGACTCCTCTTAGGTCTTCCTGGATGATCCCCAGTGGTAGTATCATGGTACTACTGGAGGTCAAGCTCCGTATATGGCAGCCTGATCCTATAGTGGTAGCACCACAGATTACCGCTAGAGATTATGGCTGCCATACTAGCAGGAGTGAGTAGGGATCACTGCTGCCTTCCTTCCACTAGACCACCATGGAATCCTTATGGTAGGCCTGAAGGGAGGGCTGTCTTCAGGAAGGGTCTCTTTGGAGGCAAAACTTTTTTTTTTTTTTTGGTGGGGGTGTAAATCCCTGTGCATAGATTTACGTGCACTGGGCCATATTCTACAACTACACATGGAAATTTTCAGAATGTCTATGAATGCCCATTTTCCCACCCATAACCATGCCCCTTTTTGCCTGCACACATTAGAACTTAGATGCACTGCATTACAGAATACACTTAGCGAGTTGTGCGCATAAATTGTAATTATTGCCAATAACTGCTTATTAAGTGCTGTTAACGCTAATTAGCTTGTTAAGCTAATTAAGTTACATGAATGGTTATAGAATACACATGGATTTCAGTCTGGATCTTTAGGTGCGCTATACAGAATCTGGGGGATGATGTGCACTATTGCTCACTAACATGCATTATTGTTCACTAGTTCACCCTGTTGTGTAATAGTGTGCATTATAAGCAGTGGGTTGTGAGCCAAGGGAACAGGGTTACATTCCCATTGTAGCTTCTTGTGACCTTGGGCAAGTCACTCAGGGGCCCTTTTACTAAGCTTTTTAAGCGTCTACGCATGCCAAAATAGTTACCGCCCGACTACCATGTGGCTCTTGCAGTAATTTCGTTTTTGACGCGCATCTGAAAAATATTTTTTATTTTCGGGCGTAAGTAACGTACATGCACCAAGGGATTTGGTGCACGTAAGTCATTGCTGCCTGGTTACCGTGCGAGTCTTTACCACTAGGTCAATGGCTGGTGGTAAGGTCTCAGACCCAAATGGACGCGCAACAATTTTCATTTTGCCGCATGTCCATTTTCAGCAAAAATGTTAAAAAGGACTTTTTCTTTTTTTACAGGTTCGCTAAACAATGGATAGGTGCGCCCAAAACCCACGCCTAAACTACCGCAAGCCATTTTTCAGCACGCCTTTGTAAAAGGACCCCTTAACCCTTCATTTCCCCAAATACAAAAGCTTGGATTGTGAGTCCACTGGAGATAGGCACCACTTCTATATAATACGTAAAAACTGCTGTGGTTGTACCACAGAAAAACAGTATATCAAAGGCATCACCCCTTTCCCCAACACTATCTGAGCCATAGTGCACCCTATTGACAACACAGAAAAAAACCATAGTGCACCCTATTGACAACATAGAAAAAAACCATAGTGCACCCTATTGACAACATAGAAAAAAAAACCATAGTGCACCCTATTGACAACATAGAAAAAAACCATAGTGCACCCTATTGACAACATAGAAAAAAACCCAAATCATTGATTTTTATTCTTGTCATTTCGGGTTAAAAATGGCATGATAGAAGAAATGTTCTTTCAAACAGATGCACGTTCTCACTTGAAAGTGCTAACTCTTTTAGTTTCATCGGATGCTCCCTGGTTCTAGTAATGTTTCACAAGATTATATAATCTCTTGCTCATAATTTCTTTTCCACTCATTGGCCTGTAGAAATCTGTCATAAATTCCCTAAATATTCTCTTTTCTGAGCTGTTAATTTTTCAGCCTTTCTTCGTATGAGATGCCCAATCCTTATGCCATTGTGCTTTTTGTGTTTGTTTCTGTTTAATCATTCTTGTCTTGGTTGTTTTATTTGGCTGATGGCTGCCATAGTGCCATATGGCTTGTGTGGGGAAATTGTTTTGTGAAGTCTGAGTTCCTTGTTATGGAAGAGGGTAGATGTTTTTATAGTGTGAAAGATTTGATATTTTTTTTTCCATTAACGATGTACGCTTTTTTTTTTTTTTTTTTTGCTTCTTTATCATACTAGGAACATCTGTGCTTGCTACATACATCTGGGTTGGATAAATAAAACTGTCATCTCACAGGAAAAGCAAAAAGTTTTAGGAATGATTAATAAAACGGTGCTCTACATCTCAAATAGAAAAGAAAAGTCCTTGCCTCAGATTTTTAGTTGAGTGAAAAATACATTTTACAGGTTTGAAAGCAAGAGATGCATATGGATGTTTAAGGACAAGTTAAGCGGATTTCAAGAGTGTGAAGACATCTGAATGCACTTGGAATAGTTAGAGATCTATGAGGCCTGTTTACTAAGCTGTGTAACGTGCTAACCGTGCCAGTGGCATTCTGTGGTCAGCTATCACCCGGGGTGGATTGCCGCTGTGCACCCCACTGGGTGCAGCGTCATCTGTCCCCCCCCCCCTGGGTGCATTCTTCTTACCTGCTGGGGTGCTGGGACCAGCTGCGTGGCTGTTGGTTCCCTGCTCCCGCTGCCCCAGAACAGGAAGTAGCAGCGGGAGCAGGGAACCAGCGGAGCCGACAGCCGTGCGGCTGCTCCCTGCACCTCTCCTTCAGCGTGCACCCGTGGTGGAGTGCCCCACTGCCCTGCATTCGGTACGCCACTGAGCCACGCAGAGCTCTGATAATAGATTGGTGTTCCATTTATAGATTAGCACTCCACATCAATTTTCTTCAGCACTGATTTCTCTGTGCTATTTATAGAATGCCCCCCCTTTGCACTATATTCTGCAAATAATCTACCTAACTATCTTCTATAATCTACTTATATTTGTGACTTTTTGTTTTTGTTTGTGAAAAGAAATGCACAAGGAAAGGGCAGTATGAAATGACTGCAGTGCACTGAAAATATTTATTACTGATTTGAAAGACATAGTGCATGTTGAAACATATTATCAACTTACTCCATTGTTTAGTAAACACCCTCTTGTGGTAAAAGGAAAGAAGTGTATCTAAGACAATGCTAGAGTTTCTACTCTTCAGCCAGTAAAAGGATCATATAGTAACATAGTAAATGACGGCATATAAAGACCTGTATGGTCATCCAGTCTACCTAACAAGGTGGCCAGAGTTATATCTGCTTCTCCAGGCAGCTCAGATCCCAATATGTCATTTTTAAAGTTGGAAGGTCATTTAATTTTGCTTCTGATTCTTCTGTTTATCCCATTTTGTTTTTGAGTTCCAGCACTGATTTTGTCCTCAGCACCTCCCCTGGGAGTATATTCAGTGGCGTTCCTAGGGTGGCTGACACCTGGGGCGGATCGCCAATGCGACCCCCCCCCCTCCCGGGTGCATTTTTACCTGCTGGGGGGGGGGGGGGGGTACCGCGTGCCTGTCAGCTTTGCTCGTTCCCTGCTCCCTCTGCCCCGCAACAGGAAGTAACCTGTTCCGGGGCAGAGGGAGCAGAGAACGAGCGGAGCAGACAGGCGCGCAGCACCCCCCCCCCAGCGTCGTGCACCCGGGGCACACTGCCCCCCCCCTTGGTACGCCACTGAGTATATTACAAGCATCTACCCACTTCTCCGTGAAAAAGTATTTCCTGATGTTCCTTCTGAGTCTATTACCCTGCAACCTCAATTCATGTCTACCACTACCCCATTTCTGAAACAGATTTATTTGTATATTATTTATGTTTGATTGATAGTTATGTTGAATGATGCTCAGTTCTATGCTTTATATACAGAGTAGCTGAATATTATTACTGTCAGCTTGTATTAATGTTAGCAATTGTATCATCACTGAAAATTATATTGGGATGGAGAATAGTGTCCTGTGGACTAGGTGTTAGAACATGAATCTTCTACTTCTGGAATAACTAAAAATTTCAACTTGCCAAGCCAGAACATAATTGTAATAGTTGGGGACATAATTATTTTTTAACTATTTTTTGTTATTTTTTTTTACTTGGCAAACACCTTGTATATTTTTGTTTTAGCAGACATGTGGAGAGTAATTTTATAATAGGTTTGCCTGGCGGGTAGGCCAAGAAGTAATTTTATAAGGACACATAGGTACCTATGAGTCTTTGTAAAGGTTTGGATAGCTTCCTAAAAGAAAAGTCCATAACCCATTCCTAAATTGACTTGAGGAAAATCCACTGTTTATTTCTAGGATAAGCAGCATAAAATCTTTTTTACTGTTCTGGGATCTTGTCAGGTATTTGTGACCTGGATTGGCCACTGTTGGATAGAGATCCCACAAGACAATTCTTCAGCAAAGTTAAGTATGATACTAATAGTGAGCTGAAATAATCTAAACTAACTTAATCACCATAGATGTTTGCATTTACACGTGATACCAAGTTAGTAAAGTGGAGAAAAAGACCTCAATAGTCACTGCGTGGTAGCAGAACAAATAATGTACTCCAGTGGCGTAGCCAAGGGTGGGCCTGGGTGGGCCCAGGCCCACCCACTTTGAGCTGAGGCCCAGCCAGTAGCAGCACACCTATGATGTGGCTGGCAGGGATCCCCAAGCCCCACCAGCCAAAAACTTCCAACAACTGTCCCTCCTGCATACCTTGTAAATAGAAGATCTTGGCCTGCAGCGACTGACACATACTGTTTACATCAGCCCCACAGCCTTCCCTTTGATGTATTCCTGCCTATGTGGAAACAGGAAGCTGCATCAGAGAAAAGGCTGTGGAGCCAACATGAGCAGTGCGTATTAGTTGCTGTTCGCTGCCAGTGAAAATGTGCTTTTTAAAAGGTATGCAGGGAAGGGGGGATGTTTGAGAGACCATATTGCATGCAGGCAAGAGAGGGAGAGACCAAATCACTCGTGGGACAGGGTGGAGTTCTGCCCACCTATCATGGACCCAGGCCCACCCAAAATTGGGTGTCTGGCTACGCCCCTGATGTACTCAATACCCACATTTATATGACTCCATTCTTATCATTGGTCAAAAAACTGCACTTCAAATGTATATGAATAAGTTGTGACTAATTTACAATATTATATAAAGATTAAGTAATCTGAATAATGTCACTTAGCTTAAATTTGCCCAATGTGGCTCTCCGTTTCACTCTATAGTTGAGCTTCCTCAGGGGGCCAAGTAACTAATGGCAAGTCACATTGCCTGGAACCAAAATGACATCCCAAAATTACTGCATTATCGCTTATGGTGAAAGCAAATTCATATAAATTACGATAACCACAAACCTTACAAAATGGTGTCCACTTTCTCTGTGGCAC
The DNA here is from genome assembly GCF_901765095.1 of Microcaecilia unicolor. Lineage (NCBI taxonomy): Eukaryota > Metazoa > Chordata > Amphibia > Gymnophiona > Siphonopidae > Microcaecilia > Microcaecilia unicolor. The sequence goes on from NC_044038.1 coordinate 160,744,365, forward strand.
CAGCAGTGAAAGCTAGGATCGGAAGCAGAGTCAAACTATTTAAAGGTATCAATGTAATTTAACATCCCATTCACCCGATTAACTAGATGTAATTTGCTTTAATTGTGAGGTGTATGGGCGACATTTTAAAAAAAAACCGCTGACCATTCTATTTGCATATTTAGTCCACGCGGTTCTATGGACTGAAGTGTATAGATCCATTTTTGTTCTTTTTTTAAAATTAGGATCTGATCTCTGTCACCACCTCTAATGTTACGTGGAACATAATCTATTGCAGAACATCAGAGGAACTCAAAATTGTGGCAATGTCACTAATAGGTCACCTCTTTTCAACGTGTTTGTGCAAGAGCGGTGCTCAGTAATCCGATGATGTAATCGTCTCTTAGTTTTACCTACATATATTTTCTGGCAAGGGCATATAAGTATGTATGCGACATATGTTGTCGATTCAATTTGTATATTTTTCCATCTAACGGGTTCCTAAAAACCTGTATCTCAAGGGTAATCGTGCATGTTTTACAGTGGTAACATTTTCTATGTCCACCTGTACCTATATGATGTATCAAAGGTGGTAAATTGGCCGGGCTGATGATTTCTTTTAGATTACGTATCCTAGAGAAAGCAATTCTTATTTGATGATCATGTAAAATGGCATGGGACTGCATGATAGTAACATAGTAGATGACGGCAGAAAAAGACCTGCATGGTCCATCCAGTCTGCCCAACAAGATAAACTCATATGTGCTACTTTTTGTGTATACCTTACCTTCATTTGTATCTGTCACTTTCAGGGCACAGACCGTATAAGTCTGCCCAGCACTATCCTCACCTCCCAACCACCAGCCCCGCCTCCCACCACCGGCTCTGCCACCTGATCTCAGCTAAGCTTCTGAGGATCCATTCCCTCGGAACATGATTCCTTTATGTTTATCCCACGCATGTTTGAATTCCATTACCGTTTTCCTCTCCACCACCTCCCGTGGGAGAGCATTCCAAGCATCCACCACTCTCTCTCCGTGAAAAAATACTTCCTGACATTTTTCTTGAGTCTGCCCCCCCTTCAATCTCCTATCGTGCCCTCTAGTTCTACCGCCTTCCCATCTCCGGATGGTCCAGTTTCTTTTTATGATTTTCCTCATACACTCCCCTCCCTTGGGAAATTGAACTACAAAAGTGTTGACATTATTTAAATCTGTTCATGCTTGTGCTGATTCCTGGAGGAGAAGATCTCTATTGTTTGGTTCGCTTATATGCTGTTTTCACTACCCTTTCCGGATAACCCCGTTTAGCCTAGTCAGTCTGAAAGTTTTTAGCACATATTTTAAAATCCTCCTCCTTTCTCACAAATTCTTTTAAACCTCAGGAACTGTGAGAAAGGCAAGCTATTCTTAAGGTGTGTAGGCTATGTTATTGGAGGAATGTATTTCTATCGGTGAATTTTTTTATAGACTTTTTTGTATTGAATTTATAATTTACAATGCTGACTTCTATATCTAGGAAATGTATATTATATGCAGAATATGTACGTGAATTTGATATTCAGATGGCAAGAATTAAGCCAAACAATCAACTAACCTAACAATGTGGCGTCTCCATATCACAACATGAAAACATCATCGATATAGCATTTCCACATAGATATATTGTCTTTATATGGAGAATTATCCAGCCATAAATAAGTTCGCAATGGAGGGGGCAAATGTGGCGCCCATGGTGATACCTAATGTCTGTAAATACAGTTCTCTATCGAACAGAAAATAGTTTTTAGTCAATGCAAGTTTTGCAAGATGCAGTAAGAAATCAGACAGAACTATGCGGTCTAATTCTTGTTTCAAAGATTTCAGATATTGTATCCAATGCTTCTGATTGTGGAATCGATGTATATAATGCAGTTATGTCCAGAGTCACTAGGAGCATCTCATCTCTAATCAAGTGATTGAGTGTCCAAAAGTATCAAAAAATGTGTACTGTTGGGCCACTGTTGGAAACATGATGATGGGCTTGATGGACCCTTCAGTCTGTCCCAGTATGGCAAGACTTATGTTCTTATATTCTAACTTGCCCCACAAAAGATAAAAGAAATCACAGCTAAAATGAAGCCATGAAAATTTACACATTTAGAAAGTACGTGTGTACATCGCAATTCTACCTATACTTTGCTCAGAATCGACCCCAAATTGCCTACATTGGAATTGTGTAAAAGTGTGCTTATTCTTGTCAGCATACATAGTTTATGGAGGGAAGCATAATTTTATGTCAGTATTTTACACTCATAGGGCCAGATTCTATATATGTGGCGCCTAAAACATCCACACAGTTTTAAGCGTATTCTATAAGGTTTAAGCACGGTTTATAGAATATGCCTAGTCGATACTGTAGTGCCTAAATCTACTTGTCCATTTACGTCAATAAAAGCTGGTGTAAATCCACGTGTGTAGATTTAGGCGCACTGACCTGTATTCTGTAATTATGCATGGAAATTTTGGCACACCCACAAAATGCTCGTAAACACACACCTTTTAAACTACGTGAAACGCTTAACAATTTCTGTGAATAAATTCTGATTAATTGCCAGTTAGTGCTCATTATTGCTTAAGTGCTGTTATCTGCACTCATTAACCTGTTAAGCCCATTAGGTTACTTGCGGTATTATAGAATGCGTGCCGATTTCGGTACCTAAATCTAAGCACACTATATAGAATCCAGGGGATAATGGGATCAATTCAAGAAAGGTCGCCTAAAGTTAGATACTTACCCCCAGATTCTATGTAGTGTGACTTTAAGCTGCGCACGCAATTCTAGTCATATTCTAGATTTGTGGGTGCAACTTATAAGCCAATCAGCGCTGATAATTGCCAATTAACAAACAGTGTTTGACACTAATTGGCATTAGAATTTACTTGCACAACTGACTAAGCATGTTCTGTAAAGTGATGTGCATAAATTCTAAGGCACATAGCTGAAAACGGGGCGTGGCTATGGGCATAGAATGAGGGTGTGATGGCTGTTTCTAAAATCTATGTATCTTGCATGTTATAGATTACATTCAGTCTGTGTGTAATTTAGGCATCGGCATTTATACCAAGTTTTACTTGGCGTAACTGCCCGTGACTAAATTTAGTCACACAGATGGCCGCTTAGCATATATTTTTTTTCAGCGCTGTATTTTTTTTAGGCATGATATATAGATTGCAGCCCTTAGGGGGTCAATATTCAAAACAATTTAACCAGCTAGAAACATCCGCTGACCAGATACATCACTTGTTCTGGAATATCCGCTAAGTTTCAGTGGTACTTAATTGGTTACCGCTGTTGAAAATTAGTGGTTAGCACATGAGTGAAAGCCGGCTACTTTGGGGGTGTTCCTGTAAGGGAGGATTGTGCCCGGGGAGGGGGGAGAAACAGTGACCCTGCCCCCTTACTACACCACTGTTCACCTCTTCTTTCTTATCCACGGTGTGAACCACATACCTGGACTGGAGATGTCCCCAAGCCCCCCCCCCCCCAGAAGAAACTCTCCTGCCTGCGTGCCACACTGTCTACTCTTCCCCCCCCCCCCCACCACCACCACCACTGCAATGGTGGTTTTTTTGTACAACTGAGCATGCTCTGAGGCCCATCCCCCCCATGGATGCATAAAATTGTGCATGCGTGGGGTCTGACCTCCTTCATGCATGCTCAGTTGTACAAAATCCCAGCAAAATGTTGGGGGGAGTGAATGGCACAGCATGCAGGTAGGAGGGCTTCCCCTGGTAAAGCTTTGGGACCTACAAGCACAGAAGAACACCAAACCCTCACAAGATCTAAACAGGCAGGCAAACGCAGCAGAGGAGACAATGAAAATAATGAAAAAACATCCAATGGACTCGGAGTTCACATCAGAAGTTTATTTCACAAAAATATTGGACTTGACGCAAATTGTTTCAGCTGTAAAGGCCTGCTTCAGGAGTCCCTGTAGTTTGCAAATATTAAAATTCTGAGAGTTCTAAAGCATCTGTGAATGGTGAACCAATAACAGATGTGAAACAGGAAGGTTCACAGTCAGAATCACCTCAGATGCACAAAGACAATCCACAAGCATGCATAGCAAAATGCATTTTGGTAACGGGGTCTGGGGCACCCACCATGCCCCTGCCAGGACAGTGCCCTGGGCAGTCTGCCCCGCCCGTTTATTATGCCACTCGACCAGTTAAGTGCCAATATTGAGTACATAATTGGCCAAGGAACCATCCTTTTCCTCCCATCTATGAGCAGTATGTCTCCCTCTTCATCCCATGTGCTGCATTTCCCCCTTTTCCATTCCCTTCCCTCTCTTCCATGTACTGCATGCCCCTTCTCCTCTTCCTTTCCTTCCATCCACAAACAACTTGTCCCCTTCTCTCCCTCCCCTCATGGGCCTACCTACATAAGTACATGTTGCCATACTGGGACAGACCAAAGATCCATCAAGCCCAGCATCCTGTTTCCAACAGTGCCAATCCAGGTTACAAGTACCTGGCAAGATTCCAAAACTGTACAATACATTTTATGCTGCTTATCCTAGAAATAAGTAGTGGATTTTCCGCAAGCCCATCTTAATAATGGCTTGTGGACTTTTTTTTTTTTAGGAAGCTATTCAAACCTTTTTAAAACCCTGCTAAGCTAACTGCTTTTACTACATTCTCTGGCAACGAATTCCAGAGTTTAATTACACGTTGAGCAAAGAAATATTTTGTCTGAATCTGGAGGAGAATGTTTTGTATCAGGTGATAGTCTTTTCATTATGAAGTTGCAGCATTTTGAAAAAAAAATTTTCTTCAGTTTGTAGATTCACATGATAAATAGTGAATCCTGGGAACAATATTCAGATGGATTTGTGTGGATATCAGGTGCCAGTACTATTTTTCAAAATTCATTAATGTATTTGTGGTTTGGTAGACATTTGTCTGCTGTTGACATTTTTTATGTTAAGCTGAATTTGATTGGAACTAGTGTAAACCATGTAATAAACTTTGCCAAACAAAATGAATCAAGCTTGCACTCTCTTTTCTTCATTCTGGTCATGCGGGAGTGATGGATGCTTTCTGAAATGTCATCTTCACCTATTTTCTTACCATCCTCCCGGCTTGAGCGTTCTTGGGCAGGCATTAGGCAATAAAGCGCCAATTTTTTCATCAGCTTTTGAACTCGAGTAAATTTGTTCTGCGGGTACTGGGGGATCATTGTGAAAGTGGTTTCTTGCATATTTATCTTGATAACAGAATGGGGAAGGTGATTTCTCATATTACCCACTTTTCTTAACGGAGCAGAGGATTATAAAGCAAGTCCAACATTGTTTGAGTACCATTCTGTGCATTTTTAGCTTGGTTAAACTTTTATAGACAAATTAGTGCACTGAGGGGCCCTTTGACTAAGCCATGTAGACGCCTATGCATGCCCAACGTACGTCAATTTGGAATTACCGCTTGGCTACCGCATGGCCCGAGCGGTAATTTCATTTTTTACACACGCCGGAAAATATTTTATTTTCTGGCGCGCATCGCTAACCGGGCAATAAAAGGCATTCTACCCATGTAGATCATTACCGCCCGAGACCTTACCGCTAAATCAATGGGTTGGCGGTAAGGTCTCGGACCGAAAATGGTCCATTTTCATTTTGCCACTCTTCCGTTTTCGGCCCAAATTTTTAAAAGGCATTTTTTTACACATGCGCTGAAAAATGGATCTGCGCACGTCCAAAACACACGTTTACACTAGCGCAGGCTATTTTTTAGCGCTTCTTAGTAAAAGGACCCCCGAGTGATTTCCCAGGCCATGCTGACTTGGCTTCTAGAACCGAAACTCTATCCCGACCAATACCACTCTCTTGTTGTTGTACTTTCTCAACAGCAGCCGTCTGCAATTTACATTCACAGACAAACGTAGTGCTCAGTTCAGTGCAATGGCTATTATACTTTTGAAATAGATGTTATTTAATTAGAGCAATCTGAAAATTGAACACTAAACTCTCCAAGTTTTTTATTTTCTGGGTATGAAATTCATGTTTTCAAGATCAAGGATTAATGTAAAAATCTGTCTGGGAGCTTAAAATTCACACAAGATGTGAACCTCTGAATATTCAGGTTTGTGCTATAAATTCCAGCCCTGCTTTTATCCATATTTTAAAAGTGAACACCAGTGCTGTAACCGGACCTGGCATTTTGGGTGGGCCCAGAGTTAACGTGAGTAGGCACTAGGCATGCGGGCATGATTGGCTGTTTTTGGTGTACTCTTGGATGTCAGTTGTATAAGTGGGTGTCTCCTTGTAGGCGTCCTGATGCTACATGGGGAACGTCCATTCTATCATGATGTCTGAGAGCCCAGATTCCATTATGAAATAATAACGTAACTTGGCATCTGTGCAACTTACATGGAGGCATCTGCAGTTTTATCAGAGCTGGCATTAGTCAGCACACCTAGGGTCCTTTTTTTACTAAGGTGCAGGAGGGCAAATGCATGAGTAGTGCATGCCAAATCGGCATTACTGCCAGGCTAGCGTGTGCGCCTGGCGGTAATTCTGAGTTTGGTGGGTGCCAAATTCTGTGGTAGCAACTAATTTTCTATCATGGGGGCGTTCCCGGTGGTAATCAGCATATGGCTCGTGCTGCATGGTTACCACATGGGTCGCACGTGAGACCTTACCGCTAGGTCAATGGGTGGTGGTAAGGGCTCAGGCCCTTAATAGGCGTGCACTAGTTTTCATTTCAGTGCATGCCCATTTCCCGGCCCATTAAAATAAAAAAAAAAAGTCTTTTCCCAGCTGCGGTAAAAAATGGCCCAGAGTGCTCCACACCACTGCAGGCTACTTTTGCCGCAGCTTAGTAAAAGGACCCCTTAAATAAGCATAGGGTATGCAAACCTTATACTTTGCTTTTGCATGCTATGGTACTTAGAGCTGAGCACCTAAACGCCAGAGGTACTCATGCAACTTAAAGTATTCTATAAGTTATGTACGTAAAGTGTGAGTCCTGTCCATGGTCCCCCAGACTCCACCTACGTGTGAAAATACACGTTTTGTAAGGTACATGTGTTTATAAAATAGCGCTTAGGAGGGCTTTTGAAATTTACATGCCTATGAGGTCAGTTTACTAAATTTTGTAAGGTACATGTGTTTATAAAATAGAGCTTAGATGGGCTTTTGAAATTTACATGCCTATGAGGTCAGTTTACTAAGGTGCGCTAATGGAATTCCTATGGGCTAAATCTTGCAGCATACCTTAGTAAAATGATCTCAATGTGCACATGTGAATATATGCTCTTTCAAAAATTATTTGCATGTGTAATTGGTGCGTACATATTAATGCTCATTTTGTAGAATTACCTCTTTACCGTCTAAACATTGCATACACAATTTTACGCTTATGACAGAAAGTTGAACATACAAGTTACAGAATGGTGTCAGTTACATAATAGAATAATTAGTTGCTAATTGGCATTAATGACCAAGTCTTGGTTATAGTTGCTCTCAATTTGCACAAATTTGCAGTTACACATGTAATAGTCATTGGTTGATATTCTATAAATTGTGCATTCAAAATTCAGAGCATGCAACTACATGGGGTGGGGGTGGATCTGGGAGGGGCATAGGTGACGTGCCTAGCACCTAATCACCTGGATTATAGAATACTGGCTTTTCATGCACCTAACTGCCTAAGGGGTCCTTTTTACTAAGGTGAGCTGAAAAGTGGCCTGAGGTAGCGTAGACGCATGTTTTGGGTGCGCGCAGAATTATTTTTTAGTGCAGCTACAAAAAATGTATTTTTAATTTTTTTTTGTTGTTGAAAACAGACGTGCGGCAAAATGAAAATTGTCGCGCGTCCATTTTGGGTCTGAGACCTTACTGCAAGCCATTGACCTACCGGTAAGGTCTCGCACGGTAACCGGGCGGTAATGGTCTACGTATGTCAAATGCCACTTGACGCATTTAGCTGCTGTGCGCCAGAAAATAAATATTTTTCTGACGTGCATAGCGGATGCGTGCCAAAATTGAAATTACCGCAAGGGCCATGTGGTAACCGGGTGGTAACTCCGATTTGGCACGTGTCGGGCATGCGTAGGTGCCTACGTGGCTTAGTAAAAGAGCCCTTAAGCGCTGGTGCCTAAAGTCAGATGCATAACTGCAGACTTCGGCTAGTATTCTATCGGCAGTTCTGCACGCAATTCCTGTTACAGAATATGCGCTTAGGCACGGATCTCTACTAGCACCTGGTATAAATCCTGACACCTAAATGAGGTGCAAATCTACCATATTCTGTAACAATATGCGCAAATTGTAGGAATGTCCATGATCCACCCATGCCCCTCCCATGGCTATCGCCCCTTTTCAGATCCACACGTAAAAGCTTATGTGGGCATCTTTATTTGGATTTTGTTCACACCTTTTTTTCAGTAGTAGCTCAAGGTGAGTTGCACAGGATATTTCTCTGTCGGTGGAGGGCTCACAATCTAATTTTGTACCTGATGTAATGGAGGGTTAAGTGCCTTGACAAGATCACAAGGAGCAGCAGCAGGATTTGAACCGGCTCTAACCATTAGGCTACTCCTCCACTCATTTATACAATCTTGACAAGGAAGATGCACATGTAAATTCTAATTGCCAATTAGCGCCAATAATTAGTACCCAATTACTGGTTTTAATTAGTATATTCAATTGCATGCGCAAATTGGGTGCATGCCCAAACTTGTGCACATAATTTTGAGCGCCGTATATAGAATTTAGGGTTTATATCCAGTGCACATGGTCCTCCATGCTTTCCGTGCTCTAATCTTAACTGATTTATAGTCAATGGATATAAAACCTACCCTGCAGATGCTTGCTAGATCTAACTCCTATGACTCCTCCATGGGTCATGCATTTGATATACCACCTTTCTGTGCTATCAAAGTGCTTTGCATATTATATACTGATTTTCTGTCCTTAGTGGGCTTATGCTATCTGCATCATAACCCAGGGCTTTTTTTGAGGGGTTACTTGGGGGTACTGAGTACCAGCACCTTTTCCATTGTCTGCTAAAATTGAGCCATGGTCCCCAAGTTTTAATGAAAGAGCTAAGGCTCTACACACCAATTCTGCTTTGTCATAAATTCAGTGACTGGTTGCAGGGGGCCTGGCTGTTGTGGGGTGGGTCCCTCAGTGATCACCCCATCCCTGAAAGGTGGCCTGGCATTTGAGTACCGGCACCTTTTTTTGCTAGAAAAAAAACACACACTGGTCATAACCCTGTTACCATGACGCTGTAGAAATGCAAGTCATAGATGTTCTTTTTAGAGGGAGCTAGAGTGTCCCTGGCTGGCTAACTCTGCTTCATCCTATGGATGGATTCTCCATAGGTGTGCTTTCCCTTGCATTACACTATTGTATGCACGTTAGAATAATGTTCTTTCATGCTCTCCATCAGTCTTTAAATATTAAACTGCTATTGTGTTAGTATTCAAGCAAAAACCAAGGACTGGGAATTAGAGCTGAGCATCTCTGTCTTTCTTAGAAGAGGGTACAACCAGCCTGCATTATGTTCTGTTCTATGCAAAGTAATATTTTTCCTCCCTGAGTGATGTGTATGTCTTGTATCTTGTGTGTGATTTTACATTACACAGGAGGGAATGTGAGGAATACAGTAGTAGTTTAAATTTTAATGTTTTATATGTGGTGGATCTTTCAGATATTGGGGCTGAGGGAAACCCCTGAGACTGGTGCACAAACTATTTAAGATGTGTTGCAAAAATATACTCTCGTTCTCCTAAAGCTTCTCACCATGGACACAGGCTATTAAGGGTCCCTTAATGGATTCAGATTTTGGGCTTACTAAGCCGCACTATCGTTTTTTGAACACGCTAAAATTATTGTGCACTAAATGCTAGAGTCACCCATATGATCCTATGGGTAAAGTAGCATTTAGTGCGTGCTAATCAGCATATGCTAAAAACGCTAATGCACCCTTAGCGCTGTTTAGTAAACAGGGCCCTTAATGGATAATAAGAGACACAATAGATTCAAAAGAATAAAGGTGATACAGAGATCTTAATTATAATACAACTCTTTAATTGGGATCTACAATAATGTACAAGTATATTCAACAGGTCTAGAAGAACAATAAGACAAATAGTCCATAATACCAAAGTGAAGTAGTTACTAAAAGAACTAGAAAGGCATAATGGATTAGTAACTCTCTCAGCAGTTCCTTCTACGTCAAACTCGTGCATGTTTCACGCCTCCTTGAAGACCAAAGAGTTGTAACAGTGTTTACTCTCCTTACAGTGCTATTATCCTCCTAGATATTAGTCAGCAGCCCCTCTCTTTTACTGGTTATTATGATCTTTTGGGTATGTCTAAAGCCGATCTCTCCCTGTCTCTGTGGTAAACATTTGTTCTGTGTTGTGCTTGCACTAATATTCACTCTCACTCCTTTGTGGCTCTGTGTTCCCCAGTGCTCTTTACTATTTAGACAGGTTGGTTGACTAGTCTCTGGGTTGGGTCTGAGGGGTGGGGCAGGGAGGGCAAAACTTCAAGGGGTTCCCAACTCTCTCTCTCTCTCTCTCTCTCTCTCTGGACCTGGGTGATCACATCCCTTGCTAAGAGGCTGCTTTTCCTCTCAGGCACACATGCTCGGTTTTGAAAAGCAGGGGCAGGCAATCGGCAGAGTGAAGAGCAGTGCTGGAGGAAGACCTCTTCTGCTGGCAGGGCATCGGGATCCCCACCAGCCAAGGTATTTCAATTGCAGTTGCAACAGTGGGGTGTGTGTGTGTGGGGGGGGGGGGGGCACAATGATCCTGACCCAGTAGCGGCAGCCCTGTTGGGTCCTCTCCTGTCTCTTTAAAGCATTAGCACTCATTAGCTTCACTGCTCCAAGATCCTTTTCCCCGTAAACTGTCTTTTGGCAGCAGCTTCACTCTGTTACTCTCTTCTTCAGATCAGGTCCCCCTGATGACCCGTTCCCTTCTCTTTCATGGCACTGTGTACTTCAGAGCACACCTGTAGATCAGACTGGCAATCCCTGACTTGTTCAGTCTTTTTGGGAACAAGCCTCTCCCCTATCAGTATTCACCAGGGGAGAGCTATGGACCCCTATGCTGGTTTCTTCTTAGCAGCTAGAGCAGGGAGCCAATGGATCTGTGGGACCCAGAGTGAGTTACCCACTCAGTTAAGATGTACATCTATTGCTGACTCTTCTCGGAACTTGAATTTTATACTTCCCTCCAAAGGTGAAAGCTTCAATGCTATTGGGCCACTTTCACAGCACAGACCACCCACTATTCAGATTTGATTGGCACCTTTCTGGAGCAGGAAGCCGGCAAAAGAATCGGTTGGACCGCTAGATGACAGAGGAGTAAAAGTGGTGATCAGGGAAGACAAAGCCATAGCGGAGAGATTAAATGAATTCTTTGCTTCGGTCTTCACTGAAGAAAAATTGGGTGGGATACTGGTGCCGCAAATGGTATTCGAAGCTGACGAGTCAGAGAAACTTAATGAATTCTTTGTAAACCTGGAGGACGTAATGGGGCAGTTCTGAAACTGAAGAGTAGCAAATCTCCTAGACCAGATGGTATTCATCCCAGAGTACTGATGGAATTGAAAAACAAGCTTGCAGAGCTATTGTTAGAAATATGTAATTTATACTTAAAATCGAGCGTGGTACCGGAAGAATAGAGGGTGGCCAATTTATTTATTTATTTATTACATTTGTACCCCACATTATCCTACCTATTTGCAGACTCAATGTGGCTTACAGAGTGTTGTTATGACATATTCATGAGGGAATAATAGATATAGTCGGTGGTAGGACGAAGATATTTAAAGAAAGAGAAGAGGGTGTTAAGTAGGGTGATGTAGGAGGTGTAATTGGTTGTGTGGGTGGGTTGTGTAGTGATTTGTGTCTTTAGAGGTTCTTTTTGTAGGCTCTGTTGAAGAGGTCTGTCTTCAAGGATTTGCGAAAGTTGCTTAGATTATCCATGGTTTTTAAGGTTGGGGGTAGCGCATTCCATAGCTGTGTGCTTCTATACGAGAAGGTGGTGGCGTAATGCTGATTTTTAAAAAAAGGTTCTAGAGGAGAACCGGAAAATTTATAGATCGGTGAGTCTGACATCGGTGCCGGGCAAAATGGTAGAGACTATTATTAAGAACAAAATTACAGAGCATATTCAAAAGCATGGATTAATGAGACAAAGTCAACATTGATTTAGTGAAGTGAAATCTTGCCTCACCAATCTACTACATTTCTTTGAAGGGGTGAACAAATGTGGATAAAGGTGAGCCGGTTGATATTGTGTATCTGGATTTTCAGAAGGCATTTGACAAAGTACCTCATGAAAGACTGCAGAGGAAATTGAAGAGTCATGGCATAGGAGGTAGTATTCTATTGTGGATTAAAAACTGGTTAAAAGATAGAAAACAGAGAGTAGGGTTAAATGGTCATTATTCTCAATGGAGAAGGGTAGTTAGTGGGGTTCCCAAGGGGTCTGTGCTCAGACTGCTGCTTTTTAACATATTTATAAAAGACCTAGAGATGGGAGTAACTAGTGAGGTAATTAAATTTGCTGATGACACAAAGTTATTCAAAGTCGTAAATCGCGGGAGGATTGTGAAAAATTACAAGAGGACCTTATGAGATTGGAAGACTGGGCATCTAAATGGCAGATGATGTTTAATGTGAGCAAGTGCAAAGTGATGCATGTTGGAAAGAGGAACCCGAATTATAGCTACATCATGCAAGGTTCCATGTTAGGAGTCACGGACCATAAAAGGGACCTAGGTGTCGTCGTTGATGATACGTTGAAACCTTGTGCTCAGTGTGCTGTTGCGGCTAAGAAAGCTAATAGAATGTTAGGTATTAGGAAAGGAATGGAAAACAAAATGAGGATGTTATAATGGCTTTGTATCGCTCCATGGTGCGACCGCACCTTGAATATTGTGTTCAATTCTGGTTGCCGCATCTCAAAAAAGATATAGTGGAACTAGAAAAGCTGCAGAGAAGGGCGACGAAAATGATAAAGGGAATGGGATGACTTCCCTATGAGGAAAGGCTAAAGCGGCTAGGGCTCTTCAGCTTGGAGAAAAGGCGGCTGAGGGGGGGGGGGGGGGGATATGATAGAGGTCTATGAAATAATGAGTGGAGTTGAACGGGTAGATGTGAAGCATCAGTTTACGCTTTCCAAAAATGCTAGGACTAGGGGGCATGCGATGCAGCTACAATGTAGTAAATTTAAAACGAATTGGAGAAATTTTTTCTTCACTCATGTAATTAAACTCTGCAATTTGTTGCCAGACAATGTGGTAAAAGGTGGTTAGCTTAGCGGAGTTTAAAAAAGGTTTAGACTGCTTCCTAAAGGAAAAGTCCATAGACTGTTATTAAATGGACTTGGGGAAAATCCACTATTTCTTGGATAAGCAGTATAAAATGTTTTGTACTTTTTGGGGATCTTGCCAGGTATTTGTGATCTGGATTGACCACTGTTGGAAACTGGATGCTGGGCTTGATGGACCATTGGTCTTTCCCAGTATGGCAATACTTATGTACTTATGTAGGGGCCCAGAATGTTCTTCATGGACCTGTATAGAAAAGGACATTTTGGCAGCCTGCTAAAGATACAATGGAATATACAGTACCATGAGTTATGGACAGGAACCCACCTAACTATTTGCCAGAGTCAAAAATCAGAGCAAGTAAGAGATCTGTGCTCCAAATTCAGAATATATATCACAGCCATCGGATGTGAACTTTATTGTTAAGCTCCTTTTCAGTTTTTTAACATGTAGCTTTTTTTCTGTCCCTGCTTTTTTGCCACTTGTATCATTCCGGTTCGTAAAATGGCCGTTCATGCTGGATGTTCTCACACATGGACGTCCACCTCACATATTTCCTATTGGAAAATACAGATGGACGTCCGTTTTGGATATTATGAACTAAATGTCTGTATTCTGACTTGGACATCCTTTTGAAAATGCCCCATTCACGTTTATGAAGGGGCTTTTGTATTAGAATGAATGAAAAGGTTATCATTTATCTATACACATCCTTTTGACATCCACAGTTGGTTGTCAATTAATGCCAGAAGTTATGATGCTTTTTAGTGAGAGAAACACCTGTTCACTAGAAGTAGACAAAGGTTGAAAGCATTCATTTCAATTTGGTTGATGAATGATCATCTGATAATGCAGACTTTTTTGGCTAGCATGATCCCCAGCCGGACAGGAGGTAGTGATAAAAGTCTTTCAGGTTACCTCTGGTGATAAAATCTGATTAGAAGCATAAAAAATCATTGTAATATATATGTGTCTACCATAGGATTTTATACTTACATTGCTAAATGAGCCAGCTGCATATATTTAATGAGGAGAAAAAGTACCTCTGATCAACTAACTTGACTGATAGCACAAACGGGAAGGACATAGATGGAACTTTATGAGCTATTTTCAATGTGTCTTAACTGAGAGCATAAATGTTTGTAAGATTTTTAATTTCTCACCTTTCTGTGATACAACCAAAGTGGTTTACATATTCTATACAACTATTGTATTTTTCTTTGTCTCTGGCAGGCTCATAATCTAACCCCCCCCCCCCCCCCCCCCCGGTTTACAAAGCCAATATAGCAGCTGCTGTCGGCATTGCCGCAAGGCTTAGTAAACAGTGGGGGGGGGGGGGGGCAGTATGTTTTGTACCTGTGACTTGCCCAGGAGCCACAGTGGTACTTGAACCCAGTTTCCCAGGCTCTTAGCCCATTACATGAGTACATAATAAGCATTGCCATACTGGGGCACACCGAAGGTCCATTAAGCCCAGTATCCTGTTTTCAACAGTGGCCAACAAGATCCCCAAAAAATACAATACATTTTATGGTGCTTATCCCAGAAATAAGCAGTGGATTTTCCCCAAGTCCATTTTAATAATGATCTATGGACTTTTCCTTTAGGAAGCCATCCAAACCTTTTTTTAAACCCCGCTAAGTTAACTGCTTTTACTGCTCCAGACTTCAATTACAAGTGGAGTGAAAAAAAAATGTTCTCCAATTTGTTTTAAATGTACTACTTTGCAGTTTTATTGCATGCCCCCTAGTCTTAGTATTTTTGGAAACGGTAAACAATCGATTCATGTCTACCCATTCCACTCCACTCATTATTTTATAGGCCTCTAGCATTATTACATTACATCAAGAGCTTCTATTCTGCAATAACCTGTTCAGTTCCATGTGGATAACATTGTGGTGGCTATTAGGCTACTCCTTCACATGCTTATCCTGAAACCATGTGGACTGTTCTATACCCTTGAAATCCTAAAGCAAACAGCTCACGTAGGATTGCACCTCCTAGAATTTGCATTTAGCCCATTGAAACCATGCTATAAAGAGTCTGGCAGATAATCTGTCTGATTTATGATAGTTCCATGGTGGTGTGGCTCCTTGTTGAATACTTGGGGCCCTGTTTACTAAGCTGCGGTAGAGGTGTGTTAGCATTTTTAAACACACGCTAACCGTGTAGATGACCATAATATAATATTCATATGGGTGTCTATTTGGTTAACGCATGCTAATTTTTTAGCACGTGCTAAAAACGCTAGCACACCTTAGTAAACAGTCCCTTGGCTTTTCACATCAGAATTATAGTTAGGATTTTAGCTGATGTTTTTATTTTGATACCCTTGATATTACTTTAGGTCATCATGTTTTTGATGAATTTATTTGGCCATGCATTGTGTCTATTATGTTGATTTTAATGTGTGTGTTTTACTGTTAAAATATTGTGGACTTTCATGATTTCTTATGTTTTATTATATACTAGTAAAAAAGGCCCGTTTCTGACACAAATGAAACGGGCGCTAGCAAGGTTTTCCTCGGAGTGTGTATGTTTGGGAGAGTGTATGTGAGAGTGACTGTTTGAGAGTCAGAGTGAAAGTGTGAGTGTGTGAGAGAGAGAGTGAGTCTGGATGTGAGTGTGTTTGTGAGAATGAGAGTGTGTGCAAGTGTGTATGTGAGACACAGTGTGAGAGAGAGTGTGTGTGTGTGGGCGAGAGAGAGAGAGTGTGTGTGTGAGACACAGATTCTCTGTGAGAGTGAGTGTATGAGACCAAGCGAGTGTGTGAGTGACTGTGTGGCACATAGAGAGTGAATATGATACAGTGTGAGACAGAGAGTGTGAGAGTGAGAGTCAGAAAGACATTGTATATGAGAGAGAGAGAGTGTGAGCCCTGCCCTCCCAATCCATGCCCATCTGTCCCCTGCCCCCTCCATTCATCCTTTTCCAGCAATTCCCCTCTCTCCCTGAGCCCTGCCCTCCCAATCCATGCCCATCCATGCTCATCTGTCCCCTGCCCCCTCCATTCATCCCTATCCAGCAATTCCCCTCTCTCCCTGAGGCCTGCCCTGCAATCCATATCCATCCATGCCCATCTGTCCCCTCCATTCATCCCTATCCAGCAGTTCCCCTCTCCCTGAGTCCTGCCCTTCCAATCCATGCCCATCCATGCTCCTCTGTCACCTGGCCCCTCCATTCATCCCTATCCAGCAATTCCCCTCTCTCCCTGAGGCCTGCCCTGCAATCCATATCCATCCATGCCCATCTGTTCCCTCCATTCATCCCTATCCAGCAATTCCCCTCTCTCCTTGAGTCCTGCCCTCCCAATCCATGCCCATCCATGCTCCTCTGTCCCCTGCCCCCTCCACTCATCCCTTTCCAGCAATTCCCCTCTCTCCCTGAGCCCTGCCCTCCCAATCCATGCCCATCCATGCTCCTCTGTCCTCTGCCGCCTCCATTCATCCTTTTCCAGCAAGTCCCCTCTCTCCCTTCCATGACCCCCCCTCGCATCCATGCTCCTCTCTCTCCCATGTCCCAGCCTGGCCCGCCCTTTTCTCCCCCCTCCCTTCGCATCCATGCTGTTGTTTCTCCCCTGCCCTCCCGCTCCCATTGTTCTACTTTACTGGCCACCCTCTTCTCTCCCCCCAACATCCCTTTTTGTTTTTTTTCTTCTTTTTAAATTTACCTCCGTGGCGGTTCCGGCAGCGAAGCGTCAGGGAAGGAGGCGGTGCTCCCGATGTCTAGCTTTCCCTTCGCTGTGTTCCGCCTTCTTTTGACGTCATCCTTGATGTCAGAAGAAGGCGGAACACAGCGAAGGGAAGGCTAGACGTCGGGAGCGCCACCTCCTTCCCTGACGCTTCGCTACCGGATTTGTTTGGGTTTTTTTTCCGCCCTCGACGTCATGACATTTGACGCGAGGGCGGGGCAGAGATGGCTGGCTGGCTGGCTTGAAGGCTTCACACCACGAATCCACGAACCCTTCAGCCTGGGAGTGACGTCAGGTGGCTTCAGAACGTTGTCCTCAGAACGTTGAGGGTGCGTTTTATTATATTAGATGATTGTAATGGATGTTTTATGTGTTATTTTGATGGGATTATGTTAAGGCCCTTGATGGTTTATTGTGTAAATGGTTTTTTACTGATGTATTTAATACTTATTGTGATACTGCTATTTGAATTTTTATTTATATGTTTACTGTAGATGTTTTGGCTAGACACCACCTGGAACCTTTATATGGCTAGGCAGTTTAACAATCCAATTAAATCAGTAAAAATTTGTTCCTGCTGTTTTCCCTTTGGAATATATTAAAATTCAATTAAAAAAAATTGTACCCTCTTGACCATTTGCATCTCATCTTTATTATTCCTGATTTTTTAAACATTTTTCACAGTGACGTGTTTAGTTTTGAAGGCCCCCTAGTAAATGCCAATGTCTTTATCTTTTTGATCCTAACATTCTGCAATGCTGACTTAGGTTTATTGCAAAGCTGGGCAGCCCAATAGTCTAGCACCAAAACATTCAACCCTGTTGACTTCATAGAATATAGCCCATATTAGTTGAGGTACAGGGGGGCAGCTACTAAAATGGTCCACGGCCTTTGTTATGATGCATATGGGGAGAGACTTAAAGATTGGAATATGTGTATCTTGGAAGAAAGGCATGAGAGGGGAGATATGATTGAGACATTTAAGTACCTCTGTGGCATAATTGAAAGGAAGCTCTGGAATGAGGGGGCATAAGACTCGGGAGCAAACTAAGGAAATACTTCTTAATGGAAAGGGTGGTGGAAGTATGGAACAGTCTCCCGGTAGAGGTGGTGGAGGCAAAGACTGTATCTGAATTCAATAAAGCTTGGGACAAATACATAGGATCTTTAAAGGGAGGAAGATATAAAAGGTTGGATGGGCAGATTGGATTGACCATATTGTCTTTATCTGTAGTTCTTTTGTAGGTTTCTATTAGGTTGTCTTCACTGAAACATGACAAATAGGTTATGTTAAAGTAAATGGAAATAATGTGAGCATGCTATATCATCCCAGAGTATATTCATCCCAGAGTATTAATAGAACTAAAAAATGAACTTGCGGAGCTACTGTTAGAAATATGCAATCTGTCCCTAAAATCGAGTGTAGTACCGGAAGACTGGAGGGTAGCCAATGTTACTCCGATTTTTAAGAAGGGTTCCAGAGGAGATCCGGGAAATTATAGACCGGTGAGTCTGACGTCGGTGCCGGGCAAGATGGTGGAGGCTATTATTAAGAATAAAATTGCAGAGCATATACAAAAACATGGACTGATGAGACAAAGTCAGCACGGATTTAGTGAAGGGAAGTCTTGCCTCACCAATCTAATGCATTTTTTTGAGGGGGTAAGCAAACATGTGGACAATGGGGAGCCGGTTGATATTGTATATCTGGATTTTCAGAAGGTGTTTGACAAAGTGCCGCACGAAAGACTCCTGAAGAAATTGCAGAGTCATGGAATCGGAGGTAGGGTATTATTATGGATTAAGAACTGGTTGAAAGATAGGAAGCAGAGAGTAGGATTGCGTGGCCAGTATTCTCAGTGGAGGAGGGTAGTTAGTGGGGTCCCGCAGGGGTCTGTGCTGGGTCCGTTGCTTTTTAATGTATTTATAAATGACCTAGAGATGGGAATAACTAGTGAGGTAATTAAATTCGCCGATGACACAAAATTATTCAGGGTCGTCAAGTCGCAGGAGGAATGTGAACGATTACAGGAGGACCTTGCGAGACTGGGAGAATGGGCGTGCAAGTGGCAGATGAAGTTCAATGTTGACAAGTGCAAAGTGATGCATGTGGGTAAGAGGAACCCGAATTATAGCTACGTCTTGCAAGGTTCCGCGTTAGGAGTTACGGATCAAGAAAGGGATCTGGGTGTCGTCGTCGATGATACGCTGAAACCTTCTGCTCAGTGTGCTGCTGCGGCTAGGAAAGCGAATAGAATGTTGGGTGTTATTAGGAAGGGTATGGAGTCCAGGTGTGCGGATGTTATAATGCCGTTGTATCGTTCCATGGTGCGACCGCACCTGGAGTATTGTGTTCAGTACTGGTCTCCGTATCTCAAAAAAGATATAGTAGAATTGGAAAAGGTACAGCGAAGGGCGACGAAAATGATAGTGGGGATGGGACGACTTTCCTATGAAGAGAGGCTGAGAAGGCTAGGGCTTTTCAGCTTGGAGAAGAGACGGCTGAGGGGAGATATGATAGAAGTGTATAAAATAATGAGTGGAATGGATCGGGTGGATGTGAAGCGACTGTTCACGCTATCCAAAAATACTAGGACTAGAGGGCATGAGTTGAAGCTACAGTGTGGTAAATTTAAAACGAATCGGAGAAAATATTTCTTCACCCAACGTGTAATTAGACTCTGGAATTCGTTGCCGGAGAACGTGGTAAGGGCGGTTAGCTTGACGGAGTTTAAAAAGGGGTTAGATAGATTCCTAAAGGACAAGTCCATAGACCGCTATTAAATGGACTTGGAAAAATTCCGCATTTTTAGGTATAACTTGTCTGGAATGTTTTTACGTTTGGGGAGCGTGCCAGGTGCCCTTGACCTGGATTGGCCACTGTCGGTGACAGGATGCTGGGCTAGATGGACCTTTGGTCTTTCCCAGTATGGCACTACTTATGTACTTATGTACTTATGTATCTACAGTAAATGTTTCAGACAGAAAGGCAACATAACCTTCTCCTTGGACCCTTGGTTGTCTTCATATATCATCATTTGTGCAACTTGCTGCATTAAAACCAATTCATATTATAGTTGAAAAAGACTATGAAGGAAATAAGTGGCATGTTTGGATGCTGTACGGTGATTTAATATTCTCCTGTAAAGCAAATTAGCAGTTCCTTGAGATTTTTAAATTGTATTAACAATAATTTTTCCAGTATACTGAAGTGGCTCGAACTACTTTGAGTAAGATTCTGTCATCTCTACTACAGAAAGGCACAAGAATATATGTATATCCTTTTTTTTCATTCTCAGTTCAGCTTCATATAAACTGTACTGAACCCTGAATAGGGGATATTAGTGGTATATAAGTTCTGAATTGAATATAACACTTTGGCAACTAGGAAGTAATAATATATGGATGATATAATTTTGCTGTTTAGATGGCCCATTAACGATTCCAGTAATAATAATGGAGCTATTACCCAAAAAACTAAAAGGATGCATGTCACATTCAGATTGCTCTAAGATAGTTATTCCTTTAGGAAAAGGCTGGTGGTGGGCAACTCCAGTCCTAAAATGCCACAAAGCCAATCGGGTCTTTTTACTAAGCTGCAGGAAAAAGGGTCCTATGGTAGTTGCAGGGGCTATTTTTCCTATGTGCCAGGGCCCTTTTTACTACAGCGGGTAAAATGCCCCCCAAATTGGCCACATATTAAGATAATCCTTACCACATGGCCATTTGGTGGGAAACACCGCCACCCATTGAGGTGTGGTCAGGTCTCCCGTGGTAACCCAGAAGTAACTGGGCAGTACAGTGAAGCCTGATTACTGCAGAATTAGCGCCACGCTACAGAAAAAACAATTCTGGAGCATCGGAAATGGCGTGCACTACAGCCGGAACTACTGCTGGTGGCCGCTTTAGGCCGGCGGTAGTTCCGGATTAGTGAGCAGTAAGTCTGCGTTGGACTTATTGCCGCTTTGTAAAAGACCCCTCATCAGTTTGCAGGATATCCTCATTGAATATGCATGAGATTCATTTGCATGTACTGTATTATATGCAAATGCATTTTATTGATCATTTAAAAAAAATTATTTAAGAAATCAATTAATATCCATCCTCTTTGAGTATAGAAATCCTCCCTTTCCTCTCAGGTACTGAACCCATCCTCTCAGCCCCATTCCTGCTATTTTCTGTAGCTATCCTGCTTTACATTGAAAGGGGAAGGCTATGCTACTTAGGGATGCATTTATGTAAATATGTGCACACCTGCGGATATTGAATGTAAGCACCCCATTGAATGGAGGAGTGGCCTAGTGGTTAGAGCACCAGCCTTGACATCCAGAGGTGGCCAGTTCAAATCCCAGTGTTGCTCCATGTGATCTTGGGCAAGTCACTTAACCCTCCATTGCCTCAGGTACAAACTTAGATTGTGAGCCCTCCTGGGACAGAGAAATATCCAGTGTACCTGAATGTAACTCACCTTGAGCTACGACTGAAAAAGGTATGAGCAAAATCCAAATAAAATATAAATTACAGAATTGCCTTCATGATGTACATTCATAACATGTGGTTGCTAAGTAGACTGCTCTATTCCAGTCACACTGTGTTCAAGGCAGTAATAAATGTAGTCAGTTGGGTACTGAGCATGATGAGCCTCACTCTCTGAAAGAGTTCTCAGCTGAAAATCAAAAGAACAAGCTTTCTATTTCCAACTCTTTTCTAATGAAGCCAGCCCTGGGATCTAGCTCCCTGTAGCATGAGCTAAAGCTCCAGAGAGGTGAATGATGCATCGTGGGTAGGATTCCCTATGCTGGATGCCCCAAAAACAGTACCTTGAAACGTGAATACTGTGCATCTTATATTGAATCAGTGGATAGTGGATGACCCTGCAGTGAGAAGAGAAGAAACTATTATTGTTATTTACAGCTCTGCTATCTATGGATTGTAGTGTTTATGTGCAGAACTTGTGAAAATAAACAAGACAATTTAGACGCTAACCGGAGTGTTCAGTACTGATTATTGAATGACACTGCACAAACACAAGATCCAGAGATAGGAAGGAAATATTTCCTTGGTAGGAAGGAGAGACACTTGCAACTAGAGTTCTACTTCTATTTGTAGTTATCATTTTTATAGTTTTGTACACATTATCTAGGGAATTCTAAAAGTGATGCCTAAAGTTAGGGACTAATTCCATGCACGGTCATAGCTAGGTGGGGGCATGGGCCCCTACAGATTTAGCCCTGGTTCCATCTACTTTCAACCCCCCTCCCACTGCTGCCGCCAGGTACCATTGCTGGCGGGGGTCCCCAATCCCCGCCAGCAAAGGTACCTGGTGGGGGTGGCGGCAGGGGGAGGCAGGCTAAAATGTGCCCTCCCACCTCCAGGCTCTGGACCCCCCTCCCGCCGAGGTCTGGCTATGCCCCTGAACGGATGCAAGGCACTGAAACAGGGCTGAAATGGCAGATTGGTGTGGAAATACTTATGCACCCAGTTATAGGATAGCACCTAAGTGTATCCCCACGCAAGTGCATGGGGGAGTGGCATGTACAGACCAGAGGCATTCAGAAAACTGCATACAGAATTATACAATACTGACGTGGAGGGCCATAATTGAACAGAGTGCCCAAGTCTTCCTGGGGCCGTCCTCGCAGGATGGCCCAGTGAAGGGGCGGGGAAACACGTATTGAAACAAGATGGGCGGCCATCTTTCGTTTCGATAATAAGGTTGGGGACGCCCAAATCTCAACATTTAGGCCGACCTTTGAGATGGTCGTCCCCGGTTTTCGGCGATAATGGAAACCGAGGACGCACATCTCAGAAACGACCAAATCCAAGCCATTTGGTCATGGGAGGAGCCAGCATTCGTAGTACACTTGTCCCCCTGACATGCCAGGACACCAACCGGGCACCCTAAGGGGCACTGCAATGGACTTCATAAATTGCTCCCAGGTGCATAGCTCCCTTACCTTGTGTGCTGAGCCCCCCAACCCCCCCAAACCCACTCCCCACAACTGTACACCACTACCCACAACTGTACACCACTACCAGAGCCCTAAGGAGTGAAGGGGTCTCCTACATGTGGGTTTGAAGGGTTCACATTTACCTCCACAAGTGTAACGGGGGGGATGGGCCTGGGTCCGCCTGCCTGAAGTGCACTGCACCCACTAAAACTGCTCTAGGGACCTGCATATTGCTGTCATGGAGCTGGGTATGACATTTGAGGCTGGCAACATTTTTTTTTTTTTTAGGGTGGGAGAGGGTTGGTGACCACTGGGGGAGTAAGGGGAGGTCATCCCCGATTCCCTCTAGTGGTCATCTGGTCACTTCGGGCATCTTTTTTGAGGCTTGGTCACAAGAAAAAATGGCCAAAGTAAAGTCGGCCAAGTTCTCGTCAGGGACGCCCTTCTTTTTTCCATTATCAGCGAGGACGCACATCTCTTAAGCACGCCCCAGTTCCGCCTTTGCTACGCTGCTGACATGCCCCCGTGAACTTTGGTCGTCCCCGCAATGGAAACAAGTTGAGGATGCCCAAAATCTGCTTTCGATTATGACGATTTGGGCGACCCTGAGAGAAGGATGCCCATCTCCCTATTTGCGTCGGAAGATGGGCGCCCTTCTCTTTCGAAAATAAGCCTGATTGCATGCCAGGATTTACACTTGGTTTCAGCCCTCATGCCCAAAGTTGGGGGTGGACTTTGCTATTCTATAAAGAGCACCCTTTATAGAATTGCACTGGCCATTTATTGAATTCAGCAGTATATTCAGGCACTTTCTCTGTCCCTTTCAGGCTCACAGTGTAAAGTGTTTTTTTGGTACCTGAGGCGTGCAGGGTTAAGTGACTTGCACAGGATCGGAAGGAGCATGCATGCTCAGTTTCACTAAAACAGCGCATGCACATGACATGAGGGGAAGCAGGGTAGGCAATGCACAGAGAACAGCGCTGGAGAAAGACTGCAGGTGGTGGGGGCAGGGGGTCTAGCACAATGGAGCTGTTTGCTCGTTTACAATAGAAAAAGAAAGTGTCTGCCTCTCCCAAAGGCTAAACACCTTTCCTCCGAAAGGGTTAGCCCTTCCCTGCACCAAAGGGAGATGGGGAGGAAGTGGGGGAGGGACCCGGAGACTCCCGAGTTTAGTACCCCAGAGACTGGAGAGGAAACAAAGTTGCTATCTACCAAGCCTAACTAGATTCCTCAGGCACAGGAGGACTTTTTTTTAAACGAGAGAGAGAGACTCTGACTGACTGACTAATGGGCTTACCTCCTACTTGCTGGAGACTGAGAAAATACTGAGGCTAGGGTCACATGGCCAGGGCTCTTATTGGCTCTCTAGAGACGGAGGTTTCTCAGTCTCCACCTGCTGGAAGGCGTGCACAACCCATCAGCTCAATACTGGGCTGGTCTGGAGGGACTAAAGGAAAGCAAATTAGCAGATAAGGTCTAATTTCACAATGCACATGACGTGAGGGGAAGCAGGGCAGGAAAAAGGCTGCAGCTGGTGGGGGCTGGGGACCCTCACCAGCCAAGGTATGTGGGGTTGGGGCAGGGAAGTGGGCCAAACTGTGCCCCCACCCCACTTTGGGCTCTGGACCCCCCCCCCCCCCCCAAATGTTGAGGTCTGGCTACATCCTTCCCTTGCAGAGCGCTCTTTATAGAATACTGGCTTAGCGCAGATTTCATGCCTATCTTTGGGTACTAGTATTTACACCTGCCAAAACCTGGTTTAAATGGTGCCCAATTTACGGCAGTTTGGCACGCATTTTATAGTATTGTATAACATTGCGCCTAACTTACCCCCTGATCTGTTCATTCCCCTCCATGGCCCATGCCCCTTTTGAGTTGCTCACTATAAAATTTAGGCAAGGATGTTATAGAATAGTCCTTAGGATAGATGGTACGTGGAACTCCATTTGTCGCCAATTAATGTCAATTATTGTTGATGCCTCATTAATTACTTTGCACACACATCTGCTCTAGGTGCCCACATTTGGGGAACCTATATAGAATCTGGGGGATAGTGGTATGATATTTTGCCTGCTGCAAATTTCTGTGTGCTGAGGATACAGGATTTTGTCCAAGGTGTGAGCCAGTTCAAACACAAGGTGAAATCCATCCTACAGCAAAAAAAAAAAAAAAAGTGGTAATGTAGTATTTGTCAACATAGTGACATAATAAATGAAGGCAGATAAAGACCTGTACGGTCCATCCAGTCTGCCCAACAAGATAAACTCATTACATGTGGTATGTGATACTTCATATATATAGCTGGTCTTGATTTGTCCTTGCCATTTTCAGAGCATAGACCATAGAAGTATGTTCAGTACTGCCCTTGTTCTAAACTTTCTGAAGTTAACATCGAAGCCCCTGAAAAGCTCCACTCCATTCTATCTAAATCCTATTCAGCCATGATTAGGGCACAGACCGTAGAATGCTGCCCAGCACTGGCCTTGTTCTGCAACTACTAAAGCTGAATCTGTCCAGCCATGATCATAGCACAGGCCGTAGAAGTCTTGCCCAGTAATAGCTTTGCTTCCCAGTTGTTGGTGTTGCTTCCTAATGTCTGCTAAGCTTCTTTTGGTTCTATTCCTTCTAAACAAGATTCCTTCATGTTTATGCCATGCTTTTTTGAATTCAGTTTCCATTTTCATCTCCACCACCTCCCACAGGAGGTCATTCCAGGTATCTACCACCCTCTCCATGAAAAAATACTTCCTGGCATTATTCCTGAGTCTGCCCCCTTTCAACCTCAATTCATGTCCTCTAGTTCTAGTGCCTTCCTGTCTCTGGAAAAGGTTTCTTTGCGAATTAATACCTTCAAATATTTGAACGTCTGTATCATATCATCCCTGTTTTTCCTTTCCTGCAGGGTATACATGTGCAGGTCAGTCAGTCTTTCCTCGTACGCCCTGCAACTTAAATTCCATACCATTTCTGTTGCTTTTCTTGAACTGCTTCAATTTTTACATCCTTAGCAAGATATGGCCTCCAAAATGGAAGTGGACTCAGTCAGTACAACAGAAATATTTTATTAGTTGCAAAATTAAAAATGTGCCTAACTAATATTTCTTTTGTTCTGACCGAGTCTGCTTCCATGATTTCCTTCCTACTAGGCCTAGTGGACCGCCAGCCATTTTGTTTTCCAGATACTTGTCAACAGGAAAGGGCCTCTTGGCTATCAAGACTGCCCTCCTCTCCTGTCCAATATAACCTTCTTTGAAACCTGGTCATTGTGGACCTTTGTCCTTGCCACCGGCATGCTCGGATTCTGTCATGTTTTTGCATGCCTCTGATGGTAAGCTTTTCTAGGTTCTATGCTATCTCTGTAAAGATGATTTATTTCACGTTTCCTTGAATGTGCAATCTTCCTCTTGAGCTGCTTTTCTATGGAAACATTCAACTACCTTGTACTTGATTGAAGTCAGATAAGAAATAAAAGTAAAGTCTGTTGAAAAAAAATAAGACATCATGAAGTAGTAAATAGAATTATTTTTAGAGTATGACCTTTTTGCTTTGCCCATTTCTGCCCTGTTCTGTGATTTGTATTCCTAATTTTTGTTTGATGTCATATTCTCTGTTGTAACAGAATATGTTTGATCTGTTTATGTATGTACCAAATATGATCCTTTAAGGGCTACTTGCTATATCTGTATGGTCTGTTCCCCATAGAACTGCTGTGGGAAAATAGGCACAGAAAATAATTGCTTTAATATTCAGCCAGCGGGAGTAGGGGTTTCTTTCTTCGTTGACCCCCCCCCCCCCCCCACCCTTAGTGCATATCCTAGTCATTCGTGATGTCTAGAAGTTATGTGGATACTGCTGATATATGCAGTGCCCTCCAGCATAGCTAAGTGGAAAAGGTTAGGATTTCCTTATGTGCTTTCCAGCTAGCTATGCAGGCACTGACACTGAATATCACCAATACCTGCATACCTCCTGGCTGTGCCCAGATTTCACCTCCAGACAGCCCCAATAATAACTGGGAGGCCCTTTTGAAAAGGCGTGTAACATAGTAAATGACGGCAGTTAAAGACCTGTACGGTCCATCCAGTTTGCCGAACAAGATAAACTCATTTTACATGGGATGTGATACTTTATACGCAAGTTTGATTTGTCCTTGCCATTCTCAGAGCACAGACCGTAGAAGTCTGCCCAGCACTCTTCTTGTACTAAGTTCTGAAGCTAATGTCGAAGCCCCTTAAAATTTACACTCCAGTCCATCTCTATCAATTCAGTCATGATCAGGGCGTAGACCGTAGAAGTCTGCCCAGCTCCTGTTTTGGTTCAGTTGCTGGGCAGACTTCTACGGTCTATGCCCTGATCGTAAGGGCCTATGCAGCATGCGCCAAATCTGCATTACAGCCTGTCTAGCACATTCACCTGGCGGTAATTCCAAGTTTGACGCATGCTGGTAACAGGCGGTAGAAAATAATTTTTCTATTTTTTTACCATAGGGGCGTTCCCAGCGGTAATCGGCAGTTGGTGCATGCTGGACGGTTACTGCAAAGGTAACGTGAGCCCTTACTGCTAAGTCAGTGGGTGACATTAAGGGCTCAGGACTTAAATAGACTCGCGCTGGTTTTAATTTTGCTGCATGTCCATTTCCTGCCCCCCACACACACACTACCACAGGCCACTTTTTGGCGCACCTTTGTAAAAGGGCCCCTGAATATGTATGGATTGCAGGACTTCAAAACAAAATGGAAAACAGGAATAGGGTTGGACCCTATGGGTGATGTTTCTTAAAAAAAAAAAAAAAAAAAAAAAAGAGAACTTTTCCCACAGCTTGTGGCTTTGGTACCTCCAGCTTTACTCTGTACAACTTTTTCTTGTTCTTGCTCCTCAAAAGTGAAAGAAGACCTTTTTAAAAGTGTGTGTTTTGCCTGAGAAATTACATTATTTAGGATGAGAGTTAACTTTTTCAGCCTTTCGCTGTTGTGGGCTACATCAGGAGGATGGTATTAAGCATTAGAGCATGAGAAAATAAGTAGTAGTAGCATTGCTATAAGACAGACCGAAGGTCCATCAAGCCCAGTATCCTGTTTCCAACAGTGGCCAATCCAGATCACAAGTACCTGGCAAGATCCCAGAACAGGGAACCAGATTTTATGCTGCGTATCCGAGAAAATTATCATGCTTTTTTAAACCTTGCTAAGCTAACTGCTTTTACCACATTCTCTGGCAATGAATTCCAGAATTTAATTATATGTTGAGTGAAGAAATATTTTTTTCTGATTTGTTTTAAATTGACTACTTAGTAGCTTCATTGCATGCCCCCTAGTCCTAGTATTTTTGGAAAGAATAAACAAGCGATTCATCTCTACCCATTCCACTCAACTAAGCATTTCATATACCTCTATCATATCTCCTCTAAGCCGTCTCTTCTCCAAGCTAAAGAGCCCCGAGCTGCTGTATCCTTTCTTCATAGGGAAGTCTATGATTTTGGATAAGATTATTATTTTCTGAGAATACTATTCAAGATGCAGATTTAACTATTTTAGTAATTCATGGACGCATAAAAATATCATTTGTCATCCGGTTTGTCAGGCTATTATTGTGATTAAGTTTCAGAAGTCAAGTTTCCCCTCCCCCACCCCCTCTTAAAGGCTCTGAATTCTCTCCAGTCGAAGCTGATGTGAGCTGTGCTGTTCACGGTGTCCTGGAACAGACCTGTTACTGCAACCATAGTAAACTGTAAAAAGGCTATAGTATGAAATCCTTAGCAGACAGCGTTGCCACACAAAATGCTCAGCCAAAATTCTGATAATCTCCTACTGATGAGTTCCACATTTGCTGCCAGTGTTGTGGCAGATCTGCTACAGAAATCTAGTATTAGATGTAAAAGTCTTAAATAGAGGTGGCCCGATTTTATATGCAGAATCTTCTGGAAGAATATATTCTCCCTTGGGATCTCAGAACATCCCAGTGGGCATAAGATGGTGGCCAAATTAGCTTATATTTGACAGAGGAATGATCTTCATATTTAATTTGCTTGTGGAACACAGTGCCAATCACCGTATAGCAAACAAAGGATTTAAGTTAAAAAAAAAATGTATTTAAATTAAAGCTTGGTTTTTCAAGCAAGCTTTTCAAGTTTGACACTCTGCTTTTCAGGTGATTGATGGCTCATGTTGTAATTAATTTTATTCTGTTGTTGATAAAGTTCCTTCTGCCTTAGTCCTTGGATGATATTTAGTGTTGGTCTTTAGGGGGTTGGGAATGTATTTGTTATGGAATAGTAATGATTGGTTTTATTTGGATATATATGTGCTTTTTATGTGTATGCTCCTGTTTTTTGTTCGTTTTTTGAAATTGTTATAGAGCCATGATTTAGGCCCCCCCCCTTTTTTTTGGCTTATACGTCTATAATAAGAACATAAGAGTAGCCATACTGGATCAGACCAATGGTCCATCTAGCCCAGTATCCTGTTTCCAACAGTGGACAATCCCGGTCACAAGTACCTGGCAGAATCCCAAATAGCAGCAAGATTCCATGTTACTGATTCCAGGGCAAGCAGTTGCTTCCTCCATGTCTATCTCAATAGCAGACTATGAACTTTCCTCCAGGAACGTGTCCAAAACTTTTTAAAACCCAGATGTGCTAACTGCTATAACCACATCTTTGACAATGAGTTCCAGAGCTTAACTATTCATTGAGTGAAAAAAAAATCCTATTCCTATTAAAAAGTATTGCCATTTAACTTTATTGAGTATCTTCGTACTTTTTGAAAGAGTAAAAAATCGTTCCACTTTCACCTGCTGTACACCACACAGGATTTTGTAGACTTCTATCAAACCCTCCCCCCACCCTAGCCATCTTTTTCAAGCTGAAGAGCTCTAACCTCTTTAGCCTTTCCTGATATGAGAGGAGATCCATTCCCATTTTGGTTGCCCTTCATCGAACGTTTTCTAATTCCACTATAACTTTTTTTTGAGATATGGATATCAGAATTGAACATAATACTCAAGCTGAGGTCACACCATAGAGCAATACAGAAAGGTGGACTCTAGTATCAAGTAACTATGACTCAGATTTTTCTTCCCAATGTGCATCACTTTGCATTTGTCCGCATTACATTTCATCTGTCATGGATGGCCAGTCTTCCAATTTCCTACGGTCTTCCTGCAATTTTTCACAGCTCACATGAGTTTAAACAATTTTGAATAGTTTTGTGTCGTCTGTAAATTTAGAACCTCTTTTACTAAGCGGTGGTAAGCCCAACGCAGGCTTACTGCTCGCTAAACAGGAAGTACCGCTGGGCTTCCCATCCCTTTGTAGCGCCAGAGTCTACCTGATGGTAATCGGACAGAGCTGTGTGCTGCCCCGATTACCACCGGGTTAGCGCAGGAGCCCTTACCGTCACCTCAATGGGTGGCAGTAAGGGCTCCCCTCAAAATGGCTACGTGGCAAGTGCTTTACTCGCCACGTGGCCATTTCCTGCAGGAAAGAGAGACTTCCCTTTTACCCGCTGCGGTAAAAGGGGGCCTCGGCATGTGTGGAAAAACACGCATAGACACCAGCGCAGGCCCCCTTTTGCCGCAGCTTGGTAAAAGAGACCCTTAATCACCTCACTTGTTCCAATTTTCAGATCATTTATAAATTTTAAGTAGCACCAAGCCCAGTACAGATCCCCACAGCAACTCTGCTATTCACCCTCTTTAATTGAGAAACTTAGTTTAAGGACTATCCATTAGAAGGAAATTTTTCAAAAACATTTGCACAGGTAAGAGTGCTTTACTTATGCAAAAGGTCTTTTATAAATTGCCCTCCTGATATGTGGGCAAATTTGTGCATATACACCTTCTGTGAATATAGCTTTACTCAAACTGAGCAGAGGCATTTTTGGCGGTGGGGTTGTGGAAGGGTTTGCAGTAGCACACAGACTTTTGAAAATGCAACTGTATGCATGTAAATTCATCCTGAAAATTTGTATGTGTCAACAGTTTTTCTGGGCTAATTTTCAAAGTAGAAGTATGTATGTATTTCTGATTTGAAATCCAGGAAAGCCCACACAGAAAAAAAGTATATGCATTTTTTAATGCATCAATGCAGTTATAAAATTAACCCCATAAGTAGGCATTATTTATCATGCTTTTGCTTTCTTCCCCCCTCAAAGGGGCAAACATCTGGGAGACTAACAGGGGCATTTTGGAAAGAGAAGGGCGCCCATCTTTCGACACAAATCGGGAGATGGGCGTCCTTCTCTCAGGGTCACCCAAATCGGCATAATCGAAAGCCGATTTTGGGCGTCCTCAACTGCTTTCCGTCGCGGGGATGACCAAAGTTCCTGGGGGCGTGTCAGCAGCGTACTGAAGGCGGGACGGGGGCATGATTAAGAGATGGGCGTCCTTGGCCGATAATGAAAAAAAGAAGGGCGTCCCTGACGAGCATTTGGCTGACTTTACTTGGTCCATTTTTTTTTCACGGCCAAGTCTCAAAAAGGTGCCCGAACTGACCAGATGACCACCGGAGGGAATCGGGGATGACCTCCCCTTACTCCCCCAGTGGTCATCAACCCCTCCCACCCAAAAAATAAAAATAAAAAAACATTTTTTCCAGCCTCTATGCCAGTCTCAAATATCATACCTAGCTCCATCACAGCAGTGTGCAGGTCCCTGGAGCAGTTTTTAGTGGGTGCAGTGCACTTCAGGCAGGCGGACCCAGGCCCATTCCCTCCTACCTGTTACACTTGTGGTGGTAAATGTGAGCCCTCCAAAATCCACCACAAACTCACTGTACCCACATCTAGTTGCCCCCTTAATCCCTAAGGGCTATGGTAGTGTTGTACAGTTGTGGGGAGTGGGGGGCTTAGCACCCAAGGTAAGGGAGCTATGCAGCTGGGAGCAATTTGTGAAGTCTACTGCAGTGCCCCCTAGGGTGCCCGGTTGGTGTCCTGGCATGTGAGGGGGACCAGTGCACTACGAATGCTGGCTCTTCCCATGACCAAATGCCTTGGATTTGGTCATTTTTGAGATGGACGTCCTCGGTTTCCATTATTGGCAAAAACAGAGGTCGCCCATCTTTAAGGTCAACTATCTCAACATTTAGGTCGACCATCTCTTAGGTCGACCTAAATGTTGAGACTTTGGGCTTCCCCGACCGTATTATCAAAACGAAAGATGGACGCCCATCTTGTTTCAATAATACGGGATGCCCCTCCCCTTTGCTGGTACGTCCTCAGAGATGGGCGCCCTTAGAGATGGTCGTCCCCATTCAATTATCCCCCTCTAAATTGCCATCAATACCTGAAAGGGCTGTTTTACAATTATCAAAATTTTCTATGCCTAATGTTTGAGTGATGTATTTAAATTTGAGGTTGTCTGCACCTTCAAAGGATATAGCTGATTGATGCTAAACTGGATGATGCTATTTAAATAATCAATGATCTTTGTCATAAAACATTTGAGACCAGACTTGGGGCATATTTTACAAAGCTGCGCTAGCGATTCTGATGTGGCAAATAAGAGGAATTACATAGGAATTGAATGAGCTTCCTCTCATTTGCCGCATGGGAAATGCTAGCGTGGCTTTGTAAAAAAAAAAAAATCCTTAAAGATCTAGCTATATATTTTTATATTTGATGGCTTTTCTTCATTCCCTTGTGACTACATCAACATCAAATCAGTGAACAAAGTCAGTCATGCTACGTATATTCTCATTCTGTGTTCTTCCCATGCAATATTCAACAATTACTTAAACCAATCCAACATTCAAGGAGAAGACTTGGAGGCATATTTTCAAAGCACTTAGCCTCCCAAAGTTCCATAGAAACCTATGGAACTTAGCCTCCCAAAGTGCTTTGAAAATAAGCCTAACAATCTCTTAGTTTCCAATTATTTAATACAAATAAGTAAAACAAGTAACCTACTGCATGCAGATAGTTGCAACACAGAGCAGCAGGATGAATCTATCTGAATTAATTGTTGCAGTTCAACAACTAGTGACATGATGATCCGTTGTTAGCTGCATGATCTCCATGGGAGTGGGTAGAGATGAGTGCTGAATGGTAATGAATATCAAACTGGTGAATAGACACATAGAGGTAAAGAAGGAGAGACTGTGTGAAATCTTGCTTGTCTTGCTGAGGCCAAGATGGACCTTTTCTCCCTTGGGGGGAGAGCTGCAGAGGACTACCCAAAAGATTAGGAGGTTCTGGAATTGACCAGTAGGTTCAAAGGCTATATCTGAACTGAGGTATGAGCCAGGCAGTCTGAAGAAGACTGGAGAAAAAGGACCTCGTGCAACATTTGACCTGTAGGTGCAAAGAGTATAGGACCAAAGCAGGAAGCAGCTTGCATTTGCGGCTTTTGATACAATACTACTACTACTATTTAGCATTTCTATAGCGCTACAAGGCATACGCAGCGCTGCACAAACATAGAAGAAAGACAGTCCCTGCTCAAAGAGCTTACAATCTAATAGACAAAAAAAAATAAAGTAATCAAATCAATTAATGTGAACGGGAAGGAAGAGAGGAGGGTAGGTGGAGGTGAGTGGTTACAAGTGGTTACGAGTCAAAAGCAATGTTAAAGAGGTGGGCTTTCAGTCTAGATTTAAAGGTGGCCAAGGATGGGGCAAGATGTCGGGGCTCAGGAAGTTTATTCCAGGCGTGCAGCGAGACAGAAGGCGCGAAGTCTGGAGTTGGCAGTAGTGGAGAAGGGAACAGATAAGAAGGATTTATCCATGGAGCGGAGTGCACGGGAAGGGGTGTAGGGAAGGACGAGTGTGGAGAGATACTGGGGAGCAGCAGAGTGAGTACATTTATAGGTTAGTAGAAGAAGTTTGAACCGGATGCGAAAACGGATAGGGAGCCAGTGAAGGGACTTGAGGAGAGGGGTAGTATGAGTAAAGCGACCCTGGCGGAAGACGAGACGGGCAGCAGAGTTTTGAACCGATTGGAGAGGGGAGAGGTGACTAAGTGGGAGGCCAGCAAGAAGCAGATTGCAGTAGTCTAAACGAGAGGTGACAAGGGTGTGGATGAGGGTTTTGGTAGAGTGCTCGGAAAGAAAGGGGCGGATTTTACGGATGTTGTAAAGAAAGAAACGACAGGTCTTGGCAATCTGCTGGATATGAGCAGAGAAGGAGAGAGATGAGTCAAAGATGATCCCAAGGTTTCGAGCTAAGGAGACAGGGAGAATGAGAGAGCCATCAACAGAAATAGAAAACGGGGGGAGCGGGGAGGTGGGTTTGGGGGGGGGAAATGAGAAGCTCGGTTTTGGTCATATTTAATTTCAGGTGGCGTTGAGACATCCAGACAGCAATGTCAGACAAGAACGCTAAAACTTTGGTTTGGATGCAAGGTGAGATATCAGGGGTAGAAAGGTAGATTTTGGAGTCGTCAGCATAGAGATGGTAGGAAAAGCCATGGGATGAGATTAATGAACCAAGGGAAGAAGTGTAGATAGAAAAGAGGAGGGGACCAAGAACAGAACCCTGAGGTACGCCAACAGGCAGAGGGATAGAAGTAGAAGAGAATCCACCAGAGTGAACACTAAAGGTGCGGAGGGAGAAGTAGGAAGAGAACCAGGAAAGGACAGAGCCCTGGAATCCAAGTGTCAAAAGCAGCGGAACGATCAAGAAGAACGAGGATGGAATATTGACCTCTGGATTTAGCCAGTAATAGGTCATTGGAGACTTTAGTAAGCGCAGTTTCGGTTGAGTGGAGAGGGCGAAAACCAGATTGTTGTGGGTCAAGAATAGCATGTGAGGAGAGAAAATCAAGGCAGCGGTGGTGAACAGCACGCTCAAGTAATTTGGAGAGAAAAGGAAGGAGGGAAATGGGTCGGTAATTAGAGGGACAAGTAGGGTCGAGTGAAGGTTTCTTAAGGAGAGGTGTGACCACAGCATGTTTAAAGGCAGCAGAGACAGTCGCAGTGGAAAGTGAGAGACTGAAAGGCAGATTCACCAAAGTCCCGGTAAAGCACTGATCGCTATTTCCACCTGGGTAAAAATTACTGAGTTGGAAATAGTGAGGGATACTCAAAAGAATCGGCATGCAAACCAGGAGCATAGCCACACAACAGATTTTGGGTGGGCCTAGGCAAGAAGTGGGTGGGCACCAAGTGTTCACCCCCCCCCCCCCCCCAAAAAAAAAAAAAAACACACCACCCCAAAAATATCTCAGCTGGTGAGAAAACACTTCTTTCCATCTTGGCAGTCTGCAGCAGGCATGCGCAGGTGCCGGTATCATGGAGAGTAGCACTTTCGTTACCATCAGGGGGAAGTCTTCAGCTAGCCGAGCTTGGGATCCCCACCAGCTACCACTAAATGTGTGCTACTGTTGGATGGGCTTGAGCCCTAAGTGTCACTGATGCAAACGAGCTGCTCACAAGAACAGCGAGCAGCTTGACAGGGGGGAAGCCAGTGGGTCACCCGAGCATGAGCAGAACAGCCAATCGCTAAGTGTGACTGCTCTGGTCATGTTACAGACGTCTTTCATACACGCATACAAGCTGTGTGTATGAAAGCAGCGTGTAGCTCTTTTCTTTTTGTTTTCAAACTTTTTTTTTCTTTCCACCAGACCCTTGGCAGCAGTACAGGCAGGGAGGGAAGCAAGGGAGAGCGAAGCGAAGGAGAGAGTGGAGAACTGCCGTGCATGCTTGGTGAGTGGAGGGGGGGGGGCAGGCTCTAGAGATGCTGCAGCTCTTTTCAACCATCCGGCAGCTGCTATTTCAGTGGTAATAGGAAGGAAACAGCAGTACAGGAA
This sequence comes from Microcaecilia unicolor, assembly GCF_901765095.1. Taxonomy (NCBI): domain Eukaryota; kingdom Metazoa; phylum Chordata; class Amphibia; order Gymnophiona; family Siphonopidae; genus Microcaecilia; species Microcaecilia unicolor. The sequence goes on from NC_044038.1 coordinate 160,780,062, forward strand.
GCTCCTGACCACCCGTAAAAATGTAATTGTAAAGGTAGACGGTCCTTTCTGTGCATCACCAAATCTGAACCTTCCAATCTCGGACACCCTAAAAATTCTTGGAGTTACCATCGACCAACACCTAACACTCGAGACCCATGCGAAAAACACAACCAAGAAGATGTTCCACTCAATGTGGAAATTAAAAAGAGTAAGACCTTTCTTCCCAAGGACTGTTTTCCGTAACCTGGTACAATCAATGGTGCTCAGTCATCTAGACTACTGCAACACACTCTAAGCCGGATGCAAAGAGCAAATAATTAAGAAACGTCAGACAGCCCAGAACACTGCAGCTAGACTAATTTGGGAAAACAAAATATGAAAGTGCTAAACCCCTACGAGAAAAACTACACTGGCTCCCACTTAAAGAACGCATCACGTTTAAAATATGCTCCTTAGTCCACAAAATCATTCACGGAGATGCACCAGCCTACATGTCAGACCTGATAGACTTACCACCCAGAAATGCCAAAAACTCATCTCGCACATTCCTTAATCTACACTTCCCTAACTGCAAAGGTCTAAAATACAAACTAATGCACGCATCAACCTTTACCTACTTGAGCACACAGTTATGGAACACATTGCCGCACAACTTAAAAAAGATCTACGAACTAACGAACTTCCGCAAACTACTGAACACCTATCTCTTCAACAAGGCATACCGCACAGATCTACCAATGTGAATACACACAACTCCTCCATATCTACTCAGAACTGTCTTATAATTTCTGCTCGTTATACTATTATCATGTTTTTTCATTATCATCTTGCCCAAAATCCTTTTGTAACACTAAAGTCTACTCTCTTATATATGTTCACCATTCATGATGTATTGTAAGCCACATTGAGCCTGCAAAGAGGTGGGAAAATGTGGGATACAAATGCAATAAATAAAAAATAAACTGGCTGTGCATCACTCGGAATGCATATTTGAATAGTAATTAGCTCATTAATATAACTTTGCATGCAATTTTCCTTAGCTGCTGCCGTGAAAGAGCCTGCAGAACCCTTTTCTGCATGTCTTGCTGAACTCTGTGCTCACTAAACTGTCTAGAACCAGTAAAAAAAAGCACGTGGCTGGATCATTAAGTTTTGTGCATCTGGTTCTGAATGTAAAAATGCACACACAGCTGTGGGGGTAGAACACTAGGGTGTGGGGATGCTGGTAATTGTGATCAAGACACCAGCTTATGTATAGCTATAGGAGGAAAAGAGGAGATGGGGCGATGTGAGAGATTTAAATATATCTATACAATGTTGGAATATGCAGAATCCAATAACCACACTAATCAAAAAATTCTACAATAATGAACCTCGAGTATTCAAGGGTGGATGAAAACTTAGGTGAAAAATAGTGGAGAAAAAAAGACCTCAGTGAATACCGGACACACCTCTTTTTTAAAGGACGCACCTTTTAGATAGAGAGGGGACCTCCTTAATCATCAGTCTTTGAAAAAAACTCCACTTAAATTTGTTTCATCTTCATTGTGCCAACACACCCTTTCAAACACTCATAGGGGCAGACACCTTGCTACTTGCAATATCACAAAATTTTCACTACTTATCTTGGACGGTGACCTTATAACGTCACAAGTTTTTTTTCCACATCTTTCTTCTGTTCCTTTTAACTCCCGACAAGGAAGCCCTGTTTCACCACAGGTATAAGTGTACAGGAGGTAGGCCACTTTCTTTCTTTCTTTTTTTTTTATATACTTTATATTATTTTACATTTACATTCCACATAAATGTAATAGAAATATTCAGGAAATCAATGGCAGGCCACTTTCAGTGGAAAGCAAATTCTAAAACAAGGGGTTATATCATGAGGGTGAATGAGTATATTTGCAGGAATAATCAGAGGAAATATATCTTTACAGAAAGAGTACAGAATATGTGGCACAGCCTCCCAGTGGAACTGGTGGAGATGAGGAAGGCAAAGGCACTCCGAGAGACAGGAAGTGGTTAAATAGTTAAATAGTGGTAAAATAACACATCTTAAAGGTAGCCCACATTCATAAGTACACCATTAAAGGATTGATAACTACACCATTTAGAGATATTTTCCATATAAATGTAAGCACTCAGCCCTAGTACATTTTCAAAAAGGCCAATTTAAGAGCATAATTCTCAAATTAGGAGCATTAATCATTTGAATACTGGGCTCTTAATGTCATTAATTCTAAGATACTGACATTAATGGGCAAGATTTCAGCACATCAGAGAATAACCATGAACCTTGGAACACTTCAAATTTGAGAAATATTAGCTAAGTTGTTTGGAGAAGGATTTTGCTTGTTTCGAGATCAATCAATATCAGTGGGTATTAACAGTTATGAAATATACATTGATCCTAGCATGTCTCCCTAAATTTATGCTTTGCTAGTTCAAAATCATAATAATGACCTCTCTGTCAGCTGTTTACCGTCTTTTTATGCTAGCGTGGGCTAAAAGCGTGAACTTGGCTTTACCTCTAGAATTTAATTCTTCCACCGAGGCATTGACTGCCAGGAAATAGACTCTGTTGGCAGCATTGCTTAAGTATGGATTAAGCATTACGATGGAATTAAAAATTCTATTAACTATAATTATATGGAGTGCAGGCTACTAAAAAGCTGCGGATTCCTATGGCCAGTCTTTCTTCAAGCTACAGGACCAATGGGAATCAAAAAGGCAGTTCCATTTCTTTTCATGGCGTCACCCATGGACTAGGTACCAATTCCCATCAAATCATATAAATCTGAGTTTTTAGCAGTCTAAATGGTGTCATTTTAAGTTATCTAGCTAATATGTATGTTCAAAAATCTTTTCTGTTTCTGCCAAATTTGCTGCCCTTATGCATTACACTCCAATGTTATGTGACTACAAACAATTAAGACTTTTATTAGACCTTTCCTTCCCTGCATTCTCTCTCTGCCAGCTTCATCTCAATCGCTTCCCTCCCTATATCTCTGTATACCCTTTGTTTACTTGATGCCACCATGCCATCTTTCCCTCCATGCCAGGGGTTCTCAACCCATTCTTCAGGACACACCGAATCAGTCTGGTTTTCAAGATACTCACAATTTATTTATTTATTTTTTGGGATTTATTAACCGAATTTATGAAGAGATTCACCCAAGGCGCGGTGTACAGCAGGTACAATTTAATATAAAACTTACAATTTTGTTAACAGTTTAACAATAGTAAAATAACCAAGAATAAACAGAAATATAATAAATGAGGTAAACTTGAAAACAGTAAATTGAAACCTAATAATACAACTACCGTGAAACAGTATCAAAAATATACTCATTTAACAGCACTGGAATTCAAATACCAGAGATATAATACAATGTTAGCATAATACTAATGATACACCTAATAAGCGTGCATTAGAACATTCAGCTAATATAGACATGATGCTAAAACTTTTCTACAATACAGCTTACTATATTGCTGAGGAACCAAGAGCAGATATATGATAGGAACAAGATGTGTGGTACACATTGAATATGCATGACATAAATTTGCATACACTGTCCCATTATATGCATATTTATTATGGGAATCCTGAAAACCTGACTGGTTGGATGTGTCTCGAACTAGGTTGAGAACCCCTGCCTCAGATTAATGCTGCACTCTCCGTTTGCTTGCACTGAGCCACATGATGGCGTAGCTCAGGTGTAATAAGGAATAGCACAGGCTGGAATACAGGAAATGATTTTGAGGGTTGGCAGAGGATGGCATCCTAGGGCATCAGGAAAAGGTGGGATCAGCAACTGAGGGTTCAGTTTTCACAGTTCTGCGGAGGATTAAGATCCCCTGGTACGGTTACTTTAGAATGCATGATGGAAAATGGTGTCAGAAGGGATTTAAGTAAAATAGAAAGGCAACATTTTCCCCCAGCATGCTTCAGAATATCTAGTATTCTGCTCGTCTCTACATTAAAGGTCTTGGTTGCTAGCAGATCAATACCAAATGCAACAGTTTGTTTGGCATAGAACTACTCTCTTTCTTAAAAAAAAAAAAATAGACTTCAGACACAGTAACTTTGAAAATTACTGCTAAGAGTATTTTATCAGTTCAGTCCTTGCTTTGATCAGTTAGATAGGAAGTGGATGTGATTTCAGGACATGAGGATCATTTCACGGATTGCAAAAGCAGCACAGTCTATGTGCTGCAATAAATTGACTCTTTGTACTTGGCAGTAGCAAATGTTATCCAGTGGTTTTCTCGTTCTGATAATTATATTACATAGGTCCTTGGTTTCACCTTCAGGTCTTGTGAGTCTTAATCCTTAGAATGTTTGTTATGCTCAATTTCTGGTGAATGTGTAATATGTACCATTTTTAGATTTGGCAATGCAATATAAAGGAAATATATGAGCATAAAATGCGTATGATATTCCAGACTTTTTGAGCTTGACGGATTAGTATAATTTTCCTCTTATTTTTATATCTTGCCTAAGGGGTAAGGGGGACAGCTTTTTGAGGGGCACTTTTACTAAGCCACGTAGGCACATATGTGCATTCTATGTGCATCAATTTTATACTATCACATGGCATGGTCAGTAATTTCATTTTTTTACACCCATCCGCTGTACGCACTGGAAAAGTTTCTGGCTCACGGTGCTAAGTGGGCAGTATTCAGCATTGTACACATGCTGACGATTACCGCCCAGATAACATGTGAGACCCTACTGCTAGGTCAATGGGTGGCTGTAAGGTCTTGGGCCCAAAATGGACGTGCGCCAATTTTTCTGCATTTCCATTTTTGGCCCCCCAAAAGGTCTTTTTTTGCAGGTGTGCTGAAAAATGGATCTGCGCGTGTCCAATACACGTGTCTATAACAGTGCAGGCCATTTTTGGTGCACTTTAGTAAAAGGACTCCTGAAGCTCTTGATAGAAGATGTTACTTGAGAAAAAAGAAAAAGATTTTAGACATAAACTGGTCACCCAGAAAACATTCTTGTCTCTGGACTAGAGAAAATGGTTTTCATAGTTGCAGGGAACTTCTTGGACCATATATTGAAATGAAGTGGAGGAGTGGCCTAGTGGTTAGGGTGGTGGACTTTGGTCCTGAGGAACTGAGTTCAATTCCCACTTCAGGCACAGGCAGCTCCTTGTGACTCTGGGCAAATCACTTAACCCTCCATTGCCCCATGTAAGCCACATTGAGCCTGCCATGAGTGGGAAAGCGCAGGGTACAAATGTAGCAAAAAAAACAAACCAGAATGCTATGTTTATTACTATGGCTTTCTGATGTTGTAGTTCTTTTCTCTCTCTGTTACATTGTAATTTTTAGATTGTAAACCACTTTGGTCTGCAAGTCAGCAAAGGCAGTATAGAAAGTTATTCAGTGGAAATGACGTATGAAAGAAAAGTCCTACAGAGAAAGCTTATTAAGATTTGGGTATTGGTCTAATGACGTGATGAGAGCATGTGTTGCGCAGATATTGGTCATCTTCTTCTCCAGTATCCTGTTCTCTGACTTCACCTCCTTCCACAACCATTTCAAAATGATTGAGGTCCCAAACAAATGACCCCTCCTTGGACACAATGAACGGGCTTGCTCAGTATTGTGGATGTTTTGCGGCCATTGGCACCTACAGAGCTGGCTGCTATGGCCATACTACCCCCCCCCCCCCCCCCCCGTTTACTAAGCTGCTAATGCTCTGTCGGCATTGCTATGTGGCTTAGTAAACATAGAGATAAATTTCTATCAACTATTCAGCAAAATGCAGTTCTATGCTTAATTCCTTAAGAACATAAAAGCAATATATAGCTTTATTTTTCACTATATAGTCTGCACATCATACATAATAAGGCAGTATATGTTTGAGGGTTGGGCTCACAACATTATAGAATTACAGGGGTTATTGTTTTGCTGCCACACCCCCAAATTCTAGAAATTGCGCTTTAAATTGCATTCAGGTTTGGGCAGATGCCCAATTTATGCATGCAATATAATTGAATGAGCCAATTAGCACTGATAATTGGAATTGTAACAAGCAATTATTGATGCTAATTGGCTTTAACATTTATGCACCTAATTTAGGCATGGGGTCTACACTTATATTTTACACACGGGTCCAGAAAGGGTGTGCGGCCATAAGCAGACCAGGGGCATTCCTTTAATTTATATGCATTGTTATAGAATTTGGGGGATTCATGCCTAATTTAGTCACAGGGATTTACACCAGGGTTTTATTGGTGAAATTATCGCACTTAAAAGTAGTCGTGGTTCCCGGTGCTAAGCACTATTTTTGTTGGTGACAATTTTTAGGCATCATTTATAGAATTTAGTCCATAGTGTGCAACCATACAACTTCTTTCCATTTATACTTGCACTGATGGTGTTCCTTTAAATTATTCAGAACATTTTCTTTTGTTTATTGTTTATTTATTGGGATTTATTAACCATTTTTATGAAGAGATTCACCCAAAGTGGTGTTCAGGAGGTATAACTGCATGAGGTAACTTGGACAGTCTTGTGGTTTTAAAATCCCTCCCCCCCCCCCCCCCCTTAAATGTATAAGTTTTGCCTTCGCCACCTTATTGGAAAGACAAAAATGTATCCATTCTGTATGTTGAGGTGTTCTGGGAGCACAAGGAGAAATTAGATCTTACCTGCTAATTTTCTTTCCTTGAGTCTCTCTAGACCATTCTCGACAACTGGGTATATGACCTCCTACCAGCAGATGTGGAGACTGGGAACTACTGAGTGACCTCATCCTTTAAGGTCCTGTGCAACCCTGAGCCAGCCAGTATTAGTAGATAGAAGTTTGGTTTGACTGTGTTTGAGCTACAATAAGTGCAAAATGACTGAAAGTTCTTTCGTGAAGTCTTTTTTGAAGGGCACACACAAGCTTTAGTTAGAGCCAGTATAATCAAGGTTAGTGCTTTGATAATGTGTAGAAGCGCCTGGCTAATATAGGTCATTTTGCTTTGCAGTGTATGCATGCTTTTGATTTCCCTGAACTTTGTAGATAAATATTTCATCTGTTTTCATCTTTCACTGTTCAAACTGTTAGAGTTGATTCAATTTGTGGTAGAATAATTCCATGATAAATTTCATGCGGTGATGGAATAAGTTTCTGGAAAATGTGATATACTAGTGGAGGCAGAGGTTTTTCTCCTGTTTAAATATTTTTCTTATTATAATTTTTCTTAAATTCTTCTGTGGCTTGTAACAATCTTTCAGTATGATGCACATATTGAAAAATTGCAGATGTCTTTTTTTTTTTAATTAGAAGATCCCCACATACCAAAGACACCCTGGATCCTCCTCCAAGGGGTGGATCCTCCTCCAAGACACCCCTGCACCTATCAGGGATTTACCTGGTGTCAACTGCTAGAGCAGAAGTGATCCAGAGTAACTCCTGCCCCATGGAGCACTGGGTTCAAAATGATGCTGGCTGACTACTTATTCGTTAGCTTGACCCTAGTGGTAGTACTGTCAGACTGGCTGGGATACCCCCAGGACAGGTTTGTGAATCACTGCTCTAGAGGATAATTTCATAACTAGATACCTAGACCCTGATGCTCAAAACTTTGACGCTATTCCGAATAGCGCAGTAAAAATACCACCGGAACAACGCAGAAGAATGCCTTAATGCTCAATTCTAATGAAATGCAAGTATTGGCATGCTCATAGCGTTGAGCATTAAGGAGTTCGGCAGGAGGATTGCATTTGACGCATGCACAGAAGAGTTCCGCGATAAACTTGGCTCCTGTGCGTATATGCCTGGTAAAACCCCAACGTGAAGCACACATCGGTACCTGTTTTCTGCGACCTAAATTAAAAAAACATTTTTCTTTTGCTTGGACATTTGTATTTAGATGCAGGAAACAGACCCAGTGCATGCTTTCACTTGGGGGTCTGCTGTTTCTCATGACCAGCGCTTAAGGGCTTGCACGGGCTTCCTTCTGCTTCCAAAAACAATCAAAACTGGCAGATTTTGCAGAAAAAAATCATGAGAATCATGAGAAATCCTTTTTTCCAACACCCTCACTCCTGCTCCAACCTGACGTTGTTTTTTTTTTTTTTAGTGGTAAGGCAGTTTTGTTTCAGGTGCTCTTTTCTAAGCATTGAGGAGGAATACAAAATGGCCTCATGAACATGAGCTTGACTCATGCTATCTGTGCTAGTGCCTGGCACACTCGTTTTCTGTGCTAGACCCCTCTGAACATTCTGCGCAGGTAAATGCAGGCGCTAGTACGGCGCTACTGGCCTCTACCTCCCACTTTTACTTTTGAGCATCTGGGCCCTAGGCAGGAAAGGCAAAGGTTGGCTCTGGAGTCGGTGTGTCAGGGAGGGAGGGTGGGGGTTGTATGAATGGGTTGGGGGAAATGTGGCACTCTGTGTTTACATGCTTGGAATGAATAGAGGGGCAAGTTGAGTTGGCAGGAGGCCATGCAACATTCTTTGTCTGCTCATACATACTCAGGGCTTTGGGTGGTGCCCCTTGTGGCACCTCAAGTAATTACTCTGCTTGACCTGCCGTAAAGCTGGCCCTGGTAGTAGCACATAAGGTCATATGTCGTGCCTATTTTTAAAAAAGCAGCCTACATAGCTGTATAAAAAGTTTCCACAAAATGTTACACCTAATCCAAGGTGGGGGTATATTTGGATTTTATAAAATAATTCAATAAATATAGGGTAGTGGAGTGCCTGATAATCACAAACAAAAAAAACCCCACAAGGCAAAGTATATTCTTAACAATAAATTAGTTGACATAGAATGTAGCAAAAATACTTTCTTATAAGTGGAAGAAAAAGCCTAAGAATCCCGTCGAGAGCTCCGTTTCTGCTGTAATGACTGAGGGGCCCTGATACTAAGCCGTGTAAGTGTCTACGCGTGCCAAAATGGAATTAACCACCTGGCTACCATGTGGCTCTTGCGGTAATTTCATTTTTGGCACACGTCTGATATGTGTGAGACTTTACTGCTAGATCAATGGCTGGTGGTAAGGTCGCAGACCCAAAATGCACGCGTGGCAATTTTGATTTTGCTACACGTCCATTTTCGGCAAAAATTAAAAAGGCATTTTTTTTTACAGGTGCGCTGAAAAATGGATCAGCGTGTGTCCAAAACCCACACCTACACTACCACAAGCCATTTTTCAGCGCACCTTAGTAAAAGGACCCCTGAAAAAGGTATTCACCTCATTGGCTAGACACATAGTATGGTACAATGAATTTTAATACTTTTATGCACTTTTAAAGAAAGGAGTCATTTTACTAAGGTGCGCTAAAAAATGGCCTGTGGTAGTGTAGACATGTGTTTTGGGCGCACGCAGAATCATTTTTCAGCGCACCTGCAAAAAATGCCTTAAAAAATTTTTTTTTTACCAAAAATGATGTGCGGCAAAATGAAAATTGTCACACGTCCAAGTTTTGTCTGAGACCTCCATTGACCTAGCAGTAAAGTCTCACACATAGTAGATGATCACGGCCGAAAAAGACGTGCACGGTCCATCCAGTCTGCCCAAGAAGATAAATTCATATGTGCTACTTTTTTATTTGTATTGTCCTCTTCAGTGCACAGACCGTATAAGTCTGGCCAGCCCTATCCCCACCTCTCAACCACCAGCTCTGGCACAGACCCTATAAGTCTGCCCAGCACTATCCCCGTCTCCCAACTACCAGTCCCGCCTTCCACCACCAGCTCTGGCACAGACCGTATAAGTCTGCCCAGCACTATCCCTGCCTCCCACCACCGACTCTGGCACAGACCGTATAAGTCTGCCCAGCACTATCCCTGCCTCCCACCACCGACTCTGGCACAGACCGTATAAGTCTGCCCAGCACTATCCCCACCGCCCAACCACCAGCCCCGGCACAGACCGTATAAGTCTGCCCAGCACTAGTCCTGCCTCCCAATCACCAGCCCCAGCACAGACCATATAAGTCTGCCCAGCACTAGCCCCACCTCCCAACCACCAGCTCTGCCACCCATTCTAGGCTAAGCTCCTGAGGATCCCTTCCTTCTGCACAGGATTCCTTTATGTTTATCCCACGCATGTTTGAATTCCGTTACTGTTTTCATCTCCACCACCTCCCGCGGGAGGGCATTCCAAGCATCCACCACCCTCTCCGTGAAAAAATACTTCCTGACATTCTTCTTGAGTCTGCCCCCCTTCAATCTCATTTCATGCCCTCTCGTTCTACTGCCTTCCCATCTCCAGAAAAGGTTTGTTTGCGGATTAATACCTTTCAAATATTTGAACGTCTGTATCATATCACCCCTGTTTCTTCTTTCCTCCAGGGTATACATGTTCAGGTCCGCAAGTCTCTCCTCATACGTCTTGTAACGCAAATCCCATACCATCCTCGTAGCTTCTCTTTGCACCGTTTCAATTCTTTTTACATCCTTAGCAAGATACGGCCTCCAAAACTCCAAAACACAGTAAGGGTAATGACCTATGCGCGTCAGTAAAAGGGCCCCAAAGATTTTAACTGAAAACCAAAAAACTTATCTTGGTCCCACCAATTAGGTGAATACCCTTTCCTGTTAGAGCAGAAATTCAGCTCTTGACACAATTCTGAGGCTTTTTCCTCCACTTATAAGAAAAGTATTTTTGTTACATTATATGTCAACCAATTTGCTATTAAGAATATACTTTTGGCCTTGTGGGGTTGGTTTTTAAAAAATTATTCCCGGAATAGGGAAAGTTTTACTAAATCAGGCCTTCAATAAATTAAAAATGAAAAATTGTAATTAATTACTATAACTATATATGCTTAATTGACATCTTTTCCTTGACAACTGAAGGTGAATTACACACAAAGTCCCCAGAGGACTTAGTCTAATAGCCTCATTTGCATGTTAACCTAGGCCCCATTAGTCTCAATGTGGCCTCAAATTAGCATGTTAATGCAGCTTAGTGAATGAGTCAATGGAGGGTGAAGTGACTTTTCCAAGGGTATATGGAACATCATTGGAATTTCAAGTCTGGTTACTTGGGTTCCTAGACTCCTTTACCCGCTGAGCTATTCTTCTGGGGTTTTTTTGCTGGTCCAAGAAACAAACCTGGAGAGTGGCACAAATGCAATATACAAGAGAATTCAAAACCTGGTCTAACGGTATCATAATGAAATAAAGATGAAGAAGGGAACTTACTAACAATCAAGCGCTAACACTGTTAGTATATGTTGTTTATTGTAGAGTCCATTTTGTGCAACAGACCTTATGCCTTACATGTCAATGCCATTAATGTGCTCTGTTTAGACCTCCAGAACTTCTGGCTTATTGTGTGTATTGTCCAATGACCAGGGGCATAGCTACAGGGGGCCTGGGCCCCTGCAAATTTCATCCGGGCCCCTGGTTTGGCTGGCAGGGGTCCCCAACCCCCACCAGCTGAAGCCTTCTTTAGCGCTGGTCTCAGGCGCAGCGGAGTTCTCTGCCCTGCTCTTCTTTCTTCTTGCTCCTCCTGTGCATGCTGATGCTCCAAGAAGAAAGAAGAGCAGGGCAGCGAACGCAGCTGCGCCAGAGAACTGCGCTGAAGAAAGCTTCAGCTAGTGGGGTTTGGGGACCCCTGCCAGCAAAGGTATTTGTATTTGCAGGGGGAGCGACGAGGCGATGAGGGGAGATGTGGCGAGGTGGTGGGGGTGCAGGGCGGAACTCAAAATGTGCCCCCAACCTCGGACTTTGGCCCCCTCCCACTGTGAGGTCTGGCTACGCCTCTGCCAATGACATGATGATGAAGACAACAAGGGGCCCTTTTACTAACACGTGTTAAATCTAGGTGTAACACATTTTAATGCAGGAGTTTCCCATGTGCTAAGCCCAGATTTAATGTGTCAGTAGTTAGGGATTTCTGAAAAATTTATTTTGGCAGGTCGCATGTTAATTTTTCCATTAGTATGTGGAACTTGCAAAATATTTACCTGGGAAAACTTACCACCACCTATTTAGGAGGCACTAAGAGCCAGGTTCTATATAGGGCACCTAAAATATCCATGCAGTAAACATTTACGCCCAAGTGGATTCTATAAACGACGCTTAAATTTAGGCACAGTATATAGAATACGCTTAGTTGATATCCCAATGCTTAAAACTTTGTGCATCCATTTACACCAACGAAAATGTGGCGTAAATCCCTGCACATAGATTTACACACACTGGGCCAAATTCTATAACAGCACATGTAAGTTTTGGAATGCCCATGAAATGCCCATTTCCCTGCCCATAACCATGCCCCCTTTGAACTGCACACTTTAGGATTTAGGCGCAGTTCATTACAGAATCTGTTTGGTGAGTTATGCACTAAATTCTAACTATTGCCAATTAATGCTCGTTATTGCTTAAGTGCTATTAAATATGGGCTTGTTAAGCCAATTAAGTTACACGCATTGCTACAGAATACGCCTGGATTTCAGCGTGGATCTCTAGGTGCATTATATAGAATTCGGCAGTAAGTACTTCCATGTTAAGTCTGCTTTATCCAGTTAGTGCGATGCTAATGTTTGATAATGCTTCCATGCCCCTCCCCAATTTTTTTTTAAAATAATGTGCGATTCAGGGGCAGGCCAAGGCAATCTACCACCTGAGGCAAGGATGAGATGCCGCCCCCACCCAGCCACTGTCTGGCATCTCCCCCTTCCCTCCTCAACCCTTTTCCTCACGTTTATTTTTCCAAAAAGTGGCAGCAATTCTCATAGTCTACCCTGCTGCTGGTACCATCCTTTTCCCTTTACTGTGACCTGCCTCTGATGAAACAGGAAGTTTACATTTCTGATTGACTTAAGTATATAATAGTTCACTAATTTGCATAACCTTTTGTGCTATGTATATTTATTTCATGTTCTTAACATGCAAACAGTTGGGCTGTTTCTGAAATGTCTGTTGGTTTTCACTGTACCGTAGAAAACTAATTGGCATAGATGCTGTCAGAGTCGTTTGGATGAGGTGTATCCTAAGCTTAGTGCAGTGGGCTGAGAACCTGGGGAACTGGATTCAGTTCCTACTGTGGATATTTTGAGTGAAATTCAAAAATGCGTCCATATTATTATTGAAATTTGGGCAAAGGAATTCTGATTGAAACTTAATCAGGAGAAGACAAAATACCTTTGGCTAGGCTCTCAAAAAGAGATTGAGAGTAAAGAAAAAATTTTTATCAATAAGATGCAGTTTAAATGTGAATTTTCTTCCAGGATTTTAGGAATAGAAGTGAATAGTAAATTGATGATGATTAATCTAATTAATAAGGTAGTAAAATATTTTAGACTTATCTTTTAGACTTATAGTACAATCACTGCTTTCTCTTTCCAAATACTGCTTCATAGCAATGCATTGACTTCTACTGCCTAGTGTCATCCATTATCCTTTCCTGTAATGTTTTTGGTCTCCTGCATTACACCAGTGGTCTCTAATTGCTCTCATACTTCACGCTACCATTATTGGCTTTTGTCTCCCTATAATGTAAACCGCATTGGACCCTGGAAAGGGGATATTAACGGTATACAAAAATTGATCTGAATTGATTATCGAAATTAGATTATTGTAATGTGGTATACGTGAGATGCATCAATACTCTGCAGAAGAGGTTGCAAACAATGCAGAATTTAACTATAAGAGTGATTATTTTTCTTTAAGATTGGATGTATCTGTCTATTACTCATTATTATGAGTTAAATTGGCTCCCAGTTATAGCAAGGTGTCATTTTAAGTTGTGTGCACTGGTTTATCAAATTCTACAAAGAAATATTCCTGTTTCATTGGGTGGGATTTTCTTTGTATTTAAAAGGACAACTTTTGAGGGGGCAAATATCTCTGTTATTTCCTACAGTTAAGTTGGTTAAATATCTTAACTTTCAGCTTCAATTCCGTACCAAGCCACAACATGAAATTCACATTTGTGGTCCTCCAGTAAACTGAAGATGGTTTTATTTTTAAAAATACGTGAAATGATTTTATCTGAGGTATTGCTTTTAGGTTTTGTAAATTCCCAGATTGTTGTTCCGGTTTTCTTCTTAACAATGTTAACTGCATGGAACTGATCAGGTTATTGCGGAACTGAAGCTCTTGATGTGATGTAATGTGGCTCCTTGTGACTCTGGGCAATTCACCTAACCCTCCATTGCCTCAGGTACAGAAACTAAGGGTTCCTTTTACAAAGGTGCACTGAAAAATGGCTTCTGGCAGTGTAGGCGCAGGTTTGGGGCGCGCGGCAATGCATTTTTTAGCTGCCTGTAAAAAAGGCCTTTTTTGCCGAAAATGGATGTGCGGCAAAATCAAAATTGCCGCGCGTTCATTTTGGGTCTGAGACCTTACCACCAGCCGTAGACCTAGCGGTAAAGAATCTGGGTGGTAATGATCTACGTGCATCAAATGGCATGTGGTGCACGTCCGTTACACGTGCCAGAAAATAAAAAATATTTTTCAGACGCATGTAGCAGATGCACGCCAAAGTTGAAATTACCGCAAAAGCCATGTGGTAACTGGGTGGCAACTCCAATTTGGCACGCGTAGGCGCCTACGTGGCTTAATAAAAGGGGCCGTTATATTGGAGCCCGCTAAGTACAGAGAAGGTACCTGCATCCAGGGCCGCCGGGGGGGGGGGGGGGCAGGGCAGCAAAATTCTCCGGGCCTGGGACTCCAAGGAGGGCCCGGTGCCAGGGTTTCAAGCCCTCTCCTACTTCCAGGCCGCCCGCGCCGCAGCCCAGTCTCCACCTACCTACCCTCAGCTCACTTCTGTCTGCCATCTGACCACCTTCATTAAAAAAAAAAATCTCGAAATTGGCAGCGCAGCGCCTTCTGTGTGAAAGCAGCAGATTGCCTCAGGCAGGCCTTCTCTGTGTCCCGCCCTCACGGAAATAGGAAGTTACATCAGAGGAGGGTGGGACACAGTGAGGGAAGGCATGCCCAAGGTGATCTGCTGCTTTCACACAGAAGAAGCTACGCTGCTGATTTCAAGATATTTTTTTTTTTTTTAAATGAAGGTGGTCGGAAGGCAGACAGAAGGGAGCTGAGGGTAGGTAGGTGGAGACTGGGGACTGTGGTGTGGGTGGCCTGGGAGCAGCAGGAGAGGGAGGCGAAAGCAGTAGTGATGGGGGGGGGGGGCGGAGATGACAACAGTAGCGATTGGGGAGGAGGCGATCCTTGGGGGGGGAGGGTGGCTGGTGGCGCCCTTGCCCCGGGCCCGGCTCAGTCTGTCGGCGACCCTGCCTACATCTAATAAATGTAAACCACTGTGGTTGTACCACAGAAAGGCAGGACATCAAATCTACAACCCCTTTTGGGAATCTGTAGCTTTCTTGAGCTTCACAGGTCATGTAGCTGCTGTGAAAAATCTCTCTCTTACAGATATTTCCAAGTGGGATTTCCTCCTGCCATCCTGTGCATCTGTGTCCATTTGTCATGTGATATTAAAGTGCACCGAGTTTCCTCTGTCCTGTCTGAGTTCTTCAATTGTTGTTATAATCCAGAAGTACCTTGTGCCAGGTGGAGCATAATAGCTAATCTTTCCTTGCAGCTTTATTCTGAAATATCATTTATCAATTTTAACAACTAGAACCCAATAAAAAGAGATGAAAGGTTACATTTTAGTGTTTCCAAAGCATTAATACCCTGCAGTAGCATTAAAGGGGGATTTATGTGACCAATCCTTTTTTTTTTTCTGTTAGTTTTCTGGTTTTCAAAAGTGGCCCAAAGTATTGAAAATTGTAAATGTTGATTGTTTGGAGCTGTCCACCCATTTATAGTTGCTTGAGGTATAAGACAGTCTCGAGCTCTTTTCCGCAGAGTTGAATGCTAATGGTAGCCTGCAAGCCTGTGACACTTAGATCACTTTATCAATCAAATGTGGCACATTCCGCCGAGCCAGCCACCTGTCCTACTTCATCAGTGTCAAGATGTCTTTCACTGAAGGCCACAGGTGCCAGCTGGCAGCCAGAAGTAAGCACTGGGCTTATCCTGAGAGACAGTTGTTCCCTTTTACTAAGGTATGCCTAAAAGTGGCCTGCACTGGTGTAGGCTTGTGTTTTGGATGTGCACAGGTAAATTTTTCAGCACGCCTGGAAAAAAGGCTTTTTTTTGTGGCTGAAAATGGACGAGTGGCAAAATTAAAACCAACATGCGTCTATTTTTGGCCTGAGACCTTACTGCCACCCAGGGGCGTAGCCAGACTTCAATGGTAGGGGGGTCCAGAGCCGAGGTGAGGGGGCACATTTTAGCCCCCCCTGGCGCCGCCGACACTGACTCCGCCCGCCCGCCATTGCCGACACCTCCAACAACTCTGACCTCCCCCCCTGCCAATGACCCTCTTGACCCCCCCCCCCCCCGCCTGCTGTCACCTACCTTTGCTGGCGGGGGACCCCAACCCCCGCCAGCCGAAGCCTTCTTCCTTCGTTTGGTTTCTGACTGCGATCTGCAGGGCTTTGTTCTGTTTCTGTGAGTCTGACAGGACGTCAGACTCAGTCAGAAGAAACCAAACGAAGGAAGAAGACTTTGGCTGGCAGGGGTTGGGGTCCCCGGCTAGCAAAGGTAGCAGACGGCGGGAGGGGGGTTGAAAGGGTCACCTGTGGCCCCATAGCAGCTACGCCCCTGCCGCCACCCACTGACTTAGTGGTAAGGTCTCACGTGCTAACCGGGCGGTAAGCGGCCAGCGCATGTAAACTTCTGATTACCACTGGATAAATGCCACGCGCTAGAAAATATTTTCTACCGCATGTTTTGGGCGTGCATCAAAAATGGACTTACCACCCAGGGCGCATGGCAGATGAGCGGTAGTTCCAATTTGGGACACGGACACGTGTAGGCACCGATGCGCCTTACTAAAAGGGCCCCCGAGTTACTTGTCCAATAACCTCTTTTATTTGCCAATTTGAAAACAAAAAATATGTAAAGAGACTCTTCTGTGGCATTCTTTCATAGTCGAGGACAATTTTGTGTCTCAGGATTCTCCAATCTGTGATTCGAAAAAGGCTGATCAGAGATTGGCAAACAGGCAAATTTGTGGTCATTCTATATCTGTTTTTCAAGACAAAGTTACTTTAGGCGTTCGATGTGACAGTGAATTAACTTTTAAATTACAAATTAGTCATGCGGTAAAATCATGCTTTTGCTATTTACGTATGTTGTGACAATTGAAGCCTATACTTAGCAAACAAAAAGAGCTTCTTCAACTACTTGGTTTGACAACTGTTAGGTTGTTGTCGACTTCGAATGTGTCTTTTCATATGTTGGACCCATTTATGGAATTTTTGGCAGAATAGCTTTTGTGACTTGTCGTCTTATGCCTTTTGTAAACTTTTAAAGACTTTACTGTTTCAGCTATATTACAGTTGATTATAAACTTTGTGACTACCAGGCAATTTCTGAATTTTTTTACTTATACATTTGTGTGTGGTTAAAAATTTAAAGAAGTATTTGTGACTGTAATCTGAAATTTGTATAGTATTATATTTTGTATGATATATATATTTTTTTAAATTGTAAACCACTTAGATACGAAAATATATTGTGATATATCAAACTAATAAATCCGATTCACTTTCAAAGGCTAATAAAACAGTAATATATTATGGGAGTAATATTCAGCCCTTGGTAATGAGCGGCTTGTAAGCCACTTTCAGATACAGGTGAACATAAGAATAGCCATATTGTGTCAGAGCAATGGTTCATCTTGCCCAATCTCTTGTTTCCAACTGTGGCCAATCCAGGTCACAATTAACCTGGTAGAAAACCAAATAGTAGCAACACTCCATGCTATTAATCTCAGGGCAAGAAGTGGCTTCCCCATGTATGTCTTAATAGCAGACTATAGCTTTTTCCTCCAGGAACTTGACCAAACCTTTTTTGTTTTTAAACCTAGATTCACTAACAGCTGTTACTACATTCTCTGGCAATGAGTTCCAGAGCTTAACTATTTGTTGAGTGAAAAAATATTTCCTCCAATTTGTTTTAAAAGTATTTCCATGTAGCTTCATTGAGTGTCCCCCTTGCCTTTGTTCTTTTTGAAAGAGTAAAAAATCAGATTGTGCAGATTCCCCCTGTATAAAATACTAGTTTAGCACAAATCTTTCCGGTGCCTAACTTTGGGTGCCATTTACTGAATTCAGCCCTTTTACTAGTCTTTTTGAAGTGGATGAGTTTCCTCTTATCCAAAGAGATGAGAGCCTGTTGCAGTCTCTTTGCATTACTTGGATCATAGAAAATATTTTGTCATTCATCTCATTATTTTGTATCTTTTTTTATATTTAACTCATTTTTATTGATGGTATATACGACATGTCATTGTACAATTTAAGTGGTTTACTTTTCACCAACATGTTACCAACAATCATTTTCATTTTTCTCCCCTTTAGCCCTTACTACTGCACCCTTCCCTTAATTCTAACATAGACATTAATACTATCCTACCCCTCCCCTTGTCCATTAGATATCCAGTTCTGACAGTATACTTTTTACAGGTTTAACAGATAGCTACGTGCTGATGGAGTTAATGTGTTCCAGAAGGGTGTCCATTGATATTGGAATTGTTTCCCTTGTTCTGTGTCAAAGTCCATTATGCCCAAACGCTCCATTCGTAGTAGCCACAACATCCTCATTCTCCATTGCTGGCGTGTTGGGGCTCGAGGGGCCAACCACTCTATTAAGATAACTTGTTTGCTGATAATGATGGTATAACATACAAATGCTGTAAATCCTCGCTTCTTGGTGCGCCCCAGATCCGGGCCCCCAAACAGCAGTGCTGAGTTGTACCTCCATCTTTGAAAAAGGTGTGAGCAAAATCTAAATAAATAGTTGCCTTGGGGATCAATTGTGGTATTTCAAGTGCTGAAAATTAAAAAAAAACAAACCAAAATAGGTTTACATATATTTTTGGAGACTCAACTAATCAGGATTCAAGGAAATAAAAACAAGAGATGACCTTTTGACATCTTAACTGCTATTGGATTAGCAGTCTAAATATCACCTCTATCCAGATAACCTCTAGCTCCACCCATGGACCACCCTGAACTATCAGGATAATCTTGAGGAGGACAGAGGAAATATTCAGTGGTATTATCCAGTTTGTGCTGCTGAATATCCATCTTACCAGCCCTTATCTGAGTAGGAACTGCTCTCCCCTTGAGCAGACCTCCCCCTCCCCCTCAAAGGACCCCTCTCCAGCACTGTGGGCCTAGTGACCAGGTATCTGGTGGTCCAGTGGACCTCGGCCAGGAGCGATCCTCAGTCACTCCTGCCCTGCCAGTGCCATCTCCAGAACGGCCCCCCTAGAGGAAATCTTACGCTACTGCCGTTAAGGCTCACAATCCGGTTAAGCGCTGCTGAATCAGTTAGGCAGGAAGCTTCTCCTGCCTAGTTAAAGTGCTTCAAATATTGACCAGTAAATAATTCTAATTATCAAAGTCATAAAGCGTAACTGTACAAAAAGCAGATGGAGTCTTCTCTTTGTTATTTACAAGGTTATGGAAATTGATCTTGGAGACTTATTCAGTGGAAATGGTGTTTCATTAAAGTTTAAAAGAAATGTATTGGAAACACTTCTATTAGCACATAAATAAGGTGTAAAGATGCTCACAAGCAGGAACAGCCCTCCAGGGATAGAAAAAGAACTTCTGTGACTTCTCTTAATCCAGTGGTTCCCAAACCTGGTCCTAGAGGAATCCCAGCCAGTCAGGTTTTCAGGATACCCACAATAAATATTCAAGAGAGAGATTTACATGCACTACCTCCACTGCATAGAAACCTCTCTTATGAATATTTATCAGGGGTATCCTGAAAATCTGACTGGCTGGGATTCCTCCAGGACCAGGTTTGGGAACCACTGGCTTAATCCCATCAGTGAAGAACTGGTCACTGTACTGCTCACTGTACGTTTTCTGTAACCTGGATGCGCTGGATACCAGATAGAAATACCAATGTCCATCTTTTTAGGCCTAAATATCCCTTTCCCTTCTGAATTGGTATTGAACATTCAAATTTTGGCTGTTCTCTAGTCTCATTCATAACATACTCAGACCACATCGCCTTGTCATAAGGACATTCTCCAGTTTTAGACGTCGATATCCTACCTATTTAAAATTGAGATTTGGATGTCCATGCAATATGGATGTCTAAATGCTGGTTTTCAGATGTCCAAATCTTGAATAGAGCTTCTAAAATATGGGTCATAGGCTCCTACTTGTCGTTTTAAACCATGCACTCTTTACTAAACTGCAGTACAATTTGCAGTTACTGCACTTAACATGGGATTTAGCTACTTGGTAGCTGCAAATTTAATGCAGTGTTTGCTTTAGTAGGTCTTGTGTTAAAAAGGCACATAGCATGATACTTTGCTTGGAGTTGGTGCAAAAGCACTTATTTAGTTTTCCAAATTTATATCTTGCTTTAAATCAAAGCGGGTAACAATCAAAGATTCGTAATTCAAAACAGAGACAAAGATACATCATGTCAAGCACTTCTCCACACAGTTCTCAAAACTAATTTGGGTTCATATCTTAGAAGAACTACTTGAGTCCAGTCTGAAGATATCCTTCTAGGAATGTTTTCACAAAACAATGAGTTTTCAAGTATTCTTAAACTGTTGTCTATTTGCACTAAGTCTCAAATATCCTGGGCGCTTATTCCACATAATAGGTCCAGCAATTGCAAGGGCACAGAACAAGTAGAAGTTAATCGATTTTTTTTAATTGTTACAAAAGTACAAAGATTAGAGGACACTTGAGGAAGTTACATGCAGTGGTGTGCTGGAGCCGGCTCGCTCCAGCTCGCAAGATCCGGTTGTTAAATTTTGCCCGGACTTGCGAGCCGGTTGTTGGAAAGGGCGAGCTGGCTCTCCCTCCCTCCGGATCTGGTCCCTCACCGATCCTACCTTGACCTTCGAATTCTTCGGGGCAGGCAGTGTTGCTTGCCCGCTGCTATCGCTGACTCTCCCCCGCTGCCTGTTTGCGCTTTAAAAATGGCCGCCGAGACTTCCAGAGGCGGCCTCGTGAGACTTCTGTAAGTCTCGGCGGCCATTTTGAAGCGCGATCGGGCGGCGGAGGAGAGTCAGCGATGGCAGCGGGCAGGCAACACTGCCTGCCCCAAAGAATTTGATGGCTAAGGTAGGGTCAGTGAGGGACCAGATCCAGAGGGATGGAGGGAGGGAGGAAGCAGGAGAATTTGCGGAACAAGTCGGGAGGGGGTGGCAGGGGAGAGAAGGGAGCTGCTGGTGCGTGTAGGGGAGAGGAGAGGAGGGTCACTGTTGGACATGGGTGGATCATGGAGGGCAGGAGAGGGTCACTGCTGGACATGGGTGGATGGAGGGCAGGGGAGAGAAGGGTCGCTGGACATGGGTGCATGCAGGGCAGGGGAGAGGAGGGTCACTGCTGGATATGGGTGGATGGAGGGCAAGGGAAAGGGTCACTGGGTATGGGTGCATGCAGGGCAAGGGGAGAGAAGGGTCGCTGGACATGGGTGGACGGAGGGCAGGGGGGAGAGGAGGGGAGGAGAGAAGAAATGCTGGACATGGATGGAGGGAAGGGAAGAGTGAGGAAGGAGATGAGATAAGGGAAAAGGAAGAGAGGAGAAAAACTGCACATGGATGACTAGGCAGAAGCTGAGGACCAGAAATGAAGAAGGAAAGGAAAGAAATAAATGGAAAGGAAGCCCTGGAAACGGAGATAAGAGGCCAGATAGCAGCAGAATCGGATACTGGGCCAGCATGAACAGAAAAACAGTCACCAGACAACAAAGGTAGAAAAAAAAATCATTTTATTTTCATTATAGTGTTTGGAATATGTTCACTTGAGAATCAGGTGCTCAACATTAAAAGTTTATATTTATTTACTTATTTATGGCATTTTATCCCACATTAAACATGGATTAGATTGGAACCTGGGATCATTTAATTTTTTTTCCTGGAGAGAGTAATGCCATTGCCCCCCCCCCCCCCCCGGCTATAGCCAGCTCTGCAATTTTGGGGGGGGGCGCAGAGGTGGACGGGGGGGGGGGGGGGGGGGGGGGCGCCGAGGTGGACTGGGGAGAGAGCCTGTTGTTAAAAATTTACCAGCACACCACTGGTTACATGGAAATACTTTTAAAACAAATAGGAGGAAATATTTTTCACTCAATGAATAGTTAAGCTCTGGAACTCTTTGCCAGAGGATGTGGTAACAGCAGTTAGCGTATCTGGGTTTTAAAAAGATTTGGACAAATTCCAGGAGGAAAAGTCTTTAGTCTGCTATTGAGACAGACATGGGAAGCAACTGCTTGCCTTGGGATTTGTAGTATAGAATGTTGCTACTGTCTGAGTTTCTGCATGGAATCTTGTCACTCTTTAGGATTCCAGAATTTTGCTATTCTTGGGGTTCTACATGGAATATTGCCACGGTTTGTTTTTCTGCCAGGTACTTGTGAAAACAGGATATTGGGCTGCATGGACCATTGGTCTGCCTCAGTATGGCTACTCATGTTCACATGTACAAGTTTCTGCAAAATGATATGTTCTAGTCAGGATACATTTTAGAAGAAAAAGTTCTCCTTGGTTGATACATAGTCAAGATGCAGGTGCAGTTATGCTGGTGGATCAAAGGTAACACTTTAAACATTGCTCTATATTTCTCTGGCAACCAGCAGTGGGTGGGTGTGGTGAGGAAATAGGTGGCTTGTGAAATGAAGATAAAGGTATTGATGGATTATGATTTCTTACTGATTTAGGTTTAAAGTGATTCTTTTTCAGGTGAGCAGGAGTAGAAGTCCAAGGGGGGAAGTTATCAATGTGGGCAATCGTTAAGATATATTATTTCACTGCTACCAGCAGTAACTAGGGGGTCCTTTACTAAGGTGTGCTGAAAAATGGCCTATGGTAGTATAGATGCAGGTTTTGGGCGCGCACAGAATCATTATTTCAGCGCACCTGTAAAAATGTTTTGACAAAAATGGACGCACTGCAAAATGAAAATTGTCCACACGTCCATTTTGGGTCTGAGACCTTACTGCCAGCCATTGGACCTAGCGGTAAAGTCTCGCGTGGTAACTGGGCAGTAATGCCCTACCGCGCCAAATGCCATGCGTCTGATACGCGCAGCAGAAAATAAAAATTATTTTTCAGCCGCACATATCGGACGCGTGCCAAAAGTGAAATTACCGCAAGAGCCAAGTGGTAGGTGTGCGGTAACTCCATCTACGCATCCACCTTCTCCTATATTAGCGCTCAATTGTGGAATGGGCTGCCTCACTGGTCAAACTTACTCCTGATCACCCGACCTTCAAGAAGCGCCTCAAGACCTTTATTTTTGGAAAAGCTTACTCTCCAAACTGCCTGGTATCTCTTACTTCTGAATTACAACTGTCGTAGTGACATACTGCTCATCGCTACTCTTCCCCTTTTCCTCCTTAGCTATTACCCTTTCTCTCTTACGCTCTTATGACATTGTATGCCTGTTTGTTGAATTGTTGTATGCTTTTGTAGACTGTTGTACGCCACATTGGGCCTGCCCATGGGTGGGAATATTGTGGGATATAAATGCTATAAATAAATTTTGGTGCTCGTTGGGTGTGCATAAATGCTTACGCGGCTTAGTAAAAGGGCCCTAGATCTTATAACACCAGTAATGAGATCTCATTGCATAAAATGGGACTTGTGCTAAACCAACACGGGTTAGTGGTAAAATATCACATCTTAAGAGCAGCCAACATTGATGACTACACCTCTAAATCATTTTCTCTGCAATATAGTATTTAAGTTTTAGCCTGTCACATTGAACTTTACTAAATATCATCATTCTTTGAGACCTACAAAACTGGACCCCTAACTTTGATTACACAGTTGGTACCGATCTATACTAATGACACATTTATCCATCAGACGCTGACATTTAAGGCTGACTGCAACATTGGTAGAAGAAGGAAGATCCGAGATATTTAACATTATACCAGAACAAGAAAGATGTAAAACATGAGGAATATTTAATCTGAAATATGTATGTTCAATGATGCCACCTGTTTATGTGACACCACTGAAAATCCACATATAAGTTGAAACATCTAAATTATACATATGGGGCCAAATTATATATATAGCATCAAGATCACTTTCAGCACCATCAGGATAGCAATACGAAGTAAGGCCCTGCCTCCAGGAGGAACTGCAGCATCAAAAATGTAAGAGTCAAACAGAATTAAGGGTGTACAGCGAACAGAGAAAGTCCACATGTTATGAAAGGGACCCAAAATCTGCTTCCGGAATCTGTTCACTGCACACAAGTCCACAACATATGCCCTAGGGTTGCAGGAGCAGTCTGGCATGTAGGGATAATCCCCTTGGGTACAAGCTCAGCTCTCGCCACCCGGTGAAGAGAGATATGCAACCGGAGAGCAAATTTATACAGTAGTTCACGTTGAGGCACTGATTCAACCTGTTTTTGAATTGCAAGAATAAATGTTTGTAATAATGAGGAAGAAATGTCCATCTGTAAGTCTGCACTCCATGCCCTGGCCAATGCTGCATAATCTGTGTCTGCAGTGTTGCCCTGTAAAAATCAACAATGAAATGTAAGGGGCACGCATTGTTGGGAACCCAGAGTATAAGCATCCGAGATGGTTTCTTGAACATCTTCTGTCAGGGTAAAGAGTGAACATAAAGTCTTTATTGTAAATATGCAAAAAAAAATGTTCCTACCAGAGAGGTGATATGTTTGTTGTAGTTCGGCAAACGGGTACATCTTGCCCTCATCAGTCACCACCTGAAAAAGATACGTGGCACCTTTTCGTGTGGAACCCTCACCTGGAGAAAAATCTGAATTATTACAGACAGAACGGAAGGGAGAAATGATATGCTTAATCACAGCGCCAACTGCCCTCCCTTCTTTTACAGCGTATATTTCTTAGATACCTGGAGGAAACCCATGCTGGCGTGAAGCCGATAGCTAAACTGTACCATAGGGACTAAAAGCTGTTCTAGCTCCTGTTAACAAAAAAATCCTTGGGTGCCTCAATACAGTCATTAAGGTGCCTCATTCCCACTGGCTATTGTCACTCATCAGAGACTGAGCCAGCCCGAGCCCCTGTGAGCCTTAAGAATCTGCAACTTCTTTATCAGTAATCGGGGCTTTTTGTCTTACCAAAGAAAAAAATTGCAGGGCTCTGTTCAAAGACTTCTCATCCTGGTGGTACAAAAACAATGGTAGCATCTGAAACATATGCAACCCAGTTTGGAGATTATGAGCATGTTAAACAGCACTATTCGGCCCCACGG
Organism: Microcaecilia unicolor; assembly: GCF_901765095.1. Taxonomy (NCBI): domain Eukaryota; kingdom Metazoa; phylum Chordata; class Amphibia; order Gymnophiona; family Siphonopidae; genus Microcaecilia; species Microcaecilia unicolor. Next base: position 160,805,273 of record NC_044038.1, read on the forward strand.
CGAAAGAGTATAAGATCTCCAAACTTGATGTTTCAGACAGATTTCCTCCAAAAATGGATTCACATTTATAAGTGCTGTTCTAAAATGGTGCTGAGTTAGGCACTGTTTATAGAATAATGCAGCGGTTCCCAAACCTGGTCCTGGAGGCACCCCAGCCAGTTAGGTTTTCAGGATATCCACAATGAATATTCATGAGAGAGAGTTTTGCATTGTGTTGCCTCCACTGCATGCAAATCTATCTCATAAATATTCATTGTGGATATCCTGAAAACCTGACTGGCCGGGGTGCCTCCAGGATCAGGTTTGGGAACGCTGGAATAATGCCCTAGCGCCGGGATCCATGCCTAACTTTTAAGCATGAGGATTTATACCAACGAAACATGTTCTGTAATAGGGCACCACAAATTCTGGAATGCCTATGTCTCACTCATGCCCCTTCCATAGCCATGCCACCTTTTAGATCCATGCACTAGAATTTACACACACATCTTTATAGAATAGGCCTAGCAAGATATGTGCATAAATTCTAATTGTCAATAACATCGATAATTGATTATTGGCACCAATAGGCGCTAGTTGATAGTTATTCAGTTAAATTGTGGGTACAAAATTATGAGCTCCACATTAGTATCTGAGGGTAGAAGTCTTAGAGTCTCTTTTTCTAAACCGTGATAGGCTCTACGCGTGTGCAGTGCTCGCCCCAAATGAGATTACCACCAAGCCAGTGCGACTTCCTGATAGTAATTTCAGATTTGGTGCATGCCCATACTGCGTGGATGCATTATTTATTTTTGTATGTGCACCGGTTCCAGCGGTAATCGGCACTTGGCACGCTCCAACCAGTCACTGCTCGTGTAGTGCATGAGCCTTTACTGCTAGATCAATGGGTGGTGTTAAGGGCTCAGGCCGGTTTTGGGTGCTTGCTGGTTTCATTTTTACTGCAGGCCCTCGTCCCAATAAAAAAAAGCCCCTTTTTGTAGACATAGTAAAAACTGGCCCAGCACGAGCCCAATACACACGCCTACACTACGCAGGCCACCGTTTACTGCAGCTAAACACTGACCAGATCAGGCAGAATTAGTCCTGGCTATTTAATGCTGGGCACCATCACTGAATTTCTGGCCTAATTCAAATAAGCGGACTACCAGAGTGTATGTAAATCCCTGCCAATATCAGCTGGGACCCACATAAATACACTTATGAATAAACAGCTGAATATTGGTCAGGATCCATATAAGAGGATCCTTTCTGATCCCACTTCTCTGCTCTCCCCCTCCCTCTGAAGATGATAATCCTAGCCCAAGCTCCCACCATGGCCTACCTGGAATCTCCCTGGTAGTCTAAAGGGTCAAAAGGGCAGGAGAAATGCCCGCTTGTTCTGGCTGTCATGGGTCCGATCTCACAATGGCCGCTGTGACCTTTGGCAGCAGTCAAGAGGTATCTCCTACCCTATCATCTCCCACCCAGTTTAATGGTTTTTGAATATCAGCTCCATAGAAAAAAAGTGATGCACCTCAGGTGAAGTAGCTGTAGTTTGTTTCCCTGCCCTGTCTGTCCACTAAAGTTTCTCCCTAAACTACTGAGCAACTTAATTGACAGTAAATGTTGTTTTCTCAGCAACTAATTCCTGCCTCTTTGAAAGAGGCACCGGTTATGCCTTTCCTTGAAAGTGTCCTTAGGTGTCTCAAAATGCAGTAGTTATTATTTAATTTCTAATTTACCAGTGGTGTCTAAATTAATTGAACCAATTCAACTGCAAGATCTTGTGGCGATCTCCAAGACATTAAAGTGGTCATTTATTAATGGTTTGTGTGCAAATCTGCAGTAAGGCTCATAGCAATGAAATGGGCCTTGCAACATAGTATACAGTAAACCCCTGGATTCTGTAAAGGTCGCCCAAATTTAGGCGTGATCTTGAGATCTGCTTGTAAATAATTAGCAAACCATTGATCAGTTATTGCCATTATTTGCAATAATTTAGACTCACAACACTCATCTATGTGCTATTCTAGAACGCTGTGCGCACAGTGTCTCGTGCGCAATTCTAAACCGGGTGTGGCCATGAGAGGGACACGAATGGGTCAAGGATGTTCCAAAAAAGTAGACGCGGGGGGTGGGGTGATATAGAATTCCTGGGTGGCGTGCCAGGGATTACATCAGGTTTATCAGCAGAAAGTCCTGAGCCTAAAGTTGGATGCGGGAATCAGCCTAAGCACCGTTCTTATAAGGACACTTGGCACAGAGTTTAGCAGGGATTTTTCCAGCATCTAATTTTGTGCGCCATTTACTGAACCCAGCCCTAACTGTTAATAAATGACCTCCTCGATGCTGCTTGGGTCAGATTTTATACTGCATTTAGAACGGAGACCTACTTGTTCAATAGTGATCTGCAGCTTTGTATGGCTCTGGAAGGATCCGTACTGGTGATCCTTTTAAATCTTTCGTCTGCATATGACAGATCCTTTTGAGACAATTACTTTTGCTTGAGGTAATTTTGGGTGCAGCAGCTGGATGGTTGGCGATGGAGTCCTCTTCTGTCTAAGCATCTCACATAGTTTTATTTGGTAATCATTCATCAAGGCCTCAGCCTTTACCTTATCTCAAAGTTTGGTGTTATTTCTAATTCTTTTTAATGTGTTCTTCAAAACATTGAGACTGGTCTGACTGTTACTACTATTCTGAGACCAGTTACAAAGCTGAGAGTTATTCTAGAGTCAGTGCTCCGTACAGAGAGTTTATTAGCGAAGGTAACAGTCTTTCAGTGTCTGTGCATAAATTTGAATAATGCCCCCAACATGCTCACACTCCTTTCATGGCCAAGCCCCCTTTTCAGGTACGTGTGTTAGAATTTATGCACGCCTCTTTTTAGAATATGTTTAAAAAGAAGCCTGTGCAAATTCCAATTAGTGTTTGGTTATCAGCCAATTATCTTTGGCTTGTTACTCAATTAAGTTTGTGTGAGTAAATTGAGTACATGCCCAATGTGAGGGCCCCTTTACAAAGCCACGTAGATGCCTACGTGTGACCAACATGCGTTAATTTGAAATGGTCTTTGCAGTAATTTCATTTTTACACATATCCACTACGTGTGCCAGAAAATAATTGTTTGTTTATTTATTTATTTATTTACTAGTAAAAAAAAAAAGGCCCGTTTCTGACACAAATGAAACGGGCGCTAGCAAGGTTTTCCTCGGAGTGTGTATGTTTGAGAGAGTGTATGTGAGAGTGACTGTGTGTGTGAGAGAGAGTGAATGTGCGAGTGTGTGTGTGTGAGAGAGAGTGAGTCTGGGTACGAGTGTGTCTGTTAGAGAGAGAGTGTGTGTGTGTGAGAATGAGAGTGTGTGCAAGTGCGTATGTGAGACACAGTGTGAGAGAGAGCGAGTGTGTGTTTCACACAGATACAGTGTGTGCGAGAGAGAGAATGTGTATGAGACACAGACTCTCTGTGAGACTGAATGTATGAGACCAAGAGAGTGTGTGAGTGACTGTGTGACACACAGAGAGTGAATGTGATACAGTGTGAGACATAGAGTGTGTGAGAGAGAGAAAGACATTGACTGAGAGAGAGAGAGAGAGAGAGAGTGTGTGTGAGAGAGAGAATGTGTGTGTGACAGAGATGCCCCCCCTCCTCCCTCTCTCTCTGGTGTCTGAGCGTTACTGTGCAGGACGCTGAGCTCTGGCTGTGCTTCAAGGAACTGACAAAGCCTATTTAATAGAATGCAACTCCAACATTCTGAAGCCGAGAAACCTCGTGTGGTTGGTCACTTCTGCTTGTGACGAACCCGGAAGTACGTGATGTCAATTTAGGAGATGGATACAGAGAGCAGGAATGCTTCAGAATGTTGGAGGTGCGTTTTATTATATAGGATTTATTGCATTTGTATCCCACATTTTCCCACCTCTTTGCAGGCTCAATGTGGCTTACAATACATTATGAATAGTGGAATTGCATACAAAATAGACATTTTAGTGTTACAGGAAAGATCATTTGACAAAATGATAATGAAGAAGAAACATGATAGTAGTATAACAATCAGATATTATAAGACAATGCTGAATATATGTGGAGGAGTTGTGTATGTTTACATTGGTTGATCTTTGTGGTATGCCTTGTTAAAGAGAGAGGTCTTCAGCAGTTTGTGGAAGTTCATTAGTTCGTCAATCGTTTTTAAGTTGCGCGGTAGTGCATTCCATAACTGTGTGCTCATGTAGGTAAAGTTTGACTCGTGCATTAGTTTGTATTTTAGACCTTTGCAGTTAGGGAATTGTAGATTGAGGAATGTGCGGGATGATCTTTTGGCATTCCTGGGTGGTAGGTCTAACATGTAAGTCTGACATGTAGGTTGGTGCTTCTCCGTGAATGATTTTGTGGACTAGAGAGCATATTTTGAACGTGATGCGTTCTTTAAATGGGAGCCAATGCAGTTTTTCTCGTAGAGGTTTCGCACTTTCATATTTTGTTTTACCAAATACGAGTCTAGCTGCAGTGTTCTGGGCTGTTTGAAGTTTCTTGATTATTTGCTCTTTGCAGCCGGCGTATAGCACATTGCAGTAATCTAGGTGACTGAGCACCATTGATTGTACTAGATTACGGAAAATAGTCCTTGGGAAGAAAGGTCTTACTCTTTTTAATTTCCACATTGAATGGAACATCTTCTTGGTTGTGTTTTTTACGTGGCTCTTGAGTGTTAGGTGTCGATCGATGGTAACTCCAAGAATTTTTAGCGTGTCCGAAATAGGAAGGTTCAGATTTGGTATGTTGATAGCAGTGAATTTGTTCTTATGTTGAGAGGTGAGTATTAGGCATTGGGTTTTTTCTGCATTAAGTTTCAGCCGAAATGCGTCCACCCATGAATGCATGATCTGGAGACTATGGTTGATGTCATTGGAGATTTCCGTTAGGTCTTGTTTAAATGGGATGTAAATCGTTACGTTGTCCGCGTATATGTATGGGTTAAGGTTTTGTTTTGATAGTAGTTTGGCTAAGGATATCATCATTAGGTTGAACAGAGTTGGCGAGAGGGGGGATCCTTGTGGGACTCTGTATTCAGGTATCCATGTGGCTGAGGTGGTCGAGTTAGATGTCACTTGGTATGATCGTGTGATTAGGAATCCCTTGAACCAATTGAGAACGTTACCTCCAATTCCGAAGTACTCAAGGATATGTAGTAATATTCCATGATCGACCATGTCGATGTAGGAGTAGTATGTTCTTTCCCGTTGCGATCATTTGTTTGAGTTTGGTCATGAGAGTGACTAGTGCTGTTTCAGTACTGTGGTTTGTTTAAATAGTTTGTGAGTTGTTTGGTCACTAGATGCTACTGGTCTGTAGTTGGTTAGTTCACTGGCACTTTTCTTTGCGTCTTTGGGTATGGGGGTGAGTAGGATGTGTCCTTTCTCCCTCGGGAAGAGTCCATTTTGTAACATATAATTCAAGTGGTTCGTAATGTCTGTTATAAATTGTTGAGCGAATGTCATAAGGTTGTTTGGGCATATGTCTAGTTCGCAGTGAGATTTGGCAAATTTTTTAAGCGTTTGTGAGATGATATTCTCTGATAGTGTCTCCAAGTTGGTCCAGGTTCTGTCTGCTGGGTAGATGCCAGGGTCAGGGTCAAGACAGTCAAGGATTTCTTCATAGTCGATGGTACTGACAGGTATCTTACATCGCAGTAAAGGCGTTTGATGCGCGTAGACCATTACCGCCCAGTTAACGCATGAGACCTTACCGCTAAGTCAATGGGTGATGGTAAGGTCTCAGACCCAAAATGAACATGCGCCAATTTTCATTTTGCCACATGTCCATTTTTGGTCAGAATAAAAAAGACATTTTTACAGGAAAAATGGATCTGCACGCGTCCAAAACACGTGCTTACACTAGCGCAAGCCATTTTTCAGTGCACCTTAGTAAAAGGACTCCTTAATTTGTGCAACTCGCCATGCCTTATATCGAATCTGGGGGTATGTGTGCATGAAGGGAAATTCTCTAATGACACTCAAAAAAAAAAATCTGCAAAACCCTGGTGTAAATGCCAGCTCTCAACTCATTACCAACAAGAAAAATCCCAAAATGGAGAGACAAAAAAAATCTAGAATCAAAATAGTTAATCCCAAAGTGCAAAAAATATATATGTTATATCAGATACCTAGAGAATTGCACAACCCTATGAACCTAATTTTAAAAGGGAACAAAGGAGAATTCAGTATAGGGCATATGCACAGCCGAGCTTAATTTTAAGAGTTTAGCCAAAAACGTCTCACTTAAAAAGCTCTGTACATCATTAGTACTCCTAATTCTGTATCCCTTAATTGTATTTCTTATTTTATATCAAATGCATATTTTGTTTTATAATTTTTATATCAAATCAGGATAATGACAAATTCAATAGGAATCTGTATAAACAGTCACATAAGTCCATTGACTGAAAATAGTTGTCAAAAAGTAACAAAAGTGTCCATACGTTGACCAAAAACAACACCAGTATATTCAAGAACAGAAAGGAGTGAACTTATCTTAGCTTTATATTTCATCGCTATTTCACTGAGGGCTCCCTTTACTTACTAAGGTGCACCGAAAAAAAGGCCTTTTTTGGGGGCCGAAAATGGACGTGCGGCAAAATAAAAATTGATGTGTGTCCATTTTGGTGCTGAGACCTTTCTGCACCCATTCTTAGTGGTAAGGTCTCATGCGTTAACCGGGTGGTAATCGTCATTGCGTGCACACTGCCGATTACTGCCCGGTAAGCGCCACACGGTAGAAAATTAAAAATATTATTGGACACGTGTAAAAAAATGGAATTACCGCCTAGGGCATGCAGTAGCCGAGCAGTAATTACAAATTGACACACATTGGACACGTGTAGGCACCTACACGCCTTAGTAGAAGGGCCCCTAACTTTTCCAGCCATCCAACAGAAATCCATGTTTCAAAATTCTTCGTCAGGGATGTCAGTGCTACAGTGACAATGGATCTTCCATTTTGAAATTGCATAGCGTGGCAGGATAGTCCTTGATGTTTTTCCCACCTAGACTCTGGCGATATTAGCTTAAAGGTCATTCTGCTTCCCTGAGCCTCCCCCAGGTGCACTAGCCCAGCCAACTCCTTGGAAGGATTCCTTCTCTCAAAGCCTTTCTCCAGGAAATATCTTGTCTCAGGGCTCCCAACTCGTGGCATATGGGCACAGAAATGGTGCAATTCTATAAAAGTGCTTGCAACTTTTCAGAATGCCCCTGCTCCTTCCTTGGCCTTGCCCCTTTTGAGTTGTGTGCTAGAGATTTAGGCTTCTGGTTTTATAGTGTGCAAATGGGTGTGCATGCAGATCCTAATTCTTGCCAATCAACTGTAATAACATCAATTAATTTCTAGTCATTGACTCGTTAAACAATTTATTTGTGCTCGCATCTTTGATCCACGTGGAAATTTTAATGTCGAAATTTAGGCAACATACACAGAATCTGGGATTAGTATACACTCTTAAGGAAACATGCACAGTACAGGGTGAATTCTCTATATGGCACAGAAAAAAGTGTGATTCTATAAGCTGCGCTTAAAGTTAGGCATGGTTTATAGAATAGTATTTATGCCCAGGGATCATGCTTAACTTTAGGTATGGCCATTTGCACCAACTAAAATGTGGTGCAAATTTATACACCCAAACTGGACGCATATCCCCCGTATTCTATAACACATGTAAATACTAGGGCCTCTTTCTGCTCTGCTCCTGACCCTCCCATTTGTGTGCCCCCTTTTTTTTTTAATGTTCTATAACCTTTTTAGTTTTTCACATAAAAGGATGGCATTTGGATTGTTGCATTGCAAACTCTTTGCTGTAAGAATTCGTTAAAACCTCATTTTTTAATATATGGTGACTTTAGTCACTTTTCCCAGAGATGGTCGCAATTGAGACTTTTTACCCACCCTCGCTCTGCCCCAAACCACCCCCCCCTTCTTAAAACATACACTTTTGGCCATTTTCTGACCAGTGGCGTTCCTTGGTCAGCTGCCACCTGGGGTGGATCACGCTGTGTACCCCCCCAGGTGTAGTGTCATCCATCACCCCCCCCCCCCCCCCATGCATTGTTCTTGCCTGCTGGGGTGCTGGGAACAGCCACGGCCTGCTCCTTCTGCCCTGGAATAGGAAGCAACAGCAGAGGGAGCCACACAGCTGCTCTCTGCACCCCTCCTTAAGCGTGCACCCAGGGCAGACCCCCTCCCCCACTGCCCCACCCTCGGTACACTACTGTTTCTGACTAAGCTTGCCAAAATTATAGATAGATCGAGCATCAATTTAAAAATCAACCAATTATGCTGCTGATGCCACCATCCACTGTGGTTTTAAATATTGATCTGAAGGTGGCTGTTCTTGTACAGTGGACTATTAAAAAAAAATTAATCTAGACGCATATCAGTCATAGAGTAGCGGGGTCAACAAATTTCCAGTTATTAATCTTTTTTTCCTTTTTCATTTCTTTCCCAGTCTCCAACAGTCTTGCTGCATGGTTCATCTGTGGCTGGTCTGCCAGAATATCAACGTATTAGAGTACTTGGCTCACAGTATTCTTATTGCTTCTAGTAAATCTATCAGATTAGCAACTTGCTAAAGATGATTTTGTATGCTGAAGCTAGCTTGAAGCTTAGATTACTGTCAACACTAGAGACATCTGCAGCCAGTGAACCAATGAATGAATAAAAAATTATCTCTGATGAAAGGTAAATTACTTTTTGGGCAATGTAGCCCAGTCCGAAAAGATGAAGATGATGGTTTAAGATTATATCGGAGAATGATGCTGTTATTGAATAGAGAGCATCAAATATCTGTTATGCAACTCTGTAGGGCTGCATCTTTTGTGTAGAAAAAAAACCTGCCGGCAATTATTGAACAGGAATTCATGTGAATAGACTTTCTGCCCCATTCCTTTGTACACATCCAACCAAATCAGTAATGGTGGATGCACTTAAAGCCCTAATTTATAAGGCTTTTAGATTCATTTTATGCTTTTAAGGAAGTTTTATATTATGGTGGCAATTTCTAACTGGTCACATTGGTGCAAAGTACACGCATACTTTTTATGTCGTGCACTTTGCAGGATTTTCAAAGTAAGAATATGTGCATTTATTCACTTTGAAAATTATCTTTGGAAAAAGGTCTATACACAATTACACCTACTAATTTATATGGATACTTTTCCTGCATCAATTGTACATATACTTTTATAAATTAGAAAATAGCAAGTCAATATTCAGACACTATGCTTGGTGTTTTTTTATTTTATTTTATTTATAATTTCAAAATTTACAATTCAAGCAACAATGCTTGTATAGAAAAGCAGTTTGAATACAATATTTGTTTTACAGGAAATATAGTAAAGAAATATAATGAATAAAAAATTACTAAGATCCATTATATTTATAAATTCAACTGCACAAGTCCACAAAGTGTGATTCAAGATTACTTATCTGGAACAATCGAGGAATAATTATACTGAACAGAAATAAGAAGTAAACCTGTGTAGCAAACTAGAACTAGAAATTTTCTTCTTTTAGGACTTTTGAGTCTCTTGTCCAATTCTCTTGGTAGCTAGGAATTCAGTGAGGTGAGTAGGATAAAAAAAAAACATATTTAACCGCATGATATCTAAGAATGCATTTGCATGGAAAATACAAAAAAAAGGAAGCTCCCAACTGTTGGACTCCAGGTCTTTGTAAAAGAAATTGGCGTCTTCTTTTTTGGGTCTCTTTTGAGACATCTGGAAATATCTTTATTTTTAACCCAAAAAAGTCTTTATTTCTGTTCTTAAAGAAAAGCTTCATTATCCACTCCTTGTCAGGTGCCAGAACCACCTTAACTATTAATGTTGACTCTAATAGTGCCGACACATCCAAGGGGGAGTCTGAAGACTCGTGTATTTCCCCTGCTTTTACTGGTACATAATATACCTGTAGCAAAGGAGGAATCGATTGTTCAGGAATTGAAAGTATATCCCTCATATATTTGAACAGCATTTCTTTTGGAGAAATCATTTTTACCTTTGGGAAGTTAATGAATCGAAGATTATTACTTCTCTGATAGTTTTCAAATGTTTCAAGTTTCCTACGTATATTTGTTAAGTCTTTTATCATTACTACTTGAGTTTCCTGCATTTGTTTTCCTTTCTGTTCTTGATTCTTTATTTTCTCATTTATTTGTTTAACATCCTCTGTAATTTTAGTCATACTTTCCGTTAATGTTTGAGTCTTTATTTCCAACTGATTTATTTGGGGACATAACGCTTTACCCAAAGAAGAAATCAACGCCCACAAAGATTCTAGTCACTTCTTTGGGTTTTTCCAACGAGGAAAATACTTGCATAGGTAAATTAGATTGTAAAGGATTACTTATCTCACTCCCCGCAGCCATGAGATTCCCCGCCACGAAAGGTATCTGACTCACAGCATTTCCAACGTTTCCAGCGTCCATGACGATGGGCGTCTCTGAATCAGGCCCCTGTTGTTCCCGTGCCTCGCGTCGCTCGAATTTCTCCATAGGCGACACCAACAAAGGAGAGCTCATTCGCTGTGGTTGCGGAGGGGGGGGGGGTCCTTTGATCCGGGCTTAAAGTTATCTCAAGCACCTGCATCAAAGCTGGGCTTCCACTTGCTCCCGCCAACGCAATCGCGCCACTCTCGGACCACATTTCTTGTTGGCTCTGAACGAAAGAGTCCATAGGTCCGGTAACCGGGACTGCCTGTCAACCGGAGGACACTGTGCTAGTCGACTTGCCCCTTAGCTTCGGCATAGCGAAGGCGAGGATCAGATTCGGACGGAGCACAGCTTACACAGGTCTGCTCTCGTCGGCCATCTTGAATCCGCTTGGTGTTCTTTTTAAATGTCACCATAGCATTTCAATATTTACATATATTCTAAAGACAGGCATTTGTAACAATATGGGAAATGTTAGTCATATCCTATGTCATTGGATACTACTTGACATTTCAGACTTTAGATTGTAAGCTCCTTGGAGCAGGGACTGTCCTTTATGTCAATTTATGTTAATCTGTACAGCGCTGCGTAACCCTAGTAGCGCTCTATAAATGTTAAATAGTAGTAGTAGTAGTAGTAGTATTGGGTGTCATCATCAAATGAACATAAGCAGAGAAAAAACATGAAAAGTTATATTTTATCGTTTGGCCTGTAATAGTGTGCACTCTTTTTTGAGAATGTGTGGCCTATTTGCAAAGAGGGTGTGCATTGCATATGTGCAAACCACTTTGTGTGCATGCATAATGGAGGAGTGGCCTAATGGTTAGAACACTGGTCTTGCAATCCAGAGGTTGCTGGATCAAATCCCACTGCTGCTCCTTGTGATCTTGGGCAAGTCATTTAACCCTCCATTGCCTCAGGTACAAACTTAGATTGTGAGTCCTCCTGGGACAGAGAAATATCCAGAGTACCTGAGTGTAACTCACCTTGAGTTACTACTGAAAAAGGTGTGAGCAAAGTCTAAATAAATAAATAAATAAATAGCAAAGGGGTTTTATGACAGGAGACATCATGATGTCAAAATGTTGAAGCTGTCATCCCTACACAGCCGCCATATTGGTGAACCGAAACATTCGCAGATGCTTTTGAAAACAATAGCAATATTGTGAGGTTTAATGACTATGTGTGTGTGTTTTTTATTTGACAGCTTTTTCTATTTATTTGAAAACTTCCCATTTGTAACCAGAGGAGGATTTTTTTTAACCTAAGGGTGTCCCTACAACTAGGTCCCGAGGCTCAGGCAGAGCTGGAACCTTTCTTAAAGCTGCCCCATACAAAAGTGAGCTTCCTGCATTTTCAAAAGCAAGTCTACCACTGCAGAGCGCCTGCACCTGTAGACCGCAGATCACGTGTACTTATAGAATGCTGCCTCGGTGCCAGCATTTACATTAGGTTTTAGCAGATGTAAGCCTGGATAGCTGCTGGGGCAATCAGTGAAAGGGCAATTCTATAACTTGGCACATACACTTACCCACCACTTAAGTGTATTAGAGGCAGTTACATGCATAAGTGCTGTAGGCGCGCTATTCCATGGGTAGGCAACCTGTGACTCACCATTGAACTTTATGTGGCCCCCGAGACCATGAAAAGTATACACAGAAAACATCATTAGCTAGAGTTTTGGTGATTTTAAATACTGTAGCCCCGATATTCAGACTGCAGGAAATAGCTGGGCTGTCTCTCTTGGTCTGCGCTGAACCCAGATATCCAATGCCGGGCCGTTTCCAGTGACTGGCATTGAATATCTGGGGGGGGGGGGGGGGGGGTGGCTGGTTTGAAAATAACCAGCTCTGTCAACATAGTCCGTTATCTTTAAACCGGCAAAAGATATACCAGACTTTGACTCGGCCAAACAAGACTGCCAACCCGGTTTAAAAATTGTCAGATAGCTGCTTATATCATATATTATAACCGGTTATCCTCCAACCACTAACCATGGATATTCAACGAAAGTTAGCCAGTTACCCCCACTGAGTATCGGCAGGTAGCCAGTTAAGTGCTATTTAACTGGTCGGCATCCGTTCTAACTGCTTAAATAGTTCTAAATATTGAGTGGTGTATTTTTTAAATTAATTTTGGCATTTATAATCTGCTTAACCATCAAGGCGGAGGGCAGTCGCACATTATAAACAGGTACTTTCTCTGTCCCTAGAGGGCTCATAATCTAAACCCCCTCCCTTGTTTACTAAGCCGCGTGGCCTATGGGCTGTGTCAGCATTAGCACACAGCAGCTGCTAGAATGGCTTAGTAAACAGGGGGGTAAGTTTTTGCACTTGGGGCAATGGAGGGCTAAGTGTATGCATCAAGAGGAGCTCTCTCTTGGTACTGATTTTCAAATTAGTTTTCCTTGTAAATGTTACATAGATTTTCTGATGCAAATTACATAGTTTTGAGACTTCACAATGGTGATTTTTTCCTAGCTAGTAATTAGGAATGTGAGCCAGTGGTTTCTGTCAGGGGTATACCTAGGTGGGGCCACAGGGGCATGGGGCCCCGCCGACCCTCCCCCACCACTTTCGACCCCCCTCCCCCCGGCTGCCAGGTACCTTTGCTGGTGGGGGTCCCCAACCCCCGCCAGCTGAAGACCTCTTCAGCGCCAGTCTCTGGCACGTACCGTTCGCTGATCTGTTTCTGTGAGTCTTGACTCCTGACACCCTGCATGTAGGAACATGCAGGATGTCAGGACTCACAGAAACAGATCAGCGAACGCACTGGAGACCGGCACGGAAGAGGACTTCGGCTGGCAGGGATTGGGGACCCCTGCCAGCAGAGGTACCTGGCGGCGGTGGGGGAAGGTGGGGGGGGTTCGAAAGTGATGGGGGAGGGGCAGCGGCTCGGGGGGGCTACAATGTGCCCCCTCACCTCAGGCTCTGGACCCCCCTCCCGCCGAGGTCTGGCTAAGCCACTGGTTTCTGAAGCCTCTTAATTTGAGTGTGGGGGTATGCACATGCAATATTGAGAGAACGATTCTCCTTTCTTTTTCTTTTTTTACTTAATTTAATCAACCATGGGGTTTTCTGCCCTTTTTCTTTTCCATATTGGTTTTTCTTTTTGTTTCCTGTATTGACTGAGAAGTTTATGGGCCCTGTTTACTAAACTGTGTTGTAGGCACGCTAGTGTTTTTAGTGTGCAATAACACTGGAAACACCCATATATTCCTATGGGTGTCTCTAGTGTTAGCGTGTGCTAATTTTTAGCACATGTTAAAAACGCTAGCACACCTTAGTAAACAGGGCCTTATATATTTCTATTCAAGTGTCGTTCTTGATGTACTAATTTTAAATGTATATAAACATCTTTTGCAGTTATGCAACTTTCCGTATTGGGAAAAAAAAATCCATGACTACTCAGCTTGAGCATGCAGATGAATCAAAATATGGCATTTGTGATCGTTTTCTTCTGTTGTTGGTGGTGATGGTATTTATTTTCTGATAAAATTTACCAAATGAAAAAAAAAAGCCTCTTTCTTTTTAACATGCTCATACTGTCTTACAAGCATGTGTGCAGTTGGAATTGTGTAGCCAAAAGCAATAAACCTTAAGTAATTCACTTTTTGGAATGAAGTCTTAAATTTGTCTTAATTACACCCTAACCTCTACAAAATGGGTCACCATCTGTTCCTCTAGAGGGAGAGAGAACAAACAAGACCTTGCTGATAAACTGCAACTCAGTCTACTATCCTAAATTAAAATGACTGAAAAAGCTCCCTTAGGCCTTTGAGTCAAAATATTCTATTAAAACAATACTATTAAAGTGAACAAAAAAATGGCTTAGAAGAAATCTGATCTGAGATTCTGGGGGAGTTGAGATAAGTAGTTCTTTTCCATTGAAGTTCTCTAGGGGGTAGATGCAGGAGCCATGTGACAACATATTTCTTCAAGGTGAGAATGATGGACACGTACAGATGAGTCCTGGTAGAGATGGTGATGGCAAAAAAGGTAACAAATTTCAAAAAAGCATAGAATAAGCATAAAGAACCCTAGTGCAAAGAGGTAGAGTGAAGGAGTGGCTAGAGATTAGTGCAGTAGGCTGAGATCCAGGGAGGCTAGGGCTCAGATTTGCTGATGCTGTGTGTGACTTTGGACAATCGCTTTTTCTGCCATTGCTTCAGGTACAGACTTGCTTACTGGCCCTGAATGTAACTTGCATTGAATTTTTAATAGAATAGCATAAGCTAATTCAATAATGAGTGATGGCTGGGCTCTATGGTATTGCCTTAGAGGTGATATTTGAAGACTAAATGGGCTTAAACGGCTCTAACCTGTTATCATTGTTATCTTTGGTAGGATCAGGTTTGCAGTATTACAATCAAGTCACCCTGTATTCTTTCCTAGGACAGAGGGAGAGGTGTTAAAGACAAAATAGAGAATAGAAGTACAATCCAGTGATACTATAGGCTTTAGGGGAACCAGGTTAGTACCAGCAGGCTACAATGCCAAAACCAACCTGATTGTTGGTGGCTGGCTAGCAACCACTAGGTCCACAGGGACCTGGAAGCCAAATAAATGGGCAATAGGCCAGATGAGTTTTGTAGTTATTGAATTATTACCAAGTTTGGAGTGAGAACATGGAGGGGTTGGGGGCTAAGTGAATGGTTTAGGGAAAGAAGTGACCATTGAGCTGAGAAGCAGCAAAACTAGGTTTCATTTCCTGAAATTCCTTGTGACTTCAGGCAAGTCACATCCAAGTTTCCAGTTTATTATAAATTTCCTATCTCGCCCTACAGTAAGAACTATCTGAGTGGTGTACATACTAAATTAGGGAAAGATGGACAATGACAACAATATATGATGGGTAATGAAGAGGGAGCGACAATGTTTGAAAGGAAAGTGGGGGATAAAACATTGTCTCAGGTACCTACTTAGATCTTAACCCCCCCCCCCCAATATTCAGCTAACAGAGAGTTAAAATCTAAGTGGGGGGTACAAGCTGGTGTTGTTTGTTTACATAAAGGGCTAGGTTCTGTAAATGGCATTCAAAAATTGGTGCCCAAAAATTGATGCTCAATGTTTATTTATTTGGATTTTGCTCACACCTTTTTCAGTAGTATCTCAAGGTGAGTTACATTCAGGTACTCTGGATATTTCTCTGTCCCAGGATGGCTCACAATCTAAGTTTGTACCTGAGGCAATGGAGGGTTAAGTGATTTGCCCAAGATCACAAGGAGCAGCAGTGGGATTTGAACTGGTCACCTCTGGATTGCAAGGCCGGTGCTCTAACTGCTAGGCCACTCCTTCTCCTCCACAACAAAATGTTGTTGTATAATGGGCATTCAGATGGATGCCCATTATAGTATAGCATTGAATGCCAAATTTGGCAGCCAAATTTGGGCACCAGGACTTATGCCTGCTGAAACCAGGTGTAATTCTGGCACTAATTTGGATGCCAGAGGTATAGCCAGACCTCTATTTTGGAGGGGGCATGTCCAAAGTGTGTGTGTGGAGGGGGGTACATTTTGCCCTGCCTCCTCACTTCTCTTGACCCCCACATACCTGGGCTGGCAGGAGTTCCTAAGCCCCATCAGCGGAAGCTTTCCTGTGGCAATATTCACCACCATGCTGCCTGCTCTGCTTTTCTCTTCCGGTGCACACGTTTCATTTTACAGGTGCTAGGACTGTCCCTAGTGAGATCATATCTAAATAGTACATTGTACTACTGTTGTACCTGGGGCAGTAGAGGGCTTAGTGACGTGTCCGGGGTCACATGGAGCTGCAGAGAGAATGGAATCAAACCCAGTTCCCCAGGTCTGCAACCTGTTTCACTAACCATTAAGCCACTCCTCCACTCCACTATCATCCTGTTAACTGTAATGTACAATCAGGACCCATTTCTGACCATTCTTCATCCATTCGCCACCTCTTTCCATTTTAACTTATATTGGTGTTATATTGGAGAAACAAGACAGGTGCTAAAGACCAGATTTAATTTACATAGACATATGAAAAATGCCAGTGACAACCAGCACTTTACAAAACCAGAACACTGTATCAATTTTATCGTGAGAATACTAAAAGGAAACTTTAAGACAATCCAGGAACGTAAGACCTTCAGTCAGAATGATTAAATATTTTGACACCCACCAGACAGGACTTTACAAAGATGTGGGTTTTCTAGCCATTATAACCCATAAAAGTCTACTGCTTTGACACCCTCTTATCTACCATGCATCTCTTCCTGTCTGTCATTCACCCAGCTCCCATGTTTTTCACTGTATCCACTCCACCCTCTTCCTGTGAGACTGTCACTTGAATGCTTTGATGTTTCACTTATATGTACTATTATTTATCAACATTTGCTTATTTCTGATCTGAAGAAGAAGGGTTACCTTCGAAAGCTAATCAATAAATGTATTAAGTTAGTCCAATAAAAAAAGGTATCATCTTATTTTCTTTTTCTTTTCTATTTTATTTATTTGTTACATTTATATCCCACATTTTCCCACTTATTTGTAGGCTCAATGTGGCTTACATAGTACTGGAGAGGCGTTACAGACTCCGGTGTAAACAAATCCAAAGTGGTGATGTGGTAAGATAAAGTTCATGTGGCACAGCCACACTAGGGAATTCGTACAACGGAAGAGTTGTGTTATGTCCATTATGTTCTTTAGTTTTGTTGTGTTGCAGAGATCAGGCATTTATATTGGATCGGAAGGGTATGCCTTTTTAAACAGGTTAGTTTTTAGTGTTTTCTGGAAGTTTAGGTGGTCGTTCATAGTTTTCAAGGCTTTTGATAATGTGTTCCACAGTTGTGTGCTTATGTAGGAAAACTGGACACGTAAGTTGATTTGTATTTGAGTCCTTTGCAGTTTGGGTAGTGCAGATTTAGGTACGTTCGTGTTGATTCGGATGTGTTTCTAGTTGGTAGGTCGATCAAGTCTGTCATGTATCCCTGGAGCTTCACCGTAGATAATTTTGTGAACCAGAGTACAGATTTTGGAAGCAATGTGTTCTTTGGGAGCCAGTGTAGTTTTTCGCGAAGGGGTTTTGTTTTATTTCTATTTATTACCATGTTATCTTAGAAATCAAGTTTGCACAAAGGGCCAGATTCAGTAAACGGCATCCAAAGTTAGGTGCTGGAAAGATCCACGCCAGACTTATATTCTATAAAGGGTGATCTGCGCTTTATAGAATAGCACATAGCACCGATTCCAGTGCCTGCTGCAACCTGGCATAAATCCTCACACCCAACTGAAGGCAGTTGACATGTAAATGACCCTATTATATAATTGTATTTAAATTTTGGGAACATCCCAACCCGGCCATGCCTCTCCCATGGCCACACCCCCTTTTCAGTTGCCTACAAGACCATTTAGCTACTCTGTGTTACAGAATAGCATGTAGGCAGATCAGTATGCAAATCTTATAATTAGTGCCAATTAACAATAATTGTTAATGGCTTGTTAACTAATGTTTGTGTGTGGATCTGCACCCAAATTTGGTCGCCATTTACAGAATCTGGGGTAAAATGCAAAGGTGCAGCATTAACTGTTAGAGTACCTGCGTTAACTATTGACATGCACTGTCAACAAATAACATATCTTAGTAAACAGGCCTCTTAATTGGGCAGAGCAGTCTTCCTCTTGACTAACACTCATTCAGCTCATCATTCTAGCTCTGACAACTCTCAAAAAGCCTCATTCCATACTTTTTGTCTGCTACTTGTTTTTTTATATGTCTTTAATTGATTTGCAAACTTCAAGAAGTAGGGATTGTAACCTTCAAGAACCTGGGATTGACTATATGTTTATTTTAAATATTTATGTCCCACATAATCTCAAGAATCTAAGCAGGTTTCAATAAAACATGCATAAAATAATCACCACAAATATACTGTAAACCAATGAACTCATCTTAGTTAAATGTTATCAAAATTAGACAAATGCTTGCTGAAACAAATATGCCTTTAATAACTTCCTGAAAGGATATAATGTCATGCCACTGCCTTCGTTTCAAAGTAATCTATTCCGAAGAGGGCCCAGCAATACAAAACAATCATGCCCGATCTTCTAAATAGACCTGATGGAAGATCCAGTAAACATTTCCCCTGGAGTTCAAAGTTCTTGTGGGTCAATAAATCTTTAAACAGGAAGCAATAGTTAAGGGTGCATCATTAGTTAAAGCTTTAAACACTAATGTTAGAAGTTTAAACTGAATGTGCTGCACAATAGGAAGCCTGGAGTAATGTGACAAATCCGCAAATCACCTTTAATTAACCATGCAGCAGCATTCTGGGCTATCTGAAGAGGTCAAATATAAGTTTGGGCTAATCCACTATATAAAGCATGTTGGTAAAGTGCTGCTTATACCTAATAATATACAGAAGACAATAATATTCACAGATCAGAATCTGAACTGAGACCAGTTTAAATGAAGGTTTGTCCAACTCCAGGCAACAAAACTCACTATAACAAACTGACTGGAAACCAAAACACTTACTGCAAGCAGTTGTATGATTATAAATAGTACATTACAAGAACCAAGTGCTTCATTCATTGTTCAGGCTGGCATGAAAAAGGAAGCATTATTCACAACAGCACAATAATTTGTAGCAGTAGACTCAATGTTACATCATTGCCCATCAGCTCTCTGGAAAATGTTCTCATTTCCATTTACAAAAATAGAGCACAGAATGCACATTTTCGTGTGCATGGATTTTGGAACCACTGAAAGGTTTTGTAGCCTGCATTAGTAGACTGTCATGTGTCTAATGGGCTACAGTATTTAGAAAACCAAGCAATAGATGATGGAACCATGGATAAGTGTCAATCATTCCAGTTTTCAAAGAGTATCGAGCTGAAAAAGATGATGTGCTACTGGCACTCAAGCCTTAAATGAAAACTCAACTTTCATCATATAACCCTGGATTCTATATATGGCGCAGCTGCACGTGCAAATTTGGGCATGTGTCCAATTTGTACATGTAAATTGAGTAATGAACCAATTAGTGCTGATTGGCATTCTAACAAGCAATTTATTAGTGCTAATTGGATTTAAATAGCAATTATGCGTTTACATTTAGGTGCTGGATCCACAACTAAATTTTATGTGTGAGTCTGAAAAGGGGGGTGCAGAAATAGGAAGGTCATGGGTGGATTGTGGGCATTCCTAGAATTTACACACACAGTTACAGAATAATGGGGATATACACCTAATTTAAGCTTGAGGATTTGCACCACGTTTCAGTAAGTGCATTTATAGAATAGCAATGAACATTATTTTTTGGCGCCAATTTTTTTTAAGAGCCATATATAGAATCTAGCCCATAATGCTGATGCTTTCAGGGTTGCCAATTCCCTTTAAAGTGCCCTTTATTAAAAGAGGAGCAAATCAACTTTCACTCCATTTCTGAAAGAACTAAGCTACTTGTCACAGTGTCTTGTTCGAGACATATAATCCTTAAATACTCTTTAGTCTCAAATGTGTAGACTATATAGATTGTTACAGAAATTATTGTATATTTTGAAGGAATATAGTATGCATTTTGTATGTATAGAGTTTTGCCCTAGAAGGACCAGGGCTGAACTTCCAAACTACAGTATAATGAGATAAGGGGGGATGTTATCAACGTGGCTTACCGTTAGTGCGGGTTATTTTACCACAAATTGTGCTATTTTAGCACAGGATCAAATTGTATAAAATGGGCTACTGTGCTAATATATCATGACTTGTGGTAAAATAGCCCATCTTAAGGGTAACCCATGTGGAAAACTTTTCCCCTTAGCAGTGGCATTCCTAGGGGGGGGGGCAGAGGGAGCATGGAACGAACGACGGACAGGCGTGCGCGGCACCCCCCCGGGTGTCCTTTCGCCGGGGGGGGGGGGTCGCTGCACCCGGGGGGCGGGGCGCATCGGCGATCCGCCCCGGGTGTCAGCCCCCCTAGGAACGCCACTGCCCCTTAGTGAGAAGTGTTTCAGTCTCTCTGGTAACCAAGATATTGTGACGTCATAATGCCTCATTCCACCAATGCCCAAGAGCCAACCTCATTAGTGATGTCACAATGACTTGATTGCCCTATACTTGGCTCACTTTTATTACATACAGCAGTGATTTAAATTTCTAGAGACATTTCTTTTTTCTCTAATTAAGAGGGGATGTTATCAGCATGGGCTACTGTTAAGATGCGTTATTTAATGTTAACCCAGGTTATAAATAACTAGGTCTCATTCCATAAAATGGGACCTGTACTAAAATAATATGACGTGGTAAAATAACCCATCTTAATGGTGGCCCAAATTGATACCCCCCCCCCCTTCCAAGTCCATTAAAAGTTACAGTGTGATCCAATGAACCTGAAGTTCTTGTTTGGTCTTTGTAAGTTCAGTTCTGCCATGTTTTCAGCATTTTTATAGTAAAGGCAAACTTTGTATTATTTTTTGGAAGATTTACAAGGTTGTTTTGGTATTCAGGATGCTCATTTATACCATCACAAAACAAAACTCTTGATTTATCCAGGTAGTTTCTATACCACTTTTTGCAACATTCTGATTTCTGTGTATATCAAAATGCTTTTCAGTTCCTTTCCTGATGCATCAAAATATAACTCGGCAGCCATAAAATTGAAGCCTGCTGTATATATTGTGGTAAAAGAAAGAAGAAGGCACACCCATTAAAGGGGGGCCACAACCGGGCTGAAGGCCAGCGAAGACAAAGAAGGAAAGGGGGAGGGGGGAGGAGACAGGGAGGAGCAGATAGGGAACAAAAGGAGTCGAGGGAGACAAAGGGAGAAAGAGGAGGGGACAGGGGAGGAGCGAGGGAGGGGACAAAGGAGCAGTGAGGGCAGGAAGGATAGGAAGGAGTCTTTTCGAATTGGGAGGCAGGAGAAGAGCAGCGTGATCCCACCCGCCCACCCAAGCAGGAAGGGCACACAGCGAGGCGCTAGGCTACAATGCTTACGCACAGACAGCAAGGGGTGCACAGCACCTTCACAGCTAGCAGTTACATGCGTTGGGGTAACTGCTGCTGCAGAAGGAGTTATTTGCAAGTTGTTTGATAGTTACAAGTTGATAAATGTTGGGCTCGCAGGCTAGCAGCCGTATGATAAGCAAGCAACGTGGGCACTGCTTGTCTCCTGGCTTAGACGGCTGGGAGGCCGTGAGCGTTGCCTGGTAACCAGCGGTAGGTGCCTCCTTCAACGGGAGACACCAGATGACAACGTGAGACCCAGATGCATGGTCGCCTGGGGTTCGGAAGATGTCCCCAGGTGCAAGGTCGCCTGGGGGCTCAGAAGATGTAACTATGCTTAGGAGCTGTGTACCCTGGGTAGAAATATGTGCGTAATGTAATGTTAATGTCATGTTATATAATGTTTAGTTAATGGTTATTTAAGGTTTATTGGTGGTGTATTAATATTGTAGCTAATGTTATTTCAAGATGTTAAATATATTGCATTTAAGTTGTAATATATATAACTTACCTGGCTGCGGCCATAATAAATCCAAAATCGAACGAGGATGTGGCTTGCCGAGTGGTATTTGGGTTAAGCATAGGCTGATGTGTCTGAGTGTGTGCCGAATGCTCGAGTTGTGGGTTTTAATTGTACATCCTGAATTTAGCAAATGTACAGGGTCTACTATCAAATACATCAACATGGAAACACACATCATTGCACATTAACACACAATGTTAGTAATTAGGCCCAATTGTGATTAATGAAGGCTGCATTAAAATTGACCTGTTAATCGTGGATCAGTAAATCACCCCTCTTACAAGGATCTGTAGAGGTTAGAAGGAAAACCAAAATGATGCAGAGGTTGAACCAGAAGTTTCATGTATGAAAATTAGACATAAAGACCTACAGTAAGTATGTATACTGTAAAGAGAGAAAAAAAACAAGCAGATAGGATAGAAAGATTAAGGGGGTCTTTTACTAAAGGTTAGCTCAACTTATCTGCTGCAGCGCCCATAGGAATAAAATGGGCCCTACTGCAGATAACTCAAACTAATCTCTCTATATAAAAGGCACCACCAACGTTCTATGAAGCCTCCAGCCGGAAGTGTGAAGGGGGAGAGAGATCCGGTTTCCCCATGAG
Source organism: Microcaecilia unicolor (assembly GCF_901765095.1). Classification (NCBI taxonomy): domain Eukaryota; kingdom Metazoa; phylum Chordata; class Amphibia; order Gymnophiona; family Siphonopidae; genus Microcaecilia; species Microcaecilia unicolor. The sequence continues at coordinate 160,827,818 of NC_044038.1, forward strand.
TGTCTGCCCCGCCCTCGCTCTCTCTGTAACACAAACAGTGAAGGAAAACACAGCAAAGCACGAAATCAAATCGCTCTCTCTGTAACAGTGAAGGACTCAGAGGGGGGAGGGGAGAGAGGGCAGAGGGCAGGGACACACACACTTCCACATGCACACAGAAGAAAACCTTGCTAGCCCCCGTTTCATTTGCATCAGAAATGGGGCTTTTTTACTAGTCTTTAATAAAAGACTTCCTAAGATCCCTAAAAGTATCAATAATGCAGAAGTATTTTTTCATTGACAAGGAAGTTCAAGAGCAGAAGGTCATAATAAATTCAGGGGTTCTTTTACAAAGGAGCGCTGAAAAATGGCTTGCGGTAATGTAGGCGCAAGTTTTGGGTGCGCACTGATCCATTTTTTAGTGCGCCTGTAAAAAAGGCCTTTTTTTTTAAACCGAAAATGGACATGCGGCAAAATCAAAATTGCCATGCATCCATTTTGAGTCTGAGACCTTACCGCCAGCCATTGACCTAGCGGTAAAGAATCCAGGCAGTAATGACCTACTCGCATCAAATGCCACTTGGCGCATCTCTGTTACACGAGGCCGAAAATAAAAAATAATTTTCAGACGCACACCAAAAATGAAATTACCACAAAGCCACACGATAGTTGGGTGGAAACTCCATTTTGGCGCACGTAGACAGTTACGTAGCTTAGTAAAAGGGCCCCTCAAAGAGTAGGATAGATTCAGGTATAAGATAAGGACATATTTCTTTTTGTGGACTTTGTTTTTTCTGTGTTTTTACTTTATTTTTTCACTGTACCTTGTTTATTTAATTTCTAGATGTATGGAACAGCATTTGAGTGGAGGTGAGAAACAAACGAATAGGGATTCATTTGTTCTCATTTGCTAATGACGTGAAATGACATGAGAAATGCCATTTCAAACAGAAAATACACAACATTTTCATGGGTCGTCTATAGTGTGAACTCTTCTGAAAGAGTGCACTCTTGAGAGAATGTGCACTGTTCGCAAAGAGTGTGTGGTCTTTTGGAAAGAGTGTACATTCTTAATGATATTGCTCTTGTGACGACATGAATGCACTACCAAAAGCCGTAAAAACAACATACGACCGTCTAAACTTCAGGAAATCACTGAAAGCCTACCTATTCAAAAAAGCATACCTTACTGACATAACCTAAAAGCCAGAACCCTGCTACACAACTAACTAAAGCTAGAATTAGACTCAAAGCAACTCCTTCTCGCTACGATTCCCAAATATGTCTGTAACACAAGTATCTATTCTGCCATAATACCACTTTGTATTTGTTCTTTACCTAAAAACCTGAACCTTGCTACACAACTAACTAGAGCTAGAATTGGACTCAAAGCAACTCCTCCTTGCTATGATTCCCAAATATGTCTGTAACACAAGATCTATTCTACCATAATACCACTTTCTTTACCGGCTGGTGTACGCCTACGGTATTATGTAAGCCACATTGAGCCTGCAATAGGTGGGAAATGCAGGATACAAATGTAACAAATAAAAAGAAGAAAATGAACATGTCCAGAAATGACACAAGGAACAACACAAAACAAACATTTTCTGGCTGACACCCCTACAAATGAATAATCACATTCAAGAAAAAATGGGGGCGGAGAATGAGCATGCCTGCCCTAATCAGGTAGCGCGGGTACATTACTATGCGTTGCATGATTAGCATGAGAGTAGCATATGAGCCCTGTCTCCTAAATAAGTGGCGGTAATGGCCACGTGCTAAGGGGGAAATTAGTGCGTGGCCATTAACAAAATAACCAAAAAAGAGGCCATTTTAGAGCCATGCTAAAGAGTAACCGGAGTGAGCGGGAAGTTCATGAGCTATTCACAGCACCAGCCACTTTTAGCGCAGCTTAGTTAAAAGGACCCCTTAATATTGTACTTTCCAAGAAGTTAGAGTTATGAAATATGAACTTGTATATCCTATACTTCCCCTCTTCTCTTTCTTTGATGTAAGCTAGAGGGTTCATGTAATGTTGGGCAGACTGGATGGCAGACTGCCGTCATTTACTATGTTACTATCAGGGCATTTCAAAAGAGAAGGGTGCCCATCTTTCGACACAAATCGGGAGAAGGGCGTCTTTCTCTCAGGGTCGCCCAAATCGGCATAATCGAAAGCCGATTTGTGGGCGTCCTCAACTGCTTTCTGTCGCAGGGACTACCAAGTTCCCAGGAGCGTGTCGGCAATATACCGAAGGCGGGACTGGGACGTCCTTAAGAGATGGGCGTCCTCGGATGATAATGGAAAAAAAGAAGGGCGTCCCTGATGAGCATTTGGCGGACTTTACTTGGACCAATCCTCGAAAAAGTGCCCGAACTGACCAGATGACCACCGGAGGGAATCGGGGATGACCTCCCCTTACTTCCCCAGTGGTCACCAACCCCCTCCCACCCAAACAAAAAAAAATTTTTAAAAACATTTTCCCAGCCTCTATGCCAGCCTCAGATGTCATACCTAGCTCCATCACAGCAGTATGCAGGTCACTGGAGCAGTTTTTAGTGGGTGCAGTGCACTTCAGGCAGGTGGACCCAGGCCCATCCGCCCTACCTGTTAAACTTGTGGTGGTAAATGTGAGCCCTCCAAAACTTGATGTGGTAAATGTGAGCCCTCCAAAACCCACCCGAAACCCACTGTACCCACATGTAGGTGCCCCCCTTCATCCTTAAGGGCTATGGTAGTGGTGTACAGTTGTGGGAAGTGGGTTTGGGGGGTGGTTTGGGGGGCTCAGCACACAAGGTAAGGGAGCTATGCACCTGGAAGCAATTTGTGAAGTCCACTGCAGTGCCCCCTAGGGTGCCCGGTTGGTGTCCTGGCATGTGAGGGGGACCAGTGCACTATGAATGCTGGCTCCTCCCATGACCAAATGGCTTGGATTTGGTCATTTTTGAGATGGGCGTCCTCGGTTTCCATTATCGGCGAAACCGAGGTCGCCCATTTCTTATGACCGTATTATCGAAACGAAAGATGGACGCCCATCTTGTTTCGATAATACAGGATGCTCCGCCCCTTCGCCGGGACATCCTTAGAGATGGGCACCCTTACAGATGGTCGTCCCTGTTCGATTATGCCCCTCCACTTGTTGCTATACTATGTTACTATTATGTATTTATAGATGCTTCAATAGCTTTTTTGTTTGGAACATGTTACTATTTCCTGTGTTATTTTTTGGAATGTCAAATTTAAAAAAGAGGGTAATTTTATAACAGGGCACCTTGGTTAAGAGGCCTAGTAGACGCCTACTTAGGGGCTATTTTATAGACACGTGGACACTTTTGTGCCTTTGGAAAATACTAGTGTGCACAGCAGAAATCATGCCTTGAATGCAGGTGGGGACACTTGCCTCTCCTCATTAATTAGAGTATTTGCTCATGTACTTGTGAACTCCACCCACTTTCTACCCAGACTGCGACTCCAGCAACACCTGCTGGCAACATATCCACCTTCTTGACAACAAATGTACATTTATTCCAATTACTATTTTATATAAGACCTTTCACTTGTACATATAAGTACTTAAGTGTTGCCTACTGGGACAGACCGAAGGACCATAAAGCCCAGCATCCTCTTTCCAATTGTGGCCAATCCAGGTTACAAGTACCTGGCAAGATCCTAAAACAGTACAATACGTTTTATTCTGCTTATCCTAAAAATAAGCAGTGGATTTTCCCCCAGTCCATTTTAATAATGGCTTATGAACTTTTCTTTTAGGAAGCTAGCCAAACCTTTTTTAAACCCTGCTAAGCTAACTACTTTTACCACATTCTGTGGCAATGAATTCCAGAGTTTAATTACACATTGAGTGAAGAAATATTTTCTCTGATTTGTTTTAAATTTACTACTTGTAGTATTCAAAGTCAAGCTAATTAAGAATTTCTATCCCACCCATCAACCATATGTCTAAGCTGCTTACAATCTAACAGGGAGAAAATAAAAATATCCACACAACATACTCATCCAAACATACTGGCACAAAAGGAACAAGGGAAGAACTACAATATTGTATAGGAAACAAAAAGAGAAATGGAAAAAAACACAAGGAAATACTTCTGTTAGTGTTTCATACACTCAAAAATGACTATAAAATTCTTAAGTCTATATCAACCTTATGCCCTTTTATATTTTTTCCTCTGTAAATATACTTTCTAAAGCCAAAAGTAACATTTTTATTATTTCCACAGGGTGTAGACTGTGTGTCGCTCCTGATTATACAAGCTTCTGAAATGCAGCCCAGTAAATGGTGAGTAGATTTTGTTTTGTAAGAATATCCTGTTGCTTACAAATAAAAACCTAATATCAGGGGCAGACTGACAGTGATCTGGGCCCCCGGGCAATGAAGGTCATTAGGCACCAGCCCTGCCACCGTTCCTGCCCTTGTTTCCAGCACCCTCTCCACGCTGCAGCCACCCTGAGCCTACCTTGAAGGGCTCTGGTGGTCTAGTGGCTTCTTTGGGGGCAGTAGTCTCACAGGTCTCGGCAGCCAATTTGAAGATGCAACAATGCTGGACAGAGCAGCAGCAGCGGTCAGGAAAGAGTGAGGTTCTTTCCTGCCCCCGAAGAGACCCCTAGACCACCAGGGCATTTCATAGTAGGCCCGGGGAAAGTCCACTGAGGTTCAGGGGGCTGTAGTGTGTGGAGAGAGGTGCTTGGTCCCCCCCGAGACTCTGGGCTCTCGGGCACTGCCTGGTTGGCCATATGATCAGTCTGCCCTGCCTAATATGGTCTGATCCATCTTTCTCTCTTTCCATTTGTTTGCGTTCCTGTTCCTCCTTAAACCTGTGTTACCTTCGTCCCATTCAATATTGAGATAAGGCTGGCCCCTGAGATATAAATGCTGACTCAGGGAATAAAGACGGGCCCAGGAATTGAGCCCAAGTCTCCTATAGCGTGAAACATTGGCACTGAGTTACAAAGCTCATCCTGAACTTTTATCCCTTTTGCTTATTCTTGCACTCTTACGTTCTTCCAATTTGTCAGCACGGAAAGGGAGTCTATAGGATGCTGCTCCTCTCCCTTAATAGCGCTCCCTCACAGTGTCAGAGCCATCTTAAAACCCATAGTACTGCCCAAGTGGGAACTGACACGGGAGGGGTGGAACCATGAGGGCATGGTCCAGGAAGTATATAAGCTGAGGCCATAGCTCGGTTAAGGAGGACCAGAGAGAAGCAGTGACACCCCATGGCATGTGCCTTCACCGCTTATATGTGAACTGCAACTACTATAGTCGGATAGGCCAAGCTCCACTTAAATGCTTGCAGATTTTGTACTTTGACATGAATAATTGCTAGAGGCTTCCCTGGTAACTTTAAGGAACCAGGCCAGATAAAGTGTGCTGATTTACTGAAAGGCAATAAGGGGCCCTGCAGGAGCAGGCCACAAAAGTACATGTTATATTTATGGGCTAGTTTTATGCAGGGGCGTAGCTATGATGCTCCTTTACGTGAAACTGAGAAGGAGCGTCAGCGTGCACAGGACAGGAGGAGCAAGATAGAAAGAAGAGCAGGGCAGGAACGCGGCTGCGCCGGAGACTGGCTGGCGGGGGTTGGGGACCCCCGCCAGCAAGAGGTATTTGTGAGGCGGGGGGGGGGGGGGTGAGGAGTTGAGGCAATGGGGGACGCGAGGAGGCAAGGCATGGTGAGGGGGGGGGGGGGGCGGTGGGGCAGCATTCAAAATGTGCCCCCACTGCTTTGATAGTGGAGTAGTCACTGGCGATTTGGAAACACAATAGGACATGCCGTTTTATGCTGGTTTTTTCTACGTTTTTTCCTTGAGCTGGTATGAAAGTTGAAATTATTCTTTTCAGAAGGATACAGTCTAGCCCCTGACGCAGCCCTTTGTGGGCGAAACACAGCCTGTGTCGGGCAACTGTTTTACATACAGTATCTTTAATAAACTCCTTTTGATGTTATACTGATCTGCTGGCTTATTTTCCACGTTGGATTTTGCAGATCAATTGCCTTGTTGTTTTTTGGGACCCCTATTTTATTATTTTACCGTACTTCCAATAGTATGTTTTCTCATTTTATTACTATATATACTTTTATAAAAATTTATATACACTGGTTGTTAATGTAAATGCTTGTTCTTTTCTATATATTTTATATATTTTTTTAATTATTAATATAAATGTCTATTCATTTGATTTTGTATGTGTTCCGATATGTGGTTTATTTATATTTATGCTTTTTAGATTTTATGGATTTTTTTTTATAATTTATGCATGAATGCAATGTATGTTTTATTGATAATCAATGTCTGCCACAGGGGTCTATGTCGAAACATGGCCCGTATTAGGTCTGATCTCAATAAAGGACTCCTGTTGTCTCAGTCTTGAAGGCCCAGCTGTGCTTTCTCTTTGTTTGCAATTTAATTGAATAACATGCAAATTAGCGCTGATAATTGGACTAAAAAAAATTATCAGTGGAGGAGTGGCCTAGTGGTTAGGGTGGTGGACTTTGGTCCTGGGGAACTGAGGAACTGAGTTTGATTCCTGGCACAGGCAGCTCCTTGTGACTCTGGGCAAGTCACTTAACCCTCCATTGCCCGCTGCATTGAGCCTGCCATGAGTGGGAAAAGCGCGGGGTACAAATGTAACAAAAATAAAATAAATTGGCATTAATTTACACAGAAATCCAAAAAGGGGGGCACAACCATGGGAGGGTCACGGATGGATCAGGGATGTTCACACAATTTGTAGTGCTGTTGTAAAATAAAGGGGATCCATGCTTACTGTGTTTTTCAGACTATAAGACGCACTTTTTCCCCCCAAAATTTGGGAAGAAAATGTGGGTGCATCTTATAGTCCGAATGTAGTGTACCTGCTTGCTATGGGGGGGGGGGGGCAGCCAGGGCCGGTCTTAGGCCGAAGCGAGCGTTGCGACCGCATAGGGCCTTGCGCTTAAAGGGGCCCCGCGCGGCATGCCTCAACTCCGCCCAGTGCTTTTTTTGTGAGGTCCGGCTCACCTGCCCGCTCCCTTCCGTTCGTGCACCCGTGCTCCTTGTTTTGAAATCTTTATTTTACCTGAAGTCGTGGCGAGCCAGCAGTAAAAGCTTCAGACGGGCTCGCCTTCTCATTGCTTCCCTTCCCTCTCAGTGCGTCCTGCCTTCCTCTGATGTAACTTCCTTTCTGTGAGGGCGAGACACGCTGAGAGGGAAGGGAAGTGACGAGGAGGAAAGCCTGCCTGCTGCTTTTACTTATTGCTCGTTCGCCGCGACTTCGAGTATGTAAATTAAAGATTTCAAGGCAGGGAGCACGGTTGCACAAACAGAAAGTCGGGGAGCTAAGGGTGGACAGGCGGGGGCGGGCAGGTGGGTGGGGGTTTGAATGAATCACACTGGACATGGGGAGGAGAATTGCTGGACATGGAGGGCAGGGGAAGGGAGGGCAGAGAGGAGCATCGTTGGACATGGATGGCAGGGGAGGAAAAATTCCACTGCGGAGCCACACAGGTTGTGCAAAACTGCTGTCCCCATACAAGAGTGTTGCACAACCTGTGGTCCTCCATCAGATCTCCACCACACTTTTTGCTTCAAAAATGTTTTTCCTATTGTCCTCCTCTAAAACCTAGGTGCATCTTATGGTTTGGTGCGCCTTATAGTCTGAAAAATATGGTAATTTAGGCACAGGGATTTACATTGTGGTAAATGGTCACGCCTAAAAGTAGTTGTGGTTCCCAGTGCTAAGTGCTATAGAAATGATAAGTAGTAGTAACTTTGAGCACCATTTATAGAATAGAGCTAAGTGCTATTTTTTTCAGCACTGATTTTTTAAGGCACCATTTATTGAATTTAGTCCTGTGCGTGTAAATATTTAGAATAATGGCACATGTGCACTTAAAGAGCTAGAGTCTAAATATGGCCCCTAAAAACATCAGCACCAAAAAAACACTATTCTATAAACCTTGCTTGAAGTTAGGCGTGGTTTATACAATAATGCTTACACCTGGGAATTGTGCCTAACTTTAGGCATGGCCATTTGCACCAATTGAACCATGTTGCAGATCCCCCTTAATTTATAATTACACGTGCAAATTTTAGAAATGCCCCTGATCAGCTCATGACCCTTCCATTTCCACTCTCCCATTTTGGACTTGCATGTAAAATTTAGGCACGGATCCGGTGCTTAAATTTACATGCATACAAGTCAATGAAATCTAATTAGTGCCAATAATAACTTATTAAGAAGCTAAGGGTCCTGTTTACTAAGCTGTGCTATAGGCGTGCTAGCATTTTAGCGTGCGCTAATGCTAGAAACACCCATAGGAATATATGGGTGTCTCTAGCATTTACTGCATGCAAATTTTAGTGCACGCTAAAAATGCTAGTGCACCTTCGTAAACAGGGCCCTACGTATCAGTGTTAATAAGTTCATTATTCCATTAAATTGCATATGCAAGTTGGTTGTACATCCAAATTTGCATGCACAATTTTTAGCACTTTTTATAGAATTCGGGGGGGGGGGAGGGGAAATGACAAAATTCCTTCTACACATTATTCTGTAAGTATATGCTGTAAGCCAAGCTGCAAAGGACTCAAATACAAATCAACTTACGCATCCAGTATCTCCTACATAAGCACACAACTGTGGAACGTATTACCAAAAGCCTTGAGAACTACGTACGACAACCTAAACTTCCGGAAAAAACTAACCTGTTTAAAAAGGCATAACTTACCTATCCAACATTAATGCCTGATCTCTGCAACACAACGAAACTAAAGTATGTAATGGACATAACACAACTCTTCCGTTGTACGATTCCCTAATGTGGCTGTGCCACATGAACCTTTTTTTACCACATCATCACTTTGTATTTGTTTACACCGGAGTCTCCAAGTGCCTCTCTGGTACTATGAAGCCACATTGAGCCTACAAATAGATGGGAAAATGTGGGATACAAGTAACAAATAAATAAATAAATATGCCTATCTTCCATAGTGTGTATTTTACAGGTAAGTACACACATGGGTGAGACTCTACTTAAATGTGCAAATGATAGAATGCTAAGTTATGGCTGACGTGTTTACGCCTAAGTTATGTACACACATCTGTTAGGCAGAAGTTGATTTGGGGGAGGGGAGGCCGGAGGTAGACTGGGGTGCCAAGCATTTCCTCTCAGTTCCCCCTCCTTCCACTGCCACTGTTGTGTCCCCTCCCCCCCTCCCCCCCCACACACACACACGGATCATATCTTTGCTGGCGGGGATACTCAAGTCCTGTCAGCTGAAGTTTTGTTGCTGGAGACCTGCACTTGCTGAGATACGGGAAAGCAGGCAGGCTGATTCAGCCTCCGACACCAGCTCTTCTGCGCATGCTTAGTTAAGAACATAAGAATAGCCATACTGGGTCAGACCAATAGACCATCTAGCCCAGTATCCTGTTTCCAACAGTGACCAATCCAGATATCAAGTACCTGGCAGAATCCCAAAGAGCAGCAACATTCCATGCTACCGATCCCAGGGTAAGTGGTGGCTTCCCAATGTCTATCTGAACTGAGCATGTGCTGAAGTGCTGGTATCAGTGGCTAGAGCACCCTGCTGCAGGCAGCATTGGCAGGGCTCCAATGGTGCGACTCTTCAGCTGGCAGGGCTTGAGCATCCCCGCCAGCCATATATTGGCTACCGCAATTTTGGAGGGAGCCTGAACCCAAAATGTGGGAGCAGCGAAGTAGCGAGGCCGGCTGACACCCGGGGCGGGTCGCCGCTACGCACCCCCCCCCCCCGGGTGCAGCACAGCGCACTCCCCCCCCCCGGAGTGCATCATTACCGCTGGTGCTCCGCCCCGCCGAGTGCACGTTGTCTCTGGGAGCTGCGTCGGCTCCGTTGGTTCCCTGCTGTCTCTGCCCCGGAACAAGAAGTAACCTGTTCCGGGGCAGAGAGAGCAGGTAACCAGCGGCGCCGACACCCCCCCCCCCAGCGCGTGCACCCGGGGTGGACCGCCCCACCACCCCCCCCTTCCTACGCCACTGTGTGGGAGGGCCTAGGCCCCCAATGTGGCTACACCACTGCTGTTAGGCAAGTATTCAATAAGGGAAATTCTTATCAGGTAGCCTCCGGGTACCTAAACACGGGCACGGTTATAGATTTGCCCTCGCACACCTATAAATTCCTCTTAATATTGGTCTGAGTAATGCTAAGCAGTGATATAAATGGCAATAGAAAAATCAGACTATGCCCATAAATTTGAAAAGATTTATTTTATTTCCTTCTCAAGTAAAAGAACATTTTGAAGTTGGAAATGTGCAAAAGAAATTTATGTGTTTTATTTTTTTTTCCTCTTGGAACATTGTTGCATTGATGTTTGGTATATTTATCAAATGTGCAACTTAGGCTGAAGAACACAATGCAATTCAAGGTTGTAATGAAGGCAGGGCTCACATTTTTCTTGTGAATTTACTGCTTATGGAATGAGTCAAATAAACATCTAGAGAAAGCTGAAGTTCTCTGTTTACTAACAGCTACAAGAGGGCAGCAGCAGGGAATGTATCTACTGCCGGTTTCTGCTTATATATATATATATAATATAAAGTCTTGCTCTGGGGTAGGATTGCATCCATCAGGGAAGCTTTTTGGTTTTAAAATCCAGTCACGTCTTCTCCTGCCTCAGAGGTGTGCACTTAGTGTTGGTTACAATTATAGATTTTATGATGCAGATATCTGCCCTTGAAACTGGATTAAACCCATTACTCTAATATGCATAAATACAAAAAAGCCCTTAATCATTTGTTATAGGAATTGAGCTAACTCCTTAAACAAGAGTGACGTCATAATTTTTATATTGGTCTGCCCACTCTGCCAAATAAACACATTCCCTGATACTGACTTGTCATTTTAGCTTCTGTTCTATTCGTTTGGGAATCGATTCACCCATGTTCAGGACTTTCTGCCAGAAATGTTTGTAAGTTATAACAAAACTAATTTGATCTTACACATTTTAAAAAATAACAACTTCATGGACATGCTTCTCAGAAATATTTTATAAATCCCAATTTACTACACTATAGTTGGACATCCACTTTCTGAGATTCACAATATGTTGTCCAATTATGCTTCTGTATTACAAACAAAGCAATAAAGTAAAAATTTAACATAACATTTAGAAAGGAATAGTGCTGACACAGCATATAGAGATTTTTTTTCAGTTTAATATCTTTTATTGGATTTCAATACAATATAATAGAAGCAGGAGCTCACCACAGTACAACAAGCAACATTCACAAATCATGGCAAAACTGGAGCTCACATTCAAGAAGCAACTACTTATCCAGGCATCAACACCTGCTACCTGGATAAGTATTTTCAAATACCAGGCTGTCAAATCCAGCATCGCAGTAATCACATTACAGTGCAAGGTCTAGGCTGTACTTTCCATATAAGGCACTTGTTATGTTGGCCTTATAGGGACACTTTGTATTGTCTGTACTCACTTGTAGGAAGGAAACAAAGCTCAGTGTTACCATTACCAAAGCACACACTATCCTGTCCATCAGATAAGCCATCTGGGTGGCTTGCAGGCTAAAAATATTTGGGGAGAAGAAAGACCAGAAAAAGGCAAAATAAGAGGAAAGGAGGGGGAAGAAGTATATAATTCTTGACAGGATGTTGGGGGGGGGGGGGGAGGGGAGGGAAAACACATAGGAAGGAAATCTGTGCAATCAGGACTTGTATCCAGCATCTCCAGGTATAGATAAAGAGCACGATTATTGGAAAGCATTCTGAAAAAGCTGAAAGATGTGATTGACACAGCAAAAATATAGGCGTAGCCACTTATTTCAACTCAATGGCAGGCATAAGTGGGTGTGTCTGTTCTATAAACATGCCCATGTTTGGTCCACATTAACGCCCCCATGCAGTTATGCATAGAGAATGACACGGGAACGAGGAACCGCAGTAACCGCGGGGATGGGGACGGGGACAGAGCTCGTGGGGACAGATCCCATGGGGATGAGGCAGGGACGGGGACAGGGGACAAACTTTGTCTCTGTGTCATTTTCTACTTTGAAGCCTGTTAATGAACTGGACTGTTATTTATGATTAAGTGATGACTACAAAGATATTTTGATTTTTTGGAAAAACAAGCAAACATACCGGACACAACTAGCAAAATTTGCATGGGAGATCCTGTACATCCTGCTACCAGCACATCTTCTAAGAAGACAACTTCTGTTCCAGGAAGGACTGTGGAAGACAGAAGAGCTAGATTGAATCCTGAGATTGTTGATTATTTCTTATTTATCCACAGATTTAAAAAACATAGTACTTTATAGGGCATATTTTTCCCCTCTAGGGCATATAGAACGGGTTGTATTTTATACCTCTGGACATTTTAGCAGTGTGAATTAGGATTCCTTGGTGTAGTAGAAATCACCCATTGTTGGGGTTGGAAGGGTAGAGGGTGGTGGTGGGAAGGAGGGTTAATATAGCTGCTCATTGTTGTTATTCTCTATTTGTAATTTATACACAACAGTTGCATAGCATATTGTTCCTTTTTATAGTTTAATAAAAAGATTTAAATATAAAATCATGGGATAGGAGGAAATGTCCTATTGTGGATTAAAAACTGGTTGAAGGATAGGAAACAGAGAGTGGGGTTAAATGGGCAGTATTCACAATGGAGAAGGGTAGTTAGTGGGGTTCCTCAGGGGTCTGTGCTAGGAACGCTGCTTTTTAATATATTTATAAATGATTTAGAGATGGGAGTAACTAGCGAGGTAATTAAATTTGCTGATGACACAAAGTTATTCAAAGTCATTAACTTGCGACAGGATTGTGAAAAATTACAGAAGGACCTTATGAGACTGGGAGACTGGGCGTCTAAATGACAGATGACGTTTAATGTGAGCAAGTGCAAGGTGATGCATGTGGGAAAAAAGAACCCGAATTATAGCTACGTCATGCAAGGTTCCAAGTTAGGAGTTACGGACCAAAAAAGGGATTTGGGTGTCGTCGTCGATAATACACTGAAACTTTCTGCTCAGTGTGCTGTTGCAGCTAGGAAAGCGAATAGAATGTTTGGTATTATTAAGAAAGGTATGGAAAACAGGTGTGAGGCTGTTATAATGCCGTTGTATTGCTCCATTGTGCGACCACACCTTGAGTATTGTGTTTAATTCTGGTCGCCGCATCTCAAGAAAGATATAGTAGAATTGGAAAAGGTGCAGCGAAGGGCGACTAAAATGATAGCGGGGATGGGACGACTCCCTATGAAAAAAGTCTAAGGAGGCTAGGGCTTTTCAGCTTGGAGAAGAGACGGCTGAGGGGATACATGATAGAGATATATAAAATAATGAGTGGAGTGGAACAGGTGGATGTGAAGCGTCTTCACGCTTTCCAGAAATACTAGGACTAGGGGGCATGCAATGAAACTACAGTGTAATAAATTTAAAACAAATCGGAGAAAAGTTTTCTTCACCCAACGCATAATTAGACTCTGGAATTCGTTGCCAGAGAACGTGGTGAATGCGGTTAGCTTAGCAGAGTTTAAAAAGGGGTTAGACGGTTTCCTAAAGGACAAGTCCATAAACCACTACTAAATGGACTTGGGAAAAATCCACAATTCCAGGAATAGCATGTATAGAATGTTTGTACATTTCGGAAGCTTGCCAGGTGCCCTTGTCCTGGATTGGCCGCTGTCGTGGACAGGATGCTGGGCTCGATGGACCCTTGGTCCCAGTGTGGCATTATAAGTGTTTGAGGCTTCTGCAGATGAGGACGAGGACAGAATCTGCAGGGACGGGACGGAGACAGGGCCTGCGGGGACGGGGTGGTGACAGAGACGGAACCCACGGGGATGGGGCAGGGATGGAGACAAACTTTGTCCCCGTGTCCTTCTCTAGTTATGCACTAAGGAACTTAACTGGACATTTTTAAAGAATAGCACCTAGTACTTACGCACATAACTGCCAATTATTGGTGCCAGTCATGTGCACAAGTGCTATATTATTCTGTGTATATGATTGGCGCCTAACTTTAGTTGCACATAATAGAATCGAACAAGTTGCTCATCCCCTACTGCCCTTCCTGCAGCCTTTGCTCCTCCTCCAATAACCTACTGTGTGTCCCGTCGCCTTCAGCTTTGCATCTCTCAATCTCCCGAGATACCACATTTTGAGGGGTGTGCTCAAATCTCCAGCACTGTATAAAACAGCACCGGAGAATACCGCCATTACACTGCGGAAAAAGAACTTCCCATTGCCTGGTGCTAATGGTATGCAAATTTTATATGCACTGTTAGCGCTGACCATTGAGAAGTAAAAGGGGGGGGGGGAACGTGCTCAGTACATGTGCACAAGTTCTGTGTGTTCCTCTTGTGCTGTTGCAGCTCCTTCCTGCACCTGTTTGACTGAAGAGATCTGTGGTGTCTGTTCTTCTGTATCAATGTAGGTCTATTCTTCCCCTACCCTAAAAATAAAATAAAGATTTATATAAAAGTCAGACATACTGTTCACCCTTGTCTGCCAACTATTTTGGCTACATGTAGCTGTACACGGGAACACATTCAGTCACACATGGAGCTTTCATCATTGTCCAGCCCTAGCAGTGAAAGCTGATCGATTGTAATTAGAAGGGCTCTGGTCATCCAGGTTTTGCCGCTGCCTCTGCCGCTTCTGTTCCTCGTCACAGCTGCCAGAAGCACCGGTCTCCCTGTTCCTCCCCTGCTCGGCACAACCCTAATGCCAGCTCCGAGCTGGCATAGGGTTTGCTGCGGGAAAAATGCCCTTGTTTGGTGCTTCCCCTGCTGAGCGTTGGGATGGAATGAGGGATGCCCTTTTTTAACATACATTTGCATGCTCATTGTGCCCAGAGCTGGCAAGCTCATTGTTTCATGCAGTCATTGGCGCTGAGCATTTGGTGAGAACAAATATTGGTGCTAGTCCAGCGCTAATGGCCTCTAGCACTTGCATTTGCTTCTGAACATCAGGACCTTTGGAACTCTCTCCCCTTTGCCCTTAGATCAGCTGTGCCTTTGCAGTCATTTAAAGCACTTCTGAAATCTCTTTTATTGTCCGATTACTTTGACTCTGCTGTCTCATGATGTTCCACTCTTTTTGGCCTTCCTTTTTAGCCTTACCCCTCTCTTTCCATCCTAGTCTTCACTCCTCCCCCACCCCTCTTCCCTTTACCCTTGGCTTGCCTTCCCTTTTGCCTACCCTCACCTCCTATTTTCTTCATCAACATTGGCTAGAATTATTCTGCTGTGTAAGCCATTTAGTTGCCTGTCCAGGATCAATTTTGTGGTATATCAAGGATACAAATAAATAAATAAATAAACTTGCCCTTATTGTATGCAAAGTGTTGTGAATGATGTGTATGACTGAATAGGGCATTGTTTGGTTATTCCATATCATGATATTTTGACTGTAGTTGCTGCAAAGCATTATGGAAATAATAGTAAAGGAAATAGGGGTCTTTCTGACTGTAGCAGCCCTCTGAATTGTTTTTAATATATGTGGCTGTCTGCCCTCTGGGAGCAGTGGAGAGGGTGGGGAAAAAAAGTTAGTATGTGGCACTGAGGTTGTTAGTGAAATGGTTGTGGAGGTCCCTCTTCCTTTCATATTAGGGATTATTTTTTGTATGTTTTGGTTGTATTCGTTGGACTTTTTTTTTTACTCCGGAGCAAGGTCATTGATGGGTCCTTTTACAACCCTGCGGTAGAGCTACCGCAGTGTTGTCATGTTCCAATCCAGCACTATCACCAGCCTTCTACAGGAGCCAATGGTAGTGCAGCCCCCAGTGCATGCCATTTCCAGCATGACAGGAAATTTTTGTTTTTTCTTTACTGCTGGGGGCTTACCCGGCAGTAATTGGGCAGCTCCACATGCTTACTGGTTACCACCAGGTTAGCACGGGAGCCCTTACCACTTCCTCAATAGCCGTTTACCTGCTGTGGCATGTGGTGAATCCACGTGCTGATACTACCTCAGGGCCCCTTTTACCATAGCTTGGTAAAAGAGGCCCTGAGTGCACACTTTTGAAAGCGGGCACAATATTTGGGGAAAATGGCTCTGTCTTTGTGAGCAGTTTACTCTCCTTGCCTGATAGCTTGTGCTTGTGCATTGTTCACGCATGCACAATGATGCTATATCAGGAATGGAGTGTGCACTGTATAAGAACGAGTGTTCCCTGTTCTCAAATTGTGTGCCGTCTTTTAAAAGAGTATGTACTCTCTATCGGCAAACATAGATTTTCATGTGTTTTTTTTTTAATGCTCATTTTCTGGTTTTAATAACATGCAACAATTAAGGATATATTGTTTTGACACTTTGTATTTCATTGCAAACATCCCCATTTCATACAATCTTTTTTTTTTTTTAACCCAAGGAAAGCATTTTTTCTTAGTAATTTTTTTTCAGTCATTGAAATTTGTCTAAACCTTAAAGGTAACAGAAACCACAGTGGCACAATTTGAAATTGATGAATAAATCAGTTTCTTTAGCTGTCTGACCCTGAAAGTCACTTATTCAGTGATGATATGTAATTGATTGAATATGTGTTATGAGGTGATTTTAGAAAAATTGTGAAGGTAAAACTCAGACCCTTAAAGAAAAATGAAACAACTATTTCTTGCTAAGTTAGGCTTGATATCTTGAACTATAGTGCCGCAGAGAAGACTGAACCTGAAGTACAAATTGGTTTGTTGACAGGTTTTGTCAACGTAAAGCTCTCTTGCCTCTTAAGAGAGCCAGATCAGTAGCAGAAAAATTATTAAAAGGGTGAAGAAGCTTTCTGTGACTTTGAGCAGAAAAGGAACAACACCTACAAAACCAACTCCCATCAAATTGAATTACAAGTGTTGCATTCTTCTGTGTTTAAATGGAGCTGTTATAGGATGGGCCTTACAGATTGTTTTGGCAAATAACTACAATTTATTTGAATTTCAGGAGATGAGAGGCAAGGCACTTAGGGACGTCTTCAATGTTTCCATAACAATAGAAAATTATCCCCTTTCTCTTTGAAGTGTGGTTTCTTCGTGATGCCAACTTCAACATGGAAGGGCTAGTACAGGTGGCACAAATTATTATTTTTCTAACTTTTAAAAGATTTCAATTTATATCAGTTTACTCATGCTCCTTGAGGGCATGTAGTCACTAAAATATGAAACTCTGTTCACACAGAAGTCAAGTTTTTGTGATATAACCTCCTGATTCTATAAACGTGCGTGTGCACAAGTTATAGGATAATGTCAATTATGTACATAACTTAATTGCTAATTAGTTGCTAATTAGCTATAATTGGCATTAATTTACACTAATATACAGCTACATGCATAACTGCCCTTAGTTGTACTCTGTAAATTGTATGCACAAAATCCAAAATCCACGTGCGCTTGTGAGAACAGGCTATCGCAAAACACATGAATGTGTTTTACAGTTTTTGCATGGTAGCCCCAGCATTTCTTTTTTTTTTTTTTAAATCTTTATGAGAAGGGGCATGTCATGGGCAGAGATTGGGTGTTTCTGCCTTACCTCACTAGCACGTTATGAGTAGCGTGCTCTAACTGAATAACACATAGTTATCACAGAAGCACGAGTGCCTCCTAAATAGAAGGTGGTTAGTGCTTCTACTTAATTTGTACAGCGCTGCGTAACCCTAGTAGCGCTCTAGAAATGTTAAGTAGTAGTAGTTCTACTTAATTTTTTGCAGGTCTCACATGCTATTTGGAACATTAGCACATGACCTGCACATTTTTTAAAAAGCCCTGAAAAAGTGCCGCTTTAAATCAACGTGTGAGAAAGTTCTGTGTTAAAATGTGTTTGAGTCCAGATTTTGCACGTTATTAAAAGGGTCTCTTAGAAATTCTATGTGCTTCTCCTATGCTTTCCTGAATTCAGATAGTCTTGGTCTCCACCACCTCCACCAGGAAACCGATCCGTGCATCCTCCACCCTTTCAATAAAGTATTTCCTTGGATTACTCCTGAGTCTATCCGCTGAGAAAAATGTAGGCAGATAAAGATGGCAGTGGTTTCCCAACCTGATCCTGGAGGCACCCCATCCAGTCTGGTTTTTAGAGTATTTACAATTAATATTCATGAGCTAGATTTGCATGAGGTGGGGGCAGTGCATGCAAATCTCTTTCATGAATATTCATTGGGGATATCCTGAAATGCCATCTATTGTCCCATCCAGTCTTTCATCTTATGCCCCTCCCCCTCATTCTAGAGCTTCCTTTCAACTGAAAGAGACTTGCCTGCTGAACATTTATGTCATGAAGGTATTTAAATGTCTCTATCATATCATATCTTTTCTCTTCTGCCATCCTTACTCATTAACACAGTAACTTACAACATACACTGGCTTGGATATAAGTACTTCTTTTTTTACATCATTACGGAGCCTGCTAATGAAATGATGCTTTTTGTTGCTGCCAGAGCCAGCAGTAAGGGTAACTAGTACCTTGGTGGGGAAATAGAAATTGGTGACCCTACCCCCCTTCCTTACTGGTTCTGGTAATGGCTCTGGCATAATGTCCTCCTTTTTTTTCTCCTGTGCTCAGAATTCCCCCTCTTTCTGCTCTCCCACCCTCTTCCCAATACTGTTATCACTTTCTCTTCCTGTTTGCCTACATGATATGGAAGAGCACAAGGGGGCATGGGAGTCAAAATGAAAATATTTCCCTTCAGCATAGCACCCTCTGCAGCCATACACACCCCAAAAGTCAATCTGCCAAAAATCTAGTTCTTTTCAAAGATGTCTCCTAAGGTTCTATTCTAGCTAATATTGTCTTTTGGTAACCAGTTAAGCTGATATTCAGCTATTTACACATGCATCTAATACGTGTCAATTTGGAACTGCCAGCCGGCTACCGCGTGCCCCGGGTGCTAATTCCATTTTCTATGCACGTCCGATACACGCATCCAAAAATACTTTTTACCGCGTGGCACTAACCGGGCGGTAATCAGCAATGTACTCTTGCTGATGATTACTGCCTGGTTAACGCGTGAGACCTTACTGCTAAGTCAATGGGTGGTGGTAAGGTCTCAGGCCCAAAATGGACATGCTCCAATTTTTATTTTGCCACACATCCATTTTCAGCCACAAAAAGGCCATTTTTTGCAGGCACGCTGAAAAAGGAACCTGTGCACATCCAATACACGTGCCTACAGCAGAGCAGGTCATTTTTCAGCACACATTAGTAAAAGGACCCCTCCACTAAACATAGCCAGTTTTGGTGCTACATATCCACACCTAACCAGTTATCTACCACTAAATATCCGCGGTTAGGTGCTAAAATGCTATTTAACCAGACAGGAGCCGTTCCTGGCCGACTTCATAGTTTTGAATATCAGGGGCGGTTGTCTTTTGGAAGCAGTGAGAATTTAAATTATTTTCAGATCCTGAGGGCATTTTAGAGTTAACATATTAAAAGTAATCAGTAACAGATGTTAGAAGCTGATGTGAAACCTTTTGATAATGAAGCATTTTTTTCAGTCAGAAGTAGGTCCACAAGAGTAACAGAAGAACCCACTGTAATGCTTTTAAATCATTCTCTGTGTTTTTATTTCTTTAACTATAGTGGCTGCACTGTGGATTTTTATGTGCTTCAGGATTTTGTCCCATGGTAATTTATCTCATTTATTGTCTCAAACACTTATCTTCTAGCTCCCGTTTTGCAGGATTTAACATGCTACTCTGCTTATTGTAGTGCATAATTTGATGCTACTCAGACCAGTCCTCGGGATTCCTGCTCCTCTCCCAGCCAGTTTGATTTTAAGATATTCCTAATGAATATGCATATAACCATCAGTTTGACTAATATTTTTTACTTTTTACTATATTTATACACATTACAATATACATTCCTTCATTGTTATTTATTAATTAGCATATCTTTACATCCATACTTTCAATGTGTAATTGTTGATGTTGTTTGAATAAAGTCTCCTGAAGTAAAATGAAACACAGCCTGTGTAGAGACCCGATTGATGATTGAATGCGATTGATACGTGTGATTAAAATCCAGACAAGTCTCCTTGTGAAGATATATCTTGTGAAGATTTCACATCTATTGGTGTTTAAGATCAAGATCACCGTGAGGAAAATTCATGGTTCAAACACTGATTAATCATCGCTTGGACTAACCTTGTAAGACTACTGTGGACAACACAATATGTGGGACATTATTATGTTATAAAGTCCAGAGGATTGTTGTTTGAGGAGATTTGTTGGGTGAATGTGAGATTTATTTGTTTGAAAGTATGGATGTAAAGATATGCTAATTAATAAATAACAATGAAGGAATGTATATCGTAATGTGTATAAATATAGTAAAAGGTAAAAAATATTAGTCAAACTGATGGTTATGTGATACAGGTGACCAATTAAATGTAAGTGTAACCCTTGTAGTGATAGTAATTATGAATATGCATGAGATATTTGCATATATTGGAATGCTACACGCATATATCTCAACCATATTCAGGAACAAGGATGGTCTAGTTTAGAGCCATGGGCCAAGAACTAAGAAAAATAGAGTTCAAATTCCACTTCCATCATAATATTCCTTGCAAGTTAGGGTTTGTTAGTCACAGTAAGCTGAGCACTTAATTTTGGAAGCCTAAATTTATTCCCTATTTTCTATCAAACTTAGGAGCCTAAGAGGCCGTTTTATTAAACCATGTTAAGCACTTAGGACTAGATTTTGTATATGGCACCTGAAAAATTGGCTCAGAAAATATTTCCATCTAGGCATATTATGTAAACCATGCCTAGATTTAGGCGCAATTATAGAATATGCCTAGTGGTATTATAGAATACGCCTATTAGCCATGCCTGTGCCTAACTCTAGGTGCATCCATTTTTGCCAAGTAAAACTTGGTGTAAATACCAACACCTAAGTTAGGTACAGGCAGAGCCGGTGTATTCTATAAACATGCGCGTAGATTTTTGGAATGCTCACGATCTGCCCATTCCATGCCCATGGCCACACCCCCTTTTTGGCAGTGTGCAGTGGAATTTGTGCACCACTTTACAGAATACGCCTAGCAAGTTGTGTGGATAAATTCTAATTAATGTCAATTAGTGTCAACACCTTAAGTGGCAATTATTGGCACTGATTGGCTTGTTAAGTAATTAAATTGACTGGATTTGCATGCACAATTTCGGTCACACTATATAGAATCCGGGGGTTAATGCATGGTTTACTGCATAGTAATGGCTAGCGCATAACTGCATTAAGGGGCTTTGCAGTTGTTTTGAAGTTACCACGCATTAAGAGGGCAGCTCTATAAAGAGCACTAAAAGTTAGGCACCCAAAATCTAGGTGCAAATCTAGTATTCTGTAACAGGACATTTGTGTGCCTACCCCTGGATTCTATATATGGCGCCCAAAGTTCAGTGTTGAACTTTGCACGTACATCAGAGATGCATGCACAAATCAAAGGTGCCCTAAATGACCAAATGACCACTGGAAGGATTAAGGCATAACCCACTTACTCCCTCAGTGGTCACTGACCCCCTCCCAGCCCCCTATGATGTGACAGTGGCAGCACATACCAAGCTCTGACAACTTCAGATATGATGGCCTTTCCTATTAGAGCAGCAAGCAGGTCCCAGGAATAGCCTAGTGGACTGTACAGAAGGGGACACAGGCCCATATCCCATACTAACTGGTACACTTGTGGTGGAACATGTGAGCTCGCCAAAATACACTAAATACTTACTGTGCCTACTTATAGGTGACACCTGTAAGCATAATGGCTATTGTAGTGATGTACAGTTGGGTACAGTAGGTTTTGGATGGGGTTTGGAGAGCTCACCATACAATATAAGAAGACCTTTTTATGTGAAGCCCACTCCAGTGCCCCAAAGGGTGTCTCACTGTTCTGCTGGGATGTCTGTGTGGCCAGTCTGCTATGAATGCTGTCCCCCCACCCCCATACACACACATCCCAATGGTTTGTTTTTGTGTATTTTTCCTTTGGACATTTATTTCCAAAAATGGCCCTAAAAGATGGATGTACTGAGCACAAAAATGTCTAGTAAATGGCCATTATTAAAACAACCCCCCCCCCCCAAATGGACATTTTTCTGATTTCAAAATGGCAATGTCTGCTACTGGATTTGTGGATATTTTTCACAAAATGTCCAAAACTGGAATTTGTCATATCGAAAATGCCCCTCATAGTGGTAGATTTCCAAAAACATAAGTTCTTCCATGATGATAAAAAATAGAACTAACTCCCTGCACTGCACCCCCTCTCTCCCCTGCCCCTGATCAACAATACCTGGGTAAGCATAGGAAGGGGGGCATTACGGAGACGTTTTTGGAAAGTTACCAATGCACACTTCATTTGTAGAAATGTTCTCGTGTACTTTGCATCAGCATTCAGCACAGTGTGCAGCAGTACCAGATGCTGTTTAAGGTTTGAATTACACGAGAACAAGGCTATGTGCTAAGTTTAATGTGTTCGAACTCAGGAGGCAGACGAAAGAACTAGAATGAGGAAGTGTTCAACTCTCTTATTTGGAAATGTTCATTTGGCTTCACCAAATGTGTGGAATAAGACACGTGAGATATTACTTTCTCCTCTCCACAGTCAGTGACTGATTAGGAATTCTCTGACAGGCTGTATATTTCTGGACACATGGAAAGGTAACAATATGCCTTATAGATGCAGATTTACTGTGACTGGGATTCTGGCTGGGGAACTGTTCCAAGTCAGCCGGTTGAAGATTAGCATCACAGCTACAGAATGTAGTGAAGCCTGATGCAGAATTCATTTACCTTCCTTAGAAAGTCCATAGCACTACAACCACTTTGATCGTTGTGCTTCCTGTTAAGGGTAAAGTATGTCCATGCAGAAACCAAGGTGATGCTTACTCTGTGGGAGATAGTTCTGAGAAAAGGGAAAGGACTGCAGTTCTCAATGAGTGTGTGTTCTCAGAGAGATTATGCTTATAACTGTACAGAATAGGGCGATGGGTGTCTGATCTAAAGGCTGGTAGTTATTTGGGTTCAGGTCTGAATACTATCGGAATCCAGATAAAAATGCCAGGGTCCGCTTGATGCCTGGATATTCAGCGATGGTATCTGGATATGGATCAGTGTTGAATATCTGGGTATACAAAGCCTGTGGCAGCCGGTGTTTAAAAAAAATGCTGACTGCCATGGATTGAATATTGACCTGCATGTTCTTTATACTGTGCTAAAGCTCCATATCTAAAATAAAGACTCTAAGAAACATCTAATATGCTCAAAAGACTCAGATGCAATACAGATCACTGAGATAAGAATGTCCCATAAAGCCAAGTTTAATTTCCTCTGGAAAGAAAGATATGAGATCTCAATGCAACTTCAGTGTCAATTGATTCCAGAAATATGGTGACTTGCTCACCAAAGATATCACTTGACTGACAATGGCAGATACAAATCAAGGTAAGGTATGCACAAAAAGTAGCACACGTGAAATTATCTTGTTGGGCAGACTGGATGGACCATGCAGGTCTTTTTCTGCCGTCATCTACTATGTTATATGTTACTATGAATGCCTAAATCAAGGTGCCAAGTTTTACAATTTGCTTTCAACCCCCCTAATTCTATACAGTGTGCCAAAAATTTGGTATTGACTTGGCAGACCACAGTGTCAAACCAGCAGTTACACACATAAATGCACTTTGACGCTATTCTGTAAACTGGCAAAACTACAAGGGGGGTGGGGAGGAAGTTGCCGTAGGAGAGGCATGGTGAGTCATGGGCATTGCAACTGTTCCAGCACGTGCTTTATAGAATTATCAGTTGCATGCATAAGGTGCTGTATTTAAGCATAAATATTTACACCTTAGAGCAGGCATAAGCATTCACATATAAATGTAAGTGCATATGGATTTGATTTGTAGATGTGCTGTTATAAAATACTAACTTTTAGCACCCTCTGTAGAAAATTAAACTGTCAGTCAGAGAGAGATCCTTATTTCCTTGAACTGCATTACACAGAAAAAAAATCTCTTTTTCTGAAAACTGTGAAGAACCCGTAACCTATTCCTGACCTATTTTGCTTGATATCTGATTTGACTGCTTGCTAAATCTCTCTTCTGTAACATGAAAGCAGAGCAACTAGACTTACAAAGTAGGAGTGCATTCAACTACCCAGACAAATATGAATTTGTTTTCACGATGTGTATTCAACAAGCGCCGCATTGTATTTGGGTGAACAATTTGCCTTTCATTCCTATAAATTACTATGGCCTTTTTTTATGTACAGCAGTCCAAGTAAAAGTCCATTTTCAAAGCCTGCCTTTGTTAGAGCCAAGCTCCACAACTTTATACAGTTGACAATGAATGGACCAAAGCCCTTCCTGAAAAGTACCATAAGTTCTCATTAGGGTGGCAGCATGCTTTACTGACACAGTGGCTACCATTTATCACGCTGCATAACAGAAGAAATGTTTCTGCCACTCTTTAGCCATAGGCATTGCTCTTTTGTTCAATGCATATTAAAAATCTATTCTAAGCTATTTCTTCTTTTTTTTTGGGGGGGGGGGGGGAGGAAGAAAGACTTCACAGGCTACTCCTAATCTTTGGGGCCCTTTTACTAAAGCACATTAAGGATTGCAGATATCAACTTGGGCTATCATTAAGAAGACATGCTATTTTAGCACAGGTTCCATTTTGTGCCGTGAGACCTAGTTACTAATAACTGGGATTATGGTTCTTAGACATTGGTGGAATGAGACATTATGACATCACAATATCAGCTCTGGCTACCAGAGACTGAAACTGTTCACACCAAGGGGGGAAGTTATCAATATAGGTTACTATTAAGATGTGTTGTTTTACCACTAATGCATGCTGTTTTAGCACAGGATCCCATTTTATGCAGTGTGACCTAGTTACTAAGAAAGGATAGGGAAAGGAAATGGGACTTGATATACCGCCTTTCTGTGGTTAAAATCAAAGCGGTTTCTGTACTATATACAGGTACTTATTTTGTACCTGGGGCAATGGAATCACAAGGTGCTGGGGTTAACAGTAAAATCACACATCTTAAGCTCACATTAGTAGCTCCCTACAGTTAATTAAAGAAAAAAGAAATGTCTCTAGAAATTGAAATCACTGCTACATATAATAAAAGTGAACCAAATGTAGGATAGTCAAGCTATTGTGACATCACTGATGAGATTTGCTCATATGCATTGGTGGAATGAGGCATTATGACATCACAATATCAGACTGAAACTGTTCACACCAAGGGAGGAAGTTATCAATAAGGGCTACCGTTAAGATGTGTTATTTTACAATTAACTTGGGCTGTTTTAGCACAGGTTCCCTTTTTATGCAATGAGACTTAAGTACTAATAACCTAGGTTGACAGTAAAATACTACTACTTCTACTACTACTTAACATTTATAAAGCGCTACCAGGGTTACGCAGCGCTGTACAATTTAACACAGAGGACAGTCCCTGCTTGAAGGAGCTTACAATCTAAAGGACAAAAAAGTGCAATCAATCAAATTGGGGCAGTCTAGATTTCCTGAATAGATGAATAATGGTTAGGTGCCGAAAGGGACATTGAAGAGGTGGGCTTTGAGCAAGGATTTGAAGATGGGCAGGGAGGGGGCTTGGCGTATGGGCTCAGGGAGTTTATTCCAAGCATAGGGTGAGGCGAGGCAGAAAGGGCGAAGCCTGGAGTTGGCGGTGGTGGAGAAGGGTACTGAGAGGAGGGATTTGTCCTGTGAGCGGAGGTTATGGGTAGGAGCGTAAGGGGAGATTAGGGTAGAGAGGTAATGAGGGGCTGCAGATTGAGTGCATTTGTAGGTTAATAAGAGAAGCTTGAATTGTATGCGGTACCTGATCGGAAGCCAGTGAAGTGACTTGAGGAGAGGGGTGATATGAGCATATTGGTCTAGGCGGAAGATAAGACACGCAGCACAGTTCTGAATGGATTGAAGGGGGGATAGATGGTTAAGTGGGAGGCCAGTGAGAAGTAGGTTGCAGTAGTCAAGGCGAGAGGTAATGAGAGAGTGGATGAGAGTATGGGTGGTGTGCTCAGAGAGGAAAGGGCGAATTTTGCTGCTGATATAGAGAAAGAAGCGACAGGTCTTGGCTGTCTGCTGGATATGCGCAAAGAGGGAGGAGTCGAAGATGACTCCGAGGTTGCGGGCAGATGAGACGTGGAGGATGAGGGTGTTATCAACTGAAATAGAGAGTGGAGGGAGAGGAGAAGTGGGTTTGGGTGGAAAGACAATGAGTTTGGTCTTGGCCATGTTCAGTTTCAGGTGGCGGTTGGACATCCAGGCGGCAATGTTGGATAAGCAGGCTGATACTTTGGCCTGGGTTTCTGCACTGGTCAGGTGTGGAGAGATAAAGCTGGGTGTCGTCAGCATAAAGATGATATTGGAAACCATGAGATGAGATCAGTGAGCCCAGGGAAGAGGTGTACTACTACTACTACTACTACTACTATTTAGCATTTCTATAGCGCTACAAGGCGTACGCAGCGCTGCACAAACATAGAAGAAAGACAGTCCCTGCTCAAAGAGCTTACAATCTAATAGACAAAAAATAAAGTAAGCAAATCAAATCAATTAATGTGTACAGGAAGGAGGAGAGGAGGGTAGGTGGAGGTGAGTGGTTACAAGTGGTTACGAGTCAAAAGCAATGTTAAAGAGGTGGGTTTTCAGTCTAGATTTAAAGGTGGCCAAGGATGGGGCAAGACGTAGGGGCTCAGGAAGTTTATTCCAGGCATAGGGTGCAGCGAGACAGAAGGCGCGAAGTCTGGAGTTGGCAGTAGTGGAGAAGGGAACAGATAAGAAGGATTTATCCATGGAGCGGAGTGCACGGGAAGGGGTGTAGGGAAGGACGAGTGTGGAGAGATACTGGGGAGCAGCAAAGTGAGTACATTTATAGGTTAGTAGAAGAAGTTTGAACAGTGTACGAAAACAGATAGGGAGCCAGTGAAGCGACTTGAGGAGAGGGGTAGTATGAGTAAAGCGACCCTGGCGGAAGACAAGACGGGCAGCAGAGTTTTGAACCGATTGGAGAGGGGAGAGGTGACTAAGTGGGAGGCCAGCAAGAAGCAGATTGCAGTAGTCTAAACGAGAGGTGACAAGGGTGTTGATGAGGGTTTTGGTAGAGTGCTCGGAAAGAAAGGGGCGGATTTTACGGATGTTGTAAAGAAAGAAACGACAGGTCTTGGCGATCTGCTGGATATGATCAGAGAAGGAGAGAGAAGAGTCAAAGATGACCCCAAGGTTTCGAGCTGAGGAGACAGGGAGAATGAGAGAGCCATCAACATAATTAGAAAATGGGGGAAGGTGGGTTTGGGGGGGGGGGGGGGGGGGAAATGAGAAGCTCGGTTTTGGTCATGTTTAATTTCAGGTGGCGTTGAGACATCCAGACAGCAATGTCAGACAAGCACGCTGAAACTTTGGTTTGGATGCAAGGTGAGATATCAGGGGTAGAAAGGTAGATTTGGGAGTCATCAGCATAGAGATGGTAGGAAAAGCCATGGGATGAGATTAATGAACCAAGGGAAGAAGTGTAGATAGAAAAGAGGAGGGGACCAAGAACAGAACCCTGAGGTACGCCGACAGGCAGAGGGATAGAAGTAGAAGAGGATCCACCAGAGTGAACACTGAAGGTGCGGAGGGAGAGGTAAGAAGAGAACCAGGAAAGGACAGAGCCCTGGAATCCAAGTGAGGACAGGGTATCGAGGAGTATGCTGTGATCGACAGTGTCAAAAGCAGCGGAAAGATCAAGAAGAATGAGGATGGAATAGAGACCTCTGGATTTAGCCAGTAATAGGTCATTGGAGACTTTAGTAAGCACAGTTTCGGTTGAGTGGAGAGGGCGAAAACCAGATTGTAGTGGGTCAAGAATAGCATGTGAGGACAGAAAATCAAGGCAGCGGCACTGAACAGCACGCTCAAGTAATTTGGAGAGAAAGGGAAGGAGGGAGATGGGTCGGTAATTAGAGGGACAAGTAGGGTCGAGTGAAGGCTTCTTAAGGAGAGGTATGACCACAGCATGTTTAAAGGCAGCAGGGACAGTCGCAGTGGAAAGTGAGAGGTTGAGAATGTGACAGATAAAAGGAATAAGAGCAGGAGAGATGGCATTAAGAAGGTGGGTGGGAATGGGATCAGAGGAACAGGTGGTACATTTTGAGGAAGAAAGGAGAAGTGTAGTTTCCTCAATAGTAACTTCAGGAAAGGAGGAAAGGGAATGAGGGGGAGGAGAGAGAGGGCAACAGACTAGTGGAGGGAGAGGTGGCGAGGTAGAGAATGCAAGGTTTATCTTTTGAACCTTGTCGTGAAAGAATTCTGCAAGGGTCTGAGGAGATAATGAAGGGGGAGTTGGGGGAGAGGGCACCTTGAGGAGAGAGTTCAATGTGGTGAAGAGAAGTCGAGGGTTAGAGCCAAGAGAGTTGGTCAGTTGGATATAATAATCCTGTTTGGCGCTTAAAAGAGCAGATTGGAAGGAGGTCAGCATGAACTTAAAGTGTAAGAAATCAGCAAGTGCCTGAGATTTCCGCCAGAGGCGTTCGGCGGAGCGGGTACAGGAACGTAGGTAGTGGATATTAGAAGTCAGCCAAGGCTGGGGTTTTGTACGCCTTATAGAGCGGGTCATCAAAGATGCAAGAGTGTCTAAGGCAGAGGATAGAATATTGTTGTAAGAAGAAACAGCCTCGTTGACAGACATGGATGGTGCCACTTTCCCTCCAGGCCTGCCCACCCAACATCCCCCAGGGTTTAAATCTTTTTTTTTTTTTTACCTCTGTCAAAGTGGCTGCGTCATTGAAAGCCCTGCCCATTGAGCCTTCCATTCGTGATTTTGTTCCTTCAGAGTCCCGCCTTCTGACGTCATTTCCTCTTTCCACGAAGGCGGGACTCTGAGGGAACAAACTCAGGAAGGGAAGGCTAAGACGGGCAGGGTTTTCAATGACGCGGCCGCTTTGACGGCGGTAATAAAAAAAGATTTAAACCACGCAGGGCGCTGTGGCAGGAAGTAAAGGAGGGATGTTAGGGGGAGAAGAGGGCAGGCAGGTGGAATGGGAAGGGAGGATGGGGCAAAGGAGAATCGCTGGACATGGGTGGGAGGGGAGGGCAGGGGAGAGAGGAGAGTTGCTGGGTATGGATGGCTGGAGGGGGGCAGGGGAGAGAAGAGAATCACTGGGTATGGATGGATAGAGGAGGTTGGGGAGAGAAGAGAATTACTGGGTATGGATGGATAGAGGGAGGCAGGGGAGAGAAGAGAATAGCTGGGGATGGATGGATGGAGGGGGCAGGGGAGAGAAGAGAATTGCTGGGTATGGATGGATGGATGGAGGGAGGCAGGGCAGAGAACAGAATTGCTGGATATGGATGGAGGGAGGACGGGAGAGGAGAGAATTGCTGGATATGGGTGGATGGAGGGGAGAAGAGAGTTGCTGAACATGGGTGGATGGAGGGGATAGGAGAGTTGCTGGACATGGGTGGATGGAGGGGAGGGCAGGGGAGAGGAGGTTTGCTGGACATGGATGGAGGAGAGGGAAGGGAGAGAGAAGAAATGCTAGACATGGATGGAGGGAAGGAAAGAGTGAGGAAGGAGATGAGATGAGGGAAAAGGAAGAGAAGAGAAAAACTGCACATGATGAAGAAAATAGGCAGAAGCTGGATCCACTGGACAGTCAAGTCTGCGAAGGACCCAGCTTTTACTTACGGATGTAGGGCAAGAAATAAAGAAGAAAGGCAGAAAGTAAAGAAATAAATGGAAAGCATGCCCTGGAAACGGAGTTAAGAGGACAAATAGCAGCAGAATCAGATACTGGGCCAGCATGATCAGAAAAAGTCACCAGACAACAAAGGTAGAAAAATATCATTTTATTTTCATTATAGTGTTTGGAATATGTCCACTTTGAGAATCAGGTGCTCAGCATTAAAAGTTTATATTTATTTACTTATTTATGGCATTTTATCCCACATTAAATATGAATTAGATTGGAACCTGGGATCATTTAATTTTTTTTTCCTGGAGAGAGTAATGCATTGCCCCCCCCCCAGGCTCTCTCCCCGGCTATAGCCAGCTCTGCAACTTTGAGGGGAGGCGCAGAGGTGGACAAGGGGCGTAGAAGTGGACGGGGGGGGGGGGGAGCGCATAGGTGGACCGGGGAGAGAGCCGGTTGTTAAACATTTACCAGCAGACCACTGTCTAGTGCCCACCCATCCAACCTGTTGGCCCACCCAAAAATTGCCTTCTGGCTACACCACTGGGGTGGCAGTAGCTGCGTCCCGAGTGGGGGGAGGCAGCAGCCCTGCCCCTGGCCCAGTTTTGTCTCTTGGTGACCCTAGTCAAGCATGTCCTGTGCAGTTACTGCAGGGAAATGCTTATTAGCACATGTTAAACCTGGTTGCAAATAGTATGGATACACCTAGTGCCTCCTCTTGAGGAAGTGGCAAGTGAACCCATGTTATCTGTGCAAGTGCCAGCATGTAGTAAGTACCTCACGCTAATTGTAGCATGCAGGCCACACTGATTTTCCACCCATGACCTGTCTAGTTCCTGCCCCCGACACATTCAGTTAACATGTAATAGCGCGTACTGTTATTAAACTGTGATAGTAGCTATTGCGCTTGTCTGGTAACAGTTACCTCATGTTAATTCACATATTAACTGCTTAGCATGCTTTAATAACAAGTCCCCTTAGATTCCAAGTTCTCTGCCAATTAGGGGATAATTTTTAAAATTAATTTATTGAACATGCACAAAATGGATTTATGAGGAAGCAGCTTGTTAGAAACTGTTGACATTGTGTAATACTATTCTCTGTGCTTACTTATCTGTGATGAGCACAGGTGTTCCCAGAGGCAAAGCTGTGGCATAATTTGAATTGATGTAAGTTTCCGTAAAAACCTGCATGTATGAAATAGGTGTAAATCTATGTGTGCAATTTCAGTTCAGTAATTTCCAAAGGGAAATTATGCATGCACGTTCCTTTTGAAAATTGGTATAATTTGTGTATATACCACCCGTGTTAGGCAGTTTGTTACAAAATGACCTTCCAGATGAGCCAATATGTTGCCCTTCAACAAGGAAGAAAACAGAAAAGGAAATTAGCAGTGAATGTACTAAGGCCGGTGCTGGGATGGCTTGTACGTTCTGAGTCCCGCATATAGCAATCCGGTTTAGGATGGGCTGTAGAGAGTTTTGACAGAAACTCTGGTACTTTGGAATGTGAGGACAGTGCCGGGCAGACTTTTACGGTCTGTGTCCCACAATTGACAAGATGGATTCGGATAGGCTTGCGTGGGCTTTGACAGAAACTCCGGTAGTTAGAACATAAGGACAGAGCCGGGTGGACTTCTACGGTCTACGTCCCAGAAACAGCAAGGAAAGATGGTGATCAAGTATATAATATCACGTTCATTGTTGATTTAATCATGAATTGATAATGAATGTGATTATTGGGCAGACTGGATGGACCATTCAGGTGTTTATCTGCTGTCACTTACTATTGGGCTCATTTTCGAAAGAGGATGCCCATCTTTCGACATAAATCGGAAGATGGACGTCCTCAGCAAAACGTCCAAATCGGTATAATTGAAAGGCGATTTTCGACGTCCCCAACTGCACTCAATCGCAGGGATGGCCAAAGTTCACGGGGGCGTGTCGGAGGTGTAGCGAAGGTGGGAGTTGGGCGTGCCTAACACTTGGATGTCCTTGACCCATAATCGAAAACAAAAAGGACGTCCCTGACAAGCACTTGGACGTTTTCACCTGGACCTGTTTTTCTTACAACTAAGGCACAAAAAAGGTGCCTGAAATGACCAGATGACCACCAGAGAGAATCGGGGATGACCTCCTGTTACTCCCCCAGTGGTCACTAACCCCCTCCCACCCTCAAAAAAACATCTTTAAAAGTATTTTGTGCCAGCCTCTATGCCAGCCTTGGATGTCATACTCAAGTCCGTGACAGCAGCTTGCAGACCCCTGGAGCAGTTTTAGTGGGTGCAGTGTACTTGAGACAGGCGGACCCAGCCCCATCCCCCCCACCTGCTACATTTGTGGAGGAAACATCGAGCCCTTCAAAACCCACCACAAGCCCACTGTACCCACATCTAGGTGCCCCCTTCACCCGTAAGGGCTATGGTAGTGGTGTACAGTTGGGGGAAGTGGGTTTTGGGAGGCTCAGCACACAAGGTAAGGGAGCTATGTACCTGGGATCAATTTATGAAGTCCACTCCAGTGCCCCTTAGGGTGCCCGGTTGGTGTCCTGGCATGTGAGGGGGACCAGTGCACTACAAATGCTGGCTCCTGCCACAACCAAATGGCTTGCATTTGGTCGTTTCTGAGATGGACGTCCTTGGTTTCAATTATCGCTGAAAATCAGAAACGTCCATGTTTAGGGGCGACCAAATTTAAGGATTTGAATGTCCCTGATGATATTTTCGAAACAAAAGATGGACATCCATCTTGTTTCGAAAATATGGGTTTCCCTGCCCCTGGATCGGGACTTTTGCAAGGACGTCCAATTCAAAATTTGGACGTCCCTTTCAAAAATGCCCCTCCACGTAACCATGCCATCATCTTGATTAGATCTCT
This sequence comes from Microcaecilia unicolor, assembly GCF_901765095.1. NCBI lineage: Eukaryota > Metazoa > Chordata > Amphibia > Gymnophiona > Siphonopidae > Microcaecilia > Microcaecilia unicolor. The sequence continues at coordinate 160,860,371 of NC_044038.1, forward strand.
TTTTATTTTAGGTGCCCTTCTACTAAACCGTAGTAAAATTTGCAGTTACCATGACTTAACACCTATTTGGGGGCCTTGTAGGTTGTGCATCAATGTTCACATTAACGTGTGGTACTTGCTCCCGGTTAATGCGGAAGCTCTTAGTGCTGTCCGACATTTACTCCACTTTAGTCAGCACATGGTAAGTGCAACACGTTAAGTGCCAACCCCTTCCATACCCACCCTCTGCCCATGTCCTACCCCCTGACACAAAAGCACTTACCCCCAGATTCTATACATGGCACCCTAACTTGCTAATGTACCAATGTATTTTCTTAACATTCTGAATATGTAAGGTGATGAGATGGCAAAACAATTATGTCGACCAGTTATTTCCACATATCGCCTTGGAGACGTATATTTTCAGTTGCATGACGTACTATGTGGAATAAGCTTCCAGGGCATCTGAGACTTTGTGGGAATGTCGAACAGTTTAAAGTACTTGAAAACTCAGTTTTTTTGAAGACTTTTGTGGACAGATAGTTTTGCTGGAGAGGTGAATTGGTGTGGTTTTCTATGTATTTGCTCAAATTATGTGTGTTTAATTGTAACCCACGTTGGTTAAATTGGAATATAAATGTAGAAAATAAAATTTAAAAAGTGCTAAAGATGCATGTACAACTTAATTGCTTAGCAAGCCCTTAACTATCAATTATTAAGTGCTAACAATCAATTATTGCAGTTAATTGGCATCGATCAGAATTTGTGCTCACATCTGGCTGTGCACTATCCTATAAAACACCACACCAAAATCCCATGGTGAATGTCTGAAAAGAGCGTGTGACCAATGGTGTGTCAGGAGCGTTCCTAAAGGTTTCACATGCAATCTGCCTCAATGTGTCTAAGTTGTGCACCCGCAGTTCAGCAGGTGTAAGTCTGGCACCCAAATTTAAGTGTGAGATCAGCACTTAAGAGCGATTCTATATATGACGCATACCCTTTATAGAATCACGCTTAGCGCCGATCTTTTCCTGCATCCATTCTTGAGAGCCATTTACTCAATCTTAATGCTTGGTTTACCACATGTCAACTGCTAAATTACCACAAAACCCTTTACCACGGCTCTGCATATGCAGTTACCACGTGGCAAACAGCTCATTAAGGGGCCCTTTTACTAAACAGTGGTAGGGATAACACATAGGTAGCACACGCCAAACTGACACTACCACTGGGCTAGCGTGGGCACCCAGCGGTAATTTTGAAGTTGGCGTGCACTGTTTCCCTCGGTAGAAAATAATTTTCTGTTTTGTACTGCGGGGTGGATGCCTGGCGGTAATCAGCAGTGTGACCACATTAGGGCATGCCACCTACATACCGCATGGGAAGCGCATGAGCCCTTACTGCCAAGTCAATGGGTAGCAGTAAGGATACAGGCAGCAATAGCAGCGTGCTACTTTTAATATTGGTGCACGGCCATTTACTGCCCCATTTTTTTTTTTAAGAAAAGCCCGACTGTGGTAAAGAAAAATAGCCCAGTGCATGCCAATTTCATGCAGCCAAACTAGTGAAGGCCACTTTTTACTGCAGCTTAGTAAAAGGTCCCCCGAAGTGCGGAACGCGGTTCAGTAAAAAGGCTCAGTATTAGTACTTGATTTTAATAAACAGGATAATAAAATTGCTTATGAATATTCCTGTTACCATTGTGTTTTTTATAATGACATGTTAGTTTTCCTCAGATATATTTCTGCTGTTTTCTCCTATTGTCGTTTTTGTATATTTTTTTTCTATTTTGCTATTCTGTGTTCTCAAGATCTCTTTCCTTATGCTTGCTGCAAAAATATTCCCATATTGTAATAGCTTTCATCCTCTACTTTGATGCAATGAATGAACATTTTCTCTGTGATCATGCCTGCCTCTGATCTCTTTGAGAAAAACCTAGGGTTGCAGAATGCCATGCACTTTGGGGTCCCATCCCTTTCAAATAATTCATTTAATCTTTATTCTCAACGGAGAGAATTATGCCATCAATGGTTCCAACCTCTGTATTCAAAAACCTTCAAAGTATAAAAGAGGTGCAGAAGCAAACAATTTTCTATGACTATGAATTTCCTGAACAATACATCGTGATATGAGATTCACAGGAGGTAGACGTTAGAAGCTATTTTTGCACAGAGAGGGCAGTGGATGCATAGAATGGTAGTGAAGGTAAAAGAATTCATGGGATAAGCACAGAGTTTTAGCAGCAGTAAAATAATATATTAAAAAAAAAAAGTAAAGAGAAAGTTAGAGATGTAATGAAGTATATGACACTGAAATCAAAATTAAGGAGGGAAATTATCAACATGGGCTTCCATTAAGATGTGTTATTTTACTGTTAACCCCAGTTACTTGTAACTAAGTCTCATTGTGCTAAAATAGGATGAGTCAGTAATAAAATAACTTGTCTTAACTTCCTCCCTTAGTGTAAAGAGTTTCAGTCTCTAATAATCAGAGCTGATATTGTGCACTGGTTCCATTCTATGCAAACAGATCTCATGCACATTCATTGGGGAAATCCTGAAAATCTGACTGGGTAGCGGCCCTTGAGGACCGAGGTTGCCCCACCCCCTTCCTTAGAATTATGTGTATTCCTATCTTCCACTCTGATACAGCATTCACTGTTCTTATACAGGTTTTTGCTAAATCTGCTGAACGTGGCAGGTATTCCATATGATTTCATACTCCAACAGCTGTGTCTGTCGATTCTGTTGAATGCTTTTTCAAAAGCCACAAAATTTATAACAACTAGTAGTTATACTGAGGCACACGTTCATATTGACTTAAGGCAGTATATCATGACAGCAGTAATTTTATGGTGAAAAACCATTTCTAGAAATGGGCAAAAATATTATTATTTGTGGTCATGTTCTTCTGCCCTGCCCATTATCCATTTGCCCAGTGGAGGGCAGGGGGCTAATTGCGATCAGAGGCCACATGCTAAAAACAACTCAGAAAATTGCTGGAAATAATATCCCTTACACTATCTAGGACTTTTTGCCATCTGTTAATATAGTAATGTTGGAAATGTAGAAACCTTGCCCTCCTCGCCCCCTTCAAAATAAATCATATTCTGATTAATCATTTCATATGCTTTCACATCCATTATCTCTTATTCTTACATGCAGAACAGTCCCTTCACCTCTTTCCTGCGCTACAGAATCGTCTATAAATAAGCTGTTTCTGAAAGCACCTGCCCTCTCATTCTAGAAGATGACTGCCAAAATGTAGGTGCCGTTTGTGCACTCGGGCCCTATTACAAAGCGGCGGTAAGCCCAACGTGGACTTACCTTGCTGCAATTTGGAGCTACCGCTGGCCCAGTGTCGGTGATAGTTCCAGCCCCAGTGCATGACATTTCCCCCGCTAGGGAAAATAGGGCTCAATTTTTTTTTCGGCGGTTACCCAGCAGTAATCAGGCAGCGTTGCTTGCTATGTGGTTACCACTGGGTTTGCGCAGGAGCCCTTACTGCCACCTCAGTGGGTGGCAGTAAGTGCTCCCCCCCATATGGCCATGCGGTAAGAGCAGTCTTATCGAATGGCCATGTATTTTTGCAGCCTTTTTACCTACTGCGGTGAAAAGGGCTTCAGTGTGTAGCAAAAATGGCTGCTGCCACTATCGCACTTTTTACCGCAGCTTAGTAAAAGGGCACATCAGTTTCTACCACACTAGCACTTATGCGCATGAATGTTACAGATTTGTGTGTAAATGCTGGTTGGACACTGGTATTCTATAATCGTCATGTGCAACTTGTGTGGAATGGCATTTTAGAAAGGACATTCAGGGGCCGTTTTACTAAGCCACGTAAGTGCTTACATCAGGGGCATAGGTACGTGGGGCCATGGGGGCCTGGGCCCCCATAGATTTGGTCCTGGACCCCCCTCCCGCCACCAACCCTCCCCTGCCATCGCCGTGGGCTACCTTCGCTTGTGGGGGACCCCAACCCCCGCCAGCCGAGGTCCTCTTGCTTCCCGCGGAAGGCTTTGTTCTGTTTCTGACGTCCTGCACGTTGTATGTGCAGGACATCAGACTCACAGAAACAGAACGAAGCCTTGCAGATCAAGGCATTGTTCTGTTTCAGTGAGTCTGACGTCCTGCAATGGCCATGTAGTTCTCTGTTTGGAGGAGTAGCTTACTGGTTAGAGCAGCGGGCTGAGAAGCAAGATACACTGGTTGAAATCCTTCACTCTCCATTGCCTCAGCTACAAACTTAGACTGTGAGCCCTCCAGGGACAGAAAAATGCCTTCTGTGCTTTGATGGTATATAACCAGGACAGGTCACAAGTACTGGCAGAGTCCCAAAAAGTAGCAAGATTTCATGCTGGTTAACCCCAGAGATAAGGAGTGACTTTCCCCAGGTCTACCTTAAGTTTATGGACTTTTCCTCCAGGAATTTGTCCAAACCTAGCTACATTAACTGCTTTTAACACTTCCTCCAGTAATGAGTTCCTGATTTCAACTTTACGTTAAAGGTGAGTGAAAAAAAATATTTTCTCCTATGTTCTCTTAGATAATGCTGGCATCACAGCACAAACATAACTCACTGCAGTTTCCATACATCTTTCTATAGGACTCTTAAGTCACCAAAGTAAATTTCCATATTTATAAGGCTTAATGTGGCTTATATAGAGGGAAGTGAGACAGTGATGAATAATACAAGAAATGATATTTCCATACCCAATAAAAGTCCATCATCTTGAAAGGTAGATGTTCAAGGGCTGATTCATAGTATTTGTACAGCATATACTGGTTGTTCATCTTGATGGAATTAGGCAGAAACAATCAAACCAGTCCATCTAAATGATTGAGGAGTATGATTATCACTGATTTAGAAAGCTGCATTTAGAACAATTTGACCTCCTATGTAATTTGTAAGAGGTCACAGTTTTGAAAATTCATTGAGGATTTTTTTGTTTGTTTGTCGATCATTAACAGGGAGGTGTAGTGCCAGCTGAGACCACGTTATGGTACAAACACTGGCAAGGTTGGGATGAACTAGGAATAATCAAGTATAGGGACAAGGTTAGAAGTTTTTGTTATTGAAACCTGGTGTTCTTCAAATAGGGGAAACTTTCTTCTTAAGATATCCATGTAAGTGCATTATTAGACACAATGTTGTTAAATGTTTTCTTTGAACCTCCTCACCTATCAGCCTTTTTGGCAACCAAGAGAGCTTCAGGAGACTGAGTTGAGCTCTTCATTTACTTAGTATCTAGCTCAAGTACCTGGGGTATGACATTTCCTATATGTTTTCTTATATCATTTTTCTTTATCCTCTCATTAAGTCTTGGATCCTTATATTGTGGACTTAGTAATTTCCTTTTGGAATTTCTTTTTGGAAGGTTTGATTCTTTTTTTTTTGTAACACTTTTCTGTACAAGTGAAATATGCTTGGATATAATTGTTAAACTTTATAAATAAAAAAAAAAGTATAGGGACAAGTCTATAAAAATAGGATGCTAATATGTTTTTGGTGAACAAGTAGAGACAAATAGGAAATAATAAGGCATTTTGCAAGCATTTTTATTAGCAAACATGGGAATTTTCCTATATAAATAGCAATGCAGTCTGGTGACCCAAGATTAACCTTAGGCACTGCTAAGTGGAAGATCTAGGATGAAGATCTAAGCCCTTGGCATCCTCTGAGCCACTGATGCAAAGAAAATCTTCAAAAAGAAAGTAAATAAATCCAAACCAATAGCTGTAGAAACAAAACTTGGCCCTAGCTTTCTAAAGTAGAGAAAGAAAGAAGTTTATGAACCCCTATGGACTAAATTCTATACATGGTGCCTAAAAAATCGGCATCCAAAAATCCATGATTACAGCTATTCTATAAACCTCATCTAAAATTAGGCACGGTTTATAGAATATGTGTAACGCCTGTCCCTGTGACTAAAATTTAGGCATGACCATTTACACCAACTGAAACCCGGTGGAAATGCCCATGTCTAATTTAGGCACAGACTCCATTTCCAAATAGAAATTAAAATGCGATAGTTAGGGCCCTTTTCCTAAGCCACGTAAGCGTCTACTTGTGCCCAATGTGCGCCAAAATGGAGTTACCTCACGGCTTCCATGTGACCCTTGCAGTAATTTCATTTTTGGCGTGCATCCGCTACTCATGCCTGAAAAATATTTTTTATTTTCCGGCACGCATCAGTTACGCATACCAAGTTGCATTTGGTGCGCATAGGTTATTACTGCCCGGTTACCGTGTGAGACTTTACCGCTAGGTCAATGGCTGGCGATAAGGTCTCAGACCCAAAATGGACGCATGGCAATTTTCATTTTGCCGCACGTCCATTTTCGGCAAAAATTTTTAAAAAGGCCTTTTTGATGGGCGCACTGAAAAATGGATTGATTATGAGCCCCAAACCCACATCTACACTATCGCAAACCATTTTCAGCGCATCTTAGTAAAAGGACCCTTTAGTGTTAGGAGGCAGTAACTAGGCAGAGATGGGCGTGGAGAATATGTTGCATTTAGCAATTTATCCAGATGAACATGGAAATTATTTTTGCTAAAACCTGTGGCACCCAAAACAACGGGAAATATTTCTGTATCTTTCTGCCCCATTTCCTTTGTCTCAGATTGCATCTCTTGGTACTTGGTACACCCAGTCTTGAGGCCAGAAGCCCTAGTTAATGGATTTTAAATCCAGCTACCAATATCAACCCTAGGCCATGACCACAACCTCCACGGGCAGTGCAATATCCCAGCCCCTGACCTGTGGCATACAAGACCTGATCCAGGAATTGAACAAAGATCCACTGCGTGTACAGCAGTGCCACCAACTCGCTGGACCATCCATTAGAATAACACATTTTGTGTATTGGTGGACTGATGATATTTCCAAGTAGGCATAATTTTTTCTACAGGAAAATTAATTAGTAACATAGCATAGTAACATATAGTAACATAGTAAATGATGGCAGATAAAGACCTGTACAGTCCATCCAGTCTGCCCAACATTACATGAACCCTCTAGTTTACATCAAAGGAAGAGAAGAGGGGAAGTATAGGGTATACTACAAAGAAAATAAAAGTTCATGTGTCATAACTCTAACTTCTTGGAAAGTACAATATTAAGGGGTCCTTTTAACTAAGCTGCACTAATAGTGGCTGGTGCTGCGAATAGCTCATGAATTTCCCACTCACTCTGGTTACGCTTTAGCATGGCTCTAAAATGGCCTCTTTTTTGGTTATTTTGTTAATGGCTACGCGCTAATTTCCCCATTAGCACGTGGCCATTACCGCCACTTATTTAGGAGACAGTAAGGGCTCATATGCTACTCCCATGCTAATTAGGAACATATTTAATTTGTTCCATAACTGGAATATTATTGAGGTTAATGGCAACTGAAGCTGAGTTCCAAACAGGCATTATTGACCTCCTTAGAACTAATTAAACACTATTAATTATAAAGACGCAGTATAAGAGCAGAAGGTTCAATGCAATTAATATTAGAAGATGAGGACCAAATTGCAATTCGTTTGGCAAAATGGGTCTAAGTATGCCAGGATTTTTGTTTGGATTTTTTTTAACTTGGAATATTTCCTACCCTACCCTTTAGGACTTCTAGCCAGCCTCCATTAGGAGTATAGTACCTTGAGGTTTCATTTACAGTTGTCCAAGGTTTTTGCCTGCTATCTGTATTCCTTCTACTACTTTTTACCCTGACACCCCTTATCTGGGAGCACAGTTCATAGTTTCATCTAGAAACTAGTCACACCCACAGTGAGTCTGCCTTCTGCAACAGCTGGGAATCGTTTCCCCCAATGACTGGGGATGCTGCCTCCTTGTCATCCCCTTCTGGCCTGAGGAGCAGAAACTGAGCCTGACAGCTGAGACCAGATCTTCTGCATGGCACTAAACAGCACTTCTCCTGCCCTGCGAGGCTGTTCAGGGTCCCTCGGCACTTAGAAAATGTTTCTAGCACATAGGAACCGTTTTATAAATAGTGCACGCTGAGTGCCAATTCTGTTACAGTATCTGTGCACCATTATAGAATATTGCATAAATCCATATTTGTGCAAACAAAGTTAGGTGTGCTGAGCTACATCAGGTCAATGACTGGTGAAAGTGGGTATAGTCAGAAGCTCTTTAATGCGGTTTGGAAGTTGTGAAAGCCTATTACTTTTAATGCTGCTTTTGGATCCCTTCTCTAAATAGACTAGTCGACTTTGTTCTGAATGTTTATTTTTATCCTTCGTGTTATTTTATTATTTTTTTTTGATAATTGTTCTTGGTTGTGCGTGTTTTTCTATGATTATTTGGCGTTCCTTTCTAGTCTTGTACACCACTTTGTTCTTGTGTGAGGTTAAGCAGTATAGCAAAATGAATAAACTAACTGTAACCGTGCACCTAAGTGATAAATGTCATGTGTATAACTTACAATATTCTCTAAGTTGCACATGTAAGTGGGGGACATGCTTATGTCTCACTTGTGCTCTGCCCACATGTATGCCCTCCATGCAGTGAAATGCTAATGCACTCAGAGGCCCTTTTACTAAGGCGTGTAGGCGCCTATGCACGTCCAATGTGCATCACATTGGAACTACTGCCTGGCTACCGTGTGCCCTGGGCGCTAATTTCATTTTTGACGTGCATGAGACCTTACCGCTAAGTTAAACTTTTGCCACATGTCCATTTTCGGCCACCAAAAAAGACCTTTTTTTCAGGTGCGCTGAAAAATGGACCTGCACGTATCCAAAACACACGCCTACACCAGTGCGGGCCACTTTTCAGCATGTCTTAGTAAAAGGGCCCCTTACACACCTCGTTCATCAGCACTCAGCTTTGGAACACTCTGCCAAAGACCATTAAAACCATCACCAACCATCTAACTTTCAGGAAATCTCTAAAGACCATGTTATTTGGAAGTGCTTATCCCACTGCCTCTGCATGTGTCTCCACTGTTGGAAGCGCATCGATCTAGAGACATTTTGGACACATTCCCCTTCCCTCTTCCCTCCAGGTTTCCCTAATCCTTCCGTCCATTCCTACTCTTCCCCAATATTTCTTGTAGGTTTTTCTGCTGTATTAGCTTCATTTTACTGCATTGGTGTCTGCCTCTCTGGTCCGTTGTAAGCCACATTGAGCCTGACACTGTTGGGAAACTGTGGGGTACATATGAGATAAATAAATAAATAAATAAATACTTTATAGAATGCACATAAGTGCTGCATTGCAATGCAATTATACGCAAGTCATGTGTGCCCTTAAAGCACAGCAATATAATTAAAGTTAATGATTATGTAATTATTGTATTGTAATCCACCTTTGTGCTATCTTAATCAGAAGAATAACGTCAGAATTTATAAATAATGTTGCATGCTTTCTTTGGCATCATGGACAGAAAGAAGTATATGATGGAGCATTGTGCAGAATATTACAGAAATCCCTGCAAATAAAATATTGCAGATTTAGCATCTCTGTGTCATGACACATGTTTGTGTAAGCCATAGAAGACATAACATTTCTCCCTAATGATCCCACAGTTACCTTATGGACCTTCCCTAATGCAGCTAACCTATTATCTTTGTATAGGATCATTACTGTTCCTTGTTCTGCAGTGGCGAGTAGCTGATACAGTATTGTAATTCCCTTGAGGCTCATGCTTGCTAACGTTGGTTCTGAGTGTTAACCTATTTGGCAGCCTTAGCAATATGACTGCACGTCTGCTGAGAGTATCGAGATCTATTAGACCCCCCCCCCCTCTTCCCCTTGCTGAAGTGTGCCATGCCAGTTCCACCTGGTCTGTAGAACTGCTGAGGGAAAAAAAAGACTGAAGAGAGAATTTCCTGGAAATACCCTAGTGTATAATATTACCTACCGACATCGGAGTGAGAACCCACAGTCTTTAATCTTTGCTGTACTATGGTAAAAAAGAATCAGGTGCAATTAGATTAAATCGGCTTGCAAAAATAAGGTTATAAAATCAATGTGGGGGTGGATTCTGTATTTTTCAGATGAGCATTTTTTGTTTTATTCTAATTTTTATCATATGGGATAATAACTCAAATTTGATGTACTCTTCTGCTTTATTGCTGGCTCTATTTTATTTTTGTTTTGTTTTTATAAATTATTAATATTGTAGGTGCACAAATTTATGCATGCCCCTAATTTGCTTGTGCAATTTAATTAACAAGCTCATTGGCACCAGTAATTGGGTGCTGACAATTATTGGTGCTAATTGAAAATAATTGGATTTACGCATTCACCTTTCTAGGTGTTATTCTATAAAGATATGTGTGTACATTTTTTTTAGTGTGCAAGTCAAAGGGGGTATGATCATGGGAGGGGCATGGATGGGACGGACGTTCACTAAAATGCACTCAGTATTAGAGATTTTCAGGAGATCCATGCCTAATTTAGACACAGGGATTTGCACTAGGTTTCAGTTGGTGTGAATCCTCAAACCAGGGGCGTAGCTACATGGGGGCATGGGCATCCATAGATTTGTCTCTGCCCCCCCACCGCCAACTCTCCCCCACTGCCGTCAGGTACCTTTGCTGGCGGGGGTCCCCAACCCCCGCCAGCCGAAATCCTCTTCTCCGGCGCGGCCGTGTTGCTGATCTGCAAGGGCAGGCTTCTGTTTCTGTGAGGACGTCAGACTCACAGAAAGAGAAACCTGCCCTTGCAGATCAGCAAGGCGGCTGCGCAGGCTTCTGTTTCTCTGAGTGTATGTGCAAGACGTCAGACTCACAGAAACAGAAGCCTGCCCTTGCAGATCAGCAAGGCGGCTGCGCAGGCTTCTGTTTCTCTGAGTGTATGTGCAAGACGTCAGACTCACAGAAACAGAAGCCTGCCCTTGCAGATCAGCAGCGCGGCCGCGCCGGAGAAGAGGATTTTGGCTGGCGGGGGTTGGGGACCCTCGCCAGCAAAGGTACCTGATGGCGGAGGAGGTTTGGCATCGGCGGGGGGAAGAGGGGGCCAAAAGGGTTGGTGCTGGGGGTGGGTCAAAGGTGGTGGTGGCAGCGGGGAGGTCAAAAATGGTGGGAGAGGCGGTTTGTCGGCACCGGGGGGGGGGGGGGGGGGGGCTAAGATGTGCCTCTTCACCTTGGGCTCTGGACCCCCCTCACATCAAAGTCTGACTACACCCCTGCCTCACACCCAAAATTAGGCACGGATCCTGGTGGCGCTCTTCGATAAATGACGCCCAACCCAGAGCACAGTGTTTAGCACTCAATTTTGGGTGCCATGTACTGAATTTAGTCCATATTACCCATTTTGTTTTATACATTTTTGTGAAATAAAATACTTATGTAAAGGGCTAGATTCTATATACCATGCCTAAAAGAAATCAGCGCCCCCCCAAAAAAACTAAGCCTAGATGTATTCTGTAAACTATGCCTAAATTTAGGTGCAGTTTATAGCACACACCTCAATCTAGGCATAATTCATAGAATACACCCAACACCCATTTCCTGTTACTATATTTAGTCATGGCCATTTACACCTGGTGTAAATGCCAATGCCTAAATTATACTCAGAATGGGCATATTATATATCAGTGCACATAAATTCTAGGAATGCCCACAACCTACCCATTGACATGCCCCCTTTTCAGATCCACATCTTAGAATTTACGTGCATCACTTTATAGAATACGCTTAGAAAGTTGTCCACATAAATTCTAATTAAGGCCAATTAGTATCAATAATTACTTGTGTAGTTCAATTATTGGTGCTAATTGGCTTGTTAAGCTAATTAACTTACATGCAGAAATCCAGAATATTTTTTTTATTTGTGTTACATTTGTACCCCGCGCTTTCCCACTCATGGCAGGCTCAATGCGGCAGGCAATGGAGGGTTAAGTGACTTGCCCAGAGTCACAAGGAGCTGCCTGTGCCGGGAATCAAACTCAGTTCCTCAGGACCAAAGTCCACCACCCTAACCACTAGGCCACGCACAATTCATGTCGTGCTATATAGAATCCAGGGAAAGAGATTAGCTGTCGCTTAGGCTGCTTGTAAAGAAGTTTTAATAAGCTACAGGAAAATTCCAGTATCATTACTGTGGCTTCTGAGATGATTGCTAATTGCTGTTCCTTCAAAAAAGACTCCCTGTTTATGTAAATTGTCATTAATGCTTTGCTGTGCACAGGTTTTTATATTTACATGGAGTTGTTTTTCATTTGTATTTACTGAAGGATAATTAATAGCAATGAAGATGATTAACACTGCTTTCTGCTTTCCCAAGACACCCCTTCCCCCGTTGTGCTTAAGGCAAAAGGCAGAGATGAAAGCAGGGTTGCATCCAGTACGGATGTTTTAAGAAAAGATTTTTCTTTTTTTTTTTTTTTTTCAAAACTGCCATGCTGGCTCCCAATCCTAGCACACTGTAGCCCCCAGAGACGGTCAGGGTTTTCAAGACATTCACAGTGCATAAGTAGGTTAAAGCTGGACGCAATGAAGACTCAGTGCAGGTAATTTGTCATTTTTGCACTTGTGTGGCCTCCTTGTAAAATACCAAAGTGTATAAAAGTATGCACCATGACATGAAGGTCTGTGCTTTGCTGGTAGGCATGCATGGGGGCAGACTCTTGGTGGAATGTTAAGAGTTCTCAAGTAAGTGCATGGATTGTATATCCTTTGCTCAAACCTTAAGGGTCTTTTCACAAAGCGGCAGTAAGCCCAACGCGGGCTTATAGCTTGCTAAAAGGGAAGTACCAGCAGTAGTTCCCACCCCTAGAACGCACCATTTCCAGCTCTACAAAAATATTTTTCATTTTGTAGCGCATGCCCAGCAGTAATCGGGCTGCCCAGTTAACTGTGGGGGTAGCACGTGAGCCCTTACTGCCACCTCAATGGGTGGCGGTAAGTGCTCCCATCTGAAATGGACGCATGGCAAGTGCTTCACTTGCCACATGTCTATTTCTTTTTTTAAAAACATGCCTTTTACCCGCTGCGGTAAAAGGGGGCCTTTGCGCGCTTCAAAAACACACGCCAGTGCAGGCCCCTTTTTTGCTGCAGCTTTGTAAAAGGACCCTTAAGAGCATTTGAGTTAACAGAATATAATATTTTGATGAATGAGTGAATTGCTATTATCTAGGCATTTACCAACGTAAAGCATGGGTAGAATTCAGTAAATGGCACCCAAAGTTAGACGCCAGAAAGATCCACATTAAATCAGTATTCTATAAAGGGCATTCCGCTCAGAGCACTCTTTATAGAATAAAAGTTTAGCACAGATTTCATGCCTAGCTTTGGGCACCAGCGTTTACACCTCCCAAAACCTGGCGAAAATGCTGGCACCCGATTTCTGGCAGCTGGGTGCACAAATGATAGCATTCTATAACATCATGTCTAACGTCCTAACTTCTGGGAACATCCCCTGATCCATCCAGGCCCCTCCCATGACCACACCCCTTTTGAAATGTGCGCCATAAAATTTAGGCATGGATTTTGTAGAATAGCACCCCCACACAAATCTGAGTTGGTGCCAATTAACATCAATTATTGATTGTTGATTCCTCAGTGACCAATTACTTTGCACATGTGGAGGCCCAAAAACCCCCCTTTTTTCCAGACGCTCTGGAGAAATGGTCCAGCGTGCGTCCAATACATGCGCCCCCACTACTGTAAGCCATTTTTTGGCGAGCCTTTGTAAAAGGGCCCATTAATAACCTAATTTGCCTGTCTTCTTTGTTTTTCATGTACTCCAAACCTCAGTGACTGTCATTAGCATGCAGCATAATAAGTAGACAGGGTATCATGGTGTTCAGTTTTGTAATCTTCAAGTGATTTTATAGCCCTGTGGAAGGACAAAGGCACATGATGGCTGTCTTTCAAAATTTAAACCGCAAGGTGACATTAATTACCAGCGTATGACAAACAATCCATAATTCAATATTACAATATACAGGGCTAGCCTTTCACAATTTTCAACAGAGAATGATGGGCAAAAGGTGGTCTACTATTATTTATACTGCTAAAAGTCTTCTTTGCTTAATTTGCTTAATGAGCAGGCTGTTGCTTATTGCGGAATTAAATATGACATCTGCTGATAAAATATTATAACGGAAGCTACAGCCTCAGATGTCAAGCAGAAAAAACACAGAAGGCCAGAAATATAATAGGTGAATTCAGATTAAAAGACTGCTTATAATGTTAAGACAACTATGCCATATAAATTGTTTTGCAGTGTTTACCAAAAAAAATGTTGCATTCGCTAACATACTAGTTTATTATTTCTGTGACAATTCACTCTTTTTTGTTGCTTTAACACCTTGGTCTTCACGTCTAGTCTTCAAGGGCCCCAACAGGCCAGATTAAATTGTCAGGTATTCCTTATAAATATAGATGAGAGAGATTTGCATATAGGGTGACTTTTACATATTGCATCTAAAAAATCAGTGTTGGAAAAAAAAAATGCTTAAATGCTATTCTACAAGCCACGCCTCAAGCTAGGCGTGGTTTATAGAATAATGCTTAAGATCTGTGGATTGAATGTAAATTTAGGCATGTCCACTTGGCACCAACGAAAATGTGGTACAAATGCCCCCACCTAAAATGGGCCCTTTGACTGATAGCATGAGCTAATCTTTGGTAAAAGACCCCCAAAGATATAACAGCTGTTTTGCTAGGTTAGGAACGGATTGTATTTTCCCACACCGTCCAGACAGAACTGTGAATTGGAGCCTTCTCACATTTTCTTGGTGAAAATGTGACACAACATTACACTGCTGTGTACATAGTACCTTGTCCCTATACACCTGATTGGGTCTACAGTGCTTGTGACCCCTGAAGCAGGGGGTTGCCCCTCTGAAGCACAGTCCTGTGTTGGGTCCTACTCTGCGCGGTACTTTGGTTAATAAAGATTTTTATACCCATAACTGGCTCATGGAAGTCTTTGGTCCACCCCTACTTAAGGGTGATTGTAAGTTAAGGGAGGACCAGCTGCAAAGTTATGGTGGAGAAGCAACTTACCTGATTAATGGCAAATTGCACTTCTGCTTGGATGGCATGGGAAAATACAATCCGTCCCTAACCTAGCCAGTAAGGGGATGGATGGTTAACAGAGATATTCAGTAATACTAATTGGTTGAAAGGGGGGGGGGGGGGGGTCTTTTACAAAGCGTCAATAAGCCCGACACAAGCTTACCAAACGCTAAATCCAGACTACCACCGGCCCAGTGTGGCAACTGGCTGTAGCTCTGTCCCAAGTATGTGCCATTTCTGGGAGAAAAAGAAAATGCACAGAAATGGGTTGCATAGAGGTAACCTGGTGGTAATTGGGCATCGCTGCCCGTTTATCACCGGTTTACTGTGGGAGCCCTTATCGCCATCTCAGTGGGTGGTGGTAAGAGCTCCCGGCCACGTGGTGCATGGGAAAAACAGCTCCCGCCACTAGCTCAGGGCCCTTTTGCTGGGGTTTGGTAAAAGGACCCCTGAGCACACATGAATATTGGCAACTGGCTCACTCAGAGGACTTTAACCAGGCAGGAGCCCTTTTGAATATTGACCCCTACGTGTTGCTTTAAAAATGAATAAAGAACTTTGAACTTTAAAAAATATATATGCTAAGTGGGTTACTTTTTTTCATCTTCATTGCCCACATCTTGAGAAGCATTCAGAACTGTGCCTATGTTGTTTGTCACAACTGTATTAAAGTTGATTGCTGTATCTGACAATTCAAAAGCAAGGCACGGTAAATAAAAACCATATAAGTTATGAAAGTGATTGAAGCATGACACTAAAAGAAATGCCTGGTAGGTCCAAGATAATATTACGGGCTATTAAAACAGCAGGGAGGACTTTTATTTTTAATAACACACATACAGTATGAAACCAAAAATATTGTCACTAATGCGTAGAGAACAACTGTGACATGGCCAGGGAATTTAGAAGAATGCTCAGTCCCACTGACTATGGTTGTGCATGGTAAGATGGTGATTTTATAAATCATTTATTACATGGAAAAGGATGATATACATTTATAAATGAGCTCTTCTACAATGAAATCATGAAAAGTTTTGCTTTTAAAATAATATCTGGTAATTAGAAAAATGTTAGGGCCCTGTTTACTTAGCAGAGCTAAGGGTGTTCTAGTTTTTTTAGTGCACGCTATATGTTAATCACCCATAGAAACATATGGGTGACTCTAGAGTTTAGCGTGCGCTAATTTTAGGGCGTGCTAAAAACATTAGTGCACCTAGTAAACAGGGCCCTAAGTTTGATAATGTAACATCTTTGGTGGAATTTATTTTGTCTCTATAGAAAATACAAAGGGGCCATAATAGAGAGGTACTTGATATCTGAGGATCTGAAGGCGACGAAACAGTGTGACAAGGCGGTGGCCATAGCCTGAAGGTTGCTAGGCTGTATAGAGAGAGGTGTGACCAGCAGAAGAAAGGAGGTGTTGATGCCCCTGTACTAGTCGTTGGTGAGGCCCCACCTGGAGTATTGTGTTCAGTTTTGGAGGCTGTATCTTGCTAAGGATGTTAAAATAATTGAAGCGATGCAAAGAAAAGCTACAAAAATGGTATGGGATTTGCATTACAAAACGTATGAGGAGAGACTTGCTGACCTGAACCTGGAGGAAAGGAGAAACAGGGGTAGGGGTGATAATGATACAGACGTTCAAATATCTGAAAGTATTAATCCGCAAACGAACCTGTTCCAGAGATGGGAAGGTGGTAGAACAAGAGGACATGAAATGAGGTTGAAGTGGGGCAGACTCAAGAAAAATGTCAGGAAGTATTTTTTCATTGAGAGAGTGGTGGATACTTGTGGAATGCTCTCCCACGGGAGGTGGTAGAGATGAAAACTGTAACAGAATTTTTAAAAAATGCATGGGATAAACATAAAGGAATCCTGTTCAGAAGGAATGGATCTTCAGAAGCTTAGTGGAGATTGGGTGGCAGCACCGGTGGTTGGGAGGCAGGGCTGGTGGTTGGGAGGCGGGGCTAGTACTGGGCAGACTTCTACGGTTTGTGCCCTGAAAATGGTAGATACAAATCAAGGTCAGGTATACATATAAAGTAGCTCATATGAGTTTATCTTGTTGGGCAGACTGGATGGACCGTACAGGTCTTTTTCTGCCATCACCTACTATGTTACAATGTTACATGCAAGAGGCACTTGATACATATATTACAATATATATGTACTATATTACTTTTAATTTGAGATAAGTCCATTGCTGGTTGCTGCTTGTGCTTTCTTGTTTTGATTTTATACAGTGGTTCCCAAACCTAATCCTGGAGGCACCCCAAACAGTCAGGTTTTCAGGATATCCACACTGTATATTTATGAGAGAAATGGGCACGTAGTGGAGGCAGTGCATGCAAATATCTCTCATAAATATTCATTGTGGATATGCTAAAAACCTGACTGGCTGGGATGCATCCAGGACCAGTTGTGGGAACCACTGTTTTAATATGAATATTATTAAGAGCTACTTGAACTACGAAGATGCTCAGTGCGAGTCTGCATGTGCATGTAGAGTTGGCATGTTCAGGGGTGGAGCATGGATGAATTCATGATTTAGGCCCGTGTTTTATACATGCATAGATTTGCATCTGGTCTTGAAAAAGCATAATGCCCTCCTACAATCCAATGAGTTACAAGATCCAAGGCCACTTTACCACACAAATCTGATTGATTTCTTTGACTCAACGACAAAAGAACTGGATTGAGGGCATGTGTTGGAAGTGGCCTACTTAGATTTCAGGAAAGCCTTTGGCACTGTTCCTCATAGGAGGTTCATATATAAACTGAGCAGCTTGAGGATGGGACCCAAGTGGTAAACTGGATCAGAACTTGGTTGACCAATAGGTGTCAGAGGGTGGTGGTAAACTGAATTTTCTCAAAGAAAAAAACAAGAGTCATGGAGTACCGCAGGGATCCATCTTGGGGCCAATTCAATATATTTGTGAATGATAATGATAAAGGGTTAGAAGCTTGATTTTGAGAGAGTATTCATTGATTGTTTACTTTTTACTGATGACATGAAGATCGGTAACATAGTGGACACCCTGGAGGGACTGGGATGTATAAGAAATGATTTACAAAAATTAGAAGCTTGGGCTAATACTTTGCACTTAAGCTTTAATGTGAAGAAATGTAGAGCAATGCATTTGGTGTACAGATATTCAAAGGAGCTATATGTAATAGCAGGGAGGAAACTGGTGTACACGGGGTGTTTGTGTCTGAGGATCTCAAGGTGGCAAAACAAAGTGAGAAGACTATGGCCAAAGCCAGAAGGATTCTCGACTGCATTGAGAGGAGCAGAAAAAATGAAGGTGAGGTGACAATGTTCCTATATAAGTGGTTGGTGAGACCTCATCTGGAGAATTGTGTTTAGTTCTGGAGGCCAAATCTTGCCAAGGACATTGAAGCTGTTGAGAGGAAAATGATCAAAAAGGTATGTGATCTGTGGCAGAAGGCATATGAGAAGAAACTTGAAGATCTGAATAAATATATATACCCTGGAGGAGAGGAGGGACATGGGAGATATGATACAGACATTTAAATTCTTGAAAGATAGGAAGAAAACAACCTTTTCCAAAAACAGAGAGGCAATAGAACTAGAGGACATGAAATGAAGTTACAAGGAAGGTAACTTCAAAACAACATCAGGAAATACTTTTCCCAGAGAGAGTAATGGATACCTGGAATGCTCTTCCACAGAAAGTGGTGGGGTTGAAAATAGGAATGAATCTTAATAATAATTTGCTGATTGTCTTCGAGCCTATTATTGCCCGTACAGGTTCCAAACATTCTACTTTTCAGCAGAAGAAGCTGATATGAAAGTGAGAGTATTTTCTGATGGAGTATAAATAGATAAGGCTTCAGATTCATAAGTAACTTTACCTTGATGTAGATGTCATAATAAAGTGAGTCATTTTCAATCCAATACGCACCAAAAATATTTTTATAAAGGAGGAGGCAAACCACTCTAATAATCAGCCCAGCTCCTATCAATAGAATTTATCATTTTAATTTACAATTACTGATTTACTATTGGATTCGCAATGAATACAGACCGGAGACTACCTTGAGACAGCCAGTGGTGAAATATGAATTCGTGTCGGTTATGAATGTGTCTCCTGAATAACTTCTCAAATACCTTACAGTGAAGGTTTGAAGATAAAGAAGAAACTAAGCTAAGTATTTGATATACGGAAATAAATGTAAATGAAGCTGAAATTCTAAAAGTAAAAAATGAAAAGTTTTACAATGGATTGATGAGGATTACATGCTCACCCTTTATGCCAGGTTCAAAAGAAATCAGCCTAGTGGATGATGCATGCTTATCTGATGGATTCAACAGTAAATCAGTAATTATAAAGTAAAATGATTACTGATAAATTATATTGATAGGAGCTAGGCTAATTATTAGAATAATAAAATGAGTGGCATATGGAGTATATTTTGGCATCCTTCAGTCTATTATTTTAGGAACTGAACTATTATATTCCAAAGAAGACTTATCCCATAATATTATGTTAACTTTTGTGCTTTCTCACTGTTGTCTTGGTCTTAGGTTGTCTTTGCTTTCAGCTTGATATACTAATTACTATGCCAGCGTTTTCCCTAGCAGAGCTCCTTGTGTTCCATTTCTTTCATTATACAAATATATTTTCTGGGAGGCAATGCCCAGGGGTTGCCTGTAGGCATCTGTAGGTTAGGATTTCTTTTATGAGTGGATATTAACATTGATGACAAAGTACAATGACTTTATTCAATACTTTCATGGAGTCCCAAAATATCAGAGGATGCCAGCCTTCGGCTTCGTCCGTCCTCTGTATGCTGCTGCTGGCTCTTCAGTGCTTCATTTGGGGATCACTTTGCAGGACTTATTCACGTCAGCCTGGTCTTCCATCATCCCTCTTGGCCCACTTGGACTTCTGCTGTTCCTCTTTGCCTCCTTTGCCTTTCCCTTCTTGCCTTGTCCTCCTGCCCTTACTGACGAAATGTAACTGTACTGTATTTATTTTAATGTATTTATTTTAACTAGTTCATTGTAAGCCGCTTTGGGGCTGCAACACTGCGGCAAAAGGCGGGGTATAAATGAATAAAATAAATATAGCAATAGGATATGTTTTCCTAACTGTATTAGTATGTTTCCATCATATCACAATAAAATACAATATAGTCAAAATATAATAAATAATCATATATAAGCTTGTATGTCACTTTCTTAGTCCCAGAGGAATGCCCAAATACTCTTAACAACATAAAATATTTTTTTAAATGGGGAAATAAAAAGGAAGGCATGCACAGAAACCAGATAGAAGAAAAACAAGACAGGGAGAAGTAGAGCAGAGAAGTAAAAAGGCAAAGTAAAGCAGAAAATAAAAGCTGGGAAACAATTGTATTTTCTGAAAGAAAATAATATTACTTTCTCTACTGAGAATAGAAATGCAGTGAGTTTTGTATGGAAGGTTTTCTTTTTCAGTTTTGTTTCTTCTTTGTCTATTTCCTTCAACAAATTCTTCATTCCTCTTTATGGGGTCCTTTTACTGAGCAGCATAGGTGCCTAAGTGCGCCAAATTGGAGTTACTGTCCGGTTACCTCATGGCCCTTGCGGTAGTTTCAATTTTGGTGCATATCCGCTATGCGTGTCGGAGAAATATTTTTTATTTTCTTCCCTGAGCCTGTGTGAGGCTTTTTGACCTCTTTGTCCCTTTCGCCATGAGGCATTCACCATCTTGCTACAGACATGAGGCATTCACCATCTTGCTTTAGACAGCACTGCCCTGCTGAAACTCCCTGCACTGAACTTGATTTTTTACCTTAAAAATATCTCCTCCCTAATGAGATATTGCACATTCCAGTCACCCAGCTCTGAGATACTTCTGTCTACTCAACTATTTCTCACCTCCAACCACTGAAACAGCTCTCAGAATTACGGAGTCTCTGTACCCTGGGGCAGCACTTCTGAACATCTGACTGTGAGTAAATTATCTGTGATTTATTTAAATAAAAGAGACTTCAAAAAAATAATAGAGACTTCAGGTGTGTTCTGGTGTGCCAAGGTTATACTTCCAAGATAGTAAGGCTTTGTAGTCAAACAAGTCCTGAGAGGCTTGAACATGAACACGATTCGTGTCGAGTCCAGTATTTATGTGAAATAAACTTCTGATGTGAACTCTTTGAGTCCGTTACACGTTTTTGCCATCATCTTCTTTGTCTCCTTCACTGTGCTTGTTTGCCTGGGTTTACCTGTGCGGAGGTTCCTTGTTCTTCTGTGCTTGCCGATATCTTCTAGTCTTTCCATAACAATTTCTTTCCCTCTCTTTCATAACTTTAACTCAAAGGTTTCAATCACATTACCCACAGCAACATAATCTGTAGGTTAACTTGTTCCTTTTTTCATATGCACCCTCAGCATAACTCCCTTGTCCCTATTAAATTTGCCCTGTGAGATAAGTCAGGCACACTATTAGCAAAAGCCCATAAAGCAAATATCATTGTAAGTACTAGAACAGATGGAAATATTATAATACCCAGTGGAAATGTTCAGGTTTCCATTACATTTTTCTAGCTGGAAAGTGGCTTCATCTTTCTAATTTGCCTCTTAACATTTTGGATCCATTTTGTGAAATGTAAATGAAGGGGCAAGTCTGTCCTACAATATGACATATTTGCTGACATCAGCAGATGGGATTTAAACTATCTTTCATAGCCAATTACGGAACCAGTATAATCTATTTAATTGTATTATTTAGGGTATGCATGCATAAACAAATGTGGAAACGTTTCTGAATAAGTATATGAAAATCAGCTTAAATATACATGAAGGTACTAGTCCAAGCATATTTTAAAATGTAAGCATTGCACAAATGGGGGCTTTACAGCATTTGGGGCCCTTTTACTAAGCTGCGTAGGCACGTATGTTCATCAATTTGGAGTTACTGTCCAGCTACTGTGTGGCCCGGGCGGTAATTATGTGCGTCTGCCAAAAAATATTTTTTATTTTCCAGCATGTGGTGGAAACCGTGCAGTAATCGACATTCTAGGTGCGTACATGATTACCACATGAGACCTTACCGCTAAGTCAATGGATGGTGGTAAGGTCTCAGATCCAAAATGGATGCACGCCAATTTTTATTTTGCTGGATGCTCATCTTTGGCAAAAAAAAAAAAAGGCACAGGCTCGCTGAAAAATAGATCTGCGCACACCCAAAATACGTGCCTACACTGGCACAGCCCATTTTTCAGAACACCTTAGTAAAAGGACCCCTTTGTCTCATAATGCCTTTATCTACATTTATATTCCATTTTCAAAATGGTTTACAAAGCACATAAGAACAATAATAGTATGAAACAAAAAATAAAAAGACAGCCAGAACAAAAATATCATTTCAACAATAAAAAACAGCTAAAATCTATATAATTCTTCACCATTACTTCATGCTGAAATTAACTATCACATTCACTATATTTTCAAAGCACTTAGCCTGCCAAAGTTCCAAAGAAACCTATGGAACTTTGGAAGGCTAAGTGCTTTGAAAATGAGCCTGAGTAATGTGGAGGGGTATAATTGAACGTCGCCGGCCAAATAGATCGCCGGCGATCTATGTTGGCGGCAGCGCTACAGCTGGCTGGAACCGTATTATCGAAAAAGATGGCCGGCCATCTTTTTTTTCGATAAGACGGGTTAGCCCGGCCAAATGCCGTGGAGTTCGCAGGGTTTGAGATGGTCGGGTTTGTTTTTCAGCGATAATGGAAAGTTATGTCGGCCATCTCAAACCCCGGCCAAATTCAAAGCATTTGGCCGTGGGAGGAGCCAGCATTTTTAGTGCACTGGCCCACCTGACATGCCAGGACACCAACCAGCCACCCTAGGGGTCACTGCGGTGGACTTCAGAAAAGCTCCCACCACGCGCATAGCTCCCTTACTTTGGGAGCTGAGCCCCCCAAACCCACCACCCACAAATATACTGCATCCACTAAAATTGCTCCAGGGACCTGCATACAGCCTGTAGGACTTATTGCTGCTGTATAACTTTGGCACACCAGTTCACACCTGAAGACTAATCTCTCTGAAAAAGTCCTTTCTTGAAATAACCACGTTTACTCACAGTTAACTGCAGATCAGAGGTTGTGCCCCACTGGCAAAGAGTCCCCTGGTACTAAGATTAGCAGTAGGTCAGAGCTGGCACAATGGTGTACAATGCCTTCTTTCAGTACCATTCAAGGTAAGAACTACGTTCTCTAACATGGGTAACACAGGAAAGGGAACTAAAACTGGCTTACAAAAATGGCCACTACCGCATGGACTACAACAGGAAACAAAACAGGGCACACTCTGACCCAGTTAGCAGCGGGGAAAAGCACCATGGGAGTAGAGCCCAGTACCCTACTCCCACCACCATAGGAGCCAACTTTTCAAAATTATTGGGGGTGCTAAGCCCAATGGAAATGACCCCTCCCTGGATACATATAAGGAATTTTCTCAATATTCGGGGTGCTCAAGCACCCACAGAGTCGGCTCCAATGCCCACCACAATGCATTGCTAATGTGACTCCCTGCAGGGCACCTAACAGAAAAGGTGTCACACTCACCTCAGAGCCACATCGCAACCAGAAAAAGGCTGTCGGAGGATAGAACACATTCTGCTGTCATGGAGGTGGGTACGGCATTTGAGGCTGGCATACAGGCTGGAAAAAAGGTTTTTAGTTTTATTTTTTTAGTTTGGAAGGGGATTGGTGACCACTGGGGGAGTATGGGGAGGTCATCCCCCATTCCCTCCAGTGGTCATCTGGTCAGTTGAGGCACCTTTTTGAGGCTTGGTCGTGAAAATAAAAGGACCAAATAATGCCGGCGAAATACTGCTTAATGCCGCTTTTTTTCCATTATCGGCGAAAGCCGGCCATCTGGTAGCCACGCCCATGCCCGCCCATGTCCCGTCTTTGCTAATCTACCGACGCCCCCTTGAACTTTTGCCGGCGAAGCGATGGGAAAGCGGCGATGCTGTCAGAAATGCCGCTTTCGATTATACCGATTTCGCCGCTTTTAAGAAATCACCGGCCATCTCCCGATTTATGTCGGAAGATGGCCGGCGATCACTTTCGATTATAAGCTGGATAGTAACATAGTAGATGACGGCAGAAAAAGACCTGCATGGTCCATCTAGTCTGCCCAACAAGATAAAATGTAAAATAAAATTAATTACGGAACAAACCTGTTTTAACTTTTTCCTGTATGTCATGAGATTGGTTTCCAATCTCAAATCTATGGGAAATTTATTCCAGAAATCAGGTCCAATAACTCAAAAATCCTTTGCCATTCAGCTTTTCTTACAATAATCACTCCTGGAACCTTGCAGTGAACATAGAGATCAATTTGTCACATAAGGAATAAGTTTCTTATTCAAGTATCTTGGTTTATGACAATGTAACACCTTAAAAATCAAGGTTAATAACTTTAAAATGAACCCTTTCCTTCATGGGAAGGCAGTGTAATTTATTCAGGAGAAATTAATCACTCTTCCAACGGTGCCCTCTTAACAATAATCTAGCTGCCACATTTTGAATTTTGAGTAGTTTCTTAAAATGCAGTGAGGGTAACCCCCCATATAAGACATTACAATAATACAAAAGATGAAATAAAAAGGCATCCGTTACCGCTATGAATGCCTTAGTAGCACATGCTAACTTTTAGCTTGAGCTAAAAACGTTAGCGCACCTTAGTAAACAAGACCCTATGGCTGTGCCTGCCTTAGTAGACATAAATGTTTTTAGTGCATATTACTGATTTAATGTGCACTGACTGATGAATTAATTCACATTAAGAGGGGTAGTTACTGAGGTGCAGTAAGATTGGCATTTTACTGCACCTTAGTTTAGCACAGCAGTGGTTAGTGACTTCCATAGCACATGAACAATGCGACTGTATTATCGAAACGAAAGATGGACGTCCCTCTTGTTTCAATAATATGGGTTGCCCCGCTCCTTTATTGGGCCGTCCTTAGAGATGGGCGCCCCCGTTCGATTATCCCCCTCTCTGTCACCTATGAACCTTAATGTAATATAACTCTGTATTTCTCATTCCGGAAATGGCGATCGCCATTATGGAACAATGTAAGCCACATTGAGCCTGCAAATAGGTGGGAAAATGTGGGATACAAATGCAACAAATAAATAAATTTGTGATCAGCCTCATAAGCTGTGTTATGTACCTTCACCAGGAGCATCCGGCTGCTAATCTGACACCCCCTGAAAAGCCCCCCCCCATGAAGATCTCCATCCCTCCTCCTATATTTATCCCCCAAAGAACCCTCCCCTTATGGTGGCTTGAACTCTAGGGGTAGTAGAGCAAGGCATGGTCTCTAGGGGTCATGGCAGCATTTTGAACAAAGCACCAGGAGAGGCAGGAATGACTGGGGATTGACTGTGCTCCAGAACCCCAGGGATTATGAAATGTAAGTGGGGGGGGGGGGGCTATAGGAGGGTGGGAGTCTTCAGGGGGGTCTTTTTAGGTAGGGGTTCTTCAAGGGGAAGGGGTTCTTTCCAAGGCATGCCTCTGTTCATTTATGAATAAGGCTTTAAATAGATTCTAGGGCAAAACATATTGCCTAGTATTTGAAAGACAAAACACATCTTTCTTTTTCTTTCTCATAATGAAACATCAAGTCACTTACCCACCACTCATGCCAGACTTGGACAGAAACCTCTTTAGGGAAATGACCTTGTAGCCTTGTAATTCATCCTGCAATATGTCCTGTCTGTCATTGAGTACACTGACAGCACTTCATGAGGATTTATTATATTATTATTATTAGTCTTATATCACTGACTTCCATGTTCTTGATGTAATATTAGGTGAGTTCCTTTTTCTATATCCTTTAGTTCACCGTCATGTTTAATTAGGTGGTAACTAAATTAGTCTTTCTAACTTCTACCATAACAAGGCCTCTTATCCTGTAGGGCACCTTTAACTAAAGTGTTTGCACTTAATTACCTTGATTTAACAGTAAAGTTAATGTACACTAACCTCCCCCCCCCCCCCCCCGATTCTCTAAAGTTGGCCACCCAAGTTTCCAACTAGTGTGCAAATTTGGATGCACAATTTATAGAATGTCAGTTGTGCACCTCACTTAGGTGTCCTTTTACAATGATGCACTAGAGTTTTTTGTGCACCCTAACGATTAGTGAGTGCTAAACACTAGAGACACCCATAAGACTGTACGGGTGTCTCTAGCATTTAGCGCACACATATTTAATATGTGTTAAGACACTAGTGTGCCTTTGTAAAAGGACCCCTTAATTGTTAAATTAGGTGCCAGTTAGCATTAAGTACCAATATTGGCCCTTATGGTGTGTTAATTGGTACTAATTGTCACTAATTTGTGACACACAAATTCTATAGCACGCAACTACAAAGGGGGAGTGCCTATGGGCAGGGGCGTAGCTAGGTGGGGCCATGGGAGCCTGGGCCCCCCCCAAAAAAATTTTGTCCAGGCCCCTGGTTCTGCTGGTGGGGGTCCCCAACCCCCATCACCCGAAGCCTTCTTCAACGCCGGTCTCTGGCGCGGCGTGTTCCTTGCCCTGTGCACTCTTTTCCTCCTGACGTCCTGCACGTTCCTTTAAGTGAAACTGAGCATGCTCAGTTTCACGTAAAAAAGCATGCACAGGACGTTAGCAAGAAGAAAGAGCAGGGCAGCGAATGCAGCTGCGCCGGAGACCGGCACTGAAGAAGGCTTCAGCTGGCGTGGGTCCAGCAAAGGTATTTGCTTTTTCGGGGGGAGCGAGGAGGTGGGGGGGGGGGCAGCAGACTGAAATGTGCCCCCCACCTCAGGCTGTAGCCCCCTCCCACCATGAGGTCTGGCTATGCCCCTGCCTATGGGTAGGTTAGGGGTGTGTCTTGCAGTTGAGGACATGTACAGTAAGCTACATGATACTCTAAAATCCAATAAGGAACAATGATGAACCCAATAACTTCAATGTGATATCATGAGTTCAAACTCCATGTAAGAATTCCAAGTCCACTCAAAAATTCTCTTACTTCCAGTTGTTTTTTCACTTATTTCCAATTGTTTTTTACTTCAACGGAACTTGTACAGCACTTCACCAAGCTTCTTCCTTGATTAGGCGCATGCATGCCAACTTACTCTATCATGACAATTTTGTGCGCAATTGCCGTTATGGAATCAGCACTTAGCGCTCACATTTCTGATGCCAAATTTTTGACACCCTTTATAGACTCTACCCCTGAGTGCAAATGCTGTGTGGTAATTATTGGGGGTGTGCCTGGCGTGTCCTCTACTGCAACTACACTGAAATGTTGTTTCCAATTAGCGTGGATGCACTTATCTCCTCCTCTTGATAATGCGAGGAACATATGTGCTAACTGCATTGTGCAGTCCACCCTTTCTTTGCTCGTAATCTGCCCAGTTTCCGCCTCATAACACAGCATGCAGTTAATGCATGAATTAACATGCACTGTAATGGACCGCAGTAACGGCGCATATTAATGTGTTAACTGCTTAACCAAGTTTCAAGTTCACCAAGTTTTATTAAGACTTTTATTATGCTGCCCAGCAGTGTATACTATCTGGGTGGCGTACAATCTAAAAAGAAGGACACACACAGCAATTAGACGACGTATAGAAGGTAGGCACGGTAGAACTACAATTCATGTTAGTAAAATGGGTATAGGGAAGAACTAAAGGGCTGCGGACTCAAGCCCAGGCTCTGTCGTTGACTCTCCAAGTCTGCTCAGGAAAATGGAGTAAAAGAGGAAATTAACTATGGGCAGAAGAGAAGGTCAAAAGGAGGCAAGGTCAGGGTTAGGCATCCTGACCCCCCCCCCCCAAAAAAAAAGGCACACTAGTTAAAGGGTCCCATAGTCTGTTGAGGAAATAATATGCCAGCATCCTATGCTATAGATCAGTCTTGTGAAGTTAATTAGTTTTGTTATGTATATTCAGTTTTAATAGGCAAGTAAATAATTAACAATGTTCCCTTTGTATATTTGATAAATTAACATAAAATAGTAATATTTCAGTCTGCCTTCTTGCAGCTAACTTTAAACCAAGTCAGCTGCAGGCTTTTGCACGTCAGATGAACTGGAGGTGTAAGTTTGCATTCATGGTCAAGCTGATTGTGAGCACATGAGTGATGATAAACTCCAGGGTAAATTTAATCAAGCCAATTATTATACAAGCCATTTTTAAACTTTTTTACTCTCACCATTCAATATTTGACTTACAGAAACGATTCCATCTCCAATTTTACAAGTACCAAGTAAATTATTTAGCAGTACCACTTGCTGGCTTTTCCTCTTTCCCACATGATTTCTATAGACATCAGTGGCTTCTTATCCACTGTAAAGATGTTACTTCATCATATTGCACTTTCATTTGTTGGCCAGGAAACCCATTAATCTCACTCATCTTGGCCAGTAGACCTTGGCCGTTATGATTTATTTTTGTACACACAAACAACATAACATCATGCTAAAATTTGTCAAATCCTGATGTTATTACCATAAATTTACCACCCCATATGAGAACCAACTTGTAATGTAGGAGAGAATTCCATACATGCCCGTTGCCCCAGGTACAAATACAGTTTCAGGAACATTTAAAAAATGTTAAATTGCCTGTTCACAGGTCATTTTCAGTAGCACTTAACTGGTTACCTTTGCTGAAAATGACTGGTTAGTGCCGAACTCAAAAGTGGCTAATGTATGGGTGAATGTGAGAAGAAATCCGCTGAAACACGGAGAACTCAAACGTCCCACGAAAAATCTCATGAGTCTTCTAATTATTAATAAAGTTGTTTATTAACGAACATCTTCCGGTTTCTGGTATCCTTGGTCGCTCTCCCACTTTTTTTTACCTAATGTATGGGTGATCCAGAGGCGGAGCTGGATTAAATGCTGATATTCAGCCCCACACTGCATAAGTAAAAACCACTTAAATCAGGCCACATGAATAGCAGTGCTATCTTTACGTAGCTTGGCTTATGTAAGCAAGGGCCATGTGTTAGCTGGCTCAAAAAATCCCAAAATATTCAATGCCGAAGCCTGGACAGGGCCCAGCATTCAATATCTGACAATAACGCCTATGGTGGGCAGCAAAATGCTCACCGCCTCTGGCTGAATGTTGGGGGGATGGTCTTTCTCTGCCTTCATTTCTTTTTGTCTGTACTATGTGGGCTGTGATCCTGGGGAACTGGGTTCAATTCTCACTGCAGCTACTTTTGACACTGGGAAGTCACTTAACCCTCCACTGCCCCAGGTACAAAATAAGTACCTGTATATAATATGTAAACTGCTTTGATTGTAACCACAGAAAGGTGGTATGTCAAATCCCATCCCCCTTCCCTTTTCCTTAAGTATAGATTATGGGGGAGATTCTATATATGGCACCTAAAAAAAATTGGTAGGGATATCAGTGCTAAGCATATTCTATAACCGGCGGCTAGATTTAGGTGTGGTTTATAGAATATGTTTAGTTGATATCTCAGCACCTAAAACTATGCACATCCATTTATACAAATGAAAATGTGGCATACATCCTAGCGCATAGATTTAGGCACCCTGGGCTATATTCTGTAACTACAAGCAAAACGGCCTATTTCGGAACAAATGAAACGGGCCCTAGAAAGGCTAGTCATCTAAGTGTTTTCTCGTCTCCCGTGCCCTCCCCTCCATGTCCAGCAATTCTCCCCTCCTCTGCCCTCCCATCCCATCTCATCCATGTCCAGCAATCCTCCCTTCCATACCTGAGGTCATAGCAGCGGCAGGCTCAGCTCGCGTCGCCTCCAGCCTTCCCTTGCCTTCCCTCTCAGTGCCCCGCCCTCCTCTGATGTAATTTCGTCTTTCTGCGAGGGCAGGACACAGCGGGAAAGGAACGCTGGAGGTGAGCTGACATAAGCTCATTAGCATACAGTTATGAACCCAGTGAACCAAACATCCAGGGACGCAGATCGACCAATTATTATATAGAGAGATGTGCGTAAATTTTGCAACACCCACGAAATGCTCATTTCACCGCCTATAACCACACCCATTTTTGCCTGCACATGTTAGAAGTTAGGCACACTGCGCTATAAAATGTGCTTAGCAACACAAAAAGTAGCACATATGAGTTTATCTTGTTGGGCAGACTGGATAGACCGTGCAGGTCTTTTTCTGCCGTCATCTACTATGTATGTATGTAAGTTGTGCATGTAAATTCTAATTATTGTCAATTAGTGCTCATTATTGCTTGTTAAGAGCTGTTATCAACAGCCAATTAAGTTACACACATTATTATAGAATACGCTTGGATTTTGTTGCAGATCTCTAGGCACGCTATATTGAATCCTATCTGTCCATCAATGTAGAAACTATTGTAAAATAATACAATAGCCTGCATGTTGCAAGCATTTTGCAAAGGTGGTTCAAATCCCTATTGTTTCTTAAGACCATGTACAGCTGTTTCTGCTAACTTTAATTATACAATTTGGCTCAGGAGATAGAAGTGAATCAAGTCTTTGCTAACTTAATTGTATAACTAATCTACTCTGATCTTAACTTTTCAGATGAGATGTGTTTACTTGTACCACTGTTCTGAAGAAACAGTTGCCAGCAGCATTGTTCACACACATTTTAACCAAAAGGGGTGATCTAGTCATGATGATGGCCAGCCTTTAAATTGGCTTCCTCTGAAGTTAGAGATGACACATTAGTGCCCTTGTTGTGCCA
Organism: Microcaecilia unicolor; assembly: GCF_901765095.1. NCBI lineage: Eukaryota > Metazoa > Chordata > Amphibia > Gymnophiona > Siphonopidae > Microcaecilia > Microcaecilia unicolor. Next base: position 160,891,041 of record NC_044038.1, read on the forward strand.
ATCAGTTTTGAGATGCATTAGGTAATGGACAGCATACTCCCCTCCCCCAATGCATACACATGAATCAATTGCTTAACATCCAGCCTTGGAATAGAGAGCCAGACATTCTTTGAATATTTAACCAGAGGATAAGTGGCTTCTTCCAGTTAGACCCTTTCCCCAGATCCCACAATTATTTAATCTTTTCAAAGCCATAAATAATTTCTACCTCTTGTAGATATATTTTTCTAATGAAGACACCCACACAGTGGTCAGAGCAAGGACTGATGAGATGTGGTCATGCTTATCAGATAGCTTACTTTTGCAGTCTGCGTGTCTCGGGAAGGACTCCACAGTCTCGTGCTCTATGTGCAATACTTTGGCAACTTCAAAACCAAGCTCAGACTGTTCAAAAGCTGTAGAAGCTTGCTGATTAATCTGTACCTTTTTTAAACCATATTGCACAGGGGAAGCAACTTTCTTCTTGTTTGTTCTTGATAAATCTACATCTACTATCCAATCTCATGCTTTATGCCTTCCGAAGAATTTGATGACAAAGTTCTGCATTCTTCATAAGTACATAAGTATTGCCATACTGGGACAGACCAAAGGTCCATCAAGCCCAGTATCCTGTTTCCAACAGTTGCCAATCCAGGTCACAAATACCTGGCAAGATCCCAGAAAAGCTCAATACATTTTATGATGCTTATCCCAGAAATAAGCATTGGATTTTCCCAAGTCAATTTAATAATGGTCTATGGACATTTCCTTTAGGAAGCCATGCAGACCCTTTTAAAACCCCGCTAAGCTAACCACCTTTGCCACATTCTCTTGTGACGAATTCCAGAGTTTAATTACACGTTGAGTGAAGAAATATTTTCTCCAATGCATTTTAAATGTACTACTTTGTAGCTTGATTGCATGACCCTAGTCCTAGTATATTTGGAAAGCATAAACAGACATTTCACGTCTACCTGTTCCACTTCATTTATTTTATAGACCTCTATCATATCTCCCCTCAGCCGTCTTTTCTCCAAGCTGAAGAGCCCTAGCTGCTTTAGCCTTTCCTCATAGGGAAGTCGTTCCATCCTCCTCATCATCCCCATCATTCTTCGCTGATAGAAGGAGCCAAGCTGTGAGATTTTCTGATCGTTGAGGGAAAGGCACAAAGCAGTCAGAATATATGAATGTTTTGCACATCCTAATTGTAAGACGTTTTATAATGTATGCAAATGAACCATCTGATATGCTGAGCTAAACTAGAAATAAAACAGTAGTCAATATTTCAATAGATGTGGGGGCTGAAGGTCAATTTTATTGCTGTTAAGTTCAGCTTAAGTGTCCAGATGTTAACAGACCCCTCCCAAGTTGTGGCATTTCTCGTAGACCCTATATTGCTATGTGCATTCTTTCAGTTGCTCAGTTTTCTGTGAGCACAATATCCATTCTCCTGCAGTGTGCTTTTCTACCCTTAGCATTCATGGTGAGGAGCCTGCAGCCCTTTAGCCAAGGACTGAATGTACAATGTTTCACTCCCTGTGTTACAATTTATGATGCATACACTGCAGATGGTTTAGGCACCAGTGAACTCCAAAGTACACATCAAGAAGATGCATTGTGGGACAGCAGGCTGACTCTTCCCGAGCAGAAGAGTTCAGTAATGATGAACTGCCTGAGCTTGAATTAAACATCACTTTTACTGTTGTATTCAGATAATAGATGATTCTGAGATATGTATATATTCAGCGGATGATACCAGTTTAGGAGAGTCTGGTTAAGTCCTGCTGAAAATCCAGGGAGACTGCCACTGCATTATCCAGTTATGCCCTGCTGACTGGGTGAGCACATTTTCCTCCCTCAATCACTTCTCTAGACTCTAGGTTCAAACAAGCAGTTAATTGATCATTATGTGTTCTTAGGAGCAAAGGTTAATGGGGAATTATAAGCCCCAAATATCCTCCCTTGAAATCTGTGTCACATGTGCGTAATGGCTTCTTTAAAGTCACTGCTTACACATGACAATTAGGTTTTCACATATATAACTTTTCTAAAATGACCTGCTTAGGATAGTATTTGCAGGATGCATTGAACAAGGAAGCACTGGATAAGCTGCTGCAACTTTGCACATTCTTTAAAATAGAAACTTTGACTCTCTCACCACTTTTACCATTTAGTGGGCTAATAGAGAGCAGGTTTGTAACAGTGCATCTATATGGAGTGGGGGAGTAGTCTAATGGTTTAGCCTAATGGTTAAGGCAGTGGCCTGAGAACCTGGGGAGCTGGGCTCAGTCCCCTCTACAGCTCCTTGTGACACTGGGCAAGTCATTTAAGCCTCCATTGTCCCAGGTATAAAATAATTACATGTATATACTATGTAAACCGCTTTGAATGTAGTTGCAAAAACCACAGAAAGGCAGTAGTATATCAAGTCCTATTTCCCTTTTTCAGATTCTACATGGACTGTTGCTACTGTCTGAGCTTCTACATGGAATGTTGCTACTATTTGAGATTCTAGATGGAATGTTGCTAGTGGAGGAGTAGCCTAGTGGTTACTGCAGTGGGGTTTGATCCTGGGGAAGTGGGTTTAATCCCCATTGCAGCTCCTTGTGACTCTGAACAAGCCACTTAACCATCCATTGCCCCAGGTACAAATAAGTACCTGTATATACTATGTAAACTGCTTTGAATGTAGCTACAAAAACACAGAAAGGCAGCATATCTAGTCCCATTTCCCTTTCCCTATTTGAGATTCTACATGGAATATTACTATTATTTGAGATTCTACATGGAATGTTGCTACTATTTGAGATTCTACATGGAGGAGTTTCCTGGTGGTTAGTGCAGTGGAACATGGAATGTTGCTACTATTTAAGATTCTGGAATGTGGCTAGTGGAGGAGGAGCTTAGTGGTTAGTACAATGGACCTTGATCCTGTGGAACTGGATTTGATTCCCACTGCAGCTTCTTGTGACACTGGGCAAGTCACTTAAGCCTCCATTGTCCCAGGTACAAAATAATTACCTGTATATGATACGTAAACCACTTTGATTGTAACCATAGAAAGGCAGTATATCAAATCCAATCTCATGGACTGCAATGGGGCTTTGATGACAAACTTCAGAAGTTGAAAAACAAGGCTGGGCAGACTTCTATAGTCTGTGCCCTGATAAATAGTAAGGACAAATTAAGATCAAGTTTACATATGTAGTACCACATCATATTTTATGCCAGTGGCTCCCAAACCTGATCCTAGAGGCACCTCAGCCAGTCAGGTTTTCGGGATATCCACAATGAATATTCATGAGAGAGATTTGCATGCATGATAAATTGGGGGGGGGGGGGAGGGTTGTGACAAAATGTACAATATCCCACTGTGCAAAGTAAATAGACACTTATCCTACGTGACTTATGATTCTTATTGCAGTGCAAGAGCTTTCACCAAGAACTGAGTCAATGAGTGTGAATATGTAGTGTATGCAATCAAGACTTTTTTATTATTATTATTTACATATAATTGTTATTTCACATTGAAAGTACAGAGTATGCTGTTTATAACAACAAAATGAATTCCTTTTTATGTGTTACACAGCAGAATGTGAAAAATATGCAAGGGTATGGAGACTTTTAGAAGGCAGTATAACATGATTTATTAAGCACCTATTTGAAGAGACTTACCTAAGGCCGCATATATCAGGTTAGACTGGAAGTCAGAAAATTAAATTAAAATGATAATATACCAATAATAATGATAATATAACAATTATGAATACAGTGTCAGCACAGTGCACATTAAACATCGGCACTTAATAAACAGCCTAGCCTGGAAATAAGCAAATTAAATTATAACGATAATATAATAATAACACTGTATCATCTAGATTTTTTCCTGGAGAGATGCCCATTCCACTGTGGATGCTAATAGGAAACTCTTTAATTTTCACTTCAGCAGATTCTGCAACATGAATTCTTTGCTTTTTTCCCTCTAGCAACTGCCAGACTCCAGCACTTTGGTGATCTACATTCCAGGAAACCTTTTTCTTTTTTTCCTTTTTCTCTCTTTTAAGAAGTTCTTACTTTGGAGCCCCAGTAGCAAGTTTTCTGCATTTCTCTCTGCATCTCATGGTCTCTCTGTTTTCTGATGAGATCATTATTACCTTTGAGGTAAAGAGAGGCCTACTCTTACCCTTCATGCATCTGTAGTTCACAGAGCACTTGGAATGCTGTTTGGTTATACTTCAATGCTTTACAAATTCTCCTCATGACTTGTAACATGCCAACTCTTGCCAGCTACAGAATGTGAGTGGAATACAAGTGCAGTGCATCTCTATGTATAGTATTGTTAATGACCTACCACCAGAGGCTCTTCGTGATCCTTCAGGGCTGCTTTGGGGCTACCAAAGGGTTAATTCTGCCCTGGAAGAACTCCATAATCCATGAGAGGCGGGGTGAGCAACGCACTGATCATTTGCACAGGGTTGCAAAACAGGTGGCACTGGGACAGTGCTAAAATCCATGGAACAAAGAGGACCCCTAGGGAGTGATTCAAGGGAAGTACAGATGAACATGTGGAATGCTTCACTGTACCTATGAATGCTACATCAAAGAAATGTACATGATGCTGAATTATTTTTTGTGCTGGAAAACCCTAACTCTGTGAGGACTCATTATTGTGAAACAGTTCAATGAGTTTACCACTGCCTAGAGACCTGAAAGATTCCTACCTCTAGTCATAGAAGTTATACTGGGCTGAATACATTGAGTGAAGACAGAGCCCCAGTATCAGGTGTGTGCTCCCTGGCTGTTGGGCTGACTAGGAGGGTGCACGCCGATCCCAGAACTACTGCCGGATGCCTGAGCAAGTCCCGCAGTAGTGCCTTTTAGCGTGCAGTAAGCACGTGTTAGTGCGTACCATTGCTTAGTAAGAGGGCCCGTTTAAGGACTTCAGTTTGCATACTGATTGGTCATTTGACATTTTGGTGGTCTCCACTGTTTGGTTTTCTTCATTTGTTTGTGGAGTTTAGTTTTTCTTTTCCCTTGTTTCCTTGTATATGGAATCACAAATAAGAATTTATACATAAATAAAACAATAAAAAGATTTTTTGGCTTAACCTATACAGTTTTTAAAAATTAATTACAATCCCTTTAGTGAGTTTTTTTTTTTTTTTGCTTTTAGCAACTGGCTTAATCCTCATGGGAATGTCCACATCAAAAGCAGGAAAACAACCTCTACGAGAATCCAAAGGAACCAAACAGGAGTAGAGGATGACACCATGACAATCCACCAGGAAGATGAAGCTCAGAATAGTTTATTTGTAGCATCAGAAAGAAAGACCTGACACAGGCAGTGCTTTGGTGGATGCAGCCACCTGCCTCAGGGGTCACAATACAATACTGTATCTAAAAACAAATACACAGATATAATCTATAATTAATAAATAAACAAGCAAACAAACCATGTCTAAATCTAAAACACAGGAATAAAAATAGTCTAAAATAAAATGTGTTAAAAACAAATTAAACTGAAAAGTGGACTACATCATAAAATATAAATATTTAAAACAATGTAAATAGACAATTGATAACATAAACCCACTAACATAAGAAAGCAGCATAAATACAAAGTAAATGGATGGCTCATAACAGGCTTACAAACAGGGCAGTCAGAGAGAAACTCAAACAGGTACCCTAAAACAAGTGGCTAACATCCAACTAAGCATTTAAAAAAGCATTAAACATGGTTGGCCAGGAGATGGCAGAGCACTAAGCGTATGAATATTGGTCTCAGGATATCTCTGAGTTCAGAATTTGAAGGGAGGATAAGAAGAAATGGAATTTAATGTATTGTCTCCAGGTAATATATCAGTGTCTTCCTGGGCATGTCTGAGAAGTCAGGAAGAGGTGAATTAAGAACTGGAGCAGAGCACTGGGAAGGTCCCCACAGTTCTCAACTTACCATACCATCTTCAGAGGTTCTGAGTAATCCTTATGATGTGACTTAGAGAAGACTAAACGTATAGAGAAAGAGACAAAAAGTATTTCTTTCCAACCAATTGTCCTTTTGCATTCCAAAGGTGTGGAAACCTTTCGTAAGAAATGCATTCTGCACCGTTGAATCATTTAAACTGTTGATTTCATCTCTGGATTGTTCCCTTTGGGGTTTGAGTTTGTTCACAGTAAAGCCATTGTGTTGGGAATCGGGAAACTTAACCATTCACTGATTTCACAGGGAGAATATAGTATTGCAGGGAGGCCTGCTAGAGAAATCTGCCCCCCTCCCCCTCTGGGAAGGACCCCTGCATGAAAGATGGTGTTCATGTGGAGCCAGGGAGCCAAGCAAGGTTTGTACTTTTCTGTATTCAGTGTATTCAAGTATTGGAGGAAGGTAAAGTTATATATTTAATAGAAGTTATTGAACCTTGTGATTTGAATTCTAAAAGCCATGAGCTTTCACAGGAGGAAAGTACCAGTAAAAAATGAAAATAAAGCTGCAGCTGAAACGTTCCCTGGCCAGGACACTGATTGCTACCAGCCCCCAATTAGCAAGATAATAATATGTTTACCAAATCACTGAAGCAAAACCTCTCTGCAAAGTCGAGAGTGACTCAGAACATCTACACATAGGCTTTTAAACCATGTGAATTTTCCCAAGAACTAAAGCATCATACATTTTATAAAAATATATTCTGAGGATTGTTTTTAATGCATGGCTATTGGAATAACAGCTGTACTACCCAGAGAAAGAATGTCAGTGTGTTTAGTGGGTGTTCAAAGTGGTTCGTGTAGCTTGATATACATCTCCCCCCCCCCCCCCACACACACACACACAATTGAGATTTCATACTTCATGTTAAGGAAATAGATCAACCCCCCTAAAAAAAAATCAGTAAGAACTATATTGCCTAGCTTTGAGTAATGACCACAATTTTCTCACACTTGCACAACCACACTTTCAATTAAGGAGACATAAACTTTATAACCCTAATATAGAAAAAAAGGGGATTAACAACATAAAATGTTTTGGTGAAGGCATCAACATTCAAAAGGATACAGCAGCACATCACCGTTGTCTAATTAAACCTCACTCCATATGAAAATACATCAACATCACAGTTGATATTAAAAATTAATACTGCAAGAAATTTGTTTAAATGAATGAACATTATTAACTGGGGGGGGGGGGGGGGGGGGGGTAGTATTTTTTTTCTCTAATGCAGTCAGGTTAATCCCTGACAGTCCTTTCTAGAGTAGGTTGCCGACTATATACCACAAACGTTCAAATGAACTGCTGTAGTGTTGATGATCTACTAAACCTTTTCACACAGTTATATGTGGAGTTCCAGCATTCAAACAAGTTTACTTAAGCTACACATCGGATATCTTGACTCCTGAAGCAACACATGGTTCCTTGTCGAGACTAATTGAGTCTGATTGTATCCAATCTATTTTGGACAATAAATTTGGATTTTATTCATTTTGACCTCTGGGCTTGGTTCTTCCAGTGGATGACCATTGGTCCTTCTTCCCTACTCCCTTCCTTTTAAATCGGCCTAATCCCAGCACTCTCACTTAGTGGAAGTTTAGTGATACTGTGTTTCAATTCCCAAAAGTCATATTTGAGTCCGTTAGACACCACTGAGGAGTAGCCTAATGATTGGGGTGGCGGGAGGGGGGGGGGGACCTGGTTCAATTCCTACTACATCTCCTTGTGATTCTAGGCAAGTCACTTAAATCTTCATTGTCCCCAAGTACAAAATAAGTACCTGTATGTAATATGTAAACTGCTTTACTTGTAACCCCAGAAAGGCAGTATATCAAATCCCATCTCCTTTCCTTTCCTGTGATGCTACTAGGCTCCATTCCTGTAGATCTGGATCAAGTACTTCTTCACCTCTGCTTATTTTATTTTCAAGGATCATTCCAATGTTCTGGCTGAGGAATTATCTTGTCTTCTATATCAGTTATGACAGGAGTGGGCAATCTCTCTCCTTGAGGGCTGCAACCCAGTTGGGTTTTCAGGATTTCCCTAATGAATATGCATGAGAGCTATTTGCATGCACTTCCCACCCTTGAGCTAGGATGTGGTTTCTTTACAATGGATATTCCTGACAACACTTTCTAGTGCATGTTGTATCACCACTCTGTCCTTGTGAGTGATTGCAGCTTGGTAAAAAGACCCCTTATTAATTTAGGACTTGCATTCATTTTGGTAAGTTATGAGCTTCGGGCTGAAAATCAGTGCTGAGCACCTATATCCACACCTGCTGCCATTCACCTTTTGTGCTCCATACATTTAGGTACTCAACTCTAGTACATTTTTTGGAGGCTAATTTAGGAGTATAGCTCTCAAAATTAGCAGCATACATCCTTTGGCCCTGATAGTGAGACAGTGGAAGTTAGAACGGCTAACCCCCTGCTGTCATTGGCGAACCCAGAAATTCAATGCCGGGGTCGTATCCGGCCACCAGTATTGAATTTGGGTGGGGGGGGGGGGGGGGGGGAGTTGGCACTGTAAACTTAGCCGGCTAGGTTCTAGCGGCCAAAGATAGACCTGCTATTTACGTATGTATGTATTTATGTATTTATTCATGACATTTATACCTCACATTAGCCCGAAATAGACTCAAGTTTGATGTGGCTTACAAACAAACAATAAGTGAATAAAACAATAATGTACAGAATATAACACAAATTACAATTACTTCAAGAAGCAAATTAATATATGTGCAATAAGTAACCAGGGATTTAGACTATCTGAAGGATAAACAAATAATTAAGGGTAGATAGGTGATAGCATAATTAGGACTAGATGAGGAAAAAAAAGGAAGAAATGAGATTAAGACAAGAATGTGGTTAAAGTTCAGATAGAGTTCTTTGTATTCAGAAAGGCCAGACTGAAGAAATGTGTTTTTAGAAGACTTCTGAAGTTAGGTAATCATCTGGAAACTTGATTAATTTAGGAAGAGAATTCCACATTTTGGTGCCTTGATAGGAGTAATTAACAGAGTGAATTGTTTACGTGGGTCTATCTGGCTACTAAACGTAACCGATCAGCCAACGAGAATCAGCGGTAACTGGCTATGTCATAGCCAGTGACCAGGCTAGCCGCTGACCGGGATATTCAGCGGGAGATAGCAGGTTATCTCCCACTGAATATCACCGAACAGTTGACTTCAGTGTATTTAACCGGTGAGGTGCCGTTCCTGGCCCGTTATATACTTTTGAATATCGGGCGATTTGAATATAAAGCCAAAAGTTTCTACATTGCTAAAAATGCGTGATTTATCATTATCATGGTCAACTGCATTGAGGTTTTAATTTTGTAAGGTAGTGCAAAATTTGATAGAGAGTAATTTAAAAAAATGTAATTCCAATTGCCTCACTAGGTAGAAGCAGCATGGGAGAGAAGGTCTCTTGGCTTCTTTTGCTGTGACAACTATGTGGATGAATGAAGAAGTGTATTTTTTGCCATTCACTAGTGCTAAACTTATATTATTAAAATAATTGCATGGAATGTTTATCTTAAAGACAGTTTAGGTAAAGTTATTTTCATGTAGAAAGTAGCACATTATTTTTCCATTGCTGATCAACTTAAAAAGGGCTTTTAAAAGCTTTTTGCCAAACGTTAATAAGAAACCTCTGGTCCCAGGTCTCTACAGCATTCTATCAAATGTTAAACTGATAAAACAAAAAATAATGGAACAGGTGTTCCATTATCTTTAATGTTCTGAATAAATTGCAGAGTCGTACTGTGCTCTATACAATGGTAATGCGGCAGTATGTCTAGCTTAGTGCATCTGTCTTTGAGCCTAAAATCATGGCGATGCAAGCCTTATTGGGGTCTTTAGTAGTGTTTCACTGTTGTTAAGCTCAGCTGTGTTCATATCATTTCTGTAATGTATTTGGATTTAGGTCAAATATATGTACACAGCTTTTCCTTAGATTTATTAGGGATGTTATTGTGTATTACACTGGAAATAATAAAACTCAAAAAGTGTTTCATCCTCTCTTTGTGTGAAGGAGGACATGTGCAGTTTTGAAAGCACATGTCCAACATTTCTTTTTTGGTTACCGACTTCAGAGGTTCCAGTTTTATTAAGGACCAAGATACCAGGGATCCATTTCATTGCAGATGATAATTCAGAATATAGTGTGAATGTGCTGGAATTGTTGGCAGCAGTGGGATCAGCTCCAGGATGAAGGATGGAAGAGGCGGGTGCAGCAGCTTATAGGGGGAAGGGAAGGGAGGAGGAGGAGGTAGCAAGTGACAGATTATGTCCAAGAGGGGGGATGAGGAGAAGCAAAAGAAGCTGGACACACCGAAGACGAAAATAGAGATGACAAGTCACAGGACAGGGCAAAGAAAACAAAACACCAGTATGGTAAAGGCAACTTTATTGATGAAATAATTCTTAGACATCAATAAAGTCACCTTTACCATACTGGTGTTCAGTTTTGTTTACCCTCCCCTTTGGCTTGTCATCTGTGACTTAGCTCTGTCCAGCCTCCTTCTTTGTGATCAATCAAGGGGGCCTTATCTTTGAGAGGGAGATTTAAGCCACACCCCCAGCCCTGCCTCACTTCACCCAGCCATGTCCCCGCTCTGCCTAGCCATGCCCCCAGACCCACCCACTCTACCTTCTGGCCCCACCTCCTGACAGAACTCAGCCACCGCAAACAACAAGCCATCTCCTCCTTGGGCAACAGGAGACACCTTAATAAAACATCATCTCCTGCTGCTACAAGGCTAGTCTCATATTAACAGATGTGAGATTTTGTTGCTCTTATTGCAAGACTGGTCCTGTGGCAGCAGGCAGTATTTTATTAACACATCTGTTGCTGCTGATGGAGGAGGAGGCTGCTGAGTCAGAGTTCTGGGCTCCCCTGGCAAGAGTGTGGGAGATGACCCATGAAAGCGGGAGTCTCCTGCTAAATGCTGGAGACTTGGTTGGTCTGGATGGAGGAGGTGGCTGCACCATCAGATTGTAAGATGTAAGAGAACAAAGAGGTAGCAACAATTATAGATCAGGTCCAGAACGGAATATGAAGGATGTGGTCTCGGTGGCAGACTGGGACACAGCAAAGATGGATGAAGGGGAAAGGCAGATATGGGACTAAGGAAGAGGAGAAGAAGGCAATGGTGGCTGCAGCAGCAAATCGAGCCCTGGGAAGTAGAGATAGCAGCAGCAACAGACTAAAGCATGGAAGGGGGGGGAGGGAGGAATGTAGTGGTAAATAGGTAAGGGATTTGATATACTGCCTTTCTATGGTACAACCACAGTGGTTTACATATACTATACACTCACAGGAATGAAGGTGGTCAAAGAAAGGCGGAGTCACCAGAGATCGTGCAACTATCGATTATTGAGGGATGACCCAATCTAGCCAAGTTTCATGGTGTGGTAGCCTATCTATGATTATGTTTACATGCACAGGAGAAATTGGAAAAAGCCCATTTCTGATGGTTCAAAAAATATTTAGTAAGTCTGTTGTATACTGGGACCCTTTGTATAAGTGGGTTGCTGGCTTTGGGGACTCTTTAGAATTGATTTGACCATGTATAGTGCTTCAAGCTTACATGCAGACGTGTCTGCTAAAATGCATTTTCCAGCTATGTATATCTAAATTGCAGACTAAGGTGATTTTGCAAACAAACCATGTGAAACTGGAAAAAACCCCAGAAGCTATGATGGGGAAAATTTGGGGGTTGCAAAACGCAATTCTCCTACTCTTGGGATAGAGAGGGGGATAATTCTATAACTGGAGTGGAGGAGTGGCCTAGTGGTTAGAGCACCAGTCTTGAAATCCAGAGGTGGCCAGTTCAAATCCCACTGCTGCTCCTTGTGATCTTGGGCAAATCACTTAACCCTCTATTGCCTCAGGTACAAACTTAGATTGTGAGCCCTCCTGGGACAGAGTAATATCCAGTGTACCTGAATGTACCTCACCTTGAGCTACTACTGAAAAAGGTGTGAGCAAAATCTAAATAAATAGTAATAATTTATTTAATTGCATTTGTATCCCACATTTTCCCACCTATTTGCGGGCTCAGTATGGCTTACAATACTAATAACTTTAAATCATTCTTTAACTATAGGTAATTCAATAATATTGGTGCCTACCAGTAGTGTAGCCAGAAGTCCATTTCTGGATGGGCCCATGTATTTCCTTTCTACTCTGCCCTCCCCCAAGCCCTGCAGGGGATGCCCAAGCCTTGCCAGCTGAAAAAGTCTTCTGCCCAGACAGCAGCGGGGAAGTCAGAGGCGTGCTTTCAGTCGCTGATGCAGGCATGCCCCATGCATGCTATGGAATGTGCAGGGGGAGTTCTCTTTATCCATCTGATAATCTTTCTTTTAACTTTTTCTCTGTTTAAAAAAAATTTATTCAAATTTCACTTTGTACGTCTCCTTTCTGAACAACATCATAAACAGCACACACATTTTGATTGCCCTAAATTAGTTTATTTTGAGTGTGATAACATCATAAACAATTAGACATTCTTCCATCGATGATGCTATTCCAGTCCTGAACATCCCAAGTAAGTGTACATAAGGCAGCTGTATAGTGACAATTGAAAAAATAACTTTGAAGTAAAATTTGTCACATCACAGCGCCTATTTGAAAATGACTGATTATATTGATGTCTACACAACAATTTATGCTGTACACTCTGTCTTATTTATTCCCCATTAGCTGCTGTATTTTCCTCAGCTAAATTAGTTGTTATAATTTAATGAGGCAGTCACAGCTGCAGAAATTCTAATATGTAAATACATAAAAACAAATATCTGAGTTGTTTACATGAATAAACAATAATGTGCCTGTGATTGTTGCACTATCACATGTCCTGCCTGTGTCACACCATCATCTCCTACACTCTTTCCATCTCTGAGCAACTGCTACACACATGAACCAAAAACTAGTCTTTCATTAAGTTAAGCACTCTTTCAAGAATTCACCTATCAACAGCTAAAGGTGGGATTTAAGGATTGGGTACAGGGGTAAAATCTTTTGCCTAGGTTTTAAATGCACCATACCTGGAAAGGGGAAAACAATTCAGCAGAAAGAATCTTGCAGCTGAGGTAGATGGCACATACCTTGCCAGTGCCTCCAGTGGAGCAGAAAGTCTGGAGAGCTTGGAATTGTGAGACAGCAGAGTCTGATGTCATTTGCCACTGCCAGAAGACCCATAAGAACAGCACAGGCACTGAGGCGCACAACCATAGGGTGTTCCCTAAGAGGCATACCTAAAGGGACATACCAAGCCCCTTGAGAGCCCCAGAGGAGACGGACAATCTGTTCATTTTTTCTTTCAAGGTACCTCTTATTTATTATTGTGGGGAAGCAGAAAGGGAAGGCCATGTTGAATGCAGTTAGTACTCCGAAGATCAGCAACCCTACAGATAAACATTTGTTGACTCATATTTGGAAAAATGAAATATGAAAGCGCCAAACCCCTAAGAGAAATACTACACTTGCTCCCACTTAAAGAATGCATTGCGTTCAAAATTTGCACCCTGGTTCATAAAATCATTCACGGCGAGGCCCCGGTTTACATGTCAGACCTCATAGACTTACCAACCAGGAACACAAAAAGGTCAGCACGCACATTCCTTAATCTCCACTACCCCAGCTGCAAAGGACTATAAATGAACATATGCATCCAGCTTCTCCTACATAAGCAGGCAACTATGGAATGCGCTACAAAACGTCATAAAAACAATGCACGATCTAACAAACTTCCGAAAATCACTAAAAACCAACCTGTTCAAAAAGGCATACCACAATGATCCATCCTAAATACCAGACAACGAAACTTATACCAGAACTGGACAAAACCGAACTCTCTATACTTGACTACTTCATTTACTTTGTCACTAATGAACTTAGCGCAATACCACTTTATTTCTCATTCCGGAAATGAACTCTCTGTACTTCTGCTTAATTTACTCTGTCACTTATGAATTTTAATGCAATACTACTTTGTATTCCTCATTCCGGAAATGGCGATCGCCATTACGGCATAATGTAAGCCACATTGAGCCTGCAAATAGGTGGGAAAATGTAAGATACAAATGCAACAAATAAATAAATAAAGATCATCTTTTTGCTCTTGACACTTCATTGACTTTTGGAGCCTCTCTGAACTTAGGTGAAAGATTTACCCTATGTTCTCCAGTTTTTTCCTTCTCCTACCCTGGGCAGATCTTCCCAAGATGGTGCTCCTTCCTTGCCTAGAGTATCTACAGGTTCGGAGGCGCAACCTTCCCCAGAGGTGCTACATGAAAATATCCCGATGTCAAGTGCGGTTGTATGTCCATCATTTGCAGAGGCTGACAGTGACCCTACACAAGAAATTACCTTGGGAAAAATCTAGAAGGTCAGAACCGAGGGCTGGTTGAATTTGACTGTATCTCAGTTAAGTCAATTTTCACTGCAGACAGTTGGTAAATTTATTAACATTGATAGGAAAATTATGCATTTGGACTCCAAACTGACTCAGTCTGCTGCGTTGGAAGCTAATTTGCAATCAGCATCATTATCCTTTATTAAAGACAGTTTGGTAATACATAGGCAATTAGAATTGCTTCAGAATGGATTATGGGCTAAGTCATTACGCCTTTTGAATTTTCCTTACTGCTGTCTCCTATCTCCTAAGATTTTCCTGCAAAGATATTTGAAGGAAATACTGTTTTTTTTGTTTTTGTTTTTAGAACGTGATGATATAATAACAATGTGAAAAAATCATATCTTTAATGTTCAAACTGGCCAGGGTTGCCATTATCCTCCACAAATACAGTAAATATGTCTTCAGTTCCTTCAAGCCCCCTAATTCTATCATTTCACATGCCAAATTTCACGCTTAGCATGCAAAATTGTGCATGCAGGTTATAGAATATTGCCAATTATGTGTGTAACTTCATTGTTAAATTAGAAGCTAATTGATAACAGTGGCTATAATTAGTTAATTGGCTATAATTGGCGTTAATTGGTTGATTTGCAGTTGTATGTGTAACTATACTTAGGGGCTCATTTTCAAATCACTTAGACTTACAAAATTCTGTAGGTTACTTTGAAAATATGCCTCCACGTCTTCTAGAACTGTAGCATGTAATTCCTTCAGCGCATAACTGCTAGGGGTAAGGGGCATGGGAGGGGCATGCCTAGGCAAGGCTTTTTTGAGGGGGTACTCCTCAGGTCACTTCACTGGCTTCCAATCTGATACCGCATTCAATTCAAGCTTCTCCTTCTTACCTACAAATGCACTCAGTCTGCTGCCCCTCACTACCTTTCTACCCTCATCTCCCCTTACGTTCCCGCCCGTAACCTCCGTTCACAGGACAAATCCCTCCTCTCTGTACCCTTCTCCACCACCGCCAACTCCAGGCTCCGCTCATTCTGCCTCGCCTCACCCTATGCTTGGAACAACCTTCCTGAGCCCTTACGCCAAGCCCCCTCCCTGCCCATCTTCAAGTCTTTGCTTAAAACCCACCTCTTCAATGCTGCATTCGGCACCTAACTCTTACCGTTCAGTAAATCCAGACTGCCCCAATTTGACCGCCCCTATCGGACTGACCGTTCACTTGTCTCTTAGATTGTAAGCTCTTTGAGCAGGGACCGTCCCTCTATGTTAAATTGTACAGCGCTGCGTAACCCTAGTAGCGCTTTAGAAATGTTAAGTAGTAGTAGTAGTACTGAGTACCGACACCTTTTCCATTGTCTGCTAAAACTGACCCATGGTCCCCAAGTTTTAATGAAAGACCTCAGGCTCTACACACAAATTCTGCCTTGTCATGGATTCTGTGACTGGTTGCAGGGGGCCTGGCTATTGTGGGATGGGACCCTCAGTGATCACCCCACCCCTGAAGAATGATCTGGCATTTGAGTACCAGCACCTTCTTTGCTAGAAAAATGCACTGTGCCTAGGTTATCGAATACTGTCAGTTATGTGCCTAACAGTCATTTTTGTTGACCTGACTGCTTGGTTTGCTGGCAGATATGCCTTCTCCACAAGTGTTGTGTGATACTGTGAAGACTGATTGAGTTGAACCGATTTGACCCCTGAGGAAGGGTTTTTTAGCCGAAACACGGCTCGTGTAGGGTCTTTTCTTTGGGTCAGGTTAACCATTGGCGAATAAACTTTTGGACACCCTTTATCCGTGGTTTGCCTTGGTTATTTGGTACAGTCCCACTTCCGCCTTTGCTTTTGTTTTCTGATTTTTTTTCAGAAGTTAGATGTGAGCATTTACATCAGCCATTGACGAGGTGAGGGTATAAGACTTGTCAATTAAGAAATTTAACGATATTGACAAGCAGTACCACTGAGGTCTGAGGTGAAGATTAAGATTAGAGATTTGATTGTGGATGTTTCTAAAGTTTTTGCCTAAACTGTTGGATATATTACTACTACTACTACTACTTAGCATTTCTATAGCGCTGCCAGGGTTACGCAGCGCTGTACAATTTTAGCATGGGGAAGGACAGTCCCTGCTCAAGAGAGCTTACAATCTAAAGGTTACAAACTATGTAGTCAGTGTAGGTAACTTACAACTTATGTAGTCAATGTAGGTAGCTTACAATCTAAAGGTTATAAGCTATGTAGGGAAGGTGGTTAGGCGCCAAAAGCAAGGGAGAAGAGATGGGCTTTGAGTAAGGACTTGAAGATGGGCAGGGAGGGCGCATGGCGTATGGGCTCGGGAAGTCTGTTCCAGGCATAAGGTGATGCGAGGCAGAAGGGGCGCAGTCTGGAGTTAGCGGTGGTAGAGAAGGGTACAGATAGTAGTGATTTGTCCTGAGAGCGGAGGTTACAGGTAGGAACGTACGGGGAGAGGAGGGTAGAGAGGTAAAGGGGGGCTGCAGATTGAGTGCACTTGAAGGTCAATAGGAGAAGCTTGAACTGTATACGGGAGCGGATCGGGAGCCAGTGAAGCGACTTGAGGAGAGGGGTGATATGAGAGTATCGATTCACGCGGTAGATAAGACGTGCGGCGGAATTTTGGACAGATTGAAGGGGGGATAGATGGCTAAGCGGGAGGCCAGCGAGAAGAATGTTGTAATAGTCAAGACGAGAGGTAACGAGCGAGTGGACGAGGGTTCGGGTGGTCTGTTCAGAGAGGAATGGGCGAATTTTGCTAATATTAAAGAGGAAGAAGCGACAGGTTTTAGCTGTCTGCTGGATATGGGCAGAGAAGGAGAGGGAGGAGTCGAAGATGACTCCGAGATTGCGGGCTGAAGAGACGGGGAGGATGAGGGCATTGTCAACAGAGACGGAAAGTGGGGGAAGAGGAGAAGAGGGTTTGGGTGGAAAGACAAGGAGCTCGGTCTTTGCCATGTTCAGTTTCAGATGCCGGTTGGACATCCAGGCAGCGATGTATGAGAGGCAGGCCGAAACTTTGGCCTGGGTTTCGACTGTGATGTCGGGAGTGGAGAGATAAAGCTGGGTGTCATCAGCATAGAGATGGTATTGGAAACCATGTGATGAGATCAGCGAGCCCAGGGAAGAGGTGTAGATCGAGAAAAGAAGCGGTCCAAGGACAGATCCTTGAGGAACCTTGAGGAACCCCAACAGTGAGCGGGATATTAACATTAGCACATGGCCATTAATAGTGAAAATAAAAAATCGACCATTTTCCAACTATGGTAAAACTGGCCTTAGCTGCGGGAAAAGCCCACATAAGGTTATGCTAAAACTACTTCTTAACATAGCTTAGTCAAAAGAATCCATAGCTCTTCCCATAAACCCCAAGTTTCCCATGTGTAAACACAAAGCTGTGTAATAATTTAAACACCCAGTCATAGCCTCAGAGGTCCCATGAATAGCCTGCCAGGCAGACCCAGATATGTGACTGTCTGAATTTCCACTACTAGCCTATTGTAAAACAAATTCTGCAAGAACGTGGGTTCCATAATATAGTTCACAGCACCTAAGATATTGATAATGACTTCATGGAACCCAGTACTCCATTAGAATTGCTGAGGACTACTGTAATGTGGTATATTTAGGACATTTTGAAAAAATCTTCCAGCAGATTCTAAATGTTGCAGCTGAGGCCATTCACATATAGTAAATGATCAGTTAGAGTGAGACCATTACTCCTGTCTCTGCCTCAGCTTAGCGGTTATCTCCTGCTGAATATCCTGGTTAGTGGCTAGCCGCTAACCAGCTGTATTGGGTGACATACCTGCTTATTTTTGAAAGGAGAAAAACGCCCATTTTCGGGAGGGGCGTCCATTTCCCCTGGGCGGCCAAATCGGTATAATTGAAAGCCGATTTTGGTCGTCTTCAACTGCAGTCCGTCGCGGGAACGAATAAAGTTGATGGGGGCGTGTCGGAGGCGTGGTGAAGGTGGGACTGGGGCGTGGTTATCGGCCAAGCAGAGATAGGCGCGCTCGGCTGATAATGGGGAAAAAAGGCGTTGTTAGCGAGAATTTAGGACACTTTTTTTGGACCCTTTTTTCTCACGAACAGGTCCCAAAAAAGTGCTCTAAATGACCAGATGACCACCGGAGGGAAACGGTAATCACCTCCCCTGACTCCCCCAGTGGTCACTAACCCCCTCCCACCAAAAAAAACCCACTTGCAAAAACCTTATTTCCCAGCCTCTATGCCACCCTCAAATTCCGTACCCACCTCCATGACAGCAGAATGTGTTCGATCCTCTCACAGCGTTTCCCTGGGTCAGATGTGGCTCTCGGGTGCACTGCAGGGTCACATCAGCATTGCATTGTGGTGGCTGTAGGGTATTGGGCTCCGTGATTTCACTAGCTTGTGTTGGTAGTTGGTAGGCTCTTCTCCCATCGTGCTTTTCCCTCTGCTTACTGGGTCAGAGTGTGCCCTGTTTTGTTTCCGGTAGTCCACAAGGTAGTGGCCATTGTTGTAAGTCAGTTTTAGATCCCTTTCGTGTGTTAGCCACGTTACAGAACTTAGTTCTTACCTTGAATGTTGCTGAAAGAGGGCATTGTACACCATTCTGCCAGCTCTGAGCTACTGCTAATCTTAGTACCAGGGAGAATCATTGCCAGTGGGGCACAACCTCTGATCTGCAGTTAACTGTGAGTAAACGCGGTTATTGAAATAAAGGACGTTTTCAGCGAGATTAGTCTTACGGTGTGAACTGCTGTGCCAAGGTTATACAGCAGCAACAAGTCCTGTCCCTGGAGCAGTTTCAGTGGGTAATGCAGTGCGCTTCAGGCAGGCGGACCCAGGCCCATCCCCCCCTACCTGTACCACTTGTGGTGGTAAATGGGAGCCCTCTACCCCCCCCCCCAAACCCACTGTACCCACATGTAGGTGCCCCCCTTCACCATTAAGTGCTATGGTAATGGTGTAGAGTTGTGGGGAGTGGGCTTTGGGGGGGATTTGGGGGTCTCAGCACCCAAAGTAAAGGAGCTATGCACCTGGGAGGTAATTTAATGTTTTTTCCTATTTTTTAAAAGTGCCCCCTAGGGTTCTCGGTTGGTGTCCTGGCATGTGAGGGGGACCAGTGCACTATGAATCCTGGCCCCTCCCATGACCCAAAGCTTTGGATTTGGTCGTTTTTGAGCTGGAACGCTTCGGTTTCGATTATCGCTGAAAAACGAAAACGCCCAGCTCAAACAAACGCCCATATCTCAAAAACGCCCACATCCAATGCATTTGCCTGGCACAAACCGTATTTGTGAAACTAAAGATAAACGTCCATCTTTTTCAAAAATACGATTCGGCCCACCCCTTCACAGACCCGTTCTCAGAGATGGACGTTCTTACACATGGGCGTTTGTGTTCGATTATGCCCCTCATAGCTGGTTAGGTGGGGATATTCAGCGCCTAATTGGCTATGTTGAGCAGTTAAAATAGGCCACTTAAATAGCAGGCCTATCTTTGACTGCTAAAACATTAACCAGTTAGCACTGAATATTTATTTATTTGTATCCCACATTTTCCCACCTATTGGCAGGCTCAATGTGTCTTACATAGTGCCCTGAGGCGATAGCCACCTACGGTGAAGAAACAAATATAGATTGAAGTTATTTGCAATGAAATGAATATAAACAGACACATCAAGGGATCATAAAAAGGGAAGTTATGTAATGAATATAAAGTTCAATACAAGTTTGGATTTCTTTGTGTTGTTGGATTTAGGTAATTAAGTTGGGTCATATTGTCATAGCCGGTTAACATTCAGCAGTCAAAGTGAACCTGGATATTCAATGCCGGTTGCCTGATACAACCCAGCAGTCAATATCCAGGTTTAACACTTGTGATGGACAGCAACCGCACTGCCTACCACCAGCCAAATATTGGACCCTTTATTCTTAACTTTATTTTAGTCCTGAATCTACGTTTTTAGAGGTCTGAGTTGCTAATGAAGCATAATACATTAAAATAATCCACACGAAATTAGTTCTTTAGAGAAGTACCCATTAAATACAGTTATTAAATTTTATCTCCCTAGTATAATTAGAGAAATCTGTGTTCCATAGGTATGTTTTATTGGTCTTATGGGGGGGTTAATTGTCTTTGGAACATTGAACTAAGGGATTGTTACATGTTACTTAACATTTTTTTAAATGTTGTTCTTACCCAAAATCTATTAGTTTTATCTAGGATCCTATGTATTAAACATTTTCCCCATAAACTTAAAGGGCAAAATCCTTTAGTGCACCTGGTCAATAGAAATTTATCTTGTAGATTATAAATATATGGCAGCTAAAAGACCTCTGCTTTATTGGAGGATATAATGACTCTATGCTGTAATTAAATGGTGCCTGATACATACCTACCTCAATTCGACCACAATATAACCTGTATTTGTTAACCGACTGGTGAACGCCTGTATGGTACTATGTAAGCCACATTGAGCCTGCAAATAGGTGGGAAAATGTGGGGTGCAAATGTAACAAATAATAATAATTAAATATATTTTGCATATTGAAAAGTTTTTATGTCTTGTTTTGATGCTGGCAGCAATGCGATTTGCTAATTTAGGGGCCCTTTTACTAAGGCAAGCTGAAAAATGTCCTGTGGTAGTGTAGACACGTGTTTTGGACACACACAGAATCATTTTTCAGCGCAGCTGTAAAAAAAATGCCTTTTTCTTATTTCCAACAATTTCTAACAAGGTTTATAATAGGTTTAATAGAGCCTACCTGTGTTCAGTCACAGTAACTGAGCTAATTTGAATAGTCCTGGATGAATAAAGGGTTGTTTCTGTTATATGAAGTGAATTTATAAGAACATAAGTGTTGCCATACTGGGACAGACCGAAGGTCCATCTAAGCCCACTATCCTGTTTCCAACAGTGGCCAATCCAGGTCACAACTACCTGGCAAGATTCCAAAACAGTAAAACAGAAATAAGCAGTGGATTTTCCCCAAGTCTATTTTAATAATGGCTTACGGACTTTTTTTTTTTTTTTTTTAAGGAAATTATCCAAATTCTGCTAAGCTAACTGCTTTTACTACATTCTCTGACAACAAATTCCAGAGTTTAATTACAAATTGAGTAAAGAAATATTTTTTCCGATTTGTTTTAAATTTTATACTTCCTTAGTAGCTTCATTGAAGCAGAGGGCCAAAGATGCCAATCTTGGAGCTGCCAAAAGAATTGGATAAAGATATTCAAACATGTAGATTGAAATGACTTTATAGCACTCCTCCAATGTGTTTGAATATTTAAGGGGCACTTTTAAAGTGGAAACAGTTATGCACAATCAAGAAATGCCTCAGTCAGGCCTCCCTTCCAAAGACAGGAAACCATTGAGGAAGGTAACTGGGAGGTCTATGACTGAGATTGGGGAAACTGTTGACTCTTTTTAACAGTTTCAAGATTATTCCATGGGCATGGCCAGTATGGGAGGGTGTCAAGAAGGAAGCCATGGCAGAAAGCCATACGATATGCACCATAGTAATGGGAAGAGAAACCTTTAGGGGGAGGGTCAGTGGTGGTGGTGGGGGGGGGGGAATCGAAAGTAGAGAGAGCCAGGGCTAAATCTGTGGGGCCCCATGTCCCCATGGCCCCACCCAGCTACGCCCCTGAGAACCAGGGGAGCCCAGCTGAAATCCCACTGCAGCTGCTTATCATCTTGGGCAAGTCACTTAACTCTCTGTTGCCTTAATACCAACTCATATTGTTTATTTTCTGGAGACAGAAAAATTCCTGCTGTACCTGAATGTACACCACTTCAATAGCTTTTGGACTTGCATACAGTATATAAGAAATTAAATAAAGCAAATCTGGTAATACCCTATCTACAGGAACGGATGGTGCTAATCACATTTTGTTACGAGGATGCTTTGGAGGCCTGTGAAGATCAAGAGAAAGATGGATGATGCAATATACAGGCAGATCCTGGAGAAAAACCTGTTCCAACCTGCCCTAGATCTGGGACCGGAAGGAAGATTTACTTTTCAGCAGGATAATGGTATTAAGCATAAAGGGAAAACAAAATAAAGTAGCTTGGCAAGAGGAAGGTGAATGCCCTTAAGTGGCCCAATCAAAGCCCAGACCGAAATCCTATAGAAAACCTGTGACAAGAGTGGGGCATAGACAGACCTTGCGGTGGGAGGGGGCCAGAGCCCGAGGTGGGGGGGGGCACATTTTGGTGTGCCTCCTTACCGCCCTGCCACCTCGCCACTGCAAATACCTTGGCTGGCAGGGGTCCTCAACCCCTACCAGCTGAAGCAGGACAGGCAACGCGGTGGCGCCAGAGACCGGCGCTGGATGAAGGCTTCAGCTAGTGGGGGTTGGGGACCCCCACCAGCAAAATCAGGGGCCCAGGCCCTCGCGGCCCAACCTAGCTACATCATTGGACAAGACTTGCAGTCCACAGAGGATCCACGTTCTATCCGAAAGAGCGTAAAGCTGGTAGGCACTTATCCCCAAAAAACTGACGGCTGTCATTACTGTGGAAAGGGCCTCCGCCAAGTATTGAGTCAAGTTGTGAAATTATATGCAATGAAGGGGTTATAGTTTTGTAACACAATGTTTATTCCTGAAGGTATCTTGTAAGAGAGCATAGATTTCAATTTCTCTCCTTTGTTTTATGTCTGTGTTTAAGTATTCAGAATGGATGATGTACTTTATAAAAAAAACTTCTTAAATAAAAGAATTACTTTGAGTGTTTCTATAATTGTTCTTTTAGGTTTGAAGTGGAGAATATATTGTGTAGATCAGTAAATTAAACTCCTACTTTAATGCATTTTGCATTATATATTTTTTTAGACAGGAGATTGTGGAAAATATACCAGAGTGTTTAGACTTTTACAAAGCACTATATTCGATTTGACTGAAAAAGTTGCCCAGCAATAATACTTGCAACACAAAAACACTGATCACCATCAATTTTTTTCATACACTCAAAGAACCCATGATTAGCTGGAAAATAAACACCTCTATTTACATTTTATGAACACTTCACAAGAGAAGGCTTAGTTTTCAGATGTTTGATCTGTCTAGAATACTGCAATGAGTCAGCTCTTATTCTGGTGGGGGGGGGGGGAAGAAGAGTGGATACCAGAATTCACCTGACACGGAGTGAAAAAGTACGAGAATCTCTTTGATGGACTTCAGCGCTTAAAGGTGGCTCAGACAGTATTCTGAGAATCACAAAGTTCACCTGAATGAAAATGAACACGAGCAGAAGCTGTAATTGCAGCTGTTTGCCTTTCGTTCCCTGATATATGTAAGTTTTTCTCTTATGCCTAGATGCCAGCTCAAATCTTTGGTCTAAGAATAGCTTGAATTTGACAGCAGGGAGCCTCAGGGGAAAAGAAGCGGCATCAGTCTCCAGTGGGATTGGATGCTGTAATTGTGTGAACTATCCCAGCATATTTACAAAGCGTTCATCCATCTCCTGAAATAAATTCTCAAGCTGTTTTCACCCTTCAGCACCACATCTCTTAGCCTCTTTGTGGAGATGCTGAACCTACCAAGAGTTCTCAGAGAATACAACTGATGATTCTTTACTTACAGCTGATCCATCCATGGTAAAGGTTAAGGTAGTCCCCTTGGGGGGACATCACATATGTGACGGTTTTGTGGCAGACTGCTAGTGGGGTGATTTGCCATTGCCTTCCCCAGTCATTTTTACTGCCCCTGTTAGGCCAGATAGTCATTTACCAGCTGAAAGTGGATGGATGACTGAGTTGGCCAAAGACTTTACTACCTGAAAGAAATCCCAGTGTGGGATTTCCACTCAGGTCATGGGCACAATTCAAATCCTGGACTGGGATTTCTGTCAAGTAGCCAGCCTCTGGACACTCAGCCATCTATCCACTTTTGGTTGGTAAATGAGTACCTGGCCTTAGCTGGAAGAGGTGGGGAAAGTAGTAAATTTAATACGAATTGGAGAAATATTTTCTTCACTCAACGTGTAATTAAATGCTGGAATTCATTGCCGGAGATTGTGGTAAAGGTGGTTAGCTTAGCAGGTTTTAAAAAAAGGTTTGGCCGACTTCATAAAGGAAAAGTCCATAGACCATTATTCAAACGGACTTGGGGAAAATCCACTGCTTACTTCTGGGATAAGCAGCATTAAAATGTATTGAGCTTTTTTGGGATCTTGCCAATCTGGATTGGCCGCTGTTGGAAACAGGACGCTGGGCTTGATGGACCTTTGGTCTGTCCCAGTGTGGCAATACTTATGTACTTAGGGGTAAAGATGACTGGAGAAGGCAAAGGCAAACCACCCCACTAATAGTCTGCTAAGAAACTATCACACAAGTGGTGGCCCCCATAAGTCATTAGCTCATGCTTAAATCAAAAGAATTTTGAAACTGTGAGCCCATGGTTAACTCTGTGGTTACTGTGCAGCAGTACAGGAGTGAAGAAGGGGATCCTCAGACTTAGAGCAAAGGCTATAATTTGATCTCTAAAAATCACTACTCAGTATTCAAAGCAATTTACCCAGGTAGGAGAGGCTCCTGCCTGGTTAAATCACTTGTGACTGCTTAAGTGGTGATACTCATCAGCACTTAACTGGACAGTGCCACTGAATAGCTCCACAGACCACCACTGTACTGTCCGGTTAGTGCTGGGGGGGGTCCATGGGCAAAGCTTCATCATACCTACCCCTTTGGACCCTACTGGACCACCAGGCATCTCTACAAGGTAGGCCCAGGGAAGGTGGGAGCCTGGGGGGGGGGGGGATTCGGCTGTCCCTTTTGAATTTTTGGGGTGAGAGGGGATCAGAATTGTGGGAGAAGGAAGCAAAATCAGAGAAGCAGAGGGCATCAACCTGTGTCCCTTAAGCAGGCCCTGGCTGAACATCGGTCAGGACCTGAATAAGATTTGGAGGCCAACACAGCTTTAATTAGTCCTAAATATTCAATGCCGGTGTCCAGATATGACCCAGCACTGAATATCCAGAGTTAAACTGCCTGTGGCAGTCAGCATTAAAAAAAAAAAAAGCTGACTGCCATGGGCTGAACATCAATGAGACTGCAAATCACAGGATCTGCAAAGTGCCTTCCAAGCAAAATAAAGTAATGACATGCTCTTCTCCAAATAACAAGTCTTGTGTCTGTTTATCAATAGTGTAAATATCCCTCTCTTCCCAACATTATCCTCTTAACAGTCAATACAAAGGTTGTAAGATTTATTAAGAGGACAATGTTGGGAAGAAGGATATTTACATTGTTTACATACTTATTATTTGGAGAAGGGCAATGTGGTTTGGAAGACATTTTATGGATCCTGTGATTGACAAATAAAAGCAGTAATTTTTGAAGTTGAAATGATACCCTGTGCTCTGAGTCTAAGGATCACTTTCTTCACATATATTGAGTATGAAAGATTTTTTTTTTTTTTGTTACTAGTGTTCTGAGAGGCAGTGAAGCCGGAATTCAGATCCCACTTCTCTCAGCTGTGCCCCTTATAACCTTGAGCAAGTTCTTTCACCCTCCATTACTCATTTACTAGTGTATATTAGAGCATGTTAATATGATTTAACTCATGTTAAATAATGCAAGCCTCATTGTTCTCGCTATGCACTTAACTCATATTAATGCATATTAATTCATTATTTTACATTAGTAAATGAGGTCTTGCGATTGGAAGCCCTCTTGTCTAGAGACTTGACAACTGCATCTGAATTTGCAACTCACCTTGAGCTCAGATTTCAAAAGGCAAGTAAGGAGATCTACAAATCCAGATCTCGAACCTGACTCTTTCACTTGATGAAATATGCTGGTGCCTTGTCTATTTGATTAGAATGGATTCAGTAGCCTAGCTGAATAAATGAAACAGATTGCTTCAGTTGCATTTAAACTAGTAGTGGCATGAAAAGAGGTGAGGTGGATGCAGTGGCGTACCAAGGGGGGGGGGGCGGTGGGGGTGGTCCGCCCCGGGTGCATGCCGCTGGGGGGGTGCCGTGGCGCGCGCCTGTCGCCCTGTCTCTGCGTTCGCATGTGTTCACTGCTCCCTCTGCCCCGGAACAGGTTACTTCCTGTTCCGGGGCAGAGAGAGCAGTGAACACATGCGAACTCAGAGCCGACAGGCGCGTGCCGCGGCACCCCCCCCCAGCGGCGATCTGCCCCGGGTGTCAGCCAGCATTGGAATGCCACTGGGTGGTTGCTTAAGAAATGGAAGGTTAAGGTAAAGGTAGTAGTGCAAAAATTCGACTAGGAGCTCCTAAAGACAGTGGTTCTCTGTCTTTAAGCTCTAAATTATTTCTTGTATTTTATCCATGTGTTGAGTATTTCAATTTAGGAAGAGGTCAGTTTGAGACCACTTCCCATCTCTCCCCCCCCCCCCCCCCCCACACACACACACACTATTCAGCACTCCTGGCTAGTTCAATAGCACTTAATCGGCTATCTGTGAATATTTAGCAGGAGATAGCCAGTTATCTCCCATTGAATATTCTCAGTCAGTGCTTAGCCCCAAATTCTATATATTGAGCCTTAAATTCCATGCAGAAATTAACAATGTGCATAGCTTAATTGGTTAACTAGCTAATCAGCACTGCAAATAGGATGTTATCAAGTAATTATCAGCACTAATTGGCATCAATTAAGATTTATATGCACAACTTGCTAAGCAGATTCTGTAATGTGCACATAAATTCCAAGTCTCACAGTTGAAAAGGGGGCGTGGTTATGGAGTGGAATGGGTGTTTCTAAAATCTATGCACATTATTATAGAATACACCTGCTCTGTGCCTAATATAGGTGTTAGGGTTTACACCAAATACAACATGGCCTAAATGGACGCAACCAAATGTGATCACGTGGAGACATGCTTGGCATATTCTATATACCGCAAGGAAATTTAAGCCTCATTTTATAAAATTTAGGTATACTTTAGAGAATACGCATAGGCATATTTTATTTTTACTGCATGGATTTTTCAGATGCCATATATAGAATTTACTACTTAGCAGCTAATCGGTTATAGCACGTGATATAACCAATTATCCACTAATATTCAGTGCATCACCAGCTAAGGTTCGCATTAAAATTGGACCGCCAAAATAGTAGGCCTATCTTTGGCTGGTTTAAACTTTACTGGCCTAAAGTTAAGAAGGCAAATGCCACCTTATACTAGTATTCTATAAAAGTAACTACACGCCATTTAGAATTTGCACTTAAAACATATCATCCTAGTGCCTAACTGTAACCAGCCTTTATAGAATTACCTCCAAAGTGCTAAACATGATTTAGTAAAAGCAGGACCCCAAATGTAGGATAAGTGATCGGGCCACTAATTAACTCCATACAATGCCTGATGTGCTGTCCCTGCCCTATTATTTCTTTCTTTAAGTATTCACAGTAGGATTTCATACAGGTGGATGAAGATATATATATATATTTTTTAATATCACAGGTGAAGCCCTTGACTTGGTGTTAGTTAGAAGCTCTGTCAGCACGCCTTTCACTGATCCAGACTGATACAAGCAAAGAAAACATACCTAACCTTTAAACCTATCTGAAGGAATGTGTTTATCTTCTTAAAGTAGGCATTCAGAAGACATGGCAATGTATAGATGTCAAGATGCTAGTAACTTTCTATGAGAGGATAACTCTGAGTTTTGCACATTCTTATAGGGCTTGATTAGCCCAAATTTGAAACTTTAGAAAAATTTCCAGCAGAATATGATGAAAGTAATCACACCGTACATACAAGAAGTATCCCGTGGAAGAACCTGCAGCATTGCATGCCTATGTTTCTTCACCGACCAAGGAGGCAGCAATTTAAAAAGCTGCATGTGGGGGAAAAACAAGATACTGGAACCAACATAGATGTGGGAGCAGCTTTTTACCAAGTTTATTCAAGAATTATCTACCCCACTCTCAATCTGCACATGCACCCTGATCCCTTCCTGTCAGTGCAGGTTCCCCGATCCCCTGTGGTATTAGATTCCTCCTAGAGACAGCTGATTCCCCCCATTGCATCAGCTCCCTTCCTTGATACCAATACCCCCCCCCCACACACACACACACATCAAGAACCCTCTCTCCTGCCATCCAGTCACATTGCTTTATATCACCCTTAAACCTTCCTTGACATTCAGTGCTCCTATATGATGAAACTCCTCCACTGACATAAATCCCCCCCCCCCCCAACATCAAACCCATCTCTCCTGATATCCCATCCCTCCTGCATCACATCACCCCATAAAATTCTCCTTGATGTTTGATCCGCCCCCACATAACGAACCTCTCCTCTGACATTCATTCCCCCTGCATAGAGAGACCCTCCCTTAACATACAGTCTTCTGCATTAAGAACCTCCTCCCCATCATTCAGTTCCCCTACATTAGATTCGCCCATAAATCCCTTTGACATCCAGTCCCTTTGGATCAAGAACCATCTCCCTGACGTCCAATCCATTCCCCATGTGAAGAAACTCCTCTTCCCACATCAACCCCCACCCCCATGGCATATAGAAACCCACTGATGACTTTCCTCAAGACTCCTTCACTGCCCACTCTCTGATTCCAACCCCTGCTTTACCAGGGACTCTGGAACCTAGTAGAAACTGAAGTGATCCCAGTTGCAACTTCTTCTTTGTCTTCAGGATCCAAAATGGTGCCCATGACCAACAGCAGTAATCTATGGATCAGGCCTGCCCATATTTTGAAGCCTGACCTTTAGTGGTGGGACAGTGAGATTACTGCTAGGGGTCACGGGTGCCATTTTGAAACCCAAAATCAAAGGAGCAGGAATGACCGAGGATCGCTTTTACTACCACTAGACATCAGGAACTCCAGTAAGGCTTGGGATGAGATCAGGGAGTGGGGGGGGGGGGGGCATCAGGGATTTAAGGTGGAGGATGTCTTGATATGGGGGGATCAGATGATAGCAGAAAGGGTTCTTGATGTGTGGGAGACAGGCTGTCAAGGGGTATTATTGGGGGTATCTGATGCCATGAGGAGGACAAGAGGAAGATGGGGTGGGGGATAACCACTTGCCCTTTCAAGCAGCCACTTATTCTTGCATGGGGGCAAGTGTAAATGTCAACATCTAAGTATTTTATTAGCATGAATTTCCCTTGTAAAATGGATAATCTAAGTCAATGTTTGTAGACCCAACCAAACCACTCAGTCTCCATGCCCTTATCACAACTCCTGGCAAACTAAACAGGGTGGCATGACCATATGTAAATAGCCCTTTTCTAAAACAGCATTTACATCTGCAAGCCAATCTTCAAATGCAAATGCTGCCATTTACAAATAGGGATGTTTCTAAAATATAGAACTAAGTATTAGATAAGTGTAAATCAAAGATGGTTAATTCTGGCCTTCAAAGATTGCAAACAGATTTTCAGGAGTTTCAGAAGAAGTGTTCATGTGACAAGATTGCATGCAATGCTTTTAATTTAAATAGAACTTGGCTTAATTTGTCTGGTCGGCTTATGTTGAAAGCAAGACTTGTTTGCAGCGCTCAGCCAGAATTGGCCAGCTCTGGTACAGCGTTGCTTCCTATTCATTCTGTTCAAAGTTAATTAAATCACTCTCAACTGAGATTGTAGATTTGGGATCCAAACTTATTGATTTTTCTTTAACAAGTAATATTTTAAAGCAAGTAGGCCCAGTCATTTTGATAGATATGGCTGTAATTGCTTTGTTAATGAAGAGACAGAATACAAATCTTGTAATTGCTGTTATTTGGACTGTAGCAGTTTACCAGCTGGAATTTCAGCGATAGCGGAAAAAAACACTTGATTTGCTCTTGATGGATCTCCACTGCAGCTGTAATCATATAGGGGATAATTCTATAAGGAACTTCTAGTTTTGGGCAGCAGGAATGCACGTAAATACTGGTATTCTAGTCATTTAGGGGCCCTTTTACTAAGCCGCGTAGGTGCCTACGTGCGCCAATTCAGAACTACCACCTGGCTACCACATGGCCCGGTGGTAATTTCATTTTTTACATACGCCCAGTACACGCTGCGGAAATTTTCCAGCGCATGGTGCTAACCAGGGTGCTGACGATTAGTGCCCAGTTAACGTGTGAGACCTTACCGCTAAGTCAGTGGGCGGTGGTAAGGTCTCAGGCCCAAAATGGACGCACGTCAATTTTAATTGTACCGCATGTCCATTTTCAGCCCAAACCCCCCCCCCCCTTTTTTTTTTGCAGGTGTGCTGAAAAATGGACCTGTGTGCGTCCAATACATGCATCTACACCAGCACAGGACACTTTTCGACGTACGTTAGTAAAAGGACCCCTTAGAGATGTACTTATTAATGTGGGCCTGAGTTATTTTACCATTAACTCGTGCTATTTTAGTACTGGTCCCATTTTATGCAATGAGACCTAGGGCTCAATATTCGGAACAATTTAATTCTCCTGGCTGTTGATTTAAGCCGGGCATAAAGTGCCACTGCAAACACCCAGTTAGCATTCAAGCTGAAACTGACTTTTTTTTTTTTGGGGGGGGGGGTCGGGGTCGGGACTAAATGCTAATATTCAGCACTATTCACAGCTTAGTAAAAGGACCCCTTTAATGTTAGCTTTTTTCAAGGTAACACACACAAATGTGAATAGCTCAACCTGAAAAAAAATTGAAAGTCCCACGTTAAAATATCCGAATCCCATTTTCTAATATGTTTTCGTAAAGGGCCCCTAGGTTTGAAAAGGGTATTTAATTTTCAGTTCAAGTTCTACAAGCCCCACTGTATTATCCTTACCTTACTTGCAGTATAAAAAGATACAAATAAACTTCTTGCACTTGCCTCTGTTTTTGTTAAAGAGCCCTGGGAGCCTCTTCCTCTCTCATACTTGTTTGGAGTGGAAGCTCTAAGTATTGATGAGAGTTCTCTTCCAGGTCCTGGGACTCAGATTCCCAATGACTAGGCAAGCAGAAAAGTATTACACCCTTCCTAGCATGAAACCGGAACAAAATTCATCTTGCTTGTCTTCTGGGAATAATCTGGAGACAATTTTTTTCCCGAAATACAGTTCATTGGACAAGGGTATCGCATAAAATATGGATGTTGTACATTCTCTGCACATTCACATGCTTCCTGTCTCCACAAATCCTAGAGAAGGGTAAAGTGAATACATTTTGACAGCACAGGAAAAATGAATCTACAGTTCTGCAGGGGTTCTTGGTCTGCAAAATCTGATTCGAATATGTATCCACACTTGCAGCTGTCCTGAAGTATCTTTGTCCCAGTACATGGACATATTTGCATGCTCTGCTTGTACATATGCAGTCTTTATGGATATACTTTTACCTACTGTACATTCACATCGAGACAAGAACTGCTGTGTGAATGTTCAATATAAGACAAATAGCATTTTCCCATTCTATTCTAATAAACAGAGACATGGTGTTGCCTTGGTATTTTCAACTCATTTTCTCCTGTCAGCATGGTTTCCTTACCCCATTTTTCAAAAATTTGCCATGGGATTAATATAACTCAACTCCAGTGCACAAGATGCATAGCAATGTTCAGTGTTTGAAGAGTAGTATACTTGAATGTGGAAGTAATAGGAAGTAGTTTTCTCTCTTATAGTGATTCAGAAAATAACCTTAGCTTCAAACATCATCTCATACTTAACATCAAGACATTAAAATTGCTCACAAAAAAGGCTTCACATCTTTATTTAACTGAATAGTGTCATTAAATAAGGTCACTTTCTTTCTTTAAAGGAAAATACATGCCTATGTTCCTTTATTGACAAGGCTCCTACCAGAGGCCCCTCTGACACGTTATAGAATTTACCCTTCAGGTTCTTATGAATTAAATGAGAGACGAGGCCTATTGACAGAGTATTTAATCCTAATAAAGCAAAGCAGCAGGAAGTGAACCCGGAAGTACATGGACAATTGTTTGATCTAGGTCAATGGCAAGTGAGTGAAAATAAGCTGGATCTAGGGGTCCGATATTCAGTGGCTCGTATCCTGGTAGTAGATGTTGCTGCCCAGGTGTGCCACTGACTGAGGCCAAGCCTGGATTCTCAGAGCCTTTATATGGATAATGCTGCTGACAATCCTGCACACTGCCCCAACATTATCCCTATAGGGCTGGATTCAGTAAATGGCGCCTAAATTTAGGCAATAGAAAAATAAAGGCAATGTAAAAATCCGTGCAAAAACTCGTATTCTGTAAAGGGTGCTTCACGCATATAGAATAGCACTTAGAGCCAATTTCCACACCCAACTTTAGTTGCAAGGACTTTACTCCTGCTAAAACCTGGTGTAAATCCTGGCACACAAGTTGGGCACGCAACCCAGGAATTCGGTAATGCTGCGCCTAAATATTTGGAATGTCCCTGACCCACCCATAACTCACGAGTGGTGCCTAATAAAGATTTGTATTCTACCCATCCTACTGCAAGCGTTTACTTGGTTCACCCTTACACTATGTTTTGACTGTTTTATATGTAGGGAGTCCTTTTCCTTTTGGGTTTTGTTCCATCCATAACTCTGCCATGGCCACACCCTCTTTTGGGTTGCACATGAGATGCTTTATGCACACAGCATTATAGCATAGCTTGTAGGCAGATATGTGCATAAGTCAAGTTTAATCTTATATACCGCTAATATCCCTTTTTCGGGTTCAATGCGGTTTACAATATATTCAACATTATATATTGAACATCGGTTTACAGTGGGCTATGCCACTTACTGGTTTAGAGTAAGTATTAGACGGTGAGCAGCATTTTATAACAGTCATTAGATGCTACCACAATTGGTATTGGACGGTTCTTTGGGTTAAATACAGGTAGAATCGTATGTGAGGGTTTTGTGAAAAAGAAAGTTTTCAACCCTTTCCTGTAGTGTTGATAGCTATGTTCCAAACTTAAGGTTGTTGATAGTGAGTTCCATAGAGAGGTTCCAAGCACTAATTAATTAGCATTAATTGACTCATTGATTGACTAATTTGTGTGCACATCTACCCTGTGTGCTAAAATTTGGACAACCTTTATAGAATCCAGGGGATGGTGGCTGAATGGAACCAGAACTTATCCAGATACCAGTGATAATGTCACTATCCAGGTAGCTACCCAGGTAAATCAGGATAGCAAAAAGGTTGCACTAAGTTGCATGGATACCTATCTCTATACAGGTGTTGAATATTGCCCGTATCTGGATAATGCTGTCAACTACCTCTATACCTCGATATTAAGCACCAATATCCTGGACATTGGCTAGTGCTGAATATCTTTAAACACTGCAACCAGTAACACTGAGGAGCCCTTTTACTAAGCTGTGGTAAGTACTACTGTGAGATGTGCTCAGGTGTCCTGCAGTAGTCTGGGATTGGTGCACACTGGGGTGTGTCTGGGGT
The DNA here is from genome assembly GCF_901765095.1 of Microcaecilia unicolor. NCBI lineage: Eukaryota > Metazoa > Chordata > Amphibia > Gymnophiona > Siphonopidae > Microcaecilia > Microcaecilia unicolor. The sequence goes on from NC_044038.1 coordinate 160,924,739, forward strand.
GGAGAGTAGGCGTATACTGCGCTAATCAGATAGCGCAGCTACATGGCCATGAACTAATTAATTAGTGCAGAATTAGTGTGTGAGCCCTTATCATCTAGAAGATAGGTGTCAGTAAGTGCTCATGCGATAATTCTATATACGGTGCTCAAGATTGTGCACACAAATTAATTGAACTATGAACCAATTAACGCCAATAATTGGGCACTAGCAATCAATTATTGGTGTTAATTGGCAATAATTAGAAAATATGTGCACATTTGTAGTTGGGAATCTATAAGTATGTGCATGTTAATTTTTAGGTGATAAAAAAAGGAAGCGTGGCCATGGGAGGGACAAGGCATTCGTAGAATTTGCCCACAATGTTAAAGAATAAGGCAGATCTGCACTTAATTTGGGCATGAGGATTTATACCAGGTTTTAGTTGGTGTAAATCCTTGCACCTAAAATTGGGTGTGAATCCCGGCGCTAAGCGCTAGTCTATAAAAAGCATCCAACTGTGAGCGCCATTTATAGAATAGCACTTAGCATTCATTTTTTTGGCGCCCAATTGTGGGCACCATTGATAGAATTTAGTCCATTTTCATTATCATGTCACACGTAAAAGGCTTCCTTCTGTAAACAAGTATGCCTTTTGCAATTTTCAGAACTGAAGAACATCCCCAACACTTCTTAAATGGAAGCGAGTTCCTCAAACTCGAACCTGCCACTCCATGGCTACTCTCTTAGCTGTTATTTTGCCACAGGTTCCTGATCCTGAGAAAAGAAATTGAAACAAAAAGAACAGCGTTTGAAAGTGGCAAATAACACAAACCTTTTTCGAGCTTGTTTGTAGGGACCTTCTCCACAGCCTGTTCAAATCAACAGTCTGGAGAAACAAATTTAATAACAAAAAAATGAAAAGCAGGTCTCCAAAGGCAGTTTCACAATGTCCTTGTCTAAAGCTGACATATTAGTACAATTCTGAGTTCTCTACAAGGTCTCATTGACTTTAGGGTCTCTCAGAAAATGCTGTAGTCTCAAGTCTGCCAAATTTGGAAGGACCATTGAATATAAACATGTTCTTTTATGTGTTCAAAAATGGCATTGGAAAGGTGCTGCACAGCTTAGCCATCTCATGTAACAGGAATGTACTTAGCTTGTAAGGTTGGCCTCTGTTCTCAATCACGGAATTTATTACTCACCTGCCTTTATTCTCACTTCCTATTATATTTGACTTTGAATACATACTGACAGTCTTCAAATGTCAGGATGGAGCAAGAACATGAAGTGAGTATGTTACACATTTTTGATGCCTCAGGTGTGTAAGACCTAGCCAAAAGATTCTCCACTGTTTAGCACATATGTAAAACAGCCCCCTTTGTGCCCTTGAATACATTCATACAACATTTTGCCAAGGACTTAAGCAAGAAATCTAAATTTTAAAAAATCCCAGTCAAAATTCTGCTCTGGCTATAAACCGCCTATCCATTTTAGGAAGATTCAACTCCCTTAAAACACCCACTTACATGTCTCACATCCTTTTCTCTTTCTCTGGTCCCTCCATCTCAGCCCCCAAATATATTCAGAGGAGAAGTCATACAACTCATCATTCCTGTCGAGGATTACCTTTCTAGCATTATCTCACAAATTCTCACTTAAGAAGATGGACATCTTGCTAATTGTATCTATTTTTTCTGTAATATAAAAATTAGGGCTGTACTGAATATTTGTATTCGATTTGGCCCCGAAGAGTGCTCCAAATACATTATTTGTATTTGGCCGAATAGTGGTTTAAATTCAAATACGAATAATCCGGGCCTCTACTGTGCTAAATCCTACTGAAATAAACACTTAATGTCTGATTTCATGTTGCTTCTTTTATTTATGTTAAATCTCAATGCCTGTTATTTGTATTTGGTATTTGTATTCATCCCATTATTCATATTCAGCTGACTAGTTAAATGTGCTATTCGGTACAACGCTAATAAAAATATTGCAACGCATACGCTGGCAATGAAAACAATAAAGGGGATGGGATGACTTCTTTATGAGGAAAAGCTAGAGAGGCTAAGACTCTTCAGCTAGGAGAAGAGAGCTGAAGGGAGCTATGATAGAGGTCTATAAAAGGTAGCCTTGTTGTTCCGTACAGAATTTTTCCTTTTTTTGATGTGGTGTGTTAGAGGTCTATAAAATACATAGATCTAGATCACAAAGGAGTATCTTTATTATATTTTTATATTTGTTTGGCGTTTCTTCTCCTATTATTATTAAAGAGATGTATACACTCTTTTTGTACACCCCTCTTTTTTGAAAAACGCTCCTCATCTTTTAGTTCCCATACCATCAGACTGTCTTGTCTTTCTATATTTCTTGGCTATAGATTTACTGTATTGACTAACACATCTGCATGTTATTAGCGTGCAGTGTCATATTCATTTAACACATCACTTTTATTAGTTCTCCTCCCTACACACACAAATTAAGCATTCTTTTATATATGTTCTTTTTACACTTGTTTCTGTTTTGGGGTTAGAATCGTTGTTGTTTGACATGGATGTCCATACTTTTATTTTCTCGGCTATTTCTTTTCTGTGCTCTTATCAGGGTGTTTCTTCGCTGCCCTGGATTGTTATCCACCATGCATTTTAAATACATTTCTTTTTTGTCAATTGCTTCATATTTCATGGTTCAGCTTTTTTGGCATTTATTGTGTTTATTTTCACGGTTTTTTTGTTTTGTTGATTTTTTAATTCATTATTTTTTCTTACTGTTGTTTGATTTTTACATGCCTTATGATGTCATTCCACATATAAATTAACCGTTGCCATAGTGGGGTTTCTTTTATCTGGACATGTCCAGTAATTCGCAAAGTGCTGTTAACTTGGTAAATTCATTGAATATCCAGGTTTATTTTGACTGCAAAAAAAGTTAACCAGCTATGCCGATATTCAGCACTAACTGGTTAACATTTTAGCGGTCAAAGATAGGACTACTAATAAGCGGCCTATTTTGACAACTCAACATAGCTGGTTTGGCGCCGGTTGCAGCCCTTGAGGACTGAGGTTGCCCACCTCTGCATTAGAGAATTGGTGCACAGCACTTGGCTTTGGTGCACCTACATCAAGGTACCCAGGAATAGAATTGCCCTCTTACATTGTAATCCCCCCAGGAACAAGTAGTGTAGCTGAGTGTAAATGTGCACTGAGCTACTACTGAAAAGTGTGAGCTAAATCCCCAAATCTACATATATGCATATATAGTGATTTTAGAACAGGCACTACTTGTACGCGTATGCCTTGGCTTGCAAATATTTAATGGGTACATGGTTTGGGCAGATCTTGACAGTGTATATGTAGTTCATATTTTGCTATGACAATACACATAGACTTAAAATGAAATCTCTGTTTGAACTTATACCTACTACAAGTCATGTGTGACCCCCCTCCCCCTCCCCATATCACTGCTCAACTCTCCTGGGGTTTGGAAGAGTGATGGGAAGGAATTGTGCCCACAGCTCTGTTCTTATATCACTTGCTGTCCAGTCCTGCTGCCTTTATGACCTAGACCATTTTATGGCTACAATGGTGTTGTGTGTCTACCTTTGCAAGCACTTTTTTGTGTAACATTTATGCTAATTGAGGAGTGTAGGAATAACCATAAAATATTACTACTTATTCTTGACTCATAGTCTTTTGGTAGCATGATAACATTTTAATGGATTTTTTATTGCTTCAGCAAACACAAGCATTCAAGTGTCTTTTTCTTTACAATAGTTTGACATGGTGAGCTTTATTCCTTGCTGTAATAAAGGCCAATAAAATAAAAAGAAAACCAGAAACAATTCTTTTAACGTTTTACAGTAAATGCAAAATGTAAACACACCAGACATTATCCCTTCCACTCGGCACATATTTGTAGATCGTGCATCTGTATGGGATAATGTCACCATAGCATTGCTAATCTTTTGTGTGAAGCATCTTTTATTTTGGGAATTAACTACAGAATAATCTTGGTACTTGTGCACCTACCCAGTACAATACTATAAAAGTAAAACTAAATAAACCTACACATTGTGTGGAATATGGTGAAAGTACCTTATGATAGGTTTTTCACTGAATAGAAGACTCTGTTGGAGAGCAGAAGAATCTTTTTCATTAATTTAACTGTGGCCTTTCATGAGTAGCAGAATGAGTAGCAGCTCTAGAGACAGGTAGAGGGTAATTTGCTATAAGTGTTCCTATTTTTAGGCTCCAAGAAATCGCTTGTTTGGAGCCTATTCTGTAAAGAAATGTAGGCACCCTGATGTGCACGCAAATTAAGGGCTCCTTTTACTAAGTGGCGGTAAACCCAACGCAGGCTTACTGCTCGCTATACAGGAAGTTCCGCTGGGCTACCGCTGCAGCTTAGCAGTACTTCCCACCCCTAGTGCACTATCATTTCTGGTGCTACAAAAATTATTTTTGTCGCGCCGGAGTGTAACCAGCAGTAACCAGGCAGTGCCGGGCGCTGCCTGGTTACCGCTGGGTTAACGCGGGAACCCTTACCGCCACCTCAGTGGGTGGCGGTAAGGGCTCCCTCTGAAATGGCTGCATGGCAAGTGCTTTACTGCATTAAGACGAGACTTCCTTTTTACCAGCTGCGTTAAAAGGGGGCCTCGGCACATGTGTAAAACAGGCACCAACACCAGTGCTGGCTCTTTTTTTGCCAAAGCTTGGTAACAGGTGCCCTAATTGAGTTACGAGGCCTTAAGCATCAATAATTGGGTGCTAAGAGCCAATTATTGAAGTTAATTGGAACTACTTACACATGCATCTGGCTGTGCAGTATTCAATAAAGCATGGTGCCTAACTCTACTAGCAATGGGCATGTAAGGGGCATTCCAGAAAGTTGCATGCTTAGTTATAGAATAGCGCTTCAGTGCCCCTAACTTGGGCACCAGGTTTTACAGAAAATTTCAGCAGGCGTAAGTCTGGTGCATAAAGTTCGGCACGAAAATTGGTGATATGCGCTATTCTATGATAGTAAAATTAGTATAATTAGTACAATTCAAAAGGCCACAAAAGGTTCTAGCATTGTCTCCAATAAATCTTCCAGGCATAAATCCAACTTGATTGGTGTGAATTACTGCTACTACTACTACTTATCATTTCTATAGTGCTACCTTCACTGCATGCAAATCTCTCTCATGAATATTCGTTGTGGATATCCTGAAAGCCAGTCTCCAGGACCAGGTTTAGGAACTACTGCTATAAAGGGTGCACATCTTTTTTAGAATAGCGCTAAGCGCCGATCTGTTCTGGCGCCCATTTTGGCACCATTTATAGAATTCCCCCTATGCCACTTACACCTGCCCTTAGAGAACAGCACTTAATCATTTTGCTGACACTTAAGTATGTGCTAGTATTCTAGAAACATAGAAACATGACGGCAGATAAGGGCCAAATGGCCCATCCAGTCTGCCCATCCTCAGTAACCACTAACTCTTCCTTTCCTAAGGGATTCCACATGTCTGTCCCAGGCTTTCTTATATTCTGACAAAGTCCTTGTCTCCACGACCTCAACCAGGAGGTCATTCCACGTATCCACCACCCTTTCGGTGAAAGAGTATTTTCTTAGATTCCTCCTAAGTCTATTTCTTTTTAACTTCATTGTATGCCCCTCATTCCAGAGTTTTCCTTCATTTGAAAAAGGCTCACCTCCTGTATATTACTACTACTACTACTTAGCATTTCTATAGCGCTGCCAGGGTTATGCAGCACTGTACAAGTTTAAACACGGGGAGGGACAGTCCACTGAGGTATTTAAACGTTTCTATCATATCCCCTTTCTCTCGCCTCTCTTCCAGCGTATACATGTTGAGGTTCCTAAGCCTGTCTCTATTTGTTTTATGACAGAGACCACTTATTGATTTTGTAGCCACCCTCTGGAACTACTCCATCCTGTTTATATCCTTCTGTAGGTGTGGGCACACAGTATTCTAAATTGGGCCTCTCCAGAGACTTATACAAGGACACTATCACCTCTTTTTTCCTGCTGGTCATCCCTCTGATAATGAACCCAAGCATCTTTCTTGCTTTGGCTGTCGCCTTTTCTACCTGTTTGGCCACCTTAAGGTCATCAGACACAATCACCCCCAAGTTCCACTCTTCTTTCATACATAGAAGCACTTCACCCCCTATAATGTACTGTTCCCTTGGATTCTTGTACCACAGTTATAATGCACAAGTGGCACATAAAAGTAGATACCTGTTACAGAATTGCCTTTATAGAGTACATACACAAATTTACACCTCCAGAGCAGGTGTAAATTAGTGTGAGAACATTTATGCAGTACCAGGGTTTATTTTATAACGACATGTAGGCCCTGGAATAAAACTTCCCCCTTTTATATCACTGCGGTACAAGGATGAGGTATCACCAACACCTGTCATTGAGCAGGTACACTGATGGGACACTTCATGGGTACAGGCCTCAATTTAGGCATATGCAATGTAGTCAACTGTCCTAGAGTGCTGACATTCAAAGGTACCTGATTCCACTTGTCTTAGAACTCTGTTGTATAATCTTTGGAAAATAAATTTGCCCTCCCTACCACTCCTGGTCATGCTATGGGCACCAACATTTTTTATGACGATGGCCATGCACACTGGCTGGACAGAAGAGATCAGACAAGATGGCTTTTTAGTAGTGAATTGAGTACTGTATGGATTCCTTCCTTCCTTCCTTCCTTCCTTCCTTCCTTCAGTCCTCTATCCACCTTAAATGAAACACAAGGCTTCCTGGAGAGAATGCCACTGCTGTTAGGGAAGGCCATTCATTTGCAAAAAATATAGAAAATATCCCTTGTTGCATATTATTGTCACTTGAAAATGAGCGAAAACACATAAAAATTTCCATGTTATCATTTACCTGTAATAGTGCACACTCAGAGTGCACGCTATTTGCAAAGAAAGCCAGGGCCGTGCCTAGGGTCTCTGGCACCCCCCTGCAGACCATCAGTTGGCGCCCCCCTGCAGACTATCAGTTGGTGCACGCGCACCCCCCACCCGGTCCTGCCTGGCTCTAAGGCACGTCTGGGGCGCGATGGAGGAAATGGCTGGGTTTGGCCTGAGCCTCCTCCGTTCCATACCCAATTCCCTGGCGCTTTAAATTTACCTCTCTCCGCCTCCAGCTCCGACGTCTGCACAGCGTCAGTGAAAGCACTGCCTGTCTGACATCTCTCCACCAGCCTTCCCTTTGCTCGTTCATTCCCTCTGTGTCCCGCCTTCTTCTGACGTCATTTCCTTGAGGGCGGGACACAGAGGGAACAAACGAGCGAAGGGAAGGCTGGTGGAGAGACGTCAGACAGGCAGCGCTTTCGCTGACGCTGCACAGATGTCGGAGGCAGAGCAAGGTAAATTTAAAGCGCCGGGGAATCGAGGATGGAGCGGAGGAGTAAGTTTTATTTTTTTAAATACAGCTCGACGGTGCAGCGCCCTTGAAGGCAGGCGCCCCCCTGCGGCGCTTACCGCGCTTACTGTGTTGGCATGGCCCTGAAGAAAGCACCTGTTGCATATGAGTACAGTGTGCACTCTTTCAAAAAGGGCATGACTTCAATAACTTTGATTCCATGATGAAAAAATGGCTAAACAAATAAAATAAGCATTCCAAGTTTATTATGTCTTGATATGTCATAAGTACATAAGTAATGCCACACTGGGAAAAGACCAAGGGTCCATCGAGCCCAGCATCCTGTCCACGACAGCAGCCAATCCAGGCCAAGGGCAAGAGAAGGTTCTGTCATAACAATTTACATTATAACAAAGAAACTACAATGGGTATAGGAAAGTATGACACACAAAGGAAATAAAAATCCAGCACACAGAATACAGAACACCATCACGAGATGACAGCCAAGCCAGCAGGTCATAATGCTTGGCTCTAATTAAAGACCTTAGCAAATAGATAAGCTTTAAGTTGGGCCTTAAATGAAAATAAGGAGGATTCTAACCTAAGCGTCGGGGGGGGGGGGGGGGGGGGAGGGGGGGGGAGGGCAGCATTCCTGGAAATGACATAGGAAATGACACAAAATGAAAAATTTCTGTCTGCCTATCCCTACTGCTACTATTCCATAGTCTGTGTGGTGATGGTATCTCAGGCCACAAGTCTTCACTCACTCTCCCTTGTCTGTACTGTTCTTTGCTATGTCTCCTTGGAACATCCCTACTGGTGTCCCTCCGGTGAGGCAGTTGGTTTTCAATGCCCAAGCCATTTCCAGTTTCTCCTTTGGCTGTCTAGGTGATACAATTTACATTTGTCATCCTGATGGTTTGAGATTCTGTAGAGAAAATGTGTTCTGACAGTTTTTAAAGGGTTTATTAGCATATTATAAAAAATGATTTGCTATTACTTTTTTACTATTATCTAGCTGCATATATCTATAAAGTGACTTGCATTCTATCAAGTGACTTAACGTTCATGTAGAAAGTTGGTGAAGAGGTTGTAATTTAGGCCCTTGAGTCCCAGGAGTTCTCTACACTCTTAGTCCTTTTCGCAAACATTAATGTAATAGAAATGTCCTACAAAACATTATGATTCAAATTCTGATTTATTCAAGGTCTTATTGTTTCTTTAAACACTTTGCAGGTGTAAGGGTTTTTTTTTTCCATAATTTCAATTGCTCACAGTACGCAAATAAACCATGAATCACTGCACCTTAACAATGAGGCCACAGTCATGGAGGAACGATTATGAATATTCATGCAATTGGGGGGATGATGTAATCACTCTCGTCTCTTGTTTTTTTTTTCTCTCTCTTAGCTTAGGAATTTCAAGGAAGCTAATTTCTTAAAGTGCAACACAGAGATTTCAGAACAACCCTTACAGTGAGGACAGCCTTCAGTATTCCTATGTTACAGTGATCAGGCAGCGGCCGGCCAATAGCTCCTTATAGACTAACAGCTTCCTTGAGGCATGATCTTTTGAGGGGAAGCGCCCTTGTCATCAGATGCATGGTTGCGTCTCTTAGTGTTTATTATAGTCACTGAAACCTGTTTGCATTTCAGACTGTTATTGAAGGTTGCATTCATAACAGTTTTGCAATATATATCCTTCCTTCAACTTATTTTTCTTCTATTGTATTCTGTTCTATTATGAGGGTTTATATTCTGCTTTATTTCATTTGGATTCTGGACAGATTATAAATATTCCACCTTATTCCATCTGGATCCTGAGTGGATTACAAAAAAAGAAGTCAACTCTGTGTTGAGAATGTATTACATCATAATACATTTAACAACAGTGACCCACTGAGCGAAAAAGTGACAAAAGTGAGGATTGTGACTTATTTATACCACAAGAGAGAGGACTATCAACTGCATAATCCTGCAAAATTTCAGCCTCAGGTACAGACTAATTACGTCTTTAGAAAATGAGAAATATTTATCAATAAAAAAATAACCCCAAAAATCTCACATCCTACTTTAGGCATCTGTAGTTTTTAGGCTGTAGAACATGAAAACACATTAACTATGTGAAAAAATTACATAGACCCATTCTACTGACCCTAGAGTAACACAAAAATTGTCCCTCCAAATTTTTATACCTTTTATCTCTGTTATTTTTAACCCTACTTTTGGTACCTTTTCACTTAGCAGGTCACATATATAGTTATACTTTTCAAAACTTAGAAAATAAGTTTTCAAGAGCTTACAAATAAGAGCATAAGAAGTCATTGCTCTAAGTTGTAATGGAAGATTGCTCCAAACTTTGGCTCCTTGAAACATAAAAAGTATTTTCCAAAATTTGATTGAAGCGAACATTCTTCATTACCAGATAACTCCAATAAAGTAGATAAATGTGTCCCTTGTTTTCCTGCCCTATGTGAAATAATTGGGTAAGATAAACTGAGCCCATACCATTGAAGATCTTGAAAACTGAACAAGCAATTTTAAACTCAATGTGTTCGTTAACTAGCGAGTAGTGTAGTTGAACCAATAAAGGAGATACTCTATCATATTTATAAGTGGAACAGGGGAAATCGTGCTGTACCCTGAATGTAGCTTACCTCAAGCTACTACTCAAAAGGCATGAGCTAAATTCAAAATCCTTCCTCTACCCTACCCTTCTCCTTATGCATATCTCTGCCAAGGATACTTTGTTGAACTGTATTACTTTGGGGTTCATTTTCAAAAGAGAAAAACGTCCAAAAGTGGCATAGTTCTCTTTTCTATAATGAGAAGTATCTTGTGCATATAAGTTATGATTCTGTTGTGTATGTTCACCCAAAAAATTTTTCAATAAACATACAGATACAAAAAGTGACATAAATCTATAAATCTGCATTTGGATGTTTTTCTCACAAAAACATCCAAATTGGTATTTTCAAAACCAATTTTAGGAGTTTTTCTATGAAGTCCGTCAGAAATGTGTTTTACTCACATGGGGGGGGGGGGGGCAGTTTAAGGTTGGGATCTGAGCATTCCTAATACTTGGACATTTTTCAGCCATAATGGAACAGAACAAAACCATCCAGCACTAAGACGTTTTGAGCTAGACCTGTTTTTATAATGAATAAGGCACAAAAAGGTGCCCTAAATGACCGGATGACCAGTGGTAATCAGGGATAACCTCCCCTTACTCCCCCAGTGGTCACTGACCCCCTCCCACCCCCCAAAAATGTGAGTAAAAACATTACTTACCAGCCTCTATGCCAGCCTCAGATGTTATACTCGGGTCCATTAGAGCAGCATACAGGTTCCTAGAGTAGTCTAGTGGTGGGTGCAGTGCACTGCAGACAGATGGACCCAGGCCCATACCTCCCCCTACCTATTACACTTGTAGTGGATACTGTGAGCCTCCGAAACTCACCCAACCCCTACTGTACCCACATATAGGTACCCCCTTCACCCATAACGACTATTGTAGTGGTGTACAGTTGGGGGTAGTGGGTTTTGGGGGGTTCAGCAGACAAGGGAGCAGCAGTGAGATGTGTACCTAGCAACATTTATACGAAGTCCACAGCAGTGCCCTCTAGGGTGCCTCATTCCTCTCCTGGAATGTCTGGGGGACCAGTCTACTAAGAATGCTGGCTCCTTCTACATCCCAATGGCTTGATTTTTGTGCAATTTTTCACATGGGCGGGTTTTTTTTCCCCGAAAATGGACCAAAAAGATAAATGCACAGATCACAAAAACATCTAACAAATAGCCATTTTTGAACAAAAAAGATGTTTCTTTGTTTTGACAATGGCTATATTCCCCACTTGAATTTTGGTTAGTGACTCCTGTGGTGAATTTCACTGCTGGGATTCTTTGCAACTACCCATCTTTTTTGATGGGAGAGGGGGAATGGTGAGACTAGAGGGTGGCTGGCTTCATTTTAAACCTAGTGCTGGAAGGGGCAGTATTGACTGGGATAGCTCCTGCCCGAAATCTAGTGCATTCGGGCAGGAGCTATCCCCAGTCACCAGAGATTAAGAAAGTTAAACCCAGTGGGGGGGGGGGGGGGGGAGGCTAAGGGGGGATGGGGGGACCCTTTGGCCCAGGTGGATATCATTTGGAGGGGTCTTCAGGGTGGGAGAGATGAATTTAGGGGGGATTCCAGGTGGGGTGATGTCATTAGTAGGAGGGGCATCTCCTGAATGTGAGTGCTGGCCCATTTAAGAAGCCCCTGGGCACACTGAGTGCCAACTTTATGGCCCAAAGATGCTGACATGGAAAAAGATGGGATGAATGCCCCCACTGACAGTGATGAGTCTTTTTTTTTTTTTGTCATGGATTTGATATTCCGCCTTTCTGTGATACAAAGCGGTTTACATATATATTACATCCAAGTAGTTTTGATTCATTTTTCTTTTATTATAACAAAATGACACACAAGCAGATTCCTAACTGAGACCCCCAAACTAGTAATTGGGGCTAGTTTGAGGTGCAGTTCATGGAAATGATAGCTTGGTCTCATTTTCACTAATTAATTTGAACCAGGCACACTCTTAAGATTGCAAGAATGAGAATGCAGGATTGATTATGAGTAAACCTCAGGAGACTAGATCAAAAAAGAACACGAAAGTATAATTAAGTGACCAAAATAAAAAAATACCAGTTCATTGTAGTCTAGAAAATGCCTTAGTTTCTCACATCCCTTTTAAGAATAATGGAAATGAATAGAATTGAATGCAGAAAAATGGTCTTACATTTATGTATGCTTTATATATCTACTACCGCTTCTGGGAATTATTAAAATTTTCATAAATCTTTATAATCAACTAGCACATTCAATAAAGAGAATGACATATGGGCATACAGATTCCAGGAATACAGATGCTGAAATTTCACTGGCCAAAGGTTAATTTTTGTCTCAAAAGAACAAGCAGCTGTAATGTTAAAAGAGTCTTCCTAAGTCTTTTGTGTGTTCTTTTAAATACTCTGGAGAAAGGGATGAAACACAGTGGTTTGATGGCACTGCTACTGCACTGAGAAGAATGTGAATTAAGGTTAAAGTCAGATAATCTATCGCTTTAATGCCTCTTTACGGCTTGGTGGTGTTTATTATGTGAAGAACTATCATACTGGTATGTTAATTTCATTAGGTTTGATATTTAGCAGCAGCAGCTGGCACTGAAAGTCCTGGAAATCTCAATGCCTCAATAAATTGGTTAGTGTATAAATGGCCACAGTCTTATCATGTTTGCTGCTTTAGACCGCCTCTTGAAACTTGACTTTATCTGCTCTCAGAAGTAACTGGGGATCATTTCTAACCGACCCCACTAGGAACCAGGGATCTTCAAAGTAGGTCCCAGAGAGGGGGGAGCTTCTGGGAAGGTGAGGGGGGCCATGGTTGACTGGGGGCCCTCCCGGATAGGGCACTGCTTGAATTGGGTGTGGTTTCCAGGTTTGGGGGGGGGTCTTTCATTGGAAGGGGGCTTCCAGTTTGGGGGTGGATTGATTTTTGGGGGTGTCAGGAGAAGGACTCATATATGGAAGGAACCTCTGGTTGGGAGGTACCTCTGGGTTTGGGGTTGTGATTAGGGGTGATGGGGGCCTCAGTCAGCATTAGTGACTTTCATTAGCCCGTTTAAAATGTGGCTGGAAGCACTGGGCTGCAGCTTTGAGGCACAAACCTCCTAGGATGGAAAAATAACCCCAGCTTTTTGCTGGAGTTCTTTTCCAGCAATAGAGATTGGAGTTGTGAAGTGTTTTCATACATTCACATGTTTGGCATCTCATTACTATGTACCCCATTGCAATCTAAATAACCCACAAAAGAGCCTTCAAGATTGGAACAATAGAGAAATCTTTAAGGTAAAAGACCTGACATGGGCCGTGTTTAGTCGTAGAATGGTGCCTGTCTCAGGGGTCAAACCAGAATTCTCTTTGATAGAAAATAAAATCCAAAGTGGTCCTTCTAATAACACTCATCGATTTTAGCAAGAGAACAAAGTCCACCGCGCTTATCTGCACTCAATCCTGAGATTGAGAGCAGATAAGCAGGATGGATTTTGTCCTCTTGCTAAAATTGATGAGTGTTGTTTAAAAATAAAATCCAAAACGGTCCTTCTATCAAAGAGAATACTGGTTTGACCCCTGAAGCAGGCCCCATTCTGCACCAAAACACAGCCCATGTCAGGTCTTTTGCATTAAAGATTTCTCCATTGCTCCAGTCTTGAAGGCTTTTTTGTACTTTTTTTGCTGCCTTGGTTCGTATACGTTTGGACCTTCTCTCCTGTTATAATCTAAATAATCCTGCATGATGTCAATGATACTTGCATTAGAGCCCTTTAACACATGTTCAGGGCTAAATACCTCACCTTATTGAAGTTAACACAGCTTGATAACTATCCCTCTGATTGTATCTTAGACAATGAAATCCTACTTCAATTTCTGTTTTAACTAGTTTTTCAAAAGACAGTATCATATTTTATGTTACAATTGTTTGATACGTATTTTGAAATTGTCTGTGTTTTCATTTTTGTAGCTACCTATTACCTAATAAATGGGCATCTTGCACTGACTGCTCAAAAATGCTACCCTGTTTTTAGCAAAAGAAAAAAGTATTGCTCCATTACCTGCAATTACACTCTGGCAAATTACCAGACCTTGCCACAGGTACAAACTAGGCATTATCTTTACAGAACTGCATTAAAGTACATTAATTTGATGTAACAAATAATGCAAGCCACATTGTTCTCAGTGGGGCCTATTTACTAACTAAGCACTTAAACACAAATTAAATTGCATTAATATGTTAACCAATTAACTCAGGGGCCCTTTTACGAAACAGTGGTAAGTCCAATGAGGGCTTATTGCTCGCTAAAAGGGAAGTAGTGCTGGGCTACCACAGCAGCCCAGCGGTAGTTCCCTCCCCCAGCGCACTCCATTTCCGTTGCTGCAAAAATACTTCAATTTTTGTAGTACCGGTGTGCACCTGGCAGCAATGCCGCGAGCTGCCCGGTTACCGCTGGGTTAGTGCGGGAGCCCTTACCGCCACCTGAATGGGTGGTGGTAAGTGCTCCCCCTCAAAATGGCCGCACGGCAAGTGGTTCTTTTGCTGCACGGCTATTTCTTTAAGAAAAGGGAAACCTGCCTTTTACCCACTGCCAGCGCAAGGCCCCCTTTTGCCTCAGTTTCATAAAAGGACCCCCATAGCTTAGCAAAAGAGCGCTAGATTTACTAAAGTGCGCTACTGCATTATTTCACAGCAACGCCATTAATGTGTGTTTCAGTAGACAGGTCTCATTGCACTGAGTAGAACCTGAGGCAAATAATCTAGTCAATGTGTGTCAGTGTGTGATTATGTGACAGCAGCTTTTAGTAGGCCTAGTCTTTAGATTTCAAGCCCTTTTGCAACCGGAAAATACCTAATGTGCCAGAAAGTAACTCACTTTAACCTTCAAATGAAAAAGCATGCGCTACATATTCAGAAGAAAAAGAAAAAAATGTACTTAAGTGTATTAAAAATAATAATTTAGGTTTTCTCCTCAGAAACTGATAGTGACGTATACCTTCTCTATATATGATGGTCAATATATCATATTGACTGCTCAGACAAGCATGACTAATTTAAAGGTGCAGTATGAGTCAGCATATTCTGTGCGTACCATATCTGTCTGTGCGCTCGATCACCACATGAAGTCTCTGGCAAGTAATTCAGGAGCTGATACTGCAATATGGAATAGTTCATTTTATCTTTAGATATGAAACACTGGTACTGCAAAAATGCTGCTTACAAAGATCCCATGGCACACTTTACAGTGTTGAGTTCCATGTATATGCCAGTTCATCAACCCCTTATTATCTTTAACAGTTACAATTTGTAAATGCATGATAGATTATTGGTATTATGGACATCTTGAATTAATTTATTATTTATTCATTTGTTCTTATACCATGTAGAAACATGGTTTCTTTCCAGGGCTGCCGAGAGAGTGAGCCGGGCCTGGGGCAGGGCCGTGCCCCCCCCCCCCCCCCAAATCATCATCGCCCCCACCCGCCCGCAGTACCTCGGCTGGCCCTTCCAGCTGCAGGTAGTGCGGCTCCTTCCTCTGCTCAGCATTGCCTGCCCATTTGGCTGTTTTGCTCAGGTTGCACATTCTCGGTCTCAAAACTGAGCACGTACGGCCTGAGGGCCCAGCAGCTGCTAGGCAAACAATGCAAGAGGGGGTCTGGCACCAGAGTTTTCTCTCTTCTGCTACTGTTGGGACGCGATCATCTGGGTCCTGTCAAGAGCAAGAGAGAGAGAGACCCCGGCACCGGGCCCCAATTGCAGGCCCGGTCCCGGGGAATTTTGCCCCCTCCCCCCCTCATGGCAGCCCTGTTTCTTTCTTTCCTTTTCTGAAAGCCTTCATGCACTATACCAAGTGTTTTCATCTTTATCTTGGAGAAGAAGCAAGTGAGCGGAGACATGATAGAAACTTATTAAATCACGAGTGGTGTAGAATAAATTGATAGAGAAAGTTCTTAGCTCTTTCTAATAGTACTAGGGGGACACTCCGTGAAACTAACTAGTAGCAGATTTAAAACAGATTCTAGAAAGCACTTCTTCAGTCAGCAGGTAATTAAACTATGGATTTTACTGCCGGAAAATGTGGCCAAGACTGCTAATTTAGCAGAGCTTAAAAAAGCTTTGAGCACGTTTCTAGAAAATGGGTCCCATTAACCATTACTTAGCCAGATATCCTCTGCTATCTCCACCTCCCGCTTCTAAAAATGAGCAGCAAGAAACAAGACTTTTCTGATGGGCAAACCTAAGTGACCGGAGTGGCCATTTGTTGATTCCAGCTTGCAACATCTTATGTTCTCGTGTTCCTTCTTTCACGCATAGGACAAAGGTTCATAATCACTTTCTGTAGCTGAAAAAGTCAGTTTCCGGGGTCCGTAATCTACAGTGTTAAGCCTTAATATGCCTAGACTTAGCGCTAGGAAATTGCCAGGAGTTAGATTAGATGATTATCATTCCTCTATATTAAATAAAAAAATTGTATTTATTTATTGATTTCAGCACTTGATATACCACAAGCAATCCCTGAGGTGACTATGCGGTTTACAGTTTCTGTTACAGGTACTTTGCACTGTCCCTAATGGGCTGACAATCTAAGTTATATATTGTACCTGGGGCAATGGAAGGCTAAGTGGCTTGCTCAGGGTCACAGTTATGGAATGCTTTACCGCTAAGATTAAGGACGATTCAGAGTCTGGATTTATTTGAAAAGAAGTTAAAAGCATTTTATTTCACCAGGCGTACAGAACGATCTGATACAGAGTCTGTAAGAAGTATTTGAGATCATTTTGGCTGAATAGCAGTTTCTTTTTACATGAATGTTTTGTAATTTTGATATGTTAGAACATAAGCTTTGCCATACTGGGACAGACCGAAGGTCCATGAAGCCCAGCATCCTCTTTCCAACAAGAACCTGGCAAGATCCCAAAACAGTACAATACATTTTATGCTGCTTACCCTAGAAATAAGCAGTGCATTTTCCCAAGTCCATCTTAATAATGGCTCATGGACTTTTCTTTTAGGAAGATAGCCAAATCTTTTTAAACCCCGCTAAGCTACCTGCTTTTACCATATTCTCTGGCAATGAATTCCAGAATTCCATTGAGTGAAGAAATATTTTCTCTGATTTGTTTAAATTTACTACTTTGTTGCTTCATTGTGTGCCCCCTAGTCCTAGTATTTTTGGAAAGAGTAAACAAGTGATTCACGTCTACCCATTCCACTCCACTCATTATTTTATAGACCTCTATCATATCTTGCCTCAGCTGTCTTTTCTCCAAGCTGAAGACCCTAGCCGCTTTAGCTTTTCCTCATAGGAAAGTTGTCCCATCCCCTTTATCATTTTTGTCACCCTTCTCATACCCCCTCACCTCCTCGCACCCCCACCTCGCCTCGCAAATACCTTTGCTGGTGGGGCTCCCCAACCCCCACCAGCTGAAGCCTTCCTTCAGCGCCGACTCTGGTGCAGCTGCGTTCCTGCCCTGCTCTTCTTGGTCCTCCTGTCCTGTGCATGCTGACGCTCCTTCTCAGTTTCACGTAAAGGAGCGTCAGCGTGCACAGGACAGAAGGACCAAGAAGAGCAGGGCAGGAACGCAGCTGCACCGGAGACGGCACTGAAGAAGGCTTCAGCTGGTGGGAGTTGCAGACCCCCGCCAGCCAAACCAGGGGCCCAGACATAATTTGTGGGGGCCCAGGCCCCCGTGGCCTCCCATAGCTACGCCCCTGCCCCTACCATTACTGTCCCATGGCCACGCCTACTTTAGAGTTGCATCTGATCCAATTTAAGTGCCCATTGTTAGAGAATAGAGTGCAGTCAGATCAGCACCCAAATCATAATTAGTGCCAATGAAGTGCTTGTTAGCTCCACTTGCACCTTCTGCACCTGTCTTGATCTCCAATTTTCTTTCCTTTGGTCTTCCTTCCCTCTCTATTCCAACCTGGAGGATAGGAATATTATAGTACTCTTCCTGGCTTTTATCTTCTGCTTACATCTCAGCCATTTTTCTACCCTTATGGGGCCTTTTCCCCTGTTTCCCTAGTCATTGTCTTGATACAAGAAGGGAATAAGGAAACTGACAATCCTATGGGGATAGTATTAGTATTACTAGTTTAACAGTTCCTCTGTATGTCTTCAGTATGCCAAGAGAACAGGATTACAATAGGAAATAAATGAACTCTACAGACAGATACTGGGCCTAGTATACAAGTTTTTCCCTGAAAGTGAGGGAAACAATGCTTTGCAAGATCCCCTGGTCACACATTGCTGAGTTCCCTGCAATCTTCTCTGCACAGGCAACAACAATATGGATTTTTTTAGGCACGCTGCAGCACCTTTAAGTCGACCCCCTACACCACACCTAGTCTCCAGTATGGCAGAGAACAGAAATACAACCACACAGCAAAATTCAACTTTACTTAACAGATTCTATTGATTAAAGTTGACATAGAAGTCAACATATATTACACATTTCACCACAAAGATATGCAAAAATGAACAAGGTAAAATGAAAAGAAAATTATACTTTTACTTTTCCCGCAGATGACCCTTCAGGTCCTTGATCGCAGTAACTATAGTCCACATCTGCATGTCGACTCCACTAACAGTTCAATTTAACACTGTTTAGTAGATAAAACTTTTAAGACTGATTTTAGACTAGCAAGGTACTAGACCAAGGGTCCTCAAATCCAGTCCTCCAGGTCCACAACCCAGCCTGGTTTTCAGGATTTTCACAATGAGCGTGTATGAGATCTATTTGCATGCAATGGAAGAAATGAATGCAAATAGATATCATGCATATTAATTGTGGAAATCCTGAAAACCAGGCTGGCTTGTGGATCTAGAGGACTGGATTTGAGGACCTCTGTTCTAGATCTTCTTCCTGGAGGGATTGAGAAGTGCTTGAATACCAGCATACATACATACATGTGTACACTTTTGCACATATATGTCTCATGAACCTAAACACAATTCTGCAAATACTCACTTGACTTACATATTAGACTAGATTCAGTCAAAAGCATAGCCAGGTTGTGACACAAGGGAGAGCAGAGAGGCATGCGAGCGCAATGTGTAGGTGCAACGGACTGCCTGAAAAAAAGGCGCCAGCACCATCTGAAGTCTGTTTGGGGGAACGGTCGATCCCTTGGCACCCCGCCTGTCCCTCTGGATTCAGTAAATGGTGCCCAAAAATATGCACAGAGCGCTATTCTATAATAAATGGTGATCTGAGTTGGGCGCCCTTTATAGAATAGCACTTACAGCCAATTTGCATGCCAAACGTTGGACGTGAGGTTTTACCCTAACTGAAACCTAGTGTAAATCCTGGCACGCAATGTAGGCATGGATCCCTGGTAATACTGCGCTCATCTTTTGTGAATGCCCATGACTCACTCATGCCCCTCCCATGGTCATACCCCCTTTTGAGTTGCACGTGATAAGATTTGCATGCAGATCTTTATCAAATAGCACTTAGCAAGATTTTATTTATTTTTTTATTTGCTACATTTGTACCCCACATTTTCCCACCTATTTGCAGGCTCAATGTGGCTTACATTATATTACAAAAGATATAGTTATGAACAGAATAACAGGTTTGTTCTAAATTAACATATTACTATGTAAGAAATAAGAAAGATATGTCTGTAGAATGCACGCACAAACCCAAAATGATAACACCCAGTTATTGGTGTTAACTGGTTCATTAGCCAATTTGGTTGCAAGTGTATCTCATGATAATGCGCAATTTTTGAATGCAGAAATTTGCACACTATTTATTTTCTGCAAACACACCATTTATAAAATTTGGGGGATTGTGTGTTTCCAAGGGGGTATATACAAGTGAGGAACATGGGTGGGACATAGCTGGGTCTCCCAGAATACTGTAAGTTACACACAAATCTGTCACACCTAGTTGCTTGCGCTTGTACCAGATCTATGGCTGGCCTAAATGTTAGGTGAGTGTTGTATCAGGTTATGCGAGTGTTGTATAATGGAACCTAGGTGCCCTTATAGAATAGGCTCCTCTCATGTGCCCTCAGTCCCCCTAATTCTACAAACTTACATACACAGCTTTATACGGAGCTCACATTGTGTGCACAAGTTATAGGATACTGTCATTTATGCATGTAACAATTTAATAATTAGCTCCAAATTGATTTTAACAACCAATAATTGGTGTTAATTGGTGCTAATTAGCAGTCATTTGAAGCTGAGTAATTTGTGGAGGTGTAGCCTAATGGTTAGTGCAGCAAGCTTTGATCTTGGCAACCTGGGTTCAATTCCCACTGCAGCTCCTTGTGACCTTGGGCAAGTCACTTAACCCTCCATTGCCCCAGGTTCAAAAACATAGATTGTGAGCCCTCTAGGGACAGAGAAAAGTACCTGCATATAATGTGTACAGCGCTGTGTATGTCTAGTAGCGCTGTAGAACTGATTAGTAGTAGTACATGCATAACTGCCCTTAGGATTCTGAAAATTGTGCACACAAAATCCATAGCATGCAACTGCAAGGGGCGTGGGTAGGACAGGGATGTGCCTAGGATTTATGCACTCAGGTTATGGACCTACTTACCTATAGTTAGGTGCAAGCATTTAAACCAGCCATTAAGCTGGCATAGCCGCTTGCCCCTAAAGGTATGTGAGTAACAGTGGATTTATTTATTTTATTTATATCCCACCTTTACCGAAAGCGGATAACAGAAAAGCAACAGTGGATTTATTTATTTTATTTATATCCCACCTTTACCGAAAGCGGATAACAGAAAAGCATACATGCAATGAATACAAACACTAAAACATAGCAAACAACAGTAGTCATCAATAATTAATGCATCAACCCAATTAACTGAACAACAGCTATTTCAGTACTCTTAATCCTTCTAGAAAGTCTTTTTTTTTTTTTTTAAATAGTGAGTCTTTAAAAATTGTTTGAAATGCTGAATATTATCACACAGTCTTAAATGTCCAGGCAAAACCATTCCATAGCAGAGGACCAGCAATTGAATATCCTCGCATCTTTGTATCCGCATAGTGATACATCGCTGGAGAAGGCAAACAGACTCTCACATCCTGGCTTCAGGAGTCTTTATATAAAATATATAAAAACATCAATTGGTCAATATAAAGACTCCTGAAGCAGGCTAACAGCCGAAACACGGTACTGTGTCGAGTCTTCATCAATAAACTGTCTACCATCGTTTGAAGTCTCTTCGTTTGCTTCTGGTTTGCCTGGTCTATTTCCCACTCCTTTTGTGCTGCTATTTCTTCATGGGATCTTGGTGTTCCTCTGAAAAAAATCCCATATATACGTGGGTGTATCAACACATGAATCTTACACATAACTCTAAACATAACAGGCAGCCAATGTAAATTTTTAAATACTGGAGTATTATGTTCTGATCTACACACTTCAGTGTGTAACTGGTGTTATAGAATTACACTTGGCAGCACATCATCCTGGCACCTACCTTTAAGGCAATCTATAGAGAATTAACCCTAGAGTGCCTAAGTGGAGGCACCATATTACAGAAATCCCTGTGAATGATCATCCCACAACGTTCCCAGTCTGTTTTAGACTTGAGCCTAACCTGGTTCATGGTTAATTGGTTGTTTATGGCACAAATCACTAAAATGTTAAGACAGCCCTGAATAAGTTTTGTTCAAATGTTCGCTGTAAATGACATTTTGTAAAAACATAAGAAAATTGCAGCAAGGTATAGTAATAGGTGCTGCACATGTGTGGTTTATTTTGCACATTTTTTTCTCATGCTTCAGACTTGGATTGAGAGATGTTCATCCTCTTGCATGAAACACCTTCTTAAGATTATTTTGTGACACACATTTCATTATAAGGTAGTTTCAGTGTGATGCAGATTCTCCTCCTTCTTTCTACACTTTTGGAGCCCCTGTGGCATATGCAGATGTCATTGCCTACTTTCTTTCTAATTAATCAACCAATATCTCTCCTGCAGCTCTGCTCGTCAGCAGGGATTTTACCTAGGTAGTATTTAATCATTCTGAATTTCAGAGAACTCTATTAACAGTCACTAACAATCTGCATTTGCTATCACCCTTCATTCACCTTCCTTAGTGCCCTGTTTTCGGCTCTCGTGTACACACAGGGCATTATCTTTATACCATGCATTTATCACTGGAATGGCTTAGAAATTGAATTTTGACCTCTAGAAATTTTCTGCACAGGCCAAGGTCGGGTCTGTCCAGCATAAGTGCGTGAGGGGCTCATGCACTGCCATGCCCCTTGCTGTATCTGTGTTTTAAGGATAAATGAAAAGCTTTCATTTTTAAAGCTGTCAGTAGGAAACTTTTCACGGGCAATTAATGGGGCTCCTTTACTACAATGCGTTAATGTGGGACTTTACCACATATTAGCTGCAAATTTAACATGGGAATTAGAAGAAACATTTGTAGTATTCTTTTCTTCAGATTATGCATTGATGTTCCCATTAGCATATGGTACCTGCTTACAGTTAACCTGGGAGCACTTTCTCCACGATTCTATATATATGGCTCCTTAATTTCCGTGTGGAAATCAAAGCGTAGTCTATAACAATGTGTGTAACATAATTGGTTAAATAGCTAATTGGCGCTGTTAATTAGATGTTAGCAAGCAACTATCAGCACTAATTGCCGTTAATTAAGATTTGCACACACAACTCGCTAAGCGTATTCTGTAATGTAGCATGCCTAAATTCTAAGTTGCATAGCTGAAAAGGAGGTGTGGCCAGGGGTGTGGCATGGGCGTTTCTAAAATCTATGTGTGTTGCTATAGAATATACCCTCTCTGTGCTTAATTTAGGCGTCTGGATTTACATATAAAGGAGATTCTATATATGGCTCCTAAAAATCGGCGCTGAAATCAGTGCCAACTAAGCGTATTCTATAATTGGCACCTAGATTTAGGTGCCGATTATAGAATATGCTTAATTGATATTTCAGCACCGATATCTGTGCACATCCATTTACACCAAATGAAAACCTGGAGTAAATCTCAGCATGTAGATTTAGGCGCACTGGGTCATTTTCTATAACTAGGTACCTAAATGTTGGAACACCCATGAAATGCTCATAACCTCGCCCCTCTTTGCCAACGCGTGTTAGAATTTTGACGCACATTGTTACAGAATACGCTTAGTGAGTTGTGCGCCTAAATTCTAATCAGTGCCAATTAGTTCTCATTGCTTGTTAAGTGCTGTTATCTGTGCTCGTTAGCTTGTTAAGCCAATTATGTTACATGAGGTGTTCTAGAATCTGCGCCTTTTTCAGTGCCTAAATCTAAGTGCACTATATAGAATCAAGGGGGAAATGGGTGTGACTACATTTAGTCATGTGGCAGGGCCGCTGAGAGACTAGGCCGGGCCTGGGGAAAGGCCGCCCCGCCTTCGCCCCCCCCCCCCGGTCATTCCCCCTGCTACTGCCGCCCCCGTCGCTCCCCCCGCCGCTACAGTCCGCGGTCTCACCTGCCTGCCTCCACGGCTCCGGGCCCCCTTCATTCAAAGCGGCAGTCGCAGATCACGTCTCTTCTGGCCTTCCCTCCCTGTGTCCCGCCCTCGTCTGATGTAACTTCCGGTTTCCGCGAGGGCGGGACACAGAGAGGGAAGGCCAGAAGAGAGGCGATCTGCGACTGCCGCTTTGAATGCAGGGGGCCCGGAGCCAAGGAGGCAGGCAGGTGAGACCGGGGACTGCAGTGCCGATGACCTGACCCCAGCGCTGGGCCCCCCCTGGAGGCCCGGAATTGTGCCCCCCTGCCCCCCCCCCATCTTGGTGGCCCTGTCATGTGGAGGGGCCCTTGGTGTTATTCTATATACCACATGGAAATTTAAGTCTGTTCTATAAAATTCAGATGTACTTTACAGAATACGCCTAGGCGTATTTTGTTTACGGAGAATTTTCAGGCACCATATATAGAATCTAGCCTGCATTAACTGTGTATTAACCAATTACCTCCAAGTGATACCAGGCAGTTTACAACACGATAACAGGTGGGTTACCACGTGATAACAGGCGGTTTACCATATGATAACAGGCAACTTACCATGTGATAACACAGTTTGCCACATAACAGGCGGCTTACCATGTGATAACAGGCAAAGTACTGCAAAATGCCTTAGCGCAGTTGTGCGCTAGCCTGTTTTTGTGCATTAACCACACTTTGTGCCTAAAGCACATTAGTAAAGGGGCACATTATATTTAGGCATCTAAAGGACAATTCTATCTCATCTTTTCTTTCTTTCTTCACTTACGATCCCTTAAACACCATCCCGTGCTCTTCACTTCATTGATGCTTACTGTTTAGTTTTATCAACCCCCCCCCCCCCCCAAAGATCTCACTATGAACTAACTAGAAACTCAAGCTTTCTTTTTCTTAGCTCCTAAGTCATGGAATAATCTGCCTCCTTTTATCCGGTCTGAACTATCCGTAAAACATGTTAAGTTCTTTTGAAGACTCACGTTTTTCAGTTCCCTTTTAGTTCTGCTTCTCTGTGATGTCGGATCAGCCTGTATTTTGATGCAACCACTACTACTAATTTTTTTTGTAAATTATTATGTTATTCCTTTTAATTTAGATTTGACTAAGTTCTTTACTATTTTATTGAAGTTCTTTTCTTTTTCTTTTATGCATGCATTAAAAACAAGATGGCAGATAAAGGCCAAATGACCCATCCAGTCTTCCCATCCACAGCATCCACTGTCTCCTGCTCTCCCTAAGCGATCCCACCTGCCTATCCATGCTTTCTTGAATTCAGACAGTCTTTGCCTCCACCATTGGGAGGCTATTTCATGCATCCACCATCCTTTCCATAAAAAAGTATTTCCTTAGATTACTCTTAATAACCTCTTAACTTCATTCCAGAGTTTTCTTCATTTGAAAAAGTCTCACCTCCTGTACATTAATACCATGGAGATATTTAAATCTCTCTATCATATCCCCTCTCTCCTTTGTCCCCATATACTTTATGACAGAAACCACTGACCAATTTTGTACCCGCCCTCTGGACCGACTCCATCCTGTTTATATCTTTTTGAAGGTGTGGTCTCCAGAATTGCACATACTATTCTAAATGGGACTTCACCAAAGCCAGTGGCGTAGCCAAGGGTGGACCTAGGCCCATCCACTTTGGGCTCAGGCCCACCCAGTAGCAGCACATCTATAATGTGGCTGGCAGGGATTCCCAAGCCCCACCAGCTGAAAACTCCCAACAACTGTCCCTCCTGCATGCCTTGTAAATAGCAGATCTTTGTCCGCAGCGAGCAGCAACTGATACATACTACTTGAACCAGCCCCACAGCCTTCCCTCTGATGTATTCCTGCCTATGCGGAAACAGGAAGTTGCATCAGAGGGAACGCTGTGGGGCCAACATGAGCAGTGTGTATTAGTTGCTGCTAGCAGCCGGTGAAAATCTGCTATTTAAAAGGTATGCAAGGGAGGGGGGATGTTTGAGAGACCATATGGCATGCAGGTGAGAGGAAAGACCAAATTACTTGTGGGACAAGATGGAGTTCTTCTGCCCACCCATCTTGGACCCATGCCCCCCCAAAATTGGGTGTCTGGCTACGCCCCTGCACCAAAGACTCATTCAAGGACATTTTGTGAACCACTTTGACCTTTGATTTGAAATGCTGGTATATCAAACCTTTTTAATAAATATAAACAAAAATATAACTCACTTTTATGCACCACTTGAGTGCATAAATGTACAGAAGACTATTCCTTTCGCAGAGAAGTGTGCATTTGCACATGTACATGGCAGCAAAGCAACTAAGACTGCACATAAGTAGCATAGCGCATACATTCAAGCGGGATGTCCATGTGAGGGGAGCATGGGCAATGCTACCACTTACATGTACAACTTTCAGAAACCTGTCATTTACATGCACCCTTGTTTCATTTAGGCACCCACAGTTATGCCAAGTATGTGGCTGCTGTAACTGCGGGCACATTTATGTAAGATGCACCAATGGCAGGTTACACTAGTATCCTTTAATGGAATCTAGGCACCCACGTGCCATTATTGAATAGGCTCATGCCACATGCCATTGGGATGACTAAAAGGAGGTGCCCGATAAATTATTTTATTTGAGCTAGAACATGGGGGAAGCCACTGCTTGCCCTGGGACTGGCAGCATGGAATCTTGCTACTCTTTGAGATTCTGAATGGAATCTTGCTACTGTTTGGGGTTCTACGTGGAATGTTGCTACTCTTTGAGCTTCTGAATGGAATCTTGCTACTCTTTGGGGTTCTACATGGAATGTTACTACTATTTGGAATTCCGTCAGGTACTTGTGACCTGGATTGGCCACTGTTGGAAGCAGGATGCTGAACTAGATGGAGCACTGTTTTTATGTTCTTAAAGTGTAAATATAGGGGCTGATATTCAGCCTGTGGCAGAAAGCAGCTTGTAAGCTGATCACAGCAGGGGAGGGGGCTTAACTAACCTCCGGTATTCAATGTGTGGTTCCCAGCATTGAATATCTGAGTATGTCTGCTGACTCAGAAGTTAACCAGGCACCCGCCAATATTCAGAGTGGCTCTTGATTAACTCAGCACATGAAGTTAAGACAGCCTTTTTGTCCTAACTTTGTGTTTACTTAGCTAGCTAACGGACTATCACTGCTAACATGTTAAGTTGTGGATCTGCCCACACTTTGCCCTTAGACCCAGGGCCGATGTTAGGGGCGGGCAAACAGTGCAATTGCCCTGGGCCTCCATGTCACTGGAGGCCCCAATCCTGCTTGAAATAGAAAAAAGGATAATTTGCAAGTAAGCTATGGGGCCCCCTCCCTAGCATCTGCACTGGGCCCTATCATGCCTGCCACAGGCCCTGCCTAGACTGCCCCAAATCTTTCCGGTTAGGAAATGCCTAGTTTAGCAGAGAGATTCTGTGGCACTACCCAGCTACTGAATATCAGCAGCCAGCCACTCGGTAGAATTTTACTGGACAGAAGTTAAACCCCTTTGAATATCGGGCACATAACTTTTTAAAAGTTTGATTAAATTAAATTGGCACGTAATTATAATCAAAGTTAATCACATTTTTACAGTCTATCCAATGCATACAGTATTACTCTAATGATATTGAAGCTTGTTCTTAAGCAAGTACAAGGTTGTCTCTTCTGTAATATTTTTTTTCCAGTAGCCATACAAAACTCGGCTATTCATATGGTTCCATATGGTGCACATTAATCACTATGAAACAGAGTAAACAACAAGAATCCACATCAGATTCTTTAAACATTTCTCAGAGTATGGTGAGTGAATGATTTCATTATAATAAGTCACACAAACACACCTGAGGCTCCCCACAGCAAAGTGTCAAACATTTCCTTCAATAGCATCTATTTGCAGTTAATTAAGTTTCTATCTCTGTTCAGTAGTAGAATAATGTCTTTCTTGAAGAATGTATGTACTTCTGTTCAGTGGGGCCAAGAAATGCTGATGCTGAAAAAGGCAAATTAGTTGAACATGTTGATTTAATCGACCATGAGGACTATAAAGATTTGTCAGTATCCTTATCAATAGCTATGTCCTTAATAAGGAAGATAGTGTGTAATACATAAACCACAAGTTATGAATTTTAGGGGCAATTGTGTGTCTGAGTTTCAGGATCTGTACTTGTTTGCCCCATCTATTGAACTAGATATATTCCTCCTAATTCTCTCCCCTTATATCTAGTATCTCTCTTTTAGATTTCTGCAACCCAAGTGCATCACTCTGCACTTCTTGGCATTAAATTTTAACTTTTACACCCACAGTACTCACACTTCAACAATATAATCAAATTTACATACAAAGTAAAATGTATTCAATCATATTGTGTGGATATGTACAAACTTCACATATATCTCAAAGAAGCCTCAGTATTCCTAGTCTACAAGTTCATCATCCAGGATGTGTTAAGAACATATTAAGAACCGACGTATTGGTGGTTTCCTCAGCAGCCTGTCTCTAGCTCAATGCTACAATTCAGCCACGAAGTAGTTAATGCAGCGGAGAAAGGAGTGTTTTTCCTCCCGTTTCGTTGCTGCTGTGACTCCCATCATCTTTATCTCTGTTTTGAAAATATGAATGCCAGTGACTCATGGAGGACATAGATTGCTTTGCGTTTGTATAACGCAAGCTGTGAAATCGAGGTTTATCTTCAATGTATATTAAATATTGCATGTGAAGAAATCTAGAGCTCTGGATGTAACATCTAAAAAATATATTAATTTAAGTGGTTGGTGAGAATGATTAGACACACATGAGTGTATTGAGGGATTGTGAGCAGATGATGAACTGGTAGACTAGCGGGCTCATTTTCAAAGCACTTAGCCTCCCAAAGTTCCATAGAAACCTATGGAACTTAGCCTCCCAAAGTGCTTTGAAAATATGCCTCTAGGAATACTGAGGTTTCTTTGAGATATATGTAAAGTTTGTACATATCCACACAATATGATTGAATAAATTTTACTTTGTATGTAAATTTGATTATATTGTTGAAGTGTGAGTACTGTGGGTGTAAAGGTAGAATATTTGTACTCTAGTAGGTATCATTTATCCCGGAAATTAAATAATTGATTAAATTTTAACTGACAGACCCTTGATCATTCTTCTAATGTTTAGAGATATTTCTACTCCCTCCAAGGTATCCACTCTATTGGCTTTCTTCTGTCATCCGTAAAAGGCAAATTTTTCCTTCTATCCCTTCAGCAATGTCTCTCTCAAATATAGTAAATAGAATCGGTCCCAGCACTGACCTATGAGGCACTCCACTACTCGTCTTCTTTTCCTCCAACCGGATTCCATTTACCACCACCCTTTGCCACCTGTCAGTCAACCAGTTTCCAGAACAATTCTCCACTTTGTGTCCTAAGTTCAATCCTCTCAGCTTATTCACAAGTCTTTTTTGAGGGACCGTATCAAAGGCTTTGCTGAAATCCAAGTAGATTACATCTAGAGCGAAATCTACTTGGATCCAATTCTTTGCTCACCCAGTTGAAGAAGTTAATAAGATTCGTTTGGCAGGATTTTTCTTTGGTAAATCCATATTGCCTCGGATCCTGTAACCCGTTGGCTTCTAGGAAGTTATCTACCCTTTCTTTCAACTGTGACTCCATTATTTTTCCTACCACCGAAGTGAGACTTTCCGGCCTGTAGCTTCCCACTTCTTCGCTGTCTCCGCTTTTGTGAAGAAGAACCACATCAGCTCATCTCCAGTGCCAAGGAACTTCTCCTGTCTCTAAAATCTATTAAATAAATCCTTAAGAGGTCCTGCCATCCTGTCCATCACCTCTATGTGCTATTATAAATAATTACCCCTTACCAAAAGGTCTACGATTGCTGTTTACAGTGAATCATAGAGAGGATTCTCTTGTTTCACATTTTACAGTTATTTAATACACCACAAATAAAAACATCTAATTGGTTTTACACAAAATAATAAGTAAAATAGAAATAGTGTGAGGAGATAAACATAAGGAGCCCAAGGAACCTTGGAATACAGTTAGATTCAACACTTATTCTGATTCCCCAAATCCAAGCAACCTTCAAGAGCTGTTTCTACTATTTGCAACAGCTACGCTGCCTCTCTCCTTACATTGAGAAGGTAAATCTTATCCCAGTTGTGCATGCCACGGTAACATCAAAACAGGATTACTGCAATGCACTATACAATGGTCTGACTACAAAGGGCCTTCACCAGCTCCAGTTGATTCAGAATGCAGCAGCAAGACTCATAGAAGGTTGCAAGCAACGTGACCACATCACACCATTTTTGCAAAAACTTCATTGGCTACCAGTACAATACAGGGCTAAATTTAAAACTCTATGTCTGATCTTCAAGGTCCTGAAAGGAAATGGCTCCGAGTATCTGAAGAATAGGATGATCCTCCATACACCGCCAAGGTCCTCCCAAGGACTTTCACTAACTACACCCTCTCCAAAAGACATTACACAATGTGATACCCACAAGCGAGCTTTCTCTGGAGTAGCCCCCACACTCTGGAATGCATTGCCTGAAAGGCTCCGCTTAACACAAGACTATCTGTACATCAGGAAGCAGGTGAAAGCTTGGCTCTTCAACCAAGCCTTTAATGGAAGAAGTAGCTAACTTGTTAGTCTCACTCACACACACAAGGATTGACTCGGGCTGCACATACTGCAGTGGGACATGTTTATCCACTCCTGCCCTAGCTGAGATGATATTTAACCATCTCTCCGACCTCATGTGCAACTTTCTTCAAATCAGTCACCTTACTTTCTAATTCTTCCTACTTTCTTACTGAAATATTTGAAAGGTATTAATCCGCAAACGAACCTTTTACGTAGATGGGAAGGCGGTAGAACTAGAGGACATAAAATGAGATTGAAGGGGGGCAGACTCAAGAAAAATGTCAGGAAGTATTTTTTCATGGAGAGAGTGGTGAATACTTGGAATGCCCTCCCGCGGGAGGTGGTGGAGATGAAAACAGTAACGGAATTCAAACATGCGTGGGATAAACATAAAGGAATCCTGTTCAGAAGGAATGGATCCTCAGAAGCTTAGCAGAGATTGGGTGGCAGAGCCAGTGTTGGGAGGCGGGGCTAGTGCTAGGCAGACTTCTACGGTCTGTGCCCTGAAAATGGCAGATACAAATCAAGGTAAGTTATACACAAAAAATAGCACATATGAGTTTATCTTGTTGGGCATACTGGATGGACGTGCAGGTCTTTTTCTGCCGTCATCTACTATGTTACTATCAGGCTTATTTTCGAAAGTGATCGCTGGCCATCTTCCGACATAAATTGGGAGAGGCCGGCGATCTCTCAAAAGCGGCGAAATTGGTATAATAGAAAGCTGCTTTTTGGACACCATCGCTGTTCCCGTTGCCGCGCCGGTGAAAATTCAAGGGGGCGTGTCGGTGGCATAGCGAAGGCAGGACATGGGCGGGCATGGGTGTGGCTACCAGAAGGCTGGCTTTCACGGATAATGGGGAAAAAAAGCGGCGTTATTCAGTATTTCACTGGGTTTACTTGGGCCTTTTATTTTTACGACCAAGCCTCAAAAAGTTGCCCCAACTGACCAGATGACCACCGGAGGGAATGGGGGGTGACCTCCCCTTAGTCCCCCAGTGGTCACCAACCCCCTCCCACACTAAAAAAATTAAACTAAAAACCTTTTTTTACCAGCCTGTATGCCAGCCTCAAATGTCATACCCAGCTCCCTGACAGCAGTATGCAAGTCCCTGGAGCAGTTTTTAATGGGTGCAGTGCACTTCAGGCAGGCAGACCCAGGTCCATCCCCCCCTACCTGTTACACGTGGTGCTAAGTGTTGAGCCCTCCAACCCCCCCCCCCCCAAAACCCACTGTACCCACATGTAGGTGCCCCTTCACCCATAAGGGCTATGGTAATGGTGTAGAGTTGTGGGGAGTGGGTTTGGGGGGATTTGGGGGGCTCAGCACCCAAGGTAAGGGAGCTATGCACCTGGGAGCTATTTGTGTATTTTTTAAACATTTTTAGAAGTACCCCCTAAGGTGCCCGGCTGGTGTCCTGGCATGTCAGGGGGACCAGTGCAGTACAAATGCTGGCTCCTCCCATGACCAAATGCCTTGGATTTCGCTGGGTTTCAGATCGCCGGCATTTTTTTCCATTATCTCTGAAAAACAAAACTGGCCATCTCAAACCCGGCGAACTCTGGCATTTGGCCAGGCTAAACCGTATTATCGAAAAAAAAGATGGCCGGCCATCTTTTTCGATAATACGGTTCCGGCCAGCTGTTGCGCCGCCGCCAAAATAGATCACCAGCAACATTCGATTATGCCTCTGTGTTACTGTGTTAAGGTTACAATTGTTAAATCATAAAGGTATAAATATTGTAAACCCCCTAATGGTGGAGTGGGTAATTACAATAAGTAAAGAAATATATAGAAATGTCACAGTTTCAAATAGGGTTCCCAAATAAACTCCACGCAACCAAGGGATTTGAGAAGAAAAATATTAAATATTTTATTAAATGGTAAAGTAAATAGAAACACTTGGTTAGGTTCCTTAATGTTGATACCAATTGTTAGTTTGCTAGTATTAAATAAAAATAGTGCAAGGTGTTAAATACTTTGCAATAAGTTACAAAGGTGTTCAAAACTACAATTACAGTTACCAAGACCCCAACCCCACTTCTGCAATAACATAAACCATCCCAAACATGTATACAACCCCAATTATTGTACTCAGATCTGATATATATATATATATGGCCGGCCATATATTTTTTTTTTTCAATTTGTGTGCACACAATAATGTTACCGGTGTATTAAATCTTCGCTAGCATCGCTGCTGCCTTGCGTTGGGTACCTTGGTCTTCTCCACATCCACGTCTCCTCGGTTGGCGAGGTCAGCTCACCGGCTCAGGAACTCCAGGATATCTACTTCTCTGAGTCAAAGAACTCAAAAATTGAAAATCCTGACTCCCTGTGCTCGTTGTGGGTGCTAACCTCAATCAGTATTTCTTTGGCAAGGGTCCTTGTGAGCTAACTAACGTCAAACAAAAAGATAAGCAAGGGAAATTCCTATTTAGCCCTCCCAAAACATGACCTCTTTTATTTTGTTCTACACCCACTACTCAAACTGATGGATGGATAAACTAAACCTCCTAAAGGCAGGCCCTTAACTGCAGGCACTCACAGGGCTCAAGGCTTAGGCTGGGCAGCTCCTTCCCTAGGGCAGGCTCACTTAAGTGCGGACACTTGAACCAACAGGCTTCTGTGCTGGATCCTCCTGAGGCAGACACTCACGCTGGCAGACACTCTAAAAACAGTTCCTTTGGAGTCTGGGCACTCGGTGCAGGGGGGAGGGTCTCTCTCTCTCTGTGGGGATTCTTCCCTTTCTGGATAGGCCTTTTCTTTACAGGACAGGCAACCACACAGCTGGCTTTCTCCTCTCTGGACAAGCAAGCACACACACAGAGGGATGCGCTGGGTGGACTTCTCTGGGATTCAGGGTCCTTGCTAAGCTGCTCTCTCTTCAGCTCTGCGCTGCTCACAACGTGTCCCAGCTCCCCAGTGTGGTCCCTCTTCCTCCTCTGCTTCTCTTTCTGCCTGAGAAATGGCTTCTGTGGCTACTGCTACAGCTCCTCTTCTTGGCCCCAGCTCCCCTGTTCTCCTGCAGCTCGGCTCCTCTTCTGCCCCCAAGTCGCTCTAGACCCCCTTCTCCTCCTCCTCCTCTGTTCCTGTCTGCTTTGGTGCCCGGCTCCTTACATGACTCACCAGTTCTCTCTCTTCATCTGGGGCTCGTCAGTGGGTCCTTCTCTTCCAGCTTGCAGCTCACTCCTGCTTCGACTTGATCATCTTCTCCTCCAGCCTGTAGCTGCCTCTCTTGCCTGAGCTTGCCCTTCTCTGCCCCTGCTTGCAGCACACTCCTGCCTGGATCTGATCTTCTCTCTTCCTCAGAGCATGCCTGCAGCCTCCTCACTTTGCGTACGTCTAGTAGTGCTTTAGAAATGATAAGTAGAAGCAGTAGGCTTGCCTTTCTGTTTTCCAGGTTGCCTCTGGGCTTGCTATTCTTTTTCTGCTGTTCCACCCCTCCAGCCCCCTGGATTGGCTTGAAATCCGCGCCAATCTATGGGTCAGGCTGCCTTCTGCCACTTCATTGGTCCAAATTCATGCCCTTTAGCGGATCCTGGCTCCTATTGGCCACCTTCCACACTGCCCTTCAGACTCCCAGCTCCCCCTGAGGCCTCAGACAGCCAATCAGGAACCTTGTAACAGACTTCACTACACATCCCCCCACAGTACAAACTCATAAAATTTAAACACACCTGTGGCATCTATGGACACCAGAGTTCTTAGTTTTATAACAGTACTGGAGCATTTTAAACACTTTAAACATTTTAACTAAAGGGTGTCAGTGCTGTTTCTGGGCTACCCTGAGCTCTCTGTACCTCCCTGTCCTCTGCAAGATGCCCCCCTCTCTGAGAAAGGGGGGACAAGGTAAAGGTTTCTTTTTTCAATATTTACAATATATTCTGGGGGATTACATAAGTACAGGGGGGAGGGAGGTAGTGAAAACAAGCAGCCATAGACCAGTGGCGTTCCGTGGTTGCCTGACACCCAGGGCGGATCGCCACTGCTCAACCCCCCCACCACCACCGGGTGCGGGGCAAAACAGCACGCAGTCCCCACCTGCCTTCCAAGTTCCAGCTCCATCCACCCCAGCATGGCGCCTCGCATCTGCAGCGCTGCTGTAAAAGAAGAAAATCGCCTCGTCGTAGGCCCTTCCCTCACTGTGTCCCACCCTCGATGAAATAGGAAGTTATGTCAGAGGGCGGGACACAGTGAGCTGCAGATGCGAGGCGCCACGCTGGGTGGACGGAGCTGGAACCTGGTTAGCAGGTGGGGACTGCGTTGGGGGGGGGGAGGTGGTTCCATGCCAAGGGGGGTGTGGATGGACGGAGCGGAGCACCCCCCACCCGTTGACACCCGGGGCGGACCGCCCCACTGCCCCGCCCTTGCTACGCCACTGCCATAGACTAAAGTAAGTTAAACCTTGCTGCCAGGGATCACAGATGCAGAAGAATCATACTGCATATCATTAGGTTTTAGTGGGACATGCCTTGGAGAAAAATAAGCCTTAAGAATGGCCTTGTACTTTTGAAATGATTGGTATTCCAGATGTCCAAGCTGAGTGTGAACAACTTTGAAGAAGAGAAGGAACAGTGAGCAAATGTTGTTGGGAGGAATGCAGGGGTCAGATTGGTGAATAAGAAAAAGGGGCCTGTATAGAAATTGTGGTAAACCTGAATGAAAGATCTGAAAAGTCAAAACAAGAACCTTAAAATTAGTCTAGTGGTAAATAGGAGGCCAGTATTCGCTTACAAGGAGAAAGAGAAGAGGGGTAATGTTGTCAGATTTCTTAGCACCATGAATTATTTGAACTGCAGTAATTTGCTAAAGGTTCTAATCAATTGTGCCCAGCATTATGGAAGCAGCCAAGCTTGATCACAGTAACTAGTGTGCACCAGACATTCTTCTGCCAAGTAGGAGAGTGCTCAGTTGACTACTCAAGATTTTAAGGTACTGATGGCTAATAAAGTTATCAACAGCTCTTCCAAGTGGAGGAGTAGCCTCCTAGTTTGGAACAGCAGACTTAGAGCCAGAGAGAACAGGGTTCCAATCCCACTTACACTTTTTGTAGTATTGGGCAAGTCACTTAAACTTCCATTGTGTCAGGTACACACCTAGATTATAAGCCCTCTGGGGCTTCCTACTGTACCTGCATGAAGTTCACCTTGAGCTATCACTGGAAAGGTATAAGCTAGATATATAGTATTGATTGATTTAGATAATTTTTTAGGCCACTTTGTCAGTCTAGAAGCACCAAGTAGTGTACAAAAATGTTGCCAAGAATTCTGGAGATAAAATAGTGTGTCTGCTGATCACAGAGAGAAAACAAAATCATAAAAGTAAACCTAGAATTGTCCTGTTTTTATCCAATAAAAGTTTCATTGTTTGTGCAGTGTTTCAGCCCTGACCTCGGTGTTTTCAAGTCCTTATGAGATTTGAAAGAATGCTGAGTTTTTGATCTTGTCGGGGTTGAAAGTGCTTCATAAATGTCAGAATTAGTGTGTAGATATCTGGAACATGGCTTCAGAGATGAACTAATGAGGCCGCATGAGAGCAGGCCCAGATGCAATGACCCCCACTGAAAGAACACCACACAGAAATGATGAATTAATGTGTGTGTTCTCCTTAGGAAATAAAAAAATGCAAACAAACTACCTGGTCATGAATAGTGCCATTCAGTTTACAGTTTGTAGCTGTTCTGGTTAAATGCAGGACAACCTGCTATCTGACATTATTCAGCGGTACATGACTGCCCATGTACTGCTGGATGTTGTTAGTTAGCAGCTAGTGGCTAGCCCATTATATCGGATGATATAACTGGGTATCCACCAATTTATCAAGTCAGACTGACCTAGTTTGGTGGCCATATTTGGCCACGTGAAACTCTGGAATAACTTAGGCCACTCTGACTTTTATTAATAATAATACTTTATTTATAAACCACTATCAGGCTTATTTTCGAAAGAGAAGGGCGCCCATCTTTCGACACAAATCGGGAGATGGGCGTCCTTCTCTCAGGGTCGCCCAAATTGGCATAATCAAAAGCTGATTTTGGGCGTCCCCAACTGCTTCCCATCGCAGGGATGACCAAAGTTCCCGGGGGCTTGTCGGAGGCATAGCGAAGGCGGGACTGGGGTGTACCTAACAGATGGGCGTCCCTGATGAGCACTTGGCTGACTTTACTTAGTCCATTTTTTCTTACGACCAAGCCTCAAAAAGGTGCCCAAACTGACCAGATGACCTCCCCTGACTCCGCCAGTGGTGACTAACCCCCTCCCACCCTGAAAAAAACAACTTTAAAAACATTTTTTGCCAGCCTCAAATATCATAGGACCATCGCAGCAGTATGCAGGTCCCTGGGGGGGGGGGGGGAGAGGTGTGTGTGTGTCAGCGGAGGCATAGCGAAGGCGTGGACGTCCTTCTTTCAAACATTTTGGACGTTCTGAACTGCCCCCCTCCCCCCCACAGGAACAGCTAAATTTCAAGGCAGTGGAGTGGAGGAGTGGCCTAGTGGTTAGAGCACTGGTCTTGCAATCCAGGGGTGGCCAGTTCAAATCCCACTGCTGCTACTTGTGATCCAATATCCAAATAAATAAATAAAGGGGGTGTCGAAGCCATAGCAAAGGCATGGATGTCCTTCTTACAGAAACATCCACATTTTGGACGTCCTCAACTGCCCATTGCAGGGATGGAGGCATAGCAAAAGACGTTCCTGACAAGCACTTGGACATTTTCACCTTGACTTGTGTTTTTTTAAGGTTGTAGACGGCTATTATACATGCAGCTTGTCTGCGTGTATGAAGCTGTCTTTGGCATGCGCAGAGCAACCACGCATAATGCTTGGCTGCTCTACACTGGCTTCCCCTCCTTAGGAAGGAAATCATGTGCAAATGAGCTAACAGTGAGCAGCTCATTTGCATGTGATTTCCTTCATGCATGCCCATTCCTTTCTGAATCGCAAAGGGATCGGTAAGGGAAGGGCTTTTTCCGTTCAGTTAGTGCATCAGTTAGTCCACTGCAGTGCCCCCTAGGGTGCCCGGTTGGAGTCCTGGCATGTCAGGGGGACCAGTGCACTATGAATGCTGGCTCCTCTCACGACCAAATGAGTTGGATTTGGTCATTTTTGAGATGGGTGTCTTCGGTTTCCATTATGGCCGAAAACCGGGGACCACCATCTCTAAGGTCGACCTAAATGTTGAGATTTGGGCGTCCCCGACCATATTATCGAAACGAAAGATGGATGCCCATCTTGTTTCGATAATACGGGTTTGCCCGCCCCTTTGTGGGGACATCCTGCGAGGACGCCCTCAGGAAAACTTGGGCGCCCCTTCGATTATGCCCCTCTATATCTATAAAAGTCTAAGCGGGGAGCAAACCACATACAAAATATAAAAGGACAAAACAATAAAAATTATTTCTTTGCTCATCAAACTATAAAAAAATTACTATGTTACTCTTACAATAAAACATACAGCAAATTAAATTTACATGGTATTAAAATAACATCATGCATCAAATGAACGAAAAACCTGAAGAAATAAATGAGTTTTTAGAGCTTTTTAAAACTGATCCATATTCTGTATCAAATGAAGTTCAATGGGCAATGCATTCCAGCCAGTGCTGAGTATTGACTTGGCCGGTTAAAGTATGACCCGCCAAAGTTAAACCGGATAGTCAATGCCAGTCACTGGAAACTGCCTGGCATTAAGTATCGGGTCTCAGCACCAACTGCCGGAGTTACCCAGTCTAACTCGTCTGAAAATCGGCCTCCAAGTTAGAAAATAGTGGCTAAGTACACTTAGAGGCGCATTTTCGAAAGAAACATCTAAGTTGGAATTTGGACGTCTTTGTAAAACGTCCAAATTTGGAGGCGGGGAAAAGGTCATTTTTGAAAAAAGATGGACGTCCAACTTTGTTTTCGAAAATACCATGGACGTGCTTGAATTTGGAGGTCTTTGATTTTCGGCCATTTTCGAAGGCAAAGACATCCAAATTCAAGATGTCCAAAACAGAGGAGAAGTGGCTTAGTGGTTAGTGCAGTGGGCTTTGATCCTGGCAACATGGGTTCAATTCCCACTGCTGCTCCTTGTGAATTTGGGCAAGTCAAATGCACAGCAGGCATTTTTGGATATGACATCTAAGTCTGAATTTGGACGTTTTCTGTAAAATGTCTAAAATCAGTACAGGAAAGGTCATTTTCTACAAAAAAAAAAGTCTACCTTTTTCTTTTGAAAGTGCTGTTTGGAGAAATGTTTTGTGATTTGGGAGAGGAAGGGGAGGTGATCCTTGAGTCCCTCCAGTGGTCATCTGGTCATTTGGGGCACCTCTTGTGTGGAGTAGAGGAGTAGCCTAGTGGTTCATGCAGCATACTTTGATCCTGGGGAAGTGGGTTCAATTCCCACTGCAGCTATTCATTATAAAAACAGGTCTAGATCAAAGCATCTAAGTTTTAGTCTTGGACATCTTTGTTTTGTTCCATTATTGCTGAAAGACATCCATGTCTTAGGAACACCCAAGTCCCACCCTGATCATGTCCAAAAAGAGGCTTTGATAATACTGATTTGGATGTTTCTGTGAGATAAAGGTCCAAATGCTGACATGTCACTTTTTGGACGTCTGTCTCTTTTGAAAATGAGCCTGTTAGGGCCCTAACTGCCCTTTCACCACTGCTTTGGCACCTAACTGCCATTTGAATACCAAAAGTTACGTGTGGAATTGGTGCCTAACTTTTGGCACACTGTATAGAACAAGGGGGTTAATGTATCATCATTGAAATAAACTGACGGCAATTGAGAATCCTTAGGTTTGTCTAATCTGCCCATTTTCATTCTTGGCATGTAGCCATAGACCCCAGTTGATCTTTACTTTACCTTAACTTCTTTAAATCTATGGCTTTGCTATGCTTATCTCATCCTTTCATGAGCTTAGATACCGTTTGTCTCCACGACCTCTCTTGGGAGTCTGCTCCATGTACTCGTCACTCTTTCCATGAAGAAATATTTTCTGCTGTTGCTCCTCAGTCCTTCCTCCTTGGAGCCTCACACTGTGACCGCTTGTTCTACAGTATCATTTTCTCTGAAAAACGTTTGTTTCTTGTGCAAGAGTCTTTTTCTCTGAATGCAGACGACATTCTGGGGATGTGTAAGTGCGAGCTCAGCTCATTACCTGCTCCTTCTGAAATCAAATATGTTGCGGGCCTACTCAGATACTAATTTCTTGTACATTTATTCATTGTCAGCATTTTTATATTGCGTTCTTATCCAGGGCACCTTACAGAAAGAAAAGTATATTATCTATCAGACAAAAAGGTACAAAACACCTGCATTATTTCATTTCATGTATACATAGCAGTGTATATTTCTTTTGCCATAAATACACATTTTTAAAAATGTGCACTATGGTGGCTTAAGGTAAGATGTAAAAGATGGTTTTGCTCAGATTTGAAGACAAAGAGAGAGAAGGAGGTATTTCTGTGTTCAGGCAGGACCATTTTTAAGGGGGGAGGAAAGAGCAGGGATGTTGCCAAGGGCTTTTGCACCACAAGTGGGCACATTGGTGAAGCAAAGAGATGTCACTGAGCTTCAGGGCACTTCCACCAGTTGGACCCATTCTTTAGCTTCTGCCTATGCCCCAGGGGAAGATGGCTCCAAAAGAAGTTTTTTTGAAACTATGCTAGAGAAGGAGAGATTTCAGGACTAGAGAAAGGAGACAGTCACAAGAGCATGATCCACCCCCACCCACATGAGAATATGAGTATGTGAAAGTGTGAATGGCAGCAAGGCATAGAGGCTTCACAGATACAAGCAGAAGACAGTGTAAACCAGAAGAAAAGTATTTATTATAAACCAAAAGTTACCAGATATCTGCTATTATCACAGATCTGGTATGCAAACTTGAGCAGGATTCAAATGGAACTTCATTTCGCACCAAAAGAACTTGCTCCGGCTTCATTAACTTCTACTTCTTAACACCCACAGTGACTATGTCTAGCAGGCTCACTTCAATACTCCACTTGTAATCTGTAATCTGTAATCCTACCACTCTGACCCATGTTCAAACATTACAGTCGCAGGCTGGGTTACTACTTTCCAGACTCTCCTGGAGGACCCCTTCCTCCTGCACTAGGCATGTCTTCAAACACTACTGTGTGCTTAGCGGGGCCACCAAGAGGTGGGGAAGGGAGGCAAGGTTCTTCTCCGTCTGTGTGTCTCCTGTCCCTGTGTCTGTGTGTCGGGACCCGGGTGATTGCGTTAATGTGATAACCTGGGTCCCAGCACACAGGAGCAGGAGAGTGACAGACCGAGGGAGGAGCAGATGCAGGAAAGTAAGAAGGCGGTGGCTGCCTGAGTTGGGGGTTGGCAGCTTCCAGGGCCAACCCCTCTGTGTGAAAACGCAGCAGCAGATCGCCTCCCTTCAGGCCTTCCCTCCCTGTGCCCCGCCCTCACGGAAACAGGAAGTTACATCAGATGAGGGTGGGACACAGGGAGGGAAGGCCCAAAGGGAGGCGATCTGTCTCTGCGCTTTCACACAGAGGTGAGGTGCTGTGATTTGAATGCAAGGGGGCCCGGTGGCCGATGGAGGGGGGGTTGTCGACGGAGCCACGGGTGGGTGAGACCGGGGACTGTGGCGCCGGGTCCTCCCTTGGAGGCCTGGGCCCGGGGAATTTTGTCTCCCCCCTGCCCCCCTCTCGGCAGCCCTGGCGGCTGCTGTTGCTGCTGCGGCGGCCCTGACCCGGGCCCAGTTTGTCTCTCGGCAGCCCTGGTGCTTAGAATCCCTCTTGGAACATCCACTCTCCCTGTTCTAGGCCTCTCCAAGTTCTGTTCCCACATTAAAGATTGAAACTTGGTCCCTGCTAAGCCTACCCTCCTGACTCAGTAGTCTAACTAACATATTCTTAATGTGGCCTGGTGAGGGAGTGCTCTTAAGAGGAACTGGGGTTTGCCTAGGCACTTCCTCACAGGGTAGAAAAGGGAAGCGTGGTCATGAAAGGAACTTTTTAACTGCTTGCCAAGTGTGAGATATTCCTATACTCTATGCAATTGTAATGAAAGCTGCACTGATGCAAAAAATTAACTAGCGAAGGGTCTGAGTCCTTGATGCAATCACTAGTAACAAAATGTTGGATTGGAAAGAAAGGTTGCAGAAAAGAAATGGAACTACTGAATAATTAAGTTCAAAAATAAAAGTTTAAAATTCTAAAATTAATTAATAATAGTTGGCACTAGTTTGGATCTGTGCATATAACTCTGTGTCCAAATCCTATCAGGCTAGATTCTGTAAATGGCACCTGAAAAATCCATGTGGAAAAAAATATGCTTCCCCACTCTGACCCTCAGCAGGTCACTACTGCCATTGCTGCCTTGTCTTAGCTCTGCAAAGGTCTTTGCTGTTTCATGCCAGATATTTTAGGCAATAGGTTTGTTTTTTAACAGCCATTATTTTTCTGTCCCTGCAAATAAACTCCATATATTTATCAACTGAGGGAGACATTATGATTAAGTAGCAGTTAAGTATTATTTGCTATTAAATTAGTGCTATGTGCCTATAAATGACAGAAGTGTTTTCAGAGACAAATTATACTTGGCACATTTATTTTTTTATCTGTTGTGTTTAAAAGCAGTTTAAAATTACTCTCAAATACTTTATTCCTGCTGATAAAAAAAGGTTTTAATGATGGCAAGTCTTGAATATTCCTTAAAACTGCTTCTAGATAGAGTTTTAAAGCTGCATTTAGTGCAATGGCCTTCTCATGTTCTCTGAAGTATTATGTACCCAAGGTGTGAACTTTTTCAACAATTAAGCTTGAAAATGTACTCCATTCCAAAAAAGCTTTTTTAAAAATAAGCAACTGCGGTAAACTAAATTTAATTTATGAACCCTGTAAATGCTTTTAACCTTGGTGTGCTGATAGAAAACATTTAATATGTGTGACATTCTCAAAGTCAAATGACAGAGCTTTTTTTCTTTTGTGTTTATGATTTTGTAGGTCTCTGGAAGAGTTTACAGATTGTTAAGCAATTTCCAAGTATAATTATTCTGGTCAATATTCAGCCAGTGTTGGTCAGTGTTTCTTTAACCATTGCCAGCTAAATTAAGTAGATGTTGTCCAGGCACTGAATTTTAGCACCTGACTGGACTTGTGCAGGCCACTGGAATTTATGCAGGTCCTGGCCTAGATTCAGCTGGGACTCACATAGGGGTATCTTGCCAGGTCTCAAAGCCATAACCCCCCTCCCCCTTCCAAGATTCCAATTCCCTCTCTCTCCCTCCCAGCCCCCAGAACATGAACAGACCTTCCTTCAGATCACTCTCCCTCCCTCTCTCCTGCCCCCCCCCCCCCCAAGAGCATGAACAGCCTCTCCCCTAGGATCCCCATCCCTCCTACCCCTGGAACATAAACAGCACACCTCTCTTTGGATCATCCTCACTCCCTTCCACCCCACCAGAACATAAACAGAATCCCCCCACAGGATGTCCTCCCCTTCCTCCCCATAACATCAACAATGCCCCCACCGCCCCAGGCCTACCTGCACAATCTCTGGTGGTGCAGCAGAGCATGGGCTGCAGTGATGACCACTCACCCTTTCCTGTCTGTCATGGCTGTCCCTTCAAAAAGGCTGCTGCAACCTCTAGCAGCAGCTTTGTGATACTTTATATTGCCTGTACCCGTTGAATATAGCCAGCATCCGTGTAACTGCCGGTAGCTACTTTCCTTTATAGAACTAGCTTGAAATAGGGTGCTGCTTAGTGTCTTTTCCCAGATGTCCTTTTATAGAAATACTAGTAAAAAAGGCCCGTTTCTGACACAAATGAAACGGGCGCTAGCAAGGTTTTCCTCGGAGTGTGTATGTTTGAGAGAGTGTATGTGAGAGTGACTGTGTGTGTGTGAGAGAGAGTGAATGTGTGAGTGTGAGAGAGTGAGTCTGGGTGCGAGTGTGTGTGTGAGATTGAGAGTGTGTGCAAGTGCGTATGTGAGACACAGTGTGAGAGACAGAGAGTGTGTTTCACACAGATACAGTGTGTGTGAGACACAGACTCTCTGTGAGACTGAGTGTATGAGACCAAGAGAGTGTGTGAGTGACTGTGTGACACATAGAGAGTGAATGTGATACACTGTGAGACATAGAGTGTGTGAGAGACAGTGTGTGAGAGTGAGAGAGAGAAAGACATTGACTGTGTGAGAGAGAGAGAGAGAGAGAGAGAGTGTGACAGAGATACCTCACCCCCTCTCTGGTGTCAGCCTCCCCCCCTTCTCTCTCTCTGGTGTCTGAGCGTTACTGTGCAGGACGCTGAGCTCTGGCTGTGCTTCAAGGAAATGACCAATCCTATTTAATAGAATGCACCTCCAACATTGAGCCGAGAAACCTCGTGTGGTTGGTCACTTCTGCTTGTGACGAACCCGGAAGTACGTGATGTCAATTCAGGAGATGAATACAGAGAGCAGGAATGCCTCAGCCATGCAGTCAGCTTCAGAATGTTGGAGGTGTGTTTTATTATATAGGATGCTCATGGTCCATAGACCAGGGATGGGCAAATTACAGCTTGCAGGCCCAACCTGCCTCCTGGAGGCATTTTTCTGTTCTGTTCTTTTGGAATTTTGACGT
This sequence comes from Microcaecilia unicolor, assembly GCF_901765095.1. Lineage (NCBI taxonomy): Eukaryota > Metazoa > Chordata > Amphibia > Gymnophiona > Siphonopidae > Microcaecilia > Microcaecilia unicolor. The sequence continues at coordinate 160,968,393 of NC_044038.1, forward strand.
ATCAAATCAGAGGACTAAACTTACTAACATGCGTTAACATGTGTTGTTGCACATTAATATGCATCGAAGAACTTTTATCATGATGTCTTAATGTGGAATAAATGCATGTTTACAATTCAGTGCTTGTTAGTAAATGTAACCCTAACTTTCAAATCCCACATTTCCACTGATTCCCCAGCCAAATCAAAACTTCCAATATAGCCCTTGTTTTCCACTCCTGCCAGGACACACCCAAACTCAAGGCTCTTCAGCACTCAACAAATTTAGGCTTGGGCCTCCCAAAGTTCTCGCTTGTAGATATAGTAACATAGTAATGTGGTAGATGATGGCAGATAAAGACCTTCATGGTCTATCCAGTCTGCCCAACAAGATAAACTCAGAGCATATAATATGATGCAATATCATTTAAGCGTACTTGACCTTGATCCATCCTTGCCATTTTCAGGGTAGAGACTGTAGAAGTCTGTCTGGCATCAGTCTTATTCCTCAACTACTGGAGGTGATGTCAAAGCCCACTCCAGCCCATCCACATCTGCCTAGCCATAACTGAGGCACAGACGGAAGAAGTCTGCACATCTCTGACCTTATTTCTCAACTTCTAGAGTTGCCGTCTAAGCACCACTAAGTTTGTTTTGATTTCCTTTCCATATAGGAATCCTTTGTCTTTATTCCACACATTTATGAATTTCATTACCGTTTTTGTGTCCACCATTTCTCACAGGAGGGCATTACAGCCCGTCTACCACCCTCTTCATGAAAAAATGCTTCCTAACATTACTCCTAACTCAATCCTCATGCATCCTCAATTTATACAAGATTTCCACTACAGGCTCCATTTGAGGGATGATGCCAAAAGGGTAGGAGCAACTAGGGATGCCTCCTGTGTGGGGACCCACTAGAGCACCAGGGAATTAAAGTATGGCCACGAGGTGGGGGTGTTCCTTTGGGGGGATAGGGGGTTTGATTTGGGGGGCTTGTTCAAGGGGGCTTGGATTGGAGGATCTGAATGGAGAGGGGACTTGTTCATGGGGGGGGATCAGAGGGGAACCCTAGAGGTCATGGCTGGGGGCTTTGGGCCGCAACTTGGCAGCCTGATGCTCTGTGGTGTTAACATAACCATGGTTTTTGGCTTAGGTTATTTTACTATCAGTTAAGGGCTATAACACAACTTGTGGTATGCACTGCAAGTTGTATTATAGCATTTGAATAGTATCGAGCTGCTGTAACCCGTGATGACTTAAATATCACTGTGTTAGAACAAGACATCTTGAAGTAGTGCCCTTTAGGTCATGTTAAGGGACATATAACACAGGTTATTGCCTAATGCAGCTTCATAACTTCCCCCTAGGGGACCATGAGGTGTATTCTCAAAGCATTTAGACTTACAAAGTTCTATAGGTTACTTTGAAAATGAGCCCACATGTGACCATTATCTGCTGCAATAACCTGTTTCACTGCTAGTGATACCAAATTACAATGACTCCTTGCTGTCAGTTGAAATTAAAAATCTTGAAGTTATTACTTAGGATCTGGACAAAAGCCCCATATTGCTATTTGACCAATTCATAAAAATGTATTTCTTTTTTTTTTTCCTAATTTCAAACCTGTAATAGTGATAAAAATGATAACCTATAAATATTGCACACCCAGTCTGCAGCATAATCATCTCTTTTTTTTTCCATGAACATTAAGGGGGTATTTTACTAAAGGTGTACTAACAGATTTAGGGCACCTTTTACAAAGCGGCAGCAGCCCAGTGGTACTTCCCACCCCCAGCGTACCGTCATATCCGACGCTACCCGGAGGTAATCGGGCAGTGTCACATGCTGCCTGGTTACTGCAGGGTTAGTGTAGGAGCCCTTACCGCCACCTCAATGGGTGGCAGTAAGAGCTCCCCCTGAAATGGCTGCCCGGCAAATGCTTTACTTGCCACACAGCCATTTCTTAAAAAAAAAAAGAAAGACCTATCTTTTACCTGCTGTGGTAAAAGGGGGCCTTGAGCCGCATCAAAAACACATGCCGATGGCAGCACAGGCCCCCTTTTGCTGCAGCTTGTAAAAGGGGTCCTTAACACGCACTAACAATTAGTACGCACTAAATGAGAAGATGCCCATAGAAATATAATGAGTACCTTATCGTTTAATGCACACTAGCCATTAGGATGCATAAATCCATTAGTGCTCCTTAGTTAAAGGACCCCTAAATTTGCCATTTTGTTAAATTGATTTGTTCTCATAATCCTGTAGACTCAAGGATTGCTTTCTGTGTCCTCTGATACACTGAGATAACTGCGTGCATTAGGAAGGAGAGATTTCCTCTGTCATCTCCCTAAATGAGTGCGTACTGTACGGTTGAAAGTCTGCATTGCATGTACTTCTGACCCTGCTCTAAAGGATTTTTAATTGCAGCTGGCAGCAAGGAACAACCATGATCAGGATCTGAGAAGTGGATGCCTCAAAGAAAGAAAGAAATTGCTTTGTTCCTCTATTATTAGAAGGCAAAATTATGGATGATCGCAGGGAGCGAAATGCTATGCAGAGAACAAATGCTATGGCTAGATCTGAAGAAAGAGAATGCTAATGGCCAAATTAAGGCAAATTGTGCTTAGCAATGGAGAATGGGAAATTTCTGTATTGTAATTTGAAGGAGATGGCAAGAAATTTCAGGAAAAAAAATACTTGGCACAAGCTTCATAGTTGTTGATGATTTAATTATGTATATAAAAATTGTGATTTTAATGAAAAAGGAAATTAAGGAGGAGATGTATGTGTCTTCTATGAATCCTACTATGTAAGGATGAAGACTCAGATGGCATATTAAAGCGCCCATCTGGGAAATTGTCATTCTGTAAAAACAATACCACATGGTACTGCATCAATATGCTCTTTCCATAATGTTCATGTCATGTTTGCTCTCTTTACAAAGAACATTTTTGCTTGCCTCCAGTTTTGCAAGCCAAGCTAACTGATGGAATAGTTAGACCATGTTTCTCCTTTAATAAATCATCACAAAAGGTTCATTTAACACTCTACAACCATAGTTGTGCGTTCTTCTATTTGATGGTGTATGAAAGGGAAAAATCAAAGTTTTGATTTTTGGCTAGAGCTATACAGCCTGGCATATACTTTGAGTGACTTACAAGAAATGCAAATATGAAACGTGGAGGGGCATAATCGAAAGGGACGCCCAGGTTTTGCTGAGGACGTCCTTGCATAATGTCCCGGTGGAGGGGCGGGGAAACCCGTATTATCAAAACAAGATGGGCGTCCATCTTTTGTTTCGATAATACGGTCGGGAACATCCAAATCTTGACATTTAGGTCGTCCTTAGAGATAGTCGTCCCTAGACTTGATCGTTTCTGATTTTCTGCGATAATGGAAACTAAGGATGCCCATCTCAGAAACGACCAAATGTAAGCCCTTTGGTCGTGGGAGGAGCCAGCATTCGTAATGCACTGGTCCCCACATGCCAAGACACCAACCGGGCACCCTAGGGCAGTGGACTTCAGAAACTGCTCCCAGGTGCATAGCTCCCTTACCTTGTGTGCTGAGCCTCCCAATACTCCCCACAACTGTACACCACAACCATAGCCCTTATGGGTGAAGGGGGGCACCTACATGTGGGTACAGTGGGTTTGTGTTGGGTTTTGGAGGGCTCACATTTACCACCACAAGTGTAACAGGTAGGGGGGGGGGGAATAGGCCTGGGTCTGGCTGCCTGAAGTGCATTGCACCCACTAAAACTGCTCCAGGGACCTGCATACTGCTGTGATGGACCTGAGTATGATATTTGAGGCTGGCACAAAATGTTTTTTTTGAGGGTGGGAGGGGGTTAGTCACCACTGGGGGAGTAAGGGGAGGTGATCTCCGATTCTATCCGGTGGTCATCTGGTCAGTTCGGGCACCTTTTTGTGGCTTGGTCGTAAGAAAAACAGGACCAAGTAAAATCGTCTCAAGTGCTCGTCAGGGACACCCTTTTTTTCCATTATGGGTCAAGGATGCCCATGTGTTAGGCACGCTCAAGTCCCGCCTTCGCTACACCTCCAACACGCCCCTGTGAACTTTGGTCGTCCCCGCGATGGAAAGCAGTTGGTGACGCCCAAAATCGCTTTCGATTATGCCGATTTAGGTGACCCTGTGAGAGAAGGAGGTCCATCTTCCGATTTATGTAGAAAATAAGCCTGATAGCCATGGTGGAGTTATATTGTGCTACAGTCGATCTACTTTTGGAGTTGACCCACATGGATACCTTTGCAGAAATTCATGAGTTATGGCCACTACCCAGGTGGCTAAGTAGAATTTTCTTCTGTGCACAAGTAGTATTTGTTTATTTTTCAGAATAATGATATGACATTAGCCTTGTAGAATATTGTCATACTGTATTCCTCTGTTTTTTGGCTACAATATTTTTTTTCACTGAGTTGGAATTGTTTTCTATTGTGGCTTGTTTCAGGGGTTTGCTGAAACCCGTGAAAAAACTGGTTAAGGGAAGACCATCTTTGTAGATGTTCCTGGCTGTTGAGATTTCCTTTCTTTAATATTTTTTTTACAGACAAGTTCCTGGGTTAATGTTGAAAACAAATTAAGCAGTTTTGGTAATTCATTTATGACATACTGTGGTCTCATTTTGCGGAGCAATGTGTTTATAAGGTGAATGATTTGAAACTGAGAAGGGCTGAACCTACTACAGAACAGTTGGTTGTAAGAAAATGTGATGCATGGATGGATTTGGAAACAAGAAATCAGATGGAAAACCCCTCAGAGCTTTTTACAATCTACATAATGTTGAACAACAAGCGGCATCTGCTTCACATAGTACTAATATAGTAAGTGCAGCAGATGTAAATTACACCCCTGTAGGGTATACTACACCTGAGGGGTTGATTGTTAAAGATGGCAGTTTATCTTTGAGACAATTGACTTATTACTACTACGAGAAATAGCCAAATATATGAACCAGCATCTTTTTAGGTATGTAGACAGGGCTTTTTTTGAGGGGGTAGATGGGAGTACTGTATACCTGCACCTTTTCCATTGTCTGCTAAACTTGACCCGTGGTCCCCAAGTTTTAATGGAAGAGCTCAGGTTCTAAACACCAATTCTGCCTTGTCATAGATTCTGTGACTGGTTGCAGGGGGCCTGACTATTGTGGGGTGGGTCCCTCAGTGATCACCCCACCCCTGAATGGTGGCCTGGCATTTGAGTACCAGCACCTTTTTCGCTAGAAAAAACGCATTGTATTTAGATAATACACATATACACAAAACAAAGCATTTCACTGTGTGCATTTGTTGATTGTCAGGCAAAGGACACCTTGAGGGGCATAATCAAATGGGGCGCCCAAGTTTTCATGAGGGCGTCCTCACAGGACGGCCCCACAAAGGGGAGGGGAAACCCGTATTATCAAAACAATATGGGCGTCCATCTTTTGTTTCGATAATACGGTCGGGGACGACCAAATCTCAACATTTAGGTCGACCTTAGAGATGGTCATCTCCGGTTTTTTAGCCATAATGGAAACCGAGGATGCCCATCTCAAAAACGACCAAATCCAAGCCCTTTGGTCATGGGAGGAGCCCCTCACATGCCAGAACACCAACCCTAGGGGGCACTGCAATGGACTTCACAAATTACTCCCGGGTGCATAGCTGAGTCCCCCCAAAACCCACTGCCCACAACTGTACACTACTACCATAGTCTTAAGGGTTGAAGGGGGGCAGCTACATGTGGGTACAGTGGGTTTCGGGTGGGTTTTGGAGGGCTCACTTTTACCACCACAAGTGTAACAGGTAGGGGGGGATGGGCCTGGGTCCGCCTGGCTGAAGTGCACTGTACCCAATAAAAATGCACCAGGGACCTGCATACTGCTGTGATGGACCTGGGTATGACATTTGAGGCTGGCAAAAAAAAAAAAATTTAAGTTTTTTTTTTTTTTAGGGTGGGATGGGGTTGTTGACCACTGGGGGAGTAAGAGGAGGTCATCCCTGATTCCCTCCGGTGGTCATCTGGTCAGTTTGGGCACCTTTTCACAGCTTGATCGCAAGAAAAAATAGACCAAGTAAAGTCGGCCAAGTGCTAGTCAGGGATGCCCTTCTTTTTTCCATTATCAGCCGAGGACGCCCATCTCTTAATCAAGTCCCTGTCCCGCCTTCTCTATGATGCTGACAAGCCCCCGTGAACTTTGGTCATCCCCGCGACAGAAAGCTGTTGAGGATGCCCAAACTCCGCTTTTGATTATGTCGATTTGGGTGACCCTGAGAGAAGGACGCCCATCTCCCGATTTGTGTTGGAAGATGGGCGCCCTTCTCTTTTGAAATACACGTGCTTGTGAACTAAATGAGTATGTGAAAACATGGTGCCACTCATTCTTGCAAATGATGCTGGCAAAAACTGGAGGATCTGTCATAGCACACAAACACACTAATAATGCATTCTAGAATGCTGGAAACTCAACTGGATTGGCCGAGAAAGTGTTTGAGGAGCTCTGCAGAATGGCCTGCGAAGCTCCTGAAGGTATTAGGCAATGATTATAGACTGAATTGTTTGGCTGATTTGATATAGACTTATTTAAAAGCTTTGAGAGCTTTCTTTTACAGTATGACACCTTCTAGTTTTAGAATTTGGCATTCTGAGAGCCCAGCCCACTTGATTCTCCTCTCAACATAAACTTCCATTGGTGTTCAGATCTCAAAGCATCATATTGCTTGCATAAAATACCAGATTCCTCAACCAATTCCATTTATTTTACTCTTCACCATGTAGAAAGAATGATCTTCAAAGCTTCTAGGGACAACCATTAGGCAAGACTAGATGGTCACCTAGGGCAGCAGTTTTTTTCGGGACAAGAAAAGGCAGCTGCAGTCAAAGGAAAACAATTGGTCCTGACAGCCATAAAAACTGAAGGAAATATCAACATGTACTTTTATCTGCATTTTTAAAAGATGTTTGTGTGATGATCAGGATTGTTGAGTATAATTATCACAATCTGGGTGGGGGGGGGGGGGGGGGGGGATGTAAGACTGAAGATTCAACTAGAGTGCTCACCAACCTTCCACTGGTTCTGAAAGTACCCATCTCTGTGATTAGGTGCCTTCAGTATCAGTTTTATAAAGTATCCAAATAATATTGATGTTCAGTATTTCAAAGCATCAGTAAAACCCTCATTTTAAAGAAAGGGAATAAGGGTATAGTGTATCCCAGGAAGCCTATGTGATGCTGTATGAATATGTAAGAACTTAAGATGTGTCATACTGGGTTAGATCAAAGATCAATCACATCTAGCATCTTATGTCTGACATTGGCCAATCCAGGCCATAAGTATCCAATGGATGGTTTGGCTTCCTTTTTCATATCTAGGTCAGCTGATAAATGAGGATGCCTGCAGGACCTTAGCAATGGTTTGATCAATTATGAGTTTTGCTGACCAAAGCTTTCATGGGATAATTTAATATATTTCCAAAATTGCAAGGGCTTGTGGCCTCCTCTGAGTCAAACAAGGCCATTAGTTGGAAGTTTGAGGTATACAAACTTTGTTCATGATATCTAGCACACAAATCTGCTATATTTTATTTCATTTTATAGAGCAGATAAGGGAAGAAAGTTCAACTTTTTGTACTTGAGAGAGCTATTATCACAAATACTCAAGAATAACACAGTGTAATGCAATACCCCAAATTAATTTTATATTTTGAAGAATTCATTATTCCTAAAAGGAGATTGATAGCATTAAACAAGGCTGACCTGGCAAGCTTTGGGGAGGGGGGAGGAGGAATGCAAACATAGCAGCAGGAAATCCCTTTAAAAGCTACTCTCACCAGTGGGCCATTTAGCATCCCAGTGCACATGCTCAAGGCCTGTTGTGTTCCAGCCCTCTTTGGCAGCACATAGAAGGGTACAGAACATGGCATGACTTCAGCACGTCTGTGCATATGCGCTAGGATACTGAAAGCATCTCTTTCCTTCCTTCCACCTCATGGTGTCCAGCATCATCCCCTTCTTTCCACCAAAGTTTCCAGCATCTCCTCCTTCCTTTCCCCCCGCCACTGCTACTGCCGCCCCCACCAACCTACCATTGCATGAGCCTGAAGAAAATACAGGCTTTGGGAGTAAGGGGTGGCAGCAGAGTGACGGCATCCAGCATCGACAGAATCAGGGAAGCCCTTTAAAAGCTGCAGTGAACACGGGGCCCAGTATCTTGGCCCCCAGATGCCATTATAGAATTGGTACACAGCACGTATGTTTTGGGGCACCTAGATGGAGGTGCAGTCTTCTAGAATTGCCAGCTAAGTTTGTATCTGAAGCAATGGAGGGTGAAGTAACTTGTTCAAGATGAGTAGCAGTGGGATCAAGAGTAACCAAAACCTGAAGGTACTAGAGGAAAATGTCATGTCCAAGTAGTTTGAATGTGTGGAAGAAAAAATATGACCTTAGTTAACTGGGCAGATAGGTCCTATTGGAGATATTTTTTTTAATGAGTGGTATGTTCATAGCATGTTTAACAGCAATAGAAATGGATGCAGTGGAAACCATTAGTTGGAGGATATGACAGAGGAGATGATTGCAGGAGAGTTAAAACTAAGAAGTTGGAAAGAAATGGGATCAGAGGAAGGAGGAGAGAAGATGAGCCTAAGCCTTTAATTCATTTACCCCCAAATTCTATAAAAGGTGCAAAAATTGTGAGTGCAAATTAATTGAATAACAAGCCAGTTAGCACCGGTAATTGGGATCGTAACAAGCAATTATTGATTCTAATTGGAATTAAAATGTATGCACATAAATTTAGGCACAGTTCCAAAAAGCATGTGCAGCTATGGGAGGATCAGGGGTGTTCCTTCAATTTACGCATGTTATAGAATAAAGGGGAAGCACAACAAACAGGAATGACCTCTACTGACACAACAATGAAACAAAAGTAGAGGTTGGCCAACAGACACTCCAACATAGGAGATGGTGCTTAAAAGACGCTTTATTTGTTGCTTGGACAAGCATTGAGGTGGTGATAAGGGCTCCTAGCGGTAACTGGGTAGCACATGGCAATGCTACATTACCGCCAGGTTATCACTGCCCAAACCATTTCCAGGGGGTTTCTTTTTCCCTTGGAAATAGTGCATGCTTGGGGCGGGACTACCACCGGTGGCCACGTTGGGCCAGCGGTAATCCCAGAAGAGTGAGCGGTAAGCCCACGTTCAGCTTACCGCTGCTCTGTAAAAGGGCCTCTTAACCGGCCAGCGTAACCACATAAAAATGGACCACATAAATTTTATCTTTATGCAGCAACCCATGGCTGGTTTAGTTCTGAATATCGACTTCACTGGCTATGTGTTTGCTGGCTCTGCAAAAACTGAATATCCAGTGCCAAAGCCAAGACATTGGCTGGCATTGAGTATCCGGGAGTAACACTGGCGGCAGTCAGAAAAACTCTCACCACCTCCGGCTGAGTATTGACCTCTATATGGTCATGCTGATCAGTGAGTCTATATATGTAGTAGGGAATATGACCTGTAGTTGAATGCTACTGTGATTTATACAAGAAAGGAAACTGTCATTCAATTAAAATAGCTTTGCTTTCAGTCTAGATTGCTGCAGACCTACATAATCTCCCAAGATGGAATCACTTTGTCAGGGTAGTAAATTCATCCATTTGGGCCAAGCATTTTGTTTTACAACTTGTATATTGACTAGGGTTACCATATTTGCCCTAAGGAAAAAGAGGACATATGCCCTGCCCTGTCACACCCCGCTCCCTGTCACTTTGACCCCCCCCCCTACAAAGAAAGCCAGATTCCCTCTCCCCCATGTATATCCCCTCCCCAATTTTCCATCCTCCATCCACCCACCCACATGACTCCATTCACCTCCCCTCCCCTCCTGTACCTTATTGAAGTGCCCTGGTGGTCTAGTGGCCTCTTTGGGGCAGGAAAGAGCCCCCTCTTTCCTGCCTGGCATGGCTGTAGACCTTTCTTGGTCCCTGTGCCGATTCAAAATGGCTGCCAAGAGTTCAAGCAGTGACCTTGCAAGACTTCTGTGGAAGTCTCGCGAGGCCACCGCTTGAACTCTCAGCAGCCATTTTGAAACAGCGCCAGACAGGAAAGGGATGCTGTTTCCTGCCCCAAAGAGGTCACTAGACCAGCACCACACTATGGTAAAGGAGGAGAGAGGAGGATAGGACACCCGCCTGGCCATCCACCTGCCAGCCTGCCTGTTCGTCCACAAATCCGGACAAACGGGCAGGCTGGCAAAACCCGCCCGGATGCCCAGCCGTGTCCTCAAAAAGAGGACATGTCCAGATAAAACTGGACGTATGGTAACCCTAATATTGACTAGATGGTTCTGCATGGGTGGGATGGGTCAGAGGGAAAGCTTCGGAGCAGGACATAGGCAGGATACGTACAACACTGCCACTGCTGGCAACCAACAGAAGATCACCTTTAAGGTAGACTGGCACGGGATGATGTTAAATCATAGGTGGAAAGAAAGATGCCATATCATGCTGAGGACAAGGTTTGGGAGTGAAAGAAACAGAAGATGCTGCAATGTGATTAATTTTTAAAATTATTTTTTTTTTAAATTGTGCTTAATATTTAATACATTAATGACAGAGTTAACCGCGATTAACTTGCAGACCTAGTTTTTTTTTTCTTTCTTTGTTAAACAACAAAACTTAAAGCTTTGCAAATTGATCCAGTTTCAATTTAATGCCATATCACCCCTACAACACTCATACATACATCTCAGATTAAACTGGACTCAAGCACCCACCCATAAGGCTTTTGGGGGGGGAGGGGTGTCAGTCAGATTAATAGGATGGTAACACTAATGTACTGGACTCCGCATATCTAAACATACTGAGACTACAAACATCATGAACAGCATCTAATTCTATATAAAGCTGCCGCCAAAACATACGTTGCTCTTACAGTTCAAGTTATTATTGCTTGAACAAACACAATAAAGAAATGTTTGTTTTGTCTTGCAAATAGTTTTGAACATTAGATGAAAGACTAATGCATGTGCCACCCACTTCATGCGGCAGATACAGCTTGTACTGAGCTATATCCATAATGACAGACATGGTATTTCATAGAGCATTTTGTCTAGCAAAAAAGGTGTCGGTACTCAAATGCCAGACCACCCTTCAGGGGTGAAGTGATCATTGAGGGACCCACCCTACAATAGCCAGGACCCCTGCAACCAGTCATAGAATCTATGACGAGGCAGAATTTGTATGTAGAACCTGAGCTCTTTCATTAAAATACGAGAACCATGGGTCAAGTTTAGCAGACAGTGGAAAAGGTACCGGTACTCAGTACCCCCAATACCCCCTCAAAAAAAGCCCTGGTATTTCATCATATTAAATAAGGTTTGGCTGACAAGCTGTCTTTTAAACAAAATAATTGCAGATTACCGTATTTTTCGGACTATAAGATGCACTTTTTTCCCCCCAAATTTGGGAGGAAAATGGGGGGTGCGTCTTATAGTCCGAAGGTACGAGTTCCCTCCCTCCCGCCCTCCCCCCGAGATTTTTTTGCGGATTAATACCTTTCATGTATTTGAACATCTGTATCATATCACCCCTGTTCCTCCTTTCTTCCAGGGTATACATGTTCAGATCAGCAAGTCTTTGCTCATACGTCTTGGAACGCAAATCCCATACCATTCTCGTAGCTTTTCTTTGCACCGCTTCCATTTTTTTTAACATCCTTCGCAAGGTACGGCCTCCAAAACTGAACACAGTACTCCAGGTGGGGCCTCACCAATGACTTGTACAGGGGCATCAACACTTCCTTTCTTCTGCTGATCACACCTCTCTCTATACAGCCTAGCAACCTTCTCGCTACGGCCACCGCCTTGTCACACTGTTTTGTCGCCTTCAGATCCTCGGATACTATCACCCCAAGATCCCTCTCCCCCTTAGTACCTATCAGACTCTCACCGCCTAACACATAAGTCTCTCATGGGTTTCTACTCCCTAAATGCATCACTTTGCATTTCTTGGCATTGAATTTTAATTGCCAAACCTTAGACCATTCTTCTAGCTTCCTCAGATCCCTTTCAATGCTTTCCACTCCCTCCCGGGTGTCCACTCTGTTGCAAATCTTAGTATCATCCGCAAATAGGCAAACTTTACCTTCTAACCCTTCGGCAATGTCACTCACAAATATATTGAACAGAATCGGCCCCAGCACCGATCCCTGAGGCACTCCACTACTCACCTTTCCCTCCTCCGAGCGAACTCCATTTACCACCACCCTCTGTCGTCTGTCCGTCAACCAGTTCCTAATCCAGTTCACCACTTCGGGACCTATCTTCAGCCCATCTAGTTTATTTAAGAGCCTCCTGTGGGGAACCATGTCAAAAGCTTTGCTAAAATCTAAGTAGATTACGTCTATAGCACGTCGATGATTCAATTCTGCAGTATCCCAATCAAAGAATTCAATGAGATTCGTTTGGCACGATTTCCCTCTCGTAAAACCATATTGTCTCGGATCGTGCAACTTATTGGCTTCTAGGAAATTTACTATCCTTTCCTTCAGCATGGCTTCCATTACTTTTCCAATAACCAAAGTGAGGCTTACCGGCCTGTAGTTTCCAGCTTCTTCCCTATCACCACTTTTGTGAAGAGGTACCACCTCCACCGTTCTCCAGTCCCTTGGAACCTCTCCCGTCTCCAAGGATTTATTAAACAAATCTTTAAGAGGACCCGCCAGAACCTCTCTGAGCTCCCTCAATATTCTGGGGTGGATCCCATCCGGTCCCATGGCTTTGTCCACCTTTAGCTTTCCAAGTTGTTGATACACACTCTCTTCCGTGAACGGTGCTATATCCATTCCATTCTCAGGTGTACTTTTGCCAGTCCCTCGCGGTCCTTCTCCAGGATTTTCTTCAGTGAAAACAGAACAAAAGTATCTATTTAGCAAATTGGCTTTTTCTTCATCATTATCTACATAGCGGTTCGCTGTATCTTTTAGTCTCACAATTCCCTTTTTAGTTATTCTTCTTTCACTAATATACTTGAAGAAATTTTTGTCGCCCCTCCTTACATTTCTAGCCATTTGTTCTTCCGCTTGTGCCTTCGCCAGACGTACCTCTCTCTTGGCTTCTTTCAGTTTCATCCGGTATTCCTCCCCGTGTTCCTCTTCTTGAGATTTTCTATATTTCTGGAATGCTAACTCTTTAGCCTTTATTTTCTCAGCCACTTGCTTGGAGAACCATATCGGTTTCCTTTTTCTCTTGCTTTTATTTACTCTCCTTACATAATGGTCTGTGGCCCTATTTATTACTTCTTTCAGCCTGGACCACTGCCCTTCCACTTCATGTTCGTCCTCCCAGCCCATCATCTCCTTCCTCAGGTATTCCCCCATTTTACTAAAGTCAGCACGCTTGAAATCCAGGACTTTGAGTTTAGATTGGCCGCCCTCCACTTCAGCCGTTATATCAAACCAAACCGTTTGATGGTCACTGCTTCCCAGGTGTGCACCCACTCGGACATTTGACACACTATCCCCATTTGTGAGCTTGTACTGAGCTTGTACTGAGCTATACAAAGCCGCGCTACCGATTCTCGATGCGGCAAATGAGAGGAAGCCCATTACGTTCCTCATTTTCAAAGCACTTAGGGATCCTTTTACTAAGCCATGTAAGCGTCTATGCATGCCCAATGTGCACCAAAATGGAGTTACCACATGGATCTTGTGGTAATTTCAATTTTGCTGCATGGCCGATACGCGGATCCATATTTTCAGATGTGCATATCGGACGCACACCAAGTGGCAATTGAAACACGTAGGTCATTACTGCCCGATTATCCCGTGAGATTTTACCGCTAGGTCAATAGCTGGTGGTAAGGTCTCAGACCCAAAATAGATGTGCGCCAATTTTGATTTTGCCACACGTCCATTTTTGGCAAAAATTTAAAAAAAAGGTATTTTTTGCATGCACGCTGAAAAATGGATCTGCGCGCACCCAAAACACGCTCCTACACTACCGCAGGCCATTTTTCACCACATCTTAAAAGGACCCCTTAGACTTACAAAGTTGCATAGTAACGTATAGATCTTTGTAAGTCTAAGTACTTTGAAAATACACCTCATGGACCCCTAGGGGGGAAGTTATCAAGCTGAATTAGGCAATAACCCGTGTTATATGTCCCTTAACCAGTGTGTTTATTCTTTCAAAAAAGGTGCTGGTACTCAAATGCTGGGCAACCCTTCAAGGGTAGGGTTATCACTGAGGGACTCATCCCACAATAGCCAGAACCCCTACAACCAGTCACAATCTATGACAAGGCAGAATTGGTGTGTAGAGCCTGAGCTCTTTCATTAAAATTTGGGGTCCATGGGTCAATTTTAGCAGACAATGGAAAAGGTGCCGGTACTCAGTACCCCCAAGTACCCCCTCAAAAAAAGCCCTGCCCTTAACATGACTTAAATGGTACTACCTCAGGATGTCTTGTTCTAAAAGAAAGCCCTAAGTGATTTAAATGGAATGATTCAAACTTGGGTTTATTTATTTATTTAGATTTTGCTCACACCTTTTTCAGTAGTAGCTCAATGTGAGTTATATTCAGGTACACTGGATATTTCTCTGTCCCAGGAGGGCTCACAATCTAAGTCTGTACCTGAGGCAATGGAGGGTTAAGTGACTTGCCCAAGATCACAAGGCGCAGCCTTGGGATTTGAACCGGCCACCTCTGGATTGCAATGCTCTAACCACTAGGCCACTCCTCCACTGGGTTGGGAATTGATTCCATTGTCATATATTAACTTACTATTTACTCAGACCTTTTCTTCTACTGTATGACATAATTTCACCTCTTTAAAAAAAAATTTTAAGCTCGGGTTTTTAATGTTTGAATTTTATGTATATATTAAATTGTTTTAGATTTTCTATTTTGTAAACTGCATAGGAGCAGATTCTATATATGACGCCTAAAAAATCGGCGATGAAATTAGTGCCGACTAAGCATATTCTAAAATTGGTGCTTAGATTTAGGCGCCAATTATAGAATATGCTTAGCTTGTATTTCAGCACCTAAATCTATGCACATCCATTTACACAAATCCCTGTACGTAGACTTAGACGCATTAGGCCATATTCTATAGGCGCATAAATTTTGGAACACCCACGAAATGCCCATTTCCCTGCCTATGACCACACCCCTTTTTGCCTGTGCCCATACAAAATTTGGTGTGCATACGAAATTCGGCTTAGTGAGTTGTGCGTGTAATTTCTAATCAGTGCCAATTAGTGCTTATTATTGCTTGTTAAGTGCTGTTATCAGTGCTCATTAGTTTATTAAGCTTGTTAAATTACACGCATTGTTACTTTCATCAATCTGTTTTTAATATTTGTTTCTAAGGTCTCTGTAGCTTCTTACTTGGAATAGCTATCTATTATAATTGTTCTGTACTGCAAGAACTGCACAAGCTTTTTGTGCATTGTAACCAGGTACCTTTCTTGTGCAGCCAAGGATAGAACAATCTCCTCCAGCCACAGGCTCCCGGCACAATGAAGAAATAGATGTCCACCAGTAACTTCAATCTTAAGGACTTTTATTCCCTGCAGGTTTCTAGTACACAGTTCCAACAGCAGCATAGCACATACCAGGATTCAATACAGACTTACAGGCTTCAGTCTGGGCTCTTTATCCAGTGCACAATCAGCAGTAATTCAATTCCCAAGACAAACAGTTCTTTTAAGTCATCATCACAGTTCAGTCACCAAGCAGCATTTTCTACCTTCTATCCTCTTTACCTTCAGGAGAGTTCAATATTTTAGAGACTCCTTCTACCCAAGGGTTTTCCCCTGCATCAGCTTCACAGTGAATTCAATTCTTTTGGGACTTCCTCTCACCCAAGGAATTTCAGCCTGCTTCAGTACTTTAGGGACCTCCCTGCCTAAGGGTTTTCAGCCTGCAACTGCCTCTCTCCTTCTGCTTCTCTCTCCTGAACTGAACTCCACTCCTCTGCTGGGACTCCTTCCCACCTGCCTAATCAATCTCTGGCTTCAGCTACCACCACCAATCATTCTCCTTCCCTTAGCTTCCTCACACCCCAAACCAGCTGAGTTAAGCATTAGACTAATGAGACCAATGATGAGCTCCTGCACACAGGGTTTCCTAACTCTCTTTCCACCTAGTGGCAGCCACTCTACACAACCTGCCAGCTTACACCCATGTCTTCCCTGATTGCAGCTAAGAATCCAGTCCGGGTTCTTCATCTCCCCCTCTGGCTCCTTGCCTGCAATGCCTTCTGGGACTTGTATTTCAGACTGAAACTGCCTTAACCCAACTATCCTGGAGGTGACATTATCACAGCATACTATTTCAAACTAGCACAGACTAAAAGAAAATGCAAAAAAAAAAAAAAATACAGCTTTCACTAGCATAGAAACCCAAAATTTACTTCCTTCCTACCAAAAAAAAAGCTCTGCGCTGGCGGTGGGGGCCATATTTCCCACGTGCCAGGGTCCTTTTTACCGCAGTGGGTAAATAAAACCCCAGCACACATGGGTATGCGGTGGGTATGCGGTAAGAGAATTCTTACCGCATGGCCATGTGACTGGGAGCCCTTACCGCCACCCATTGAGTTGGTGATAAGGGCTCCCATGCTAACCCAGCAGTGATCAGTCAGCACGTTGCAATGCCTGATTATTGCCGGGTTATCACTGCGCAAGCCATATCTGGGGGTTTTCTTTTTCCACTGGAAATGGTGTGCGCTCAGGGCAGGACTATCGCTGGTGGCCACGTTGGGCTGGCAACAGGCCCAAAAGAGTGAGCTGTAAACCCATGTTGGCCTTATTGCCGCTCTGTAAAAGGACCCCTAAGGAAGGCCTTTTAAATGCTACAGCCTAGGGGCCACAATGGACCAAATTCTATATACGGCGCCTAAAACAATCCACGCAGAATTAAGCACATTCTATATGATTTAGGCACGGTGTATAGAATATATTTAGTCGATACCATAGCACCTAAATCTATACACTTCCATTTATGCCAATAAAAACCTGGTGTAAATCCATGTATGTAAGTTTAGGCGCACTTACCCGTGCTCTGTAATTAAGCGTGGAAATTTTGGAACACTCGTGAAGTGCCCATAAATACCCCCCTTTTAACTTATGCATGTTTATTTTGAACTGTGTGCTTTGCAATTTAGTTGCAGTTCTTTATAGAATATGCGTAGCAATTTCCACATATAAATTGTAATTATTGCCAATTAGTACTTGTTATTGCTTGTTCAGTGTTGTTAAAACACTGATTACCTTGTTACACCAATTAAGTTACACACGTATCTCTGCGTGGAATCTAGGCGCCATATATAGAATCTGGGGGAATATGCATAAATCCAGCCAGCCCTGTGTTTATACTTGCACTTGATGGTTGGGTGGGGAATAATTCATGTCCTCTCTGGGGACAGAGTGGAAACTGAAGTAAGAGAGGTTGGGAAATGGCCTGCCAAATCAGTTGTCCACCCTATTGCATATTTCTTAGTCCTTGCTATCATCTGATTTTAACTGAAATAAGAAAACCTACCAGCCACATTGCCAGTTCTATAGGAAATTTTGAGTATCCTGCCTAAGTGCAAGGTATTAATGTGTGCACATGTTCTGCCCCCATATTCATGGGGGGAGGTTGATTATTTTGTATATGTATATGTTGGGCATTTTTATATCAGATTGCATTACCTGTAACAGTTTACACTGCTTGTGCCTTTAAGAAAGGCAGGAAGTGGTTTTGGACTACAAATGTTGGTCTTCCTGCAATGCTCTGCAATAGGCTTTTCCTGAGCAAAGTTGCCAGGGCTGTGGGCTTCTCGCCCAATTGGGCTCATTAATATTTATTAATGATGTCATTCATATGCAAATGACTTTGTGCGGTTTTTGGGCTGGTTTTGGGCGTGGAAAAGTTTTTCCATCTGGCAACACTTCCTGAGCCTGCCCGCCCTTCTTTCCTTTTCAGGTTTGAGAGTGTGACTATAACATGGTTTTCTAAGAACTGTAAGCTAACTTTGCTGTCCCTTTCAAAGCTACTGTAAATGACTAGTTTTTATGATTTAAAAGTATTGACATCAACTCATCAGCCAGTGCTGAGATTTTCCTGGCTTCCCTGGTTACAGGATGAGCTGGTAGTAGACAGACTCCCAGTTCTGCAAGGCAGAGACTCTTGTTCATCACTACAAACTATAAGGCATATTTCATTTGTTTGATTGCATTAAAGAAGTTTTGGCTCTAGAGTTCCGAGTCTTCACAGTGATGTTCTATATGGTGGTTAACTGCATGGTAATCTCCTGGGTATACAGAGTTTATCAGGAAACAGAGCAGAACAGCACATTTAGGGGATTTCAATGGTAAAATACCCAGGCAGTTACCCTTTAAATATTTTTTATAGAGGTGTGTGTGTGTACAAAGCATCCCCTATTTCAGGGGTCTCAACCCAGTCCTCTGGACACCCCATGGTTTCAAGATACCCACAATTAATATGCAGGAGATATATTTGCATACAATAGAGACAATGCATGTAAATTTATCTCATGCATATTCATTGTGGGAATCCTGAAAACCTGACTAGCTTGATATGTACTGAGGACTGGGTTGAGAATCTCTGATCTATTGCCTTGTTCTGTACTTCTGGTCGTCAAGAACTGCCAACAGGTCATGTTACAGGATACTCCTGAATATGCTTGAGAGTGATTTTCATACAATGAAGGTCATAACCATACAAATCTCTCTCATACGTATACATTAGCACTGTTCCGTCTATGCTGAGCAGAAGTCATCCACCTACAGTTTTGCCAGTGGGTGGTGCTGTTTCACTATCACATTTTCAATAGTGAGGGACAGGGAAACTCTGCAGGACTCCTGGGAACCTGCCTGTCTCTAAAGATTAAAAAACGTATTATTGAAGTACCACCCCCTACTGGCAGTAATGCAGTTGTGGAGGACTCCCGCTCAGCTTAGAGGAAACAGTATTCGTTAGGGATATCCTGAAAGCCTGACCTGTTTGTGGTGGTTGAGGAGGTGGAATGAAGTCCAAGGCTCTGTTTGATCAGGCAGAGGAATGAGGGGAGGAGAGGGTGGTTAAACAGCATGCATGTTGCTAATACTGATTGTTTAAATCCTAGTGAAAATTATTTCTGTAATATATGAACATCTGCTTGAATTTCCAGAAGATAAACTGCTAAGCATAAATTATGTGCAGGATAAATAATGCAAAGCTACACAAATTCTGTTTGGTATTTTCTTATGATATAAATATTTTATTTTGTTTATGCTTCTTTAATGCTCTTTTGTAAGAATGTGACAGCCAACTATAGGTAGATTAGTTACTGCACAGCCTTCTCTATTTTATGCCCTGATCTGGGTATATAACATTTTGAAATTAAAAACAACTAGGAAGATTTACTTTTTAAGACAAGATTGTGGAAGATTTGTTTTTCATATATTGGCACCTCTATTTCACATTGACTGTCACTCCCTCACATCCATCAACACTCCACTTATTGCTTTCCACAGCCAGTAGAAGGGCATTTTGCACCCTTCAATCTTATGTTCCCCCTTCCCCTTGAGTAGCCCACCCCCAAGATTTTGATAATTAAACTCAGTAATCATGATCATCCCACAACAATCCTTTAAGAATGCATAACTGAACATCATACTTTTTAAATATTAAATTTAGTTTTGTACATTTATATAAAACTAGTAAAAGAGGCCCATTTCCGAAAGAAATGAAACGGGCGCTAGCAAGGTTCCACGCCCCCTCCCTCCCCTCCGAGTTCCATGCCCCCTTACCTCCCTCCCTCCCTCTCCTCCGAGTTCCAGGCACCCCTCCCCTTCGAGTTCCAGGACTCCCTCCCTCTCTGTCCCCTCTGAGTGCAAGCACGACCTGTCCTCTGGCAGCCCCTTGCCTTGCTGCGTGCTGGCTGTAATTTAAAAATTCTTACCTCAGGGTCCAGCGTTTGCAGTGAAGGTGAGTGGCGCTTCAGACTGCCTTCCCATGTGTCTCAGCTCTGCCTCTGGTCCCGCCCTTCCAGAAACAGGAAATGAGGGCGGGACCAGAGGCAGAGCTGAGACACATGGGAAGGCAGTCTGAAGCACTACTTGCCTTCACTGCAGACGCCAGACCCCAGATTTTTTAAATTACAGCCGGTACGCAGGAAGGCGAAGGGCTGCCGGAGGGCAGGACATGCTTGCACTCGGAGGGGAGGGAGAGAGAGGGAGGGAGTAAGGCAGGGGGCGTGGAACTCGGAGGGGAGGGAGGGACATCCTGCAACTCGAAGGGGAGGGGGGCCTGTAACTCGGAGGGGAGGGGGGCCTGCAACTTGGAGGGAGGGGGGCGATTCTCTACTCACCTCCGCTGGCTGGTGCTGGCTTCCCTTACCTTTCACTGATCCGCCCTTTGACGTCACCGCCAGGGCGGACCAATGGGAAGTGTGTTACGAATCCAGCCATCCAGACGGAGGTGCAAATTATTATATAGGATGAGAACAATTTCCAAAAGCCATGTTTACCATGGGCTATTTGAAAAATGCCCACTCTTTCTGCAGTTAAACGTGCATGCTGATGGTTTTTGAGTTCATGTGGCTGTCGGGATCCATTGTTTTGCCTTGAATGCAGCTTCTCTTTGTTGAAGGAGCTGCCACCCAGGTCATTGCCTTGTCTTGCTTACTTGTTAAGTCAGCCCTGTCCACTGATCCCCCAGTACAGTGGCCTGTTAATGACAATCACCTTTGCTATGAGATCCTGTGCAAATTAGCATGGATCTGGCTTAGAAGCATAGGAAAATTGTATTATTCCACTATACGCTTATGAATTAAAATTACTGCAAGGTATTTACAAAAGAAAATTTAGGGTATTCTCTTACAATACATGGTCCTAAATAAAACTCAGAAAAATTCTGTTGTGCCACATTTTCTCGGTCTCCAACTGCACTTCTTGGTATTTGAGGATCTTCTCTCTCTCCACATGATTCAGAGTAGTCACTTGCAACTGACACCTTTATAATGACTTGTTTTTCACTTCTATCCCTATGTCCAGTTTCCTTATATTCGGTTTTTTTATTGGTTAGAATGAGGTTGTCCCAATTGATCATAATCTCCTGGGGACAATCTCTCTGAATGGGTTAGTTTTACACATACTGTAACAGTAATTAACCGTACTTCTAACTAGGTTATGTGGAGTATGAACTCAGGGTAAATTCTATAAGTAGTGTCTAAAAATCGGTGCTGACAAGAAAGACCTACCTTTTACCTGCTGCGGTAAAAGGGGGCCTCGGCACTCATCAAAAACATCTTTTGTTGCAGCTTAGTAAAAGGGGCCCTAAATTAGGTGTAGTTCAGCCGAATTCTGTATTAATGCGCATAAATGTTTGGAAACAACCCTGGAATGCCCTTAGCTATGCCCCCCCCCAAATTTGCATGCATTAGGATTGACATGCATATAGTTGTAGAATATGAACTGCATGTAAATCCTAATTAAGGCCAATTAACGCCAATAATTGGTTGCTGGCTTATTAAGCAATTGCGCTGAGCGCGCAAATTGGTTACCCACATTGATTTGCATGCACAACTTTAGTCACCACACTCAGAACCTGGCCCTCAGTCTCTCAAATTTATTACTAAGGCTCACCATAGTACTTGCATCGAACCAAAGAGAGCTTCTCTCTGGAGTTCATAAGATGTTTAGTTCATTGGGTTAAAAAAAGGTTTGGACAAATTCCTGGAGGAAAAGGCCATAGTCTGCTATTGAGACAGACATGGGAAGCAACTGCTTGCCCTGGGATTTGTAGTATGGAGTGCTGCCACGATTTAGATTTCTGCCAGGTCACTTGTGACCTGGATTGGCCACTGTTGGAAACAGGGTACTGGGCTAGATGAACCATTGGTCTGACCCAGTATGGCTACTCTTATGTTCTTATGGCATTTAATATACTGCCTTCGGTTGAGCATCAAAGCAGTTTAAAAAGACACTGGAGAAATAGAAAGGAAAGGAACTACATTGAACAACAGGAAGGAGAAATCCATCAGGACAGCGAAAGGAGAGGCAACCTTTCCAGGTGTGCTTCTATGATCAAAGTTGTTCTAGTGATTTTCACATTTAACACTATATTCGGTTTCCTTGCATTACTTTTTATTGGGTGGAAAGAGGATGTTCTAGATAATACATATGATTTTTCAAACTGCCCAACCCACACCCAAAATGTACCACCTTTGAATCTGTGCTTCCTGTAGCAATTACTCATGGAAATCGTAGCATTCCAAAATCGACTCTCCTGTATGCCATCTACACATGTATTGTTATTTGAATATTTTTACTGCTGTAATTGCCTATTGCTCATGTTTGATTTATTCTTACTGCACATTGCCTTGAGTGAATTCCTTCAAAAAGGCGGTAAATAAATCCTAATAAATAAATAAATAAATGTCGCTGTTTACAGAGAAATGCATGCAAGGCTTCAGAAAACACCTCCTTAATGTATCTATGTCAGGGTAGTGCTTTTGGCTGTATGAATTGCTTTATGGCCAAAATAATCTATTTTAAATTGCAGCAAAATTTGGGATGATCCAGGCATGGGTTAGAAAGCTATATAGTGAGTGAGTGAATTATACAATTCTCTATCTAACTTATGCATTGAAGTCTGAATGCAGAACTATCAGGAATAACTGTAAACAAATAAGTTAACCAGTTAAGAGCATGCTGGCATTTTCAGTTTTCAGGCTTCAGCATATAGCTTGGCAAAATACTTGCATAACCTTAAAACAGTGGGTCTCAACCCAATCCATGTGGCACACCCCGTTAGTCAGCTTTTTAGGATTTCCACACTGAATGTGTGTGAGATATATTTTCATACAATGGAAGTTAGTGCATGCAAATCAACCCTATGCATTTTTATTGTGGCTATTTTGAAAAGCCGAATGGTTGGATGTGTCTCAAGGACTGACTTGAGAACTACTACTTCAAATGGATATATTATCCATTTAAAGTTGGGCATTGGCATTGTGGTTGCCTCTAAATCTTAAACTCTGGTCCTTTACAATTATAGCCTTCATGATTTTAAACATGTTTACTGTAGCAGACACATTTTCTGAAACTTTCCATTCATCTTGTCTGTGTATCTGAACTAGACTGTAAGCTCAGGAGAGAAACGAGAGAAGAACAAAAACATTCCATAGGGAACAGAAACAGCAAAAAGTGAAGATGGCCAGGAGGATAATGATGTCACCAGAGCCACACTCAGGTCATTAATTTTATTGTTGACTTGTCACGGCTGTGTTTTGGCAAGTGTCTTTGTCACGGGTCCTAAGGTTTGAAGGCCATGGCTGTTCTTCAGTCACACTCTAATGTGTATTTATATGTTTTTATATTTAAAAGTATGGATAAATGTTTTGAAGCTCTTTACAATTTATTTATTTATATTCATTTATATGCATGTATCAAATGTATGTATGTAGACACTTTCCGAAACACGGCCATGTCGTGTCAACAATAACATTAATAGCCTGAGTGTGGCTCTGGTGACATCCCATCATTACCCCCCTGGCCATCTCAAGTTTTTGCTGTTTCTAGACTAAGTTCCACAGCACAGGGACTGTCCGTTGCTGCTTATGTTTAATAGTGCTATGGAAAGGATAAACAACAGTAGGATGCACCTCCTATTCATCTAACACACAGACATAATTTTCTCTTTGTGTGGCTTTTTGCCATGTCCTATTGATTCTAGTTGCACACATGAAGACTGTGGACAGTCTCATTTGATGATGTGTTGAGGAAGAGATGAAAGTAGCTGGCAGTTAATGCTCATAGAAAAGACATTGTCAGAGTCTATAAATTTGTTAAAGTCTAATATATTTTACCCTATAATGGTATACAATGTTTCTCAGAAAAGAGGACCCTTAGCACCAAAACTTTGACTAACACACTTCTGAGACATACTTGTAGATGGAACAATTCACCTGTTTTTAGAGTCAACTAAACAAATCATATCCTATTGGATTAGAGTGGAGGAGTGGCCTAATGGTTAGTGTAGTAGGTTATGGACCTGGGGATCTGGATTCGATTCCCGCTGCCGCCTTATGGTTGGTGGTGGGTTGAGATCCTGGGGAACCAGATTCAATTTCCCCTGCAGCTCTGTGTGACTACTTAGATTATGAGCCCACTAGGGACAGTTCCAGTACCTGTAAAATGAAACTGTAAACTGCTTAGGTCTAAATGGTATATAAGTACTAGTTCTTATAACTTATCCCAATGCATTCCACGGGAAGAGAAAGACTGGACTTCTCTGGGATGGAAAAGATGTTGAGGACTGAGAGGTGTATTCCAGTACAAAATCAGTAATACACACAAGATCTTTACACTGCACAAACTATATTCAAAACACATCATCTTTGAATCTGTGCATCCTGTAGCAATTACTCATATAAATAGTGACATGACCCCCCCATTCAAAACAAGAGTGGTGATGAGGAGTCGTTCTGACATACTCTGTGCTGAATCTTCCTGTTAGGAATGATGAATTGTCCATCTTCATGCTGTAAATGGAATGTGGTTTGCCACATTTTCATGGTGAAGGTAATGTAGACAGCGAATTTAGTTTGTTTGCCAAGGCAATACCATCTACATATGTAAATTCTGCTGTTGTACCACAGAAAAGCAGATCCATGACCCTTTACCTTACTCTTTAGCTTATCATGAGAATCATATGCAAGGCTTCAGAAATGACTTCCTTAATGTATGTAAATCATGGCATTGCTATGCAGTCCTTCACTAGGTCCTCAGGTAGACATTACCATCTCCTAAATACATTTAAAAAATCATTTTGTCTTAGACAACTGAAGATTAAAATCAACTGTTTATTTTTAAAATAAAGTGTTACAACAAATTTGTCCTTTTCACAAGGAACTATTGATAATTTATTCATCTAGATGATTTATACAGTGGTCTAATAATTTCACGATGTGTGTGATAGAGCGGTTTAGCTACGCCAAAAATATTTTTATGTGCTGTATGCTGAACTTCTTGAAGTTCATCTTTACCAAGGTCTATTTTAGCCTTGGGGATTGCAAAATTGATAGCATGGGCAGATTGCAAGGTGTAAGTTATTATGGTCAATGCTGCAAAAAGGTTGAAGGTCAGCTGGTAGCATGTCATAAATAAATTTATTTCTAAACTTCAGAAAATAGAAATGGAAAGTGAAATACTTTGTGGCATGACAATATGGTTATAAAAATCAAACTGAGGGGCCTATTTAGGTTTCTGTTTTATTAACATTTAATATACCATTGATGTGGAATACAGTCTCAACAGTTTACAATAACAAATATCTAAAAATGTCTAATAAAAGTGCTGTATTTATTTATTAGGATTTATTTACCGCTTTTTTGAAGGAATTCAACTTTGGGTGAATCTCTTTATAAAAGTGGTTAATAAATCCCAATAAATAAATAAAAGTGGAAAGATACAAAAAAAATAGTGTGATGATAAAAGCTACATGATTAAAGTGAACATTAAGAGGAGAATAAAGGAAGAGTCCCGATCTTGAGGTAACCCCCAGCATTTCAAATGCAAGTTGCTGTGGTAAAATTTATTCTCCAAAAACATCCTAATACAAATAAGTTTTGAGGCCGCCCTTAAAGAGATGGAAACAAGTATCAAGTCTAAGGTAGTGGAAGATGGTCCTAAAGTGAGGTTCATATTATTCTAAATATGGTAAGACAAATGATGGCAAGTCCAATGTATGTGAAAGAAGTCATAACTAAGCAATTTTGCCAAGTAGATGAAAGTGATAGTGATCTTGAGCGTGATGATATCGTGAGCTTAGATAGGAAGCAAGGAAGACCTGATTAATGAATTTTGTGGACCAAAATTAGAAATTTATAGGAAATCCTAGATGTATTTGGCATAAAGCAATGGAGTTGCATGTCAAAACTTTATAATCTGGTAATGAGTTTCATTGCTGTATTTTGGACCAGTTGATTGTAGTTCTTGAAAAAGAGCATTACTATAGTCTAGTTTCTTTCTAATAAAAGTTCCTAGTACAGATTATACTATGGATTCCACTGTGACCTAAGTCATCTTAGGGGGTCTTTTACTAAGATGCACTAGCATTTTTAGCTCGTGCTAATAATCAGCTGGTGCGAAATGCTGAGACACCCATTATGGGGCCTCAGCATGCATCAAAAACACCTGCTGATGCTAATGCAGGCCCCCTTTTACTGCAGCTAGGTATAAGGACCCTTAAACTGGGTGTCTCAACAAAAGGAAGATCCATAAGGTTTTTTTTATGAAAAAGATTTAGTGCCATTGATCACCTAAATACAATTGATGACACTGTCATTATTACATTTTAACAGTCTATGATGGAACCTAGTCAGCTAAGTAGAGTACCATTTTAAGCTAAGTATTTATTTATTTATTACATTTGTACCCCGCGCTTTCCCACTCAAAGCAGGTTCAATGCGGCTTATATAGTAATAGGGATTACAGATTATTGATAGTGAAGCCTGATAGGGAAAATATAAGTTGAGTATAGCAGAGTAGTAGAAGATATAGGTGGGTGGAGATGTGTAAGTGTTAGGTAATTGGGTTCATAGGATTAGTTTGGTTCATTTGGGTAGGCTTGCTTGAACAGATGGGTCTTTAGTGATTTCCGGAAGGGTAGGTAGTTCCTGATTGATCGGATAGGTCTGGGGAGGGCATTCCAGAGTTGGCTGCCCAAGAAGGAGAAGTTTGATCCTTAGTAGGTTTTGTACTTGAGTCCTTTGCAATTGGGGTAATGTAGGTTGAGGTAAGTGGTCATGGTCAGCTGCTAAGATCAGGCAGATGCAGGTAGTTTCGTTTCTCTTTGCTGCTCAGTAATTAAAATTTGCCACTGTATTATATTTTCTTGTGCTTGCTTGCTATTTTATTGTGTGTGTAGGGTTCATAATCTACAGTGGGGGAAATAAGTATTTGATCCCTTGCTGATTTTGTAAGTTTGCCCACTGACAAAGACATGAGCAGCCCATAATTGAAGGGTAGGTTATTGGTAACAGTGAGAGATAGCACATCACAAATTAAATCCGGAAAATCACATTGTGGAAAGTATATGAATTTATTTGCATTCTGCAGAGGGAAATAAGTATTTGATCCCCCACCAACCAGTAAGAGATCTGGCCCCTACAGACCAGGTAGATGCTCCAAATCAACTCGTTACCTGCATGACAGACAGCTGTCGGCAATGGTCACCTGTATGAAAGACACCTGTCCACAGACTCAGTGAATCAGTCAGACTCTAACCTCTACAAAATGGCCAAGAGCAAGGAGCTGTCTAAGGATGTCAGGGACAAGATCATACACCTGCACAAGGCTGGAATGGGCTACAAAACCATCAGTAAGATGCTGGGCGAGAAGGAGACAACTGTTGGTGCCATAGTAAGAAAATGGAAGAAGTACAAAATGACTGTCAATCGACAAAGATCTGGGGCTCCACGCAAAATCTCACCTCGTGGGGTATCCTTGATCATGAGGAAGGTTAGAAATCAGCCTACAACTACAAGGGGGGAACTTGTCAATGATCTCAAGGCAGCTGGGACCACTGTCACCACGAAAACCATTGGTAACACATTACGACATAACGGATTGCAATCCTGCAGTGCCCGCAAGGTCCCCCTGCTCCGGAAGGCACATGTGACGGCCCGTCTGAAGTTTGCCAGTGAACACCTGGATGATGCCGAGAGTGATTGGGAGAAGGTGCTGTGGTCAGATGAGACAAAAATTGAGCTCTTTGGCATGAACTCAACTCGCCGTGTTTGGAGGAAGAGAAATGCTGCCTATGACCCAAAGAACACCGTCCCCACTGTCAAGCATGGAGGTAGAAATGTTATGTTTTGGGGGTGTTTCTCTGCTAAGGGCACAGGACTACTTCACCGCATCAATGGGAGAATGGATGGGGCCATGTACCGTACAATTCTGAGTGACAACCTCCTTCCCTCCGCCAGGGCCTTAAAAATGGGTCGTGGCTGGGTCTTCCAGCACGACAATGACCCAAAACATACAGCCAAGGCAACAAAGGAGTGGCTCAGGAAGAAGCACATTAGGGTCATGGAGTGGCCTAGCCAGTCACCAGACCTTAATCCCATTGAAAACTTATGGAGGGAGCTGAAGCTGCGAGTTGCCAAGCGACAGCCCAGAACTCTTAATGATTTAGAGATGATCTGCAAAGAGGAGTGGACCAAAATTCCTCCTGACATGTGTGCAAACCTCATCATCAACTACAGAAGACGTCTGACCGCTGTGCTTGCCAACAAGGGTTTTGCCACCAAGTATTAGGTCTTGTTTGCCAGAGGGATCAAATACTTATTTCCCTCTGCAGAATGCAAATAAATTCATATACTTTCCACAATGTGATTTTCCGGATTTAATTTGTGATGTGCTATCTCTCACTGTTACCAATAACCTACCCTTCAATTATGGGCTGCTCATGTCTTTGTCAGTGGGCAAACTTACAAAATCAGCAAGGGATCAAATACTTATTTCCCCCACTGTAAGTGCATGCATATATTCAAATAGATTAGTGGGAATTCTGCTCTTCGGCCTCAATTTGTCCTTTGTGTTAGTCTACTAACTAGCCTGCAAGCTCCAGCAGGCAGGGACTCTCTTCTGTGTGTCTGTAATGCACTGCCTCCATTTTGCAGGACAGGGTTATGACATAGTTAAACTAGGCACATGCCTAAGGCCCAGATGTTTATAGAAGGAGCCCCCTCACATATGCTAATTAAATGGCTTCCAAAGCACATCTTTGCCCTGGTAAGTCAGCTATTGGCAGAAAAACAGCACAGAGGGAAGGGTGACTAGAGCCCCTACTGCTTGCAGAGTTTTTCTTTTCTCCTCTCCCCGTCCCCCCCCCCCCCCATGCATTATCCCCTAGGTCAGTGGTTCTCAAATCTGTCTGGGGGACCACCAGCCAGTTGGGCTTTTAGGATATCCCTAATGAATTTGCATGAGACAGATTTGCATGCCTGTCACCTCCATTATATGCAAATCTCTCTCATGCATATTCAGTAAAGATATACTGAAAACCCAAGTGGCTGGTTGTCCTCCAGGACAAGACTGAGAATCACTGCTCTAGTTTACAAGCAACACTTTTTATCTGCTGCTTCCTCCTTTGCTGGTTTTCCTCTCTAGTTGGAACCACATAAGGCCCTGTTTGTGGGAGTCTTATTTATTTATTCACTGCTTTTTTGAAGTGCCTGACCAATTTACGTCAATTCTTTGAAGGAGTAAACAAACATGTGGACAAAGGGGAGCCGGTTGATATTGTGTATCTGGATTTTCAAAAGGCATTTGACAAGGTACCTCATGAAAGGCTACAGAGGAAATTGGAGGGTCATGGGATAGGAGGAAATGTCCTATTGTGGATTAAAAACTGGTTGAAGGATAGGAAACAGAGAGTGGGGTTAAATGGGCAGTATTCACAATGGAGAAGGGTAGTTAGTGGGGTTCCTCAGGGGTCTGTGCTAGGACCGCTGCTTTTTAATATATTTATAAATGATTTAGAGATGGGAGTAACTAGCGAGGTAATTAAATTTGCTGATGACACAAAGTTATTCAAAGTCGTTAACTCGCGACAGGATTGTGAAAACTTACAAGAGGACCTTACGAGACTGGGAGACTGGGCGGCTAAATGGCAGATGACGTTTAATGTGAGCAAGTGCAAGGTGATGCATGTGGGAAAAAAGAACCCGAATTATAGCTACGTCATGCAAGGTTCCACGTTAGGAGTTACGGACCAAGAAAGGGATCTGGGTGTCGTCGTCGTCGTCGATAACACACTGAAACCTTCTGCTTAGTGTGCTGCTGCGGCTAGGAAAGCGAATAGAATGTTGGGTATTATTAGGAAAGGTATGGAAAACAGATGTGAGGATGTTATAATGCCGTTGTATCGTTCCATGGTGCGACCACACCTTGAGTATTGTGTTCAATTCTGGTCGCCGCATCTCAAGAAAGATATAGTAGAATTGGAAAAGGTGCAGCGAAGGGCAACTAAAATGATAGCGGGGATGGGACGACTTCCTTATGAAGAAAGACTAAGGAGGCTAGGGCTATTCAGCTTGGAGAAGAGACGGCTGAGGGGAGACATGATAGAGGTATATAAAATAATGAGTGGAGTGGAACAGGTGGATGTGAAGCGTCTGTTCACGCTTTCCAAAAATACTAGGACTAGGGGGCATGCGATTAAACTACAGTGTAGTAAATTTTAAACAAATCGGAGAAAATTTTTCTTCACCCAACGTGTAATTAAACTCTGGAATTCATTGCCGGAAAATGTGGTGAAGGCGGTTAGCTTAGCAGAGTTTAAAAAGGGGTTGGACGGTTTCCTAAAGGACAAGTCCATAAACCGCTACTAAACGGACTTGGAAATATCCAAAATCCCAGGAATAACATGTATAGAATGTTTGTACATTTGGGAAGCTTGCCAGGTGCCCTTGGCCTGGATTGGCCGCTGTCGTGGACAAGATGCTGGGCTCGATGGACCCTTGGTCTTTTCCCAGTATGGCATTACTTATGTACTTATGTACGTATGTGTTTATGACAGAGAAACAATGTGTTTGTTTGTCTAGATCCTACCAATAGTTTCATCTTGCCCTGGTAAAACTATGTAAATGTTTTAAATAAAAGCATCCCACTATCATGCAAGTTGTAAGGAAACTTGCTTCTAGTCTCTCTGGATTGGTGATTCATGCTGTAGGGACACTGCTGCCAATGCCTGTCTGTGATGGAAGAAGTGGAGATGCGTCTCTGATAGCACATTTACTAATAATGACAATATTGGGCAGCTAGAACAATTCTGTTTGTAAAGATTGTCCAAACGGGAAAGAGTGAGTCTTTACACAGCAGGATCAACAATCTTGCTGAATGCTTATTCGACAGTGTGAATATTTTCCAGTTCTAAATAATTCCATGTGTGTGAAGAGGTGATACCATAGGTGAAGAAAACAATCAGATGTGTGACTTTCCTACCCTAGGCTTTCAAGAGACAGGAAAGGCAGAGTGAGAAAAAGGTTAAATTCATAGCTTTAATATACAAGTGTGATTAATTTCTAGCCCTCGGGATGCCGTCCTCAAGACTAACAGGATGGGGTGAAATGTCTTTCTCTGCCTTTTGGATGAAGGGTAGTGTTTCTGTCAAACATCAGAGGCAATTCTATAACCGGGTGCCCCCTTTAAGACAACCACGATGCTGCTCAATGACAGCCTATTCTGTAATGGCATCTCGTCAGCCAGATTTTCCATTATAGAATAATGGCATAACACGGCACTGGCACACCTGACATGTAGGCACCTGAAGTTCAGTGATATAGTGATGGGTGGGTCCCACATCACACCCACTTGGACCTCAGGCCCACCCAATATTGTGGTTCCCCAAGTCCCGCCAGCTGAAGAAGTCCTGCTTTGGAGGCTTGGAACACTCCAACACTCATTGCAGCCAGAGTTCCTCTCTATGGGCCGCTGTGGTGCCAATTCACCCCCCCCCCCCCCCAACACCACCACCACATACACATTCTCAGTTTTTGCAAATGTGCAGGAGGGAGGAGGGGCTGGCTTGATGGTGACCCATAGAGAGTGCTGTTGGCTGCAGGAAGTATGAGAGCGTTCTGGGCTGGACCTCCTCAGCTGGCAGGGCTTGGGGATCCCCACCAGTTCAGGTATTTATTGAATTTTGGGGTCATGGGGGGTTCAGGTCCACCCAGATTGCCACATCTGGCTATGCCACTGCTGCAGTTACACCAGCTATAGACTTGATGTGACTATGGGCACCTAAATTTCAGCAACAGCATTTGTAGCTTACGCTGTTCTGTAAATTGCATGTCTAAACAGCACCCTCCCCCCCACACTCACACACACCATGTGAACGCTCCCCTTGCAGTTAGCAAGCTGTGCCATTTAGGTACATCCTTGCAGAACAGGACTTAGGTGTTTTGCAGCCACTTTCATACATAACTGTACACTTATCCATGACAATGATGGTATTCTGAGTGGAGAAATGGCCTAATGGTTAGAGCACCATCCTAATATCCAGAGGTGGCCAGTTCAAATCCTACTGCTGCTCTTTGTGATGTTGGGCAAGTTGCTTAACCCTAAGTTGCTTCAGGTAACAAACTTAGATTGTGCGCCCAACAGGGAAATATGCAGTGTACCTGAATGTATCTCACCTTGAACTACTACTGAAAAAGGTGTGAGCAAAATTAAAATAAATAAATGTACACACCAAAGCAGTGCATGAATGCAGAGGCTCTGTTATAAAATTACCCCTGTCCGCAAGAGGAGTTTTCTTATAGCAAAACCCCTTGGGAGATAACTGATTGTTTCCCTGATCAATAAATGCCCAAGAATGACTATTAAACTCTTGCTTATTACCAGCTAGTTACAACATAATGAGAGCATTAGAACTAGTGCATTCTTACCAAAAATCATTTTGGTGGAAGCAAAGGCATAATTACAATTTCTCTGAACCATCTCCTCTTTCTCAATATACAAGACAAAGCAAGCTTTTTATTTTGTGAGTGTGTGTTTTTTTAAATGGCTGCTGGTTTGTCATTTGTTATTCTGCCCTATATCCTTTGAATATTCGGTAACAGCTCTCTTTCTCCACCACCCCATGGCTACAGCAAGCAGAGCTGGGACATAAATAGATACCTGCTCCCTGGCTACCAATCTGAAACTAGTAATGAAGAGCCATCTTAAATGGCTTGAAATCAGCTAGCTGTGTGTTTTCTCTCATGCCTCCCTCTAGTCATGAGCCATTACATGAGGATTTCATTAGCAGAGGTGAGAAATCCCTTTGTCCTGCCAGTAATTTGGAAGTGTGTTATGTCAGCATGTCGACCTTCACTCTAATTACAACTTCATCCATGAGGTTAGATAGGAGCTGACTGACCACCAGCAATCATTAAAGTTAGACAGAAATACACTGCTGCTGTACATTATTTGACCTTCTAAACAGCAGTTTCAGAAAATTGACACGGAAGGAAGGAGTGGTCTGCCGCTGCTTGCTGCGCTTTCGAAGGTGAGGCGCTTAAGTTCAATGCCAGGGAGCGACGGAGGGTGGGCGGGCGGGCTGGACTGCGGCGGCGCCGCCGGGCCCCCCCCAAGAGGCCCGGGCCCAGCGAATTTTGTCCCCTCTGTCCCCCCCACTCTCGGCGGCCCTGCAGGTATCATGGCCATGTCCCCAGGGCCGCCGAGAGGGGGGGAAAGGGGGGACAAAGGTCCCCAGGCCTCTGGGGGGGGGCCCGGTGCCGCCGCTGCAGTGTGGCCCGCCCGCCTCGCTCCGGAACTAACCTTAAGCCTCCTTCTTTCACTTCGCGCAAGCAGCAGGAGGTGCTGAAGGGAAAACAATATAGGCATAAGGTGACAATTTCATTGCCAGTTCTGAGGCAGCGTAGAAGAGTTATTTGGAGGATATAATGCCCCTGGAACCAACACCACCTCACCCCTAACATTTTAAAAATTCCCTGGTAGTATAGCGGCCTCCTCCCTTCCCCTATCCCACTTGAACTGAATTGAACTGAACCTCCTCCCCCCCTCACCCAACAGAGATATAAATTCAGAGGAATTTTATTTAGTTGCCAGGTACCCTTTATCCTTGTTCTCTATGCATAGGGAACAGATGGCAGAGATGTGCAATGTGCCACAGACACCAAACCTTACTGTGTACTTTTGTGCATATAAGTATTGCCACACTGGGACAGACCCAAGGTCCATCAAGCCCAGCATCCTGCTTCCAACAGTGGCCAATCCAGGTTACAAGAACCTGGCAAGATCCCAAAACAGTACAATACATTTTATGTTGCTTATCCCAGAAATAAGCAGCGGTCCTCTAATTATTGGGGCTGAGGGTGACCCCTGTGGCAGGTACATGCAGTTATTTTTTGTTTGCTGTAGTTAGTATGATCTGAACAGACTCTATAACTGGTGCATCCAGGCATTGGTGGAAGGGATGGCAACTGCATGAGTAAGATCAACAGTGAGGGTGATGGTGGAAGTGGTGTGGGAGGGTGGTAGGGGGAAACGAGAGGTAAGAGGTAACCCCTTCTTTTAGCCGAATGTTCATTATATAAATCTCTAGAGCCAAATGAAAGTAGGGACATGGTTAAAAAATGTAATTTGCTGCAGGTCTTGAGTTTGCTTTGTGTTTTTCAGGCCTGGGAAGAGTGCAAATTAGTTTAATGGAAACCCTGGAGTGTGTTTGCTCTTTCAAAATGGCCTGAAAGCAAAGCTCTTTCTATTGTTTAGTGCTTCAACAGATATGCAAATAAGTTTATCAGGCTTTGAGCAGGTTTACTGCACTCTAGGAAATGTGGATTTCTCCTTATGGTCAATTAATGAGCAAGAATCAGCACTCAACATGAAAGTACAGATATCTTTTCATTAGTACACACCTGATCTTGTAATTTTTTTTCACTCTTTTTTATAATATGAAATCTAGAAAAACAGATAGATGGGCTTGAAATTACCTCAGAAATTGCACAGACAGCTCTAGTGTGGATAGTGACTTCAAGGAGGCCTGGGAGAAAGAAGCTGAAATCATACAGCCTAACTCTCCAAACATGCCAAAAATTAAAAATAGCATTTGTTGACTAGTGCAGGAGCCACAGCCAACAAGCGGTGGAGTAGCATAGTGATTAGAGCCACAGACTGAGATCCAGGAAAGTCTGGTTCAGAGCCTACTATTGCTCCTTGTAATCTTGGGCAAGTCACTGAAGCCTCCATTGCCTCAGGTATAAAATTAGATTGTAAGCCTTCAAGGGACAGGAAAATGCCTACTGTAACTGAATGTAATTGGCCTTGAGCTACAACTAAAAAGGTGTGTGCTATATTCAAAATTCCTTCCCCTCCCTTTGTCTGTATTCTTACATCCCTTCACCAGCTGGACTACTTATTCAGGGCTCCTTTCTCCTGCTGAGACTCCTGGAATCCATTAACAAAATGCCCTCTTCTGTCTGAAAAATATACTTCTAAGCACCTCTCACTTTCCCTTTCTGTTAAGCGTTCACTGATTTTCATCCAACAATCAGGTTAAGCAAGTACCATGCTTTTTAGAAATCTTCACTCTTCAGTATTCTTTTCCCCAAAGGTTATTCACCTCTTGTGCTCCACTCCAGTAGCCACATCCCTTGATTGTGACTTCAACCCCAGAAAGTCACTCTTAGCAGACCTCACTCCGCTTTTATTCCTAGGCCCAAAAGAGAGAGGGCTCAAATTCTCACATTTTCCTTTTCCACAAGTCTTGTTCTAGTTCTTAAAGGTCCACCTTCCACATGGTCTGAAACTCCTTCCTCTGAGCACTCAGCCTGCTTATGGGAAGCAGAAAGGAGGCAGAAGTCCATTTTGTTTCCTCCAAAACACAGTTGTGACATAGATAACCTTCACCCCCCCTCCCCCAGCCACCTTCCAGTAGGGAGAACCAGCAGCCAATTCACTCCATTTTCACTGCATCCAACACAGCTTCCAGATGCTGGAGGTACCCCTGCTTAGGCAAGTTACATTGAACTGGCCAACAAGGTGCAACACACTGAAACCATTAGAAAAATGAATAGATCACTTTGTGACTCAATTGCACTACAAAAAAAGCAAAGCATAGAAGACAATATTGAAAAAATAAGTAAGTAGAGAAAAGCAAACAGAGAAAAAATATTAAATCAAATCTGTAGTTTAAAAAAAGGGTTCAACTTTCTGTGAAAAAGTAGATAATTCAGGTCAATGAGAAGCTGGGTTCAGAATTTGGGGACTTTCCCCTGAAATGAATACTTTCATATGGATATAGGCCTGAGCTCCCTAACAGCTGGAATTTTCATGTGATTATTATGGTCAGAACAAAGGGAACATGTAGGCACATATCTCCTCAAAATGAGGCAGCAGGTATGTTGGTCTTAATTCCCAGTGTGCTGTTCTAGGCTAGGTGACGTGACAAAGCTTCAACAGCTAGCATAAACTATTCCCAAATAAAAACTTCATCAGAAGACTTTCAGGTCTTAATCCAACTCTTCTTTAATGCAGCAATCATATCAAATAAAGAAAATTAACTTACAGTTCAGTTGCTTAGACAGAATTGTTGCCTTCTGCACAGAGTCTGTATCTAGCCACCTCAGAGGCAAGGAGATGGACAGAACCTCAGCCCAGCTGAGAGGTAAAGCTGTATACTCAAAGGGGGAAATGAGCTGAGAAAAGCCTTGGGAAAAAGTGAAGAATTTTGATGGAATCACAGTAGATTCAGGAGGGATCAGCCCCTAGAACAGCTGCTGATCACAAAGGCATGCTAGGAAGAACTAGGCTCTCTCATACAGCCCACAGGGACAGAGATGGAGGGCTGGCCCTAGCTCAGTACTAAGAGCCAGTAAGGAAAGCTCACAAGGAGCCAATCACAGGATACTGCAAACTATAGAGATGGGGGAGCCCAGTACACATTGCTATCAATTACATAGACAATGCAATAAAATCCAATTAATACTCATATTAAATATACCCTGCCTCCATATTGGGGCAGAACACCCAGTGTGAAGATCATTTTCTAAGAGATTGGCAATGAATCTGCTTCAGCAAAAGAAAAGCTTCTCCCACCTCCTACATTCAATTCCACATTTAGCTGCTATATTCTGAACAAGCTGAAATTGCAGCAGAAGTTTCTTAGGTAACCTCAAATAAATATGGTTACAATAATCATGGTGGCAGAAGACAATTGTCTGAGTAATATTTTTGAGATCACTGTTTAAAATTGAAAAGAATTGACTTCTCTTTTTAGACTTCATTATATTGCTCACATTCTCCCCTTTATATTCATTGTTTTCTGTCACCTTGTTTTGAAAATTTCCTTCTGTTCTCCCACTCTTCTTTTTCCTTCATCTTATTTCTTCCAGAACACTTCTCTGTCCCATCTTTCCATCTTTCCCCCTGTATTTTACCTGTCTAATCTCTCAGGTCTATACCTTATTCCTCCATCTGCCTTTGTCTCATCTTATTGACCTTCCCTGCCTTCTGCTAGTGAATTTCAAATATCTGGAAGGTATTAATAATGTATAAGAAGTAAGTTGTCCCAAATGGAAAGAAAGTTCTGGAACAAAGGGTCATGATCATGAGGCTCCAAAGAGAATAGATTCAGGAATAACATCTATATAAATAATTGTCACCTCCAACGTTCAGTGAAGCACTGAATCTACTGTTCCAAGGGTAGGCTAGCAGGACCACTCACCCTCCTAGGCTGTGACCACCACTCACCCTCACTCAGTAGACACGCCCTCGGCCACGCTCCTTCCGGACATAATTTGCAACCCCAACGTTCTAATGAGGCAACATTTTTCAACTTCAACTTCCGTCATGGTGTAGATAGCAGTGGAACCATGACTGTCTGCCCCGCCCTCGAGTACAACGTCATGATGTCGAGGGCGGAGCCACGGAGCTACTGAACAACACACACCAATACCTTACACATGCACAAAGCACCGATCAACAAGCTGCAATAATGGAAGGATACGGGACCACGCGCTGTCGGTATGTCACTGACCGCCCCCCCCCCCCCCAACATCGCTAAAACAACAAAACCTCGCTAGCGCCCGTTTCATTGCTCTCCGAAACGGGCCACTTTTACTAGTCAGTAAATATTTTGTCATGGAAAGGTTGGAAAATGTATGAAGCAGATGGTGGAGGCCAAGCCAATAATAGACAACATGGAATAAGCACAGTTGCAAGAAAGTCAAGATAGAGCAGAAGCATGACCTAGCAACACTGCTGGTCATGAAGGTAGTCAGGAAGCTAAAACTCCCCAGAGGCTGGGCCAGTGCAGTTGGCTGTGATGGAGCATCATCTGATAAGGACATGGAGAATGTAGGAAGCCAAATGTTGGGGCAACAGCCATATTAGTATTGATAACTATTTATAAGTCATTATTCACAACTATTTATCTGTTTAAGTCTGGAAGTTAAGGGCCCCTTTTACCCAGCTGTGGCAAAAGGGGGCCGTGCTGGCTTTGGCGCTTGTTTTACATGTGCACCAAGGCCCCCTTTTACTGCAGCTGGTAAAAGGGAAGGTCTCACTTTCCTGCAGGAAATGGCCAGGCAGCAAGTAAAGCACTTGCCGTGTGGCCATTTCGGGGGGATCCCTTACCATCACCCTTTGAGGTGGTGGTAAGGGCTCTCACGTCAGCGCGTGACAATGCCCGATTACCACCGGCACTACAAAAGTAAATAAATTTTTGAAGCACCGGAAATGGTGCGGTAGGGGTGGGAAGTACCACTGGGCTGCTGCGGTAGCCTGGCGGTACTTCCGTTATAGCAACTGGTAAGCCCGCATTGGGCTTACCGCCGCTTAGTAAAAGGAGCCCTAACTGAATAAATGCGTCTTTTTTAATGTCTTCCTCTTTACCAGAAGACCAGTTAAAAGTTGGCCTCACAAGGTGGACGGCAGTCTTATCAAAGCAGAAACTGCTGCAGCACTGCAGATCTGTGAGGTCTGAGTCTCCTCTGAGTACATTTATTCATGGTCTCTTGGCCATTCTCTGTGCCACGTGTGCCTGCTACAGCCCAGCTATTGAAGTCAATCATGTTGACTCCTCTCTTCCTCCACCAGCAATCCGTGTAGACCTTCACCAGCACTCAAGTGTGCTGTTCAAAGGCAGCCCATGCACACTGACAGTCAGACACTCATCACTGTGAAACAAACAGGCTATCAGGGACACATGCACGCACACACACAAGCTGGTACAGTCACTTGCTCAACACTCACCAGAGACAGGCACAGACAGACAGACTAGAAGGCGAGATTACACACACTGGGAGGTCGTGGGGAACCTGATGTGGAATGAGGGAGCTGCAAATGTGATAAGAAGTGCTGGAAACAGAGCATGGAAATAAAAGGTAGCTGAAGACACACCTACAGATATAGATGACAATCAGGCAGTCCAAGCTGACAGAGCATGTGCAGTCATCAAAGTTTAAGTTTCCACTCTGGATGTGCATAGGCTTTGCAGAATATCAGGCATGTAGACCTCAGCGCCACCCAGGCCATGCCCCCAAATGCTTCTTTTGTAAACAGAATTGTTATTTCCATGTGGATACAGCTTGCAAGTGTAAATGTCAACCTTTCTATGTGCATATGACTTCAACAGTAAGACCCTAAATCTGGTTAACCTGATATACAGATACTCAGATGAGGCTCCTTGCTAAGTCAACTGAAAACATCCTTCACACTAGATCTCTTTTCAAGTATCAGAAATGTATGGGCAGCCAATTTTTTTTTCATTTTATATAATTTCTTCTGTCATTTCTGGGCATGTTTGTTTTATTTGTTTTCATGTAGTCATTTTTTCATCACAGGAGCAAAGTTAAGTGCACACTCTATGAAGGGAATACAATAAGTGGTGCTAAAACTTGGGTGCCAACAAAATTCAGAGCTAAGCACTTTTCTGTAAAGGTTATGCACCTTATAGAAGTGGAGGGGTAGCCTAATGGTTAGTGCAACGGACTTTGATCCTGGTGGACTGGCTTTGCTTCCCACTGCAGCCCCTTGGGACTCCGGGCAAGTACAAAATAAATACCTGTATATAATATGTAAACCTCTTCGATAGAATAGCGTACATCCAGATGCGCGTGTAAATGTTAGTGAATGCCAATTAACATCAATAATTGGTTGTTAGCACCAAATTATTGATGGTTCAAAACTCATTATCCAATTTATTTGCGTGTGCATCTTGGAATCACATCCAAAGTTCGGCACGCAACTTTGGGCACCATATATAGAATCTGGAGTTATGCATGTATGTGCAGTGGTTTTTTCATGTGGAGTAGTTTGCACGAGCATAATGGGTGCCCCCTTTGCAAATAGTGTACACTCTTGAAAGAAAATGTAGTATCCTCAGCAATTAATAAAACATTAATTTTTGCATTTTTTTCTGCTTGTTTTCATC
Source organism: Microcaecilia unicolor (assembly GCF_901765095.1). Lineage (NCBI taxonomy): Eukaryota > Metazoa > Chordata > Amphibia > Gymnophiona > Siphonopidae > Microcaecilia > Microcaecilia unicolor. Next base: position 161,008,317 of record NC_044038.1, read on the forward strand.
ATTTTCATATCCTATATCATTGCAAACAAATGCCTATCCCTAGAAATTGTAGGGCTGTTATGTACTTATAGTTACTCAAGATCTCTTTTGGCTTATCTTTTTAACATCTCTTTTATCTCATGTCAGTTTTACCGTGACATAGAGAAGCCAAATATTTCCTTGCAAACAATTGCATTTTTATTTTATGCAAAGCATGGGACAAGGATAAGCCAGCTTTTTCCATTTTTTAAAGTAATGACAAGGTGCATAATATTGGTAAATGTTGGCTCAGATGGACAAAGGAGGGAAAAGGGAACTGTGGCAGCTGAATGAATAGACTCAGGAAATAGCATTGCCTGAGAATTACTGCCCACGACATTTGAAAATGATTCTGGATGATTGCATTAGTGTTGCCAGAAAAATGAAAAGGAGCACTTTCCATTATACTTAATAATGAGTTCTGCGAGCCCTGTATGCCTCAATTATTTCCCAGAAGAGTAGGCCACAAACGAAAGGAATCGTTAGTTTAATTACAAAGGAACTGAGACTTGGGGAGGAAGAGGGGCGGAACTTCAGGGTTGCATTGTAGCATAGGAAACCAAACAGACATGCATTTTTTTCCCTTTTTCATACACATATATGAAGGAGTCGATTTTCAAACTGTCCACACTGGATTTAGGTTTAATCTGCCTTTTCAAAATCCCTGTCTAAATTGGCTTACAATTGAGACTGTACCTGAAGAAATGGAAAACGATGTGACTTCCTAACATCACAGGGATAATCAGTGGGAGAAGCAGGACTTGAACCCTGGTTTTTTAGCTTGCTAGACCACTCCTTGACACTATCAAACTCTGTAGGTAAATTCTAATCATGGCTTTTGCTCCACTTTTCATGGTGAACATAGGAGATATAATATATACCATGCTAGATCAGACCAAAGGTCCACTAAGTCCAGCGTCCTCTCTTCAATAGTAGCCAATCTGTGCCACTTGGAAGTTCTTGAAGGATCCCAAAGAACCCAGGCAGTCAATGACTCAGCTATTTGGGGAGGCTAAAGTGGGACTGACTGAGGTATGCCATGGCGAGTTGTTGACCTGAGATTGTAATTGTCTGACGTCCTACAGAAAGAAAGGTTTAGCAAAATAATTGTAGGTAATACCTTTTATTAAATGTAAATATTATATATATGATATGTACTAAACAGTGCATTTTTTCTAGCAAAAAAGGTGCTGGTACTCAAATGCCAAGCCACCCTTCAAGGGTGGGATGATCACTGAGGGACTCACCCCACAATAGCCAGTCCCCTGAAATCAGTCACAGACTCTATGACAAGGCAGAATTGGTATGTAGAGCCTGAGCTCATTCATTAAAACTTGGGGACCATAGGCCAATTTTAGCAGACAATGGAAAATGTGCCGGTACTCGGTATCCCCAAGTACCCCCTCAAAAAATGTTCTGGTACTAAATACCAAATAATGTAGTGACAAAATTAAGGTAAATTTCAGTAGATGTATATACACATATCTCCCTTTCTCTCTGTCTCTCGTGTGTGAGTGTGTTGTGCCCAAAGATTGTTTGGGCCTCCATTGAAACATGTATCTAGGAAACCTAGGAAGGTACAAGTATCATCCATAGACACAAGTTCGTCGTTTTGAACAAAATTCTTCAAGTCATAATAGTTTTAATAGAATTGCTTAAGGATGGACTTCACAAATTTTCTTTGAATTTGGAAGTCAGCCCAAATATTAATGTAGAGGTCCTAGAGGCTTTTCTACAGAGACATATTTTTACTTTACTATTACCTCACTGGTTCTAGAAAGAAGGAGGTTCCCCTTTGATCAGTATTGCAATTATGGGAGAGGATTAGTTTTTGGAAGAAGCCTGAGCACAGTTCAAATCTTTATCTTTGACATCTGCCTCCCTAGCCCTGCCCTGCCTGTGAGGGGACAGCCCATACATCCCAAAGGCCCTAGCCAACTGTCTACATTAAAATTATAGAAGAGAACCCTAGCTACTCAAGCCAGACCCTAACTAAGAGATGGCACAGAAAAATTAGCATTGACAGCAGCTGCTTAAGCTCATTTGTGGCGTATAATTGAAAGAAAAGGACATACCAGTTGCGTGAGGTATTGTAAATGAAGTGGGTATGAAGAATGTTTAGGAATCGAAAAGATGCCCATTTAACTTTATATGCACATAACAAAATGTCATAGAAACAGAGAAAATGATGGCAAATAAAGACCATATGGCCTATCAAGTCTGCCTATTCATTTAATCCACTATCTTTTTATCTGCCTGGGATATCCTGCATGCTTGGGCCATAGTTTCTTGAATTCATATATTGTTATTATTATTATTACATTTGTACCCCGCGCTTTCCCACACAATGCAGGCTCAATGCGGCTTACATAGTAATTTGAAATACAAAGTTAATAGAATTTTAATAAAATAGTAGTAAAACAATGTAAAGTTGGGCTTAGTAGTGTATGCTAAATTGAGCTAGATAATATATGACTGGGATAAAAGAGGGTAGACAGGATAGGATAGTGTAATTTGGGAGAAAGGGTAAGGAGGGATAAAATTAAGGAAAGATGGAAAGAGAATGATGGGAGGTTGGTATTTAAGTCAGAACAGAATTGGGGTGAAAGTTGGTGAGATTAGGTTGGGGCATTTGGGTAGGCTTGCTTAAAGAGATGAGCTTTCAGCATTTTTCTAAAGGGCAAGAAGTCGTTTATTAATCGGATTGGTCTGGGTATAGCATTCCAAAGCTGGCTGCCCAAAAAGGAGAAACTGGATGCGTAGTAGGTCTTGTATTTAATTCCTGTACAATTGGGAAGGTGTAGGTTAAGATAAGTTTGTGAAGAAATAGATCTGTTTCTAGCAGGGAGGTCAATCAATTCATTCATGTACCCAGGGGATTCACCGTGGATGATCTTGTGGGTCATTGTGTTGATCTTAAAATTTATTCTTTCTTTGATGGGGAACCAGTGAAGCTTTGCTCGAAGAGGTGATGCACTTTCGAATTTTGATTTGCCAAAAATAAGTCTGGCAGCCGTGTTTTGGGCAGTTTGGAATCTCTTCAGTATTTGGGTTTTGTATCCTAAAAAGACACTGTTGCAGTAGTCGGCGTGGGTAATAACAGTAGACTGTATCAGGTTCTGGAAAGTGTTGAGTGGGAGATAAGGCTTCACTTGTTTCAATATCCACATCATATTAAACATTTTCTTCGTGGTGAGTTTGTCTCCACCATCTCCTCTGGGAGATAATTCCATGCGTCCATCACCCTTTTCTATAAAGAAGTATTTTCTTAGATTGCTCCCGAGTCTGACCTCTTTCATTTTCATCCTGTGCCCCCTCATTCCAGAGCTTCCTTTACAGAACACAAAAAATAATTGGAAGTCTATGAAGAGTGGTAAGAAGTGAGGTTACATGGTCTAACTTGCCGTTTCTGATCAGTCAGGTTTGAGGATGCTATGGAGGTAGCATGCTCAACCCACAGAGAATTGGTAGAATGGAATCATGGTTAGAGCAATGAGCTGTGAACCAGGAAGGCTAGGTTTCAAATTCCACTGATACTCCTTGTGATCTTGAGCAAGTCATTTAAGCTTCCATAGTCTTATGAATGAACTTAGATTATAAGCCTCTGGAGACAGAGAAATATATATTATACCTGAATGTAATTTGCCTTGAGCTACTACTGAACAAGAGTAAAGGAAATAACATCAGCAACAACAAAAAGCAATAGTGTTGTCCAATGACTGGATTTAGCATCTATAATTATATGATGCCCAATTCAGGACAATGACTGCAGTGACTGATCTAAAGTTAGTTGGGATAGGAGAAAATATCCCCAGGTAATTGCCAATGAAGGCTCTTGGTATCATATCCCAACTCTGGTTTTGAGTAATCTAAAAGTCCAAAGGAATCTGCCTAGCAAGCAAAAAAGGTTCCAAATATTTAAGCAAATAAAAAAAGGGGGTTTCTAGACTACTGTGTGCTCTAACCAGTTTGGCTGCTTGGAATCCTTCCAAACATCCCATTTGGCCAATGTCAGAAGTAAATGGAGAAACAGAAGTTTCATAAAGAATTCTATGCAAATGAGGGACTACTGCAGAATTTTCCTTGTACTTCCAGCGCTATCAAGGAAAGAAAGGGTTTTGGAACCACCAAGACTCTGTCCATCCTTGATGGAGTAGGAAGTGGAAAGAATATCATTGTAGCTCCTGGCTTGTGTGGAATTCTTGATGAATTGCCTGTAGCACTGTAAAGCTCATAGTTTATATTCTGGAGTGGCTAAGAACAGCTTGCTAAGGAAGGTGTAATCCATCTCATTTAAAACTATGTATCTAAGAGCTTTGTTATAATGACCTTTCCTTTCTACATTGTAATGTATTACCCTAACAATTCTGTTACTGCTGCTCTTTTTTTGGTAGGGTCAGCCTGTAACTAGTTAAAGAACATGATCTCTAACCTTTACAGATGTGCCTCTGGATATTCATAGGCGCATTGACCAATAACTGGACAACTAAAGGGGTTACACTAATGGACTTGAAGCTGTTCTACACAATGGAAAGGATAATGGTGTCCTCGGGCTGGGCCTGTTCCAGTCCCAGGCAAAAGATATCATTATCACAATTACAGGGCCACTGAGAGACTGAACCGAGCCCGGGGCAGTGCCGCCTCCCCCCATGATCATTGCCGCCGCCAGCCCCCTCCCACACAATCATCGCCACTGCCGCCTCCCCCAGATCACTACTGCAATTCAAATACCTTGGCTGGCGGGGATCCCGAGGCCCCGCCATCAGAAGAGACCTTCCTCCAGCGCTGACTTTTCACTCTGCCGATTGCCTGCCCCTGCAGCTGCTTTTTCTCTCAGGGCATGCTCAGTTTCAAAACCAAGCATGTGCGCCTGAGAGGAAAAGCAGCCGCTTAGCAAGCAATGGGCAGAGTGAAGGGCAATGCTGGAGGAAGACCTGCAGTATCTGCTTCTCCGGGTCCTCCCCAGCCTCCAAGGGGGGACCGGCGCCGGAGGTTTCTCTCTCCTGCTCCTGTCGGGATGCAATCACTTAGGTCCTGTCAGGAGCAGGGGAGAGAGAGAGAGAGAGACCCCTGCGCTGGGCCCCCCTTGGAGGCTCCAGCCGGGGAATTTTGCCCCCCTGTCCCCCCTGCCCCCCCCCCCGGCAGCCCTGAACATTTATAAATAGAAGCAGAGAATAGTACTGTCATTATCATGCTATAGTGCAGTGTCTTAAGGAACATGTGGAGGGGTATTTTTGATATGACGTCTAAATCCAATTTTGGATGTTTTGCTGAAGTAGGTAAGAAAGTAGGAAGAGTTAGAAAGTAAGGTGACTGATTTGTTCCATTATGGCAGAAAAATATCCAAGTTTTAGGAATGCCCAAATCCCACCCCAACATGTCTCTGATACACCCCCTTGTGATTTGAATGCACTGCAGACAAACTGCATAGAAAAATGACTTAAAATAGGTTTTGAAAATAGCAATTTGGATGTTTTGGCAAACAAAAAAAAGTCCTCCTGCCATTTTGTGTCACTTTTTGGACATTTTTCTGTTCACTGGGGCAGGGCAGACTAGATCAACCTACAAAGTTGGCATTTGTCTTGTGCTGCTCTTCTGAAAACTGCAAATGCATACACTCAAAAACTGATCCTCGCCACACGTGCAGGAATGCTGTCAAATTAGGATTCGTTACAAAAGCATTTGCTTTGATTGCAAGGCAGGCAGTCCTTGTGGAATGAGAAGGGTGGGTAAAAGCTTTTAATGCACAACATGTGTTTTCATTTGATATCTGGAGCCAGACCAGTAGCTACTTCCAAGAGCCTGCAAAGCTTCAAAGCAATGCAAACTAAAGCAAAGAGAATGCTGTCCAGGAAATTCTTTGGGCACTGGGCAGGGACTTGGCTGCAAGTCCGTCATTGGGAAATGTGATAGGAGCAGATTCAGCAAAGAGGATAGGCCTTGTGGCACTGCATGGGGAAGCAATCACAGCTCCTGTCTTTCTTCATACTTTACTCCCGTTCCCTGCTTCAGAAGTATAATGCTCAGCTTCAGCTACTGAGTGAAAGGTAAGGGGTATTTAAGTAATTTCTTCACAAAATGTCTTTATTGCAGCTTTGTGAAAGTAGACTGTGTTCTATGAAGCAGACTTACAGCAGTGTGGGAATGGTACAAAAGATCCGCTATTTGTTTTCTGTAGAAATGCACAAGTTCTGGATTCTTTAAATGAAAATTACAATTGTTTCTGTTGTCGGAATGCTAGTAATAGTCTCCATATTGGTCTAATCATCAAATAACTTTAAATCTTAACCCTTTTTACTTTTAATTCTCTTTGCTGTTTAGCCTCAGAAATGGTTGAGATCTCCAGCTCATTCGGGACTCCTGGGCTCTGACCTTGGTTCAGTTGGGGCTTAGTCTTTGACTTAGTCAGAGCTTAGTCATAACTTAGCCTGGGCTCTGACACTGGTTCATTTGGGACTGAACCTGAGCTTAGAAATCAGCTAAGCCTGGGCTTTGATGCTGGTTCAGTTAGGACTCATCATGGACTTTGATGCTGGTTCATTCATTAGTTGGGGCTCAGCCTTTACTGTAGGGGTGTTTCCCTTGTATCTCACCTTTGCTGGTCTAAGGCCTGTTTACGCCTGAACCATCTTTTCTGAACCATTATGGATTCTGCAGCCTGAGGCCTAGTTACGACATGAACCATTTTTTCTGCAAGAAAACCAACATGGATTCTGCAGTTCGCAGTATTGTGCTGGCTGTCATCTTTCAGGGACATGATGTTTACTTGCTTTGGCCTGCTATGTATGAGAGAAGGCTTCATAGAGACAGTGTCTCCAGTATTGTGTGAAACTGTGTAGAAGACTTTTGCACTGCAAGATATGAATGAGGTTATGGTAGTTGTTTACCTCATTAGCAAGTCTACTACTGGGCAGGCCTCATTGTGATGACGGTGTGTAACTGCTGGGCAGATGGACAGAAGGTTCCTGATTGGTTCCTGATGGTTATCTTGGACCTGGAAGGCAGGTCCAACCCAGGGACAAGAGAGAGTGAGAAAGAAGAACAAAGGAGAGGAGAAGAGGATCTTATTGTGTATGCATCTCTCTCAGAGGAAGGAAACCAAATTGCCAGAACACCTGTTGAACACTGTATCTCTGTGCTGAGTGCAACCCAAGGCCAAACTCAGAAGCTGATTGCAGGCTTCCTACAAACTGAGTAACCAGTGGCTTTGCAGAACAGGGACCTCAGACTAAAACCTGACACACAAGTGGCTCACAGGGGGGAATTCTGCTAGAGCCTGAAGAGGAGCCAATTCATCATCCCAAGGCAAGGGTGAGAGAAGGGATTTACCTCTTATGATTCAGGTTTTAGCTAGTATTGTTATTTGCCTGTGAAGGACAGGTTTTGCAGGCTTGTGGTCTAGCCTAATTTAGCTGCTAAGTTGGTATTTTCTAGTTGTGTAATCACATTATATATCTCTATATATTCATATATCTGTTGGTGTAATCAGTATTTTAAGCTAAGTATTTTGTATATTTCTTTGCCATATTGCTATTTTTATATATAATAATAATATGTATTTCCACTTTAGCATTAGTCTTTTGTTGTGGACAGGCACTGTCATATCCCTAGCCAAGAGTCCAGAGTAATTGCTATCTGAGTGATTACCTGTCTCTAGTAGTGCGTACAGGACTCTAATATTGGTTTTGTCAGGGCTTAATTGGAACTTGGACATTAGCTTGGTCCGAGGCTTAGTCTGAACTCTTGTGTTGGTTTAATCAGGGCTTAACCCATTAGTGCCCAATGTTCCCATAATAAGTGCCCATATGGGTTGGAAACTAATGGGTTAATATGAACTAGAATGTTGGTTTAATTGGGACTCAGCCTGAACTCTGACGTTCGTTTAGTCAGGACTAGCTTGAACTCTGATGTTGGTTTAGTTGGGGATCTGCCTCAACTCTGATATTGTTATAGTTGGGGCTCAGTCTGACACTGGCTCATCAGAGCTCTGTTATTAGCTCAGCCTGGGCCCTGGTGCTGATTTACTTGGAGTTCAGTCAGATGCATCCTAGTATGTTTGCTGCATGGTAATTGCCTTTAGTGGTCCATATTTCAAAGGGAAATCCAAAATCAAAAGGAATGAAAGTCTAAACTGTGTAATCCCTGGCACAACCTCAAGTCAGATGCAGGAGCTCTTTTAGGATTGTAGGGGCCACCAAACTACCCATGCTTCCAGGAACCTTTGATGTTAGAGGGAAGGGAGAAGGTAGTCTTTAGTGGTCATTAGATTTATAGGAAATCTTCTTGCCCAGCAGAACCCACACCGCACATCAGTTGGGGTTGTTGTAAAGCAAAATAATAGTTTACTGGGATATTTAACACAGATAAGTAACTTGGCAAATGATGTATCAAGATCTAATAATCCACAGAGAAAACAAAAATTCAAAACAGTTCAAAAATCCACAATCCAAGCAATCTGTACACACTAATAATTTCTTCACCAACCACTCCCTAGCAAAGGCATTCTTTGGAAATGGACACACCCTGGGCTTCTCTCTCTCTCTCTCTCTCTCATAGCAGAAATGTAAAATTGTTCCTGACACCACCGAGCTCCTGCTATATCCCTTTCAAACAGCAACTGTAGAATTTCTGACTCACAGTCCTCCTTTTCTCTTCAAACAGAATCTCTAGTCCTCTCAGTCACTTCCATTAAACTCTTTAGTGAAAAAGAAAACTATGAGTATGTCTAATCCATTTCCATCAGCCTTAACCTCTGGTCCCACGCAGACTCAGGATCCACAACTTCAGGGTGCCTGAGAGCTCATCCCTTCAGTTTCATCATGCTCCTAGGATAAGAGAGGGCAGAAAGAGTCAAAGTGCACTCATAAAAAGGCAATGTGGTATAATTAAGACAAGGCTCCTTCCACCACTACTTCCAAGTATAGGATACTGCATGGATCCATGTGAACTTGTCATCTATCATATGTTAAGGGGATCCCATGTGTATGCCTGGATACTGTGTGAAGGGACTACTCATGTAACACATTTATTGGTTCAGAACCAAAAAAAAACAGAAAGCCATGGTCAGTTAGTCCATGCATGCTGCACTCTCCATGCAGTGAAGAAGTCAACAAATTTACTTTTAAAGACTTAGACAGCACAGTTTGGACAGAGGCAGTAAGCAAACAGTATTTGCAAAGTCTCTTTATTTTACTTGCAACCTTTCCTCCTTGTGAGAATATTCTCTCCTTGATTCTCCTCAGTGTAACCTATAGTGTAGATATGTATCAAAGGTTAGAAATTGTCAGAGAATCAGGGAGTCTGAGGCTCCTTAGCAATGCTTTTGGTAGCTGGGTTCCGGTTGGATGAGAGATGGTCCCCACGAGACTGAAGAAACAAGAATCACTTACAGACACCAGCCACTGAAGCTGTTTCAGGATCCTCTGTAGACGGAAATATACAACTGAGCCGAACATTTCCTTTAGTCCTTTATCCCAACAATGGGTGCAGCAGATTGTCCATTCCCATTGACCTTAAGCCACTGCTGTTACTCTAATTCAGTAGTATTGCCACGGGGGGGGGGGGGGGGGACTTTAGAGCCTAGGCCCCCTCACTTTGGACTCAGGCCCCCTCCAAAATTGTGGCACCCTTGGAATAGCTGATGGGGACACTCAAGCCTCACCAGCCAAAGCAGTCTGCTGGCCAAGCCCCATCCTGTGCTGCCTGAGTAACAAAGAAGTTGGCATTGTGCTTCAACTGCCAATGCCAACAGTGAGCATGTGTAGGAGTGCCAACATCAGCAGCTCAGACACACCTCTGACTTCTTCGCTGCTCAGACAACACAGGAGGGTACACTTTGGCTGGTGGGACTTGAGCATACCAGCCAGCTGCTGGGGGAAGGGGGGGCAGAAGAGATGAGAGCAAATACATACAAGATAAGCTTGTTCAGCAGACTGGATGGACTGGCCACCCTGCCAAAAATGAACCTCTGGCTATGTCCCTGCTCTAAATACTCCTCAGTTTCTTCTTATAGATTTTCTTGGCTAGAGAAGCCAGGTATTTTTGTCTCCTATACTTGCTTGGGCTTAGATGGTACCCAGTGTACCTAACTCACCTTGAGCTACTACTGAAAAAGGTGTGAGCAAAATCTAAATAAATAGGGTCTTTTGGCTGCATAGCTGCCCCCTTGCATGTAGGTCTTTCAGCCGAGGAGGCAAGGATCCAAAGACAAGGATTTAAACTGAGCACAAGGTTTTATGACACAGGGAAATTCCATTCAAAACTATCACATGAAGTTTAACGTCTTGATATTAGCACTTGAGGCTTTTTATTTAGGATTAGCCCAGTCAGACTTGATGATTCCTTATACCCCAAGTAGGATATTACGTTCACAGGCACCGGATCGCCTAGTTATTCCACTTTTATTATGAGCAAGGCTGGATACCATGAGAGAATCAACCTTTTTTTTCTTTTTGGTTCCTGCTTTATGGAATTCTCTTCCACAATATCTTTGGTTGGAAGCTCATCTTAGTCATTTTACAATGGGTCTTAAGCCCCACTTTTTCAGGACGGCATTTCCAGCGACATGAGGTAGCAGCAGAGGGTTTTATCCGGGCATTCATAAATGATAGAAGATGTTTAAATTGATGGTTAATGATTTTGAAATCTGTTTTATTAGTTGTGTGATATGTAACATTGAAGAATTTTATACTGGGCTGTTTTATAAATCACTTTGATTTTATATGCTTAGAAAGGTGGTATAGCAACTGTTTTAATAAATAAATATCTTCAGATACAGGACACAGTGGAAGCTCCTTCTCTCTAGCAACCAGTGATGTCTTAGTAAAGTTAAGGGAATATTGCTTTTCCTTAGAAGGGCCAATGGGTGTCATTGCAGGTACCCTTAAGGCAGGACCTGTCTTAAGGGTCTGTGCACATATATTCCCAACTTGAAGTTATAGTGACATTTCTAAGGCACTCTTACCCAGAGTACTATAAATTGTATTTAAAAGTTGGCACAAAGACAGGGCAGTGATGTTACAAAGACACTGAATGAGTGTAAAATAATTTAACTTCAAGATAAACTGAGGTTTTATGTTCATTATTTTTATTAAATTATATATATTATACAACTCATAGAGCAATGATACAAGAAATTGGAAATACCTCATAACAAAATATTCAGTTATCCATAACTGAAATATCTTCACCACTTTCGTTCACTACCCATTAGGTAAATTAGATCCAAGAAAGGAAAAAGATTACTTAACATTGTATCTAAGAAGCAATACTAAATTAAATCTACTCCAAGCTATCTTACAGTGTACATCTGTGTCTAGACAATAACATTAACCTCTTCTTTAGACAGCAAAAAATCTTCTAACTGCTTGGGACCAAAGAATTGAAATTGTTTAGACTGAAATAATATACGGCATATACAAGGAAATTTAAGTTCAAAATTTGCACCTAATGCCAAAGTCCTTGGGCACAAAACCAAAAAGGCTTTATGACTTTTCTGTGTTTCTCTAGACAAATCTGGATAAATTCTTATTTTAGACCCCAAGAATAGAAAGTCCAAATGACAAAAGGAAAGTCTCAGTATTGCATCTCGATCCATCATAAAATGAGGTTTTAAAAGGTCTTATTAAAAAGATGTTTGTTAAGCCATGAACAAAATAATAGAAATGTAAAAATTTAATGTTGGATAAAGCCCCTCCCTCCTCCCCCCACCCCCCTCCGCCTCACACACACACAACACTCTTAGGCGAGTACGAGCAGATTGTAAATGTCTGGACAGTTTATTTAAGAGATAAAAGCCAACAAAAAGTGTCCCATAGCAACATTATACTTAACAAACCTGAGAGAGACTGGGTGAATGTAGAATGTAAGAGTCTTTGCCCAGGTAGAGAACAATTCCACATGAGCAAGGAAATACAAGTTATGTAATAACAGAAGCTAGGGGGATGCAATGTCATGATAAGTTTTAAAAGTGAGGAGTTTGAAAATGGTTTAGTATTTGGCAAGAAGCCTATGCTGTTCAGCTAAGAATGGGGAAGGGTATCAGAATGATGGCGGTAAGCAACAGAGTTTTGATTGAAACAGAGTGAAATGAAGATTCAAGAAGGCCAATCAAGATTGAGCTGATATAATGGAGCCTAGCACGAATCTTTTTCAGTCTCCTATGGGCCTCCGACACAGGTTCCTTGACAGACAGATTTCTCTGTCAGGATGGCCTGTCTGCATTTCAAGTTTTTCAGTTTTTCTGTAAATAATGTGTAAAGCTGAAATTTTCCCTTGTCCCTTATTTTATCAGAAAAGCAATAGAAAGAATAGTCAGTGGGTAAATTGCCAATTCTTTCTTTTATTTGAGTTTGAGATGCAGTCAGGAAAAAGAGAGAATAATACAGAGAGAAAAAACAAGCAATTTTCCCTTTTCTTCATGGCATCAAGGTATAATTTTATTTCAGATGAGGGGTTTTTTTTGTTTATTTAATTTAACTTTATTTATTTTTACATTTTGAAGCATCTGAGATATAATGCAACATCTTCAATTCTGACTGCTGATCCTAACTTCTTTTACTGAAACTTAAGGGGAAAAAAATGAGGAGCCTTTTAGTACCAGCCTTGCAAAACCAAGAGACCTAGTTCCAAGAAAGCTCCCTGGGATGCTGATTTATGTGTAACAGTACTCTAGTGGAGCATTGTTGTACAAAATCAGATGTAATAGCAACAGTGGTGCAATAAACTGTAGGGAGATGCTTTGACCAGCTGTTAATTGCTAGTCTGTGAATTTCTAAGAGTCATCTTTTTACCTCAGTCAGAACATGGAGGAATTAATTTTCCTCATCTGGCCATATGACAGCAGCCCTTTGTGTATATGATTTACTTTTTCTGTATTTTCTTTCAGATGCCTCAGGAACAGTATACAAACAGGAACACCATGCACAGCTCGGAAGGACCCCATATCTATAAAGTTGGGATTTATGGCTGGCGGAAGAGATGCCTGTATTTCTTTGTGCTTCTCCTTATGATTTTAATCTTGGTGAACTTAGCGATGACCATCTGGATCCTCAAAGTTATGAACTTCACAATTGTAAGTAGTGTGGCACAAACTTGGTGGTGTAATAAAATGGTTAAGTGTTTGGATGAAGGGATGACCTGTATCGTATGTATGATGGCATCGGAGGATTGAGATGTAGTGATGTGAATTTGAGGAAGGAATTGCTCGTAAAATAGGATGGTGAAGGATTATAAAAGGGGACTTAGGTCATTGACCTGAGTGAGCCGTGGGAAACAGCCAAAGGGGTTATGCTCTCAAGTGCTGTGAGGAGGGGAAAGGAGAAGGAAGGCTTTTAATTTCTATTTAGAGCAGGGGCTCTTAACCCAGTCCTCTGGACACGCCCAGCCAGCCAGATTTTCAAGATACCCAGAATGAATATTGGCGTCTCTAATGTTTAGCGCACCCACAATTTTAGCGCACGCTGAAAACGTGAGTGTGTCTTAGTAAAAGGGGGGCTCAGTTATTTAAGTGCAGTTCTACCTAATTCATTTATTAAACTTCAGCAGTTTAGGATTCAAGTTAAATGAAAATATGCTGTTCTCACAATATGTGTCCATGCGTTATTAATTAGCTAGCTAAACCAGCCCAACATCCAAAAGAAGACTCATTTTCTTAACTCCCAACTGTTTATTACAAACAAGCAATCAAGGGGTCCTTTTACTAAGCCGTGCTAAAAAGTGGCTGGCGGCAGTTTTAGCGTGTGGGTTTCCCGCACGCTCCAGCCACCTTTTACCACCCTAGCAACATTTAGTAAAAGGACCCTCAAATAACTTAACCGCATGCGAGTAGCTAAAAACAGGAGTTCTGCCCAGGCAGGATAAGTCCTTGAAAGTAGATGTTGATCATTTGGTTGACAGACTGCCAGACTAAAAAGGTACATGTTGAGTGACTGGAGAAATAGATTATGTTATTGTAATATAGTGTATCATTTATATTCCACCAAGTCCCTTAAACGGATCAAAGTGGATTACACATAACTGTTTCCAAACAAAAGAGAGAAGAAATTACATTAAGGTGCTCATTTGCAAAGTACTTAGACTTAAAGAGTTCCATACGTTACTGTGACAAAGAAGCATACAAAAATAAATCTGGAAAAGGATTACCAAAGATCTGGCTGAGTATTGCACAAAATACATATCTGTATATAGTCTGTTACAGTATTAATAATTATTCCTGAGAAGAGACTACAAAGGCAGCCAATATATTAGGTTCGTAAACCATGCACCTGACAGCTAATGAAGGCACCCTTTTACTAAGGTGCGTAGCCACCTATGCGTGTACAACATGTGTCAAATTAGAACTGCCACCTGGCTACCGCATGCCCCGGGCAGTAATTCTAATTTTTACACGCTCCAATACGCGTGACAGAAAATATTTTTTTTATTTTCTACCGAGTAGCACTAACTGGGCAGTAATTGGCAGTGTATGTGCGCTAAGTCAATGGGTGGTGGTAAGATCTCAGGCCCAAAATGGATGTAACATAGTAAGTGACGGCAAAAAAAGACCTGTACGGTCCATCCAGTCTGCCCAACAATATAAACTCTTATGTGCTACTTTATGTGTATACCTGACCTTGATTTGTGTCTGCCATTTTCAGGGCACAGACCGTAGAAGTCTGCCCGGCACTAGCCCCACCTCCCAACCACTAGCCCTGCCTCCCAACCACCAGTGCTGCCACCCAATCTCTGCTAAGTTTCTGAGGATCCATTTCTTCTGAACAGGGTTCCTTTATGTTTATCCCACACTTTTTTGAATTCTGTTACCGTTTTCATCTCCATCACCTCCCACAGGAGGGCATTCCAAGTATCCACCACTCTCTCCGTGAAAAAATACTTCCTGACATTTTTCTTGAGTCTGCCACTCTTCAGCCTCATTTCGTGTCCTCTAGTTCTACCATCTTCCCTTCTCTGGAAAAGGTTCATTTGTGGATTAATACCTTTCAAATATTTGAACGTCTGTATCGTATCACCCCTGTTTCTCCTTTCCTCCAGGGTATATATGTTCAGGTCAGCAATTCTCTCCTCATACATCTTATTTTGCCGCACATCCATTTTCGGCCAAAAAAAAGGGGCCTATTTTTGCAGGCGAGCTGGAAAATAGACTTATGTGCGTCCAATACATGCATCTAGACCAGCGCATGGCATGCCTTAGTAAAAGAGCCCCATAATCCTTTGCAGGCTAAAACAATAGACTAAGGGGTCCTTTTATCAAGCTGTGATAAAAAATGGCCCTGCGCTAGCGGTGGGGCTGTTTTTGCCGTGTGCTGTGGCCCTTTTTACTGCAGCGGGTAAAGAGGACAAAAAATGGCATGGCCATGCGGTAAGATTTCACTTACCACGTAACGTCATCCATTGAGGTGGCGATAAGGGATCTCACACTAACCCATCAGTAACTGGGTAGCGCATGGCGCAGCCTGATTACCACCGGTCTAGCGCCATGCTGGAAAATATCTAGCTATATTCCATAGCGCAGCAAATGGCGTGCTCCAGGGCTGGAACTACCACTGGCGGCCACGGTCAGATGGTGGTAGTTCCAGATTAGCGTATGGTAAGCTTGTGTTGGGCTTACCTCCACTCTGTAAAAGAGCCCCTAAATTCCCGACCATAGAGGTACCATGTTCTCACCATAAGGCTCACTTCATCCTTTGGAGCGTCGTCCATGTGGTGATGGATGGGTTTCTTCTTACAGGCTCGAGCTGAGTTCGGAGTAAGCCTATCCAACTTATCTTTAAGTGGTGTTTGTACATTGTGAGCCTCTTGCCCATTGCCAGTCTCTCTGTTAAGATTTTTTAGCAACAGTGTTGAGTTAAAAAATACTGAAAATGGTTTAAAAGATGTTAAGATAGTGATATAGATAGAAGGGAGTTTTTTTGTCGATGATTATAGTAGTCACAAGTGGGTTCCATTTATAGACCCGGCTTTGAAGACCAAGGTGAACTGACCCAGTGACAAATAAGACTTTTTCCCCCTATCCATTTCAAGTGAACGTTATGTCTACAAATTGTTGAGTTTATTACATTGAGGTAGTAGACTGTTTGAGAGCTTGTATATGTATTAACTGCTCAGCTTCATACCACTACTACTACTCAGACCTGCCAAGTCTCCCGCATTCAGCGAGAGACTCCCGCTTTGGCAGGCCATCTCCCGCTCTCCCGCCAAAGCGGCGGAAAAACAGCAAAAAAAAGCAAATGTGGAGCCACAGCACCGCCTTCAGGCATGCACTGTCAGTTCTGCCGGTCCTCTGCCCCCAGAACTCGAAGTTGGTGTCAGCGGGGGCACAGGACCAGCAGAGCCAACAGCGCATGCCGGAAGGCTGCTGCGGCCCTGCATGTTTTTTGTCACGGTTGCTGCAGATGCTGCATCAAGGAGGGAGATGAGATGAAAAGTTGAAGCCAATGGATAGTCTCTTTCTCCTTCAACAAAATAAGCAAACGGTAACCTTTGAGCTGCTGCATCCACGTTGTCATTCTTATATTGTTGGTAGCATTTTTTTTTAATCTCACTTATATTTTCAAATATTGCTGGTTTGTGCAGTATACAGATGAACACAGAGGAAATATAAGAAGTATAATAAGGGAATAGCTTTTCATAGTTAGAGTAGTAATTTGTTAGAAAGTGTAATCAGTGTATCATTTGGAGGGGCTGGTTATAGGGGCACCCTAGCACTGTTATATTTGTGCAGAGATTTTTTTTTCTCAAGGTAAACCCTCTAAAACAGACATCAAGTTATGAGAATCAGGTGTTCAACATTCAGAGTTTCTATTTATTTATTTACTTATAATTTATATCCCGCATTGAACATGAATTGGGTTGAAACCTGGGAGCAATTAAAATCTTTTTATTTCCCTATGCCTACATCAAAAGAAATTCAAGGTGACATGAGGTAGAGTGGGTGGAGCCAAGTCAGAGTGGGCGTGGCTGGGCACTACTAAAATCTCCCTCTCAAAAATCAGGACTCCTTGGCAGCTCTGACTACTACTACTTATTTCTATAGCACTACTCGACATATGCAGCAGTGTGCACAAACACCTAACAGACTGTCCCTGCTTGACAGAGCTTACAAAATATCCAAGACAGACAAACTGGACAAATAAGAAATTAGGAGGTTTCATTCCAGTTTGTTCCATGTTCTGAGAGGAGATCCTGTTTGCATCTGACCTTCTCCCTGCAGCCATCTCAGCACTGGTGAATGCTGTTGTGAAGCAGACTCGTACCTCGCCCCTGTTTACTAAGTCGCACGGCAATGCCGACACAACCCATTCAGAGTGAACGGTCTATGAACAGAAGTTGCCTTGGATTTACTTACAAGCAGCTAAAACTAAAGATTTGTGTTTCTGACTGAGCTGAGCTAAGCTGAGAACCTAAAGCTCTTGAGTTACTGCTTGCTTCTTTTGGGAGAGTCAAAGGGTGGCATAGGTTGTACTTGTAGGAAATCGACTCTGTCTTCAACATCTATTACTTTGAAAATCATTGTGCCATAACCAGCAAAAGAATGTGATTTGAGTTATAGATACATGAACTTTTACAAAAGAAGAGAATTTTTTGTACTTAAGAATAAAGAGCTAAAGCATGCTCTCTCCAAGTTCAGTGTCTTTATGATATACTGTAAATAAAATTAGATGATAACTTCCAAAGTATTTGCTGAAAAGGTTTTAAATTTTATGCAGAATGCTACAGATAATAAAATGCATCGGTAACAACCTGACTTCATTATATCAGCAGAACTCACTGAGAATATGCTTTTCTGGCAGCTTTAAATATTAGGATGTAATTGCAGACTGAATTGTAATACTTCCTCCTGTGCCGTTAGGGAACAGTATAGTATGAATGAGTTATAGACGTTCTTAAGGAATCAGCCAATCCCAGCAGTAAGCATTAGTTACAGTAACAAGTGTAGAGCAACGTTAATAAGGAGAAAGGCACAAGGATTTCTAAGTTGTGCTGTAACAGTATATTCTGGCCGCATGCACATTGTCATCACCTGCTTTGTGGGGTCCTTTTACCAAGCTGCGGTAAACAAGGCCCTGTGGTAGTGGCGGTGGCCGTTTTTGCTGTACGCCAGGGCCCTTTTTACCACAGCGGATAAAAAGCCCAAAAAACACATGGCCATGTGGTAAGTTGGTACTTATCGTGTAGCCATTCAGGGGGGAAGCACTTACCGCCACCCATTGAGGTGGTGGTAAAGGCTCCCATGCTATCCTGGTGGTAACTGGGCAGCGTGCAGCGCTGCCCGATTACCACTGGGTAACCCCCTGCAGTATATTTTTTTAAAAATCCAGCAGCACCAGAAATGGCATGCACTGGAGGCGGAACTACTGCCAGTAGCCATGTTGGGCCAGAGGTAGTTCTGGGTTGCTACACAGCAACCCTTTAGTAAAAGGGCCCCCAAGTGCTTTTGTATACCTGATACTGCTTTTGCTTAGGGTGATGGTGCTGTATTTGATTACTGATATTTAAGAACATAAGAATAGCCATACTGGGTCAGACCAGTGGTTCATCTGGCCCAGTATCCTGCTTCCAACAGTAGCCAATCCAGGTCACAAGTACGTGGCAGAAACACAGGAAGTAGCAACATTCCATTCTACCAATCCCAGGGCAAGCAGTGGCTTCCCCATGTCT
Organism: Microcaecilia unicolor; assembly: GCF_901765095.1. Lineage (NCBI taxonomy): Eukaryota > Metazoa > Chordata > Amphibia > Gymnophiona > Siphonopidae > Microcaecilia > Microcaecilia unicolor. Next base: position 161,026,992 of record NC_044038.1, read on the forward strand.
GTCTCAATAGCAGACTCTGGACTTTTCCACCATGAACTTGTCCAATCCTTTTTTAAACCCAGATATGCTACCTGCTGTTACCACACCCTCCAGCAATGAGTTTCAGAGCTTTTTTGGGTGTTGATTAGGTCAACAAACATGGACTGTTTGGTAGCCACTGGCTCCATTAATCTGTTTTTCTCTCACTGTATTTACAAATTTGAGATTTGCAAATGCCTCTTTGGGATGCGCATGCATTAGTGCATGCTTTTAAACTATTGAGTGTGTGCAAAATTTCTAATGTGTGTTACCCTACAAATGAAGGTGTGTACAATGGATTTGCATGCATTAGTATGGTCTAATGTGTGTGTAAACATTTTTCTTATACTGAATATGTGAAGCATACTGAAAAAGCCACCCACAATTGAAACCATTTCAAAAAATTCTGAAAATAGAATTTTGTGGCTGTGCACATCTGCTTCTTACTTCTGTGTTAGAATTTTCCAGGAAAGTCTTTTGTTTTTAATTGTTTCCTGGATGACAGGAATATTTTGGTGCAACAGAAACAAATGTGTTCGCTGATAGCATTTGGCGCAAAATAAATGATACCGACTGTAAAACTTCTGTGGTTTTTCCTACACTTTTCTGTACAGAATGGTACTACATTTTATAATTGTGATGAGTCCCTTTTCTTTCACACACTGTTTAAAAATCTTTATAGTTATTGGTATGCTAGCAGGTCCTGGAGACTCCTCCACTCAACCAACCACATGATGTGCCCTTTAACCCAGCAACAGTCCCTGACCAGTTGCCCTTCCCCCTCTTCCCACTCCACACACTGGCCTTGCAATTGCCTGCGGGACCTGTTTACTAAGCTGCGCTTTTTAGCATGTACTAAGATACCCAATATATTCCTATGGGTGTCTCTAGAGTTAGCACGCGCTAAAAAGTTTGCACGCCTACAGCGCAGCTTAGTAAACAGAGCCCTGTATGACATATACATTGTTTGCAGTGGGCATGGGAAGGCACAGTCCCTCCCTCAAATGTTGCAGGTGCTAATGATGAATTGACTCCCTCCCCGACTGCCGATATCACTTCCTTACCTTTTGTCCTAAACACCAAAATAAGCAGGCAAACTACGCCTATGCCGTACAGCCACGTCATTAAATCATCCTCTGCCTTTTCTATTCAATTTCGCGCTCTCTCTCTCTCTCTCTGCTAGATAGATAGAAAGATTGATTGATTGATTGATGTATTTATTTATTTTCATACTGCTGACCTCAAGAAGGTCTCAAATAAAGATCCAAAAATGAAAAGCTCAAAATGCCATGGCTGTCAGCTTCTGCCTTTTATGTGTTCAGCAGACTTTTCACTCCCAGCTGCTTCCCACTTTGTCCCATTTTTAAATGTGATGGAGAAATTACGACAGCCTGTTATTCCTTATGAAATGTTCTGCTAGTTGCATCTCAAAACCGCTGCCAAAAAAGAAAGAACAACTTAACCTTTGAGCGTGTTTTAAGGTCCCCAGTAATTGCTTTCAGTTTGAACCTTTGAGACTTTACATATCTGAATGGAATTCTCCATAAATAAACACTCTCTCCCTTAGTCTTAAGTGAAAAGCAATAGTAGCTGATAAACGATTCTTCATTATCATTTGTGCAGTCAAATTAAAGGTTAATTAATCAAAGTCCAGATTCACTAGGTGCTTTGGAAATTTAGGTGAGCACAGTTAATCTTTTTTAATTGCATCAAAGGTTATTGCATGGGAATAGTAACCTTGACAGAACTTCCCTACAGAGATATAGGAGCTTATTTGTGTTAGAACTGGATATTTAAGGAGCTAAATAGATTTTTGAAATATGTTCTTGGTTATTTCAAACAGGTTATCTAGTATGTTTTAATGAAAATTAGAACAAACAAGCAAATTCTATTGAATGATTAAACAATTCATAGCAATGGAAAAAATAATCAAAGAATCGCCTTATCATTTTGTAGTGCTAAGCCATGTGGAAAAAGCATACCCATTTTAAATAAATGTAATGCACACCTGAAACCTGATAATACTTAAACAATACAACTCAACTGATTAAAAAAAATGCGTTTGCATTCATTGCTCTAATACAGTGCAGGATGATTCAGGAGCAGTGTCAGGGCAGAGCAGCGGATATGAGGCCATTGACCATATCAGTTTCAGTTCCTGCATACATAATGGTCCAGCTAACACAAGACCTAAAATAAGGAAATGCCCTTGTTTAAGCTCTAATCAATGAATTTCCCACAGGCAAACAATGTTGAGGATAGAGATCATTAAAAATAATACGAAAGCACAAAACAAAAATTATTATAGTAAATAAGAAAACCCTCAGTGTGCAGTGTCGGTCAGTAGGCACAATCAAATATTCGTGTGCCAAACAACTTAACTTGCACAAGAGCCTGACCCTCAGTGTCAAAGGCCTACTCAATCCCACACCATCATGGGGTTTTCCCCTTGTGCATAGGCGCCCGGTATAAGAGGCGTGGGGAGGCTAAGCCTCCCCAGCCGGCGCCCGAGGGGTTTTGGCCACCCCCCCCCCGCCCATTTGCCCGAATTTCTGGGTGGGCGAGCGGCGCCGTGAGTCTCCCCTTCCCTCCCATTCCTATCTGCCCCGTGCCACCCTTTAAATCTTTAATTTACCTTGCCCCAGCGGTGGCTGTGTCATTTCAGCCCGCCTTGCCCGTCTCTAGTCTTCTCTCCCTTCGTGACGTGTTCGTTCCACAGAGTCCCGCCTTCTGACATCATTTCCTTGAGGGCGGGACTCTGAGGGAATGAACTCACGAAAGGAGTGAGTTCGTTCCCTCAGAGTCCCGCCCTTGAGGAAATGATGTCAGAAGGCGGGACTCTGCGGAACGGACTCACGTCACAATGAAGGGAGAGAAGACTAGAGACGGGCAGGGCAGGCTGAAATGACGTGGCCGCCGCTGGGAGGAGGTAAATTAAAGCTTTAAAGGGCGGCAGGATGGAGGCAGGGGAGAGGAGGATCACGCTGGGTATGGATGGAGGGGGAAAGGGAACAGAATGGAGGGCAGGGGAGAGGAGGTTTGCTGGACATGAGTGGATAGAGGGGATGGCAGGGGAGAGAGGAGGGTTGCTGGACATGGATGGAGGGGAGGTCAGGGGCGAGGAGATTTGCTGGACATAGGTGGATGGAGGGGAGAGTAGAGTTGCTGGACATGGGTGGGTGGCTAGAGGGGAGAGGAGGGCTGCTGGACAAGGGTGGGTGGCTAGAGGGGAGAGGAGGGTTGCTGGACATGGGTAGATGGAGGGGAGGGCAGGGGAGAGAGGAGGGTTGCTGGACATGGATGGCTAGAGGCTAGAGGAGGGTTGCTGGACATGGGTGGATGGAGGGCAGGGAAGAGAAGAGGGTTGCTGGACATGGATGGGTGGAGGTCAGGGGAGAGAAGAGGGTTGCTGGACATGGATGGATGGAGGGCAGGGGAGAGAGGAGGGTTGCTGGACATGGATGGAGGGGAGAAGAATTGTTGGACATAGCTAGAGGGAAGGGAAGGGAAGACAGGAAGGAGATGCACATGGATGAAGGCGTGAAATTCTGGACATGCATGGAGGGGATGAAAGACAGAGGAAGGCGATGCACATGGATGGAGGGGAAGGGAGAGAGAAGAAATGCTGGACATGGATGGAGGGGAGGGAAGAGAGAGGAAGGAGATGAGATGAGGTAAAAGGGAGAAAACCTGCATATCGATGGAGAAAATAGGCAGAAGCTGGATCCACTGGACAGTCAAGTCTGCAGAGGACCCAGCTTTTACTTACGGATGTAAGGCAAGAAATGAAGAAGAAAGGAGGAAAGTAAAGAAATAAATGGAAAGGAAGCCCTGGAAACGGAGTTAAGAGGACAGATAGCAGCAGAATCGGATACTGGGCCAGCATGATCAGAAAAACAAAGTCACCAGACAACAAAGGTAGAAAAGATCATTTTATTTTCTTTATAGTGTTTGGAATATGTCCACTTTGAGAATCAGGTGCTACAACATTAAAAGTTTATATTCATTTACTTATTTATGGCATTTTATCCCACATTAAACATGAATTAGGGTGTTTTGTGGCTCTACATGAGAATTGTTTCATATTGTTGACGGTCTGCATTTTCCGTTTGGGTGGTATATTGGTGTATTAGGTTCTGCCCAGTGTAATATTTATGGTACAGTAAGGTTCTGAGTGTGTTTTTGCACAAAGTTGTGCATAGTGTTTTGCAGTTGAGCGATTGTGGTTAGTATATGCTTTGAGCAACCACTTTATTCTTTGACATATGATACATATCTAACATCTAAATTTAATAAAAGGTATTAATTGTGACTTTTATTTTTATTTATTTATTTTTTCTGTGTGTTATCAGACAATTATGGATTTAAGCTCCACCCCTGGCCCACCCCCTAACCCCACCCCCTTTAGCCTGCCCAAACAGTTGGGCCACCGACTGCCTATGCCCGTGTGGTATCATGATAAATGTTCTCAGTGACCACAAAATCAATGTGAATAATGATCTCATAATCCACAACATTGAACTGCAAACTTAAAGCAATACATTGCCACATATACTCTGAATATAGTCTATTCACTTATCTGGACCGTACCCATATATTGCGTCCCAAGAGCAGCAACTTTCAATGATGTGGGTCATGAGATTATTCTTCACATTGATTTTGTGGTTACTGAACGCATTCATCACGATACTACATGAGGAAAAATCCATGATAGTGTGTGATTGAGCAGGCCTTTAACACTGAAGGCCAGGATCTTGTGGAAATTAAGTCGTTTGGCACAAAAATATTTGATTGTGCCTACTGACTGACACTGCACATTGTGCCTATGCCCCTCCTATTGTTTAAAAGCCATCACATAATACATCAACAAAATTTATCAACTAAAACATTTTTAAAGCCACAATGCTTTTCTCAAATAAATGCATATATATGGAAGGAGATGATAATGTGTTTCAGTGATCTTCTGACATATCCTATTATCCTGCCAATAGCATAGCTGAGGTCTTATTTGAAAGAACAAAAGATCAGATTTATCAAGAAAATTACTGTTTATCTAAAAAAAATAATAATTCCGGGTTCAGAAAAGACCAAACTTGTCTCCATGGTACCTGTTGTGAGTAGTGCTGACAAAATGGCCGCCATCCTTCTGATGTCAGTACTAGTAGGAGAGATATAAACCACTGTAGACCCCTATTTGTGGAGAGAGCAGGCAAAAACCCACACAGGCCTCTCAGCATGAATTTTTAGTTTTCTACCTTTTGAAAAAAGAATTTTTTGCACTATAAGGTTTTTTATTAAAACGATTTCTAATGTAGAGTAGAAACAAAACATTTAGGCCTGATTTTCAGCCCATGGTGATCAATGTTTCTTTATATGCTGGCCACTACTGTCTAAATTAGACCTGGATATTCAGTGCTGAGCACTATCCTGGTACCAGCTGTGAATTTCTGAGGACAAGACAGCCACCAGGAGTTACCCAGGTACCATCGATATTGAATGGCAGTAACTGATTAACGTAAAACAGCCTTTTTGCTCTCCTAAGTTAACCAAATAGTTATTTCTTCACCACTGCAGAATATTGATGGTGCTGGGATATGAGGTTGCTAGTTATTTGCCCCCAATGCACAGAAGCATGCAGAAGACTTTAAGGCAAGCCCAGAGCAAGAATATGATTGCCAGGTCTGAGGCGGTGTAGACGGGTTAGTTCGTTCTGTGAAGGTTTAATGCCAGTTTCTTCTTTTTGCTGTGAGCATAATCATACTCGCAACTTTTAAGAAAAAATAGGAGAGGTGACAGTTCTGTGCATAGGTCCAAGCAGGAAAAAAATTGTACTTCTACATCTGCTGGAGTGCTGTTCTGTGTATAATCATTGCAAAAACCTTATGCACTGGAAATTGTGATGCCAATATTTATCTACAGAATAACATTGCAGCTCATGTGCAGATGTATGCAGACACATTGGTTTTGTTCAGACATGTGTTCAATACTAGCTGCCCTTGCTACAGAACCTTGTGTGCATGCATCCAGTATGTGTGCCCCAATTAGCACACAAAATCTGTGTGCTTCAAATTCACAATTAGCATAGTGCATCAGTAAGCAAACTTAAATATTATGTTGCTTTAAAATCAATAAATAAAGTTTAAAAAAAAAGAAGAAGAAGCAGTGCACTCAGCAACTGGTGTATGACTCTAACACATGGCTTTCTGGCAGTTGTTCCTCAGGAAACACAGATTAGTTTTTTGGTGTTTTCTACAACCAAAAAGGGATATGAGCACACCTACATGGAGAAAAGGAAACCCACAAGGCTTAATCTTTGCTTCAACATATACATTGAGTTCAGAAGGAGGAGAGGGCCACAGAGTAGCAGAAGGCAAGAGATAAAGAAGCAGCAAAGGCATAAAAAAAATAAACGTTGGCGTTTGAAGTGCATGAAACTACTCAAATGAGATCTACAGACTGATATTCGAAGATATTTAAGTAGCCAGTATTGGCTCCTGACTAGTTAAATTGCCTTTTCGGGCCTAACCACTAATTTTCAGTGACACTTAACTGGTTAGCACCACTGAAAATAATGGTTAGCGCCGAACTGAAAAGCAGCTATTTGGGAGGCTTTCCAGGGCAGAGTCGGTACTTGACCAGTTAAGTGCTGATATTCAGCACTTAACCGGGTAGGTTAACTGCATAAATAGGACCACATAAAAGTCAGTCTTATCTTTATCCGGTTAAGTGCTGAATGATTTAGCTGGCTCTGGAAAACCAGAAAGTCAATGCCGGAGGCCAGACATGGCCCAAAATGCAATTTATGAGCATAGCGCTGGCAGAATATGGAACCACTAGAACTTTTTCTCTGATGAAGTGTTATGATACTTGTTGCAACCACTTTACATTAATTTTATAGCCAATTTGTCTCTTTTTTTTAACATAATTATTCATTTACTACAGCCATAGGTCTACTGTAAATGCTGGAGTTACTCTATAAGTGTGACTCCTGCCCGTGTCCCACCCAGATACTTCACATGCCCATGCCCCCTTATGAAATATGTACTTTGTAAGATATGCATGTATTTACAGAGGGTCCAATCTTCAAAGGATTTAACCTTCCAACTTTGAGAGTTGTACTCCTAAATTGGCCTCTTAGAAAATTTACAAGGTCTGAGTGTTTAAATGTATACTCAGTTTTAATGATTTCTGCTGCTTATGCCAGTCTTGCAAATGGCACCCAAAGATAGGCACCGAAATGATGAACGCTAAGTGCAAACTATAAAACCAAAGTCGCTTAGGCATGGAAATTCATGCCTAAATCCTGGGAATTCCCTTGACCTGCCCATGCCCCTTCCTTGGCCATGCCCGCTTTTGAGTTGTATGCAAGGCGAATTAGGTACACAGGTTATAGAATAGGCATAAATCACAGATCTGCTCATAATCAGTAATTTATGCCAATTAATGCTTGTTAAGGCCAATTATTGGTTGTTATCACCAGTTTAGTCAAATACTTTAGGTGTAGATCTGTGCCCAAAATTGTACACCAAACTTTGGGCTACCTATGCAGAATTTGGGGGACAGCGCCTAAGTAGATACCTACTTCCCTCTTAAACTAAGCGCCTACTTGTCAAATTACCCTCTAATTGTATTAACATGTAAGAAAAAAACAGCCAACACTTTTATTAGCAGCTATTAAGCTACCTTCAATTTTCATTACAGATCTGTTACAACTACTAATTGCGCATGCAATAAAGTTATCTTAATAAATACTTGTATTGTTAGAACTGCTGTATTACATAGAGGGGCATAATCGAAAGGGACACCCAAGTTTTGCTGAGGATGTCCTCGCAAAACGTCCCGATGGAGGGGTGAGGAAACCCGTATTATCGAAATAAGATGGGCGTCCATCTTTCGTTTTGATAATACGGTCGGGGATGCCCAAATCTTGAAATTTAGGGCGTCCTTAGAGATGGTTGTCCCTTGACTTGGTCAGTTCTGATTTTCGGCGATAATGGAAGCCAAGGATGCCCATCTCAGAAATGACCAAAGGCATGGGAGGAGTCAGCATTCGTAGTGCACTGGTCCCCCTGACATGCCAGGACACCAACCGGGCACCCTAGGGGGCACTACAGTGGACTTCATAAATTGCTTCCAGGTACATAGCTCCCTTACCTTGTGTGCTGAGCCCCCCAACCCCCCCCCCAAAAAAAAAACCCACTACCCACCACTGCACACCACTACCATAGCCCTTATGGGTGAAGGGGGCACCTAGATGTGGGTATAGTGGGGTTCGGGTGGGTTTTGGAGGGCTCACATTTACCACCACAAGTGTAACAGGTGGGGGGGGGGGATGGGCCTGGGTCCACCTGCCTGAAGTGCACTCCACCCACTAAATCTGCTCCAGGGACCTGCTTACTGCTGTAATGGACCTGAGTATGACATTTGAGGCTGGCATAGAGGCTGGCACAAAATATTTTTAAAGATTTTTTTTGAGGGTGGAAGAGGGTTAGTGACCACTGGGGGAGTAAGGGGAAGTGATCCTCGATTCTCTCTGGTGGTCATCTGGTCAGTTCGGGCACCTTTTTGTGCCTTGGTCGTAAGAAAAACAGGACCAGGTAAAGTCATCCAATTGTTCATTAGGGAATAGGGATGCCCTTTTTTTCCATTATGGGTCGAGGACGTCCATGTGTTAGGCACGCCAAAGTCCCCCCTTTGCTATGCCTCTGACACACCCCCAGGAACTTTGGCTGTCCATGCGACGGAAAGCAGTTGGGGACGTCCAAAATCGGCTTTTGATTATACCAATTTGGGCGACCCTGTGAGAAGGACGCCCATCTTCCGATTGTGTGGAAAGATGGGCGTCCTTCTCTTTTGAAAATGAGCCTCATAGTAACATAGTAAATGATGGCAGATAAAGACCTGTACGATCCATCCAGTCTGCCCAACAAGATAAACTCATTTTACATGGTATGTGATACTTTATATATATACCCGAGTTTGATTTGTCCTTGCCTTTCTCAGAGCACAGACTGTAGAAGTCTGCCCAGCACTCTTCCTGTACCAAACATTCTAAAGCTAACATCGAAGCCCCTTAAAATGTATACTCTAGCCCATCCCTATTTTCAGTATTAGTAGAACATCCCCATTTTTTTCTGGAAGACTGTAAAAGAGGAAATGATTTCTGTGCAATTTAGTGAATATGTCCAGGTCTGCATGCGTTATGGATCTGCGATGCTTACTTGCAAGCTATTTGGGGGAGGGATGAAGGAAACCATCCCTGATTGGCAGCTCTTGATGAGCTGGATGTATTACCATGAAATAAATTTCTGTAAATTGAGAACCAGCTGTGTATTATTGGGAAAATAACTTGTCATGCTGGGTGGCAGGACTTAAATGAAGCTGAGGAAGAGGGGGGTCCTCAATCACAGCCTTCTCCATTTGAAAGAATTGGTTGAAAATGTGGTATGACCAATCATATGCTGTCTATAAATTGTTTCCAATTTGGAATGCAAAGATCTTAAATAATCAGCAATCTCGCTGACTGCAACATTTCATTTGTCTTAGTTTTCTTCTGATGGCTACTTTTTATAATCTGCCTCTAATGGTCCTGGTTCTATTTGTAATTTTGACTAAAAGTAGAACTCCACAACAGTTTCTTCCCATACCATTATAGGTCATTTTTTGTAGCATTCTCTCCTAAAAGGTTTGCTTATTTTTAGTTTTATAAATAGAAATACCCAAGACGTTTTCTCCAATTTCTACCCAAGAGTTGTGCAACCTCATTAGATGAAGTTTATGCTTCAAGATCATTTCAAAGAACATAAGATGGGCAATTCTGTTTCAGACATAAGTTTCATCAAGATCAAATTTAACCACCCAGGAACCATCCTGTCATTTTCAGTTATATTTTGTTTCTAGCTTCCATTTCTCATGCCATTTCAAATAAATGCACATCCCTATTATATATCTTGGTAATAAAAAAAGGTTATAACTATTTCATTCATAGATTAGATTTCTCCATTGAGAAGGGTGATAATTGTGTATTATTTTGAGGTCATTGGGAGCAACACTGGATTTTTAGCCTGCTATGATTGAGTGGCAACATTTTTTGTGATTGGAACTCAGTTTATGTTTTCTAGATGAGAACTCCCTACCACCTGTGTCGAGACTTCCTCCAATTATTTCAGAATACAAAGTCAATTGGTCCAAAACAGAAGTCTTACATAACGTGTGCTATAAGGATAACTTTCTACCTTATGCACTAAAGACTGCATTGTTTAGCTATCTGGTTTACATATGATATTGCACAGACAGGAGATCATATAACATGGCATTGATCTTGGAACTGCTTAGCCATTTGCTCAATTCCTGGTCCCTGATCTATTTGTCTTGGTGGGGCTGATTGGAAAATTAAACTGGTTTTCCCAGACACCTTTTACAAGAAAATTGACAAACTCCTAGTGTGATTCATGTGGGGAAAATTCTTCATCTTGACCTGGCGAGATTGTGGATGCACAGAATAGTAGATGAGGTTAATTTCCTTTCAAGGAATGTCACCTTGCTTTCTTACTTCATCATGGAGATTACTGTATCTTTTTTTAGTTCATAATTTTATTCCTTTCATTATTAAAGAACATAGTCACAGAATTTGGAACTGGAGGCATCAGTAGACAATGTCTGTAGCAGAAAGTCCAAATACCCTTCCTATCCTCAAGAACATCAGCATAGCCCCCTACAGATGACAAAACCCAGCAGGATCATCAGGATACACATGGATGCTATTAAGGAACATGTTCCCTCTAAGAAACCTGTGTAATAGGGCCCATACTTCCTAAAATCTTCATTTTTCAGCTAGAGGAATGGTCTGGAACTTGGCAGCTTAGATTTAATGCTAAAAAATATAGTCCACTTTCTCCAGTGCCTGTAATGGATGCTAAAACAGGATTCTGTTGAAACAAGGATGGTGAACACATTTCTGCACAAATCTTAGACTCAATGGTGCCATCAGATATCTTTCCAGCAGAAGTCAGCTGGTCTTAGCAGTCTTAAAGGTGGAGTGCAGCTAGCACAATGCCTATCACAATGTATAATGATAGTCTAAGAAATGTGCAACACCATTTTAGAAAAGTCATGGATGTTGGCATATAGACATTTAGGCAAAACGTCTAGAGCCTGTGATGGCATGGTACTGGAAGATGGGAGAGGGAGCAGGTATGGAGATGGAGGAGTTTCGGGCTCATAGACACTCTTTCTGTACTCTCACAGTCAGCACCAATGCAGTCACATGGACGTGCTGAGGCACAATTTATTCATGAAAAGTTCCGACATTCATCTACTGTTGGACGTACACTGGTATGCTATCCAGAACTGGGGATAGATGTCACTGACACAGTGTCACCCTTGACACTCCCCTGCACCATTCTCCAACATGTCTCCGCTAATCCTGCATGTTTTAGTGACAAAGCCTGAAACAGACATTGCATAACTCTTCCTCTCAACGAATCCCCAATGTGTCTATAACACGTGAACCTTTTTTGACCACAATAACTCTTTGTATTTGTTTCTCTGCCAGAGATGGCGAACGCCTCTACAGTACTATGTAAGCCACATTGAGCCTGCAAATAGGTGGGAAAATGTGGGATACAAATGTAACAAATATTTCCTTAGGTAAAATACTGGCTTGTGTGTTTTGGCCAGAATTGACACATTTAGGACCAGATTCTATACATGATGCCTAACAAAATCAGTGCTGAAACAGATTGCTCCTATACGTATTCTATAGAGTACATCTAAATTTTAGGTGTACTTTACAGAATAAGCCTAAATTTCCATGTGGTTTATAGAATACACCGAGTGCCTATCCGCATGATTAAACTTAGTTGTGAGCACTTATGCCAAATAAAACTTGGTGTAAATTCCGACACCTAAATTAGATGTGGACTGAGTGTTTTCTGTAACAACGCACATAGATTTTAGAAACACCCATCGGCATGCCCCCTTTTCAACTATGCGACTTAGAATTTATATGCATCGCATTATAGAATACGCTTAGACAGTTCTGCACATAAATTCTAATTAATACCAATTAGTGTCAATAATTGCTTGTTATGTGGCAATTATCAGTTTGTAAACTAAGTTGAATGTACAAATCCAGAATACGGGAATACGACTGGATTGGCACGCACAACTTAAGTCGCGCTATATAGAATCCCAGGATTAAAGTGCAAAGAGCACTTGTAAAATTGGCCCTCTTTGTTCCTTTGATAATTTCAGTTTAGCTAGTGCAATTTAAATGTAATTAATATAATATAATATTGTTGAGTGTTGCAGCATTTGGGAGGATAATGTATTTCATAAGTTTCAGACCATTATTAATTCAACTACCTTTTCTATAAGAGTAAAATTATATGAATTGCTACCTTTTCAATCCAGATATTACTACTCAACAGTGTCATGTTCATAGTGGAAAAAGCAGTGATTAGAATCTTATTAAATCCTAGTTTGCATACATAATGAAACATTATGGACCGATTTCTGTTTCTCCTCCCAAATGTTCTGTAATTCTACAGAACTGCAGCTTCCTCAGGAGTGAAGAATTCCAGTGTTATTTTTTACAGCTCAGTTGTGTAGAAGAGAACTGGAAATGGTACACTGTGAGCTTCAGGCAGCTACTCCTGATGCATGGGGAATCCAAGAGATCGCACTGAGTTCAACGTTAAACATTGCTTAGTGATTTCAGTATGCTGTAAGAGTTAGTCTTATACTTTAATCATTAGAATAGTATATTATTATCAGGTGACTCGGATTCTAACTTTCTGCTTCACCTATGGCAGGTCACTTAACCTCTGCCTCATTTTACCCAACTGTATTTGGCTGGTGGTTCAATAATAGCAGAAAATAAATGGGAGAAGAAGAAAAATGATCCACAGAGAACAGAAACAGCAAAAAGTGGAGATGGCCAGGAGGATAATGATGTCACCAGAGCCACACTCTTGTTATTAATTTTATTAATTTGCTGCTACACCATTCACAAAACCTTTTTGCTTTAGTTTTGTAGACCATGAATAAGTGAATTGTGAAAACCTTCTGCTTCAGTACCATTTTGAATGGTGTACTTGTTGGGTCAACTGATTATATGAGAGGCTAAGGTTTGTGAACACATTATTTTGACTCACATTGAAAAACTAGGACCCCTGACGCAGGCATTTGCTGAAACATGGCTGTGTCAGGTGAACAATAAAATTAAAAACTAGCATGTGGTTCGATAATGGCATCATTGCCTCTCGTGCAAAATCTCTTGCAGATCTAGCATAACATGATTGTACACTTCTGAATAATAAAGCCTACTTTGGATCCAGCTTAGAAGAAGGGTGGTAAACGCAGAATAAAGTCAAACGTATTATAACTTATCCTGCCAGTGCAGTGTATGCGATTAGCCATGGATCCTGAGGAAGGTTTGAAACTCTGGCCATAGTCGGCTGTGGCGCATGGACAACACTGGACATCACGTTCAGGATAAGTTTTGTTATATAGAATTTTTGTGAGCATCTGAACTTAAAATATAACTCAATGATGGTTGGAGGTTTTTTAGCGATGATGATAGCAAACTCCTTGATTTAGTAGGTTAGAAGCCACATTTGTAAGGAGCTCATTTGAGGCTTTTCCCTCCATTTTTCCATTTTTTCTGTTTTTCCATTGATGATTAGCAGTTAGAAATTGAGTATTAAGTAAACAACTTAAAGTGAAAATACAGCCAATATATTCTGAAGAGGATTTATTGAATCGACTGTTATGGGGGGGGGGGGGGGGGCAGGTCTCCCACATTCTCATATGTATATCCTTTAAGATGTGTGAATAGGGTCTGTCACAGCTTCCTTGGGGGGGGGGGGGGGGGTTGAGGAATTGGAAGATATCCAATGATTCTGCCGTGGGATCCTCCTCTGTCTCTAACTGATACAGGATGGCCTGAACCATCTCCCATACAAAATCAATGAAAGAAAGCTTCTCTGGTGGTAATTTATGTCTCTCGTGTGATGGGAGGGATCAGAAGGGAGACCAACAGACCTCTCCTCTGAGAAGCTCCCTTATTCTTCATCAGAATCCCAGGAGCATTCTGACTCAGACTTGTAAAAGTCAGTTGGTGAAGTCTGAGTTTCTGCCTGTCTTGCATTTCTGACAGTATGGTCAGGCCTATGGCATTGACACACCGAAGTTTCACAGTGCCTCTGTGAAGCTTCCTCCCCAGAAGTACTAGAAATGAACACCGGTGTAGCTGACCTCAACTCTGAGCTCCTAGCAAGTTTAAGTTGCTCAGGTGATTGAGATGAGAAAACAAGTCAGACCACTTTGTGGAAAAGATTGGACTGAGGAGGTCCCACTTAATAGTGGCAGGTGGAAACAGGCACATGTGTGCGGCAAGTCTACCCTAAGACTTCTGGAAATAGTTGCTGGAGTACTGCTTCCCATGTTGGGCTCTGTCGGTGACGTAACCCATAGGTGAGAATTTGACAGACCTGCTTGTTCTTGGAAAATAAAGGATTAATGGGAGAGAAAAGCAGGAAGTAGTTATGATGAGAAATGCAAAGACTTCCAGAGTAGATAACTTTATTAGTAACTGTGTGATTGCCTGAAGAGCTAAGGGGTCCTTTTACTAAGGTGCACTGAAAAATGGCCTGCGGTTGTGTAGATAGGTGTTTTGGGCACACACAGAATCATTTCTCAGCACATCTGCAAAAAATGCTCTTTTTTTTGCCAAAAATGGATGTGCGGCAAAATGAAAATTGCTGCGCGTCCATTTTGGGTCTGAGACCTTACCGCCAGCCATTGACCTAGCATGCCTGATACGCACATCCGAATATTTTTTGGACGCGTGTATCGGACATGTGCCAAAATGAAATTACCACAAGAGCCACGCAGTAGTTGGATGGTAACTCCATTTTGGCGTGCACTGGGCATGCGTAGACACTTACGTGGCTTAGTAAAAGGGCCCTTAAGATGTAAAGCTCATTGAGGTCCCAGAAAGCACTATAGAAAACCTAAATTAAATCACTGAACAATGCAGAGCCGCAGCAAAATTATATCCTTGTCTACCCTACAGAAACAATGGCAAGAAGGCAATGTTGTACATTCTAGAAAACTTAAAGGGTTTAATTCTGCAAATAAGGTATAAATCATTTTTGAAAACTAATGTATTGAAATACTAAATAGTGTAACATGAAACCAGAAGCAGAGTATGACTGGTTGGTTTTCAGGTGAATTCCGCTCGAGATGATTAATTAGCTCCGAATTGAACCAAAATGTTCCTAATGGCTCTAGTCAAATAAGCTATTACAATTTGTCTAGCTCAGTTAAATTCTCTTCTTCTTTAAATCTTTAATGATTAAGTATTGTATTGTTAAATTGATGATTGCTTATAAGATAGATTTTCTTAAAGGAAAAAAATGGCATTTCAACTTAAAATGAGCGTGTAAGCATGAGAACTTAGATTGTACTCAATGACCTGGTGCTGCTGAGTTTGTTAAATTACGACAATATCCATAAAAGCTTAGATTCACTTCTAACTGTTCATGTGTCCAGATGATGATCACCTATCAGGAGATGATTTATTAACCCTATGCTCCTTCCAGAATTATCTCTTTCTGATTCCACCATGTTGGATGTCATTTGCATACCTAGATTCCTCTCAGTATGGTATGCTTTACTACGTGGTTCGTAGGTGGCGCGAGGGCAGTCCTTGGAGTATCTGGTCAGCTAACCAAATACTCCAAGGACTGCCCTTGCTCCACCTATGAACCACCCAGGCACTATCTACATAGTGCTGAGCAGTGGCATTTAATACTATTAGCTATCATGTCTATAGCCCTACTATAGATGTATGCAGTGCTGTACACAAACAAGTAAGTCCCTTCTCAATAGAGCTTACAAGCTATTCAAGTCAGATGAACAGGACAAGTAACATACATACATAGTAACATAGTAGGTGATGGCAGAAAAAGACCTGTACGATCTATCTAGTCTGCCCAACAAGATAAACTCATATGCGCTACTTTATATGTACATATGTGCTTGGTCACCAGGGGTTTCTCATTTGGAGTTGGGTGGTGCCATGGGGGGAGAGGAAGTACCCCCTCCTACCACCTTCTTCCTGGCCTTACAGGAGGTCTGTTTCACAGGCCAGTGGGAAGAGGGAAGGAGCAGACAACTGGGAATGATTAAAACAATATGGATATTGAATAAGTGAATAAGGGGTTAGGAGTTAAAAGTAGCCTCCAAAAGGTGGGTTTTTAGTTTGGATTTGAATAGTGGCAGAGATGGAGCATGAAGTACTGACTCAGAAAGTCTTTTCTGGGCATACGGCACAGCAAGATGGAAGGAATGGAGTCTGGAGTTGGTGGTGGAGGGGAAGAGTACAGATAAGTGACTTACCTGATGATTGGCGTTCCTAGGAAGGGATGTAGGGAGAGAGAAGAGAAAAGAGATACCGAGGATTAGACTTGTAAATCAGTAGGAGAAGTTTAAACTGTATATGGAAATGGATAGGGAGCCAATTAAGGAGAGGGGTTATATGAGGCAAGGCTAGTTGAGACAAAGAAAGAGTTTCTCCTGCATAGGTCCAAGTTTATGAAACTGTTTCAAAGGATCTTTGAGCAATGGGTAACTGTCTAAAATTTGTGAAAGCTAGTCAAAGTGTGATTATTTTCCTTGGTGTTTGATTTTATTCTTTAAGATTATTTGCTTTGCTGTTTGATCTTTTGATTTTAGCAAGCTGTTTTATTATATTTGTTGGGTGGTTGTCATGTCAGTTGTATGCTCCATTATGTCTTATGTATTATAGTCTACCTGGAGCTTTTGAAAAGATAGGTAATGTTATAAATTTAATAAATAAAATATCAAAATATTGTCCAATAGTAAGAGATGGGTTGAATAATCATAAAAGCATATGAACACCTCTGCATAAAGTGTTACCTTCCAGAAACACTGTGGTGCCCTTTTACTAAGCCACGTAGGCGCATATGCTCATCCTACATGCATCAATTTGGCGTTACCACCTGGCTACTACGTGATCCGGGCAGTAATTTCATTTTTTACATGTGTCCGCTACACATGCCAGAAAATAATTTTTATTTTCCTGTGCACGGCGGGAACTGGGCGGTAATCGTCATTCTACGCAAGTAGATGATTACCGCACGATTACCACATGAGACCTTACTGCTAAGTCAATGGGTGGCAAATGGACACACACCAATTTTTATTTTACCACACGTCCATTTTTTGCAAAAATTTTAAAAAGGCCTTTTTTACAGGCGCGCTGAAAAATGGATCTACATGCGCCCAAAACATGCGCCTACACTAGCGCAGGCCATTTTTCAGCACACCCTAGTAAAAGGACCCCTGTGAGAAAGAGAGCAATCAAAATTAGAACAGTCCCAAAACCAAGTAAACGCCACATATCTATAATTTCATAGAGAAGAAAATTAACCATGTTAGAATGCCCTCAGAAGAGGGAAATGGGCATATAAAAAAAACAAATCTTTAGCTTTGCAGAGCAGAAAAATAATGAAGAGGACTCTTAGATCCCAACCCTAAATGCCCATGCCGGTGAACATTTCTGCAGACCCAGCCTACCTGTCCCTTGTTGATAACAATAATTGAAATTATTGGACCTGTAAAGCTGTGGAGAAGGTA
The DNA here is from genome assembly GCF_901765095.1 of Microcaecilia unicolor. Taxonomy (NCBI): domain Eukaryota; kingdom Metazoa; phylum Chordata; class Amphibia; order Gymnophiona; family Siphonopidae; genus Microcaecilia; species Microcaecilia unicolor. The sequence continues at coordinate 161,044,677 of NC_044038.1, forward strand.
ATGGATGACCAGCTGTACCACCAACGAAAAAGTAATCTGTTCAGTAATTACTGGCAGTTGGCTCATGCCTGTTTGTGAAATATTAATGTGTTGCCTGATCGGTCTATACAGTGTTCTCAATCATTCTCCTAGAGATCAGCAGAAGCCCAACAAACTGTTCACAATCCTTTAATCAACTTATTTACAGGCCGGAAAGAAAAAAAATAAGATGTTATGGCATGATACTAAAAATAACAAAAGTTATCAGCTTTTACAGAGAAGCTGTTTGCATGAGTGTTTAAAGTTGTGCACATGTGGTCCTGGCTCTTTCATTTAATGCATGCTTTAAATCAGGTTTATGAAGCAGATTGCTTTTTTTGTTCTCGAAAAAATAAAATCACATGAGTCCTTCGGCAGCATTCCAGTAGATGTCCTTAGGTAGCAGGTTGTACCGATACATTGGCACATGTTTACAATCTCAGTCAAGCCTATTTTCCACCATGTTGGATCTTATTCAACTGCAAATATCTGTTGGCTTGCCAAGAATGTAATAATATCTAATAAGTTTCCTGATTTTTAGCATTAGTCATGCTCAGAATACTGCTTCTCTTTTATTCTCTTTGAGACCTGTTTGTGAATGCAAATCTCTTCAGGAAATCCAGTCACACTGGTTGTACAGACTCAGGGCAGTCAAGACAAAACAGTGCCCTGTGTGAGGGTTGCTTCAACGTTTACCTTCTGCTTGCAGACTTACAGACTGACTCAAAAGGAAGGAGTTGCACTGCCTCCCTCTCCAGCTTGGTAATGTAGTAGCTGGTCATTAAAAACTGTTTAGTCCAGTGGTTTCCAAACCTGGTCCTGGAGGCACCCCAGCCAGTCGGGTTTTCAGGATATCTACAATTAATATTTATGAGATTTGAATACAATGGGTTTGGGAACCACTGGCTTAGCCTATGCAGTCTGCCTTCTGTGTCAGTATGGATCCTAAAAATCTTGTAATCCTTACACTGCCCTCTCTATTTGTCCCAAGCACACTTGCATGCTTTGATTGAAAGATTTGACAGATAAGGAGATCTACTTACTAAGGTGTGGAAAATTCCACAGATAGGGCTAGATTCTGTATATCACGCTTAAAAATTTGGCATTGAAATGAAATTTGCTTAAGCGTATTTTATAAAGTATGCCTTAATTTAGGCTTACTTTATAGAATAAGCCAAACTTTCTGTGCAGTTTATAGAATATGCTGAGCACTGGTCCATGTGACTAAATGTAGTCATGGCCAATTATGCCGAGTAAATCCCAATGCCTAAATTAGACACGGAGCAGGTATATTCTATAACAATGTACATAAATTTTAGATATGCCCATGGCCACATCCCCTTTTAAACTATGCGACTTAAAATTTAGGCGCACCACATTACAGAATACGATTAGCAATTAGTGCGCATAAATTCTAATGCCAATTAGTGGTGATAATGGGTTGTTAACATCCAGTTATCAGCACTGATTAAGCTGTTAACCAATTAGCTTATGTGCATTGTTATGGAATATGCTTCGATTTCCACGCGGAAATCTCAGCACGATATATAGAATCCTGTGGATAGTGTGTTGCACACAAAATTCTGACACAGTGTATGCTGTTTCAAATAGTGATACTATCTCCGCATTTAGTACATGATATACTATTTGCAAAACTGTACATATTCACGAATAGTATGGCTTCATTGAAATTCTGAAGTTATTTTTTATTTATTATGACATTTGTATCCCATATTATCCCAAACAGAGTTCAGGTTCAATGTGGCTTACAATCCAGTTGTAAGCAGGTACTATCTGTGTCCCTAGAGGGCTCACAATCTTGATTTGTGATGCAAAACCACGCAAAGCAGCTTGCAAACTATGAATGTGGTGAAAAAATGCATGCAAAATGTCCTTCATGGGTCATTTTTTATAACAAAATAAGTTTGCTGAGGTGTAATCATCTTTTTATTGCAAAAAAAAAAAAATTAATAGCAAATATTCATGCACTATTTTTCTATATATTTGAATAGGTATTTGTATAGGTAGGAAAATATCGTGTGATATTCCTGATATAGCCCAGTCTACAAATTTTTTGGATGTGTGTTTTGTAGATGTAGTGGAAGCATTAAAATCATAGGTCACTTGCAAGCCTTACAAGTGACACAAAGGGGCCCTTTTACTAAGCCGCGTAAGCGTCTATGCCTGCCCAACATGCGCCAAAATGGAGTTATTTTTGTGCACCAAGTGGCATTTGGCATGTGTAGGTCATTACTGCCCAGTTACCATTTGAGACTTTACCGCTAGGTCAATGGCTGGTGGTAAAGTCTCAGACCCAAAATGGACACACAGCAATTTTCATTTTGTCACACATCCATTTTTGGCAAAAATGTTAAAAAGGCATTTTTTACAGGTGCGCTGAGAAATGATTCTGCTCGCGCCCGAAACACGTCTATATTACCTACCGCAGGCCATTTTTCAGTGCGCCTTTGTAAAAGGGCCCCAAAACACAGTTGCAAAGGTGTTGGTAGGAAAATCTAGATTTGAACGTATTACTCCCATTTTACAAAAGTTACACTGGTTACCAATTGCAGAAAGAAATTTAAAGCTTTATGTCTGATGTTCAAGGTTTTGCATAAACTTGTGCCCCTTGTAATGGCAACGAAAATGTCTTTGTACCAGCCTAAACGGCTATTAAGATCTGGCAAACAAGGCTTGTTTGAAGTAGCATCTTATCACACGATTGAACTGGAGGAGCGTAGAAGAAGAATCTATGTTGCGGGTCCAATGCTTTGGAATAAAATCTCCAAACGAATCAGGGATATTAAGGTTTTGAGAGATTTTAAGAGAGAACGTAAGACATTGTTATTTGTTGAAACATTTGGGTGATTCCAGCTTGTTCATATGAAAAAGTGCTATCTGCAGTGAAGTCTGTATAGTAGGTGAAAGATACGTCACATAGTGGATTGTATTTTAATCTATGTGTAGTGTATAATTTGTAATGTGATTTTTTTTATGTATGTAAACTTATAATTTGCCTAGAACAGTGAATAGTGTGGAATAAAAAAATTTTAATAAATAAATCCTTTAAGTTTGAAGAAAGCAATAGTACATCCTTTGTTAAAAGGTAACTTCTTAGATAAGTCAAATGTAGAGAATTATCGTCCTGTTTCTTCTCTTTTTGGCATATCTTGTTTTGCCCATGTTATTGTGGGAAATCTTCTAAAGGTTTTCTTTAGTAGAGCATTCCTTATTGAAGAGGATCTAAATCAATGCATGCTGATATTTCAAGGTTCTGGAAATCTTGATTCTGCTTTTGCAAGTGAAACTGATCTTTAGCAGAAGGAAACAATTGTTGTCTCCACTTTGCTTCCGCAAGAGCGGAAGATTAATGTTTCCCCACCTAGAAGAGCCATAGAGCGTGGCTTCTGAGGCAACTGTGAACATATTCTTAATTGAAAAGTAAAGATGTCAATTTCTTTCTAATTCTGGTTCTGCTTGGGAAGTTGCAAGCCCACACTCCCTGATGTATAGTACCTATAAGCAAATGTGAAGTGTGGATATGGCCCTGCTGATGATGAAATATTCTTTCTTAACTCCATATTAGCAGAAGAATTACCTGCTGGCACATAATGTTACCTTATCAAAACATATATCTGGGCTACATGTTACAAATTAAGGGGCCTTTTTACTAAGCTGCGATAAAAAGTAGTCATAGAACCTTTACGCGGGTCTTTCCCACATACCAAGGCAACTTTTACCTCAGCTATAAAGTGCCAGATTCTATATAAAGCACCTAAAACATCCATGTAGTAAACAATTCCACTTAAGCATATTCTATAAGCAGCACCTAGATTTAGGCGTAGTATATAGAATACGCTTAGTTAATATCCTAGCACCTAGACTACATGCCTCCATTTACACCAACTAAAACATGGTATAAATTGCTGCGCGTAGATTTATGCATACTGGGCTATATTCTATAACTACATGTGTAAATTTGGGAACGCCCACAGAACACCCATTTTCCCACTCATAGCCACGCCCCTTTTGAAATGCACACAGAATTTAGGCACATTTCATTATAGAATACGCTTAGCGAGTTGTAGTGCAAATTCTAATTGCCAATTAGTGCTCATTATTGCTTGATAAGTGTGTTGCCTGGATTTTGGCACAGATATCTAGGTGTGCTTTATAGAATCTGGCAGAAAATGGCTGATTTTCTGTTGTTTGATTTAATGGCCATGCGCTAATGTTGGCATTAGCACATGGTCATTAAAGAAAATTAGCACATGAGCACTTATCGACATCTATTTTGTAGGTGGTAAGGGCTTACGTTCTAATCCTGTGCTAATTAATTAGCACGTGGTAATATAACTACACTGATTTTCACAGAAACGTCCACACTCTGCCCCAGACAATGCCTCCTGTGCAAAAATAATACAAAAAGTTTTAGCATGCGGTTTGAGCACGTGAGATTCGGAACTTACTACAGAACACCTGAACGTAAGTGTCCCGTCTGTGGCCGTGACAACCCTCAGACTTACCCTGTTTCTGGGAGTCAGTGTCTGTGCTGGCTTCTGCTTGTCTCTGTGTCTGTGTCTGTCTTAGGTTCTCTCTGGCTCTGTGTGCTGATTGCCCTACTGAACCTCACCTGTGTGGGCTATGCCTCTTCCAAGATGGCTGCCGCCTCTTCCTCTTTGCCAGTATCCAAGATGGCTCCCGCTGTTCCTTCCTATGGGATGACTGCTCTGTGTGTCAAGCCTCTGTTTGGTTGCAAGGTGATTGCTGCAGCTGTGGCTCTGGTGTTGAAGGGCTTTATTAATCACTTGAAGACTACAGTCCGGGCCTTTGCATCTCATCTAAAGGTCCTGGTGTATAGAGTGCTCTGTACACAGTTTCAGTGTTTGCTCTGTGTGAGTTTCTATGTTTGTTTAGACTAGCTAGCTTAGGCACCGTCTGGCTTGTAGCCTGTGCTTAGCTCTGCTAGTTCTCTGTGTTTGTTTCCAGTGCATGACTAGCTAGCTTAGGCACCGTCTGGCTTGTAGCCTGTGCATAGCTCTGCTAGTTCTCTGTGTTTGTTTCCAGTGCATGACAAGTTAGCTTAGGCACCGTCTGGCTTGTAGCCTGTGCTTAGCTCTGCTAGTTCTCTGTGTTTGTTTCCAGTGCATGACTAGCTAGCTTAGGCACCGTCTGGCTTGTAGCCTGTGCATAGCTCTGCTAGTTCTCTGTGTTTGTTCCTAGTGTTAGACTAGCCGCCCTTGCTAGCCACTATCCCAAGACTGTGTTTGTTCCTAGTGTTAGACTAGCCGCCCTTGCTAGCCACTATCCCAAGACTGTGTTTGTTCCTAGTGTCAGACTAGCCACCCTTGCTAGCCACTATCCCAAGACTGTGATTGTTCCTAGTGTAGACTAGCCAGCTTAGGCACCGTCTGGCTTGTAGCCTGTGCATAGCTCTGCTAGTTCTCTGTGTTTGTTCCTAGTGTTAGACTAGCCGCCCTTGCTAGCCACTATCCCAAGACTGTGATTGTTCCTAGTGTAGACTAGCCAGCTTAGGCACCGTCTGGCTTGTAGCCTGTGCATAGCTCTGCTAGTTCTCTGTGTTTGTTCCTAGTGCAGACTAGCCAGCTTAGGCACCGTCTGGCTTGTAGCCTGTGCATAGCTCTGCTAGTTCTCTGTGTTGGTTCCTAGTGACAGACTAGCCAGCTTAGGCACCGTCTGGCTTGTAGCCTGTGTAAAGCTTTGCTAGTGTTCTGCGTTTGTTTCCAGTGCATGACTTGTTAGCTTGGGCACAGCTTAGTTGTTAGCTGGTGTATAGCCTTCCAAGTCTCCTGAGTTTGCTCTGTGTATGTTCCTGTGTATGACTGGTTTGCCTGGGTATAGCGTTCCTATTAGCCTGGGTACAGTTTACTAGTCATTGTGTTGAATCCTGCCGACTGCCAGAACCCGGACAGTCCCTGCTCGTCTGCCTTGCCTTCGCCTAGGTGCCAGGGGGCACTCCTGGATCTTCATTCCTGCTGTTCCTGTAAGTCCTACCGGCTGCCAGAACCTGAGGGCTCAACCCTCGGGGAAAGGCAGTCAAGTGTAGGTGAAGCCTAGGTCCAGGGTGTTCCAGTTCCGCGGGTTCCGCTCCAGTGGGTTCCAGTCCAGCGGGTTTCACTCCTGTATGTTCCAGTCCAGTGGGGCCACTCCAGTGTGTCCAGTCCAGCAGGCTCCACTCCAGTGCGCACCCGTCCGGTGCGTTCCAGTTCCGAGTGTTCCGGTGTTGAACTCCAGTCCGGGGTTCCGGGCCAGTCTTGTTTCATCTCTACCTGGAAGGTGATTTTGCCTGCCACTGCCGCTCCACGGTAGTGGCCTATGGACTCACAAACCCCGCGCTCCCGGGGAAGAAGCCTGAAGGTATGCCAAGGTCCTCGAGAGCGCGGCAAGCGTGAGAGACGTGACAGTAAGCCCTTTTATCCTGCAGTAGGCATGCACCAGTGCTTACCGCAGCTTAGTAAAAAGGCCCCTAAGTATTCTAAAATTTTGATTATGGACATGGAATTTCAATTAAGTTCAGTTTCAGGAGAATTTTTCCCTTTTTTATATTATTTATTTGGTTATACCATTTTTCTGACTGCAGTCATTCAATATGGTTTATAAAATAAAACAGTGAAAAGCACAATAAAAGAAACTTAACGGTTACAGAATGCAATAGAAATAAAAACATACAATCGTAAAATTAACAACAATCAAAGCTATTTAAATATTCAGGTACTTATTTTGTACATGGGGCAATGCAGGATTAAGTGATGCCCGAAGTCACAAGGTGCTTCAGAGGGAATTTCACCCTGTTCCCCTGGTTCTGAGGCTGATGCACTAATCACTAGGCTACTCCTTAACTACACAACAACAACATCCAAGCAAGAATAACATGAAAAATTAAGCAGTAAGAACAAAATCCTCCAAAATCCATTCCTCTATTGCAAAAAAGGTTTTAAGCCTTTTCTAAACATGAGCAGGGATGAGAAAAGGGATAGAGAAAGGGGTAAGAGGAAAGGGATGGGATTAATTTATCACCTTTCTGTGGTTTCAGTCAAAGCAGTTTACATATTATATACAGGTACTTATTTTGTTTGCCTCAACTCCAAGGGAAGTTTGTTCCAATTTAATGGTCCACTCACTCTAAAGACTCACTTTTCCCATTGGGCAGATCTAAAGATGGGATTTCCAACAAATTACCCTAGGAGGATCTCAAGTTTCTCCTCGGATAATCATTTTGAAGCTGTTATATTAAAGGAAATGAATAGGTAGAATTACAAAAGTTGGTCATGAAAGGAGGAAACCTAATGGAAGAGAGGGGACCACAAAGTGATTGCTCATTAAATATTTTAGTATGAATGATCTTCGTCATTAGAGGTGTCTAAAACTCACCACTTAGCTTCGGAAAACACTCCTCTTAAAGAAGAACATTGTTTCAGCCTGAAAGTGGTCATATATGCTTGCTTATATTTCAACCATCATGGGAAAATGTTGTGTGCACCTGCCCTATAAGAATCAAGGAGGAATAGGAGATAAATAAAGGAAAAATATAAATATGTAGTATTTAGTTTAGATAAGACTTTTTAGATCCAATGCAAAGCTTTAGAAGCTTTTTCTACAGATGTTTGGACGAGTAGAAATAATTGTACTAGTAAAAATAATAATAGAAATAGTTACAAGAAGTGGCAAGATGGCACCCTTGCAAAGCAGTCTCTGGGCCAACTAGGATGCAGAAGGGGCATTATTCCCAGTTCCCGACAGAAGAAATCCGTAGTCATTCCATTGGCATAGCCCGAATTCAATTTTTGGATGGGCCAATGGGCAGGTTGGGTGGGCACACATTTCCTCTCCCTGTCCCCCTCTCCCCATTGCTGCTCCCCCACCAAACTTTAAAATTAAATAACTTAGCTGGCAGGGATCTCCAGGACCCTCCAAATAAAGACAATAACAACACAACAGAGTTGCAAACCCCTATCGAAAATTGCAGTAGTCAGCACCACTGTTGCCTGAACCCCACACATACTCAATTCTCACTTATGAACTCTGCACTCTCAGGGTGTATTCAGCTTGAGGAAACTGGGGATCCCTACCAGCTACAGCAGTGATGAGCTGCTGCTAAGTGGGCCAGAGGCTAAACTGGATGAACCCAGGCCCACCTGTGGCTGTATTCCTGAGTCACTCTGCAGTGTGTTTTTACCATTTCTCTGACTGCAATCATTCAATATGGTTTATACAAATAAAACAATGAAAAGCAGAATAAAATAAATTTAAGAGCTTGGGTGCATAAGGAATCTCAATGTGATGACTATGATAGGGTTTCATGAGTTGGAAGAGGACATACAGTGGTGGAAATAAGTATTTGATCCCTTGCTGATTTTGTAAGTTTGCCCACTGACAAAGACATGAGCAGCCCATAATTGAAGGGTAGGTTATTGGTAACAGTGAGAGATAGCACATCACAAATTAAATCCGGAAAATCACATTGTGGAAAGTATATGAATTTATTTGCATTCTGCAGAGGGAAATAAGTATTTAATCCCTCTGGCAAACAAGACCTAATACTTGGTGGCAAAACCCTTGTTGGCAAGCACAGCAGTCAGACGTCTTCTGTAGTTGATGATGAGGTTTGCACACATGTCAGGAGGAATTTTGGTCCACTCCTCTTTGCAGATCATCTCTAAATCATTAAGAGTTCTGGGCTGTCGCTTGGCAACTCGCAGCTTCAGCTCCCTCCATAAGTTTTCAATGGGATTAAGGTCTGGTGACTGGCTAGGCCACTCCATGACCCTAATGTGCTTCTTCCTGAGCCACTCCTTTGTTGCCTTGGCTGTATGTTTTGGGTCATTGTCGTGCTGGAAGACCCAGCCACGACCCATTTTTAAGGCCCTGGCGGAGGGAAGGAGGTTGTCACTCAGAATTGTACGGTACATGGCCCCATCCATTCTCCCATTGATGCGGTGAAGTAGTCCTGTGCCCTTAGCAGAGAAACACCCCCAAAACATAACATTTCCACCTCCATGCTTGACAGTGGGGACGGTGTTCTTTGGGTCATAGGCAGCATTTCTCTTCCTCCAAACACGGCGAGTTGAGTTCATGCCAAAGAGCTCAATTTTTGTCTCATCTGACCACAGCACCTTCTCCCAATCACTCTCGGCATCATCCAGGTGTTCACTGGCAAACTTCAGACGGGCCGTCACATGTGCCTTCCGGAGCAGGGGGACCTTGCGGGCACTGCAGGATTGCAATCCGTTATGTCGTAATGTGTTACCAATGGTTTTCGTGGTGACAGTGGTCCCAGCTGCCTTGAGATCATTGACAAGTTCCCCCCTTGTAGTTGTAGGCTGATTTCTAACCTTCCTCATGATCAAGGATACCCCACGAGGTGAGATTTTGCGTGGAGCCCCAGATCTTTGTCGATTGACAGTCATTTTGTACTTCTTCCATTTTCTTACTATGGCACCAACAGTTGTCTCCTTCTCGCCCAGCGTCTTACTGATGGTTTTGTAGCCCATTCCAGCCTTGTGCAGGTGTATGATCTTGTCCCTGACATCCTTAGACAGCTCCTTGCTCTTGGCCATTTTGTAGAGGTTAGAGTCTGACTGATTCACTGAGTCTGTGGACAGGTGTCTTTCATACAGGTGACCATTGCCGACAGCTGTCTGTCATGCAGGTAACGAGTTGATTTGGAGCATCTACCTGGTCTGTAGGGGCCAGATCTCTTACTGGTTGGTGGGGGTCAAATACTTATTTCCCTCTGCAGAATGCAAATAAATTCATATACTTTCCACAATGTGATTTTCCGGATTTAATTTGTGATGTGCTATCTCTCACTGTTACCAATAACCTACCCTTCAATTATGGGCTGCTCATGTCTTTGTCAGTGGGCAAACTTACAAAATCAGCAAGGGATCAAATACTTATTTCCACCACTGTACATTTTTTTTTTGAGGGGGGTTGACACGATTGTAACTATACATACCTTCCCAAACTTGCTTCTAAACAGTGGCAGTGTTCCCATCCAAACTTATACAGGCCATGAGTGTGGCAATGGTAAATACAAGGTACTTTGATTTATATGGATATAGAGAGTATTCATAGGAAATCTGTGAGGAGAGCAGAAGCCATAGAAGCGCATATGGTATCTCCTTTTCCGACATAGTCTGAATATCTCTTTTCTTAGAATTATGGAGGTTTTGCCAAAGAATTCCTAAGTATCTCTTTTTACAGCAGGTTACACTATTCATCCAGCAGCCATGAAGAATTTGTATGATTTGGGCCTAATCTGATTTGGTCAGATGTTGCTGTGGTCACTGATGGCAATGAATAATGGATTTAAAAAAAACTAATTCTGTGTAACTTATTAGCTACTTCATTAAGTCATTGATTTTAATCATGAGTTGCTTGTTCTTTTTTTTTTTATTTTTTTGATCCATTAATAGGATTTTTCCTTTTAAATAGAAAATGTTAATAAGAACTACTTGTGCACAAGAAAACACTGAAGGCAGTATACTGGGCTGTGACAATACATTTCTCTCTATTATATTTCTGCATTTTCTCAACAGAGTGAGAGCATTTAAGCCTTAAACCTGTTTGGTTTAATAAGCTAAAAAGTGCAACAGTTTATCTTCTGAATGTGTACTTATTCACATGTACATAAAGGATGTGTACTGTAGGACACATTGCAGAGGTATAGCTAACTGTGGGGTCTTTTTTACAAAGCTGTGATAAGCACTAACGCGTGCTTACCCCAGCAAAAAATGGCGTACCATGGCGTGCACTGAGGTGTGCACTAAATATTTTTTGCAGTGGGTAACAAAATAAAAAAATCTGTAGTCTGCAGGTGGCATGCAGAGAGGTCAAAAGAGCAGAACGCACATATCAATGTTCAAAGGCCTTGATTCAGCAATGATGACCTCACAACAAAATGCACATTTTGCCACTTACAAGTCTATTTAGTAAAGCAAAATTAGTGTAGTCCTGCTACTGTCAGTTTCTTGTTATCTGGATAAACCTGCCAGTGCTGCCCAATAATTTGCAATAAGAATTGATGTCATGACTCGTTTTGTTTTGTTTTTTTTTGTCGTGAGGCCACGGTACTGCCTGTATCCTCATCACTAGAGCTATTATTTGATGATATCAGTACTACTGTTTGTTTCTCTTCTTTACAAATCATCCATTTGATGACATAAGTACATAAGTATTGCCACACTGGGACAGACCAATGGTCCATCAAGCCCAGCATCCAATTCAGGTCACAAATATCTGGCAAGATCTCAAAAAAAGTTCAATACATTTTATGCTGCTTATCCCAGAAATAAGTCAATGTAATAATGGTCTATGGACTTTTCCTTTAGGAAGCAGTGCAGACCCTTTTTAAACTCCACTAAGCTAACCACCTTTACCACGTCTTGCAAGATTCTACTTCTGTCTCTCTTCTAACGGCTTCTCTTTTGCAGCTGATGGTGCATTGATACCAGCCGTTGAGCCTCTTCTTCTCTTTTCACACTGAGCCAGCAAGAACTACTTGTTTCCAGCAATTGTTATCACGCTGAGAGCATTGGCATGAGCAATGTCAAAGAGATCATCAAGCTTGGAGACAAACTCAGCCTCTCTGACTTGCTGTGTTACAGATGCCACACTTTGTTCTTCTTATGCAAATTCCAATCTTTAAATGTTCATTATGGTTTGGTTTGTCAATTTTTGAGCTCTTACTGGGATTCTTGTTTTCTGCGAAAAGTTTGCATTCTGTGTTATTGCAGCAGCTGATAAGTGATGATGATGTAAGCATGTTGGGTGACGTGTGATGAAGCTGCACATTTAATTTGCAAAATGCTGACAGCCTAATTTATTTATTTATTTATTGGGGATTTATTAACCACCTTGATGAAGAGATTCACCCAAGGCGATGTACAGCAGGTACAGTTTAACATAAAACTTACAATTTTGTTAGCAGCATAACAATAGTAAAATAACCAAGAATAAACTAAATACAATAAATGAGGTAAACCTGAAAACAGTAAATTGAAACCTAATAATAGAACTACTGTGAAGCAGTATCAAAAATATACACATTTAACAGCACTGTTCCCATCTTCTCCTTAATCGCTCCACCGCCTTACCTATCCCTATCCTTTTTCTCATACCTCTTCTATCCCATTTACTCCTTGTTCATTTGTCCTATCACATACCCCCTTTTTGTTGATTCTGTTACTATTGATTGTATTCTCTTGTTACTATGTAAGCCGCATTGAGCCTGTGATGAGTGGGGTACAAATGTAATAAATAAATACCAGATATATAATACAATGTTAGCATAATACTAATGATACACCTAATAAGCATGCATTAGAACATTCAACTAACTTAGATATGACGCTAATGATTTTCTACAATATGGCTTACCATGACCACTTAACTTTCGGGTCGGTGCAAATAGCCAGAAATTAATGCTGGGGGCCACAAATACTCCAGCATTGAATATCCAGGGCTTGTTCAACCCATGGCTGGGAGCCTCTTACAAGCCGCTTACTTGCTGCAGGCTGAATATTATCCAAATAAACTGGCTTTTTCCTCATGAACAGCTTACAAATATCATTATTCCTTACAATTTTGACCAGTTGGTGTACCTAACATATTTGACACCCAGAGCTGGTGGGCACAAGAAGACTGCCTCCTTGCTTGGAATTTCTTCCTCCACTCCCCTGCAGGTGATCCAGTCCCTCAATCTCCCCACTGCCTGCCGTGTACCTTTTAAATCAGTTCTTTGCTGACAGAGAGCAGAGACTCTTATGCACTGCTTGTATCAGCCTCAGAGCCTTTCCTCTGATGTAATTTCCTGTTTCCGGGAGCTTTCAGCAGGCAGGGCTTTGGGATACCTACCAGCCATATCACAATGCACCACTTTATTGCCTGCACTCGGGGCAGATAGATCCCACTACCCCGCTCTTGCTATGCCACAGATTTTGTCATGGTCTGTGTATTTCAAGGTAACTTTAGTTTTCATCAATTCTGAAAGACACATATCTTTATGATGTTATATTGCAGTCACCAGGGAACATTTATATAATGTGAGAGAGACAGAAGGCCGAGAGAGGAAGGAGATTGAACATGGAACAGAGTGCATGAGATAATGGTTAAAATCTGAATGAGAATTCACACTTACACTATTCTGCTCCTGGTCTCTGCAGCTTTCAGTATAAATTAAAAGATGAAGACTAATTAACCGATACACACTCTTGTCAGTATTTTAACACTGTAAGTTCATCGATTTTGGCAGATCTTTGTCTCAAAGCAGCCAAAATCTGAAATCAATTTGTAGAACAAACCATCATCAGTCATTGATTTTTCCCCTGAATAAAATCATATCCTTCGGATATGTTTGTCTGGGACTCTGATTACTGTTCTCATTCAGAGCAGAAAAGAATTCTTTCAGGAAATGCCCAAAGCAACCACATCGCTATTGCTTACGTTCAACAACCATGGTACATCAGACAAAGCTACTCAAAGAGACACCAGCTCCATGGTGCGTCACCAAAGGCCCGATCAATCCAAAAGGAGGGCATATCACAAAATCACATTTAACTTTAAAAAGAAAATGCCTATTAAATGGAAATACGTTCACTGCAACACAGTTTCAAGCCTCATCTTGTTCTCAGGGGACATGCCTATTCAGGACTGACTCAAAGCAAACAAAGCTCCAGCCGGTTGTAACCACAGATTTGTTTGGTTACATCGTCCCACACTATTCTTTAGGGCGGAGCTTATTTTAGAAGTGTTTTAAAATCAAGCTCATTTTTAAAGCACTTAGCCTCCCAAAGTTCCACAGAAACCTATGGAACTTAGCCTCCCAAAGTGCTTTGAAAATATGCCTCCGGGGACTAAATACATTTTTTGATTAGTTTTTGAAGGTAACCCTTCTTCTTCAGATCAGAAATAAGCAAATGTTGATAAATAACAGTATATATAAGTGAAACACCAACGCATTCCAATGAATTTCACAGGAAGAGGGCGGAGTGGATAAGGTGAGAAATAGTGGGAGCTTGGAGGATGAGAGACATGGAGAGATGCATGGTAGATAAGAGGGTGACAAAGCAGTAGACTTTAGATCTTTGTTATGTCCTGTCTGGTGGGTTTAAAAATATTTAATCATTTTGACTTTAAAGGGAAATAACCTTTATCCAAGGAAAGTATGGGGCCCATAAAAATGTGTAATTACTGCAATTGCAAAAATTAACATGTGGTAACTGTAAAACCTCTTAGTAGTTGTTGGAGATATGCCAAGCATCTTCCTATACAGTTAAAAGGTCATTTTTTAAAGAAGCCACCTAAAGTATGCTGGCATGTACATGCCAGTATTCTAATCTTTCAAATGTGTGTGTGAGCAAATATGCATGAAATGGTAATAATCCAGCTTCAAGCTATTTTGTAATTGTGTACATACTTTGCAGGTGGGCATTCATATGGATGGGGTCTGGGCAGGATTCACACCTAGGTGTATAGAACTGGATTCAATAAACGGCGCTCCAAATTCAGTGCTGAAAAAAATCGGTGCTAAGCACAATTCTATAAAGGGCATGTGCGCATTCATGGCCATTTGTACCTCATTAAGTTGTTCTAAAAGCGGATTGATAACTCTCTGAGTATTACCTTTTAAGCAACAGCTTAATATTAGTTGTGCTGTCCTGTTGAATTGACACCTGAGGCAGGCGTTGTTTTAGGCCGAAACACGGCCCGTGTCAGGTCACAAATAAAACACCCTTGAACCTTTTCTCAAGAGCTCTTTGTGCTTCTTTTCTGGATTACTTTGCTGTGTACTTTGACTATCTCCGTTGTATATGGAGAAAAAAACAATTGCCATACGTTCATGACAGGTAGTGTGAATGAATTTACGTGACAATTCTATAATTTCGGCGCTAAAATGCAGTGCGGTTTGTGCCAATTTTATAATGGCATCTGGGTGCCTAGGTTCTGTCATTGAATATTAACACAAACTGATATTGGAGTGCAAAATGTAGGGTCACCCAGAGGCTGGTCTAAATTGGCATACGTCATTGCGGCACGTTGCACGCACATCAGTGGGAGATGCATCAATGCCCCATCCATGCTCGTCCCACATGTATGCACCCCTCACAGAAGCATGAGATACTAGTATAGATTAGTTGTTAGGGAAAGTGTACATGTAAGTAGCAATTAAGGTGCTGTTCTTGTGTGCACATGCCCTAAATTCTATATATATATGGTGCCTAAATTTGCAGGTCAAAATTTGCTCCTGAGATGCACATGTAAATTAATCGGCTAATGAGCCAATGAACATCAATAATTGGGTGTTAACTAATTATTGATGTTAATTAGCACCCATTAAAATTTGCGTGTGCTTCTGTAAGTCATGGTGCTTAACTCTAATAGCGCAGAATTGTAGTTCTTGTGTGATGTGTTGAGAGAGCAGTATTCCTAAGCTTTTTCTTGACAGAGTCAGGAAGAGGCAGGCACTTTTCCTGTGTTCCGTTGGAGCCCTTTCTTGAGCGCAATGTAAGGAGAGAACTAGCAGGACCGGCTCAAGGGTATCTGACACCGGAGGCCTAGGCAAGCATGTCCCCTCCCCCCCCCCCCCCCCGCGTGTAGTCCAGCAACCAGCATCCCCCTGTTCTCCCTGTCTTCCTCCGCAATGCCCTCTATCTCTTTCCTTTCACCCCATCTCCTATGTCCAGCATCTTTCCTACATCAATCTTTGTCTTTTGCCCACCACCCCACATGCCTGGCCGCCCTGAAGTTCTGTGAAACATCATGGAGTACATAGCGCTTCTGAGGGAACTGGACACGTGGAGGGGCATAATTGAACAAAAACGTCTATCTCCATGGGCGTTTATCTCCAAGAACGGGTCCGTGAAGGGGCGGACCGAACCGTATTTTTGAAAAAAATAGACGTCCATGTTTTATTCGACAATTTGTGAGCTGGGCGTTTTTGTTTTTCAGTGGTAATGGAAAATGAAAGCGCCCAGCTCAAAAACGAATAAATCCAAGGCATTTGTTTGTGGGAGGGGCCAGGAGTCGTAGTGCACTGGTCCCCCTCACATGCCAGGACACCAACCGAGCACCCTAGGGGGCACTTTTACAAAAACAAAAAAAAAGGTAAAAGAGCTCCCAGGTGCATAGCACCCTTCCCTTGGGTGTTGAGCCCCCCAAATCCCCCTCAAAACCCACCGCCCACAAGTCTACACCATTACTATAGCCCTAAGGGGTGAAGGGGGGCACCTACATGTGGGTACAATGGGTTTGCGGGGCGGTTTGGAGGGCTCCCATTTACCAGCACAAGTGTAACAGGTGGAGGGGGGATGGGCCTGGGTCCACCTGCCTGAAGTCCACTGCACCCCCTAATAACTGCTCCAGTGACCTGCATACTGCTGCCAGGGAGGTGGGTATGACATTTGAGGGTGAAAATAAAAAGTTGTGAAACGGCATATTTTGTGGTGGGAGGGGGTTTGTGACCACTGGGGGAGTCAGGGGAGGTCATCCCCGATTCCCTCCAGTGGTCATCTGGTCATTTAGGGCACTTTTTGGGGCCTTATTCGTGGAAAAACAGGGTCCAGGAAAAGTGCCCTAAATTCTCGCTAAAAACACATATTTTTCTTCCATTATCGGCGAAAGGCGCCCATCTCTGATCGCCCGATAACCACGCCCCAGTTCCGCCTTCACCACGCCTTCGACACGCCCCATCAACTTTGTCCGCATCCGCAACGGAGTGCAGTTGAAAACGTCTAAATTCGGCTTTCGATTATACCGCTTTATTCGTTTTTGTGAGATAAACGTCTATCTCCCGATTTGGGTCGCAATATAGGCGTTTTTCTTTTTCAATTATAAGCTGGATAGTAGCTTAAATGCTGCTTAGCAGTGATTCAGGGCAGCTCAGTAGATGGCAGCGACGGCACTAACTCTAGTAGCTGAGATAATATTTAACCATCTCTCTGACCTCACTTGCAACTTTCTTCAAATTAATTGTTCAAGCCTCTCATGGACTTATTACTGTAAAGTCTATGATATCTTGAAAGTATAACCTTGGCACACCAATCACACCTGAAGTCTCTATTATTTTTCTGAAGTCTCTTTTATTTGAATAAATCACAGATAATTTACTCACAGTCAGATGTTCAGAAGTGCTGCCCCAGGGCACAGACACTCCGTAATTCTGAGAGCTGTTTTCAGTGGTTGGAGGTGAGAAATAGTTGAGCAGATAGAAGTGTCTCAGAGTTGGGTGACTGGAATAAGCGATATTTCATTAGGGAGGAGATATTTTCAAGGTAAAAAACCAAGTTCGTTCCAGGGAGTTTCAGCAGGACAGAGCTGTCTGGAGCAAGATGTTGAAATGCCTCATGGCTGAAGGGACAAAGAAGTCAGGAAGCCTCACACAGGCTCAGGAAGGAGTAGGTAAAGACCAATGGGGACAGAGCCTGCCATCGGGTAGCAAGGGGTGGTCCTAGAGGACAGCTCTCGATTGGAGGGAAAGGTCATATCTGGCTGACCTCTCAGGACATAGATAGTAAGACTGACCAGGAGATGATAGCAAGTAGACACAGGAGCCAAGCTTGGCTGAGAGAGAAAAGAGGTCTGGGCAGCCTCACAACCAGTGGTAACCGTTCTTATACAGACAGGCAAGTGTGATTGCATTGCCTGTGAACTACATTACACACAATGCCTTGCTCACATATCTTTGCAGAGTGAGAACTGCAGCAATGATAGTCCTTGGAAATGAGAATAACAGTAAAGGCACTAAACACATCTCAGGATCACATTATAAACTAATGCAAGGCTGTCAGAGGACAGAACATCAATCACCTTACTTTCTAATTCTTCCTACTTTCTTATTTATCTATATGTTACAACTTTGCCTTACCCTTCACTACCAGTTATAATGTTTTAGTACATATTGTGTTGTCATTGCAAGTAGTATACCATGCCATACTTTGTATTGTTGTACGAATATTTTACTGCTTTAATTGCCTCCTGCTCATGTTTGATCTATTCTTACTGTACACCGCCTTGAGTGAATTCCTTCAAAAAGGCAATAAATAAATCCTAATAAATAAATATAAATAAATAAATAACTCGAAAGAGGGCATGGCCATGGGCATGTCAGGGGTGTTCCAGAAAATTATACATGTTGTTACAGAATACTCCTTCAGTGTACCTAAATTGGACACCAGCATTTACACCAGCTTTCACCAGAATCAAGTCTGGCGCTCAGGTGCGGGAATTGGTGCTAAGTGTGATTCTATAATGAGTGCATGCCTTTTGTGGAACCATGCTTTGTGCTCATTTTTTCCAGGGCCAAATTTTAGTGCCATTTACAGAATTCATCGCCTGGTGCCTAGCCGCTAAGGCACAGTTATAAAATTGCTCTTCATGTCCCATCTGTTGAGGTGGTATTAAGTGATCTGTATTATCTGCCACACTAACAGTTAATGCATAGTAAGTTGGTGAGCACTGACTGCAAGGTATAGTCCACACCCATTCTTTGCACCATCCCCTGCTGTGCACTTATTTATTTATTTATTAAGATTTATTTACTAGCAGCCCGGCGGTAGTTCCCACCCCCAGCGTACCGTCGTATCCGGCGCTACAAAAATGTTTTTATTTTTGTAGTGCCAGTGTGTACCCAACAGTAATCGGGCAGTGCCATGCGCTGCCCAGTTACCACCAGACTAGTGTGGGAGCCCTTACAACCACCTCAGTGGCCCTGAAATGGCCGTGTGGCAAGTCCTTCACTTGCCACACGGCCATTTCCTGAAGAAAAGAAAGACCTACCTTTTACCCACTGGAATAAAAGGGGGCCTTGGCGTGCATCAAAAACACGCACCAACGCCAGTGCAGACCATCCTTTTGCCGCCTCTTGATAAAAGGGGCCCTTAGTACCTACGTGTTTCCATGTGGATCTGCAAAAGGAGACATGGCCATCAGAGGGGCATGGGTGGGCGCGCAGTGTTATAAAATTTGGGGGCTCTGCAGCCAACTTGTAAGCTGAGATTTACACCTGGTTTCAGTGGATGTAACTCTTTACTCCCAAAGTTGAGCACGAATCCTGGTATGATCCCAGAATGCCCATTATAGAATACCAATATTTTTGGTGCTAAACTTTGAGCACCGTATATACTATTTCCCCCTGTGTACTAACTGCAGATGCTAATGTGTATATAAAGGAGAAGGTCTGATTCCAGTTTGCTTTACAAGTTGGCTATGCATGAGAGGTTTATTAGCTATCAAAGGGACACCATGATTTGGTGATGAAAGAAACGAGGTTTGTCATCCTTTTATACCAGAAGACCAATTACTCTGTGTAATGCCTATTAGACTGAGCCCCTAACACCAGCTAAATGCCAAAACACGTCAGACTGAAAGGACATTTGTATGAATGGAGATACCAAGCAGGTCTGTAAAACTATCTATTTTAATATATTTTGATGATGAGAATGAAGTTTTTTTGTTTTTTTCTTTTGCTTTTGTGTTGCTAGTTTCACGCTGCTCTCTGTTGGTCAAATAAAATCTTGCACAACTTGAAGGGACCTGCATGGGCATGCAAACTACTGTTTTTCAACATCTTTTCATGTTCATTCATTAATGTTAGATTCCAGTATTTCCCAGAATCAATATAACAACTGAAATTTTGTAATACATAAATCAAGGGTTATTTGTAAAGCTCCCGTTGCATATCAGTTCGAACCATTTTAGCTTTGGATTTCAGCACAATTGGACACACTTTTATCTTGAAAAGATATAGTTAAGAGTTCTTGTTTATTCAAGTGTGGTTTATTAATGATTTAAAATGTGTATGATACAGTTTTCTATAGAAAAAGTCTCCCCTAGAAAAAAACAGAAGCGGGGTAGTCCATTGAGACCATTTAGCTGCATTTTGCTGAATTCTATTACCCATCTCACATTAACTGCGGAAACTTTTGGAATCTATCTCAATGATATTTTTATTTCTGTTCCCGTACCGAAATATGCAGTTCACAAGCATTGAAAATATTTCATAATGAAGTGTTTTGCCTTAGAGTATAGGATTTTTTCACTGATTCTCATGTTTCCGGTATGCATCACTTCAAAAGTCTAGTTTATAGACCTCATATATTTCAGGTCACTGGGATAAACAGCACAATAAACCACACATTGATTAATACAGTTAATAAAATAATGCACCGAGGAGTCTTTTTACAAAGCTGTGGTAAAAAGTGGCCTGCGGTAGTATGGGCGTCTCTTTTTGGCGTGCGCTGGGCTAGTTTTTACCACAGCTGAGAAAAAGTCCATTGTTAATGGGCCGGGAAATGGGCGTGCGCAAAAATTAAAACTAGCGCGCCTACTTACGGCCTGAGCCCTTACCGTCAGCCATTGAGCTAGCAGTAAGGGCTCATACGCTACCTGTGTGGTAACCATGCAGCGCAGCCAATGTGGCCACGCTGCCGATTACCACCGGGAACATCCCCTGTGGAAGAAAATAGAAAAATATTTTCTACCGCGGGATTTGGCACACGCCAAACTCAGAATTACTGCCGGGCACACGTGCTACCTGGGCTGTAGTGCCAATTTGGCACTCGCTACCCATGCGTTAACCGTCCGGCAGCTTTGTAAAAGGGCCCCTGAATCTTTTTCCCTGTGCTAATATCTCAAAAGTTTTGATTAATTGAGCATGTGGATTAAAGATCAACAAATATTTTATACGTGGTATATTTTTAGTTGACAATCTTTACTATATTTGTGAGAAAGTTTTTAACTGAGCAAAACCCGTTTCTCTCAAAACCTAAGCTCTAAGTGAAATCCACACTATAGAGGATCAATAACATAGGGTGCAAAATAATAATAGAGTCATTTTCCTCAGCCTGTAGGAGCAGGGGGCACTGATTCATTAGTGGTTCCTGACAGTCCATAATATAACAGATTGAGGGAAGGGGAGAGGAGGGATTCTACCACTTTAAGCAAAGAAGTGTGCTCAAAAAAGAGCTTAAAAGGATATTTGTGTAATGAATAACTCATATAGCTTTATAAAATATCTATAAACATTCCTGATGTAGCAAAATAATTGTTAAATGGAGGAGAAAAAGCCTCACATTATAAGGGAACACTCCGTCATTGGTAAACCAATATTGGGGAGGTCTCTTAAATCATCATGGGCAAAAACCTCCTTTCTTTATTCTAAAGGTATGGCTACTGCTCAAAATACTTCAACAAGTGAACCGTCTATATATTTAATCAACGGATCATGCACTTATCTTTTTTGCTTAACAGTCTATTAGACACCCTCCACGGCCCGACTTTGGCCTAAGTTTCGAATCCTTCATCAGGGTCCGTGGTGTCTGACTTTCAAGATAGGGTGCTCCGTGATCTCTTCACTCCTAGTATTATATAATATGACCTTTTATAAAATATATTATAAATAATTAAAATAAGCGTTTTAAACATATAATATTAATATATGAAAAATTGTTTTGTCCAAAAGTAAGGAATAATATATTGTAGAGGAATATATTCGAGTTATTCCCCAAGTTTTCCACGTCATCACTGTGGTGAGTTACCATTTTTGTTTTGATTAATTATCCATTTATTTTCAAATTACTATATAATAATATATGAGAATGTTAAAATATTAAATGCAATGTTAAAATATTAAATGCTTTAGGTGTTTATATAGGCTTATATATGTATGCTTGATGAGTCTAAATATTAATCTTTGGTTTTATTCATTATATGTTAAAAAAATTTTAAAAATATATTATTTCTATGTTTTGTATTCTATGTAGACCCCTGACGCAGGTGCTAGTCACCGAAACACGGCCCGTGTCGGGTCTTTTTGTCAAGGCTCATTCATTAAAGAACTGTGTTCCATTTTTAAAGGCCTGTGGTGCTGTTTTTTTTTTTTTTTGTTTGGACTTTAGCCCTTCAAAACCCACCAGAAATCCACTGAACCCACATGTAGGTGCCCCCTTTCACCCAAAAGGGCTATGGTAATGGTGTACAGTTATGGGGAGTGGGGTTGGGGGGGGGGGGTTGGGGCTCAGCACACAAGGTAAGGGAGCTATGCACCTGGGAGCAATTTCTGAAGTCCACTGCAGTGCCCCCTAGGGTGCCTGGTTGATGTCTTGGCATGTCAGGGAGACCAGTGCACTACGAATGCTGGCTCCTCCCATGACCAAAGGGCTTGGATTCAGTCGTTTCTCAGATGGGTGTCCTCAGTTTCTATTATTACTGAAAATCAGGGACGACCATCTCTAAGAACGACCATCTCTAAGGTCGACCTAAATTTCGCGATTTGGGTGTCCCGACTGTATTATCAAAATGAAAGATGGACGCCCATCTTGTTTCAATAATACGAGTTTCCCCACCCCTTCGCCAGTATATCCTGCGAGGACATGCTCAGGAAAACTTGGGCGCCCCTTTCGATTATGCCGCTCCACGTGCCATCCAGCATTTAATAGGTTAAAATGTTTTATATACCACTCTTCTTAACAGAGTGGTGTTCAATATAAAAATTAAAGCAATCAGAAAAGAACGCCAATCATAATAGGAAAGAACCCATTCTCACAGTCATCATTCACACACATGTGTGCACACGTATGCCTGTATATCCTGGTATTGTAATCATTGGAAATGACCACACTGATGAACTAGGATGACAGCAGCAAATCATGTATTAAATTTGATGGATGAATAACAGGCATGTAGATCCGACACGGACTGTGTTTCAGCTGTAAAACCTTCCTCAGGAGTCTTTAGGGTGCAATAATGTGCGTGCACACCTTAAGTACAGTCATAAAGGAACACATTTTCTTCTCTCAAAGCACTCAATGACCATGTTTTACAACATGACCGCTACAGTGATTGAGTGCTTTGAGAGGTGTAATTTTGTTCCTTTATGATTTTGTACTTAAGGTGTGTACGCACATTACTGCACCCAAAGACTCCTGAGGAAGACTTTAAAGCCGAAACACGGCCCATGTCGGGTCTACATTCATCCACTGATTTAATAAAGGACTTTCTGCTGTCATCCTGGTTCATCAGTGTGGTCATTCCCACTCCTTCTTGCCTCTGCTTGGTTTTGTGTGGGATTGATTTGGTTCTTTGCGGTTCCAGTATTCTAATCATTTACATGTGAAATCAGCACATACATTATAGAATTACCCTGCTTGTGCCTCATCTGTAGATGGGTAGTAATGATAACTTTATTTTCTTACACCTTTTGGAACCAAAATCTGCACCTAGACAGCCAGATTCAGTAAGGGTGCCCAAAGTTATGTACCACAAAGATTTGCGCTAAATTAGTATTTTATAAAGAATGCCCTGTGATGAGCACCCTGTATAGAATACTAACTTAATGCAAATTTTGCACCTAACATTTACGCCTCTTGAAACATGGTATAAATGCTGATGCCTAATTTTCAGCAGTTGGATGCACAAAAGACAGTATTCTATAGCATCATGCCTAACGTCTAGGACTAACCCTTGATCTGCTTATACCCCTACCGTGGCCACGCCTGTTTTGAATTGCACGTTAGAAAAGTTATGCCACAGATGTTATAGAATAGCGACTAGGGCAGATGTGCACGCACAAATGCAAATTGAAGCCAATTAACTCCAGATTGATTGTTGACATCTTGTTAACTGATTAATTTGCATGCTTATCTGCTGCCCTGCCCGCCCAACTTTTGGTGACCTATATAGAATCCAGAAAGAACCAGGCACACCCATTAAAGGGGAGCCGACCACAACCGGGCTGAAGGCCAGCGAAGACAGAAGTGTGGGGGAGGGTACAGGGAGGGCCAGCTAGAGAGCAGAGGTAGTAGTGGGAGGGAAACAAGGGGTAGCAAGGGGAGGGGCAGGAAAGAAGGGGAGGAGCAAGGGAGGAGGCGAGAGGAATTCGAACTGCCCAGGAAGTCCTTTTGAATTTGGATGCAGGAGAAGAGCAACGCCCACCCGCCCACCCACTTGAGAGGCAAGGTTTGTCGCAGCGAGGCGTTAGACTACAATGTTTACGCACAGCCAGCAATGGGTACACAGCAGCTTGACACATAACAGTTACAAGTTTGGGGTAACTACTGCTGCAGAAAGAGTTGTGTGTAAAGTTATCAAGTTGATGCAAATGGTAGGCTTGAATGTGAGCAGCCTTGTTATAAGGAAACAACGGGTATACAGCTTGTCTCCTGGCTTCGACGGCCGGGAGGCCTAAAACGACATTTTGTAAATGTGGTAGGTGCCTCCTTCAACTGGAGACACCAAGTGACGTCGGGTGCTTGGAAAACAGCACAGGGGGCCACAGGGGCTTGGTACGGCTTGGCCTGTGGCCCAGAATATGCAACTACATGTAGAAGCTGTGTACCCGGGTAGAAATGCAAATGCTGGCAAAATGATTATTAGAAGATGTAATGTAATTTGTTTAAGTTGTAACAATTTTGATGTTCCTGGCTGCGGCCAAAATAAATCCAATTCTATCGAAGATACTGCTTGTAGTGTGGTATTGAATGGGGCGGGGGTTGATACGTCTGAGTGTGTGCCGAATGCCCGAGTTGTGTTTATTTCAGAGCTAAGTCTGACTATGTCTTCTTCTATAGCTACAGTAACAGAGTTGTAAACGATCCTCTAATCCCTATCATTTTCTGTCCAGGATAGTAGATACCCCCCTTGGTCTGTGACAGATACATTAGGAAGTGATTGTTGATTTCTAAAAAGTTTAACTGGTTTTCTGTTTGATAACATTAGACATGCCAAGTCCAGGTAGCCTGCCATAATATTTATGCAGCTCTGTGAGTCTAGTTTACTGTTTGTGCGATGTGAATGAAGGTAGCTTGGCCCACACAGGGTTGTCATTACATGGATGTAATCAGAGCAATAGCCCTGGGTCTCCAGGCCACAGTGGACCTGGACCCAAAAGCTTGCCTGAACCTAAAGAAGACATAACCTTCTCTGCTGGGCTTTGAAACCCCTTCCCAAAGTTCTGCTCAGAGCCCCAGCTTAGCATTGGCCCTGGGCCCAAGTACAGAATTTTAACAAATCCACCTGGAACTCAACTCAGTGTTAAGCTGCCAGTTACTTCCGACCTGGATTGGTCACTGTTAGAAACAGGATACTGGGCTTAATAGACCTTTGGTCTGACCAAGTACAGCAAATCTTATGCTCTTAAACTCTGGCATAAAAATGCAGAAATCTAATCTGTCCAGTCCCTCAGTACAAATGGGACTTCATTCCCCGTCACAGTTGACGAGGTCATGCAGAGTGTCTCTCGACACAGTTTTTCTATTTCTACAGTCGGGAAGCAAGACCTTTGCTTCACGATTTTTTTTCTCTCTGCGTGATACATTAATCTTTAGACAGTTTGAAAGGAAGGAATTTGGTTTAAATGCACAGCAGTGCCTTTTGTACACATCATATATTCCAAAGAACTAAGCACCAGAACAGCTATTATGTGCAGTGTATTGTACTGTTTGGGAAAGGGCAGACGTGTAAGCCAAGCCCTTCAGGACCACTGTGTTGCAAAAGCTGACAAGCAATTGTTTCTTTGGGTATATCTGTCTACCATTGCCTGCAACCTGGTGTTGGTCTGACATAGCATCCAATATCTCATCAGCAGGTGGCCAGAGGACAGAAGGGAGATGGAAAATGAAAATGCATATCTACATAGATTTTCTTTACTGGAAAATGAAAGGTAAAGAAGAAATTTAGAGGGGGTTATTGCATCACAGGGAGCCTCATGGATGTCTTAAAGTTCCTACTTTATTTTATGCAGTCCCTGTGGTTTGGGCATAGATTTTGAGACCCCTGGTGATTAGTCCAAAAGATAACTGGGCATATGCATGACCATCTAGGATTATTTTTCTTTTGCCCAGAGACAGAGAAAAAGAGACACTCTAGAGAACGAGAGCACCCCAGGATTTAGTAATGATCAGGCCCTGCCATTTGAAAGTCTGCTAGCTTCATGATCTGCCTGTTAGTATGGAGAATTATGGACTTCCACCGGGGTGTAAAATTTGATCCTGAAATCCATGTCAGAAATCTATCTGGAACTATGATAACCAGAAGATTACTATTTCAGAAATCCTGAAATAGCCTCTGCTGAAGCACTTCTATTTGGGTACTATTTCTACCATTTGGGTTTCTGCCAGGTACTTGTGACCTGGATTGGTCACTATTGGAAACAGGATACTGAGCTAGATGGACCAATGGACTAACCCAGTATGTCTATTCTTACGTACCCTTTTAATGACCTTATTCTATGGAAACTGATCTAGCTCTCCTCACGGGTATTGTTGCTATTGAAGATAATATGATATGGTCATGAATGATGTTGAGGAAAGTCTTTGATGTGCTGTACACTATGTTGACCCTTCACAAGAAAATAAATCAGACTAGTTTGAAACCATCTAGGACTGGAGAGACACAGGGATGAGTGAGGATGATAATTTCGCATTTCTAAGCAAGCACATGAGACTGGAATTGAGATCTTTTGACCTAGAAGTGATGACTCCTGAGGTCACCTCTGGAAGGCATTTATACTTTGGTGTTTTCCCATTACGGTTATTAATTGTCATTTGGCAGTGAGTCATGACCACTTACAGTAGAATCACACATATAGTGTGATTTTTGTTCTGGAGACTGTGAAATATGAATCCATAATCACACTGGTACAGTTTCTGGACTGTAAACAGGGGTAATGTTTCCCTGCAGGGTGACTTTGGCCCATGAAGATGAAGTAGTTTTGGACCTTCTGCTTGCCATAGTGTTTGTATGTTGTGATAAAGGGAATAATATTCAAAGTGGTTTAGCTGGGTAGGAGAGGCTCCTACCCCAGTGAACTGGCCAGCCACAAGTATTCAACAGCACTTAACCGGGTAGTGTCATTGAATATTGATTCTTATCTGGACATTCCCTAACTGGCTATGTTAGGGGGGGGGGGGGGGTTGGGCAGAATGGCTAATTAGCCGCATATCAGTGATATTCATTCCACCAACCATCTCCGCATAGCAGTGATATTCATTCCACCAACCATCTAAGTAAGTGGCTAAAGTTATGACTGCAAAATTGTTGTCCTAATTTTACCCACTGAGTTCACTGGGCATGGTCTGAATATCACCTTGTTAACTTCTGGTTTGCCAGCCTAACCCAGATATTCAGTGCTGGAGGTCAAACATACCCTGGCATTGAATATGTAGGGTTAATTCAGCACATGGCTGTGAGTGGCTTATAAGCCACTTACTGCTGTAAGCTAAATATTGGGCCCAAAGTGTTTACAGGGGCATTCAGGGTTAAGGTATGAAGGTAGTGGAACAACTTGGAGCTATCTGGGCATGGAATTGCCCAAATCTCTTCATATTCTCGTGCAAGCTTTAGTGATACCCGTGTAGATTATTGTAATGCCCTGTTAAATGATTTTGTCAAAAAGTGATTAGACATTTACAGATTTTACAGAATATGGCTGTGAAGATGATTACGGAGATTACAAGTATGACTGTTACCCCCTTGCTCAGATCTGAGAATTGGCTCCTCATTCAACTGCAAACTTTAACACTGATTCACAAGATTCTTCTCATGGGACAGTATCCTGTTCTTTCTTGCTACTTGATCTCTTACCCCAGTGGACGGGCCCTTTGCTCTTCACAACAGAATCTTTTACTGATTTCTTCTTTTCACCAGCTCTTCTTAGATGTCTTTTGAAACTCCTTGTTTAATGTTCAAAGGCCCTAGTTTATGGAATACTGTTCCTCCATATTTATGAACGTTGTCTCACAACAACAGTTTAAGGCAGCTCTAAAAGCCCATCTTTCCCAGCAGGCTTTTGAGGGTCCAGACTAGGACTTCAAGGCTCCAGGTAGAGTCCTCAGAAGCTTAGCCGAGATTGGGAGGCTGGGCTGGTGTTTGGGTGGTGGGGCTAGTTCTGGGCAAGACTTCTACGGTCTGTGTCCTGAAAATGGCAGATAGAAATCAAGGTAAGGTATACACAAGAAGTAGCACATATGAGTTTATCTTGTTGGGCAGACTAGATGGACCGTGCAGGTCTTTTTCTGCCTTCATCTACTATGTTACTATGTATGTAATTAGTGCCTATATTAGTGCACCGAGTTTGTGACAGATACAGTATTTCTTCTCCGTTTTCTATCAAAGATTTGTAATTTCAGCTGTCTATTTTTATTATTATTATCTTTATTACTGTAAACCACCTAGATGGTGTGTCTTCGGGTAGTTTATCAAATAAAGATCAACTCGAGTTTGAACTGCTGCTCCTCAGTCTGTGATTTCCAGGAGAAGAGCTGTAGGGGATGGGAAGATAAGAATAGTCCCAATAAACAGAGTTGTGCTAGGACTGTGGGAGAGGAGAGCAGGGAGATGATACATGTTTGTGGAGAAGGGGAAATAATAAACTGAGTGTGAGCAGAATCTTCTGAGGAGGTGTGAGGGATTGGATTCAGTGAAAGGATGGGTGAACCGAGCCTGCAGGAGAGGGAAGCTGACTAGGGAGGGGTGATGAGAAACCTAAAAAGGAGAGGAAGGAAGGAGTACAGCAGGTTACATCAGGGAGAAAGTAGGATGGGGGAGTGGTGCAGCTAGGTAGGCATTAAGCATCCTTCCCCCAAAGAGAAACTATCCATAGAGAGTAAAAGTGAGGAGAAAATAGGGTAGGAATGGGAGAGGAGGATGATGTGGGGATGAAGCAAAAGTAGTCTGCCCCCCTGCAATCTCATTTCATGTCCTCTCGTTCTACCATCTTCCCATCTCCGGAAAAGGTTCGTTTGCGGATTAATACCTTTCAAATATTTGAATGTCTGTATCATATCACCCCTGTTTCTCCTTTCCTCCAGAGTATACATGTTTAGTTCAGCAAGTCTCTCCTCATACATCTTGTAATGCAAATCCCATACCATTCTCATAGCTTTTCTTTGCACCGCTTCAATTCTTTTTACATCCTTAACAACATACGGCCTCCCAAACTGAACACAATAATCCAGGTGGGGCCTCACCAACGACTTATACAGGGGCATCAACACCCCCTTTCTTCTGCTGGTCACACCTCTCTCTACAGACAAATGTGCCCCAGGTGTCATATCTAACTGTGAAATGAACTTTTCGTTACAACCCATATATCCCATGAAGAAAAGGTACTTAACATAAAAGCATTTCAGTCAGAGGCTGTCTTCCTCAACTCCTGAGCTGGAGATGAGAAACATATTATGTCACTGTACTGTATTTTGCTTCGCATCTCATCAAGGAAACCTCAGCAGCTCATCCTAGCAAATCACAATTATCTTCTGTCTTCATGGTCCTCTTTAATCATCCAGCTTTTCTCCTCCCAGCCAATGGCAATTATATCTCCTTCACTTCTATTTTAGATGGGAGCTTTTTCCAAGGATTAATTATTGCAGCTAGTGAGAAGAGACATTCTTTTAAAATGAGTTACTGGCATTGACTTCTATATTTCAAAAATTCCACTGTTGCTGATTTGTGATTATGTAATTAGACAGGACGTTGCATTATTTCAGAAAGATGAAATGCTGATTGTTGTAACAATTTTACAGAGAAAATATGGTTGCAAACTTCTCTCTCTCTTTATGTGTCATTTCTAGTTACTCTAGGGTTGATATTCAAAGGCTCTGTTAGTGGTAGCATATCTGGATTTAAAAAAAAGAAATAAGCTAGGATTTCAACCCAAGAAGTATCTGGCTAATGTATGTAAATACCCAGGTAGCCTTTCATATACAGTACAGTCTTGATTATCCAAACCTTCACTGATCCTACCATCCGGCATATCTGACAGACTCCCTGTGACGTCACACAGCTTCTTCTTTTGTTTTCTGAACCCAGGGCCCTACTTTTAACACAAAACAGCACCATTGCGAGCTGGGACCCTGCTCTTACTGACTACTTTTATTGCAAATCTAAATCTCACAAAAGAGCAATCTTGGATATTAAGAAATGAAAAATTGAAAATATAGCAATATCAGATATCCTTAGATAATCCTGAAATGTGTTTATTCATTATGAGGAAAACCTCAAATTTAAAAGGGAACACTCCTTCGTTAGATAACCAACATAAGGGAGGACCCTTTAATCATTACAGGTAAAGTAGGAGGTTTTTTACCTGTGATGATTAAAGGGTCCTCCCTTATGTTGGTTATCTAACGAAGGAGTGTTCCCTTTTAAATTTGAGGTTTTCCTCCTAATGAATAAACACATTTCAGGATTATCTAAGGATATCTGATATTGCTATACTTTTATTGCAAAACAGCTGTAGAATCATGTAGAATCAATAAAATATGTTTGGACACCATCTGTGAGAGGTTCCCTATCAGACTTATTTTCGAAAGAGAAGGGCACCCATCTTCCGACACAAATCGGGAGATGGGCATCCTTCTCTCAGGGTCGCCCAAATCGGCAAAATCGAAAGCCACTTTTGGGCATCCTCAACTGCTTTCCGTCGCAGGGACGACCAAAGTTCATGGGGCGTGTCGGCACCGTAGCGAAGGCGGGACTGGGGCGTGATTAAGAGATGGGCATCCTCGGCCGATAATGGAAAAAAGAAGGGCGTCCCTGATGAGCACTTGGCCGACTTTACTTGGTCCATTTTTTCTTGAGACCAAGCCTCAAAAAGGTGCCCAAACTGACCAGATGACCACCGGAGGGAATCGGGGATGACCTCCCCTTACTCCCCCAGTGGTCACCAACCCCCTCTCACCCAAAAAAAAATCAACTTAAAAATTTCTTTTTGACTGCCTCAAATGACATGCCCAGCTCCATGACAGCCGTATGCAGGTCCCTGGAGCAGTTTTAGAGGGTGCAGTGCACTTCAGCCAGGCGGACCCAGGCCGATCCCCCCCTACCACTTGTGGTGGTAAATGTGAGCCCTCCAAAACCCACCCGAAACCCACTGTACCCACATGTATGTGCCCCCTTCACCCCTTAGGGCTATGGTAGTGGTGTACATTTGTGGGGAGTGGGTTTGGGGGGTAAAGGTAAAGGAGCTATGTACCTGGGAGCAATTTGTGAAGTCCACTGCAGTGCCCCCTAGGGTGCCCGGTTGGTGTCCTGGCATGTGAGGGGGAGCAGTGCGCTACGAATTCTGGCTCCTCCCACGACCAAAGGGCTTGGATTTGGTCGTTTTTGAGATGGGTGTCCTCGGTTTCCATTATGGCCGAAAACCGGGGACGACCATCTCTAAGGTCGACCTAAATTTTGCGATTTGGGGGTCCCTGACCGTATTATCAAAACGAAAGATGGACGCCCATCTTGTTTTGATAATACGGGTTTCCCCGCCCCTTCGCGGGGCCGTCCTGTGAGGACACCCTCATGCAGGGGTGTGCTGGTAAATTGTTAACAGGGGGCTCTCTCTCGCCAGCAAAGTAAAAGAGAATTCGGGAGGGGCCCAAGCCCACATTTTGGGATCCATTTGTTAAAGTAGCCATGGAGAACCGGCTCCCAAAATTCTTAAAAACTTAACAAACGGCTCTCGAGGGCCTGTGAGAGCCTGCTCCAGCACACCACTGCGGCCTCATGAAAACCTGGGCGCCCTGTTCAATTATGCCCCTCTTTGTCTCCTGTACTGTTTTGTGTTTGGAGTCTAAAATAAGATGCCAATTTATAGAATTTTAACCTATAATAAGCATTTGCTAATGGGAGCACTTTCCACCAAGCTGGTGACACTGAACATTAGCAGTGTAAGATTTATTAGTCCTGTAAAACCCTGAAGCAGCTTTCAGAAAAACGCTGGCCACTGTTGATGGGACCAATTCCAGATTGTAATATAGAAATACGACAGCATTCAGACAAGTTTATAGTCACTTGATTTGATGGAGACTTGCTTTAAGTTTGATTGTTTTGCATTGCACAGAACACTTCTAGGTAGTTAAATACTTTATAGGAAGTTTTTATGCAGGTGATGTTACTGTCTGTAAAATCTAGAATCTGTTTGAACAGTGAGTTTGGTTACTGAGGCTTTTTCCTCCTAGTTTTGCTTTATAATGAAGTTAGGATTGCTACAAGAATATAATATAGCTCAGCATATTCCACATATTGATGGCAGTGATCACGCATGGAAATTCTAGTTTTCAACACACCTATAAGTACCAATATTCGGCCGCAACATATCAGTCAATGCTGAGTATCTAAGATAAATTGGCAGTACTTGAATAAGTAACTGGATAAAGTTAAGGCAGCCTATCGTTATCCAAGCAGTTTACTCATTTAGCAGAGTGAATATCGCTGCTAATTGGATAAACAGAAATTCCGTCCCCAGACCACCCTGGCACTACCCAGATAAAAGGCAATTCTATAATCTGGTGCCTATGCTTACTGTAAACAGGGTAGAAATAAAAAATAAAGGAATGCTTACTGGGGCATAGTTGTGGTCTCATGCTGGTACAGTAGTCTTGGAGATGCATGGGCCAGTTAAGTTGTAGGGATCCCCTGCTGTGGAGCTGGGCTGCTGGTTGTTGTGGCTGGGGAGGTTTTCTTAGAGTGCTGGCACTAAAGGGTGGAAGAATCAAGTCTCAGATCTGACCCTAGAAAGGTTTGCAGTGTGGACAGTTTAGTCGAGAAAAGCTCAGGGCTTCTGTAGGAGTGATGAACTGGTGTTTTGTTCATAGCAGGGAGATGTCTGAAGCTGCCATCTGTTAGTGCCATGAGTATCTTATGCATATGGAAGAGGGCTAGCCAGTACAGGAAACTGCAGCCCATGAAAGAAGGCCCTGGAAAAGTAAGAGAAGGTTGGGGGAGGCTCTGAAAGGTGTTGGCAGGGTTGTGTCAGCAGCCAACCAACCAGAGCTGCAGCTGCTGGTGACAGAGGGCCTGTGTGTTAATGAGCCAGAAAGGGAGTTTTGAATGGGTACACTCCAGGCTGATTTAAAAGAACTGCTATGGGAATGCTAGATTTAAATTTCCTGAGATGTGCACATTGATGCGTGCATGTACACATTCATGAGCCAATACAAAAGAAGACAAGTGGGCACGAGACAATCATGAAACAAACATGATGGTGCAAGGAGGAAGTGGGGGACCTCTGAGAAAAAAAGGGGGAGGGGGTTAATGAATGAATATGGACATTTAAATAAGTGGTGAGAAATTCTCCTGCATGCATGGTAATGAGCCAGAAAGGGAACTCTGACTGGATACATTCCAGGCCAGTTTTAAAGAGTGCTACGGGAGAGTTACATTTAAGTTCCTACAGACCTTGATGGATGTTTTAGGTGGTTATGTAGGTGTGATTGAGAGCTCAGCTGAGATACAAGAAAACATGAGCCAACATTAATAGTTAATCTATGAAAGCAAGAAAGGTTTATTATAATTGTAACTTGTGCTGTGTGCATGTGTTTGGTAATGTTGATAGATTAAAGCCAACAATTCACATAAATGTGTGTGAGATGAGAGGTCAGTCGCTAAGTATTGAGTCTGTATGAGAGACTTTATGAGGGTGTAATGGGTCAAGGAATGAACAAAATTTTAATCTGTGTTAAAAATGATCTTAAACTGTACTGACTGTCAGAACTGCTTAGGAAAGGAATAGCAGTGAGACGGTCATTGTGAGGAAACTGACAGATGATTCTAAAAGATCTCATTCTGTCAGTTGATTGTGACTAGAATTTCCTGATTCTTTATATGTCCTTGAGAAACAAGCTGTTGAGATTTCACCTTGTAAAATGAAAGGAGATTGAGAAAGAAATTATGCAGAAGTGTAAAAGTATTGGTAACATAGAAGTGGAAGGAAAAAATCTAATTGGGATACTATAATTGTGACTGACTTTGGGAAAGCATGATTAGAGTTGCAGATCCAGTATAAACTTTATTGTTCAATTTCTCAAAAATTACTAAGCAGTCACATGTTTGAACTTCTGTAACTTTTCATTTATTCAGTTAAAAAAGATGGGATTTGGACTGTTGTATTATAAATTGTTCAAATAGAATTCATTAAACCCACATGTTTTCTTTAGTCATATTTTCCCAGATATGGTCACAATTATCCTTTTGTTTAAAAAGGGGTAAATAGAAAAACAAATAGAGAAACATGAAGAAAGACACACTAAAAAGAAACACACATTAGGGAGACAGGATTCTGGTTTGTTAAAGATAGAACAGTAGGGTAGAGAAGAAGAAACTACGGTTAAGACGGTTTCTTACCTGTGGCGTCCTGGAGTGTGCGAAAGACATAAAGAAAAGAAAAACAGAGAGAGAAAGAAAATATGGTTAAAAGAAAGTGATAAACCCTAAAGACTAAATTGCATGTCCTGTGAAAAACAAAAGGTTGAAAAAGAATTTAAATTATTTAGTTTTTCATTAATGTGGTTTAAATGACTACTTTTGTAAAAGAACTTAGCTTCTAACTCTGGTACTTATCTGATAGAGTCCTTAACATGTTGAATCTATTGTTGTCTCCGTTTTGTACTGTAATTGAAAAATACCTTTAATATTCTATTAATATTTAATGTACATTCCATGGTTTTGAGCTGGGTAATTTGGAAACCCTAATAACACGTACCATGCCGCATTCAGGGCCCCTTTTACTGAGCTGCGGCAAAAGGGGGCCTACACTGGCATCTGCATGTGTTTTTGATGTGTGCTGAGGCCCCCTTTTACCGCAGTGGGTAAAAGGTAGGTCTTTCTTTTTTTCAGGAAATGGCCATGTGGCAAGTGAATCACTTGCCACGCGGCCATTTTGTGGAGGAGTCATTACCACCACCCATTGAGGTGACAGTAAGGGCTCCTGCGCTAACCCAGCAGTAACCGGGCAACGTACAGCACTGTCCAATTACCACCAGCACTACAAAAATAAAAATACTTTTGTAGCGCTGGATATGATGATTCACTGGGGGTGGGAACTACCACCAGGCTGCTGTGGTAACTTGGCGATACTTCCTTTTTAGCAAGCACCGTTTTGTAAAAGGGGCCCTCAATAGCAATAACTTTGAAAGTGTAATTTCATGCTCCACTGGCAAGATAATAGAAGTGACTTCATGGTTCTGGGAGAGAGGGTGAAGTAGACAGGTGTACAGGTGGTGGTGTTGTCATTCCTCTCTGTTGAGGGTAAAAGCCAAGGCAGAGAAGTGTGTGTCCTGGAGATGAATATGTGACTGTGCAGACTAAATTTTAGGTAGTCTCTTTGTTTGTTTGTTCATTATGTGTGTACAAACACATAGGATCTCTAAGAGAGTGATACGAAGAGTAGATGGCATTGATGGGTGGGCTGAATAGGCCATATGGAGGGGCATTTTCGAAAGGGACGTCCAAGTTGCGATTTGGACATCCTTGCAAAATGGTGAAATCCAGGGGCGGTGAAACAAATCGACATCCATCTTTCATTTCGAAAATACCATCAGAGACATCCCCGATTCTCTCCGGAGGTCATCTGGTCATTTCGGGCACCTTTTGTGCCTTATTCATAATAAAAACACATTCAGGTGAAAACGT
Source organism: Microcaecilia unicolor (assembly GCF_901765095.1). NCBI lineage: Eukaryota > Metazoa > Chordata > Amphibia > Gymnophiona > Siphonopidae > Microcaecilia > Microcaecilia unicolor. The sequence continues at coordinate 161,080,113 of NC_044038.1, forward strand.
CCAAGTGCTCGTCAGGGACATCCTTCTTTTTTTCGATTATGGGTCAAGGACATCCAAGTGTTAGGCACGCCCAAGTCTTGCCTTCGCTACGCCTCCGACACGCCTCCTTGAACTTTGGATGTCCTTGCGGCGGACTGCAGTTGGAGACGACCTAAATCGGATTTCGATATACCGATTTGGACGTCCCTGGGAGAAGGACGTCCATCTTCCGATTTATGTCGAAAGATGGATGTCCTTCTCTTTCGAAAATAAGCCCAATGGTCTTTATCTGCTGTCATTTTTCTATGTTTATAACATTACATGAATCAGAGGCACCAAACTAGCAGTGAATTATGTAAGCTTACTAGGCACAATTCTCTAAGGCAGTGGTTCCCAAACCTGGTCCTGAAGGCACCCCAGTCAGTCAGGTTTTCAGGATACCCACAGTGAATGTTCATGAGATAAATTTGCATGCAGTGGAGGCAGTGCGCGCAAATCTCTCTCATGAATATTCACTGGACCAGGTTTGGGAACCACTGGACTCTAAGGTCATTACTAAGTGTTATAGCACATAACTGCAAGGGGCATGGGCATGTCTGCAAGTTACCTGTGTAGCTTATAGAATACTCTGTTATGAGCTTTGCATGATGCACTTAGGTACAACCATATACGCCCAACATTGATGTGGTGGTGTAAATGGTCTTGCCTACATTTAGGTATGTCAATTCATATTTACACTAGTATTCTATAACAGCATTTTGGCGCACAGATGCCGTTGTGGAACTGGTGCACAGCAGACAGCACTGGTGCCAAGTTACAGACTTGCCCCATAGGGCCAAGGTGGTCTGCCCAGATTTTCAGCAGCATTATCCAAATAAGTCCTGCTGAATTTCAACTCCTTATATATTTGGGAGCCTTATTCCAGAAAAATATAAAGAGAGCTGGTGCCAGTTAAGGACCAAAGCCTCAAAAGATGAAATGTAACAGTTTGAGCTTGAAAACAATCCCAGGAGATCAGGACAAGGCCTCCTTGTTCTCATATCAAAGCCTGGTTGAAATGAGCACTTTGATGTAACCTATAAGTGCCGAGGAGCTCTTTTAAAAGCTGGCAGGAAATTCTTTTTCAATAAGTTTGTATTTCCATTGCAGAACGGCCCTCTTAAACCATGCTCCCTTGAAAGCTCTGCATCCCAATCATCTATATATGTACATACTGGCTTTCTGAAACTGCCATTCTACACATGTAAATTTCACTATGTCTATGTGTTGATGCTTCTAAAATGAGCTCCAGAGTGAATTGTGACTGAAAATTAGTTCCGACCTAGCCAGGTAAGTTTGCTACAGTTGTCCTACCCTCCTTCTGCCCTGACCCCAAGGTGTTATTGAGCTCCTGATTCGGTGACATCTCTCTTGTCCCCCACCCATCAGATGCTTCCCTTCCCACCTCCCAGCATCCTTCCTTCCTCAGGCCTGAACTCTCATTGGAAAGAAGCCCTTGAAACTGAAAATGTCTCTCCATCTCCTTCCTTCCTGGAAGCTGGAGCAGGTATCCATATTTTTTTTCTACTCCAGTACGTGTGTACATCTCCTACCAGTGGCATTTGCAGCTTGGTGAAGGTTGTTCTTTTTTTTTTTTACATATCCATGAATATGTACTTGTGGTATGTGGTAGTCATCTGGAGTATATGTTCCTTGTGTATTTGGCATCAGTGCGTACAACTGAATGAATAATCCTATGTGTTACTTAAGAGCTCTTTAGTTGGGCATTATGGACTAGATTTTATATATCACGCCTAAAAATTTGGTGCAGAAATGAAATTCACCTAAGCATTTAGGTGTACTTTATAGAATAAGCCTAAATTTCCACGTGGTATGCAGAATACGCCAAGCGGACATGACAGCGCCTAACTCTACACCAAGTACAATGTGGTGTAAGTACTGGCACTTATGTTAGGCGCAGAGCAGATGTATTCTATAACCCTGTGTGTAGTTTACAGGAACGCCCATGACCCGCCCATTTCACCCCCTTTTTTCCACGTGCATTAGTATTTACACACATCACTTTGCAGAATACACATAGCGGGTGGTGCACATAAATTCTAATTAATGCCAATTAGTGCTGATAATTGATTGTTAACATCCAATTGTCAGAACTGATTAGCTTGTTATACGCACTGTTATGGAATACACTTTAATTTCCACAAGGAGTGGTACTTAACGCAGCTTGGTAAAAGGATCCGTGTATTTCTAAACTGACAAAGATAAAAAGCGTATGTGCTATTCTACAAAATAACCGTAAATATGCTGTCACATACACATTAGGTTGCTATTCTACAATGTAATATTTATGTTTATTAAAAAAATTTTTATTGCTTTTTTGAACGTGTAAATCAAAGCGACGTACAGCAAAATGAAATCAATGGGACCACAGGACTTAGTCCAGTTAACTCCCATGGTCTGCGCTAAGCCCAGATAATCAATGCCTGGCCATATTTGGTGACCGGAATCAAATATCCTGGTTATTTTTGTCAGTTTGAAGATAACTGGCTAAGTCAATATTCAGACTTAGCTTAGCCAGTTATCCTAAAATCAACCACAGATATTCCAAGGTTTGATGCTGCCAAATATGGCTGCTAAATGCACTTTAAACATTGGTGGATAGCCAGATATATCGCACAATATAACCGGTTAGCCACTAACCAGGGATATTCACTGGGGGTAGATGGTTATCCCCCACTGAATATCGGCAGATAGCCAGTTAAATGTTATATAAGCGGTCAGCAGCCATTCTGACCAGTTAAACAGCGCTAAATATCGGGTGGAATAATAATAAGAAAGGAACACCAATATTATATAAGAAAAAACACATGCATGTCAAGAACAACTACACAAACTATACACTGGACTGCAAAGGACCCTCACCATCCCTAGTAATCAGAAAAATGCTTTAGTGCAGAAGTAGGCTTTTAGAATAACCTTAATTTTTGTAAAGGATGGTTCTGATCTAAAATCTAAGTGTAGATTATTCGATAAGAAAGGACTTTACGAGCAAAAACAGGACAATTGGAGACCACAGCAAATCCAAGCATACAAGAAGAGTCTCCCAGTAGAGTGCAAAGAAAATGTCAAAATTTATTCACCAAAACAGAAAACTCATCCACATGTTTTCAGATAGGAAATGAGATAGTACACAACACTTCCAAAATGCAAGAAGTAGCTTCGAGTTTTAAAGCGCCTGTGGTGTTTGAAATTCAAAACACAAGCAGGATATTCTCAATACTTCAAATACCAACGGGACCCATTTCACCAAAAAATGTGCGGCATCATCAGGGTCTTGGAATTTACAGGCAACCAATTTTGCAGTTGCTGTGTATGTGGTTAAGACAGACTTTCGTCAGCAGCACCTAGCCAAGACGAAAGTCCATCTTAGCTACATACACAACTGCAAAATTGGTTGCCTGTAAATTCCAAGACCTTGATGAAGCCATAAGAAAGGAGCCAGCAGGATCCATGATGGCGTCCTGGAGCAGACAGGTGTTCGGTGAGCTCCTGAATCTTAACGAGTGACCCAGGAGTTTGGAATCTTTCCCCGTGCTAGAAATGGGGAAAAGAAAAGGGAAAACTAAGGCTCCTTCCTCCGTGAGCCTAGTTGGAAACCCTACCTCACGCCACTCTTGAGAGTTTCGGTGTCCGAACACTGGGAGACCTGACACCTGCCTCAATGGGATCCATGGATGTTGAAGGGGACCGCAGCATTCAAGAAGTCTCACTAAGTCCTCCCTCAGTTGCAGCTCCCCCACGACCCGAAAGCAGTTTTGTGCTGACAGAGATGCAGTGAGGTGAAGCACCCGAAGTGGGTCAAGCTTCCCGTGCAAGAGGAGGACCCATTGCCACGTCTTCTCCTGGGTTTCAAACATCGGGGGATAGTCAAGGTTTTCAGTCTTCTCCTATCTCTAACCAGGGAATGGCTTCCAGTAGGAATGGTGGATTGAAGAGACCAGCTGTGGTGACTATGGAGTCTCTATGGGATGCAGTTCAAGGTTTGAACTCCTCCCTTCTTCAAGTGTCTAACTCCTTTAGGGGAGAGGTTTTATTTCCGCAATGGATATGCTGAAAAAATATTTTCGTGAAATACCGGGCATCCCGGCTGAGGCCTATCTTCCTTTAAGAGCCCAATATATAACGGGGTTTTCAAGACCTTCTTCTGTGGGACCTCAACCTGATTTAAATCTAACTGAATTTCTGGAAAGCTTTTTAGAAACTATAACGGCGCGGACTACCCTTCTAGTATCATTCGCTTTAGAGCCTGACAGAAATAATATTTTTTGTTCTTATTTTAGCCATATTAATGCTTTATTTTTAGGATCTAAAGTTCAAGTTTTTTCAGATTTGGCTAGAGACACACAAAAAAGAAGGAGATAATTCTTGGTTTTAAAACCAAAAGTTCTACACCTAAGTGGATTATTTGTATTAAAATTTTCCTTGTAGATGTTTAGTGTCTCTAAATATGACTAATTATGTTTTCTTTGATCCAAAGAAATTACAGGAATTTATTAGTTCTAAAGAAGTCGGAAGAGAGGTTTCCTCGGTTGCTTCCATTAGTTAAAATAATGCTGTATATTGGCTAGCGAGTGTTAGTTGTTCTTTACTACTCCATTGATTTTCATTCTTTTTCTACGTTGTTTCTTTTTTCCTTGTATCTGGATCTAAATATTGTAGACAAAGTTAAAGGATAATTTCCTAAATGTTTTATTTTCCTTTTTCTCTGTAATGCAGAACTTGCTGAGCATTTATGTTTATTATATGAATGTGTAAGTAAAATTTATAAATATTATTAAAAAAAAAAAAAGGAGCCATAAAATAAAAGACACTTCTCCTTATATCCTCCCAATAAGCCTGCCTTGGGTTAGGGAGAGCCAATCTAAAATCTGCACAGAGGTACATAAGGAATAATTAGATTTACTAGATAATCAGAGAGATTGGTATGAATTGCTTCGTGTGCCAATGTGAGAATTTTAATCCAAAATCTGAAGTGAATGGGAAGCCAATGTAATCTCTTAAATAAAGAAGTAACATGGTCCTTAGGTCGAGCTGAACAAATTAACTGGGCTGCAGTGTTTTGAAAAGTTTCTGGAGGTACTTTATTTCAAAATTGGGTAACCCAGCGCAGACACATTATAATAATCTAGCCGGGAGCCCACAAAAGTGTGGAACAAAGTTTTCAGAGCGTAGAAATTGAAAATGCCTTTTACAGATTTTAACCTATGGAGGGTGAAAAACCCATTCTTCAAAGCTGAGGATATATGGGAGAGCCTAAGATTTGAATCTAGAATTACTTCTAGATATTTAAATTATGTAACTGGCTGGATTGGTGTGCCAAATGAAACAGGTATAGTAGGAGGAATAGGGACATGGCCAGTGATCCAGCAGGCCTTTGTCTTTTGAGGATTAAAACCATAAAGTGGTCTTTGAGCCACCTAGATATTGTCTAAGCGATTCTAAAGGAATGAGAGATTAGGGTTAGAGCTGCTACGTACATGTTTATGACTGGTTTCCAACCTGTTCAATTTTTCAACGTTTATTTTACTAAAATGGATGTTTAAGCGTCATGTGCTCCGTGCATAAACATCCATTTCTCCTGTATTTTAGAACTGGCTGTAGGTCGGCAGATTCTGTTCTGAAATACTGCTGAAACTTAAGACGTCCTGACCTGAACATCTCAATTCTGATTTCTACTTCCTTCCTACAATGGGCTGAACAGCTGTCTTTTCTGCTAAGGATGGATTCATTACCAAACAATATCACTTTAAGTAGAGTACAAATTAATTGTAGATTATGCAACTTTTGCTGATAACGTCAAACAAGTATTAATGCAGTCTGCTGTGACTTGTCACACTTATTAATTCATCCTTCTGGAAAAATAAAATTGTGCTGTGTTTCTGTTTTTTAGTTTCCATGACTCATCAGTATCTCCAGATGAATGCATGCAGAAGGTAGTCTTCAGCGCAAGGTTTAATTAGTTTTTGTTTTGTTTAAAATCATGCCATTGTGCAAAACTGGGCTAACCAGCCACTGATGAATGCTGATAACAGAAACCGTCAAATTAAAACATCAGTCCCTGTCCAAAAGTTTCTGTTCAGGGCCTGCCTTGGTGTTATGATTGCCATAGAAAGCCAAATTAGCCAAAGTTAACGTTCTACTAATCAGTAGCCTCTCGAGTCGACAGTGATTGGGGGCAAACATGCACCAGTGAGCAGTAATAAAGTTGCTACCGTACCAGATCAGTTCAGTGTAGGCTTTTCAGGCTAATTAGGTAGACAAAAAAATGTTAATTTAATCAAAGGAACATGTATTCATTAAACAAGGTGTGTAAGAGCTGAAGTAGAAAATGAGTTTGGTTACTGAATGAATGAAAGCAGAGCTGCAAGATACCCCATGAGGCAATACCCAGTTTGCATTACGTAGGTTTATTTTTTTATTCTATATTTGTGGAGAACCTATAGTGGAAAATGCTGGACTGATACCTTGGGAGAAGTCTCCCTACTTAACCAGTAAATATCGACAGCATTGCTACTAATCTGCCAGTGTCCAGAGACTGTGGACACTCAAGGTAGTTTGTCTTTTTGCCCATTCTACTACTACTACTACTTAGCATTTCTATAGCGCTGCCAGGGTTACGCAGCGCTGTACAAGTTTAAGATGGGGAAGGACAGTCCCTGCTCAAGAGAGCTTACAATCTGCTTCCTGAGAGTGGTAATTCTTGTGACTGGCTTCTCAGAGGGGCTGATGGTCAAAGGCTTGCAGTAGAGCCACACTCAAATGTCTGAGCACATGGCTTCTACCTTGAGTGCAATACCATGCAATGCACAAAGCAAATTATATGTCAGTTATATACATGGAAAATTTGTGACCTAAGGGGGAGGAATGTACCTCACCTACGCGCACAAAGGTTTTGTTTTAAGCGCAGCACTTGTGTGCACGCCCAGACAAAAACTGAAGTGTTAGCACATATCGGTGCGTGTTCTTCTGCACCTAAATTATGAAGGCTTAGCGCGGATGTGTGCTTTTACTTTCGATTTTGTTCGGACACACGCACTTGTTTGTTCAGCTCTCTGTAAGTCTGAGCTATGGGTCACTTTAAACTCCTCCACTGTTATCATAAGACATAGAGAGCAGTGGGGTAAATTGGACACTGAGCATCTTGCCAAGAATCATGCCAAAAGAAAACAGAAGAGCCTTTCCAAGAAATAGAAATGCCAGCAAATCTATGGGTCAAATGGAGGAGGATTAAGAAAAACTGAGATGCAAACCAGCTTGAAGGAGTTGTGAGATAGAATAGTGATGGCTGACTGAGGGAAATGTGGGGGGAGGGATGGTGATGGGGATTGGGACTAACTGGGATGGAGTTGGAGGAGAGTGTTTTAGGGAAAGGAAATGGTGAATAGGGATGGAGAATGTTCTACAAAACAAATAACAGAGAAGTATTTATGTTTTTCTACACGTGATTTCTTAATGAAATATGGCAATTGGAGATGAAGCTTAGACGTAATCACCTATCTCTGTGCATCACCAGAAAGTCCTTTCCCTGGGGCTTGCAAGCTTTCAGATATATCCACTTTTTATCCCTTGTCAAGTAGCTGCAATTATAGTGATGCCTGTTTGAATCAAAAATTACCCATTTCACTCCTTACAACACCAAGACAGCCTTGGTCCATTAATAAGAGGACTGATGGACAAGGGCAGAATCTAAGAAGATTGGGGTCATGTAATTTGTTTGTCCAGAGACTGAAATACCCAGTACACATTCAAACACAGGACTTCAACCCAGGATTATTAGTCACTAGCCAAATTCCAAAGAGTTGTTGCTGGAGATGGATAATTTCACTCAAGCACAACCTGAAAAAAAAAAAAAGTTATTGTTTTCCACTTCTCTCAATGTTATTTCCATTCCTAGTGTCCAGTTGTGATATAAGTGTCTTTAAAACAAAATAGAGAATAATGAAGGCATCTGAAGGGCTACTAGGACTGTGTAGTGCATAATTAAATTTTAAGCTTTTCCTGTATTCCCCTGTTAGATATATCAGTGGGCTAAATGTTAGAAAGTTACTTCTCAAAATTAGAAAAGCCATGGTTTAGTCTGTTCCAATGTGTATTTCACATAGCAGGTACCGATTATAGTTATAGAGTTTTTAAGTCTAATTAGCACATTGACGCCTTAATTTCAGATCAGAAGGGTTTAGCTTTGATCCAAAAGATCTAGAGGGAAGAATAAATTAAGAAACCAGCCTCAGGATGGAAGAAGGGGGCTTTTCTGTTAACAACTATTTGTCGTCCTCTTCGTGAGGAATGCCTCAGATTTATGACTCTTTTCTTGGTAGCTGTTGTTTATCAAAATTGCAGTTCTTAGGAGAAAGAGCAGCCTATCATCAGATTGCCTTTTTCAGTCAATTGGGAACCATATAATCAAAGCCATTGCAAAACAAGAAAGAGCTTATTTGATCCCTCGACAAGAGTGGCTGAGGATAAACCTCCGACAACATGAAATATTATCCTTCATAAGGCAATCAAAGTGGAGCACAAATCGGGAAATCCGTGAGTCAAAATTTAAGGCACGTGCTCAGAGGTTAAAAAAAAAATCTGCTGCATCAGCCAATTTGTTGAACAAAATGAGTTTCCAAATAAGACTTTTGCCATAACACATAGCAGGTTCTCTGAGAGCTATGGGGCCATAATGAACATGACTATTGATTTATTGAAAAGGAAAATGACAATTCGAATTGCCTATCACAGCTGAATTTCCAGAAATACCCTACACATTAAAGAGCTCTAACAGCCCTCAAGTTTTAACTATACGTTAATGAAAGTCATCTGTAAGTAGAGAGATGTCGTTCAGTTGGATTAACAGGTGGCAGTAAATTTTATCTTAGTGGAGATACTAATTGTGTGATATGACTTTCCTTACTACTGACAGGTACATGGTAATCAGCTAGGCATCAGCCTTTATTGTTTAGGACAGTGGTTCCCAAACCTGGTCCTGGAGGCACCCCAGCCAGTCAGGATACCCGCAATGAATATCCGTGAAAGAAATTTGCATGCGCTACCCTCCACTGCATGCAAACCTCTCTCATGAATATTAATTGTGGATATCCTGAAAACCTGACTGGCAGGGGTGCCTCCAGGACCAGGTTTGGGAACCATTGGTTTAGGAAACTAAGACACTTGAGGAAATCAAGGTTTAAGTCATGCTTATACTGAGGTGCGTGATGCATTATTATTTTAATCGCCTATCTACATAGAAACAAGTAGAAACTGCCTACATTTCCAAGCCACTTGCACATGTAAATATACAGCATACTAGTACTTCCATGGGCAAGTGTAACACTTAAGCACATAAGTGGCAACAAAGTAACTAAGCTCTGTTCTGTAATCACGTCCCCCTAATTGCACCCAACTTTAAAACATAGAAATAGTCATACTGGGTAAGACCAATGGTACATATAGCCCAGTATCCTGTTTCCAACAGGTCACAAGTACCTGGCAGAATCCCAAAGTGTGGCAACATTCTGGAACCCCAAAGAGTAACAATATTCCGGAATCCCAAATAGTTCCAACATTCCAGAATTCCAAAGAGCAGCACGATTTCATGCCACCAATTCTAAAGCAACCAGTGGCTTTCCCTAAGCCTATCTCAATAGCAGACTATGGACTTTTCCACCAGGAACTTATAAGAAGTTGCATGTGCAAGTTAAAGAATAAGGGCAGTTATGGGCATAACTTAATTAGCTAACGAGCCTCAAATTGTCATAAATGTGGCAGTAATTAGCAGTTACACATGTAACTGTCCCTAGCTGGTATTCTATACGTTGCATGCACAAATTCCAGAAAACTTAGCTGCAAGGGGAGTGTGATCCTAGGAGGGGCATGAGTGGGTGTGGGTTATAGTTTAACAGCCATTTGGCTAGCATAAATGCTTGCACCTAAAGTTAAGTGTATAAATACAGACTTACGCTAGTATTCTATAATGACAATTGCATGTAATTGCCATTATAGAATCTGCACTGATCACTCAACATACCGGTGCCCAGCTTTAGGTAGCCTTATAAGAATGACCCCCTTTGGACTAGATTCTATAAATGGTGCCTAAAACATCAGCGCCGAAAAGCATAGTACTTAGTGCTATTGTATAAAACCGTGCTTAAAGCTAGGCACAGTTTTATAGAATAGCGCTTAGCGCCAGCAACTGTGACTACTTTAGGCATGACCATTTACACTAATGAAAACCTAGTGTAAATCCCTACATGTAAATTAGATGTGGATCCCCATAATTCTATAAACAATGCGTATAAATTGCAGGAATGCCCCGGCCCGCCCATCCTCCTCTCATGGCCACACCCCCTTTTCAGTTCTGTGCACTAGAATTTATGCACTCCGCTTTATAGAATACACCCAAAAAAATGTGCATGTAAATTCTAATTATTGCCAATTGGTGCTGAGAATTGCTTGTTACCACCCAATTAGTGCTTAGTAAAAGGGCCCCTGAAATACATGACTGAGTTCAAAACTTAGCTTATTTTTTCTGAGTTCTGAAGGAATGCTCAACTTCTCGGTAAAAAAAAAATTACGTGTTCATTGATTTTCATTTTTAAATAATTTAAAAGAGAACATCATATTTTCTGCCTCAGAACTGATTGCAGAAAGGTAGCTCAAATAAAAGAATTGAGTTTGTTTCAATTTTTGTTCTACTTGTTCTATAATTGTTGACATAATCTCAATAGAATTATGTTTAGACAGCAGCAAGCCATCATCTGAAATTTTGTTTAGATGTTTCTGACAGCACTCTGAACAAGACCCCTCAGTTGACTATAAATTGTATTTCAAAAATTCAAACAAAATAAATGTAATACTGCATCCTAGATGCCTACTTCACAAGCTCCCTCAAGATCAGAGAAAATCCAATGATATATGTTACTTAAATGTTTTTGCATAAACCTGCCCATATATTTTGGAAAGAGAGAGCTCTTTATCAAAAATAACATGCTTTAAGGTATGATTAAATTTATATCATTAACCCCTCCGAAGGGACACCACCTTGTAGTGCTGGAGGGGCTTCTGTGTTTCAATGACTCAGAGGGCTATGCTGAAGGGTTACCCATATCAGACAGGCCTCTGAGGAGAAACCAGACAAAGAGTGTCCCAAACTGGGAGAGTGGTAAAATGGTGACCTGAAGTTCGTATGCCCAGCGGCCCAGCTGCCCTCTGAAGTTTTGTCTTCTTTATGTAAATTCCCTCTTTGCAATTGCACTTTCCTTAACTGAGAGGAAGGGAACAACCGGCGGTCAGCCGCTGATGGCCAGCGTTTTGTCCCCTGAGCAGCAAGTGTGGGACCGCTGTGCGTCGAACTGCCCACAGATGAAAGGGTTGGCGAGTCCTTTGATTAGCGCCGGCGAAGGAGCGTCGATGCTCTTGGACCTGGAAAAACAACTCCATCGCTCCCGAATTATTCAACCACCATATCCAAAGGAGTGGAGGAGTGCGTTAGAGGCATATGCTGAAACAGAGGGCGTTTACAGCAGAACCCGAATCGGCGGAACCACTCCTAAACACCTCAAGAGAAATCACCTTGGAGTTTTTGGCTTCCGTGGAGGTTACATTGAATGCCATCTGGAAAGCGCTTCGGGACCTGACGGTGGAAGTAAATAACTTTGTTTCCGATATAATCTTATTGGAGAGTTACATGGACAATTTGACTGAACTCTTTGAGAGTGAAAAATTGATATTATAAATGAAGTTCTACAAAAGCTAGAAGTGGTTATGATCCTGAAAATGATAATGGACCAGAAACTTTGAATGATAAGGTGGATGTTATTGTGGATGATTAATGTCGAGATTATTGTTTTTCCCAGAGTTCCAGGTATGACTCCTAAAGTTTTCCTCAGAAATATTTCCTTAATTATTACTTCGAAAGGAGTGAAGCCTGTGAAAACTGGGATTGCTTTAATCAGTGGGATTTGAATTAGAGACATAAGTATATGTATTGTTGAATAATTTCTGGTTTTTAAAAGAGAGAGAATGTAATCAGATGTATTATTTCTAACTAAAATCTGGGCAAAAAGTATGTTCTCAATGAAATGAATTGACTATACACCGTATTTGGTCTTGAAGAAGCCAACCAGATGATCAATGTGGAATAATGAATTAGATATCTGGGGATAATCAGGTTAATACCATGTTTTCTTTCTTTCTGTTTACTGTTTAATTGATCTCCTTGTCTTATCTCACTCTCCCTATTTTTCTTCACTTTGTGATCTAAGAAAGAGAAAGATTGTATATGATCCATATATCTAGTTGGGACAGTTTTCTTCTTATCTTGTATTAATGTGCAGTCACCTCTGTATTACTGTTTGCAAGTGACCCTTGTAAAATGAAAAATTATAAATAAATGATTTAAAAAGAAAATTTATATCATTAATAGCACTTAAAATTGTGATTGGTAAAAAAAAAATGAATTGGAAATACCCATAGGTTAGGCTTCCAATTTTCAATTCTAGTCTTTTGAAAGTTGTGTGGCAGACTAGGAAGACTTGGGCTTAGCTCCTGGCCCATGATGTTTGTGAGACTTTTATGGTGGATATGTGGAATGCCCTCCCGTAGGAGGTGGTGGAGATGAAAACGATAATGGAAATTCAAAGTGTGGGATAAACACAAAGGAATCCTTTTTAGAAGGAATGGATCCACGGAATCTTAGCAGAGATTGGGTGGCAACACTGGTAATTGGGAAACAAAACCAGTGTTGGGCAGACTTCTATGGTCTATGCCCTGATCGTGACTGAATAGATATGGATGGGCTTGAGTGTAAATTTTAAGGGGCTTCGACGTTAGCGTCAGAACTTTTAGTACAAGAACAGTGCTGGGCAGACTTCTACGGTCTGTGCCCTGAGAGTGGCAAGGACAAATCAAACTCTGGTATACATGATATTCCATTTTACCCCCTGAAATAAACAGTGACTTTTCCCAGGTCTAACTTAATAACAGTTTATGGACTTTTCCTCCAGGAATTTTTCTAAACCCACTATGCTACAGCATTTACCATATCCTCCATCACTGAGTTCCAAAGCTTAACTAAACAATGAAAAATATGTTCTCTAATTTGTTTTAAAAATATTACTTTAGTAACTCCATGGTGTGCCCCCCCCCCCCCCAGTCTTTGCACTTTTTGAAAGTATAACCAATTGATTTGTGTTTACCTATCCCACTCCATTCGTGTTTTATAGACCCCCCCCCCCCCCTATCATACCTTCATTCAGCTGTATCTTCTCCAAGCTGAGAGCCCTAACGTCTTTAGCCATTCCTCATATTAGAGTCATTCCATTCTTTTAATCATTTTGATTGAGCTTCTTTGAACCTTTTCTAATCAAAAATGCCCCTCTATGTCAACTGACTCATCTTTATCCACATGTTTATGTATCTCTTCAAAATGATATAGCAGATTGGTAAGCTAAGTCTTCTCCTGGCTAAATCCATGTTGACTCTCCTTCCATTGAACCATGTCTATCTATGTGTTCAGTCTTTTTGGAGCCCTTTTACTACAGGACGTTAAGCACTTGACACGTGGTTAGTGCACAGTAACAGGCTTCCACACAAATGCATTAAGGGTTTGTGCATTAGTGTGCCTGTTACCACATGTTAAACTGTGTGTTATTGCATTTTTCGGCAGAGAGTGCGTATGGAACATTAGCTAGCTAGCACGCTATACTTACTGTACGCTAACTGGTTAATACAGGAGAACAGTAACTGAGTGAAAGATAAACCACTGGATTCTATATATAGGTTACCCAAATTTGGGCATGGAGCCCAGATGTGCGCACAAACTAATTAGTCAGTTCAGTGCTAACAACCGATTATTGATGTTAATTGGCACTTAATTGACACTAATTTGGATTTACATGCCCTTTCCTAATGCTGCACTCCCAAATCCATGAGCCCACCTCGGGTCCCTCTAGCACACCCTCTGTACTGGCGAGGTGTTCTCACAACCTCTCCATTAAGGAACTCTCCCAAAATTCTCACCTGCAATCCAAATGGGGACAGGGCCATGGGATAGGCATGGGTGGGTCAGGGGCATTACAAATATTTAGGCGCAGTGTTTTAGAATACTGGGGTTGCGTGCCCAACTTGCATGCCAAGATTTACACCAAGTTTCAGCTGGTGTAAGTCCTCACGCCCAACTTTGGGCATGGAAATCTGCTCTGAGTGCTATTCTATAAAGAGCGCCCAGCGTAAAATTTTCCCAATGCATACATTTGAGCGCCATTTACTGAATCTGCCCAAACTGTTCAAATACAAGTTTTCTTCAGTAGAAACAAACTCCATTCTCTAATCCAGAGGTTTTCATCCAAGTCCTCGGGGTACACTCAGCCAGTCGGGGTTTTCAGGATATCCCATGAGATATGATGAAAACTCTGGCTGGGTGTGCCTTAAAGACTGGGCTGAAAACCCCTCTAATCACTGCGTCAAGCAGGCATAGCATAGATATCTATATACGAACCAATAAACCCAGTCCTGATCATCTTTGCAAAGTCTGACAACCCATTTCTATTCTCTATACACTAAGGGTAATGATGCCTTTAAATGCCTGAATCTAAAAGAAAATTTAAATTTGCTTAATATTGATACTTGAAAAATGGTCAACACAGCCTGTTTTTCTGGGGTTTGATGTTTATTTACCCAACGTAACTTCAAGTGAAATTAGTGCTTGTAAAAAGAGCAAATTCACAGAGAGCAAAATCTTCAAGTCATCCTCAAGCTACCAAGTTACCCATTCCAAGAGGAGACTTTTGGCCAGTCCTGATTTTAAACTTACATCCCAAAGCAGTGTAGTTTTTGTAGTCCATTATTCTATCCATTGAAATCAGTGCTGCAGGTTCCATAATTCACTAGGATGAGGTTAACAGAAATCCAGGACTGGCCAAAAAGTCTCCCTCCTGGAATGGGTAACTTGGCAGCTCTGCATCCTTGTAGGAGATTCAACACAGGCAACAGCAGTTCAAGTTTCTGCTGCTGTCCTGCTAACATGCCTGAGCCCTCCTCTGGAGGAACTAACTCTAGAACTGAGAAGGCAATTCAGCCTCCTTGCCTGTGAAATTTTCATTCTGTCTGCACGGACTTCCAGGAGTGGTGCCAATGTAGACAGATGTCTTCTGGGATCTGGATTATAAACAACCATTTTATTTTATGTAAGCCTCTGAATAACTTTTGATTGGTAATGATTTTGCTCACTGAGGACTTGCAGTTCAACAGAATGATGAGTACTTGTTTTTTATTGAATATCTCATGAATATCTTCTTTTATAACAGTTGCTATTCATCAAAATCAAAGTATTTCACACTTTTCACTCTCCACAAAACTCATGGAGTGAGTCAAATATAAGGAGGCCTCACAATAAAGAGGTTCTAGTCCCCCTTGAGCTTATAAAGAACTGGGGGGGGGTCAATATTCAAAGTGATTTAAACTGGCCAAAACGTGTTTCGGCCACAAAGGCCTGCTTCAGGGAGTCCATGTGAGTTGTAGTTGCATGGCTACACAGCGTTCTGCGAATATCAAAAGCAAAAATCCTAGTCAAGGTGCGCCACGATTCTGTTTGACAGCGCTCTTGCGATTGATACACTTTAACTAGGATTTTTGCTTTCGATATTTGCAGAACACTATGTAGCCATACAACTACGACTCACAGGGACTCCTGAAGCAGGCCTTTGCAGCTGAAACACGATTCATGTCGAGTCCGTTTTACTTTGAATAAAGCTTCTGATGTGAACTTTTTTAGTCCATTATAACATAACATAGTAAATGAAGGCAGATACAGACCTGTACGGTCCATCCAGTCCTGCCCAACAAGATAAACTCATTACATGGTCTGTGATACTTTATTTGTATACCCGAGTTTGATTTGTCCTTGCCTTTCTCAGGGCACAGACCATAGAACTCTGCCCAGCACTCTTCTTGTACTAAGTTCTGAGGCTAACGTCGAAGCCCTTTAAAATTAATATTCCAGCCCATTCCTATCTATTCAGTCATGATCAGGGCATAGACCGTAGAAGTCTGCCCAACACTGGTTTTGCTTCCCAATTACCAGTGTTGCCACCTAATCTCTCTGCTAAGATTCTGTGGATCCATTCCTTCTACACAGGATTCCTTTGTGTTTTTCCTATGCATTGGACCTTGTTTGTTCTGCATCATCCTTTGTGTCACCACCCGCTGTGTTTGGTCATCCGGGTGTATTTGTGCGGAGGACTCTTGTTTCTTCCGTGATTATCGTCAACTGGCCAAAAAACTGGTCATTTTCAGCAGCAAGGCTTGTGAGTTAGCCTCAACAGGATTCTGCACCATTCTAGGGACATGCTCGAGCAGTGGGCAAAACCTGAAGGTGTTTTGTGGTTTATCTTTTGTTACAGTCAGAAGTTTCAGGTTTAGTATTTTTTTTCAGACCTTCCAGCTTGGGTATGGAGAGCATGCAGAGACTTCTAAGTGGTTTGTGTTGTCCCCACCCCCAGCCCTGCATATTTTTTCAATAGTGGTGTGCTGTCACTTGAAAATGGCCATGAAATCATCAACATTTGGTGTTTTCTTTCTCATGTCATTTCAAATGAAATGATAAAATATTTGTTGCATTTTGTTTTGCAGTTTTAACGTGCATAAAATAATTGTAATATATGAAAACTGCAAACAAAATGAAACAAAAAATGTAAAACTCTGATAAAGTCCTTGAAACAAAAGGAAAAAAAAAAAGAAATTATGCCATGCTGAATTGCTTCGGTACCCATTTCTAATCCCAGGGCCAAAATATCCAAATCGTGCCTCTCCTCAAGGGCACTCTTAGATGTGGTGTTACTGACTTCTCTTGTTCTGACGTTTCTTTTCAACTTCAAGCATTTTTTTGGCATCAGTATGAAAGAAAAATGTAGCAAGTCAAAGATGCAACTTTGTACGGAAAAGCCTGTAATGACTAATGGCTAAGTCAATTTGAATGTATGAAATAGCATTTTGCTGTCCTGCCCTCTGACCTTAAATTTGCTTTCAAATTGTCCTGTCAATTTATTCTGTCTGTTTTCAGGTAATTACTCTCCTAATTCTTAAACAAACCTGAAGTGCCTGGATTCAAAGGGACCCGACTCTCACCGTACAGCAAGGGGTGAAACATATTTTTAAAAAGGGCATATTCCAGTGGGAATATACAAATGCATGTATGCACCTGTCTTCCTGTATAAAAATTATAAGGGAAACAGGTACATGATGCTGACATCTTATTAGCTGCAATGATTTGTCAGACATTTCATTATGTCCTATAAATGGTAAGGAGTTAACTGAGGTCCAAAGAAAATAGGCTGCTGGAAGATGTGTGCTTGGAGGCCAGTGCAGGCAAAGTTACACCACCTATCACAGGGGTGGGCAACCTCGGTCCTCGAGGGCCGCAACCCAGTCATGTTTTCAGGATTTCTTCAGTGAATATGCATGAGGTCTATTTGCATGTACTACCTCAATTGTATATAAATAGATCTCATGCATATTCTTTGGGAAATCCTGAAAACCCAACTGGGTTGCAGTCCTCATGAATCGAGGTTGCCACCTTGATCTATCAAAAGAGTTGTTGGTGTCTAAGCTGTGGGAGAACAGTGGAAACATATGGCATTTCCCAGATAGGAATTAAGGGCTGATGTCTGTAATGAATATGGAGGGAAGTTATCAACATGGGCTGTTATTAAGATGTATTATTGTACTATTAACCTAAGTTATTACTAACTAGCACTGGGGTTTACTAAGCTGCTAGCGTGGCTGGCTGTGCACTAGTTCCGACACAGCCCATTCAATTTGAATGGGCTGTGTCAGCTATGCCGCATGGAGACCCCTTGGTCTCATTACATAAAATGGGACTTGCGCTAAAATAGCATGACTTGTAGTAAAATGACACATTTTAACAGTAGCCAACACTGATAATGTCCCCCCTTAGTGTGAAGAGTTTCAGTCTCTGGTAACCAGAGCTGATATTGTGATGTCATAATATCTCATTCCACCAATGCTTAAGAGTCAACCTCATCAGTGATATCACAATGGCTTGACTGCCCTAAACTTGGCTCACTCTTATTCCATATAGCAGTGATTTTGATTTCTCAAGACACTTCTTTTTTTCTTTAATTAAGGGTGAAGTTATCAACATGGGCTACAGTTAAGATGTTCTATTTTACTGTTAAACCTCAGTTATTAGTAATTAGGTCTCATTGCATAAAATAGGACCTGTGCTAAAATAGTGCAAGTTAGTAGTAAAATAACACCCTTAGTGTGAAGAGTTTGTCTCTGGTAACCAGAGCTGATATTGTGATGTCATAATATCTCATTCCACCAATGCTTAAGTCAGCCTCATCAGTGATATCACAATGGCTTGATTGCCCTGTAGTCGGCTCACTTTTATTACATATAGCAGTGATTGTTTTTTCTAAATGTCTCTAGACAATTAGGATCCTGTTTACTAAGCGTGCTGTTGGCCAGTGGCGTAGGAAGGGGGGGTGGGAGGGCAGTCCGGCCCGGGTGCACGCCGCTGGGGGGTGTCGGCTCCGCTGGTTCCCCGCTCCCTCTGCCCCAGAACAGGTTACTTCCTGTTCTGGGGCAGAGAGAGCAGGGAACCAGCGGAGCCGACACAGCTCCCAACGATGTACACTCGGGGCGGACCGGCCCTCCCGCCCACTCCCTTTCCTACGCACGCAACAGGTAAGAATGCAATCCAGGGGGGGTGCGCCGCGCTGCACCCAGGGGGGGGGGGTGCGTAGCGGTGAACCGCCCTGGGTGGCAGCCGCCCTCGCTACGGCACTGCTGTTGGCATGCTAACTTTTAGTGTGCACTAATAATAGACACCCATTATATTCCTATAGGTGACTCTATCATTAGCATGCACTAATTTATAGTGCACGCTAAAACGTTTGCACACATACAGTGCAGCTTAGTAAACAGGGCTCTTATTCTTTAGGGGAGAAGTTATCAATGCAGGCTACCATTAAAATGTGTTATTTTAGTGTTAACTCCAGTTATTAATAACTACATCGCATTGCATAAAATGGGACATGTGCTAAAAAAGCACAAATTAGTAGTAAAATAACACATCTTAACTGTAGCCCACATTGATGATTATGCCCCTAAATCTGCAAAGAATAGAAGAGGAAAGGATTTGCTTATTCTATATTTTAATATGTAGGATTTTATTTATGTTTTTATAATGTTGTTTGATAAGGAAACTTAGGCTCATTTTCGAAAGAGAAGGACGCCCATCTTTCGACACAAATCGGAAGATGGGTGTCCTCCTCCCAGGGTCTTCCAAATCGGTATAATTGAAAGCCGATTTTGGACATCCCCAACTGCTTTCTGTCGCAGGAATGGCCAAAGTTCAAGGAGGTGTAGCGAAGGCGGGACTTGGTTATGGATGTCCTCGACCCATAATGGAAAAAAAAGGGCGTCCCTGATGACCACTTGGATGACTTTACCTAATCCTGTTTTTCTTACGACCAAGGCACAAAGAGGTGGCCGAAATGACCACCGGAGAGAATCGGGGATAACCTCCCTTTACTCCCCCAGTGGTAACTAACCCCCTCCCATCCTCAAAAAACATCTTTCAAAATATGTCGTGCCAGCCTCTATGCCAGCCTCAGATGTCATACTCAGGTCCATCACAGCAGTATGCAGGTCCCTGGAGCAGTTTTAGTGTGTGCAGTGCACTTCAGGCAGGCGGACCCAGGCCCATCCCCCTCCCTACCTGTTACGTTTGTGGAGGAAACAGCAAGCCCTCCAAAACCCACCAGAAACCCAATGTACCCACATCTAGGTGCCCCCTTCACCTGTAAGGGCTATGGTAGTGGTGTACAGTTGTGGGTAGTGGGTTTTAGGGGGGCTGGGGGGGGCTCAGCACACAAGGTAAGGGAGCTATATTCCAGGGAGCATTTTATGAAGTCCACTGCAGTACTCCCTAGGGTGCCCGGTTGGTGTCCTGGCATGTCAGGGGGACCATACACTACAAATGCTGGCTCCTCCCACGACCAAAGGGCTTGCATTTGGTCGTTTCTAAGATGGGTGTCCTTGGTTTCCATTATCGCCGAAAATCAGAAACGACCAAGTCTAGGGACGACCTAAATTTCATGATTTGGGCGTCTCCGACCGTATTATCAAAATGAAAGATGGATATCCATCTTGTTTCAATAATACGGGTTTCCCCGCCCCTCCATCAGGACGTTTTGGAAGGACATCCTCAACAAAACTTGGACGTCCCTTTCGATTATGCCCCTCCACAAATCTCAAAATATCATTAACTTGAAAGGTTAAAATGTGAGAATCATGAGGGTAGATAGTGGGCAACATGGTACTAGAGCAGTGATCCATTTTTCCGACTGGTTGGGCTTGGAGGTTCTCTTCCAATAATAAAGACAGCATTTTTGTACGCCAAGTTCACATTATTTTCTTACTTTCAAGATATAACCAGCTTTAACCATAAATGATCATTAGTCTGAAATGCCAAATTTTATTTATAAATCAAAAGAAAAAAAGCAGATCAAAAAAAGACAAAAAATAGAACAGGAGGGTAACAGAAGAAGTGGTTTATTACAAGTTACCCGACGTGGCCACGTTTCGCCCTCAGGCTGTGTCAGGGGTAAAAAAAACTAATAGGGGTAAAAAGCAAAGTGAACCCCTAAAAGTAGTCATACAACCACCTTACATAAGTGCTTCCCAAGCTTACTCAGCAAACTTCACAATGCTATGTTGACTGGCAGCATTTTGTCTGTTTTGTTTTTTTTGACTTTTTTGATCTGCTTTTTTTCTTTTTTTCTTTTGTTTTGCCATTTCTGTGGCAGATCTTTGCCCTTTTTTTTGTTTCTGTCGGCAAATTTTATTTATATACTAGTAAAAAAGGCCTGTTTCTTAACACAATGAAATGGGTGCTAGCAAGGTATTTGTTTTCTGCCATTAATGTCTGACGGCACCCAGAAACAAATGTAACTGTCAGATTCGGGTGGGGTTTTTTTGTTTGCGAGAGGAACTGAGTGAGTGACACAGCTCGAGGGGCGGAGCAGCGCGAGCATCTTTGTTTTGACCAGCTGTGCTCCGAGGGCGGGTTTAGCGAGTGGAGGGCTCAGAGGTCGGAAGGGCTCCAATGGCGGGGCTTTGTCAGCGAGGGGCGGGAGTGCAGAAGAGCGGGAGCAACTTTGTGGTGATCAGCTGTGCTCCGAGGGCGGGGCTAGCGAGTGGAGGGCGGAGCTATTACAAAGGCGACGAACACTTCAGGGCTTCAGGCTTCACTGCATTGCTGGCAGCTTCAGAACATTGGATGTGCTTTTTATTAGGTAGGATATTCATGCATGGTTGTTGGGTTCACACAGATGACACCACAGAGTTTGCAAAAGGTGAACGAAAAAATCGAATGCACTCCCTAAAGTAGTGTCACCTATTTTTTTTCTTTTCTCCCCACAGCTCTTTATCTTATTTTTCTTACATTTTCCTCTCTACTTATTTCTTCTTCTCCTTTCTGTTCATCTTGCCTCTTCCACATCTTTCCTTCATTTTCTCCTGTTGCTCTTCCTTTTCATGAACTTTCTGCCTCTGTTTTCTTCTCATTGTGTGTCCTCCCCCTCTCTCCATTTTCTGATCCCACTTGGTTAGCTTAAAAAGCATCTGTCACCTGCATGAATGGATTACTGGAGGGTGCTACAGATTGCTTGCAATGGAATTCTCTCAAAGAAACCAAACGGGCCCAAGTAATAATTGTGTTGTATGTTACCTAACAGTGATTTCTTTCTTCTTCTTTGCAAAACAAAGCCAAAAAATCCAGTAAAAGTATGCTATAATTTTTGTCAGCCCTCAGGTATCTGGACATCATAACCAATAGCTTTTTTTCTCTACATTTCATTTCAGGATGGAATGGGAAATCTGAGAATCACCGAGAAGGGTCTAAGATTAGAAGGAGATTCTGAATTTTTGAAACCTCTCTATGCCAAAGAAATCCGGTCCAGACCAGTAAGTTCTTGAAAGGGCAGGAAATGATTTTCATTTCTGTGGTTTGCACTTAGGGCTTGAAAATATTGTGCCAAAACCAATTGCAGCCTACCCTGCCAGGCATAATAGATGATACTAGATTATCCAGTCTACCCAACCCCATCTCTCTGTGTGAAAACAACTCTCAGTCATGAAAGATGGGTAGTGGAAATGCTGATGATGTGTAGAGGTCATAAAATGAGTCAGATGTGCAAAACTGATCCTGGGTTTGTGCAAGTGTTTCTGGAGGAGATTATATCTGATCATCCTAACACCAAAACTTTATCATCAATTAAATTGTTCAGTCATCAGTAGGGCTGAGAGAGTGCTTATACCTAGAAATGATCTAGTTAGTTTTGCTTCCAAATCTAAGGCCTCAGTAAAAACTATGTAATTTCATTAGAGAGATTCTTAGAAGTATCTAAATTTGTGAAAGGTAATTCGATATTCTAGGCACCTGCATTTACATGCATTATTGTACATCCATGAAAATGAGTGCAATTCTGTACTGGTGCACCTAAGTTAAATAGCACATAAATGCAAGGGCATGTACACATGGGTGTGGCATGGGTGGGACATGGCTGTGGCTCCTGCTTATGTGCACAACTTACAGCATACTGTAACTCACACATGTCCCTTCTCTATGGCGTGATATGTGCTGATACTCAGTTATGGTAATATTCTATAATGGAACCCGGGGTGCCATTACAGAATAAGATTCTATCTCACAACCTTGAGACTCCTAAGTGGAGGTGCCTAGTGGTAGAATTGTCCCTTAGAGAGCAAGTTTATAAAGTTTTTTTTCCGTGTGTAAAGGCTGTTTTACATGAGGAAAATTCCTTTTATAAAAATACGTTATCTCCCGGTTTCTATATAGATCGTCCAAATTCTATAAAAGGTGTTCTGCCCGGAGCGTCCTTTATAGAATAGATTTTTCCCAGCGCCTAATTTTGTGTGCCATTTACTGAATCTGGTCCTATGTACACACATAAGTACGTACAGTACATGTACTTAGGCTTGCTTCATGCTTTGGTCAGAATGCCTGTAATACCTGAGGCTGTCATAGAGCCTGTTATTCTTTTCTAGTTTCACTTTCAGGGGAGAGGGAGGGGGACAGTAACCACTGGGGAATTACAGAGGAGTCATGCCTTAAGCTAGTAGTTCCCAAACTTTCTCGGGTCATAGCGCCCCAGGCTACACATTTCTTCTCGTCTCCCCCTGCCCCGCCCAGCCCCACCACACCCCCAACAGCTTTGAGTCCTATCTTTGCTGGCACGGATGCCCAGGCTTCACTAGCTGAAGAGGTCCACTGCCCGAGGTCCAAGCTCCATGCTGCATGCACAAGCAACTCAGTAGCATGCTTCAGCCACGTACACATGCATTCCCATGCACGCCCTCCTTCTCTCCCCCTTCCATCCAGCATCTACCCTCCTTCTCTCTCCCTTTCCATCTAGTGTCTGCCCTCCTCTCCTCCTTTCATCCAGAGTCTGTTGTCCTTCTCTTGCCACTTTCATACAGCCTCTGTCCT
Organism: Microcaecilia unicolor; assembly: GCF_901765095.1. Taxonomy (NCBI): domain Eukaryota; kingdom Metazoa; phylum Chordata; class Amphibia; order Gymnophiona; family Siphonopidae; genus Microcaecilia; species Microcaecilia unicolor. The sequence goes on from NC_044038.1 coordinate 161,103,679, forward strand.
ATCTCCCTATTCCATTCAACTTCTGCCCTCCTTTTCTCCCTACTTTCATCCAGCTTCTGCCCTCCTTCCCTCCCCCTTTCATCCAGCATCTGCCCTCCTCCTCTCTCACCACTTTCATCCAGCCTCTGCCCTCTCTTTCCCTTCCATCCAGCATTTACCCTCCCTCTTCCCTACTTTCATCCAACCTCTGCCCTCCCTCCATAGGCGCCCAGTATAAGAGGCTTGGGAATGCTAAGCTTCCCCAGCCACAAGCCAACCCAACATGCCTCTGCTGCCTCCCCAAGGTATCCGGAGTACCATGCAGCACAGGATCAGCACATTAGCACAATAACAGAAAGAAAGAGTAAGAGCGGGAACTTGGTGAGCCCATAGGAAGTAAAGCAGCATAGCTGTAGCCTGCGGGACCTGACCTTCCATTGTTTCTGCACATTCGCCAGCGTGAGCGCGGTGAAAGATGCTCCCCCCCCCCTAACTCACACTACTGCCAAAATCACCTAGCTACTACCAGTAGTAGTCTCCACTAGCGATTACAGCAGGCCTGCCTCAAGGACTCTGCCTTCGCCAATGACGCGTTCTACATCCGTTTCCTGCTTCCGCGAACGCGGGACATGTCACAGGGAAAAGTCCGAGTTCACGAGGCAGGGCTGCTGTGGTCTCTAAAGTGCAGACCACTACCTGCAGCACTGCACGCCACAGAAGAAAGACTAAGGCAAGTGTCCGACTGCTTCTGAGGGGGAGGAGTACTAATGGAGAGACTAGAACCAGGAGGGAGGGAAGGAAGGAGTGTGACTTAGAGGAAGAGACTAGAGGGGGGTGGCAGAAGAGAGCTTGCTTGCTGAATCTTTGGGGGAGAGAGAGATGAGGACTTCAGCTCTCTCACAAAGGTTCAGCTTGAACCTTTGGGAGAGAAACAGAGCTGAAAGTGCTGCTCTGGTAGTCCTGGGTGGGGTAGGGAAGGAGGGCAGGCAGGCAGGAGGAAGAAAATATGTAAGACCTGGAGGGGGAGACAAGTTATAGATGTTGACTGGGGGGGGGGGGGTGGAGGGGGAAAGAGAGCTTGCTGAACCTGCGGGGGAGAGCTGATATTCAGCCATGGTGGTAATATTTGATTTAAACACTAGTTGCCATGGTCAAATAATACCTGAATATTCAGTGCCAATATGTGGTTATTTGATGGCTTAGCACTGAATATCTGGGTATATCGGGCAGTGCTGGGGGCTAAACATAAAAAGCAATGCATACTCAAATAGTGCCACTCAAAATCAACTATTTATTTACGTTTTTTTCTGTTGTCAGACAATTATGGATATAGGCCCCATTCCTGCCCCCTTTAGCCTCCCCAAACAGCAGGGCCACCGACCGCCTATGCCTCCCTCTCTCTCCACTTTCATCCAGTCTCTGCCCTCTCTCATGCTCCCCTTTCCATCCAGCCTAAACCCCCTCTCTGTTTCTCCCCCAATCCAGCATCTGCCTCCTCTTTGTTCCCACTCCCTCCCCCCCCCCCCCCCCACACACACATCCCTGCACCGCTGCTTTTCTAGATGTGCAGCAGCAGCAAAACAAGCTCAGCCACGCAGAACCAGACTCTCCGTATATGCAGCTGCTGGCTGTGCCCCGGAACAGGAAGTGATATTCAAAGGGGCAGAATTATCAGCTATGCGTATGAAGAGTCTGGCACCTAGAGAAGCAGCAGTGGCAGCGGCAGGGACAGGTGTGGGGGGGGGGAGTGGGGAGAGAGAGGAGGAGGCAGACGCTGGATTGGGGGGAGCAGTAGCGGTTCATGTTTCGGCAGGAAGGAGGTCGGGTTTTGCTGCGGCACCCCTGTGAGTTTGCTGCGGCACACCAGGGTCAGTGATCAGCTTCTCAATCAGACCACCTTTTTTTATCCTGGATGTGATTGAAACAGGTCTAACTTAGGTCATCCTAAATCCGTTTCTTTCTGTTTGATTATCACTGCTTTTGGGCTCTCCTTAGTCCCACCCAAAACATGTCTCCTACACGACCCCTTGTTATTTGGATGAACTGCAATGTTGGGCGCGTTTTTTCTGCCTTTCCAAAATTGCCATTTGGATGTTTTGGGCAGTTAGATGTTTTGGGGGCATTTTGAGATGCCTATGTACTTTGAAAATGAGCTCCATAGGCTCCTATTTCCAGCCTGTTTTATAAAGGTATCTATGTGTCTTCAAGTTCCATGTTTATTTGGAATTTACTATCTTGCTGAACAGACAACCCATCTGGCCAGCTTACAGGCTAAAATAGGTAAGTATAGATACTAATAAGATAAGATAAGATAAGATAAGATGAAAGGTGGGAACTACAATATTAAAATAGGATAATGGTGAGAGTGGGGGAAGAAGCACAAAAGCTTACAATTTTGTAACCAAGGTCCCACATCCAGGAGCTGCAGGTGAAACGTTCATGGCTAGTGAGGACTAATGGAAAGCATCTTTAAAAAGACATTTCTTAAGATCAACCTTAAATTGATCAAGGGAGGGTTGCATTCTTAGATGAGTAGGCAGCAAATGCCATAGTTCAGGAGTTTGAACAGAGAAGATGGAGCATCTAGAATTCTTATAAACTATTTCTCTGAAATTGGGAAGAACTATATGGTTTTGTTGAGCCAACTGAAGTGCCCTAGAAGGGTGATAAGGCATCAGAAGTCGTGAAAGATAAGCCGCTGCTCCAGATCTTATAAAACTGTTTTCTGTTTTGCTTGTAGAAGTATGTCATACAGAATTGGATCCCAACGTCATCTACAGAGTAATCCCATATAATAATTCTCACCTCCAACGTTGTTCTGACTTGCCTGGGACCATGGCTCATTCTGAGTTGGTCTGCTAGGCTCTGTAGATCAGGCTGACATCACCGTAGCCATTATGATGTCAACTTCAGAACCCGGGGGGAAAAAAACATGCCTCACAGCTGATCCATGTCCAGAGGAGGGTCGCTGGACATGGGTGGCTGGAGGGGGGGCAGGGGAGAGAGGAGGGTCGCTGGACATGAGTGGCTGGAGGGGGAGCAGGGGAGAGAGGAGGGTCGCTGGACATGGGTGGCTGGAGGGGGGCAGGGGGGAGAGGAGGGTCGCTGGACTTGAGTGGCTGGAGGGGGAGCAGGGGAGAGAGGAGGATCGCTGGACATGGGCCTTTTTTACTAGTCATTAATAATCTTTCTTTAATGAATATATAAATTGTTTTAAAGCAGAAGAATATTTTCAAACATTAAAGCCAGTTGTACATGCACTTTGAAGATTGCTCTAGCAAACATAGGGGCTCTTTTACTAAGCTGCGTAACTGTCTACGTGTGCCCAAAGTGCGCCAAAATAGAGCTACTTCCCGGCTACCATGTGGCTCTTGCAGTAATTTCATTTTTGGTGCATGTCCAATACGCGCATCTGAAAAAAATGTTTTTTTTTCTGGCGCGCATCTGTTATGTGCGCCAAGTGGCATGTGACGCACTTAGGTCATTACTGCCCGGTTACCACGTGAGACTTTATCACTAGGTCAATGGCTGGGGTTAAGGTCTCAGACCCAAAATGGATGCTCGCCAATTTTGCCGCACGTCTGTTTCCGGCAAAAATTTTAAAAAGGCATTTTTTGCAGGCGTGCTGAAAAGTGGACCTGCAAGCACCCAAAACACACGCCTACACTAGCGCAGCCCATTTTTCAGCATGCCTTAGTAAAAGGTAGATGCTGTCATGTTTGGGCTTGCTGGAAATGAAGATTACTTCGTACGCAGAAGAAGGCATAATATTTATTATTAGCAGTATCTGGTCATGCTCTTTTAAAATGAGATATAAAACAATGATGTTTCAGACACAGAGTACAAGATAAAAAGGAGAGTAGAATTTGAAGCTTCGTCTCCTAGCTGCTTGCCTCAAAATGTAAGGATCTTTTATCATCCAAAAACATTTGCAGTGTAATTCCTTTGTGTTAAAACAGTTGAAGCAAAGATTGCTAAAACAGTTCACCTGGATTGCTCTGTCCCTGGCCATAATTAGGGTTGGAGGTAAACTGGTTGCTTTGAAGATGATGGCAAACAAGTGCTTAGAGAATTCTGTATTAATAGTGCATCAACTCCACATGTCTTCTGTGTTGTTGGTATTGGGATTTGTGGAGTAATCAATAACTAGTTCGATACTGTCTGCAATTATCCTATTGAAGCTTTTTGCACAGCCCAAACATCTTAATGTATAAGTTTCCTTGTAGAATGTAAGGGGCTGTTTTACAAAGCAGCAGTAAGCCAGAACTGCCGCCAGCCCAACGCAGATACCAGTGGTATTTCTACCCCCAGCGTGCTACATTTCCACAGGGTGGTAATCAGGCAATGCCGTGCAGTGCCCATTTACCGCTAGGTTAATGCAGGAGTCCTTACCGCCACCTCAATTGTGGTGGTAAATGCAACCCTCATATGGCCACGTGGTAAATGCAATCTTACCACATGACCATTTCTTTTTCTTTTTCTTTTTGCTTTTTTACCCACTGCAGTAAAAAGGGCCTCAATGCATGGCAAAAATGGCCGCCACCACTAGCACATTGCCCCTTTTACCGCAGCTTAGTAAAAGGGCCCCTTCAACAGCAACTCCATTACTTTTCTTACCACCGACATGAGGCTTACCGGCCTGTAGTTCTCACTTCTTCCCTGTCCCCGCTTTTGTGAAGAGGGACAACTTCCGCTCATCGCCAATCCTGTGGAATCTCTCCCATTTCTAAAGATCTATTAAATCCTTAAGAGGTCCTGCCAGGATTTCTCTGTGTTCCCTCAGTTTCCTGGGATGTATCCCATCTAGCCCCATATGGAGTGATGATCACTATTGCCTAAGTGGGCACCCACTTGGAAACACTTCCTCCATTTGTGAACACTAATCCAGCGTTGACCCTTCCCTCATGGGATTGGTCACCATTTGTCTTAGGAAAGCACTTTGACAGGTATTCACGATCTCTCTGCTTCTTTCCAATTCTGCCGACGGGATGTTCCAATCCACATCAGGCAAGTTGCAATCTCCCATCAACAGCGCCTCCACTTTCATTCCAAACCTATGGATATCTTTGATCAGATCTTTGTCCAGCTTCTCCATTTGTGCCAGAGGTCTGTAGATAACAGCCATGTGGATACAGGTTCTATCTTCTCTTTCCAGAAGAACCCATATAGCTTCTTCCTTTCCGCAGGTCCCCTGAAGGAATTTAAAATTATGGGATTGATATTCAAAGCAATTTAACTAGCCAGGAGGGGCCTACAAGAAGCATGGTGGTTGGGGGGGGAGTTGGGATGGGGCAGATGCTCTTGGGAGAAGATCTTTGGGAGGGGGGATTCTTCCAGGTAGTCTCTTTGGGGGGGGCCTTGGAAGAGAGTTTTTAAGGTGCCTCTTTAGGAAGGAGGGTGCTCTGGAGGGAGTTTCAGGAGGGGTTGGATGATCTTGGGGGGCTTTATGGAGGGGGTGATTCTTCTAGGGGGCTCTTCAGGAGGGGGAATGCTTGGAGGGTTCCAGAGAGGGGGGCTCTTCAGGAGGGGGATGCTTGGGGGGTTCTGGAGAGGTGGATGCATTTGAAGGAGTCTTCCGGAGAGGGGGTTCTTTTGGGGAGGCTCTTTGGGAAAGCATTGCTCTTGGGGAAGGGCTTTGGGAAGGGTAGATGCTCTTTGCAAGGGGCTTTAGGAGGGGGATTGGCACCCCCCCCCCCCCAGCTCACTGCTTGATTAGATAACGTTTGCTTTCCTAACTTTATGTTGTTTGCAGAATATTGCCGCTATCTGGTTTAACTACCTGGATAGTGCCATCATGGTGGTCAGAGGGGGTATTCAGCAGCAATGTCTGGGCAACTATTAAAAATGCAAGTAACAGCAATTTAAATTTTTAATTAGGTGATTTAATGCTGATTGAAATTTTTGATTATACTACAAGTGTTATATAGATAGATAGATGTACCAAAATTTGCCCTCTGTAATTTTGTTGTCACTCTATTCATTGCTATTTGTACATATCAAATATATATTGTCTAAATATAACAAAAGGTATTACACATGTATTTTGCTGACATTTCTTTCTGCCTGATGAAAGACAATAATAGATCAAGAAATAAACCCTGACTATCCTAAGGATTTTAACTCACTCTGCCATGCCCCAGCCCTGCCCACTTTAATCTCCCCCAAATAAGCTGAGTCACTGGCTGCTTGTAGCCCTAGACACTATAAATAATATGTACCCACTCCTGGTGTAAACCAGTGCATTGTGGGACCAGCTACACTAATGAGCCTCACTGAAGTTAGAGCTCTCATTGGCATGGATGCTGGCCAAGAGTGTCCCTGATCAGGGCAATTAACTTTCACTGTAATGAATGTGAAAGATGGCCAGGCCCAGTCCTCAGAGCCAGTCTTAACCCTTTACTGATCCCAGGTCTAAATGCACTTTGTGGGAAGGGAGAGGGAAAGATGGGGGCTTGTGCTAGGATGGTAGGAATTTTTTTTTTTTTGTAATCGATTGCTAACAGCAGGGATTTGCTGGAATGATGGAAGGGAGGGGAGAGGTGAAGTGGAAACCAGCGCACTCAGTATGGAGCTTAGCTGCCATTGTGCTGGTGCCCCACCTGCCCCTCCCTCTGTCCTGATGTTGTTGATAGTCAGTGGGGCAGGCTTCTACTGCCGCAAGGGTAGGTAGTGAGAGGGTTTTGTTGCAGCAAGTGGGGTACCTGAGTTAATGAGATTGTAAAGGTAAAGAGTGTCATACTGACATTAAGCAGGGGCTGGATCAAATTGCAATGATTATGACACTGGCGGGTGCCAAGCTCAACACTGGTAATCTGCAGCTAGTAATATGGCATATATTATGAATGGGAGGTTTATGGATCTACCTCATTGGGTATCAGGTAGCCACTAGCTAATAATATGAGGGTGGCCGACTTGTGGCTGGATAATCATGTTCTGTATTAATTACCATGGGTTAGTTTGTGTTTTCTATGAAGCTGCAGCCAGATTTCTATCATATGCTCTCTCACATCTTGTGTTTTGGAGGGTGCAATGGGGATGGGGTGGGAGGGTGTTGTGGTTCTGGATGTGTGATTCGATGGAAGTAGCAGGGCAGGGGTGGATGGTGGGGAAGAGAATTGGTGGGTTGCACAGGAGGGCCAGGTACCAGTTACCCGGATTATGATTCCTGAAGAGATTGCTGCTCAGACGACATTTTCCTCTCTGATGCTCTGATGCTGCACCTCAGGGAGTGGGTGCCTGTGTCCAGCACTACTTATCAGCACTGTGCAGTCCTGTCACATGATCTTTCATGACTATAATGGGACTAGCCCTAGTTCTGTACAGTAAAGGTATTACCTGGGGACACACTTGCCCCCTTTATGCTTTTGCTGAGCATTGCTCTAAACAAAATGCTGAAGTGAGACACACTGGTGCTGACACAGGCAGCTTTTAAGGAATGCATTTCAAACTGCTGAAAGCTTTTACCTTCCTCTAATGTGCCGTGGGTGTGAAAGTATTTTATGGAATAATCTGTATTGTACTATCCGTGCTAAGGATGTAAATTGCACAGAGCACTTCAGCGAGATTGTTTCATGGACTGTCAAAGAATGATCATATTTCGCTTATATTGAAGAAGCCCCACTGGTTTCCAGTTGGCTGGTGTACTCAGTTTAAAGTGCTGATGTTCAAGTCATTTCAATTTAGGTCTTATATACCGCTAATATCCCCTGTTTAGGGTTCAGTGTAGTTTACATCATTAGTGGAACAGCAGTTACAACAATAGAAGGACATTTGGTGAATACAATCTTATTGGTTAGATATTTTTGTTATAAAGCGTTATACTGTGTGATTGTTATCGGAGTTACATTTGATAGTTCTAAAAGTCCATTGGGGGAACAATGATCAGAGATTGTTATATAGCAGTCTTTGGGAAGAAGAAAGATTTTAGCTTCTTTCGGAAACTGAGGTAATTTTTAAAGCTTTGTACAGTGATGCTCCCCTTGCTCTGCCTCTGGCTTTCTCATTGAGGATCTGTCAGCCAGCATGTTCCTTGAGATCCGCCGATAAGATGTTTTTAGATGTTCCAGCTTTCAGGCAGCTTAGACTTGATGCTTATCAATCTTCTATTGTGTATGTTGATGGAGCCGGACTATGGAATACACTACCATCAAATTTAAGAGGTTCACAGCCACCCCTACAGTTTAGGAAACATTTGAAAACTTATTCATTTGCGTAGGCCTTTAATTAATTTTCATAGTCATGATGGGTTTAGGATTGTAGCTCTTGCTGTACAGGCATTTTTATGTTTGTTGGTTTTAGTTGTGTTATTTTGATATTATGTATGTTTTTATATTGTACCCTGCTTAGGGCTCTGTTTACTAAGGTGGGCTAGCGTTTTTAGTGCGTGCATAAAATTAGGGTGCGCTAACTGTGTAGGCACCCATAGGAATATTGTGGGTGACTACACAGTTAGCGTGTGCTAAAAGCTCTAACGCGGCTTAGTAACCTTAGAGTGGTAGGATAAATGTGTAATACATTTTTTCAATAAATAAATGGCATTAAAAAGGAGGGGTTGCACAGAAAACATTTTCATTTTGATTGTCTTGTTTTTTTGGTATGTAAATGGAGCAGAAACAACTCCCATACGTTCAGTGCGGCCACCACAAAACAGTGCTGTTAAATGTGTATAATTTTGATACTGTTTCACAGTAGTTCTGTTATTAGGTTTCAATTTACTGTTTTCAAGTTTACCTCATTTATTGTATTTATGTTTATTCTTGGTAATTTTACTATTGTTATGCTCTTAACAAAATTGTAAGTTTTATGTTAAACTGTACCTGCTGTACACCGTCTTCAGTGAATCTCTTCATAAAGGTGGTTAATAAATATCAAACAATCAATAAATAAAAGCGGTGTCTCTAAGAGGGAAATAGACATGTAAAATTCTGCCCCGTCTACATCCTGCCTAATTCATGCCCCCTTTATATCTAATCATGGATAGGACGTACATGGGTAAGTACAGGCCTGTCTAAAATGGGGTTTTACATGTCATGCTTTATACATGTATAAGTCCTGGTATTTAGCCATATGTGCTTATAGAGTGCAGGCCTAAGCCCTGGCACTAAATTGATTTAATGCATGTTAACCTACAAAGTAACATGTATAAAGTAGACTAATGTGCATTAAAAAGTTCTAACGTGTGTTAAGAAAAATTTTAATAGGCTAAAATTTGTGAAAAAATTCTGAAAACGAGCTTGAAAGTCTGATGCCTGTGCAAATCCCTAGTATTTTATTAAAAAAAAAAAAAAAACTTCAGTACAAACTTTGGTTAAATCCTCCAGCATAAGATCCACAGCTTAAATTCTTCAGGGATGAAAGGAAGAACATTTATTTTATTGTCTACAGGCCGATACAAAAGAGACCATATAGAACGATCTTACTGAGAACTGACCTCCTGAAATGCGGTTCTTATGCTCGGTGATTTGCCTTCTTTTTTGGAAGAAAAGCAAAAGGGATCTAAGGGTACTTTACAACCTCCTTTATATAAAGAAATATTTTGAACATTTTTTATACTGCTGTGTTTTATGAGGTTCCCATGCTCAGGGCTGGGAAAGCCGTGTACGTATGGACCAAATGTACACTGTAAAGCAGATTATCTAAGATCAAAGAGGGAGAATAAAAGGTTAAGCAGGTGTCTTTTTCAAGCCTATTTGATACAGAAATGTAGAATGTCAGTGGATGTGGCCCAAGACATGTTTACTTTTAAGATACAATAACTTACACCAGCCCTATAGCTAGTATAAATGCCTGTCCCTAGATCAGGGCCGCCAAGAGACTGAACCGCCGCTGCCCCCCCCCCCCCCAGATCGCTGCCGCAAAATACCTTGTTGGCTGGCGGGGATCCCAAGGCCCCACCAGCAGAAGATGTGTTCCTCCAGCGCTGCTCTTCTGCCGATTGCCTGCCCCTGCGGCTGCTTTTTCTCTCAGTGCACAGTCGGTTTCAAAACCGACCATGCGCCCTGAGAGGAAACGCAGCCCCTCAGCTAGGCAGAAGAGCAGCACTGGAGTTGCTCCTTCAGGTCCTCCCCAGCCTCCAAGAGGGGCCTGGCTGTGGTGCCGGAGTTTTCTCTCTCCTGCTCCTGTTGGGACGTGATGACTTGGGTCCCGGTAGGAGCAGGAGACAGAGAGAGAGACCCCGGCACCCAGGGAATTTTGCCCCCCCTGCTCCCCTGGCCTAGATGTTAACCAGAAACTGTGGAAATTATAGTCTTCTAAATTTTATGAGCACATTTGCCGTGCTCTGAACAAACTCCGCCCATGTGCCCATCTACCATCAAAGTACACACCATCAAAACACAATGTGTACATTTTCAGTGGTCAGTGCTCTATAAGAAATCATTTACATACGTAAGTGACCACTTAAGCATGGAAATGACTAGAATACTGCCATTTGCATATATTCTTGCCACCTAAAATTAAGTGGATCCTTATAGCAGAGCTTCTGAATCCTCTGCTGGAGCCACACCTAGCAAATTCAGGTTTTCAGGATTACCGTGATGAATATGTATGAGACAGATTTGTATGCAAAAGGTATCCAGTATATTCAGATGTATTTCATGCATATTCATTGTGGTATTCCTGAAAGCCCAAATGGCACACCTAGCTAGGAGAAGGTTGAGAAACACTACCTTATAAAATTACTCATATCATGTCCTATATACACCATTATGTTTTTCTAAATAACCCTTCCTCCTCCCCCAGTTCTTTGATTCATTCTAACTGACCTCCATCCATTGGTTATCGGTTACATAGCAATGGTATCTAATTTCCCTTTCCTTTTTTTTTTTTTAAATCACCTTAACATTTGTATTATAGTTGGTGTACCTAGTAAATAAACCTAAAGCTAAACCTATAATCTCAATCCCTCAGACTTACTGCTGGTGCTAGCCTTTTCCCATGCTATGTGAGTGGAATCAACGCGTTGTCGTGTTTCTTTGGACTGATCTTGGTATAGTTGCCTTGTGCCATACCTTTACACATCTTTTGTGAAACAACAGTTATTACCCCTACAGTTACTCTGACTCCTGAAGCAGGCACTTCTTTGCCAAAACACTGGACCATGTCTGGTCCATTGTATCTGGTCTTTTAAAATAAATATATATTTTTTACTATCTGTCTCTGAAGTCTTGCCTGGTTTAGTTGCCCTGCATCTCTTCCCTATTCCTTTGGACTTTCTGACCCCTTGCAGGGAACCCTTCCTTGATTTGTCGAGTGTTTCAGTAGTCACTTCTTTGCCAAAACATGGGACAGTGTTGGGTCCATTGTATTTGGTCTTTTTAAATAAATATATGTTTTTTACTATCTACCTCTGAAGTCTCACCTGATTTGGTTGTCTTGCATCCCTTTCCTACTCCTTTGGATTTCCTGACCCCTTCATAGCATAGGAACCAACTCTGTGGGTGCTGTGGGTGCTTGAGCACCCCCAATATTGAGAAAATTCCTTGTATGTGTCCAGGGAGGGGTTATTTCCACTGGGCTTAGCACCCCCAGTAATTTTGAAAAGTTGGCTCCTATGCTTCATAGGGAACCCTTCCTTGATTCATCAAGTCTTAAGGCTTGCATAATGCAAGTATGCATTTTTGCCTCTAAGAGAGTAATAATAACCCACTAATGCTACAAAACCAGGAGTTTCTGAACGTTTGAGATCAGGACCATATTTCAGCCATGCAACATTCAGTGAGCTTTTTCCATATGAATTGATTTTCCATGCGTACTGAATGGAGGAAAGTCCCTTTTTTCGAATAAGACCCAGTGCGTCAAGTTCTCCAAGACAATTCCACATGAAAAATGAGAGAAATGTGAAGTTCTCCAAAAAGAGAAAGGAGCATATTGCATCTCCCAGTTGAACATATTGTACACAAAGCATTATTCTCGCTGCCACTTGCATGGGAACATGAGCATCGTGCTGTCTTTAATTAAGAAGTTAACTGGACCATGACGCATTGCCTGACTAAATGCAAAGTGATTTGTACTGAGTCGAAGGGACACATTATGCCTCTTTCCATTGTCTTCCCTTGCACATAAATTATGGAGATTATTTTTGGAAAAACTGGATGGGTCATCTAGCAATCCACCTGCAACTCAAGCTCCTTGCCATTCTCAAAACAGAACTTGTCTTTTAAATGTGGTAGTCTATTGTGTGTCACCATCTGCTGCTTACGGATTATTATTTTTTTTATCAAAGCAAACAAACAAACTTTGTCTGGAAGTTGCAGTGCAACAGTACATTTTGTGCTTTGGGACCACTGGATGACAGCGATAACGTCTTTGCTGTTTCCAATCTGCACAACTCATTGGGGACCAGATTATTTAAGTATCTAAAATAAGATTCCACACTTGTTTTCAGAGAAGCAGTGAATATGTAGCCTCTACATGATTTCTGTGGATTAAGTGCAGAGCCCTTTCGAAGACACTGTGCTATTCTTAGCAAATCCAAGGTGATGGGTAACCCAGAGAGAAGAAGCATGAGCCTGGCGCATGTTCACTCGTGTTTTCCAAGCAACTGAACAAAAGAAGTTGCTTAATAGCAAAGATAAAGTCTCCAGTTTGTTTGGATGAGTCACTTCATGGAAAAGGACATAGAGTGGTTGTAAAGGAGACTTTGCAATGTGAAAATAAACTAATTTAGTGTAAAATCTAATTTCAGATTCTGATTAATTTAAAAGTGAATAACAGATTTAGTAGTGAATTTTAGAAGCCTTTACGCGTCTTTTGTACATATAAAAAGTGTCTTTATCCATATAAATCAGCATATTTGTATAAGTAATGATTTTGCAAAAGACACTACTTATACATACATCAGTGGTTTCCAAACCTGGGCCTAGAGGCACCAGAGCCAGTCAGGTTTTCAGGGTACCCACAATAAATATTCATGAAAGAGATTTGCATGCAGTGGAGGCAGTGCATGCAAATTTGTCTCAAGCATATTCATTGTGGATATCCTGAAAACCCGATGGGACTGGGTTGGGAATGGCTATTGTATAACCACACATACGCACCTAAGTTGAATGTAGCCAAAACTCAGATTTTGTGGCTAACAAGGTCGGGAGAGTCCTTTCCCTGGCTTTAATCTGGATTCTATTTTTGTCCCTGTCTCTGTTTCTATTCGTACTTTGGGAGTAATTTTGGATACTGCATTGTCATTTAAACCATATGTTGCTTCACTTGTTAAGCTAGGAGTCCTTTTACGAAGGTGCACTGAAAAATGACCTGCGCTAGTGTAGGCGTGGATGTTGGGCACACGCAGATTCATTTTTCAGCGCACCTGTAAAAAATGCCTTTTTAACATTTTTGCCGAAAATGGACGTATGGCAAAATCAAAATTGGTGCTTGTCCATTTTGAGTCTGAGACCTTACTACCAGCCATTGACTTAGTGGTAAGGTCTCACACGTTAACCGGGTAGTAAGGACCTACGTGCATAGAAACCTTTTTTGGATGTGCGTAGTGGATGCACGCCAAAAATGAAATTACCGCAAGAGCCATGCGGTAGCCAGGTGGTAACTCCATTTTGGTGCACATTGGGCATACGTACAGGGCATTTTTGAAAGAGAAGGACACCCATCTTCCGACACAAATTGGGAGATGGACGTCCTTCTCTCAGGGTCGCCCAAATCAGCATAATCGAAAGCCGATTCTGGGCGCCCTCAACTGCTTTCCATTGTGGGGACGACCAAAGTTCATGGGGGCGTGTCAGCAGCGTAACGAAGGTGGGACGGGGGCATGGTTAAGAGATGGGCGTCCTCGGCCGATAATGGAAAAAAGAAAGGCGTCCCTAACAAGCATTTGGCCGACTTTACTTGGTCCCTTTTTTTAATAACCAAGCTTCGAAAAGCTGCCCAAACTGACCAGATGACCACCGGAGGGAATCAGGGATGACCTCCCCTTACTCCCCCAGTGGTCACCAACCCCCTCCCACCCAAAAAAAAAAATTAATAAGCATTTTTCCAGCCTCTAATCCAGACTCAAATGTCATACCCAGCTCCATCACAGCAGTATGCAAGTCCCTGGAGTAGATTTTAGTGGATGCAGTGCACTTCAGGCAGGCGGACCCAGCCCCCCCCCCCCCCCACCTGTTACACTTGTGGTGGTAAATGTGAGCCCTCCAAAACCCACCCGAAACCCACTGTACCCACATGTAGGTGCCCCCCTTCACCCAAAAGGGCTATGGTAGTGGTGTACAGTTGTGGGGAGTGGGGTTTGGAGGGCTCAGCACTGAAGGTAAGGGAGCTAAGCAGCTGGGAGCAATTTCTGAAGTCCACTGCAGTGCCCCCTAGGGTGCTCGGTTGGCGTCCTGGCATGTGAGGGGGACCAGTGCACTATTTATTTATTTATTGCATTTGTATCCCACATTTTCCCACCTCTTTGCGGGCTCAGTGTGGCTTACAATAAGATATGAATAGTAGAAATACATTTGTAACAACTTGAATATGGAATACATTGTGCAGAGTTGTGTGAGACATGCGATTATCATTAGGAATATAACAATGGGACATCAACATGGAAACATTAGGAGGAGACAGTGGGACAATTGATTACAGGATGAGGGATCTGAAGTGGATGTATGTTGCATTGATGAACAGTGAGTATGGACTCTATGTGTTTTGGTTCTTTCCGTAAGTTTGTTCAAACAGGTGCGTCTTCAGTAGTTTTCGGAAGGAAGCTCGTTCGTTAATCATTCTTAGGTTGCGCGGTAGTGTATTCCAGGCCTGCGTGCTCATGTGGGAAAAGGTTGACGCGTGTAGCGTCTTGTATTTCAGGCCCTTGCAAGTGGGGAAGTGGAGGTTGAGGTATGTTCGGGATGACCTTTTAGCGTTTCTGGGTGGTAGGTCTATTAGATCAGACATGTACGCTGGGGCTTCGCCGTAGATGATTTTATGGACTAGTGTGCAAACTTTGAAAGTAACGCGTTCCTTAAGTGGAAGCCAATGTAATTTCTCTCGTAGTGGTTTCGCCCTTTCGTATCTTGGTTTTCCGAGGATGAGCCTGGCTGCTGTGTTCTGGGCTGTTTGAAGTTTCCTCATTATTTGCTCTTTGCAGCCCGCGTATAGTGAGTTGCAGTAATCCAGGTGGCTGAGGACGAGGGATTGCACTAGGCTGTGGAAGACGAATCTTGGGAAGAATGGTCTTATCCTTTTCAATTTCCACATGCCATAGAACATCTTCTTGGTTGTATTGTTTGCGTGGGTTTCGAGTGTTAGGTGGCGGTCGATGGTGACTCCAAGGATTTTTAGTGTTTCTGAGACTGGGAGGTTTAGGGTTGGTGTGTTTATAGCGCTGAATTCATTTGTGTTGTATTGGGAGGTGAGTATCAGGCATCGGGTTTTTTCTGCGTTTAATTTCAGGCGGAATGCGTCTGCCCATGTGTTCATGATGTGTAGACTTTGATTGATTTCGTTGGAGATTTCTTTGGTGTCTTGTTTGAATGGGATGTATATTGTTACATCATCGGCGTATATATACGGTTGAGCTTATGGTTTGATAAGAGTTTGCTAAAGGGATCATCATTAGGTTGAAAATGGTTGGTGAAAGAGGTGATCCTTGTGGGACTCCACATACAGGTGTCCATGCCTTGGACATGGTTGAATTAGATGTGACTTGATACGAACGTAGGGTTAGGAACCCCTTGAACCAGTTCAGGACATTTCCTCCTATGCCAAAATGTTCAAGTATGTGTAGCAGGATTCCATGATCTACCATGTCGAAGGCGCTTGACATGTCAAATTGTAGGAGGAGTATATTGTTGCCAGTTGCGATGATTTGTTTGAATTTGGTCATAAGGTGATTAATACTGTTTCTGTGCTATGATTCGATCGGAATCCTGATTGGGCGTCATGCAGTATTGAGTGTTTATCTAGTAGTTTGTGAGCTGTTTAGTTACCATACCTTCAGTTAACTTGGTTATTAGTGGTATAGATGCTATTGGCCTGTAGTTGGTTATTTCGCTCGTGTTTTTCTTTGTATCTTTAGGAATAGGGGTGAGCAAGTTTTTTCCTTTTTCTTTTGGGAAGAGTCCATTTGTAGCATGTAGTTTATGTGGTTTGTTAGGTCTATTATGAATTTCTGTGGAGCGGATTTCATGAGGCTGTTTGGACATATGTCTAGTTTGCAGTTGGATTTAGCATATCTTTTCAGAGTTTTAAAGATGAGGTCTTCTGGCAGTTGTTCAAATTCGGTCCAGGTTCTGTCTGCTGGGAATATTCCTTCTTCTGGATCTAGGCAGTCTAGAAGAGTGGTGTATTCTGTAGGGCTGGTGGGTATCTTGTGCCGTAGTAGTATAATTTTCTCCTTGAAGTATGTCGCTAGGTTGTCGACACTTGGTGTATCTTTGTCGTTGGTTGTAACTGTGAGGTGTCTAATAGTTTGTTCACGAGGTTGAAGAGTTTATGTGTGTCTTTGTAGTTTGGTCCTATTAATGTTTTGTAGTGAAGTCTTTTTGTCTGTTTTATGGTATATTTGTATTTTCCTCCGAAGTAGTTTCCAGTCATTTAGTGTTTGTTCGTCTCTCTTTTTGTTCCAGGCTCGTTCTAGTCTCCTGACTTGTGTTACGAATGCTGGCTCCTCCCATGACCAAATGCTTTGGAATTGGTCGTTTTTGAGATGGGTGTCTTCAGTTTCCATTATCGGCGAAAACCGGGGTCGACCATCTCAACATTTAGGTCTACCATCTCTAAGGACGGCCTAAATGTTAAGATTTGGGTGTCCCCGACCGTGTTATCGAAATGAAAGATGGACGTCCATCTTGTTTGATAATACGGGTTTCCCTGCCCCTTCGCCGGGACGTCCTTAGAGATGGACACCCTTAGAGATGGTTGTCCCTGTTCGATCATGCCTCTCATAGGCGCCTACGCGGCTTAGTAAAAGGGCTCTCTAGTGTTTTTCAAGTTATGGTTAGTTATTAGTTTAAGAGATTTTCTGCCTGATCAGAATTTTCATTTGTTGTTTTAGAGTTATGTCCTGCTGCATTTTAATTATTGCAATGCCTTGTTGAGTGACTTGTCACATACAGCGCTACAGGCATTGCAAGTGGCACAAAACTCTGCAACACAGTTAATTACGCTGGCTAGTAAATTGAATCATATCACTCCACATTTACAGAAACTACATTGGTTGTCTATAGTTTGGCGGTTGAGTTTAAGCTGCTGGTGTTGCTTTTAGAGCTTTACATGATGGTGTTCCATTGGCCTTGACTCAGAGATGGCAGGAGTACTGTCCTGTTAAGTCTGTTAGGTCTCAAGATCAAGTGTTGTTGCAAGTTCCTTCCCTTCATACATAATGTTTGTTTGCAAACGATTGGTTCTGGTGTTTTGTCTTTTGTTCACCCCACATTGTGGAATGCTCTTCCCTGTCTTTGCATCAAATTTCTACCTTGCCTTTGTTTAGGAAGCAGTTGAAGACTTTGTTGTTTGGTAAGGCCTTTCTGGGTAGCAGGGAGTTTAGACTCTTTTGATTGTCTTGAGCTAGCATTTATTATAGCAAGCTAAATGCAGTTATAGCAATGATTGCATTTTTACTTTGTACAATTAGTTTGCATTTTAATTTTTAAATTATTTTTCGAATTTTATATAGTTGTAATGTCTGTTTGTTTAACGATGTTTGTGATTATGGCTCAGATGTTACGATATGTAGGCTATACTTTTTGTTTAATTAATTAATTAAATGTGCTTATAGAATAGGCAGTGGTGTAGCGGGGGCGGCTGCCACCCGGGACAGATCGCTGCTGCACCCCCCCCCCCCCGGGTACAGACCAACACGACACCCCCCCACCGGCATAGTGCCACCCCGACACGGTCCCCACCTGCCTACGAGCTCCATCCATCTGCAGCGCTGCTGTAAAGAAGAAATCGCTTCGTCGGCCCTTCCCTCACTCACTGTGTCCCGCCCTTGAGGAAATAGGAAGTTACATCAGAGGGCGGGACACAGTGAGTGAGGGAAGGGCCGACGAAGCGATTTCTTCTTTACAGCAACGCTGCAGATGGATGGAGCTCGTAGCAGGTGGGGACCGTGTCAGGGGGGAGGCGCTGCGCTGGGGGGGTGGACGGATGCACCCCCCACCCGTTGACACCCGGGGCGGACCGCACCCACCGCCCCGCCCTTGCTAAGCCACTGAGAATAGGCGTGTTTCCCATGGAAAGTGGGTGTCTATATTTTGGTGACCACTCACAGAATTGCCCCTTACCTCCAGATTCTATATAGTATGATATCAGTTTTACGTGCAATTCAGGTCGTATTCTATATTGCACACGCAACTTAATTATCTTAATAAGCGATTCAGTGCTGATAATTGCCAATTAACAAGCAGTTATTGACAATAATTGGCTGTAATTAGAATTTACACACAAAATTTGCTAAGTGTATTCTATAAAGTGATGCGTGTAAATTCTAATGCATGCTGACAAAAAGGGGGCATGGCCATGGGCACGGAATGGGTGGATTGTGGGTGTTTCTAAAAATGATATGCGCTGCTATAGAATACACCCTCCATGCTTAGCTTAGTTGCCAGCATTTATACCAAGTTTTCTTGGGTTAAATTCCTGCAACTAGATATGGTCACACTGATAGGCCCTAGGAATATTCTATTAACCGCACCTAAAGTTGGATGTGTTTTTTTGAATTTTAAAAAATTTGCCACAAAATAATAGTTAATGTTATGGCATTATTTACAACTGTTGTGTGAAAGGCCAGGTATAGTTTTCTTTACATTTCACAATGCTTGGGAAGGTTTAACCTTAGAATCTGTTTCCCTCTTTTTCCTCATCTTCTATTTTATTGTTTTGTGATGAAATTGTGAATTCCTCTGAGGCCATTAGTGCTTTTAATCATGCTTTGGAACATGTTTATGTTTATTACATTTGATTAACTGCCTTTAGAGTGAAGCAACAAGGCAGTGTACAATTAAAACTACAGAAAGCATATATCTTTTGTTTATGTACTTATATTCTGTTTTAACCAAAGCAGATCAGGAGATAAAACGTACACAATTAAGCATAAAATATAAGATGACAAAACAAATGGACAGATAATCATGTAAGTACATAAAACAGCATAAAACATCTAATAATACCTCATATATATAAATACAAACAAAATCTACATAACTGCTTAAGGGCATAAAAGCTAATTAAATGAAGATTGAAAAGTATCATGACAAATGTGTGTATAAAAATAACCAATGAGGCTGGTAATCAGCCAGCCTTATCTGGTATAAAGCTATTTGGCCGCTCTAAGGGGTCGTTTTACTAAGGTGCGCTAATGGATTTAGCACACACTAAGGGGGTCTTTTACAGAGGCCCACTAGCGTTTAGTGCACGCTAATGATTACGCATGCTAAACTCTAGGGATGCCCATAGGAATATATGGGTGACTCTAACATTTAGCACATGCCTATTTTTAGCATGCGCTAAAAAAACTAGCGTGCCTTTGTAAAAGGACCCTTAAATGCCATACAGCCCATTATGGGTCTTATTCTGTAAAGGTTACACTCCTAAATTTACGCTCTTAAATTTACACTCCTAAATTACAAGCGCAGTCTATGCTCCTAATTTAGATCCTATTATGGTCATAGATTTAACATATATTTAAGAGCATAAATTACGCTCTTAAATTTATAAGCGTAAATTTAGGAGCATAAATTTTGCTCCTAAATTTAGGAGTGTAAATTTAGGAGCATAATCTGTATTAAATAATGCCCTATTTCCTAATGGGCTACATGGCATTTAGCGCGTGTTAATTGTTAGTGCGCACTAATTGTTAGTGCGCACTAACCCCACTAATGCGCCTTAGTAAAAGGACCCCTAACTTAACTAAATATCTTAGGCAAGGAGTGTCTCCTTCTCTTCCACCCATTGGCTAGATACAATTTTCTTGTCCATAAAAATTTATCTACTGCATGAGGGTTGGAGGAATTTGAGCTATTTGGACTTGTCTGGCTAACTCCAAAGTTATCCGGGCAAACTCTATGGATATGGATGTCTGTGCTACTCAGCAATAGTTCTGGGGAATGGGAGATGGTTTCCTTCGTAGGAAAGGAATGGAACTTTGGAAAGTATATTCTGCTAAAGTACAGACTCACCTAGAAAATTCATAATTTCTTCTCAGCCCTCTGTACTTTTTTTTTTCCTGGTGTCCTGTTTTTCAGATTATTAGTGGTCTGCATATCATTCACAAAATCAGCTGCAAGACCATCAAAAAAACATGACCGGAAATGTTATCCATGGATGCTCTAGGTGGACAGAAATTCCCTTATATATAGCCAAGTAAGAAATGCAAATATTTCAACAACTAAGAACCACAGGAGATATTCCAGCCTGCTTTGAACTGATGCTAACAAAAAAAGGTGCAGAAACTTATTCATTGAGTTCATTGAAAAGGTGCGCCCACCATGAGAATAGAGACAAAACGAAGGCAGGTAGCCCAACTTGGTACAGTTGATTGACTTTAATAGGTTCTGATTATGCTGCTCATATTGCATGAAATTAAAAAGCTTACAAATGTTATGAGCCATTACCCTTCCATTAAAAGGAGCTTATGACATGTTAGCAACATTAATGGAATTCTTTTCTGAAAGCCATAGGCAGCCTCAGTGCAGTTTTTTCTTGAAATGCAACCTGAAGGCTTGTTCGGGATGTGTACTGCTGACCTGTCTCTGCTAGTGAGGCTTCGCCTCAGCAAGTGATGTTACAGTTGACGTAAAGGCCTGAGGGATCCCAAGTAAATGGGCCTTTCATACAGTGCTGACCATTATTGTGCCAAGTTCTGCATAGCTGGATGATTGTGCATTTTCAGAACTGTAGTTCTCTACACTGGACAGGACTCGGGCTAAAGGAAACCTTAGGGGATAAGGTGGAAGTAGGAGGATGGCTAAAATATACAAACATTTAGGGGGGAAGTTATCAAGATGTGCTATTAGCCCCATAAAACAACTTAAAGGACTCTAATGCTTAGTTCCTTGTCCTAACGCAACACTAAATAAGTTATTTGAGGTGCATAGTAATGAGATGTAAAATATGCAACTGTTTGCAAAGCAGCATATTACTATGTAAATTCCATAACACAACTTGTGGTGAATGTTGCGTTATACCCTAAAATAATGGTAAAATAACCCAACCAAAATCTGAGGGGTTTTACCATCCTGTAAGCATCGGGCTGTAAAGCAGTGACTTGATACTCCCAGCCATCACTTTCAGGGGTCCCCCACTGCCCGATGACCACAGACCCCCCCCACACACACACACTCAAGGCCCCTGTCCCCCCTCAAGCAAGCCTTTCACCCCCACCCCATAGTCCTACCTCATTCCCTGGTGGTTTAATGGGTTCCCCGGCAGAAGTGACCCTAGTCACTCCTGTTCTTCAGGTGCAGTCACACAAAGCATGCCCCTAGTGGTAGTCTTACAGTACTACTACTAGCAGTCATGTCTAATGTCTTTCTTGGAATTTCTTTGAATCTGTAACTTTTGAATTACATGATATGGCATTGATATTTTATAAACTATAAATAAATAACAAAGCAATTAGAGTCTCTGTAACCATAGTACCATACCTCAGGAAATCCAGTCGTCTGATTTTATTTCACACTATTCAACACCCAGACTGTACCAAGCCAGAATCAAACCCTGCCCAATGCCGCTCACTGCCCAGTTGCCGCAGAGTTAACACGGGAGACCTTACTGTCACCTTAATGGGGGTGGTAAGGGCTCCCTCCCCCCGAAATGACCGCGCAATAAGTGCTTTACTTGCCGCACGGCCATTTCCTGCAGGAAGGGCGAAACTTCCCTTTTACCAGCTGTGGTAAAAGGCAGCCTCGGCACATGTGAAAAGCACGTGCCAACACCAGCGCCGGCCCCCTTTTGCCGCAGCTTGGTAAAAGGGGCCCTAAATCTGTGTATTATATCTTTTTATGTAATTATTTATTTTATCTTTCTTTCACACTTCAAAATAAATCATTGTGATACTCAGACCGATGAGATTGCAGATAAGTGATACTTCGCCTTGAAAGCTTTGTGCCAATTACCAGTCATTCTGTTTAGGTTTTTGATTATCAACTATGATTTATTCTGAAGTGTGAAAGAAAGATAAAATAAATAATTACATAAAAAGATATAATATACAGATTTAGGTAGGTGGGGGGGGGGGGGGGGGTTGTCAATGATTATAATAGTCATGAGCGGGATCTACCTATTCATTTGGTGTTGATAATTAATATCATATCCCAGTGACAATATGAAACTTTTTCCCCCTTATAATAGTTTTTGAGTGACTGTGGTGCCTACTTTTTGTTGAGTTTATTATTTTTGTGGCAGTAGACTATTGGAGAGCCATTATATTTCTTTAAATATCTTATCCTCAGCAATGATCATAAAATAATATACTTGGCAATGCCTTTTCTGCCTCTTACTAAAATATGAAAGCTAGCATATCATGCAAGACTGCTAC
Source organism: Microcaecilia unicolor (assembly GCF_901765095.1). Taxonomy (NCBI): domain Eukaryota; kingdom Metazoa; phylum Chordata; class Amphibia; order Gymnophiona; family Siphonopidae; genus Microcaecilia; species Microcaecilia unicolor. The sequence goes on from NC_044038.1 coordinate 161,126,126, forward strand.
AGGAGCTACTGTTGTGACATATCAAGTTTTTCATTTTTATGTTTTTTTACTCTGCCGAGCCCTGGGGTTTATAGGCAAGATGATATACAGCCTAGACACAGAGACTACTCTTCTGACCATAAGGACATCTACGCCTGTGAAATAAGTTAAATCACATTTTATTGCATTTCTTCTAATGTTTCCATTAAAAGAAAATCACATATTCATTGCACTGGGCAGAATTTCAAAAAATTATATGGTATCTGATCACCCTACTTTTGTCTTTTCAACTTAGCATTTTTTAAATCTGTGACTACAGTATTTTTAAGGACTCCCAGATGAGCAGGGAAAAGGTGGGATGTAGGAAATAAAAACAGTTTATTTCCTACATCCCACCTTTTCCCTGCTCATCTGGGAGTCCTTAAAAATACTGTAACTCTGTACGGTATGGTGTATTTCAAAAGCATACATGAGAAGCATTAACGCTAGCCCTTTATCTGTTTCAAAACACTACCAGTCCATTATGACATGTTATTAAGAGTTTGATTACTCGATGCATACAAATAAAGGTTAACGAATATAGGGGCCATTTTACAAAGTTGAGCTGAAAAATGGCCTGCAGTAATGTAGACACGTGTTTTGGGCACACGCAGAATCATTTTTCAGTGCACCTGTAAAAAAAATGCCTTTTTTAAAATTGTTGCCGAAAAAGGACGTACAACAAAATGAAAATTGCCACACGTCCAGTTTGGGTCTGAGACCTTACTGCCAGCAATTGGCCTAGCGGTAAAGTGTCACGCGATAACCAGGCAATAATGACCTACATGTATCAAATGCCACTTGGAGCGTGCCCAATACACACACCAGAAATAAAACTACTGCAAGAGCCATGTGGTAGCCAGGCGTTAACATCCATTTTGGCGTGCGTTGAGTGAGCATAGAGGCTTATGCGGCTTAGTAAAAGGGCCCCATAAGTTGTAGATAAAAACTTTCCAGTGGACTAAATTAATACATTTACAGCTAGCTACTAATCCCAGTGATAATTAGCAGTGGCATTCTCCATGTTTCTCTCAATAGCAGACTATGGACTTTTCCTCCAGTAACATGCCCAAACCTTTTTGAAACCCAGCTCTGCTGAACGACTCTGGAGGAAATCTCGCACCCTGTCAGACTTCACCCATTACAATTCATGCTATCCTCCTTCCAGTCCTCCCTATTCCTTGCCAAACAGGAATATTATTCTCAATTAACCAATTCTCTTGGCTCCAACCCTCGTCGCCTCTTCGCCACCCTGAACTCCCTACTTAAAGTACCCTCCGCTCCCACCCCACCCTCACTCTCTCCTCAAACACTAGCTGACTACTTCCGCGATAAGTGCAGAAGATAAACCTTGAATTCACTTCCAAGCCTTCTCCTCCCTGTGACTTCTTAACCCACTCCCTCAACCAACCTAACCTGGCCTTCTTCTCCTCCTTCCCTGTGATCACCGAAGAGAAACTGCTCGCCTTCTTCTTCCTCTAAGTGCACCATCTGTTCCTCTGATCCCATTCCCACCAATCTGCTTACCAACATCTCTCCTACAGTTAACCCCTCAATCTGTCACATCCTCAACCTCTCTCTCTCCACTGCCACTGTCCCTGACACCTTCAAGCACGCTGTAGTCACAACCACTTCTCAAAAAAACATCACTTGACCCACCTGTCCCTCCAACTACACCGCCCCATCTCTCTTCTACCCTTCCTCTCCAAATTACTTCAACGTGCTGTCCACAGACGCTGCCTTGACTTCCTCTCCGCTCAGGCCGTCCTCGACCCGCTTCAATCCGGCTTTCGCCCACTACACTCAACAGAAACAGCACTCTCTAAAGTCTGCAGTGACCTGTTCCTTGCCAAATCCAAAGGTCACTATTCCATCCTGATCCTCCTCGACCTATCTGCCGCCTTTGACAACCGTCAATCATAATTTACTTCTTGACACACTGTCCTCATTTGGGTTCCAGGGCTCCGTCCTCTCCTGGTTCTCCGTGTATCTTCCCAACGCACCTTCAGAGTATTTTCTAATGGCTCTTCTTCCACCCCCGTCCCGCTCTCTGTTGGGGTCCCTCAAGGATCTGTCCTTGGACCGCTTCTTTCCTCGATATACACCTCTTCCCTGGGCTCGTTGATCTCATCACATGGTTTCCAGTACCATCTCTATGCTGATGACACCCAGCTTTACCTCTCCACTCCCGACATCACAGTCGAAACCCAGGCCAAAGTTTCGGCCTGCCTTTCAGACATCGCTGCCTGGATGTCCAAACCGACATCTGAAACTGAACATGCAAGACTGAGCTCCTTGTCTTTCCACCCAAACCCTCTTCTCCTCTTCCCCCACTTTCTGTCTCTGTTGACAACGCCCTCATCCTCCCTGTCTCTTCAGCCCGCAATCTTGGAGTCATTTTTGACTCCTCCCTCTCCTTCTCTGCCCATATCCAGCAGACAGCTAAGACCTGTCCACTTCTTCCTCTATAATATTAGCAAAATTCGCCCATTCCTCTCTGAACAGACTACCCGAACCCTCGTCCACTCGCTCGTTACCTCTCATCTTGACTATTGCAACCTTCTCCTCGCTGGCCTCCCGCTTAGCCACCTATCCCCCCTTCAATCTGTCCAAAATTCCGCCGCACATCGTATCTACCGCGTGAACCAATACTCTCATATCACCACTCTCCTCAAGTCGCTTCACTGCTCCCGATCCGCTAACCGTATACAGTTCAAGCTTCTCCTATTGACCTTCAAGTGCACTCAATCTGCAGCCCCCCATTACCTCTCTACCCTCCTCTCCCCGTATGTTCCCACCCGTACCCTCCGCTCTCAGGACAAATCACTCCTATCTGTACCCTTCTCCACCCCCGCTAACTCCAGAACTCCGCCCCTTCTGCCTCGCATCACCTTATGCCTGGAACAGACTTCCTGAGCCCATACGCCATGCGCCCTCCCTGCCCATTTTCAAGTCCTTACTCAAGGCCCATCTCTTCTCCCTTGCTTTTGGCGCCCTAACCCCTTCCCCTTCCTGATACCTACACTGACTACATAGTTTTTACCTTTAGATTGTAAGCTCTCTTGAGCAGGGACTGTCCTTCCCCATGTTTAAACTTGTACAGCGCTGTGTAACCCTGGCAGCGCTATAGAAATGCTAAGTAGTAGTAGTAGTAGCAGATATGGTATCACTTGAAACTGATTCTAAATGGAATAACAGAAACAAACCTATTAAAAACAGCAGTGCATTGCTTGAAGCTGCTATACAAGCATGTTCACATTTGCCATTCAGCTTTTAAGCAGGTTGAAAGTTCTAATTTGTGTGCTTAGTAGATATTCCATCGCTATTATGCTTACATCGCATTATATCTCCGTTATTTGAATTTCAATACTGTTAAATGTGTATATTTTGATCCTATTATTGGGTCTCAATTTGCTGCTTTCAGGTTTTCCTCTTTCGTTCTGTCTATGTCTATACCTTGTTCATTTTACTATTGTTATGCTGTTAGCAAAATTGTAAGTTTGATGTTAAACTGTACCTGGAGTGAATCTCCTTCTTTTAATGGTAGGTAGAACAGTTAGGTGTGAGCACTTACACCAGCCTTTGAACTGTGCCGAACTGTATTATTCCGGCACCTAAATTTTGATGCTCTTTCTTGAATCTACTCCTAAGGTGCAAAACTTTAGCTCAGCTTTGTAAATAAGCCTCTGAAATGACTATTTCTTTGTTTGTTTGTGTTGTGGCATTTCATAGAGATTTAATACTGTGGCTTTAAACTTCATAATAGCGTGACAAAGGTAACAGGAAGAAGCAGTACAGATAATGCATTATTGCTTGTTGACAGAACGAAGCTGATTAACCATCACCTATTACTACTCAGAATGTTGCACAGTTTTTAGTACATGCACAAGAGTATATTAATACGATAACCGTGACTGAGTGAGAGTAGCACACGGTGATCATGCCTAAATGCAGGAGGAAAGTGACATGACCAAGAGCCACTTCAAATAATGAAAAACAGCACCATTGCGAGCCAAGCATAGCAGAGGGGTCAGTAGGTCAGATGCTGAACAAGTGATGACATGCCACCATGCTCTATAAATCTTAGGACATCTATTTTTGCAACATAAAGCTATTCTGCAATTCAGTCCTGATTGCTGCTGACATCTAAGGAGTGTGTTGACTAAGCTGCATTAAGCAGCTAATGCAGTTTGTACCATGCGTCAAACAGTTGTGCAAACCTACACTAACAGCCAGGGGCATAGCCAGATCTCACGGTGGGAGAGGACCAGAGCCCAAGGTTGGGGGCATATTTTGAGTGCCACCCCGTCACCCCCCCCCCACCGCCACGCCTCGCCTCCTTGCCCCCCCCCCCACCGCCTCACCTCCTTGCCGCTTCCCCTCACCGCCTCTTCGCTCCCCCCGCAAAAACAAATACCTTTGCTGGCGTGGGTCCCCAACCCCCACCAGCCGAAGCCTTCTTCAGCGCCAGTCTCCAGCATAGCCGTGTTTGCTGCCCTGCTCTTCTTTCTTCTTGCACCTCCTGTGCACACTGACGCTCCTTTACGTGAAACTGAGAAGGAGCGTTAGCGTGCACAGGAAGAGCAAGAAGAGAGAAGAACAGGACAGCGAATGCGGCTGTACCAGAGACCGGTGCTGATGAAGGCTTCGGCTGGCGGGGGTTGAGGACCCCCACCAGCCAAACCAGGGGCCCGGCTGAAATTTGCGGGGGCCCAGGCCCACGTGGCCCCCCATAGCTACGCCCCTTCTGACAGCTAGAACATGGGTCATGACTGCACGTTGTTACGTCTGTCCATAGCGCTGCTGCAAACAGGGCCGCTGAGAGGTGGGGCAAGGGGTCAAAATTCCCCGGGCCTGGGCCTCCAAGGGGGGCCCAGATCCGGGATCTCTCTCTCTCTTTCCTACTCCTGATTGAACCCGGGTGATTGTGTCCCGACAGGAGCAGGGGAGAGATAACTCCAGTGCCGGGCCCCCCTTAGAGGCTGAGGAGGACCTGGAGGAACAGACACAGCAGGCTGCTCTTCTTCACAGTCTGCCGCATTGCCTTCCCCTGTGGCTGCTTTTCCCCTCAGGCCACGCATGTGCAACCCAAGAGAAAAAGCAGCCGCAGGGGAAGGCCACATGGCAGAAGGAAGAAGAGCAGCGCTGGTGGACGAACTTGGGTGGGCCTTGGGATCCCTGCCAGCCAAGGTACCTAGAGCGAGCGTCAGCAACGATCAGGAAGATTGGGGTGGTGGTTCCTGGGGGGGGCGGGGGCGCTGGCGGCGGCATCAATCCTGGGGGCTGATCCTGGGGGGGGGGCAGCAGTGGTGACGATCCTTGAGGGTAGGGCATGGCAGCGACAATCCTGGGGGGCCCAGCAGCAGCCTTGCCCTGGGCCCATCTCAGTCTCTCGGTGGCCCTGGCTGCAAATACTGCCACCTCCAGAGTGTGTCTTGCAGATGATGCAGGACTTGGTTTGCATAAAGAGCTAACATGCATTAACTAAACGCGGTAGGTAACATGGAACAGTACACTACACCTTGAGTATTGCAGTTATCTGCTTTCCACATTAGCAGGAAAGCTGTCCAGGTGCAGCGGCAACCATTGGCCCTACGTTAGCGCCACAACTCCTTCCTCCATATGCCTTGAGCACCCGCTACAATGGGCCCACAAATTAATTTAGTAACGACATAGCTACTAGAAGCTACAATGATGCAACCTAGTATCTAAGGTAGACAAGGAATTATGTCCACTAGTACCGATCTTCAATAACTAGCAGTTTGAACAGGGCATGTACTAGTACTGTAATCCATTTTTGTACCAGTCCACCTCAAAAGACTTCACTTAGGGGATCTTTTATGAAAGTACCTAGGGCGTGCGGCAGCAGCAATCTGGGAGGGTGGAGCGGTGGATCCTTGGGTGGCCCAGCGGCGGCGGCATCATCCGGCTACCGCCGGGTTACCGCAGCAGTTCCTACCCCCAGCATACACTACTTCCGCCGGTAATTGGGCAGTGATGCACGCTGCCTGGTTAACGCCAGGTTAGCGCAGGAGCCCTTACCGCTACTTCAGTGGGTGGCGGTAAGTGCTCCCTCCCGAAATGGCCACACTGCAAGTGGTTCACTTGCTGCACAGCTATTTCTTTAAATTAAAAAAAAAAAAAAAAAAGACAACCTTTTACCCGCTGCAGTAAAAGGGGGCCTCAGCACATATCAAAAACATGCACTGATGCCAGCGCAGGTCCCCTGTTTCCGTAGCTTGGTAAAGGACCCCTTAATATGGTTTATATATGATATTTGAAAGTTCAGTGAGGTATGTCAGAAACAATTGATAAGAGCTGGTATATTTTTTTCTCCTTTTGAAGTCTATCTGAAAAGTTCAGTCATTTATAATCAAATGACTGACATGAGGGCAAGTTGCTGTGGAAAATAACATCAAATTATGATTTAATACAAGCAAGAATTTCCTGAATAAATAAAGCAGCTCTACAATTCTTTTTCAGACAAGATCGAAAGAACAAACAAAATGAAAATGTAATTATCACAGTTCTAGTAGAATTGGTGAGATATGATGAAGGAACCAGGCTGTTACCTGGACCTTACCTCATGATAACATTATTTCCATTTGTCTGAGTACTGCTATAAATATGAATTCATCTAGAATCTCATTTACAAAATAGGATGTTTCAGTTTTTGAAAATGTTTATTCAAGTTTCTCTTCAACAATCCCCAACATTGTATTGTAAAATTTCTCCTTCTCAGAAGAAATAAGGTGCCCTGTTTACTAAGCTGCACTAGAGGTGCACTTGCGTTTTTAGCATGCGCAAAACGCTACAGACACCCATAGGAATACATAGGTGTCTGTAGCATTTAGTGCTCGGTAATTTTAGCGCATGTAAAAATGCTGGCACACCTTAGTAAACAGGACCCAAAGGGTAGAGTCATCGACCTTAATCTTTAAGCCTTATTTTTTCAAGTAAATCCATATTATCAGAACATATAACATTGTCGAATTTGTCAGAACTGCAAGATGTGGAGGGGCATAATCGAACGGGGTGCCCAAGTTTCCCTGAGGGCATCCTTGCGTTTTATGTTAAAATGTACCTGCTGTACAGCACCTTGGGTGAATCTCTTCATAAAAGCAGTTAATAAATCCCAATAAATAAATAAATAAATAAATGCATGTTTTTCATATCCACCAAAAGCACACTCCCTTCAAAAATGTGCTGCAGATATACACTTTTCTAAAACTGCATGTAGAGGGACAATCTCTAAAGGGTACCTGTTCTATAAAGGGAAGGAGATGCCCACTTTCCTGTATAGAATACTAGTGTAACAGGTCAAATACACACCTATGCCTGGATTCTATATATAACTCCCAATTTGTGCGCTCAGTTTAAGGGGTCCTTTTACTAAGGTGTGCTGAAAAATAGCCTGCGGTAATGTAAGCCAGGATAATCCGCCTGAGCCGGAGAACTCGAACATCCCACGGAAGAACGCAAAGTAAGCGAAAAAGTGGGATGTTGGACAAAGGAAACCAAAGACTGGAGAGATGGATTCTTCAAGAAACATCCCACTTTTTCTCTCACACTGCGGTAGTGTAGGCGCAAGTTTTGGGCGCATGCAGAATCATTTTTCAGCACACCTATAAAAAGGCCTTTTTTTAAATTTTTGCCAAAATGAACGTGCAGGAAAATGAAAATTGCCGCACGTCTATTTTGGGTCTGCGACCTTACTGCCAGCCATTGACCTAGTGGTAAAATTTCACACGGTAACCAGGCGGTAATGACCTATGTGCGCCAAATGCCACTTGGCGTGCGTCCAATATGCGCAACAGAAATAAAATTATTTTTTGACTGTGCATATGGGACATGCACCAAAACTGAAATTACTATAAGAGCCACACGGTAGCCATGCAGTAACTCCATTTTGGGCGCACATTGGGCATGCATAGACGCTTACGTGGCTTAGTAAAAGGGCCCCCAATTGAGTAATGAGCCAATTAGTGCTATCAATCAATTATTGGCATTAATTGGCGACAATTGAGATTTACATGTGCATCTTACTAAGCGCTATTCTATAAAGATGTGCACGTAAATCTTTTAACACACAATTAAAAGAGGTCGTGGCCATGAGAGGAGCATGGGTGGATCGGGGCATTCACTAAAGATGCATGCAGGATTATAGAATTTGGAGGACATGCACCTAATTTACAGGAGATTTATACCAGGTTTCAGTTGGTGTAAATCATGCCCAAGTTGGGCATGGATCCCGGCACTACACGCTATTCTATAATGGCGCCCAACTCGAAGCACCGTTTATAGTACTCAGTGGTCATTTGTTTTGGTGCCCAATTTACAGAATCTGTTCCCTATAGTTTAGGCACCAGCACTTAACACGAAACATAGAGCTGGTATAAATGTTTGCAGCTAGATTGTGAAAACACACGTTTATGTTTATTTCTATCCTGCCTTTATCCAAGGCGGGTAACACAACATACCAGTGGCCTGGGCCCCCATAGATTTGGCTCTGGACCCCCTGCCAAAGACCCTCTCGACCCCCCCTCCCACCGCCAACCCGCCGTTGTTGTTACCTACCTTTGCTGGCGGGGGACCTCGCAAGGCTTCATTTTGTTTCTGAGTCTGACGTCCTGCACGAAGCCTTGCGCCGGAAGAAGAGGACCTCGGCTGGTGGGGTTGGGGTCCCCTGCCAGCAAAGGTAGGTGGCGGCGGGAGGGGGGTCAAAGTTGGTGGTGGGGGGCGGTCGGCAATGGCAGGGGTGTCAGCAGCGCCGGGGGGGACTAAGATGTGCCCCCTCACCTCGGGCTCTGGACCCCCCCTCCCGCCGGGAGTCTCACATCAGTCTCACACTAATACCGCATCAAAGGAAAATCAAAAAAGCATTATTAAACCAGCAAGATGATCCAACAGATAACATTTCAACATCTACTTAAATAATGCAGTATTTTGTTGTAATTTGAAAGAGAGGGGCAGTTTATTCCATGCCTGAGGTCCAGCCACAGAGAGAGTACCAGTTCTAGTGAGTCATAATTGCAAACGCCTCAAGTATTACAAGTAAACCAGTATCCTCTGAACGCAACGACTTCGATGGTACATAGTAGGAAAGCAGTACGCAAATAACAAGGAGAGTCATGGTATAAATCCTGATGGACCAGTAAACATAACAGCAATTTGAATTGCAGCTGAAATTCAGCAGCTTAATTTTGGACCATCTGTAATGCAAGCAAACAAGAATTATGCAGGCCTAGATATACAATATTGCAATAGTCCAAAACACTAAAGATCATAGCCTGCACGACATTCCAAGAGTTAGTTCTAGTCAGTAATGACTTACATGTAAGCCCTTGCTATATTAGGACCTTTGAATGGAACCTTGGGTGGGAGGAGCCCAGCAGGGAAAGTCATAAGTCTATCTTGAGAGTTCCCTGATTTGTGGAATCTCAGTGTGGGGTGGAGCTGGTAATTATTATATAAGGGAAGACAATATTGTAAAATTTGTCCTTGGTAGCCTGTGTTAGAGAACTTCTATCCCCCGCCAAGTGACCTGGTGAAAAAGAGAGAGGGGGGTACCTGCTTAGCCAACTCCGACATTGGAGTGAGATCAGGCTCATTGCTGTTAATCTCCTTAGCCAACAGAGGAGCCGAACTATGGGCTAAGATTGGGGAGTCTCACTGCAACCTGGGCTCAATGGTAGGATGCTTTCTGCCTGCGGCTGGTGATTTCTTTCAGGGTAAATCCCTGAATGACTTGGACAGTTAATGCTGGATCCAGATCTCTTATGGTAATGGTGTTAACTTCAGGGAAACAGACTGTGGGGTGTCATCTGGCTACAGGTCAGGCGAAAGGGTTTAGCACACGTGCATAACCCAAGAAGGCAAAAGTTATCTGCTGTTGTGACTCTGTAAGATCAAGTCTGAGATGCCATCATAACTGTACGCTGAGGACTTTCATGTCAACCATTACTTTGTTCTAATTTGTTAAATAAAGTTCAGTTGATTTTCTCGACTTTCCTGACTACCTTGTGGTTCCTAGGTTGGAATCAGAGGGAACCTGAAGTGAGTGTTGATGCCCAGTATTCTGAACCCCTAGCTAAGCTCTCGGAGAAAACCAGAGAATCTAACCCAACTACGTGGGCTACACATAAATTATAGTATTCTGTAGCTTATGCATGCAACTATGTACCTTTCCTATGCTTCACTAAGACTCTGAACGAGCCAACACACACAGGAGGTGTTCTCTCCACAGAAAAACAACGAAGCAAAGGAAACAGTGGATCCAAAAAAGTCCTCTCTCAAGTGGTGTCTCCTTAAACAAGTTCTTTATTTCACATCAATAAAACAACGACCTGACACGAATCGTGTTTCGGCCGTAAAGGCCTGCATCAGGGGTCTATTCACTTCCAATATAGAAAATAATCATGTGGATAAAATTAACAACCAGTTAACTTTCAGCAAGCTAAAATGATCTGTCAAACCAGTCATCCATGACTGGTTTGACAGATCATTTGAAATAAAGAACTTGTTTAAGGAGACACCACTTGAGAGAGGACTTTTTTTGATCCACTGTTTCCTTTGCTTCACTAAGACTCTGCCCATGTGTCCACCTACCTGCAAACTATGTGCCATTGAATTTTGGCACCATGTTATAAAATAGCGTGGGGCCAGAACATTGGCATGTGTATATATATATATATATATATATATATATATATATATATATATATATATATATATATATATATATATCATGTTGGCATTCTGTGCTTATGCCTTGTAACCCTTTTAAAATGACCTCCTTTAAGTTAGGAAAGGATGAGCCTACCTGCAAAGATCTTTACAACAAAGATTTGAATTGATGTCAATGGATTTCTAAATGAATCCATGACATTGAGGTTCAGGTAGCTTGACAGTAAACTGATCGTGCCATGTTAATTTGGATAATGAGCAGAGCTCCTGAACTGGCTTTTCTATTTTGAATTTGTCCAGCAGCAGCTGTAATTCTATTAGAGCTGAACTAGGGCATCATTGCTTATTTAAAATTCAGGCTAATTATTTTTTCCCTGTTGTCAGTTGTCTAAAATGGCCTCAACTAGCTGGCACAATCATTGTGGCAAGCATCTCTATTAATTGGGTCTTGCTTTTGTAGACTAGTTATTAGCTACTGTAATACCAATTATAATCATGCATAATTACAATTAAATTGTTTAATGCCATTTGAGTTAATATTTTGCAGCTGAAATGTGTTATTTTCCCCTTTTGCTGTGGGAAATTGCATGCAATACCTTATTAAAATATTTACATTCTATCCTGCTGACGTTTAAACAGTGCTGAAATATTATAACCACATCAAGTTCTACTTCTTACACATCATTTTCTTAGATAACTTCCTGTCTCCTCCTCTTTTTATATGTACAGCTGTTATCTTGTCAGTTTCTCGTGGCCAGGTTTCCTCTGTTAAAGCCTGATCAATTTCTCTGTCTTCGTGGAGGGGCATAATTGAACGGGGCGCCCACGTTTTCCTGGACGGCTCCGTAAAGGGGCGGGGAAACCTGTATTATCGAAAGAAGATGGGTGTCCTTCTTTCATTTCGATAATACAGTCGGGGACGCCCAAATCTCAACATTTAGGTCAACATTAGAGATGGTCGTCCCTGGTTTTCGGCGATAATGGAAACCAAGCACGCCCATCGCAAAAGCGACCAAATCCAACTCATTTGGTCATGGTCGTGAGAGGAGCCAGCATTCATAGTGCACTGTTCCCCCTAACATGCCAGGATACCAACCGGGCACCCTAGGGGGCACTGCAGTGGACTAACTGATGCACTAACTGAACGGAAAAAACCTTCCCTTACCGATCCCTTAGTGATTCAGAAAGGAATGGGCATGCATGAAGGAAATCGCATGCAAATGAGCTGCTTGCTGTTAGCTCATTTGCGCATGATTTCCTTCCTAAGGAGGGGAAGCCAGTGCAGAAGCTAAGCGTTGTGCGTGGCTGCTCTGCGCATGCCAAAGCAGCTTCGTACACGCAGACAAGCTGCGTGTATAATAGCCGTCTACAACCTTTAAAAAACAAATCCAGGTGAAAACGTTCAAGTGCTCGTCAGGTACGTCTTTTTTTTATTTTGCGGACGCCCAAAATGTGGATAAGTCCATAAGCCATTATTAAAATGGACTTGGGGAAAATCCGCTGTTTATTTTTAGGATAAGCAGCATAAAATGTATTGTACTGTCTTGAAATCTTGCCAGGTACTTGTAACGTGGATTGGCCACTGTTGGAAACAGGATGCTGGGCTTGATGGACCTTTGGTCTGTCCCAATATGGCAATACTTATGTTCTTGTATGTATGCAAACCACCTCAATTCATGTTCAAAAGAGGCAGTATATCAAATTAATAAACAATCATAATTAAATTTCAATATACAAATATTAATATTAACAACATACAAAGAATACCAGTGGACATTTAATTCTGTGAAGGGATCCTCATTTATACTTTCATTCTAACATGTCTTGATTATATTAGGTCATCTATACCCTCTAAGCCCAAATCTCAAATCTTTTTGGTTTTATCATTCCCAGCAAACTGCTACACAATTCCAGTCATTCTAATATTCAGGGGCCATATTGTCCTAAATCTTGAAGAGCTTCATTAGTTTGGCTTCCATTGTTTTTCAGTTTAATGATGATCTCTTTGGTATTAAGTTTCTTCATCGACCTGTTCCTATCTACGTTTCCGCATAGTCTCCTCTCCACCAACAAGTAGACATCATAACGAGGCACACAGCACCAATCCTATAATGGCATTTAAGTCACTATAGAATACTAGCAGCAAGGATGATCTTTGGATGTACAAAATATGAAAGAGTGTCTCGTTTGTTATGTAACCTTTACTGGCTTCCTGTTCAAGCCAGAATTATATTCAAAACCTGTGCTTAGTCTATAAGGCCTTTCATGGTTTGACGTCAAGTTGCGTGATTGATCTATTGGAATACCTTTCTTCTATCTATACATGTCGTTCCACACATTATCCATTTTTTCTCTTTTCTCTCACCTGTTGATCTTAGATATATTAAACACCAGAAGGCATCCTTCTCATACTTTTCAGTTTCAATTTGGAATGAACTACCATTGCAACTAAGGCAGGATCCTTCTTATCTTACTTTTAGGATAAAGAAAATTGAAAACTTATCTTTTTAAGAGGGTTTTGAATGTTTAGTACTGTAATGAGTTAACATGTGAATTGTATGAGTTATTATTGTTTAAATTTTAGTTTAGTTTTTAAAAATTATAATATTGTATTTTAGCCCATTTTTGTTTATGGGCTAGTTAATTGTAAACCGCTTAGGACCAGAAGGATCTAGTGGTCTAGAAATTTTTGGATTAGATTAGATTACTAGCACAAACCCGCCAAAAGTTAGGAACAATGGTTGGTGTAAGTGGACATGCTTAAGTATGCCAAGCAAAGCACCCAACTGATAGTATTCTATAAGCTGTGCATGCTGTTTAGCAAATGTGCCCATGCTCCTCCCACATGTACACCTCCTTGCAGTTACACACTAGCCTACAGGACAGCATCTGGTGCATAGACACACAACAGTATGGATGATTGGTGCCAATGACGTGTGCAAGTGGTGCATACTTCTAGGAACTTGTTTATAGAATTGCCCCACTTGAGTAGTCCTTTGTATATGTTGTAGTCATAGTCACAGGTCTTTTGTTTGCCCATGCTGTCTAGAATGAGCTGTAAAGTGTCTCTTCACTGCTACTAATCATTTCCATAGCAACTACTAGACATACACAGTGCTGCACACTTTATATGCAGGTGTTTTCTCTGTCCCTAGAGGGCTCACAATCTCTGTTTTTATGCCTATGGCAATGGAGGACTAAGTGACTTGCCCAAGGTCACAAGGAGCTGCAGTGGGAATCAAGCCCAGGTCGCCAGGCTCAAAGCCCACTGCACTAACCATTAGGCTACTCCTCCACTTCACCAACATGTTCCCTCTTCAGACCCAATATATTCATGATGCATAAGTATACCTGGAGTTTCAATAAAACTTATGGAATCATGGGCTTCTAATTTTAAGCTAAAACTTAACATGGATAAAACTAAGTTTTTAATAGTAACTAACCCTCACCATCCTATGAATCTTAGTGACTTTACTACTGAGAACAACACCTTTTCCCTTGAGTCTTCAATGAAAATCTTGGAAGTCACGATAGATTGTTTCCTCACCCGCGAAAACCAAGTTTCTAAGTTGACTTTGAGTGCCTTTCATTCACTTTGGAAACTAAAGAGATTGAGGCCATTTTTCTCTAAATCTGTCTTTTGTACTTTGGTTCAATCCCTTGTCCTCACCAAATTCGACTATTGCAATTCCATATATGCTGAACTTAAAGGTGGTCTTCTCAAAAATTACAAATAACTCAAAATACTGCTGCTCGCCTTATATGTAGATCTCCTCGCTTCGCCGAAGCCACTCCTCTTTTATATGAGCTACATTAGTTACCAATAAGAGAGAATATCTTTTAAATTATGCATTTCATTCACCAAATCATGTTTGGTCAGGCCCCATCATATATGAAAGCCGTAAAGGCCTGCATCAGGGTCTATTGATTTCCAATACAGAAATGATCATGTAGATCAAATTGACAAACAGTTAACTTCCTGCTAACTGAAATAATCAGTCGATGAGTGCTCAGCTTTTTATCGATTGATGATGGAGCTCAGGAGTATCTCAGCCAGGTCACAATCATTAATGTTAGTTGTAGTTGTGTATGCTGGATCTTTGATTCTTCCTTGCCTGGGCCCATTTTCTGTATTGGAAATCAATAGACTCCTGACGCAGGCCTTTACGGGCGAAACACGATTCGTGTCGGGCTGTTTTTTTTATTTGAAATAAAGACCTTGTTTAAGGAAACACCACTTGTGATAGGACTCTTTTGGATCCACTGTTTGTTTTGGCTCTCATTTCTCCTGTGGAGAGATCACCTTCTGTGGGTGTTGGCCCCATCATATATGAATAATCTTATTCAATTACCCCCTCGTAATGCTGTTTCATCATCTAGAGATTATCTTATCTTACATTTCCCTATCTTTAAGAATGTGATATATAAAACAATTAACTCTGATAATTTCTTCTATCAAGGCATCAAAATTTGGAATTCTCTTCCTAAATCAATCAAGTTTACAGATGATTACCTAACATTTTAGAAGTCTTCTAAAAACACATTTCTTCAGTCTGGCCTTACTGAACACAAAGCACTCTATTTGAACTTCATCCATTACCTTTTCTTAATTTCAATTCATCCTCTTTCCTTCTTTCCCATCTAGTCCTGCCAAATTTTGCTCTCACCTATCCACCCTTAATTATTTGCATGCCCTTGAGATAGTCCAAATCTCTGGTTACTTAATACACATGTATTAATTTGCTTCTTGAAGTTATTGTAATTTGTGTTATATTCTGTACATTGTGTTTTTATTCACTTTGTTTGTAAGCTACATTGAACTTAAGCCTATTTTGGGCTACTGTGGGGTATAAATGTCATAAATAATAACATAATAATGAAGCATATAATCTAAAACAAACCTATAGGCCACATTTATTATTTCAGTGAATAGAGGTAATAGAGAAACAAATAGTCATGGATCTGACTGATTCTTTAAAGAACTATATCAGTTTCCCCATTGAAATAGTTTATGAGTTCACTTTGGGAGGCAGTAATTCACCAAATCCACAGCTAATATTCAATAAAAAGTATCAATTTGTTGTTTTATAGTTAACAATATAGACTGGATAAAAATCCAGCTTCGGTTTATTTTGCAAAATTAATGCATTGATATTGTATTCATCTCTGGCTTAAGTGATGCTTTTGCTGTACACCTGCTTCTGTCTTATATAAATTCTTATGGGAGACGAATGGTTTTACAGTGTCTTCTCATTACTTTGTGTTTCGGTTGAGCACATCAAACACCTCACAGAAAAAAGTCAACTCCAAGAACAGCTTTATGAGCTTCTAATATTGATTTCCTGGTGGTGAAGCTGCTGGGAAACCCTGAACAGATAGTCCATGAAGTGCTATAAATATTCCTTGCTGCTTCCCTTTCTGTTTAAGCATTCTGTTTTCTTTTCTTCTGTTTCGTTTCTAGAGAGTAATGAAGTCTTTGTGTTGCTATTCTGGGAATTTGGAATGAAGTAATATAATAGTTCTTTATTGCACAAAGACCCCAAGCAACAACCTGGTCAATATTCAGCACTTTTTTAAACACTTACCATTGCCAGCTTAGTTAGTCGTGGATATTCAATGCCAAGCCATGTTGAATGCACTGGCATTGAATATCCAGGCATGGCCGGACTGAAGGTAACAGCTGGCACCATTGTTTCCTCAAAGCTGAGCAGGAGTCCTTCATCTACAGTCTTGCCAGTGGGTGGTGCTATTTCATTATCCCATTTTCAATAGCAAGAGACAGGGAAGCTCTGCAGGACTCCAGGGAACATGCCTGTCTCTAAAGATTGAAGACATAATATTGAAGCACTACCCCCCACTGGCAGCAGTGCTGTTGGAGGACTCCTGCTCAGCTTAGAGGGAAAAGTGGCTGGCACTTATGTGGGTCTCAGCCAATATTTCACATACATAAGTGCACTACGCACTATTCTCTAAGGGTAGAAACATACACATGGACGAAGCATAGGAGGAGTGTGAGGTCTGCCACTTAAGAATGCAACTTACAGAATACTGTTAATTATGCACATTGCTTGCTGCACAGGCGTATCCATTTATACTTGCCATTGACCTGGTGTAAAGGGGTGCGCCTATATTTAGGCATGGCAGTATGGGTTTACGCTTGTATTCTGTAACAGAATCTGGATTCTCTTATGCAATGCTGTTACAGAATAAATGCTAAATAGTAGTAGTAGTAGTAGTAGGATGTCCAGTTATAAGAGCATAAGAGTAGCCATACTGGGTCAGACCAATGGTCCATCTAGCCCAGTATCCTGTTTATCAAACAGTGGCCAAGCCAGGTCACAAGTACCTGGCAGAAACCCAAATCGTGGCAACACTCCATACTGCAAACCCCAGGGCAAGCAGTTGCTTCCCATGTCTGTCTCAATAATAGACTATACTACTACTATTTAACATTTCTAAAGCGCTACTAGGGTTACGCAGCACTGTACAGTTAACAAAAGGACAGTCCCTGCTCAAAGGAGCTTACAATCTAATGGACAACATGTGAAGTCAGCTTACAATCTAATGGACAGTATGTGCGGACAGTCAAATTGGGGCAGTCTAGATTCCTGGGTAGAGGTACAATGGTTAGGTGCCGAAGGTGACATTGAAGAGATGGGCTTTGAGCAAGGATTTGAAGATGGGCAGGGAGGGGGCTTGGCATATGGGCTGAGGAAGTTTATTCCAAGCATAGGGAGAGGCAAGGCAGAAAGAACGGAGCCTGGAGTTGGCGATGGTGGAGAAGGGAACAGAGAGGAGGGATTTGTCCTGTGAGCGGAGGTTTCAGGTTGGAGCATACGGGGAGATAAGGGTAGAGAGGTAGTGAGGGGCTGCAGATTGAGTGCATTTGTAGGTTAGTAGGAGAAGCTTGACTGTATGCGGTACCTGATTGGAAGCCAGTGAAGTGACTTGAGGAGAGGGGTGATATGAGTATATCGGTCTAGGCGGAAGATAAGACGCGCAGCAGAGTTCTGAATGGATTGAAGGGGGGATAGATGGCTAAGTGGGAGGCCAGTGAGGAGTAGGTTGCAGTAGTCAAGGCGAGAGGTAACGAGAGCGTGGATGAGAGTTCGGGTGGTGTGCTCAGAGAGGAAAGGGCGAATTTTGCTGATGTTATAGAGAAAGAAGCGACAGGTCTTGGCTATCTGCTGGATATGCGCGGAGAAGGAGAGGGAAGAGTCGAAGATGACTCCGAGGTTGCGGGCAGATGAGACTGGGAGGATGAGGGTGCCATCTACTGAGATAGAGAGTGGAGGGAGGGGAGAGGTAGGTTTGGGTGGAAAGACAATTAGCTCTGTCTTGGACATGTTCAGTTTCAGGTGGTGGTTGGACATCCATGCAGCAATGTCGGATAAGCAGGCCGATACTGAGGCTTGGGTTTCCGCAGTGATGTCTGGTGTAGAGAGATAAGCTGGATGTCGTCGGCATAGAGATGATACTGGAAGCCATGGGATAAAATCAACGAGCCCAGGGAAGAGGTATAGATCGAAAAGAGAAGGGGTCCAAGGACAGATCCCTGAGGAACTCCAACAGAGAGCGGGATGGGGTGGAGGAAGATCCATGAGAGTGTACTCTGAAGGTACGGTGGGAGAGATAAGAGGAGAACCAGGAGAGGACAGAGCCCTGGAACCCAAATGAAGACAGTGTGGCAAGAAGTAAGTTATGATTGACAGTGTCAAAAGCGGCGGATAGGTCGAGGAGGATGAGGATGGAGTAGTGACCTTTGGATTTGGCAAGGAACAGGTCATTACAGACTTTAGTGAGTGCCGTTTCTGTCGAGTGTAGAGGGCAAAAACCAGATTGAAGCGGACTTTTCCTCAAGAAATTTGTCCAGACCTATAACCCCCCCCCCCCCCCTTTATGGTTTTACTAATTTGGTATCTATGAGAATTTTTTTTAAATTGGTAATAGACCATTGATGAGACTTGGGTGTTAATTTAATTGGTCCTTGTAAAGAATTATAGAGGAAGAAAACAAGGCCAGACATGACCTACCAGTGGAAGAGGTACAGGCTGGTACTTTAACGAATTCTGGGCACACTTGGGACTGATTATAGAGGGCATCGGTAGGAAAGGGATGGAAAGTTCAGGTCAAAGGTATGGAGGTGTGGAGCTGATGTTGGGTAAAATATGTGAATTTATATGTGCCCAAAGATCACATCTGGACAGACTGATGAGATAATTTTGTATTTTCCTGCTGCCATTTACTGTTTTCCTTTGTCTTTAAAGCTTCATTTTGTTCCAAAACATACATTAACTAGTCTGTATTTTTTTTCTGTATTTCATAAATGACAGTAGGTAAATTTATAATGAATTTTTAACGCCTTTAACCGGGTTATTAATTTGGGCATGGAATGGATGTTGGGCGAGCATTTCAGATGCAGAGAGGTAAATCCAGGAAGTCATCTACTACTACTACTACTACTACTACTATTTTAGCATTTCTATAGCGCTACAAGGCATACGCAGCGCTGCACAAACATAGAAGAAAGACAGTCCCTGCTCAAAGAGCTTACAATCTAATAGACAAAAAATAAATAAAGTAAGCAAATCAAATCGATTAATGAGAACGGGAAGGAAGAGAGGAGGGTAGGTGGAGGCGAGTGGTTACAGTGGTTACGAGTCAAAAGCAATGTTAAAGAGGTGGGCTTTCAGTCTAGATTTAAAGGTGGCCAAGGATGGGGCAAGACGTAGGGGCTCAGGAAGTTTATTCCAGGAGTAGGGTGCCAGCGAGACAGAAGGCGCGAAGTCTGGAGTTGGCAGTAGTGGAGAAGGGAACAGATAAGAAGGATTTAACATGGAGCGGAGTGCACGGGAAGGGGTGTAGGGAAGGACGAGTGTGGAGAGATACTGGGGAGCAGCAGAGTGAATACATTTATAGGTTAGTAGAAGAAGTTTGAACAGGATGCAAAAACGGATAGGGAGCCAGTGAAGGGTCTTGAGGAGGGGGGTAGTATGAGTAAAGCGACCCTGGCGGAAGATGAGACGGGCAGCAGAGTTTTGAACCGACTGGAGAGGGGAGAGGTGACTAAGTGGGAGGCCAGCAAGAAGCAGATTGCAGTAGTCTAAACGAGAGGTGACAAGGGTGTGGATGAGGGTTTTGGTAGAGTGCTCGGAAAGAAAGGGGCAGATTTTGCGGATGTTGTAAAGAAAGAAATGACAGGTTTTGGCGGTCAGCTGGATATGAGCAGAGAAGGAGAGAGAAGAGTCAAAGATGACCCCAAGGTTTCGAGCTGAGGAGACAGGGAGAATGAGAGAGCCATCAACAGAAATAGAAAACGGGGGGAGCGGGGAGGTGAGTTTGGGGGGGAAAATGAGAAGTTCGGTTTTGGTCATATTTAATTTCAGGTGGCGTTCAGGTGCACAAGGATGGTACTAGAAACCATGGAACAAAATAATATTACCAGAGGAATAAGTATAGAGATAAGGGGAGGGTCAAGAATGAAGGCCTGAGGAACACCAGTTGAAATGGGATTGTTACAGACTAAGGCCCAGACGCACAAAACCTAACGAGCCCACAACTTGCGTTTTAAACTGGTTCCAGCCAGTTTTAAAACACAAGTAGTTCACCCAGGCATGCACTAAGGGCATTTTCCCTGCCACGGTAGCAGGCAACGAAAACGGAATGCAAATGATTGAAAAGCTATATAATGAGCTGCACTACCGTTGCAGCCCATTATAATGAGATGCACTACCGTTTTTCCGATTCCCTTACCGTAGGAACCCTAACGAGATGTCTGACCTCTTGTTTAGGGCTCCTGTGAGGGAATCGGAAAGGAAAAGGGCCCCCAAAAAAGGTAAAAAAGAAAAAAAAAAAGCAGGGAACGCATGGAGGGGCGTCCTTTAAGGACGTACTCTCCCTGCGCTTCTGAGAGACGTCTTTTTTTTTGCATTTTTTTTTAGCTCTGCCGGCGCTGGTGTTTTTTCCCCCCTTCTATTTTGTCTTCGCCGCCCCTCACAGCAAAACTTTATGTTTTCCTGGTTGCCGGAGAATCGGGGACGTCCCTTTAGATTAGGCTCCTCTTCCTGGTCTTTCAGCCAATCAGAGCGCGTTTCGCTGACAACAGCCAGCTAAGCCCGCTTTGATTGGCTGAAGAGACCAGGAAGAGGAGCCTAATCTAAAGGGACGTCCCGATTCTCCGACTCAGGTACCGAAGGACTAGAGAATGCAAGTGAGCTACAACAAGTAGCTCATTTGCATTCCCTATCGTTGATGCATTCCCGTTCCCTACCGATTCGCTATGGAATCCGGTAGGGAACGGGAATTACTAATGTCTTTAATGCATCTGGGCCTAAGGGTCTTCCACAGAGGAAGCACTGAAAGTGTGATTAGAGAGGTGAGAAGGGAAGACAAAGCTGAACCATAGAAGCTGAGTGAGAACAATGGGTGTAACTCTTCAAGGCGCCACCTAGCTTCAGGCAGCAAGAATGCATGTAAACGGTGGTATTCTAGTCATTTATGTGGTGTAAGTGGCCTCTTTAGAATACTGAGTAGCAGAAAAATATGCACCCTCTTTTGATGGCAATACTTTGGCAATGGGTGTATGCAGGGCTGAAGCATGCAAAAACCTGGTTAAATTATATTCCCTAATTTACTCATAGTCTGGCTGAGATCTTGGTACAGGCATTTATATCATCTATTCGGCTGGCGTAAATGATTGTGCCTTAAATATAAGCACAGCTTTTGTCACTTGTGCTAGCACTCTAAAAATAAAAAGCAGGTGCCTATGTTTTTTCAAAGAACTGGCTTGAAATAGACACCTGCTTACCCTCTATCCTAGGCACTTTGCTTTAGACCGTCCTTATAGGTTAAACTGTACAGTGCTGCGTAACCCTAGTAGCGCTTTAGAAATGTTAAGTAGTAGAAGTAGAATTACCCTGAATGGGTGTAACTCTATATAGTGCAACAAAAGCTGGCCCAGAATGCTGGATGCTAAGCAGGAATTCTACATAGCATCTGGGCACCTATATTCCATTATAGAATACTAGCATAAGTTAGCATTTTTAGAAGCCAACATTTAGGTCACCATCAGGCTCATTTTCGAAAGAGATGGACATCCAAAAAGTGACATAAATCTGCACTTGGACATCCATCTCTCAGAGACGTCCATCTCTCAGAGACGTCCAAATCAGTATAATCGAAAACCGATTTTGAACGTCTCTAACTGAAGTCCGTCGCAAGGATGTCCAAATTTCAAGGGGGCATATCAGAGTGTGGTGAAGGCGGGACTTGGGCATTCCTAAGGCTTGGACGTCTTTGACCCATAATGGACAAAAGCAGAGACGTCCATGATTACAACTTGGATGTTTTCACCCAAACCTGCTTTTATTAAGAATAAGGCACAAAAAGGTGCCCAGAATGACCAGATGACCACTGGAAGGAATCGGAGATGACCTCCCCTTACTCTCTCAGTGGTCACTAACCCCCTCTCACCCTCAAAAAACATTATTAAAAATATTACTTCCAAGCCTCAGATGTCATACTCAGGTCTATGACAGTGCATGCATGTCCCTGGAGCAGTTTTAGTGGGTGCAGTGCACTTCAGACAGATGGACCCAGGCCTATAACCCCCCCCCCCCCACACACACACACACACACGTTACATTTGTGGAGGAAACAGCAAACCCTCCAAAACCCACCAGAAATCCTCTGTACCCACATCTAGGTGCCCCCCTTCACCCGTAAGGGCTATGGTAGTGGTGTACAGTTGGAGGTAGTGGGTTTTCAGGGGGCTTGGGGGGAGGGCTCAGCACACAAGGTAAGGGAGCTATGTACCTTGGAGCATTTTATGAAGTCCACTGCAGTGCCCCCTAGGGTGCCTGATTGCTGTCCTGGGATGTCAGGGAGGCCAGTGCACTACAAATTCTGGCTCGTCTCGTGTCCAAATGGCTTGCATTTGGACGTCTTTGGTTTTGAAAATCACCGAAAGTCAAAGACGTCCAAATCTAAGGACGTCTAAATCCAAGGAGTCCTTGGTATTTTTGAAATGAAGATGGACGTCCATCTTTTTTTTAAAATGAGCTTTTCCCCACCTCCGGATTTCGACATTTTACAAAGACATCCAAATCCCTACTTAGACGTTTCTTTCGAAAATGCCCCTCCATTTGTATGGCAGACATAAGTGCGTGAACCTAAATGCACGTATGTACTCCCAGATTCTATATATTGCATATAGTGTTCTGCGCTGTAATCTCAGCATATTCCATAACAACACATGTAACATAATTGGCTTAACAAGCCAATCAGCATTTTTAACAGCACTTAAACAATAATGAGCACTAATTGGCAATAATTAGAATTTACACACATAACTCAGTAAGCATATCCTATAATGAACTGCAACTAAATTCTAAAGCATGCAGTTCAAAAGGGAAGAGGCTATGGGTGGGGAAATAAGTGTTTCATGGGCGTTCCCAAATTTATGCGCATTGTGATAGAATATGGCCCACTCTGTGTAAATCTATGCACATAGGTTTACGCCATTTTTTCATTGGTGTAAATAGAGGCACTTAGTTCTAGGTGCTGGGCTATCAACTAAGCGCATTCTATATACTACACGTAAATCTTATAGAATGTGTTTAGGCGGAAATGTTTTCCACGCAGATATTTTAAGCACCATATATAGAATCTGGCCCTTAGCGTGTAATTGACACTATTCTAGAACATGCACATGTAATTGTGGGAGGCATCCATATGATCACCCCCTTGCATTTGCACACTGTGCAAGTTGTGCGCTAAGATTCTAGAATCCCACTTAGTGCACAACTGGCACTTACGTGTGAATCTCTAACATTCATGCGTGCAAGTGCTAGTATTGTTTAATCTGAACACACAAAAAAGGTGCTTACATTTAGGCCTTCGTGTTAAAGAATGAGGAGGAATGTGTCTAAGAATAGGTGGTGATCAAGTCATAAACTTTGCAGATAGATTAAGAAGCACAAGGACCGAGTAGAGGTCTTGGCCATGAAGAGGTCATTGGAAGCTTCGGCAAAGGCTGTTTCTATGGAATAAAGAGGGCAAATACGTTCAATAGATTTTTGTCACTGAAGATAAAATCTCTCTCAAGCATGTTCATTGTGGCCACATTGAAAACCAGACTGGTTAGGAGTGCCTCCAAGACCGATTTAAGAACGACTGGTGTAGAGGCACTGGCAAATGTAAAGAAGCTCTACTACCTCCAGTGACATAACCTTAGTGCTTGAAATGAATTAATTAAAGGGAAGGCAGTATGCACATAATGTTGCCTTCTATAGCATGGCTTTTCCAGCCTGTCTTTGGGACCCATCCTCCCTCCAGCCCAGTTGAGTTTTCAGGATACTCACAATTATTATTGATGAGGTAAATCTGGCTACATTGGAGCCCTGGTTTAAGTATATTCAATGGTTGACATGGGAAGTATGTGCAGAGGAAACTGTTTCATACAGTTGCTCACTGTACTACTCAGCCTACTTACTCCATTGTTGCCTTCCTTGCGTTCCTCCTCTTGTTTGTGAGCCTTAGCCCAGAGCTACCTACAGCCTTAATTCTGGGACACCTGACCACCCCTAACCTGCCACTGCCAAGGCTGAATGAAAGTGGCAGAAATTGAGAGCACAGGTAAAAGATAGCTTAGGACTAATGAGAGATTTATTTTTGAGGGGGAGGGTCTGAGCTTGGACAGGTGAACATGTTAGGAAAGAGGAAGACAAATTCTTTAGGGAAGATTAGTATGGTGTGACAGGAGGGGGAACAGAGGTAGAACACTGAACACTGTGGGAAGGAGGGAAAGAAAGAGGAGATCAAGTGGGTAATACTGATGCTGGGCAGATGGTAGGTGTGAGGCTTAAAAGGAGGGGTGGGTGCAGGACGGTTGGGAGGAGAAAGTGATGGGGAGAGTTTGGGGAGTTAGGGAGGGAATAGAGGAGGATGGACATAGAGGGGAATGTGAGGTTAGGAGGGGAAGAGAGAGAATGACTGCCAGGGAAGGTGAATACAGGCTATGGGGGACTGAGTGAGAGACAGAGAAACAGACTGCTAGGTTGAAAGAAAAGAAAAGCAGAGTGTGACTTAAAGATGGGGATAACAGAAAGTTCAAATGATGGGGTAGAGAATGATTGAGTGATCAGAGTTGGGGATTGAATGAGAAAGAGTGCTGGGGACAGGGTGAGAGAATGCTGGGATAGGGCGGTGGAGGGGTGATTTAGAGAGATACTTCTAGGGATGAGTTTATTGAAAAAGTGAAGAGAGACAGCTGAGGTTGGGGAGATAGACTGCTGGTTTTATCTTACTAGCAGAGAGGTGAAGGGTTTATTGACTTGGGGAAAGGAAGCTGACTTATAGTGCCAAAAGTAATTGTCCTTCATAAGAGAGAATGTGTGTATTGAACCTCCTATTGTGAATTTCAGTACACACCACTATTTCTCCCATGCAGTTATTGTGGATACCCTGAAAAATCCAGTGGCCGGGGGACTGCAAAAGCAGGCTTGAAAAGCTATGTTTTATAGTTAAGTTTTACCATATGGTTCTAGATTTTCATGAAGAAGCTGAGCCAATAAGGAATTGGCCTTAATGCATCTATGAACATACCGTTCCAATATTTCTATTTAAAAGAACAGCAGTAGAATTTCATAGATGCAGCTGAACAAACCCAGGACTGGCTCAGCCTGTCTCTGATGACTTGGAGCCAGCTGGTAGCCCTTTTCTTTTGTTCCTTGAAGATTAGGCTAGTGTGTTACCCATATAACACCTAGACGAGCTGAGAGAGAATATTAAACCTGAACGGACAGCAGCTCTTGCTTTAAATCAATCTCTTCCTTCAGTCGACCCAGATTGCGCATTATAAGAGCAATCCGTTTCTTGCACTGAATCTGACCTGAATCTCATTAGCTTTTCTCTCATCCCCTTCTTGCAGAGGAATCCACTATACCTCCAATCTGCCAGAAACGTGACGGTGAATATTCTTAATGAGACAAAAGTTGTGACCCAACTGGTAGCAGGTAAGAATAATAAAAGGCACAAGGAAATTCTAATGAGACTATGGTAGCTTCATGGATTGCAGTATAAGAAAAGAGTCATTTGTGGGCAATTTAGAAATAAGTATTTTATTTAGAAATAAGGTGTTTACCTACAGAAAAGGCTCTATAAAAACGTCATGGGAGCATTGCTGGGGCCCAGGATAGAGAAGCAGAAATACTTTTCCTTCCATAAATTATATCTGCAAAGTATGGGAAAAGAAAGCTTCTTGTGGGGCTGACTGGACAGCTAGGGAGTAATTTTATGGGGCCCTTTTACTAAGCCACAGTAAAAAGTGGCCTGCGATAATGTAGGCACATGTATTGGGAGTGCGCTGGGCTTTTTTTGTAATTGGACAGAAAAAGGGCCTGCGGTAAAAATGAAACCAGCACACGCCCAAAACCAGGCTGAGCCCTTAATGCCAGCCATTGATCTAGCGGTAAAGGCTCACGTGCTACACGTGCGGTGACTGGTTGGCGCATGCCAAGTGCCAGTTACCGCCGGAACTGGCATGCGTAGGAGGAAATAAATAATTCATCCACACGTTATGAGCATGCACCAAATCTAAAATTACCGCCAGGAGGGCGCACTGGCCTGGCACTAGTCTCATTTGGGCACGCACTGCACGCACATAGAGCCTACCACGGCTTAGTAAAAGGGCCACTATGAGGAGCGACCTCGTTTTAGGGCTCCACCGGTAAACATTAGTACGTGCAGACTGTGATACATGCTGAGACGTCCTGCAGTAAGTTCCAAATGTGCGCATACAAACCACGCACTAAATTTTTAAAAAGGTTTTCTGGGAGGGGCCGTTTCTGCGGTAATCAGTTACCGTATCTACATTGCCGTGTGCTAACTGATTAGCATAGGATTAGCGCATGAGCCCTTACCACCAACAAAATAAGCGGTGGTACGGGCTCACCCACTAATTTTTGGTAATGGCCATGCGCTAATGGCAGATTATCCGGGGCATAATTGAAAGAGAAGGACGCCCATCTTCCGATGCAAATCGGGAGATGGGCATCCTTCTCTCAGGGTCGCCCAAATCAGCATAATCGAAAGGCAATTTTGGGCATCCTCAACTGCTTTCTGTCGTGGGGACAACCAAAGTTCCCGGGGGCGTGTCGGCAGTGTACCGAAGGCGGGACAGGGTATGCTTAAGAGATGGGCGTCCTCGGCCGATAATGGAAAAAAGAAGGGTGTCCCTGACGAGCATTTGGCCGACTTTACTTGGTCCAATTTTTTTCACAACCAAGCCTCGAAAAGGTGCCTGAACTGACCAGATGACCACTGGAGAGAATGGGGGATGACCTCCCCTTAATCCCCCAGTGGTCACAACCCCCTCCCACCCTAAAAAAGAAATTAAAAAACATTTTTTCCAGCCTCTATGCCAGCCTTAAATGTCATACCCAGCTCCCTGACAGCAGTATGCAGGTCCCTGGAGCAATTTTTAGTGGGTGCAGCGCACTTCAGGCAGGCAGACCGAGGCCCATCCCCCCTACCTGTTACACTTGTGGTGGTAAATGTGAGCCCTTCAAAACCCACCTGAAACCCACTGTACCCACATGGTGCCCCCTTCACCCTTTAAGGGCTATGGTAGTAGTGTACAATTGAGGGGATTGGGTTTTGGGGCTCAGCACCCAAGGTAAGGGAGTTATGCACCTGGGAGCGATTTCTGAAGTCCACTGCAGTGCCCCCTAGGGTGCCCAGTTGGTGTCCTGGCATGTCAGGGGGACCAGTGCACAATGAATGCTGGCTCCTCCCATCACCAAATGTCTTGGATTGGTCATTTTTGAGATGAGCGTCCTCGGTTTCCATTATCGCCGAAAACCGGGGAGGACCATCTCAAAAACGACCTAAGGATGACCATCTCTAAGGTTGACCTAAATTTCATGATTTGGGCGTCCTCGACCGTATTATCGAAATGAAAGATGGACGTCCATCTTGTTTTGATAATACGGGTTGCCCGCTCCTTTATGAGGCCGTCCTGCGAGGACACCCTCATAAAAACTTGGGCGCCCCATTCGATTATGCCCCTCCATGTCTCTGCAGTTCCGTCAACACTGAACGGAGTTTTAAATTTTTGACCGACTAACCCTGACGCAGTGTAACGAAACGCTGGCCATCGTCGGTCATGGTCTAGTTTCTGGTTGAGTTGGAAGAAAAAGACCACGCAGCTAAGTATTTAAAGCTGACATTTTTGCTAAATTTGCGATTCAATTAAATCCACGGGTTTTTTGCCAATGATGATGAAGCCCTGATCTACTTGCCGATAGCTGGAAGCTTCTTGAAACTTTTTCCTCCCTTTAAATTATTTTCATTGCTAATTTACCATTATAAAAAGGAATCTATATTTATTTGTAACATTAGTACATGACCATTAATTCATAAAATGAAAATTTGGCCTTTTTCCCGCAATGGTAAAAATAGCCATAACACACAGGAAAGACATGTAAGGGTGAGCTAAGACCACGTTCTACTGCCACTTTGTAAAAGGGCTCCTCAGGGAGCAAGAACACACATAATTAACATGGGAACATAGTAGATGATGACAGATAAAGAGCTGTGCAGTCCATCCAGTCTGCCAACAAGATAAACTCATTACATATAGTATGATGTGATATATCATATGTATACCTGATCTGGATTGGTATTCCAGTCATTACACATGTATTGTAAACAAATACTTGCATAAATAGCTATTCTCTGGCTGAGTGGTATTCTATAAACATGTGCCAAGAGGCAATGGCGAGAACTTTGCAGGTGGACATTGACATAGGCAGATTTTGGCAGAATTATGTGCATAGATGATAAAATCTTATGATCTATGTACATTCTTTTGCAATCTAGAAGTGCTCAATTATACCAGCTCTGTGTCTGGTGTAAGTCATTGCATCTAAAATATAGGTTATGCCAGTATTTTCTTTATAGAATTGGTTCAGATAGGTGCACAATTTACACCTAAATCTAGGTGCTCCCTTCTAGAATTACCCTCCATGTTGTTAAATGGAAACTCCATGGACAGTTTCCCTTTTGAAATCTCTTTTGCAACCTCTCCACATACTAAGAACCTGTACCCCTGCGAGTTTAGAAGGAGCTCTGAAAGTCTCCCTCCTAAAGTTTGGCTGTCAAGGAGGCTTTTCAGTGCTAAAATTCAGAATAGTGAAATGGAGTCGTCCAAGAAGGTTCTTTTAGGAGCAGAGTTCATCAGACAATGTGCTGATATCTTGGGCTGATGATGGCTTTGGAAAGAATGACAAGCTGCCTGAACACAGGGTCAACCTATGGAGGTAAGCACTGGCTCAGGGCACCAGAGATACAGGGTGCCTCTCTATTCCCTCCCCCATCTGCCTGACCACTTACGGTCTGGCATTCCTTTCTTTCTCAATTCCCTCCCCACCACCTCACCCTCGGACTACCTTTATATTCCTAGAGAACGCTAGCAGTAGCAGTGATCCATACACAATGCCTGCACCTGGTACAGACCCTTCCTTCTGTCACGTTCCGCCCCCTCTGACACAACTTCCTGTTTCTAGCAGAACACTCGCAGCAGAGGGGAAACTCTGGGCCAGGCGCTGGCAGTGTATATGGATAACTGTCACTGCTCGCGTTCTCTAGAAATATAAAGGTAGACTGGGGGGAGGAACATGGAGAGGGAGGGGAAATGCCAGACCATGGGTGGGGAGGGGGGAGAGAGTAGGAGAGAATCAAATACCCTCCCTTTCCCCCACACCCAGCTAAAAAAATCTGCAGGGGTTCACAGTATACATGCATTTTACCACATTGGAAAGGAGCATTCCCGGGGCTCTGTTTAGGTTTGAAGAGTAAAACACATTCATGTATTTTCAAATCCACATACTTAATTTTATTTCCATCCTACCCCGGCAGAAAATAGAGCTGCCAAGTACTCAGGGAAACTTGTGCTCCTGTAAGCAAGTTTTCAAAGAAAAATCAACCTGTGCATTTCCCTTCAAACATCTACAGAATTTTCACCTATGCAGCCTATTGAAAATTACTCGTTCTTTCCAACAAGGCCACAAGATTATTCTTCTGCTCAGCACAAGACTTTGTCACAGACTGTTTATTTAAAAGTCTTATATACCATGTACAAGCCTCCAAAGAAACAAGTGGTCTGCACCAATAAAATAATAAAAACAAAAATACTAGAAAAGAAAACCCCAAAACAAGCCCAACCAATCCTACCAACTAACCGACCAACACCACTATCCCACAAACCCTCCTAACCTGCAAAGGTAGACAATACCACCCCCATCTCCAATCTATACACCCCAGACTCAAGGAAATAGCCAAGGGGATAATATTCAGCCCTCGGTAGTAAGTGATTCACAAGCCACTTCCAGGTGCCACAGATGTTCAATGTTTGGGCATACATGGCTCCAAGCATTGAATATCTGGACTGTTCTAAGCATTTCTACGTGTTTTGGATTGGAGGCTTTTTGTGCCGATTATGGATTCATTACTAAGCATTGAAATAGCAGCACTTAATTTTAATCTGAGGCCTTTTTCCTTTGTATCAACCCAACAGTGAATTATCAATAGTAAAAGTAGTTTTGATTTCAATGGAGAGTATGTTTGATATAATTTATGTTTATAAGTTCCTCTTTTTTGTGAATTTGTTGGGTAGCAAGAACTTAAATAGATACAGATCGTAGAAACTTCAGGAGTACAACTTACCAGAATGGCAGGATTTCAGGGGCAACGCCTCCCAATGAGTTTGTTTTCAACATACCATGACAGTAATGGACCTCACTCCTAAGTCAGTGTGTGTGGACTATGATCTCAGTCTCTCACGTCTACTGCTAATTCTCGCCATAGTACTTGCAGTATACCAAAGAGAGCTTTCTCTGGCGTTCATAAGATGTTACAGGTATAGGCAACCTAACGAGAGTTGCTTGGAAATTGCTTTTATCAGGTCCGTGGCACTGAATATGATGGGAATTATTTCTGTACCTTTCAGCCACATTTTCTTGGTCTCTGACTGGGGCTTGAGGATCTTCTTTCTCTCAACACTACGTACTGGATTATCACTTGGCACTGACACCTGTCTTATTAGTACAGCAGGAAAAGAGCCTCAAGAACTGATGTGGAGGATAATTTTAGTAGAAGACCTGTTTTTCAGCAAATTGCCTGCGTCAGGTTTATATGTGTTCCTCCACATATGAAATGAACCCAATCAAACGATACACTCTAATATGCACAAACATCTGTAGAAAAGTTGCTTAATTCACTGGCAGCCTAAGAAGCGCTGCACATGCATAGAAATCATATGATGCAATTATGGCCTCTCTTATTGGTGCCATTCTTGTGCTTTTCTCTTTTACCACCGTGTCCAGTTTCCTTGCATCATGCTTATTGGTTGGAATGGAAATGTCCCAGTTGATCACAGCCTCTTCGTCTTCCATAATTCTCATAAGATCATGATGTTAGTGTTTTTCCAGAACACCGAGGTATATGGGAGGCTTCTCTTTGAACTCTCTGTCTCCCTGTGGTGGTACTGGATAGGTCCCTTCTCCTGATCTCCTTGCAAGATATTATTATTATTATTATTATTATTATTATTATTACATTTGTACCCCGCGCTTTCCCACACAATGCAGGCTCAATGCGGCTTCCTTAGGTGGACACCCACCTTCTTCCTTATTCATGGATCCAGGCTGAGTACCTCAAACTTTTCAATTTTCCCCTTTTCCTGGAAAATATTGTTTACTTTTTTATTGGGATTTATTAACCGCTTTTATGAACAGATTCGCTCAAGGTGATATACAGCAGGTCCAGTTTAGCGTAAAACTTACAATTTTGTTAACATCGTAGCAATAGTAAAATGACCAAATATAAACATAAATGCAATAAATTAGGTAAACTTGGAAATATGATGTCAGTACAATACAAACAATACTATAATAGAAAGCCTGGAAGAATGTTCAAATAACATAGATATAATACGAAGTCAGCATAATACTAATGAAACACCTAATAAGCACACATTAGAACATGGAAATGACATAGTTATGATGTTAATGCTTTCTATGTAGCCGAGGGGCCAAATACAGATATATAGATGAAGACAAGATGAGTCAGTTGGGCTAAATAGATGGGTGGCTATACTGAAGGCAAAATTATTGTACAGTTAAACAAGATATGAGGAACTGGTCTAAGTTATTGTGTGTGTAGCAAGCTAGTCCAGGTGCGAAGTGAGTGTTTAATCAATCACTACATGTATTATAGGTTTGTTACAGGATTCTAGTCCAAAATATCACAACATCTTCCCACTGCTTCCACCGAGTACCTCTAGTATCTGTGCCAGTGAACCTCTTTACAAAATTTTAAAACACTCAAAAATCCCTCACTACCAAACCCTCTGCAAAAAAAATGCTCAAGGAGTAGCCTAGTGGTTAGTGCAGTGGACTTTGATCCTGGGGAACTGGGTTCAATTCCCACTGCAGCTCCTTGTGACTCTGAGCAAGTTACTTAACCCTCCATTGCCCAAGGTACAACTAAGTACCTGTATATACTATGTAAACTGATTTGAATGTAGTTCCGAAAAAAAGCCCAAAAAACACAGAAAAGCGGTATATCAAGTCCCCTTTCCCTTCCCTCTCTATGTGTTTTGAATGCACCAGGGTTCAGTATCTCCCTCCATAAACTGAACTTCCCAGAAGGTAAAAAAAGATGCACTGTGTCAGTCCCACTCACTCAGGAATACAACAAACTGACTAGAAGCTGGACTTCTTCAGGAACACTTGTTTGTCCCTTAACACCTCCAGTGCTTCAAATAACAGTTCTACTGGCTCTTCTTTCAGTCCTTCCCTTGGTCTGTAAGCCTCTCCAATGCCTTCACCTAGTTAGGCCTATCTGGCCTAAAGGAATTGCTTCACTTTCCCTATTGGCCTTCCCATTAATCCCTCAATTACATCACAGGATGGGAACTCCCACTCTCAGCAATAGACATACCAGACTCATTTTCTATTACATCACATTGTTTTATAACATACAAACATGCTAGGGTTAGGTTGCAGAAACATCCTTAGCATAAATATGGAGGACAGTTTGGAGGCCAACGGGCTTATTTTCAAAAGAGAAGGACATCCATCTTTCGACACAAATAGGAAGATGGACGTCCTTCTCACAGGGTCATCCAAATCGGTATAATTGAAAGCCAATTTTGGACGTCCCCAACTGCTTTCCGTCGCAGGGACGGCCAAAGTTCAAGGGGGCGTGTTGGAGGCGTAGCAAAAGCGGGACTTGGGCGTGCCTAACACCAGGATGTCCTCAAGCCAGGATCGAAAGAAACAAGGACAACGCTGACACTTTACCTGGTCGTGTTTTTCTTACGACCAAGGCACAAAAAGGTGGCCGAAATGACCAGATGACCAGTGGAGAAAATCGAGATGACCTCCCCTTATTAACCCCCTCCCACCCACATAAAACATCTTTAAAAATATTGATTGCCAGTCTCAGATGTCATACTCAGGTCCATCACAGCAGTATGCAGGTCCCTGGAGCAGTTTTAGTGAATGCAGTGCACTTCAGACAGGCGGACCCAGCCCCATCCCCCCTACCTGTTATGTTTGTGGAGGAAACAGCAAGCCCTCCAAAACCCACCAGAAACCCAATGTACCCACATCTAGGTGCCCCCTTCACTCTTAAGGGCTATAGTAGTGATGTACAGTTGTGAGTAGTGGGTTTGGGATTTTGGGTGGTGTTGGGGGGCTCGGCACACATGGTAAGGGAGCTATGTACCTGGAAGCAATTTATGAAGTCCACTACAGTGCACTACGAATGCTGGCTCCTCCCACGACCAAATGGCTTGCATTTCGTCATTTCTGAGATGGACGTCCTTGGTTTCCATTATCACCAAAAATCAGAAACGACCAAGTCTAGGGACGACCAAATTTAAGGATTTGGATGTCCCTGACCGTATTATCGAAACAAAAGATGGATGTCCATCTTGTTTCGAAAATATGGGTTTCCCCGCCCCTGGATCGGGACATTCTGCGAGGACATCCAAATCGAAACGAGGATGTCCCTTTCGATTATGCCCCTCCAAATGTTCTAAAAGATTTGTCCTAATTGTGTCTATAGAAGGAAAAAAAAATAAGATACATGGTACATAAGGCCATTACAATCAGAACTGAACCCCAGGCCTCCCTCTTATAATCCAGACTGAATATTCCAGTTTGGAGATGATGTCTGACAAAGTATTGCATTCTTTACCATATTTTCTTCTTCTATAAATAGAGTAAACCAGAGATGGAGGGAAGAATTGCTGAGTGGCAGAGCCAGTAATCCATAAACTTCTTGTTTCTACATTAGATTGGATTGTCTGACTTGCTTACAGAACATCTGGCCTGCAGTCACAGCACTAAATAATGAAATAAGTAGCTTCAGTAAGCAATGATTTAAGCTGCAAGAGAGAAAATCACCTTGAGGAGAGGAATAAATTCAACCCTAAACTCCCATATTCTCACATTCAAAAGGAACTTATTGAGCTTGTTGATGATTGGCTATTTATTTGCGCTAGAATGATCGGTTTGCTTGAATGATTCTCTTTTGACAGAGCCGAAGTCCTCCGACAACTTTTATACAGTGATAGACCATACTGCATGGCATTTACTGAAAAGCATATAAAAGCTAAGGGATACAGACTGTGTGCTGTATGATTTTGAGTAGGACTGAACTTTTCTGGCCACATCATGGTAATCCTGTTTTATATATAGAAGTGGCAAGGCCTGAGGCAAATCAATTCATATCTAGGGATGGGCTGTCATTTGCAAGTACTAGTAGTGTATTCAACAGGACACTTCCGAAGAGGACCACGTGAACGATGAAGATTTAAAACTGTTTGTTCCATAAAAGTACTTAAAAGACTCGACACAGCACTGTGTTTTGGCTGTAATGCCTGCATCTGGAGTCTCGATAAATCTGCTTCCTGAGGTTGTTCTGCAACTGCCCCTCCCCTGAGGATCACAGCAGCTTCTCTCCCAGTCTTGTCTGTTGTATGGGATTTCTGGCAGTTGCCACTTTATCAGATTTATCAGCTTTATCAACAGTCAGAACCACAAAGTTTTTTTTAACATCAATGATTTATTGAGACTCCTGATGCAGGCATTGTAGCCGAAACACAGTGCTGTGTCGAGTCTTTTAAGTACTTTTATGGAATAAATGGTTTAAAATCTTCATCATCCACATGGTCCTCTTTGGAAGTGACTACACTACTCCACCCTTCTAGTACCTACCTTCGTAGTGTTCCACACTCCTCCACTTCTGTGGTTATCTTCTGCCTGTCATTTGCAGACATTTGTCATTTTTGTGCCAATTATAGGGCTCACTATTCTTACAGAGTGCACACTCAGGCTCATTTTCAAAGCACTTAGCCTCCCAAAGTTCCATAGAAACCTATGGAACTTAGCCTCCCAAAGTGCTTTGAAAATATGCCTCACTGTCTCCCCAAATTCTGTATAGGTTGCCCAAATTTGGTTGCAGATCCCAGATCTGTGCATAAACTAATTAGTCAATTAGGCATTAACAATCAATAACTGGTCTTACCAAGCACTTAATTGGTAGTAATTAGGTGTCATGGGCCTTATTCTATAAAAGTTATGCTCCTAAATTTATGCTCCAAAATTTACGCTCCTAAATTTATGCTTCTAAATTACGAGCCTACTCTATGCTCCAAAGTAGATTATTCTTGTAATTTAGGAACCTACATTTAGGAACGTAAATTTAGGAGCATAAATTATGCTCATATATTTAGGTACATAAATTTTAAGAGCGTAAGTTTAGGAGCATAGATTTTGGCAGAAACTGAAACTCTCCCCCTCCCCTCTCCTCTGCACCCCACCTGCGATCACTCTGTTACTACCGCGCCCACGCCCCCACCTCCATCTTGCAGAAAATGGTTTGTGCTGCCCCCCCCCCCAGCAGAGACCTGGCCTCCTGCACTGCTTGACCACCCTGCCTCCCTAGGCCTGCCTTAACAAACCCACTCATTCCTGCCCCCTGCTGCCACTGAAAATGCTGGGTGCCAATCTCAAAATGGCTGCTGGGACCGCCGGGAGGCGTGGCGGTATGCGTTTTCTGCCTAGCGGGGGCAGGAAGGGCAAGTCGTTTTCAGTTTCAGCTTTGGTTCCAGCCAAAACCAAGTGGCGAATTTCAGCTGCGGTTTCAGTTTTGGCTGGAATCAAAACCTTTAACCTAGTGCAATATTTTAAATGCTTGAATAGGTGCTTATAAAATTGACTGGGAGTATATGAGCTCAGAAATCATAGTACTGCCTTTTATATACTTGGGATGATCGGTGGCATTTCGAGCACTTGAAATAAATAAATAAGTGAACCTAGAATGACGAATAGGTAGAACAAGGGTGAGTTTGGCACTTATGCATGTAATGTAATAAACTACATATGTGTGCACCAATTTTCACCAGTGCATACATGGACAAAGTTACTTCTGCCTTGTTACAGGTGTAGTTTTGTGTAGGAGTTTTCTGGTAAGTTATTTCATTAAAGCACATTGGTAAATGTGTTGCCGTGTGCCCTGTTCTAAAATTACCTTCTAACCAAATGTGTTTAATAAGATAAGGGGCTGCTGTTAAGATGGGTTATTTTACCACAGGTCATGCTAGTTTAGCACAGGGTCTCATTGCATAAAATGGGACTCTGTGCTATAATAGTACAACTTTCAGAAAAATAACCCTTCTTAATGGTATCCCACGTTGATAACTCCCCTCCAAAAAAGAAAATGCTGTAGAGGCACCCTCCCTTCTGGGAGGGTGACACCTAGTGGCCATACTTAGGTCCCTCAATTCCAGAGGGAGCTCAGCTGATCGGACCATAGCAGACAATGGTCACTGCAGTGGTTGGGTTAAACAACCTATAGTGTGGGAATGGAAAATGGGCAATTCTGAGTGAAGGCTCATGACTATAGCATAGACGTTAGTTTCATCTGAGCTGAAAACCCAAATGTACAAGTGAATATTTCCCAAAAATTCTCAGTCACCAGCAATGAAAGACAACACGGTAAATACTCAAGCACTCTGATTTTGGCACAAGTTTATTTTAATACAGTCTCAACAAATCTCTATCATTAATATTTTTCTTCCCACAGGATCACGGGCGATAGAAGCATATGGAAAAAGATTTGAGGTGAAGTCAAATTCTGGAAACTTGCTCTTTTCTGCAGATGACAATGAGGTGGTCGTTGGAGCAGAGAGACTGAGAGTTTTAGGTAATGAAGTACATTTTTTTCTTACTAAGCTTTTTTGAAAAGTTATTTCAAGGTCTGCAACAAGATTAAAGAAGTTCAAAGACAGTACTGTTTTTCTGATGTTACAAAAAGCACAGATGAAATCTTCTCTACAGGCAGATAAACTGAAGAATAATAAATATTTCATGGTTTTTGATTAGTTGACCTGAACTCCCCTGAGGGTAGAGCAGGCTTATCTAAGTTCAGTCCTCGAGGGTTGCAAACAGGCCAGGTTTTTGGGATATCCCTAATGAATATGCATGAGAAATATTTGCATGCCCTCTGTATCATTGCATATTCATTAGGGATATCCTGAACACCTGGTATGCTTTCAGCCCTCGAGGACTGAATTTGGTCAAATCTGGGATAAAGGTTCTCAACCCAATCCTTTGGGAACTACCAAACTAGTCTGGCTTTCAAGATATCTACAATAAATATGCATAAGATAAATGTGCATGCATTGCTCCCATTGTATGAAACTTTATCTCATGCATAGAACCTCTATCCTAATGGCAGCTCAGGTCATGTTATAGCGCCAACCACTGTGACAAAATTTGCCTTCTCAATGTATGGAGAGAGGCAGCATAGTTGTCCCAAGTGATAGAAGCAGCTCCTGAAGGTTGCTTGGATTTGAGGGATTAATGTAAGTATTGAGTCTAGCTGTACCCCAAGATTCCTGCCTTGTGATTAAAGGGGGAGTTCATCTCTTTCCCAAAAGATATTTTTATGTCCAGTATGTGCCAACTTGTGGTAGGGACCCACCAGAGCTCAGTTTTACTTGGGTTCCAGTAGTTTGTTCTTTTTAGCGCATTCTTGCTGTTAAAAAGGCAGTCGGCTTATTTCAATATTTTCACTGCTGTTCAACTTGGGTGAATTTCTTTGAAAAGGTGGTAAATAAATCCAAATAAATAAATTATTTATATTTATCTTTATATATGTTTGTGATATTAAGTGAGCAAATTGAGGAATACATAGAGGTCTTTTACGAAGCGGCGGTAAGCCCAATGTGGGCTTCCCACGTGCTAATTCGGAACTACTGCTGGGCTACCGCAGCAGCTCAGTGATAGGTCCCACCCCCAGCTCGCATCACTTCTAGCAGTGCCATGCGCTGCCCAGTTACCACCGTGTTAGCGCTGGAGCCCTTACCGCCACCTCAATGGGTGGTGGTAAGTTTCCTCCCCCCCCCCCCCCCCAAATGGCCACACGGCAAATGGTTCACTTGCTGCACAGCCATTTCTTTTAACAAAAAAAAAACAGTCTTTTACCTGCTACAGTAAAAGGAGGCCTTAGTGTGTGTCAAAAACATACACTGACACCAGCACAGGCCCATTTTTTAACACAGCTTGGTTAAAGGGACCCCATAATGAGCAAGATTTTGTTGGATAAAGAATGGTTAGTACTGTGACAAAGGTCTCATCCTTCTCTGGGTGGGATTTTATTTTTCACCGCACAGGTGAACTAGCTACAAATATGCAGTGTTTTTATTTATTTATTTATTTATTTTGGTAGGGAGGAGAGGATGTTTGTTTTTAACATTGCCTGGATCAGTAGTTCTTAGCCCAGTCCTGGGGATACACCCAGACCATCTGCTTTTCTGTATATTCACAATGAATACACATGAGAGAGATTTCCATATAATGAAGACAGTGCTTAAAAATTGATCTCATGCGTATTTATTTTGGATAACCTGTAAACCAGACTAATTGGGTATGTCCTGAGGACTGAGTTGAGAACCATCAGTCTAGATTACTACAGTATATAAGGGATAGCTGTACGGTAGACAGGAGATGTTTGCACTCAAACCTCTGGTCAGCCTAACCCACAGGAAGTTAAATTTACTTGTTTATTTTAAAGATGGCTTTCCTAGAAACTCGAGGTACTGTACAACAGTTACATGCACGTTACATGCTCTACATCAGGAAATGTGGCACTAAAATATGTAACTATATACATATGTATCCTCCATCTGAGGTTTCTCTGAAATAGTTGTCAGAGATCCATCTGTGTCTATTTGATTCCCCATTCTCTCATTGAAACACATTTCTATAGTATAGGACAGTCCAGATGTTTAGCCGCTGAATTATACAGCTGCAGATTCTTGGCATTACTGGCTAATGTCTTAATATAAGAAAAGAAAACAAGGAATGATTTCCAAATGAATAGTCATGATTGGGGATATTAGTTTGTAACAAAACTCACACACTTTTCTGCTATAGTGTGTTCCAAAACGGAGAAGTAAAGATTATAATTCTGAGGACAGAGACTTGGATATGGAATACTTCAACATTCAAACCACAATAACTTCAATCAGTGAGCTAGGACTGAACCCTGACCAATCATCGGTTAATCCATGTCTTATTCCGATAATAGTTTTGTGGATATTTGTCTCATTCAGAGATCTGAAGAGTATAACTTTTGTGATGCAATATTTCCGCTTATGGCTCCTATATTTCATTCATGCATTTGGGACCCAGAACTCATCCTTACCAAAGAGCAGAAACCCCATAAGTCACTATCGGAGCAATTCTATAAACTGGTTCCTAGATTTACATGCCACTTATGCACCTCAGAGATGCTAATAATTCAAGTTACTTGTGTATAAGTGTACTTGTGTATAAGTGTACAAGTTACTAGGCGCTCTTCTAGGGTGTCTATACTTGGGCAGTGTTTGGATGGGCCATGGGCGTGTCATCAAGCAACACACACAACTTAAATAATACTATCAATTACACATACATTGCATGATGCACATAGGCGCAACATCTGGAGACGATATAAGCAGACCTCATCCACTTTTATTTCTTTTGTTTTACTCCTTGTGGTTGGTGTACATCGAGGTTAATTTAGAAAAAGACCTGAGAGCAAGACTGTTGCTGGGATTTTGGATAGGGGGTGGGACTCTGAATCATGTGGAAGATCTACATGGGCCTGAGAATAAGTGAAAACTTGGATTCTGATTTGTAAAGTAACTGAATTGTGCTGATGACCTGTCAGTTTTGGTCTTGAAGATCTTTTGAAGGTGTCTGTTGATTGGTTGGATTCCAACTGGTTGTATGTCCATGGAGCTGTAATCTCATGACTTTTTGCTCGGTCAATGTAGCTAATACAAACTGGATGGGAAGAGACTAAACTCTTGCTTAACCTGAGTTTATCTGCTGCACATGTTGAACTTCAAAATTTAGTAAGGTTCATTTGGATATGCTGAGTAGAATAGAAAATCTAAACATGCCAGCCATTGACCTAGCATAAGTGGACGCACCTAAATGTCATCATGCCATCACAGCTTTATGCTAGTATTCTGTAAGGGCTTAGTTGTACCTAAGTGCCCTTATACAATTGGCGCTAAGCACGCACAATTATGATGACTATATCAAGGCTACTGGCATTGAGTTGGCTGTGGTGTTATTGCTGTTAAACTTGCTCACTCCATTGGCATAGGAGCTCTATTTACCATCAGGTTTATTTTCGAAAGAGAAGGACGCTCATCTTTTGACACAAATCGCAAGATGGACGTCCTTCTCACAGGGTCGCCCAAATCAGCATAATCGAAAGCCGATTTTGGGCATCCTCAACTGCTTTCCGTCATGGGGACGACCAAAGTTCACGGGGGCGTGTCGGAGGCGTAGCAAAGGCGGGACTTGGGCGTGCCTAACACATGGGCGTCCTCGACCGATAATGGAAAAAAGAAGGGTGTCCCTGATGAACACTTGGACGACTTTATCTGGTCCTTTTTTTCTTATGACCAAGCCACAAAAATGTGCCCTAAATGACCAGATGACCACCAGAGAGAATTGGGATGACCTCCCCTTACTCCCCCAGTGGTCACTAACCCCCTCCCACCCTCAAAAAATTTTTTTTTCATATTTTTCCAGCCTCTATGCCAGCCTCAAATATCATACTCAGGTCCATCGCAGCAGTATGCAGGTCCCTGGAGCAGTTTTAGTGGGTACTGCAGTGCACTTCAGGCAGGCGGACCCAGGCCCATCCCCTCCTACCTATTAAACTTGTGGTGGTAAATGTGAACCCTTCAAAACCCACCAGAAACCCACTGTACCCACATGTAGGTGCCCCGCTTCACCCCTAAGGGCTATGGTAGTGGTGTACAGTTGTGGGGAGTGGGATTTGGGGGGTTTGAGGGACTCAGCACACAAGATAAGGGAGCTATGCACCTGGGAGCAATTTCTGAAGTCCACTGCAGTGCCCCCTAGGGTGCCCGGTTGGTGTCTTGGCATGTCAGGAGGACCAGTGCACTACGAACGCTGACTCCTCCCACAACCAAATGGCTTGGATTTGGTCGTTTCTGAGATGGGCATCCTCGGCTCCATTATCGCCGAAAATCTGGGACAACCATCTCTAAAGTCGACCTAAATGTGGAGATTTGGGCGTCCCCGACCGTATTATCGAAACAAAAGATGGCCGGCCATCTCGTTCGATAATACTGGTTTCCTCGCCCCTTTGCGGGGCTGTCCTATGAGGACTTCCTCAGGAAAACTTGGGCGCCCCTTTCGATTATGCCCCTCCATGTGTATTACCTTGTTTGACTCTATATGTGTCCGTTTGTGATTACAGGATGTTTTCTGCTGCATTTGGCAGACCAGATTGGCTGTTTAAGGGTTATTCAACACCGACACTTTGGTTTATGACATATCTCAGATTCTAAAGACTCCTGACAGGCATATATGCTTTGCTGAAACACGGCTGTGTCGAGTTTCTTTGTGCCGTGCATATTGATTTAAGAATTGTGAAGTAAAGGCTTATTTATACCCCAGCTTGGTTTTCAGTTTGGTCCTTAGCTGTCCCTTGTCCAACTGCCTCACTGTTGCTTCCTACTACTGCCACGTGGGGCTTTTCGTCGTCTTCTATACCCCTTCTGACTATATCAAGGCACCAAGTTATACAATTGTCCCTTACCTTTTCAGCTGAAAATACTACTGGGTCAGTCGGATAGTGATCAGGTGTACGCTGAAAGCTAGCATAAGATGATATATTTTCCTGGTTGCCCCTGAATGCCTTTCCTTGTGTGCTTTCAGGCTTGAGCTGAAACATCAAAAGAGAGAATCTCTTGGATGCTGTGTTTCAGTAACCTTGTACCATTTACAAAATTTGTGTTTTTTTCCTCTTCTCTGTCTCTTTTCTCATTATTATGAATTATGATATTGTTTCTGAAAAGGCCTCAGAGTGGTTTCCTGGTGCACTAGGCGCTTTAATGTGTTCATATTTCTCTCGGCGATCACACACGGGCCTCAAGCTAGTCAGACTTGTAATAGGTTCCGCCAATAATTATGTCCTTTTAGGTTTTTTATTGGTGTCACAGGTGTCAGTGTCAGCTGAAATTTATTTGCAATAGTGATTTTGACCCCACTGTGCCCTGGTTTCAGAGGAAAAGTGCGTGAAGCCTGGAATTCAGCCTGAGTGTCTGACTGTAGAGATCGGAAAAGCAGTTATTCATGCGAACAGCTTTGTGTCTCATTCATGCAAATTAACCTTTTTCACCTCTACATTCACAGGATTGGATTCACTTGCTAGGTTCACTGTACAAGGTGATTTGTTGAACCTTTTTACAGGCATAAAACCTAATATAGGCATATTATGATATGAAACTCTGGCCGCTGGAATCTATCAATGCAATTAAAGTGGAAAGATATTGACTTCGCTTACCCAGCAGTAACTGAGGTAATATCAATAGCAACATTGTTAACTTCTCTTTCCCTCTGTTGGAAACTGTCATACAGAACAGACAACAAATTTAATAGCTGAACTTTCTAACCCAGAGGTGGCTGTGCATGTGTCTGGGAAGCACTGTAATTGCAAAGCACATTAGGATTCTCTTTGGATGAAAGGTGTGATTTTAATTAGTGATTCCCAAACCTGCCCTAGATTGCCAGCCAGTCAGTTTTTCAGGTTATCCACAATGAATGTGTAATGGGTACAATTGTATACAGTGAAGGTAATGCATGCAGATTCATTTCATATATATTTATTGCATGTATCTTGAAAACCCATGTGGCTGGGGGCCCTTCAGAACACATTTGGAAACCACTAACTCATGCAATTTTAGCACAGGTCCATTTTATGCAGAGACCTAGTTACTAGTAACTATGGGATAACACATCTTAACAAAAGCCCACATTGATAACTTCGTCCCTTAATTAAAGAAAAAAGAAACGCCTCTAGAAATCAAAATCATTGCTATATGTAATAAAAGTGAGCCAAATATAGGGTAGTCAAGCTATTGTGACATCATTGATGAGGCTGGCATTGGTGGAATGAGGCATTATGACATCAGAGCATTGGTGGAATGAGACATTATGACATCACAATATCAGCTGTGTTTACCAGAAACTGAAACTCTTCGCACTAAGGGGAAAGTTATCATTGTGGGTTCCTGTTAAGACATGTTATTTTACTACTAACCCATCCTATTTTATCACAGGTCCCATTTAATGCAGTGAGAGTTACTAATAACTTTGGTTTTGGTTAGTGTAAAATAACCCATCTGAATGGTAGCCCACATTGATAACTCCCCCCCCCCCCCAAAGGATGGAAACCGTTGTGTTTCTACTGGATCACTCCAGGTCATTAACCAAGAACCCTCTATGAGCTGAGGCAAATTCCTTCCATTTCCTCCACTGTACTGAAAGGGAAGGTGGAAGAGATAGTCATGACCCAGTACTTTTGTTTTTTTTTTTAAGAAAACTACCACTGTTTTGACAGTATAATTTATCATTATTTGGGGGGGGGGGGGGTTATCTAATTTTATATTAGTAGAAAAATCAGAAGTAATCCTCAAAAAGTCAGTTCTTGAAATTTCTGAAAATAACAGTGCTTTACTTTTGGCACTCTTGCATTGCTCTATTAGTTTTCTCGTGTTTGCCGATTGTTAAAAATTGTGATGTGAAGCTTTGGCCATTGAACCTGGTTCTTTAATATTTAGATTCCTCATTCTGACTAACCTAGAGACTGAACTCTCACACCTAGCGATGGATTTGGGCAGAGGTCACCCCTAGGTGATATCTGTGTCGGTACAATGACAGCCTCCCTACATCTGTAAATCTCCAAGCTTTCCTGCCCTACCACCACTGCTTTCTTATCTCCACTTCAAAATGCTCCTTAAATTGCAGTGAATGTGGAGCCTAAGCCTGTATTCATGGAGCTGGCCTCTGCATGGATGTCCCGAGAGGGTGTAACCTGTGAGCACAAATTGATTCCTTCTACTCACTACAAATCAAGGATCATGTTGTTGGAGTAGAAGACCAGGGGACAACAGCAGAGGGGGCAGTTTCAGAGGTCCAGGGCAGGATTGCTGGTCTGTGGGGCAGTCTAGACCAGGAAACTTGCTTCCACAACATTTTACTACCCTAGTTGTGTCGACAATGGACATGGTACTGTTTATGCACAGGCCTACTAGTGGACCTCTGCATAAATTCATGCCTGCTCACACTCAATGTTCCCTCTAAGCCAGGGGCGGACTGACCATTCAGGCAACTGGGCAGTGCCCGAGAGCCCAGAGGCTCTGCCCGGATGCCTAGCACACTGCTGGTGAGCTAATGGCCTCAGCGGAGGAGAACATGTTCTTTCCTGGCCAGCCTGCTGGGATGCCGCTATTCCCCCTGCCCAGCACCACCATATTTAAAAATGGCGGCTGAGACTCCCTATGGAAGTCTCGCAAGACTGTCGAGACCCACGAGACTAC
Organism: Microcaecilia unicolor; assembly: GCF_901765095.1. NCBI lineage: Eukaryota > Metazoa > Chordata > Amphibia > Gymnophiona > Siphonopidae > Microcaecilia > Microcaecilia unicolor. Next base: position 161,170,818 of record NC_044038.1, read on the forward strand.
CGTGGGAAGTCTCAGCCACCATTTTGAAAACACGGCAGCGCCATCAGGTGGGGAAATAGCAGTAGCGCAGTTGGCAGGAAAGAACATCCCCCCACCACCACAGATGCCACCTGACCACCAGGACTGGGGCAGCAGGGGTGGCAGGAGGTTGGCGGGCAGCGACAGAGGTGGGGGGCCCAGACCACCCTCAGTGCATAGGGGCCCAGACCACCCTCAGTCCACCCCTGCTCTAAGCTGAGCGGGAGTCCTCCAACTGAATTCCTACCAGTGGGAGCTGGTGTTTCAGTGTCTTGTTTTCAATTGCTAGGGACAATGAGGTTCCCTGGAGTCCTGCAGAGTTTGCCTATCCCGCAATATTGAAAATGTAATATTAAAACAGCACCCCCCACAAGCAAGAATGTATATGGATAACTCCTGCTCAGCTTAGAAGGAACACTGCTCACATCTTTCTTTTAACTAAAAGATGGACAAAATTCTACCATTCTGCATTTTGGGAATGGGTCCATAAACAGATTTATCAGGCTATATCTCAAATTCTCATAACCACTACACCCCTGGCATGAGAAAAAGCAAGCTTAAATTCTACAGTGCCCAGCATAGAATTTCTCTCTCATCCAGATTTTTTTTCTATTTTGTGATTCCAGCCTCAAAAGGTTGAGAGCATCAGATATTTTGTCAGAGATAATAGCATCCTTTTGTATGTAACCTTTGAAACCCCAGTTCAGTCGACCTCCCTAGTTATCGGGCAGAACGTACCATGTCCATTGTCGCTACAACTGTCGCTGGAAAAATGCACAATTCTATCATACCCTGAGAGCTTCTTTTTAACAAGGTCTGTGAGCAAGTGAACTTCCTTTGGCTTTGATTTAAAGACCTTTCCCTTTCTCTCGGTGCCTGGATGAATGTGTTGCCTTTCCTGTCTCTTGCTGCTCCACTACATGCAAGAAGACTCTAAATAAAAAGTGTCCCTCCTCCCCCTGCAGTGTGTGTATCTCTCTCTCACAGGTCCTGGCTGTTAGTTCATGCTCTGGTTGCCCTGACAATTTGCAGCATTTTTTATTAAAAATTCCCAGCAGAGCATATGCCAATTTTCCAAGGGACTTGGATTTTTACTCTCTTTCACATTAATCTTCATGAGTGCAGTACCACAGAAGAGCAGCTTTCTACACATATTATATTTGCAAAGATGAGCTCTGATGCTTCCATCATCATTTTAGATGTCTGTCCGTACAGAGGAATTGTGTGTTTGGTTTTTTTTTCCATTTTTGGTTGTCAGCAAAAATAAATAAATAAATAACTGAACCCAAATATTTAAAACTTTGTAGCTGCTGCTGACATTCCTTGAGGGAAGGAAGAAGGTAAGGTTACCAGATATTTCCTAGAAACAAAAGCATAGAACAGGCATGTAGGGTCTCTTACAGGGAGAAAGAGATAGTGGATGATGTGGAAAGAGTTAGTGGATGATAGTGGATGGGTAGACTGGATAGGCATCTAGTGGAGGCCCTACCATTAGGCCACCTGAGGCAGGGGCATCAGGTGACACTTTAGGGGTTGGTATATTCCCCCTCACCGGCCACGGTCTGGCACCTCCCCCTTTTCTTCTTCAATCCCTTTCCCTGAGCCTGCCTTGCTTTATGAACCGTCATCAGCAGCAGCAATTCCCATTGGCTGCCCTGCCACCGGCACCGGCCTCTCTACTGTGGCCTGCCTCTGACATAACTTCCTGCTTGTTCAGAGGTGGACTGCAATAGAGAGGAGGCCAGTGCCAGCAGCAAGGCAGCCTATGGGAATCGTTGCCTTTGCCATCTTTTGGAAACAAAGGTAGGCTCTGGGAAGGGGGTTCAAGAAGGAAGGGGGGAGATGTCAAACCACGGCCGTGGAGAGGGTGCCATCTCAGCTCTTGCCTCAGGCGGCAGATTGCCTTGGGCCTCCCCTGCATCCGGCTCTTATCTGCTGTCATTTTCTGTGTTTCTATGATATTGGCAGATGATGTTTAATGTGAGCAAGTGCAAAGTGATGCATGTGGGAAAGAGGAACCCGAATTATAGCTACGTCATGCAAGGTTCCATGTTAGGAGTCACCGACCAAGAAAGGGATCTAGATGTCATCGTTGATGATACGTTGAAACCTTCTGCTCACTGTGCTGCTGCGGCTAAGAAATCAAATAAAATGTTAGGTATTATTAGGAGAGGAATGGAAAACAAAAATGAGGATGTTATAATGCCTTTGTATCGCTCCATGGTGCGACCGCACCTCAAATATTGTGTTCATTTCTGGTCACCGCATCTCAAAAAAGATATAGTGGAATTAGAAAAGGTGCAGAGAAGGATGACGAAAATGATAAAGGGGATGGGACGACTTCCCTATGAGGAAAGGCTAAAGCAGCTAGGGCTCTTCAGTTTGGAGAAAAGGTGTCTGAGGGGAGATATGATAGAGGTCTATAAAATAATGAGTGGAGTTAAACTGGTAGACATGAAGCATCTGTTTACGCTTTCCAAAAATACTAGTACTAGGGGGCATGCGATGAAGCTACAAAGTAGTAAATTTAAAACAAATCAGAGAAAATGTTTCTTCACTCGTGTAATTAAACTCTGGAATTCGATGCCAGAGAATGTGGTAAAGGCGGTTAGCTTAGCAGAGTTTTTAAAAGGTTTGGGCGGTTTCCTAAAGGAAAAGTCCATAGACCATTATTAAACTAGACTTGGGGAAAATCCACTATTTCTGGGATAAGCAGTATAAAATGTTTTGTACTTTTGGGGGATCTTGCCGGGTATTTGTGACCTGGATTGGCCACTGTTCGAAACAGGATGCTGGGCTTGAGGGACCTTTGGTCTGTCCAGTATGGCAATACTTATGTACTTCTGTACTTATATTGTTTCTGGGGGGAGGGGTATTGAGGAGAATTTGAGAGTCCCCCTTGGACTCAGTTTCAGTGGCTGAGAAGTGCCTGGAGTTCGTCCCTTAGAGTTGGAAGAGAGGATCAATTCTGTCCTGCCCACAGTGACAATACAGTAAAGTTTTCCTGTCTGTAAGGTTAACAGATTTTTGTTGTGCATATCTGGGACACCTTAGTGGGGCAGGAGAGGGTTATTCCCCCACCTCAGGTGACTTTCCCCATAGAAATGATAATATGACTCAAATATTCAAGCTCTTCATTTCTTAAAGTGTGTTATTATGGAAATATTTAGAACACAATGGAAAACGTCTGGCAGGTATATGCCACATAGACGAGAATTAATTATGTGCTAAAAATGCCAGATCAGCTGATAAAACCCAGCTGTTCCCATTCTTGTCTCTGTTCCTTTTTCAGTTCTCCTTCCCTGCTCTCCTGCTCCTTCTTTTCTGTTTCAGCTCTGTCTCTTCCTTCTTTGTCTCTTGTCTTCAGCAGTGAATATTTATATCTTTCCTTCTTCCTATATGTTTCTACCACTTCTCTTCCATTTTATCTGAGACCCCAGTTTATTTAAATTTAGTTTTAATTCTGTATTGTGCCTCTCACAGCCTTCCACAGGAAAATGTTTTGATCATTCAACAGTAGCTAAATTAAGATTTGACTTCTCTTGTAATAATCGCTTGTAGTTAATTGGAATGTATTACCAGTAGATTTATGATTGGACCATTCACATAAGAAAACATTCAAAACAGCAATAAAAACTTGGCCTTTCACCCAAGCCTACCACCCTATATAGGACACATGCTGATTCCTACTGCTACTTTATCGCTCTTCTCTCCCCTCTTCACTCCTTCGTCATTCTGTCCTCCTATCCCTACTCTCTTTCCTTTTGGTCCTATAGGCCCCCCATATTCCCTCAGAATGTGAGAATCTTTGACAGGGGCAGACTGACCATACAGAAAACCAGGCAGTGCCCAAGGGCTCCAGAGGCTCTGGGAGGCCCAGTGCCACTCTCTCCCCCCCCCCCCCCCCCCCACCACACACACACACATATAGGGTTACCATATGCCTGGATTTACCCGGACACGTCCTCTTTTTGCCAATCTGCCCGTTTGTCCGGACAAACGGGCAGATTGCTAGCCTCCCCTTACTTACTACTGCCCTGGTGGTCTAGTGACCTCTTCCACCTTCGCTGCCCTACATGCATCCTTGGCGCCGATTCTGAGGTTTTCATTGTCCACATTTTTGAATATGAACGCTAGCTTTGTTTCACATATCCTATATAATAATTTGCATTTCCAACGTTCCATGTCTGGCTGCCTGGGTTCGTAACATCTCCTGCCGTCAGCCAGCCTCCAGCGTTCCATTCCCCCTCACTGTCTCGCCCTCGCGTCAAGACGTAATGACATCAGAGGGTGGCACAGTGAGAGGGAAGGGAATGCTGGAGGCGAGCTGACGTCAGGAGGGATGCTAAGAACGGAACAGCAGCCAGCAACAGCCAGCCAGAGAATGTTCAGGTACAAATCGAGGAGAGGAGAGGAGAGAATCGCAGGACATCGAGGGGAGGGAAGGAGGAAGGGGAGGGAGAGGAGAATTGATGAACATGGATGGGATGGGAGGACAGTAGAGGAGAGAATCATGGGACACGGATGGGAGAGCAAGGAAGAGGACAATCTCTGAACATGGAGGGGAGGGAAGAATTGCTGGACATGGAAGGGAGGGCAGGGGAGAGAGAAAAAAAAGCTTACATGATAGCCTTCCTAGGGCCCGTTTCATTGTTGAGGAAACGGGCATGTTCCACTAGTTTATGATAAGATGTTCTTGACTGTATGCTCTCATTAACAGCTTTTGTTATTGATGGCCTACGATCAGTCCCCCATGTATAACTGTTTTTTTTTTGGGGGGGGGGGAATTGGTTCTCAGATAACAGTTTCAGCCTAAGAAGTGGTCAAACACTTTCAAAATGCAGTTACGTTTTTTGCATTAATGTATTTGTTTGCCTTTGTTACTTTTCATGTGCTACTAGGTAATGAGCTGTTTTGCATAATTTTCATTATCTCATTAACATGGGCTTTCGTGATAAAACCCTCATGAACTAATTAACACTCAATAAATGCGCTGTGAACTCATGTGAACTAAATTGTGTGCTAAAAGCACATTTGAGATGTGTTAATGTTTATGAAAACATTAGCCCTCTTTAGCACATTGCCATTACGTGTGACCAAAATAATTTAGTATTTCTACTAATGTCACTTTCCACCATCCTTATTCAGTATGCAAGTGTAAGGAAAAAATAATTAGCATGCAGTCATTAAAGAGTAGAGCTATCCCGCCAAAGTAGAGTTACAAGAGAGAGAGAGAGAAAGTAAGGGGTCCTTTTACAAAGGCGTGTTGAAAAATGGCTTGCAGTAATGTAGGTGCAGGTTTTGGGCGCACACCAATCCATTTTTTAGTGTGCCTGTAAAAAAATACTTTTTTTTTTTTTTTTGCTGAAAATAGACATGCGGCAAAATCAAAATTGCCGTGCATCCATTTTGGGTCTGAGACCTTACTGCCATCCATTGACCTAGCGGTAAAGAATCCATGTGGCAATGAGCTACGCGCATCAAATGTCACTTAGCGTGGGTCTGTTAGGTGCGCCCGAAAAAAAAAATATTTTTCAGATGTGCGTATCGGATGCGCACCAAAAATGAAATTACTGCAAGAGCCATGCAGTAGTCGGGCGCTAACTCCATTTTGGCATATATTGGGTACATGTAGACGCTAATGCAACTTAGTAAAAGGGCTCCTAAGTGTTTTACTTAGTAGGGGTGTGCATTCAGTTTGAAATGATATGGAATATGTTAGACATTTCGTATGTCATCTTTTTCCCAAAGAAAAAATGGTGAACAATAAAAGACACAGGAAAACTTGCATATATATTAATTAATCAAAAAAAGTTGAGCAAAAGACCTCATAAAAACTGGTACAGATAATAGTAACAAGAATAGGTTATTACAAAAATTTTATTGCAAAAATAATCTTATAATAATCAAACAAATTAAAAGCACCTGATATATCACCCTCCAGAAGTGTCACACAATGCCACTAAAACAATATTCACTCAAAAATAAGAATGACATAAATGCTCATCAGTAGATAACAGTAGGAAGACTGCATACCAATCTTAATCAAATAACCATCTGAAGGGTAAATCCAAAATGTCCTGTATTGTATGAGTCCAATGTTCAACCACAAAAAATATTGTGGATATTTAAAGGGTCCTTTAAATAAGTAAGGAGTCCTTTTACTAAGGTGCGCTGAAAAATGGCTTGCAGTAGTGTAGGCGCGGGTTTTGGGCGCACACCAATCCATTTTTCAGCACGCCTATAAAAAAGTCCCTTTTTAACATTTTTGCCGAAAATGGACATGCAGCAAAATCAAAATTGCCGTGCATCCATTTTGGGTCTGAGACCTTACCTCCAGCCATTGACCTAGCGGTAAAGGCTCACGCGGTAACCAGGCAGTAATGACCTACGTGCACCAAATGCCACTTGGTGCACGTAGCTAATGCATGCCAGAAAATAAAAAATATTTTGGGGGCACACGTAGCGGACACGTGCCAAAAATGAAATTACCGAAAGGGCCACATGGTAGCCATGCGGTAACTCCATAGATGCTTACGTGGCTTAGTAAAAGGGCACCCAAATGCCTTACAGTTGCAGTCCACATAATCTTGATGTAACCCATCATGATCTTTAAACTGAAGATCCAAATACAGCTTGAATTATTTTTAATTTTTTTCTGTTAACTGCTCTACACAAGACTGTGTTTTGCCAATAGGTGTCTTCAGGAGCCATTCAGAATGCCACCAAATTTCAGTGGCTGCTGTGCTAATGATGATAAAATCAGTACAAGTGCAAAAATTAAGCACATCAATATACCAAATTCACTCACTCATTTAACATTTATTTATTATTAGGATTTATTTATGGCCTTTTTGAAGGAATTCACTCAAAGCGGTGTACAGTAAGAATAGATCGAACATGAGCAATAGACAATTACAGCAGTAAAAATATTCAAAAACAATACAAAGTGTGGCATGGTATACTATTTACAATGTCAACACGATATGTAATAGAACATTATAATTGATAGCGAAGGGTAAAGCAAAGATGTAACATATAGGTAGGTAAGAAAGTAGGAAAAGTTAGAAAGTGTAGAGTGATGCACTTGGGGTGCAGAAACCCAAAAGAGAGATACCGGATAGGAGGGGAGAGATTAGTAAACACGACTTAGGGGAGAGACTTTGGGGTGTTGGTGTCAGAGGATCTGAAGGTGAAGAAACAATGCGACAAGGCGACGGCCGTGGCCAGAAGGATGCTAGGCTGCGTAGAGAGGGGCATAACCAGCAGAAGAAAGGAGGTGTTGATGCCCCTCTACAAGATGTTGGTGAGGCCCCACTTGGAATATTGTGTTCAGTTTTGGAGGCCGTATCTTGCTAAAGATGTAAAAAGACTGGAAACAGTGCAAAGAAAAGCTATGAAAATGGTATGGGATTTGCGTTGCAAACTGTACAAGGAGAGACTTGCTGACCTGAACATGTATCCCTTGGAGGAAAGGAGAAACAAGGTATAATCCGCAAACAAACCTTTTCCGGAGACAGGAAGGTGGTAGAACTAGAGGACATGAATTGAGGTTGAAGGGGGGCAGACTCAGGACTAATATCAGGAAGTATTTTGTCACGGAGAGGGTGGTGGAGATGTGGAGATGAAAACAGTAATGGAATTCAAACATGCGTGGGATAAACACAAAGGAATCCTGTTTAGAAGGATTGGTTCTGTGGAATCTTAGCGGAGATTGGGTGGCGATGCCAGTAATTGGAAACAAAACGGGATCTGGGCAGACTTCTACGATCTGCGCCCTGATCTTGACTGAATAGATAGGGATGGGCTGGAGTGTAAATTTTAAGGGGCTTCGATGTTAGCTTCAGAACTTAGTACAAGAACAGTACTGGGTAGACTTCTGCTGTCTGTGCCCTGAGAAAGGCAAGGACAAATCAAACTCGGGTATATATATAAAGTATCACATACCATGTAAAATGAGTTTATCTTGTTGGGCAGACTGGATGGACCGTACAGGTCTTTATCAGCCGTCATTTACTATGTTACTATGTAAAGTAAGATGATTGATTTAAAGAAAGTTGCACATGAGGTCAGAGAAATGCTTAAATATTATCTCAGCTAGGGTAGGAGTGGATAAACAAGTTCATTTTCAGGGTGTCCTCCTGGTCGGGAACTAACTGGGTTCAACTGCCAAAAACGCTGACACATGCATACTCAGGCAGTCCTTAAATAAAGAGACTGCATGATGTCACCGTTTTCAACAACATAAATTCACCATACTTATAATACTACTATAATGTGGACTCTGAGTGTTACCACTTCAGGCTGTAACAAGTAAAAAAAAAGTAATCATAGGTCTGAAAAACCTCCACAAAATTGTTAGTCTCTTTAATTCTATCAACGAATAAACTATGTGCAGATAAGTAAATCAAAAATACACTTAAGTTTGTTTCTCTGTGATAATGCTTTGCACTGCATAGAGATGTCACAGCACTAGAGCCATGTGGCTCATGATTCAACAGTGTAGAGGATCCCGTCTTCAAACGTTGAGGCAATCTTTAAACTCACAACGCAATGTATTGGATCCACCAAAAGTCGGCTAAGGTCCTGACGGAGACCCGTTTCGCCACAGCTTCTTCTGGAGATCTGGCTGCAATGTTGCCTATAAGGAGAATGCAGCGCTAACAAGAAAGAAAATCGCCATGAACATACAAAAACATATTGTTGCTGTGCAATAATTCTGATCACTTTACAAAAAGAGACAAGATGGCGCCCACTTGTGACGTCATCGTTGTTTGGTTTACTGCATCACAGTGTTCTTTTTTAAACACATACACACACGATGGAAAGAATTCCATGAGTTATGCTCCACTTGCTTTCTCCCCTTGTTTAATTTATTTTCTTCCCTTTGTACTCCATTATTCTATGATAGAGGTATATAAAATAATGAGTGGAGTTAAATGGGTAGATGTGAAGCATCTGTTTACGCTTTCCAAAAATATTAGGACTAGGGGGCATGTGATGAAGCTGAAATGTAGTAAATGTAAAATGAATTGGAGAACATTTTTCTTCACTCAACGTGTAATTAAACTCTTGAATTCGTTCCCAGAGAATGTGGTATGGGTGATTAGCTTAGCGGAGTTTAAAAAAGGTTTGGACAACTTCCTAAAGGAAAAGTCCATTATTAAATAGACTTAGGGAAAATCTACTATTTCTGGGATAAGCAGTATAAAATGTTTTGTACTGTGTCGGGATCTTGCCATGTATTTGTGACCTGGATTGGCCACTGTTGGAAACAGGATGCTGGGCATGATGGACCTTTGGTCTGTCCCAATATGGCAATACTTATGTACTTATGTATGTACTTACGTTTTCAAGTTCTTGAATGGGTGGAAGGCAATATTTGAATCAATTTATGCAACTTAAAAGCAGTTTACCCATGTTAATCAGCTGCCTGGTAATTGCCCACTCTCAGTGCTGCTGAAAGACCTTGTAATGTGCTCTGGCTGGCTAAGATGCCACTTGCAGAAAATCGAACTCTCAGGGATCACCACTCTAAATGAAGGCTATTGCTGTTGAATGGAAATATATGGGCTAAGCAGCCTCTGAAAACCCAGTAGAATGAAAATAGTTTATTTATCCATTCATTCGATTTGACTACATGCCTAATAAATTATTATTCTCTAAGCATGGTACAATATAATACAAGATCATTTACAGTTACCCCCTTTACACCCAAACTAATCACTCGAACTAATCCTAACAAAATATCCTCCATTTATAAAATGTAAAAAAATAATTTAAAAAAACAGCACTAGTCCTTGTTGAGTTAACAGATCTCAACACAGCAGGAGCTGTGCAATAAGGGTTTATTAGTGGCTCTTATTTGAACTAACAAGAATAGCCCACCACATGAGAGTCAGATGTTTACAAGGTAGATGGTCATTTCAGGGATAGGATGCCTGAAAATGTAATGTGCCTTGCTAAAAAGCACAATTCACCTGGCCTTCAATGAAAGTAGCTCCACAAGCAGGAATAGATAAAATACAAAAAAAACATACTTGAGAGTACCCATTAATATATTGTCATGGGCTTTGTTCAGCTCAGCATGCTTCCATATCAAGCCAAGAAGGCACTGGTAGTATAATAATCCAGCAATCCAGAAAGCCCATCTATGGGACTCTCTTACAAAATGGCTTTCAGCATTTCATGCATGTTTTAAACTGCTAGCCCAGAGCAGCGTTAAGGGGCTTTGTAGTAACTTAGCAGTTACCACACGGTAAACTGTGTGCTAGCCCCCAGATTCTATAAAGCTCGCCCAACCTTGGGTGGCTAAAATTGGGCACAGAGACCTCAAATCGGCACCCAAAATAATTAGTTAATGGGCTCCAATGATTTAATTACTGGACATAACAAGCATTTTATTGACACTAATTATGATTTGAGCGCTATTCTGTAACAGTAGGCACCTAAATGCAACTCAAAAGGGGACGTGATGTGGGAGAGGCATGGACAGGTCAGGGGTATTCACAAAAGATGCACACAGTTTCAGAAGTGTAGCTAGGCGGCACTAGGGGAGCGGTTGCTCCCCCAAACAGACTTCTGCCAGCACCGGCATCTATTTTTTTATGTGATCCATTGCATTTAAAACATGCCTTAAACCTGACTACACTTCCGCGCAGTGTTACAGAATAACGGGGAACCATGTCCAGTTTGTGTTCCAGAATTTACACCCGGTTTCAAGCTGGTGTAAGTCCTCACGCCCAAAGTTCAGCGCTAGAATGTTCATCCTGAAGTGCCCTTTATAGAATACCATTGAGTTCTGAAATTTTATTGGCACTGAATTTTCAGCACCATTTATAGAATCTGGCCCTGAGTGTTTTCTGTGTCAGGGAGCATGACCTATGGCATTCATATTTAAACATGGCATGCGAACCCCTTTATGTCTCCGTTCCTTCCCTGACAAAGTATTGTTAGTGTAAAAAAATATATATACCTGCTTTTATTTTCTCTCTCTTCCTAACTCCAGCACTCTCTCCTAATCTCTGGCTCGCACTCATTTCTCTTCTTCTTGTCCACTGCAAACATGATGAGATCCAGCCGAAATGGGAAAGGTGTCTACCATCAGCAAAACAAATCAATGGGAAAAGCACCAAAGGGAAACATAACGGCTATGTAGTTTAATCATCAGTTTGATTTAATTAAAATTAAGCAATCTGGCATTGATAAACAAAAGATAATCATAAAGTGTTTCTTATAACTCTTAATTATTTTTTAGATTACTTTTTAAATATGCCCTCTAGGTGCCACTCGATAGCGATTACCAGTTACAGTATTATCTTTAGACAATAGCATTTGTAATTAAATCTGGAGCAGCAGAAATTAGCACATGTTTCTTGAGATTCCCAAGTGCAATTTCATGATTACATCGCTACCTTTTAGAGCTGCGTCTTGAGACACCTCAGTACTCCCACAGGTCATGGCATGCCTTCTTCGGAAGTGACATTAGGGGCCTCATTCGCTATGCGTTTTTATCCCCTCCATCGAAAAAGAATATCAGATAAGCTCTAGTGAAGAGATCTTTAATCTGCAAAGAAACTTTTTCCGGAGACGGGAAGGCGGTAGAACTAGAGGACATGAAATGAGGCTGAAGGGGGGCAGACTCAAGAAAAATGTCAGGAAGTATTTTTTCACGGAGAGAGTGGTGGATACTTGGAATGCCCTCCCGCGGGAGGTGGTGGAGATGAAAACGGTAATAGAATTAAAAAATGCGTGGGATAAACATAAAGGAATTCTGTTCAGAAGGAATGGATCCTCAGAAGCTTAGCGGAGATTGGGTGGCAGCACTGGTGGTTAGGAGGCATGGTTAGTGGTTGGGAGATGGGGCTAGTTCTGGGCAGACTTCTACAGTCTGTGCCCTGAAAATGACAGATACAAATCAAGGTCAGGTATACATATAAAGTAGCACATACAGTGGTGGAAATAAGTATTTGATCCCTTGCTGATTTTGTAAGTTTGCCCACTGACAAAGACATGAGCAGCCCATAATTGAAGGGTAGGTTATTGGTAACAGTGAGAGATAGCACATCACAAATTAAATCCGGAAAATCACATTGTGGAAAGTATATGAATTTATTTGCATTCTGCAGAGGGAAATAAGTATTTGATCCCCCACCAACCAGTAAGAGATCTGGCCCCTACAGACCAGGTAGATGCTCCAAATCAACTCGTTACCTGCATGACAGACAGCTGTCGGCAATGGTCACCTGTATGAAAGACACCTGTCCACAGACTCAGTGAATCAGTTAGACTCTAACCTCTACAAAATGGCCAAGAGCAAGGAGCTGTCTAAGGATGTCAGGGACAAGATCATACACCTGCACAAGGCTGGAATGGGCTACAAAACCATCAGTAAGACGCTGGGCGAGAAGGAGACAACTGTTGGTGCCATAGTAAGAAAATGGAAGAAGTACAAAATGACTGTCAATCGACAAAGATCTGGGGCTCCACGCAAAATCTCACCTCGTGGGGTATCCTTGATCATGAGGAAGGTTAGAAATCAGCCTACAACTACAAGGGGGGAACTTGTCAATGATCTCAAGGCAGCTGGGACCACTGTCACCACGAAAACCATTGGTAACACATTACGACATAACGGATTGCAATCCTGCAGTGCCCGCAAGGTCCCCCTGCTCCGGAAGGCACATGTGACGGCCCGTCTGAAGTTTGCCAGTGAACACCTGGATGATGCCGAGAGTGATTGGGAGAAGGTGCTGTGGTCAGATGAGACAAAAATTGAGCTCTTTGGCATGAACTCAACTCGCCGTGTTTGGAGGAAGAGAAATGCTGCCTATGACCCAAAGAACACCGTCCCCACTGTCAAGCATGGAGGTGGAAATGTTATGTTTTGGGGGTGTTTCTCTGCTAAGGGCACAGGACTACTTCACCGCATCAATGGGAGAATGGATGGGGCCATGTACCGTACAATTCTGAGTGACAACCTCCTTCCCTCCGCCAGGGCCTTAAAAATGGGTCGTGGCTGGGTCTTCCAGCACGACAATGACCCAAAACATACAGCCAAGGCAACAAAGGAGTGGCTCAGGAAGAAGCACATTAGGGTCATGGAGTGGCCTAGCCAGTCACCAGACCTTAATCCCATTGAAAACTTATGGAGGGAGCTGAAGCTGCGAGTTGCCAAGCGACAGCCCAGAACTCTTAATGATTTAGAGATGATCTGCAAAGAGGAGTGGACCAAAATTCCTCCTGACATGTGTGCAAACCTCATCATCAACTACAGAAGACGTCTGACCGCTGTGCTTGCCAACAAGGGTTTTGCCACCAAGTATTAGGTCTTGTTTGCCAGAGGGATTAAATACTTATTTCCCTCTGCAGAATGCAAATAAATTCATATACTTTCCACAATGTGATTTTCCGGATTTAATTTGTGATGTGCTATCTCTCACTGTTACCAATAACCTACCCTTCAATTATGGGCTGCTCATGTCTTTGTCAGTGGGCAAACTTACAAAATCAGCAAGGGATCAAATACTTATTTCCACCACTGTATGAGTTTATCTTGTTGGGCAGACTGGATGGACCGTACAGGTCTTTCTTTGCCATCATCTACTACTATGTTACTATCCAGCTCATTTTCGAAAGAGATCTCCGGCCATCTTCTGACACAAATCGGGAGATGGCCGGCGATCTCCTGAACCCGGCCAAATCGGTATAATTGAAAGCCGATTTTGGCCGGCGCCAACTTCTTAACGTCACGGAGCCGGCGAAACTTCAAGGGGGCGTGTCAGTAGGGTAGTGAAGGCAGGATGGGGGCGGGACAGGGGCGTGCTCACGAGATAGCCGGCTTCGCCCGATAATGGAAAAAAAAAGCCAGGCTTGACGAGCATTTCGCCGGCTTTACTTGGTCCCTTTTTTTTCACGACCAAGCTTCACAAAGGAGCCCCAACTGACCAAATGACCACTGGAGGTAAACGGGGATCACCTCTCCTTACTCCCCCAGTGGTCACCAACCCCCTCCCATCCAAAAAAAAAAAACTTTTTTTGCCAGCCTCTATGCCAGCCTGAAATGTCATACCCAGCTCCCTGACAGCAGTATGCAAGTCCCTGGAGCAGTTTTTAGTGGGTGCTGTGCACTTCAGGCAGGTGGACCCAGGCACATCCCCCCCCTACCTGTTACACTTGTGGTGGTAAATGAGAGCCCTCCAACCCCTCCCCAAAACCCACTGTACCCACATGTAGGTGCCCCCCTTCACCCCTTAGGGCTATGGTAGTGTTGTAAAGTTGTGGGTAGTGGGTTTTGGGGGGGGGGGATTTGGGGGGCTCAGCACACAAGGTAAGGGAGCTATGTACCTGGGAGCTATTGTTATTTTTTTTTTTTTTAATTTTTAGAAGTACCCGCTAGGGTGCCCGGTTGGTGTCCTGGCATCTGAGGGGGGCCAGTGCACTACAAATGCTGGCTCCTCCCACGACCAAATGCCTTGCATTTCGCCGGGTTTGAGATGGCCGGGCCCGGTTTCCATTATGGCTGAAAAACGAAGCCGGCCATCTCCTCTACTCCCGGCGATCGATTTAGCCGGCTCCAACCGTATTTCGAAAATACGGTTGGCTCCACCCCTTGCGGCGCCAGCCTCGAAGATGACCGGCCAGCTATTTGGCCGGCGCCGTTCGATTATGCCCCTCTATGTTTGCCATTGTTCAAACAGAGGCCAGTTTGTAAAAAAAAAAAATTTCAATGTGAGAGCAAGACCATCACTAGACAAAGCGACAGAGACCCTGTCAACCTCTACCCTATCCCTTTCAAGCTGGCTCTCTCCTCCTCTCCAGTTTTTTTATTTCCTCATATATTTCTCTGGAGGGTTTTTGTGGTACTGTCTTTTCAACAGCTATTCTGTTTTATTCAGCACACGTAATTGGCAGTAGGTTTGGACTGCAGGGTGGTCTCTCAGTCTTGTAAGAATTAGTGGGATACCGGGCAGCACATAACCCTAACTCACTGAGAACTGTGTGTTACAAGCAGTGCATTTTTTCTAGCAGAAAAGATGCCGGTACTCAAATGCTAGGCCACCCTTTAGGAGTGGGGTGATCACTGAGGGACCCACCCCACAATAGCCAGGCCCCCTGCAACCAGTCACAGAACCTATGGCAAGGCAGAATTGGTGTGTAGAGCCTGAGTTCTTGCTCTTTCATTAAAACTTGGAGATCATGGGTCAATTTTAGCAATGGAAAAGGTGCCGGTACTCAGTACCCCCAAGTACCCCCTCAAAAATAGCCCTGGTTACAGGTACTAAACAATAACTGTTGTGGTAGAATGGCCGCAACAAAATGGTGGGCAGAGATGGCTTACTGGGAAAAAGTCAGGGGCCACACTTAGGGTTAATGGAGCTGCCACTGAGCCTTGCAATGAAAAACAGAGCCTTAGTGAATTAGGCCTTAAATGTGAAAGGTTTGTCTTTGCCTTGGCAATACCATATTCTGACTTACCAAGGGAGACATCTGCTTTGGCAGTTCATCTCCTGCCCACCTGCTAAAGAAGCTGGCACTCTGCTCAGGCAGGAAGGAGAGGCATAGCTATAAGAGACACTGCAGTAATTGGTGCAAGGTCTCACAGGAGTGCTGTGCCACGCTGCTGTGCTCGACCTGCCCAGTCTGCATCTGTGCCTACCTTGCATCCCTAAAAGCACAGCTGCAGGGCAGGTCTCTCATTCCCTCTACTTCCTACGCTTCTCTGCCTCTGGCTCTCTCTGCTGCACCCATAAGGCCTCCAGCCCCCACCATAGGCAGCAGGAAAAGCTAAACACCATCGGGCATCTCTGTCACTGACTTGTCAGTGCCGTAAGCAGACTGCAGACTTGTCTGATCACCAGATCAAATCATCTTACCTCCATGAGGACACTACAAAGAAGTAAACCAGCCCCCCTCCCTTTCTTTAGTCCCCAGTGCAGGCTGAAAACCTGAGTGACACATCAGAGCTGCAGGCAGCAGAGCACTAAATCCAGCAGCCCCCTAACCCTGTCTCTGCTGTCCCAGAGTCACGTAGGAGAATAGGCCAGTTCTAAGCCAGGAGCAAGGCTCAGAGGGGGTAATTCTCAAAGTTTGCTGAAAGTGTGGGAGCTAAGATAGTGCTGGGCAGACTTATACAGTCTGTGCCAGAGCCGGTGGTTGGGAGGCAGGGATAGTGCTGGGCAGACTTATATGGTCTGTGCCCTGAAAATGACAGATACAAATCAAGGTAAGGTATACACAAAAAGTAGCATATATGAGTTTATCTTGTTGGGCAGACTGGATGGACCGTGCAGGTCTTTTTCTGCCATCATCTACTATGTTACTATGTAAGCACAAATTGTATAATAGCAACTAGTCTGCAGTTCTGCGCCTGTCTTTAGACAGGAGCACTCATGTGAGCTCACTGGCTAGTATGAATGCTTACACCTAGCTGCTGTCGGTTACACATGCAGTGGACAGTATTCAAGAACCTGAACGTATAAGTGCTGGGCACTGGCGTACCAAGGGCAGGGCGGTGGGGGTGGTCCGCCCTGGGTGCACACCGCTGGAGGGGTGCAGAGAGCAGCCGCACGCCTGTCGGCTCCGCTGGTTCCCTGCTCCCTCTGCCCCGGAACAGTTTACTTCCCATTCCTGGGCAGAGGGAGCAGGGAGCCAGCGGTGCCGAGAGCTGCGCGGCTGCTCGCAGCAGCCAACAATGCACCCGGGGGGGGGGTTGATGCGCTGGGGGGATGTCATTGCGCCAGGAGGGGGGGTCGTGCTGCACCCACGGGGGGTGCGCATCGGCGATCCGCCCCAGGTGGCAGCCAACCTAGGATTGTCACTAGTGCTGGGCACACCCCTCACACGTTCACACGCCCCTAGCAGTTGCGTGCTAAAGTAATTGCATGCTAACGTTCTAGAATACTGACTAAGTGCAGATACATATGAAACTACAAATTAATGCCAATTAGCATCAATTAACTCTAATTATAGCCTATTAATATTAATTTGCATATAATTTAATAATTAAATTATGCACGCAACTGGCAGTAGTGTATAACCTACACACACAATTTTGCATGCTGAGTGCAAAACTGGTCATACAATATGGGGGGGGGGGGGTTACCAGATGCATGGAATCTGGGAGCAGAAAGACATTGGTGTGCATAGGGAGTCAAGCTGGGGCTCAGCTGGAGGCAAGCATAGCAGCAGGACAAGCTAGTCACTCACTGCATGGCTGGCCTGACCTCATTCAGGTGAGGATTGGGGCCCATGGATGAGTCACAGCCCCTTCCTAGCTCACTCTCTATATACACTAATTAAGTATTTCAGGGAGACATTTTTTCCAATGAGACCTAGTTACACATCTTAATAAGTCATGTAGATAACTTCCTCCCCCCCCCCCCCAAATACCACTGTTAACTGGATCATACTTGCTCCTCCCACTGACTACCTGGTACTATTTGGATAACACCCATGTGCTGTGCAATGATTTTCACCAGCACTTATCCAGGTAACAGGTATTCTTTAAAACCACAGAAACAGTAATTGTTTTGGGGGGGTTGTGTTTTTGTTTATAGGGGTTTTTGTTTTGTTTTTTGCCTTTGCATAATATTTTAGGGTATTTAATGCTGCTATGTTGAATTGTTGCTTCCAGCCTTTCTTGAACCTCATAATTTGGTGGGCAGACTTGGATATGCCCTTATGCTTCTTATCTGTCACCGTGTTCTAGGAATCATTTAAAATGTAGTGGATATAAAAATCTAGGGAGGAAAAGAATTACATGTAAACAAAATCAAAAATGTAATTATACTTTGTCTCGGTGATAAAAGCATTGCAAACTCTCTCACGCCTCTGGAAGTGAAGACCGAGGCAAATATGAGTGAATTGAAAGTTCAGAGAGCTGGGAGAAAATAGCTTGTGACAATGATTAAGAAGCAAAGCTCGAACTTCCACTCAAAAATATTTTTGGTTTTTTTTTTATCTTGCTCGGGGCAAATGAGATACAGTAAGTTTAATGAAGAACAAATATTCTGCCCAATATTTTATCACAGCTTGTCACACTGATGCTGTCCATCTCAGAGGAACAAAGACACCAAATTCAGAATAGTAGCTGAGTCAGGGAAGAGAAAATACTTGTTCATTTCTTCCCTTCGCAAATTAAGGGATCGTGTACAAGCAGATTAAACAGCAGCAGTACATTGCAATCACAATGTTTCTCGCTTATAATAAAACAGGGCTGTGAAGACATGGGAAATGTTGCACCTCTACCTGTTCATGCCATTGTTTGCACTATTTCACTCCTCTTTTGTTGCACTTTTGGCTGTTCACACCACTGTTTGCACTATTTCACTCCTCTTTTGTTACACTGTTGGCTGTTCACGCCACTGTTTGCATTATTTCACTTTCTCTTTTGTTGCACTTTTGGCTGTTCACGCCACTGTGCACTATTTTACTCCTTTTGTTGCACTTTTGGCTTTTCACGCCATTGTTTGCACTATTTCACTCCTCTTTTGTTGCACTTTTGGCTGTTCACGCCACTGTTTGCACTATTTCACTCCTCTTTTGTTACACTGTTGGCTGTTCACGCCACTGTTTGCATTATTTCACTTCTCTTTTGTTGCACTTTTGGCTGTTCATGCCACTGTGCACTATTTTACTCCTTTTGTTGCACTTTTGGCTGTTCACGCCATTGTTTGCACTATTTCACTCCTCTTTTGTTGCACTTTTGGCTATTCATTCCACTGTTTGCACTATTTCACTCCTCTTTTGTTACACTTTTGGCTGTTCACGCCACTGTTTGCGCTACTTCTATCCTCTTTTGTTGCACTTTTAGCTGCTCATACTATTGGTTGTACTATTTCGTTGCTCTTTTATTGTGCTTTCAGCTGTTCCTACCAGTAGGGTCCTTTTACTAAAGTGCGCTGAAAATGGCCTGTGGTAGTGTAGATAAGCCACACTGAGCCCGCAAAAAGGTGGGAAAATGTGGGATACAAATGCAATAAATAAAATAAATAGATGCGTATTTTGGGTGCGCACAGAATCATTTTTCAGCGCGCCTGCATAAAATGCCTTTTTTAAATTTTTGCCAAAAATGGATGTGCGGCAAAATGAAAATTGCCACATGTCCATTTTGGGTCTGAGACCTTACCCTGCCAGCCATTGTCCTAGCAGTAAAGTCTTACACGGTAACTGGGCAGTAATGACCTACATGCGTCAAATGCCACTTGGCACGTGCCCAATACACGCATCTGAAAATAAAGATTATTTTTCCGACGCGTGTATCGGACGCATGCCAAAAATGAAATTACCGCAAGACCCACACAGTAGCCGGGTGGTAACTCTATTTTGACGCATGTTGGGCGCGTAGACAATTACATGGCTTAATAAAAGGGCCTCAGTGTTTGCACTATTTAAGGCGCATTATTTAAAATATATACAAGGATGAAGCTCATTCTTGATCTTCTAGCAGTACTGTAACCCTATTGTTTCAGTTGATGTGCAATATTTTCATAAACCAAAGGGGAAAGAAGATGGAAAAATGTTATGTAAAAAAAAATTAAAGCTTAACATTTTATATGTGAAGTCTAAGGGTCTCATGAACTGAGATGTGTTTGCACTGTGGCTTTTTTTCTTTTCCTGTGGGTACATGTACTGTAATAAACTGATTGAAACATAAACTCAGCAGCATGAGTGGAGTACCACATTGGTGGTTGATTAGAAACTGGTGGAGTGATAGGTATTAGAGGCTGGTGGTAAATGGTGCTCACCTTAAAGAAAGAAGGATGATCAGTGGAGCACTTGAGGAACTGAGCCTGAAACCTATCAAGAAATAATGTTGGTTATGTTACAGAGGAGGTTAGTAGGAAAGGTGAGTTCTTTTCTGATCTGTAACAAGATGAATATCCATGAGTGAACAGACAGAATGGGGAGCGATCTAAGAAACTTCAGGCAGTGCTAAAGCACTTGGCAGCTACATTTCAATAAAAAATAAATACAGTTTTGTGTATTTAGAGAACAGAAATTAGAGTGAACTGTATGTGATGGGGTTTAATACTGATGTACACTGAGGAGAGTTTTCCTAGTGGTCACATTCAGGCGTTCTTTTACAAAGGCACGCTGAAAAATGGCTTCTGTACTGTAGGTACAGGTTTGGAGCGCACGCCGATCCATTTTTCAGCGTGCCTGTAAAAAAGCCTGTTTTAAAATTTTTGCCGAAAATGGACGTGCGGCAAAATCAAAATTGCCGCGTGTGCATTTTGGGTCTGAGACCTTACTGCCAGCCAAAATTGAGTTACCGCCCGGCTATCGCTTGACTGTTGCAGTAATTTCATTTTTGGTGCGCATCCAAATACACGCATCCGAAAAATAATTTTTATTTTTGGACGTGCAAATCAGTCACGTGGCAAGTGGCATTCGACGCTTGTAGGTAATTATTGCCCGGTTATCGCGTGAGCCTTTACCACTAGGTCAGTGACTGGCGGTAAGGTCTCAAACTCAAAATGGACGCGAACCAATTTTGATTTTGCCGCATGTCCATGTTTGGCAAAAGTTTTAAAAAGGCATTTTTTGCAGACGCATTGAAAATGGACATGCTCATGCCCAAAAAACACACGCCTACACTACCGAAGGCCATTTTTCAACCCACCTTAGTAAATGGACCCCCTAGTGTGTCTAGCTCTGCATGCCATATAGCTAAAAAGATATAGACAGAGAAGAGCTACCAAGATGGTGAAGGAATGCTCCTAAAACCCTATGAAATGAGACATAAAGACCTATGCATGTATAATCTAGAGGAGGTATGATAGAGACATATACCTCAATGGCAAACCATGTTCTTCATGTGTTTCAGTCACGTTCTAGGACAAGAAGGCATGATAAGAGGCTCAGAAAGGGAATAGACAGAAAAATAATATCAAAAAATATTTTCTCACAGAAAAGGTGGCCTATGTATGGAACAATCTTCCAGTGGAGGTGGTGGAAGCAAAAGCAATGAACAGAATTCAAGAAAGTATGGATGAGAGCAAAAGATCTCTAGTAGTGAAGGAGGGGAGTGAAAGATCAATGGCACTTTAACAGGAATTAAATTCAGCAGACTAGATGAGCCTTGCAGTTCTTATCTGCCACCCTACTGTCATTTTCGATTAATAAGAGCTCTTCCCTCAGTCTAGCCTTCTAGCATCTCATTAGATCCTTCCCCACTATTTCTACCCTTCCATTTTCTGCCCACTAGAACTTCGTGCAGTTTCGTTGAGTTATAATGTATCAATTTCTGCCTTGGCTGACAATGCATACAGAATTGAGATATCTTTCTTCATGGTCACAGTATCAGAACCATGAAAAATGGGATTTCGACGTTGTCATCACAGGCTTTCACGGGAAAGGATTTTTTTGTGGGCCAGTTTGAGTGAAGGTGTTTTATCCAGTCTATGAACCGCACACCTTCTCTGACAACTTGTCTACTTTTCCAAAGCACAAAGACCACACTTGCTGTGTGCAGTATTCCTCTGCCTCGTTTTTAAGCCATGAACAGTTTTCTCCTTCATCACAGCCTGTAAGAGATCAGTGATTCTTTTCGACTTGCATGACGTGCAATGAATGCCATCCTTGAAGGAATAAATATAAAGCCATCAGAGTCTCTGTTTTGTTGATTTCCTGTCTTATTTTTGCCCGCGGGAGGAGAGAAAGAGGCTAGATGAAATGTCATTCTACTCAATGTCTTTCTATTGATCAAAGTCCCTTTGTAGAATTAAAATATCTGTGATGCATATGAGAGTCTGTTCTATGGGTACCTCAACCTGTCTCTAAAAATAACCTTCATTTACACAGCTAGAGTAGGCAAAGGAAGCAAGGCACAGTGAACTTCTTAGCTCTCCCCACCCCAAACTAGAACTGTGGATTCTGCAGGGAGTGTGGCATTTCAGGGAACAGAGGGCAGCTTAGAATTCAGAGTACCCTTTAACACAGTTAGAATTTTCCTCTGGCCGTCTCTGTGCTGTATTACTGCATAGCATGAGAATGTGTTCTGCTGCCTGGGACATAAGACATCCTGCTGGTAATTGTCTTATGAAATCATAGAAGAAAAAATAGCTTTAAGCTATTAAGCCAATGCCATGATGCTACTCAAGAGGGGAAAATGTGATTAGCAGGGTTGCCAGTTGGCTCCAGATTTTGAGGCTAGGTTAGAACATAAGAGTAGTCATATTGGGTTAGACCCATGGTCCATGTAGCCCAGTAGCTTGTTTTTCAAACAGTGGCCAAGCCAGGTCACAGGTTAGTTCAGTCTTTGTTTTACCCAGGGGCATAGCCAGACCTCGCAGTGGGGGGCACATTTTGGTCTGTTGCCTCCCCCCCCCCCCCCCCCACCGCTTCACTGCCCTACCGTTCCCCACCCACTGCCACAGCAAATACCTTGGCTGGCGCAGGTCCCCAACCCCCACCAGCTGAAGCTTTGTCCAGCACCGGTCTCCAGCGCCTCCATGTTGCCTTCCCTGCTCTGTCTTTCCCTCATGTCCTGCACGCTCCTTTTAGTGAAATTGAGAGTTTCACTAAAAGAAACATGCTGGACATGAGGGGAAGATAGGTCAGGGCAGGCAACGCGGCAGTGCCAGAGACCAGCACTGGACAAGGCTTCAGCTGGCGGGGGTTGGGGACCCCCATCAGCAAAACCAGGGGCCCAGGAGAAATTAGGGGGCCCCACGTAGCTATGCCACTGGTTTTACCTGACTGCATGCAGTGACTTGCAGTTCTGATTTCCCTCTGATACATCCTCACTGCCCCTCTGCCCCTGGAATTCACATTCCTTTACTCATACTATTAGCACCCCCTTCCAGTAAGTGAAAGCAATGGACTGGAAAAGAATAGTTTCTTTCACCCATGGGTCACTAAGGGTCATCAGCATATAAGAATTCAGCTGGGTTTGGGGTTTGAACAGATTATGCATTTGTAGCTGCAAGCTTTTCACCAGTACCAACACCCCTGGAGGGGCATAATCGAAAGGGATGCCCAAGTTTTGTTGAGGACGTCCTCGCAAACCGTCCTGATGGAGGGGCGTGGAAACCCATATTATCGAAACAAGATGGACGTCCATCTTTCGTTTCGATAATATGGTCAGGGACGCCCAAATCTTGAAATTTAGGTCGTCCTTAGAGATGGTCGTCCCTAGACTTGGTCGTTTCTGATTTTCAGCGATAATGGAAACCAAGGACGCCCATCTCAGAAACAACCAAATGCAAGCCCTTTGGTCATGAGAGGAGCCACCATTTGTAGTGCACTGGTCCCCCTCACACGCTAGGACACCAACCAGGTACCCTAGGGGGCACTGCAGTGGACTTCATAAAATGCTCCCAGTAACATAGCTCCCTTACCTTGTCTGCTGAGCCCCCCCAAACCCCCCCCTAAAATCCACTACCCACAACTGTACAGCACTACCTTAGACCTTACAGATGAAGGGGGGCACCTTGATGTGGGTACAGTGGGTTGTGGTGGGTTTTGGAGGATTCGCTGTTTCCTCCACAAACGTAACAGGTAGGGAGGGGGATGGGCCTGGGTCTGCCTGCCTGAAGTGCACTGCACCCACTAAAACTGCTCCAGGGACCTGCATACTGTTGTCATGGGCCTGAATATGACATCTGAGGCTGGCAAAAAATATTTTTAAAGATGTTTTTTTAGGGTGGGAGGGGGTTAGTGACCACTGGAGGGGAGTAAGGGGAGGACATCCCTGATTCTCTTCGGTGGTCATCTGGTCATTTCGGCCACCTTTTTGTGCATTGGTCATAAGAAAAACAGGACCAAGTAAAGTTGTCCAAGTGCTCTTCAGGGATGCCCTTTTCTTCCATTATGGGTCAAGGATGTCCATGTGTTAGGCACGTCCAAGTTCCGCCTTCGCTACTCCTCTGATACACCCCCTTGAACTTTGGCTGTCCCTGCGACGGAAAGCAGTTAGGGACGTCCAAAATCGGCTTTCGATTATACCGATTCGGACGACCCTGGGAGAAGGACGCCCATCTTCCGATTTGTGTTGAAAGATGGGTGTCCTTCTCTTTCGAAAATGAGCCTACTGGTGTCATTCTATGTTCCTGCTGGAAATCTTGTAACTTCTGCTGCAGAAGTTTGACAACAGGGATGACCTCGTTAGCATAGCAGGGTTTAAAAAAGGGTAGGACAAGATCCTAAAAGAAAAGACAGTAAACCATTATTAAAATGGATTTGAGAAAATCCACTGCCTATCCTGGGATAAGCAGCATAGTAATCTGTTTCACTATTTTAGGATCTGGCCAGGTACTTGTGACCTGGACTGACCACTGTTGGAAACAGGATCCTGGGCTTGATGGACCTTTTGGTCCAATATGGTAATGTCTGTGTACTTATCGAACTGAATCCATCACTGCTAACGGCACTGTTGTGCTATGATGTGCTCAAGAGCTCAATTGATTGATTTGCAGAATAGCAAATCCACATACATAATCTTTCAACTGAATAAATACCACATGCTCACTGATTTTACTAAAAAAAGAAAGCAAAGACACAGGATGAAAATGATTAATATTAGAAAAAATCCTTAAACACTTTCATTAGCTATGGGCTGAACTATGGCTGTTTTCGTACTGCAAGCCAACTTACCTGCCTCCAGTGATCCATTCACAGAGAAATAATGAAGGTAGATATATATACTATACTCGCTCATACATAAACATATTCTCTCGTGCGTGTTGGCTCCTGGAAAAATATTTCCATGGAATGTAAATCAATGAAAAATAGACTTGGCCAATTTGGTCTCTGTGGCTAAGGGCCTAACCTTGTCAAATGTGTTATTTAGGAAAGATAGGTGCCAAAAAAGATTCCTTTGTATTATGAAGGATCTTGCACAGCCTGTCAGACCACAGTGATTAACACATGGAAGCCGTGGTGAATCATTATAACTGAAGAGTACCTATAAATGGTATTGACTGTGCACTAATACCTGCTTCTCTGTAACAATGCCTCTTAATTCTGTGTTCTTCACAGCTTTGTTAATCTTCCTGTGAGGTAAAGCTGCCAGTCCATATTTCCTGAATGATAGTGAAAATTCACAAATTGACTATAATGTATGCATGGTAATATTTCTATTGCAGACATCTTTCTGCTAATGAGCATGGCTGTAAGTGTTTCATTACATGAGTTGATGAGATATGATGGAGTGTATTTTATATTATCTGATGTACTTGCCATCTGAGTGGAAATCTGAAATTCTGTATTCTGAAAATAAACCTACTCTCCTGAAAGCTAGTATCTGGGTATCTCTCGTTTGCTTTCTTATCTTTTTTTTTTTTTTTTTTAGTTTCCTGTATTGTAGATTTCCTCATAATTCCAGGCATGGTCAAAGTTCCTTCAAGCATTCATCAAATATGACCAGGTGCCATTTCTTGAAGTGAGCACAAATGTGTATTTCAATCTGATACTTCTAGAAAACAATGAAAAGAGACATTGGGCCTGATTTTCAAAACAAAACTGAGCTCCTGTTTTCACCACACTTAGGGGCATAAGTTTTCAGCTAAAAAATCATCTTAGTTTAGGAGCTTAAAAATTGTGCATATAAATTTAGGTCTTCAATTAGTAGGAAGACCTTGAGTGGAGATTAAGAATAAGTTATCCATATTTAGGACCATTCCCTGAAGCAGTATGCGAAACATGGCCTATGTCAGCAGATGGTCTGAAATCAGTAAGATAAGTGCACTAGTTGCATATTAAAATTTACATTTTTAAAGTTATGTTTTTTGTAAGATAATTAAAGAGATTAAAAAGGATTTGAAAAAAAAATAAAATAATCATGACTGCAATTTGATGGAACCAGTGATGAGCAGAAGTGAGCCATAAGTGTATGGCTCATGTGAAACAAGTCACTGTTGATGGTTCTTTTGCAGTTAAATTTAGTTTTTTTTTGTGCATGGGTGTAGGGATTATATTTCACTATAAATTTAGGTCTGCCATTCATTTGCCAGGTTATATGAGCTTAATTTATAAGCCTAGGGCAGTGTTTCCCAAGTCCAGTCCTGGAGTACCCCTTGCCAGTCAGGTTTTCAGGATATCCATAATGAATATGCTTGAACTTGATTTGCATACACTGCCGCCATTATATGCAAATCTCTTTCATGCATATTCATTGTGGATATCCTGAAAATCTGACTAGCAAAAGGTTCTCCAGGACCGGACATGGGAAACACTGGCCCATATATCTATATAATTATCAACTTGGACTACTCTTAGGATATTTTACCACTGACTCACGCTGTTTTAGTACAGCTCCCATTTTTTTTATTTATGTATCGCAGGGCTTTGATATACTGCAGATTGAGCCTGTGCAGGCAGCCAAGTGGTTTACAACAATAAAAACAATACTAATGAGCAGCTAATGTTGGGGGTGGGAGGGGGAAGACAAAAGATGGGGGACAGGAGGGGGGAAAGGAGACAAAGGAAATAAGAGTGAAGGGGAAAAGTAAATAGACTTGGAAGGGGTTACATGGAAGAGGAATCAAAGGCTGAGGTGAAAAAGAAGGTTCTAAGCAGGGCTTTGAAGGCTTGCCAAGACATAGGGGTTCTGAGAGAGGAAGGGACATGGAGCTCCAAAGCCTGAGACCAAGGAAGCTGAATTCGGACTCTCAAGTGGAGGACAGTCGCAAAACTGAAGGAGAGGGAAAACAAAGATTGTCAGAAGCAGAGTGAAGGGCACATGCAGAGAAGTAAGAGATCAAGAGTCTAAGCAAACGGGAGAGTAGTATTTGAAAACCAACCGGAGCAATTGATAATGGATACGTGAAGAAACTGGAAGCCAGTGTTCAAAATGAAAAAGGGGTGTAACATGGTCAAAACGATGGGTCTGATGAACTAATTTGACAGCTGTGAACTGGATCAGTTACAAATGTTTAATAGAATAAAGTGGGAGACCAGCATACAGAGAATTACAGTAGTCGTTGCAGGAGATTACTTAAGCCAGGATAAGGGTGTGGCTAGAGGATGAAGAAAGGAAGGGGTGAACGGATCTGATAGAAGGCGCAATGAACTACTGAATCAATCTGAGGTTTGAAAGGGAGGGTGGACTCAAGACCACCCTTAGAATTTTAACAGACGGACTGAAAGAAACGGGCTTGTTAACCATGAGGGGGGAGGGAAGAGTGGGCATGGGGGGGGGGTTGGAAAACAAAATGGCCTCACACTTAGAGGGACTGAGCAACAGATCAACTTCTTTCAGCCAAGAGGAGATGGCATTCAGAGTTACAGTGGATCTCAAGTAGATACCTTCAACTGTTGCATTATCATATTTTCTTTCTTTACCCCACCCCCCACCCCTACCCCAACTCTAACTCTCATTTTCATAAAAGCTGTCTTGCCACCTCAATACTATAAAAAGTGATTCCAACAGAGAGGCCAACTTACTTTATAACAGTAATACAATACAGTGAATTTAATAAACTGAAACATAACCCTGGGGAGGATGGCTTCAGTCCTCAGTCTCATGGTGCTGGCATTATACATGCACTCCATTGTTCCCATGAACACAATACACTGCCTTCAGTCGCCTATCCTGTTCAATATTCCCTTTCTCCCCCCACTATCTGAAACCTTCTGCCTAGCAAAGAGATCTTATTGAGTGAATCTTTACAGCATTTCAGAACCTCTTCCATGGAGCCCGTCTCATGCTTTATAACTTCCTGATGGATTGCAAGGAATTAAGTTATTGGGCAGAGAACCATCTAATAGAAACACATTGATGAAATCATTTTTGAGAGACATTAAATGGAACTTAAAATAAGGCTGGAATGGTTTTATGGATTTTTCACTCAAACTGTTTATGAACATTTATCGTCAGTAAATTACAAAGTGTCAAAGGGGGAATCGGTGGTATAGTTTTAATAGCAAAGTGTCTCTGGAATAAAAATAAAAATAATTTATTACCTGAGGGACCCTAATTTACATGTGTGTATCTATCTATCTATACAGAGAGAGAGAGAGAGAGAGAAAGAGAGAGAGAATATCTATCTGCTCTATCCCTATATATGGTAAATAAATCCTAATAATAAATAAATAAATAATAAATATAGATGACAATTCCCAAGGTGAACTGCATAGGAAATGCAAGAGTTATTACTGATGCTACCATGAATGTATAAAAGATAGAAGTAATATTCATATTTACTCCATAAACATTGTCCCTTTGTGCCTGAAACTGCAAGTTTGAGTTTGGAATATACTGGCTGTCCTGGACTGTTTCATTGACTGTGAGAAGCAAAGTGAGGTGAGAGGATAAAAGTGCCAGTCGGCCTCCTAGTTTTACTAATTGCAGTCCCGTCCTTCAATTACAGTAGTCTATAAAAAGTATATATATAACACCCCCTTGTTGTAGTACAGCTAGGCTGCAGCCTAGTATAAGCCTGGAATTTTGGAAACAGGGCACACACTCTTATTTTTTTGCAGAGGGATCAGAGCCAGGACTTGAATTTACCCTAGGAGGAGACTGAGCAAGCGGCATCAAACTTTAAATTTGCAGTCCACTCAATAATCCAGACCACATAAAGTTTCTTTTTATGAACCAAATATTTACTGTTCCTTTACTTAGGGACCCTTTTACTAAGCGGCGGTAAGCCCAACGTGGGCTTACCGCTTGCTATAACGGAAGTAACACCAGGCTACTGCAGCCCAGCATTACTTACCACCTCTACCATTCCGTCATTTCCAGTACTACAAAAATGTATTTATTTTTGTAGAGCCGGAATGTACCCAGCAGTAATCGGGCAGTGCCGCACGCTGCCCAGTTACCGCTGGGTTAACATGGGAGCCCTTACGGTCACCTCAGTGGGTGGCGATAAGGGCTCCCCCCCCCCCCCCGAAATGGCCACGCAGCAAGTGCTTACTTGCCGCCCGGCCATTTCCTACAGGAAAGTGAGACCTTCCCTTTTAACAGCTGTGGTAAAAGGGGGCCTCAGCATGCATGTAAAACACACGCCAGTGCCGGCCCCCTTTTGCCGCAGCTTGGTAAAAGGGGCCTTCAATAAGGCAACAGAGAAATGTGTTTGCAAATCATGTGGCCAGCTACATAGAGTCCTATCTCCTCTCCTCTAGCAGCAGAAAAAATATCTACTGTTACTCCTAATTCCTCTTAGGTGTTCAGACCAGCTCATCGGGTTTATGAGGTTCCTGCTAAACAGTGCAGAGTATTCAGCACCAGATAAGCAGGCCGAATTTGGCCCGGTATAGCTTTGGCCGGTTTGAACTTGACTGGCCAGTGCTGAAAATCGGCTTGGCCGGTTAAGTTCAAACTAGCCAAAAATAAACTGGATATTCAGTGCCAGTCAAAAATATCCAGGCTCAGCACTGACCGTGGGAGGCAGCCCGGCTACTGCCTACGGTCTGAATATCAGCCCTTTACAGGCTTGTTGGCATCTGTGGCTGTATAGTGACAGTGTTATCAGTCCTTATCAAATTATTATCCCTTCTGCCCTAGGTGGACCCTTGCCCCTTAAGATTTGGAATGGGCACCTGGTTGATATAGCAGGACCTTATATTGACTCCTCCTCCTCTCTCTGGACTTTTTAGGGGTGTAGAGGTTCCCAAAAACTCTATACTCCACAAGCCAGCAATTTCTCAGCTCTGTTACTTGTCCCTGATCCATAAATTCTCGCTCTATAAGCAAAAGCTTCTTTAGTGCCAAACTGTGAGTGTATAGCAGGCTGATTCTTCATTCAGATTACTGCTGCAGGCATTGGCAAGGAGGGATCTCCCTGTGGACTGTGGGTCAGAGCGTTTCCTGCCCAGTTAAACCATTTTGAATATCAACCCCAATGTTTCTAAAATGGCCAACATAACCGTTTGTGTTTCAGCACATAAATGTCTTATGTTGCCATTTCATAATATAGATGTTCATATGCTGCCCCAAAGATGTTTATGTTCCTGAGTTGCCCTGCTGATATTTTAGACATCTATTTTTCTAAAATAGATGTTCAGGCTGCATGTCACCAGCACATGAATGTCCATGTCACCATGTAGTTAGAACAGGCTCTATGTTGGCAAATACTAGCAGTAAGTCAGATGTCCCGACTCCGATGTCCAAATTCTGATTTGGTTGTCCATTCTAAAATGTCATTCCATATGAAAAGAGCATGAAATTTATTTATTTTAAGTATTTATATAGATAGTCTGCTCAGGGCTGTGTCATCTATCTATCTATCTATCTATCTATCAGTTGTATCACATAATGTGTCATCCCCTTGTGATATATACTGAATTATTCAAAGCATTAAAAGAACTGGCACAAGACCTGATTTTACATAAAGGTTTATGTAGGAGGTTGGTTCACTGAGATGGAAATAATTTCTCATATATCCACTAGGTCTCCACCTCCAATAGTAATGTTTTTTTTTAATAGATGAACTGAGCCTTCCCAACATGTCTTATTTTGTAAGGAGACCAAGGCAGGATTAAAACCTAAGCAAACTAAGCACTGTGGGACCCTTTTACTAAGGCACTTAGAGGGGCATAATCGAACGGGGACGACCATCTCTAAGGGCGCCCATCTCCGAGGACGTCCCTGTGAAGGGGTGGGGTATCCCGTATTATCGAAACAAGATGGGCGTCCATCTTTTGTTTCAATAATACAGTCAGGGATGCCCAAATCTCAACATTTAGGTCGACCTAAGAGATGGTTGACCTAAATGTTGAGATGGTCGACTTTAGAGATGGGCGACCTTGGTTTTCACCGATATTGGAAACCGAGGACGCCCATCTCAAAAACGAATAAATCCAAGGCATTTGGTCGTGGGAGGAGTCAGCATTCGTAGTGCACTGGTCCCTCTGACATGCCAGGACACCAACCGGGCACCCTAGGGGGCACTGCAGTGGACTTCAGAAATTGCTCCCAGATGCATAGCTCCCTTACCTTGGGTGCTGAGCCCCCCCAAAACCCACTCCCCAAAACTGTACTCCCCCTTAGGGATGAAGGGGGGCACCTACATATGGGTTTTGGAGGGATCACATTTACCACCACAAGTGTAACAGGTAGGGGGGGATGAGCCTGGGTCCACCTGCCTGAAGTGCACTGCACCCACTAAAAACTGCTCCAGGGACCTGCATACTGCTGTGATAGAGCTGGGTATAACATTTGAGGCTGGCAAAAAATGTTTTTAACTTTTTTTTAGGGTGGGAGGGTGTTAGTGACCACTGGGGGAGTAAGGGGAGGTCATTCCCAATTCCCTCCCTCCCCCCCCCCCCCCGTGAACTTTGGTCGCCCCTGCAACGGAAAGCAGTTGAGGACGCCCCAAATCGGCTTTTGATTATGCCGATTTGGGCGACCCTGAGAGAAGGACGCCCATCTCCCGATTTGTGTCGGAAGATGGGCGCCCTTCACTTTCGAAAATGCCCCTAATAAGCACCTACGTATATACAACGCGTGTCAAATTAGAACTATTGCCCGGCTACCGTGTGCCCCGGGCAGTAATTCTAATTTTGATGCGCGTCCAAAACGCAAGGCAGAAAACAATTTGTATTTTCTACTGCATGGCGCTAACCAGGCACTAATCAGCAGTGTACATGCCCTGACGATTACTGCCCGGTTAATGTGTGAGACCTTACCACTAAGTCAATTGGTGGCGGTAAAGTCTCAGGTCCAAAATGGACGCACGCTGATTTTTATTTTGCCATATGTCCATTTTCTGCCCAAAAAAGGCCTTTTTTGCAGGCGCCCTGAAAATTGGTCCTGTGCGTAACCAATACACGCACCTACACCAGCTCAGGCCATTTTTCGGCATGCCTTAGTAAAAGGGCCCATTTGTTAGGGCCCAGCCCCCCGATATTCAGCACTATTTAACCAGTCAGGTTTAGCCAGCTAACCGATAATATTCAGCAGCACATAGCCGGTTATCTCCCACAAAATATCCCGGTCAGCGGCTAGCCACTAACCTGCTAAATCGAGTGACATAGCTGGTTAGACGTGAATAATTGCAGTAGTCGATGCAGGATATTCAGCATTTAATAGCAGGCCTATGCTTGACACTAAAAGTTAACCAGTTAGAACTCAATATCAGCATAGCCAGTTAACTTCTTAGTGGCCAAAATAAACCGGATATTCAATGTCGATTGCTGGATACAGCCCGGCATTGAATATCCAGGTTTAACGCTGGTGGTGGACAGCAAACATGCTGCCTGCTGCCAGCTAAATATCGGGCCCCAAATGCTTATTTATTTATTTATCCCATTTATATTCTACTTTATCTATGTAATCAAAGCAGGTTATAATAAAACATTTATAGAATTAAAACAATACATATATATAACAAGCAAATCAAAACAGTCATTCTACTCTATTGTAAAAACAATAGTTCTAATGCTGCACAAAGTAACACCTCTTAATCTGCCAAATTATATTCATTATCATCATTGTTGAAATGCTTGGTGATGATGATTAGGAAGTGCCAACTCAGATGTGCTAATTCTCAGTGACTCCCCAGGCAGATTTCTGCTTTTGTAAATCAGCTATTGGCAGAAAGAAGAGCCATTGCCACCTTCTGATATCTATTTGTTCTACTCACCCCCCTGTGCATTGTCTTCCAGTTGGCAGAAGGAGTTGGTGAGCAGTGCTTCCCACCTGCTGCTTCTTCCTCCTTCTTTTTTGAGGGAATTGAAATATATGTTTATATTATGAAGGAGGCAATGTGTTTATTTGCCAAGAGTCCACCAAGGGGTCAGTCAGCAGAGGGTAGGTGACATTGATCAATCTTTTTGAGAGCCTATTCATGGTGGATTACAGCTCTGCCAAGGCCAGTGGCTCTGGGGACTGTTCAGAGGGAGCCCATCGAGGGGTTAGTCCTTCCATCTACCACCAATCCAGTTGACTTCCCTTGTTTGATGCTAGACTTGGGGCTGGCACTTATTTACAGATATTCAATGGAGCAGAACTTCCTTGGTATTTCAAATTGCCAGGCAAGCTGAGGGCTCCTCCACAGGGATCAATGTGTACATTGTTGGAGTCACAACATCATTTCATGAGGCAGGTGTAATTTCAATCAAACTCCAGAAGAGAGCACTCACTAAAGAAACAATGATCTGACTGACATGCCATTGTATGCCCTCATCGTTGACTTGGGCATGTACGGCAACCCACCTGCAGCTGGTATTCAATTGAGCATTCCCACTCTATTAGCTATAATTAGAAGCATTAAATACACACCTGCAGTATACGGTTCTGCTGTTCCACCCTCTTCCAATTACCACAATAATTTCCATTGGATTAGTCAGGTGGGTGCACTGAGCAACGTTAGCTAATTTCATTGGAAAGCTAATAACCAGTCTAATTATCTGGAATAAACATAGCCTCAAATTGTTTGGAATTGTGTACAGTGAAGTCTAATCAGATACTGATGACCTTCAAGGATGGTGTGCCTTGGCAGCTTATGACAACTTGTAAATGATAAACAGTTCTGGAAAATGTCACTATTAGGCAAAGAATCTGTCCCAATACTAGACGATATAGACCTGAAACTGTGTTTTTTTTTTTCATCCTGCGAATATAGTTTTGAAAGTTTACCTTTAGTCAAATTTTTTGTTATTCAAAAAAGTGTTTCCATGGAAGTCCATACCTTATTATGTTTACAGAGACCTTCGGCTCAATATTCAAATGATTTATCCTTCTATCTGAGTATTATGCTCCTAAATTGGCCTCATTAGACATTTACTAGGAGCCTAAAAAAGTGGGTGGTACCTGGGGAGATTTAGGGAGCAGAAAAAAAAAGTTAGGAGCTTAGCACTGATTTTCAGTTCAAGGCGTATAAATTAGGTTCATAAATCTAGGCAAATGACTGGCAGGCGTGAATGCATAAGCATAACTTTTAACCAGTCAATACTCAGCTGGTGGCAGACAGCATTTTTTTAAATGCTGACCACCATGGGCAGAATAATCCCTGGATATCCAGTGTCTGGTCATGTTTGGGCACTGAATATCTGATACTAATTGCAGTTGTGCTGAATATTGGCCAGGATCCACATAAGGGTTTCAAGTCAGGTCCTGACCCCAGCCATGATTTCCATTGCCCCTACCACCCTCCAGATAGGGTTACCATATTTTGTCCTCTCAAAAAGAGGACACATGTCCTGTCCCACCCACGCTCCGTCCCCTGTCACATATTCTCCTCCCCTGCCCCCCCCCCCCCGTCACCTCCCCTCCGCTCCCCTTACTTACTATCTACTGCCCTGGTGGTCTAGTGATCTCTTCGGGGCAGAAAAGAGCCCCCTCTTTCCTGCCTGGATCTCTGTCCTTGCCCTGCATCCTGTTGCTGTGACAGTCTCAGGATTCAAAATGGCCGCCGAGAGTTGAAGTCTCATGAAGCCGCTTCAACACTCAGCGGCCATTTTGAATCCTGAGACCATCACAGCAACAGGATGAAGGGCAAGGGCAGCGCTCCGGGCAGGAAAGAGGGGGCTCTTTCCTGCCCCGAAGAGATCACTAGACCACCAGGGCAGTAGATAGTAAGGGAAGGGGAGGCTAGGATAGGCCCGTCCGCCCGTTTGTCCAGAAATCCGGACAAACAGGCGGACTGGCAAAACCCGTCCGGACATGTCCGTTTAAATCAGGACATATGGTAACCCTACCTCCAGAACAGTTAACCCCCCCCCCCCTTTTGATCGTCCCTCCCACCCCCCAGAACTTCATAATCCTCCCACCCACCTCCAAGCAAGCCTAAGCCACACTCATAGGCCCCCTCCTCAGGCCTATCTTGAATCTTCCTAGTGGTCTGTGGGGGGGGGGGGGGGGCACACAGGCAAAAGTGATTACCACTTGCTCCTGCCTGGTGTGGCTCAGTCTTCAAAATGGCTGTTGCTATCTCTAGCATCAGCCTTGTAGTACTACTGAATCTTCTCCTGCCCAGTTAAATCACTTTAAATTAAGATGGATTTTCAGCCGAAAACTTAGGCTCCTATGTTTGGCTGAAAATATGGCTCAAATGTAGGATCCCAGCTTTTTTTGACTATTGAGCCTTTTTTTCATTGGGAAAGAAAAGGGCCATTGTGAAAGGGGCATTTGCTGAGGGCACAAAGCCATTAGAGAGAGGGGAAAAAAAATGACTCAAGTGTAAGTATGAGCTGGCAGGGGCTGAATAACCACAAAGGCGGGACATGCCCCCCCCCCCCCCCCCGGCATTGAATATCTAGGAATAACGCCGGCATCAGCTTTAAAAAATGCTGACCACTACCAGCTAAATATCTGCCCCTAAGGTTTTAAAAAAGATTTTTTTTAAATGCTTTATAAACCTAAACCTTGAAACCAAAAGGTCAGTTATAATGGAATATTGTTTGCTGAACAGATGTGCCAAATGAATTGGCTTGTAGTATAGCAAAGTAAAATGTGTTTAGCACTACCAATGAGCTGTATAATACAAGAGCTGTTTTAAGGAGAGGCATGTGACAACAGAAACATATATTTTTGTTTGTGTTGGGGTTTATTTATTCCATGACTCCCCAGATTTATGTTGTGTAAGTAGTTCAGCCTCTTTTTTTTCAAACACAGTTTAAACATCGTGCGTAAAAAAAAATTCAGTCCTCCTGGCAGCCTGAAGAATGTATATAAGTATTGCCCAGGAGAGATCTAGCTTAAAAGATATGACATTTTATCAATCAACTATTGATTGTTTTAGTGAGGATGGATGGTTGGCTTTTTTTCTTTAAAACATATCACCCTGTGCCCACTTGTTCATTCTATTCTCTGTAAAAGACAACACCCCTCCCTCCCTCCCTCACCCCACCCCCACCACACAGAAAAATCATCAAGCAAGGAACTGTGTGAAACTATGTTTTTATATTAAGATTTTCCAGATGTGTTCTGGACTTTACCATTCTCGTCTGATGCTTCTGACATTTGTGTTCTGTCTGTTTGTTGTTCCAGGTGCAGAGGGCACGGTGTTCCCTAAATCTATAGAAACTCCCCATGTCAGGGCAGACCCCTTCAAGGAACTAAGGTAAATGAAGTGATCGCCTTTTCAGCAGTACAACTCCTTGGAAACTTATTGGACCTCCTAAATCATTCTAGTTCTGATGGTAGCACTTAAAAATGAACCAGTGAATTGAAGAACCGATGGTGTCAGTTTTCAAAGGGTTTAGCCTCCTACCTTAAATGCCCTTGTACTAAACTGCGCTAAGCACATGCTTAACGTGGGGGGGAAACGCTTATTATAATTTGCCTGCCAGTGCACGCTAATCATGTGCTATTTTTTTGTTATATTTCAGGAGGGGGTGTGTCACGGGTGGGGAATAAGCATGAAAGGGTTATCCAGCTAGCGCATTCGCATTAGCACACCCTCACTGGGTAATGCAGACTTATTTATTTATTTATCACACAGTTTCTAGACCGCACTAGCTCATATTCTAGGCAGCTTACAGTATAAAAGCGTTCATAAAGTAACGCAAATTCAATACAAAAACGTAATTCTAAGCTAACATTAATCCTACAGCATAAATATAACCCATTCCAGTTGCTTATTCAGGGGCCCTTTTACTAAGGCGTGCCAAAAAATGGCCTGCGCTGTGTAGGCGCGTGCATTGGACGTGCACAGGTCCATTTTTCAGCGCACCTGCCAAAAAGACCTTTTTTTCCAAAAATGGACGTGCGGCAAAATAAAAATCAGCTTGCATCCATTTTGGGCTTCAGACCTTACTGCCACCTATTGACTAAGTGGTAAGGTCTCACGGGTTAACCAGGCAGTAATCGTCAGTGTACATACACTGCCAATTACTGCCCAGTTAGCATCACACAGTAGAAAATATAAATTATTTTCTGCTGCATGGTTTGGACGTGTATAAAAATTAGAATTACCACCCAGTGCACACGGTAGCCGGGCGGTAGTTCTAATTTGATACGCATTGAACACACATAGGCGCCTACGCATCTTAGTAAAAGGACCCCTCAATTAAAAGCCTTAGTAAACAGATATGCTTTCAAGCATTTACAAAAAGCATTTAGGGCCAGATTCTATATAAAGGTGCTTTAAAAAATCCACGCAGTAAACATTTCCAGCTTAGCGTATTCTATAAGCGGCACCTAGATTTAAGCACGGTACATAAAATATGCTTAGTTGGTATACCAGTGCCTAAAACTACATGTCTCCATTTACACCAGTGAACGTGTAGCGTAAATCCCTGCGCAAAGATTTACATGCACTGGGCTATATTCTATAACTACGTGCGTACATTTTGGAACACCC
Organism: Microcaecilia unicolor; assembly: GCF_901765095.1. Classification (NCBI taxonomy): domain Eukaryota; kingdom Metazoa; phylum Chordata; class Amphibia; order Gymnophiona; family Siphonopidae; genus Microcaecilia; species Microcaecilia unicolor. Next base: position 161,208,032 of record NC_044038.1, read on the forward strand.
ACAAAATGCCCATTTCCCCACCCATAACCACACCCCTTTTGAACTGCGTGCATTAGAATGTAGGTGCAGTTCATTACAGAATACGCTTAACGAGTTGTGCGTGTAAATTCTAATTATTGCCAATGAGTGCTCATTATTGCTTGTTAGGTTCTGTTCTCAACATTGATTAGCTTGTTAAGCCAATTAAGTTATGTACGTTGCTATGGAATGCGCTTAGATTTCAGCGCGGAATGCTAGGCGTGCTATATAGAATCCAGCAGTTAGTGCCTCCTAAATAGGAGGTGGTAAGTGCTCCTGCATTAATATTTTTGCAAATCTCACACACTAATGGAAAAATTAGCACGGGACCTGGAAAGCGAAAAAAAAGCCCTATTTTTGGACTACGTTAGAAATGGGCTTAGCGCATGGGAAAGTTCCACATTAAAACATGCTAAACCCATTTCTTTAATGCATTTTAGTAAAAGGGCTCCTTAAGAAGTTAGGAGCCTAAATCTTCCCTTTGAAATTTGATTACCACAGGGCATCTAAGTTTAAGCTCCTGATTTCACTGGATACCTAAATTTAAGATTCTTAAAAATCTAGTAGCTATAGAGCAGGGGTTCTCAACCCAGTCCCCGGAATACACCCAGCCAATCAGGTTTTCAGGATACCCTCAATGAATATGAATGGGATAGATTTGTATGCAAATTAATCTCATTCATGTTCATTGTGGGTATCCTAAAAATCTGACTGGCTGAGTGAGAAAAGAGTTAGGTGCAAAGCTACCATTAAGACATGTTATTTTACAGTTAACCCCAGTTATTAGTAACCAGCTGCCCAATATTCAAAAAGATTTAACCAGGGAGCAGAGGCTCCTTCCCAACTAAATCACTTGTGGCTGCCTAACCACTTAACCAGACAGTGCGGCTTATTATCATCATTAACTGGCCCTGTACTGTCCAAATAGTGCCAGGATGGTCTGTGGGTAGAGCATGAGAGGAGCAGGTACTTAACCGGTTAGCAGCTAATTGGTTAAGTAAGTGGCTAAATTTAGGACAGCAAAAAAGCTGCCCTAAACTTTATCCGCTGAGTTAATCAGGCACCAATCTGAATATCAGCCGGTACCCGATTAACTTCTGGGTCAGCGTACACACCTGTACCAAGATGGAGCATTGTCAGAAGGCAGTCCTGGAATCCATCCAGGTAGTAACCATATTCAGTCTGTTACCCAGATAACTTAGGACAGTTATAAGGACCTAACAATCATTTCTCTTGTTGCAAGTTAAGCTTCTTTTTTCAGACAGTAGGAGGCAAAGGGGAGAATGCAAGGATGCAACTTTAATACTTCAGCTCACAGCAATGAGAAATAGGACTTCCAGGGTCAAATGCCAGCAAGTTTATGTTTATCATCAAGCTTGATATAACACTTTTTCTAAGCATAGGTCAAAGCGGTTTACAAAGTATAAACAATAAAGAGAAAAAGAAAAGAACTCTGTTTAAGACAGAAAAGAGACCATTCAACCAAGAGCAGCAATCATACAATAGAACAAAGCAAGGTCCTGAGTCCAAGCCTGCCAGAGAGGACCACAGCCTACCACTAAAGGCTCCTGAAGAGGAATACCAAAAGAAAGGCCAAATAAGTGGGTTTTCAGCAGTGCTTTAAAGTGAGGGAAAAAGAGTTCTAACCTCAAAGCAGAGGGGAGGTCATTCCATAATTTGTGGGCCTTAAAGAAAAAACCTATCCATCTTGTAGATTCATAATGGGCCTGCTTTGAGGAAGGGAGAACAAGCTGGTTAGAACCGAGGGAGTGACGAGAACGGGCTTTACATAAAAAGCAAGCAGCAGTATTCTGAAGACTTTGCAACCGTCAGGACTGGTGAATTGTTAACCTGTGATAGACAACATTGCAGTAATCCAAAAGAGAAACAACAAGTGCATGAACCAATGTGTAAAGTAGTGAGAACTGTTTATTTATTTCTATAATTTGATTTTAACTACCCTTCAAGCTAAAAATCACAGTGTTGGCTTTAAGGAGTAGCAAACAGGGTAATTGCCCTGAGTTCCCATGCTATAGGGTGGCCCCCAAGCCTGCCTCACGCTGAGAAAGGCATAGCCAACAGGTGGGCTTTGAGACCCACTCCTCCATTTCTGTCCTGGGCCCTGAAATCACATCAAGAAAAACATTAACAATTTAAAAAAATATAAAACAACAGGCAACCAAAATAGGCTAATTAAAATAAAAATCACAGTACAACCACAGTTGATGCCCCTCATTATAAAGCAATACAGATCGTTAATTTTGACTGATGACTCATTAGCTGAACAAAGGCATGAATGTTGCTGTGTAAGTGATTAGTAATAGTCTTATGTGTGCATTTGTCATTTGAAAATCTTTCTCTCCCATGATCCAGAGATGTAAATACTTTTAATTTGCTTGAAAATATAGTTGAACATCACAAACTCTCTCCAGTTGTCCCCAAAGGTTAGTGGTACTACATATTGGTAACTATAATGAGAAGGCATTTCATTATGTTGGGACTTTCATGGCCCCAGCCTTAAAATAGAAGCTGAGACCTCTAGTGGCAGTCTCGTGATGCTAGTGCTGGTATTACAAGACTACCTCTAGAGGTAATGCTGGCAGTTTTGAGACCAGAGCTTCAAGGGGCAGGAGTGAATGGGCATCGCTCCTGCCCAGTGCTGTAGCGAGGGCGGCTGACACCCGGGGCGGGTCACCGCTGCGCACCCCCCCCTCCCCGGGTGCAGCACAGCGCCCCCCTCGGCGCGCACCCTCCCCCCCGGAGCGCATTGTTACTTACTTTAGAAGCGAGGGGCGGGCGGGAGGGCCGATCCGCCCCCAAGTCCACGTCACTGGGAGCTGCGTCGGCTCCATTGGTTCCTTGCTGTCTCTGCCCCGGAACAGGAAGTAACCTGTTCCGGGGCAGAGGGAGCAAGGAACCAACAGAGATGACACCCCCCCAGCAGCATGCACCCGGGGCGGACTGCCCCCCCCCCCCTCCTATGCCACTGCTCCTGCCCATTGGTCCCTCTATATCACCAAAATTCTTAAAGTTAGAACTGGGGGTGCCTATGTGAATAGCAGGGGGGCCTTGTTGGAGGATGGAGAACTCTTCAGGCAGAGGAAAGGAGGGGGAATTTGAATTGAGAAGTGAAGGAGGGGGAACCAGAGAATCCCTCAGGCTATACCCATAAATTATGTGAGTGCCAGCATCTGTATAGCTAAGTGGGCATAGTTATGACTGCTTTTTGTGCGGTCCTATATGCCCCCCTTAGCTAGGCAGGCCCTGGCACTGAATATAGCTGGCTCTCGAATAGCTGCCAGGTCATCTGACTGCCCCTGTAATGCCCATGTGCAGCTTGGTTCCAAAATGGCTGGTCAGTCCCACTGAATATCAGCAGACAGCCTCAAGTGATTTAAATGGGCAGTAGCCTCTCCTATCCATTTAAATGGCTTTGAATATAGGTCCTTTAGGTGTCATCTTAGATTCCCGCCTTTCCTTTGAAAACCAAATCTCTTACGTTGTTAAGACTGGCATCTTTTGGCTGAACCGCTTTTGCCCTATTTATAAAATTTTGGACTTTCCTTCTTAGCATACTCTAATTCATGCTTTTATTATTTCCCACGTAGACTACTGAAATCTGTATATGCTGGTATTACGCAGATCCAATTACATCGTCTCCAGACCTTATAAAACTCTACTGTTCATTTACTATTACATGCAAAAAAACATGATCACATCACTCCTCTGTTCCCTCGGTTACTTTGGCTTCCTATCTCATACAGATCCTGGTTCAAGATTCTCGAACTCACACCCTAAGTGCTTCACTCTTCTGTCTTAGAACCCCCCCGCGCACACACACACCCCTTGAAATGTGCATTTCTCCATAGAGGGCTCAGAGCGGCAGCAGCAGCAATTTCCAAAGGTTGTTTACTGCCAGTCCCTGAGCCTTCGCTCTACTGTATCCCGCCCTAGTGGAAGCAGGAAGTTACATCAGAAGAGAGTGGAAGGCAGTAGAGAGTAGGCTCCAAGGTCAGCGGCAGACTGCCTATGCAAATTGCTGCATGGCTTAGTCCTGAGTCCTCTATGGAGAAACACATGTTTTAAAATAGAGGGGTTTCAGAGACAGGGGAACATATTGGGGCAGAGTCCCTAAGACTGCAGAGCCCTGTGCAGCTGCTTATGTCAACAGACTATGTGCATGTGCCTGTTAAACGGTAAATATAAATCTACTTGAATTGTATTACTTTAGTTATATAGAAATACGAATAGAAAAAATGTTCTAATAAATGCAAAGTCTTGAAATGTGAAATATAACCATTCCACTCTATATAGTAGCTTCATGCTGGTGAGATAACCTAATACTTCATTAGAATGCTTATACTTTCTTCAAGTACAGTGGCTTTCAGTAGACTGTTTCCACAATGACATCTGCAGAAGGAATTCAAGAAAAGAATTTCTTTGTTCGTATAATCCTGAATTTTGACAAGGCACTGATTAATAGTAATACCGATCCCTTGCTTACACAAAATATGTGTTTTCAGGTATTGTTTTTCCCAAGGCTTTGACCATCCTATGAAGGTATGCAATGGCAAACTTTTCTGACAAAGCATAGCTTTCTCACGTAGCACTGCATTCCCTTAAACTCCCTGTAAAGAGCTTTACAGTTGATCTTCAGCCCAGACCTCGCAGAGCAAATGCTTAACCTTGATCTCATGTGGGTTGATGCAATTGGCTTCCCCATCAGTCACATCGGGCGTTAGAAATATCAGAGGCCTTATTGCCAAGTGCAATAATTTAGTGCATTTCACTGTCAGATGCGGCACATGAGGTTAATGTGTCCTTGAATGAAGTGGCCAAATGATTGTTAGAGAAGTATAGTTTATGTCATGTGATGTCCCCTAGCAGAGTAGGGTTAGAACTGGAAATGTGATTTTTACTCAATCTGCTGAAAGCCAAAGTGTGGCTGAAACAAGTTTCTGTGGGTTGCACCCATGTAGAGTGGAGTGGAATAGTTTAGTGATTAGAGCACTGGACTTGACATCCAGGGTCATCCAGTTCAAATCCCACTGCTGCTCCTTGTAACTTGGGCAAGTCACTTAACATTCCAATAACTCAGGTATAAAATATTGAATTGTGAGCCCTTCACGGACAGGGAAATACCTGGTATAATTGAGTGTAACTCACCTTGAGCTATTACTGGAAAAAGGTGTGAGTCACTCCCATTGCCAGCCCACATGAACTCTCCCCTTGCATTTACACTCTACACCATGTACACACACACCCTTACGGAATAGTTAGTGCATGCAAACTTATCTCATGCATATCATTGCGAGTAACCTGAAAACCTGGAGAGGAGGAGTAGCCTAACAGTTTGTGCAGTGGCCTGAGAATCAAGGGAACCAGGTTCAACTCACACTACAGTTCCCTGTGATGCCGGGCAAGTCACTTAACCCTCTACTGCCCCAGGTAGAAAATAAGTACCTGTATATAACTATGTAAACCAATGTAATTGTAATCACAGAAAGGTGGTATATCAAATCCCATCCCCTTTTAGTTACACATTTGCATGCATACATGATAACATTCTGTAATTTTGTGCACACAAGGGGCACATAAAAAATGGCTGCTCAATTATAGAACTGCCTTATAGCTTTTACATAGTAAAATCAAAATTTAGCTATTATACTTAAATGACTATCCCCGGATTGCATAAATAAAGCCCAAATTTGCATGTGATTCTTAGATCCGTGCTCAAATCAATGAGTTAATGAGCCGTTAACAATCAATGATTGACTGTTAACAATCAATTATTGATGTTGGCACTAATTTGGATTTGGCTGTGCATAATTCTGTAACGATTCACATCTAAATGTTCTCATGCATAAGCCAAAAGGGGTCATGGCCATGGGAAGGGGCATTGGCAGGTCAGGGGATTTCCAAAGAATTACACGCAGTATTATAGAATTTGGGGGTTGTGTGCCCAAGTTGCATGCCAGGATTTACACTAGGTTTCAGCTGGCATAAGCCCTCTCGCCCATACTTGGGTGTGGGAATCCCCACTAGGCACTATTCTATAAAGGCTGCTGATTTTTTTTTCCCAGCACCTGTTTTCTGGCACCATTTACTAATCTGGCCCTACTAGTATAGTTACACTAACTATAGAAGTACCTTCTTCAGGTATATTAGTGAAAGGAGAAAGACTATAAAGGGAATTGTGAGACTAAAAGATACAACGAAACACTATGTAGAAAATGATGAAGAAAAAGCCAATTTGCTAAATAGATACTTTTGTTCTGTTTTCACTGAAGAAAATCCTGGGGAAGGACCGAGAGGGACTGGCAAAAGTACACCTGAGAATGAGGTGGATAGAGCACCGTTCACAGAAGAGAGTGTGTATCAACAACTTGGAAAGCTAAAGGTGGACAAAGCCATGGGACCGGACGGGATCCACCCCAGAATACTGAGGGAGCTCAGAGAGGTTCTGGCGGGTCCTCTTAAAGACTTGTTTAATAAATCCTTGGAGACGGGAGAGGTTCCGAGGGATTGGAGAATGGCGGAGGTGGTCCCTCTTCACAAAAGTGGTGATAGGGAAGAAGCTGGAAACTACAGGCCGGTAAGCCTCACTTCGGTTATTGGAAAAGTAATGGAAGCCATGCTGAAGGAAAGGATAGTGAATTTCCTGGAAGCCAATAAGTTGCAAGATTTGAGACAACATGGTTTCACCAAAGGGAAATCGTGCCAAACGAATCTCATTGAATTCTTTGACTGGGTGACCGGAGAATTAAATCAAGGACGTGCTATAGACGTAATCTACTTAGATTTCAGCAAGGCTTTTGACACGGTTCCCCACAGGAGGCTCTTAAATAAACTAGACGGGCTGAAGATAGGACCCGAAGTGGTAAACTGGATTAGGAACTGGTTGACGGGCAGACGCCAGAGGGTGGTGGTGAATGGAGTTCGCTCGGAGGAGGGAAAGGTGAGTAGTGGAGTGCCTCAGGGATCGGTGCTGGGGCCGATTCTGTTCAATATATTTGTGAGTGACATTGCCGAAGGGTTACAAGGTAAAGTTTGCCTTTTTGCGGATGACACCAAGATTTCCAACAGAGTGGACACCCCGGAGGGAGTGGAAAACATGAAAAAAGATCTGAAGAAGCTAGAAGAATGGTCTAACGTATGGCAATTAAAATTCAATGCGAAGAAATGCAAAGTTATGCACTTAGGGAGTAGAAATCCAAGAGAGGCATATGTGTTAGGCGGGGAGAGTCTGATAGGCACGGATGGGGAGAGGGATCTTGGGGTGATAGTATCTGAGGACCTGAAGGCGACGAAACAGTGCGACAAGGCGGTGGCCATAGCTAGAAGATTGCTAGGCTGTATAGAGAGAGGAGTGACCAGCAGAAGACAGGAGGTTTTAATGCCCCTGTATAAGACGTTGGTGAGGCCCCACCTGGAGTATTGTGTTCAGTTTTGGAGGCCGTATCTTGCGAAGGATGTTAAAAAAATGGAAGCGGTGCAAAGAAAAGCTACGAGGATGGTATGGGATTTGCATTCCAAGACGTATGAAGAGAGACTTGCGGACCTGAACATGTATACCCTGGAGGAAAGGAGGAACAGGGATGATATGATACAGATGTTCAAATATTTGAAAGGTATTAATCCGCAAACGAATCTTTTCCGGAGATGGGAAGGCGGTAGAACGAGAGGACATGAAATGAGATTGAAGGGGGGAAGACTCAGGAAAGATGTCAGGAAGTATTTTTTCACGGAGAGGGTGGTGGACGCTTGGAATGCCCTCCCGCGGGAGGTGGTGGAGATGAAAACGGTAACGGAGTTCAAACATGCGTAGAATATGCATAAAGGAATCCTGTGCATAAGGAATGGATCCTCAGAAGCTTAGCTGAAATTGGGTGGCAGAGCAGGTAGGGGGAAGAGGGGTTGGTGGTTGAGAGGCTAGGATAGGGGAGGGCAGACTTATACGGTCTGTACCAGAGCCGATGATGGGAGGCAGGACTGGTGGTTGGGAGGTGGGAAATACTGCTGGGCAGACTTATACGGTCTGTGCCCTGAAAAGGACAGGTACAAATTCAAGGTAAGGTATACACATATGAGTTTGTCTTGGGCAGACTGGATGGACCATGCAGGTCTTTTTCTGCCGTCATCTACTATGCTACTATGTTACTATGAAAGAACTAAATTAGACATTTGACATTATTCCCAAGATGTACTGAATACTGGCCTAAACAACAATATACTAGTGCATTTTCCATTATTCACCAAGGGGTAATTTTATATCAGCCAGCAGAAATCAGAAGGTTATAACACCTCTAATTTACATGCATAAGTTCACTTTGCAAATTATCCTGGGAAATCACCCAAACCATCTTATACCTGCTTTACTGTGCAGGGAGTTTTTTCCTAATTAAATTTACAAGAACTATTTTCAGAATCAAAAAGTATACATCTTAACCAGGCATTCTCAACCCAGTCCTTGGGACACACCCAGCCAGTCAGGTTTTCAAGATACCCAAACGAATATGCATGACAGAAATTTTCATGTAGTGCATGCAAATCTATCTCATGCATATTCATTGTGGATATCCTGAAACCTGACTGGCTGGGTGTGTCCCGGGGACTGGGTTAAGAACCCCTGGGACCCTAACAGCACCCAGGCCCCAAAAAACCTCTATGATGTGTGTATAAAACTGCACACAGGTTGTATGTTCTTAACTTTGCATGCAAAATGGGACGGCAGATTTCAACGGTGCCATTTTTGCAAGTAAAACACTGATCTTCTAGCAGAAGTCCTTTATGGAAAAATATGAGAAAAAGGGTTTTCATCTTAATTCTAGAACCATTATGCTGCTCTGACAGATTATAACAGCCTTGCCAGTAAAGAGAGGGGCATAACCAGCAGAAAAAAGGAGGTGTCAGTGCCCCTCTACAAGTCATTGGTGAGGCCCCATTTGGAGCATTGTGTTCAGTTTTGGAGGCCGTAACTTGCTAAAAATGTAAAAAGACTGGAAGCGGAGCAAAAAAAAGCTACAAAAATGATATGAGATTTTTGCAAACCATACGAGGAGAGACTTACCAATCTGAACATGTATATACCTTGGAGGAAAGGAGAAACAGGGGTGATATGATACAGATGTTCAAATATTTGAAAGGTATTAATCCGCAAACGAACCTTTTCCGGAGACGAGAGGGCGGTAGAACTAGAGGACATGAATTAAGTTGAAGGGGGGCAGATTCAGGTGTAATGTCAGGAAGTATTTTTTCACGGAAAGGGTGATGGATACATGGAATGCCCTCCTGCGGGACATGGTGGAGATGAAAACAGTAACAGAATTCAAACATTCATGGGATAAACACAAAGGAATCCTGTTTAGAAGGATTGGATCCATGGAATCTTAGCATAGATTGGGTGGCAACACCGGTAATTAGAAAGCAAACCCAGTGCTGGGCAGACTTCTACGTTCTACACCCTAATCATGACTGAATAGATATGGATGAGCTGGAGTGCAAATTTTAAGGGGCTTCAACAGTAGCTTCAAGTAACGTTTAGTACAAGAACAGTGCTGGGCAGACTTCTACGGTCTGTGCCCTGAGAATGGCAATGACAAATCAAACTCAGGTACACATATAAAGTATCGCATACCATGTAAAATGAGCTTATCTCTTTGGGCAGACTGGATGGACTGTGCAGGTCTTTATCTGCTGTCATTTTCTGTTATATGTTACTATATTATAAACTGGGCGCTACATGTGTGATGGATGCACTATTATTTGCATAGACTTCTTGTTAACTGAGAAACCCTCATTCATGTTGCTTGAATGAATAGTTGTATGTTAAAACCGCTAATGGCAGTTCTGTTTGGTTTTTTTGTTTTTTGCACTTCATTTAACAAAGGGTGAAATGCTCTATGTTCTAATGAATTTAATATGAAAATGCACATTACAGCATAAATGAATCTATTGTGTTCATGATGCACTTAATGTAATGTTTGGAAAAAGCATCATTGAGACCGTTGCCCTCAGCTCTGGATCTTGGTTCACCCCAGCTCTCCCCTTTCTTCTCCAGAAGCCACCGCTATGTCAGGTTTTCTGGGTGATTACAATGAATACTCATGATATATCTTTTGCATACACTTAATTTAACAGCCATGATAATTTGCATCTATGGTTGTCCCGAAACCAAAGCTGTCAAAGGTCTTGAAGACCAGAATTGAGGAGCACACCCAGCCAGTCAGGTTTTCAAGATATCCATAATGAATATGGATTAAATTTGCATGCACTACCTCCATTATATGCAGGTCTATCTCATGCACATTCATTGTGAGTTTCCTGAAATCCTGATTAGCTAGGTGTGTCCTGAGGACTGAGTTGAGAACCCCTGCTCTCTCTATACATTTCACTCCGTTTTACACACTTTGAGGTCCTTTTTCTATACTGCATTAAACGCTAATGTACGCTGAAGCAAAAAAATAAAGTCTTACCACAAAACGCGTTAGCCAGCCTGTTAACGCACACATTAGCTATTTTTTAAAAATAGTTTTTGCTGGGGGCGTGTCACGGGTAGAAAATGGGCATGAAAGCATTAACCGGCTAGTTTGTTCTCGTTAGCACATGCTAACTGGTTATCACAGACTTAACGCAGGTGCACTAAGTGCCTCCTAAATACAGATCCTGTGTTAACTTTTTTCAGGTAACACACTAGATTTGATTTAGATTTGATTTGAATAGCCATACTAGGTCAGACCAATGATCCATCTAGCCCAGTATCCTGTTTCCAACAGTGGCCAATCCAGGTCACAAGAACCCGGCAGAACCCCAAAGAGTAGCAAGATTCCAGAATCCTAAATAGTAGCAACATTCCAGAATCCAAAGAGTAACAACACTCTATGCTACCAGTCGCAGGGCAAACAGTGGCTTCCCTATATCTGTCTCAATAGCAAACTATAGACTTTTCCTCCAGGAACTTGTCCAAACCTTTTTTAAACCCAGATATGCTAACTGCTGTTACTACATCCTTCGGCAATGAGTTCCAGAGCTTAACTATACTTTGAAAAAATATTTTCTCCTATATGTTTTAAAATCTATTTCATAAGTACATAAGTATTGCTATATTGGGACAGACCAAAAGTCCATCAAGCCCAGCTTCCTGTTTCTAACAGTGGCCAATTCAGGTCACAAATACCTGGCAGGATCCCAAAAAAGTACAAAACATCTTACGCTGCTTATCCCAGAAATAAACAGTGGATTTTCTCCAAGTCCATTTTAATAATGGTCTATGGACTTTTCCTTTAGGAAGCTGTCCAAACCTTTTTAAACCCCGCTAAGCTAACCGCCTTTACCATGTACCGTCCTTGAGTGTCCCCTAGTCTCTGTACTTTTTGAAAGAATAAAAAATCGATTCACTTCTACTCATTCTACACCACTTAGGATTTTGTAGACCTGAATCATATCTCCCCTCAGCTGTCTCTTTTCCAAGCTGAAGAACCCTAACCTCTTTAGCCTTTCCTCGTATGAGAGCTGTTCCATCCCCTTTATCATTCTGGTTGTTCTTCTTTGAACCTTTTCTAATTCCGCTACATCTTTTTTGAGATACAATGACCAGAATTGAATGCAATACTCAAGGTGAGATCGTACCATGGAGCGATACAGAGGCATTATAGCATTCTTGATATTTACTATCCCTTTCCTAATAATTCCTAGCATCCTGCTTGCTTTTTTGGCCATCGCCGCACACTAAAGCAAACATCCGCACATGACTTGAAAGAAAAAAATTAGAAAAGTGCCTAAAATACTGCTTTGGTAAAAATGAGCTTAGCATGCACTCCCGTGTTAAAATGCGCTAAGCCCACATTATTAGTAAAAGGGCCTCTTTGCCTTTCTCACCTTTTCTTTGTAAAAAGTTACCATGCATTGTATTTGATACAGCATTATGCTTTGAACTGAGTCACAGAAAAAAAACAAAAAAAAAGGGCTTCTGTTGTCAAGCCGAGAACGGGATGAGTTCATAAAGTTGAAAAATGGAATCCCAGCAGGTTGTAGTAGCGCCGAAGGGCTCGGGTAATGAAGACCACGCCAAAAGGAAATGTTCCCTGCCAATGAACTTAATGAAAATCTGCTTACATTCTCTATAATGGGGGCCGACACATGAAAGAACAGTTTGTACCTGTAGTGTAGGACTTTGCACTGCCAGCACATAATGGTTCAAATCCCGCATGGTTCTTTTTTGGATTAACCTTTTAAGAGGCAAACAAGGAGGTCACCATCTCTTTTTTTTTTTTTTCACAATCTCATCAAAGCTTAATGCATGTAATTGGCTATTCATGGTGGGTTGTTAGAATACATTTGTGTGAATAGAATAACATTTCATTGCACAGATCTTATGGATTATTACTGCTCTGTATGACTCCTATTATCAGTGTGAATGCATCGCTGTGGGACGTCATGTCATGGCAAGGATGATTTCTTAGCTTGTCCATTCTGGAACTTCCAGTTCATATTAATTTCATTACTGATGTATCAGTCATTAAAATAGAAAAAACAAAATGAAAGCACTTAACGGTCAATATTCAGCCAGCAGTGGTCAATGTTTTTTTTTTTCAAACAGTGACCATCACAGAAATTGTACTGTATTGTATTATGCTGTTTTGGGATCTTGCCAGGAACTTGTAACATGGATTGGCCACTGTTGGAAACAAGATTCTGAGCTTGATGGCCCTTCAGACTCTGTCCCAGTATGGCAACACTTATGTACTTATGTACAAGAAGTATTAGGTTCTGATATTCGATGTCAGGCCATGTCCAGGCACCAGCATTGAATATCAGGGCCATGCTAGCATGTGCTGACCACCAAATCTTATGGGGATGATATTCAGCGTTGCATAAAGGGAAGAAGGTGGTGTCACCCCCTCCATATCCCCCTTCTCTTCCCCTCTATCTGGATCTCCCCTCCCTCCACCTCTGAAGGACAAAGAGAGCCCTTAACCAAACCCTCAGCCCATCCCCCACCCTCTTTAGGGCCCCCCAGGCCTATCGTTGATTGTCCTGATGGCCTAGAAGGTCCTAAGAGCAAGATCACTACTAGAGATTCTGGCAGCCATTTTGAGACCAGAGCCTTGATGGGCAGGAGGACCCTCTAGACCATCAAGGCTATCAAAGGGAGGCTGGGGTGCTCTAAGGGTGGAGGACTGAGGGTGGTCTGGTTGGGGGATCTTCTTGTCTTTAGAGGAGGGGAGGGGAGATCAGAATCAGGGGAAGGGAAAAGGCACCAGAAGCCTCTCAAACTGCTACCTAGAAGTTATCCAGTCACTGGCCGAAACTTAGTGCCTTTGCCTGGATAGCTAACCAGGCAAAGATAGGACTTCTATTTTATGTGGTCTATCTGGCTGGTTAGCTATGTAGGCACCAGTTCTGAACATTGCCAGCACCCACCTAACTGCTGGCTCCTCCCCAACTCTGCCCCCATTACACCCCTCTGTTGCCCGGTTTCATTTGAGCCAGTTAGTGCCGGTATTCAGCGGCATTGCCTGGTTACATACTGCCAAATATCGGCAGCCAGCCTGCTGAACATGATTTAAGAAGGCAGGGGCCCACTTAAATCACTTTGAATATCTACCCCTCAAGGGTCTCTATTGCTGTTTAAATCAACCCTCTTTTTCTGCTGTCAATAGTTACATAAGATCAATAATTGGTAATGATAGAAACGAGTGTTCTTCATGATTTATGATGATTAAACTGGATAATAGAGCTTGAAGAACTGGAGAGCAGATTTATTCAGCTATGATAAAAAGTTTATAAAATGATTGTATCACAATGTCTATACGAATGTATGAGCACCCTATAAAGACAGGTAAACTTTTCTGCATATTGGCCATAGCATAACACGATGACAGAGTTGTTCGATAGTGGTTGATGGCAACATTACATTTCTAGTGAAACAATTAAGGATCTCTTGGGGTAAAAGGAAATTTCTCTTCTAAATAGGGAACTGTAAAATACTGATATACTAAAAGGTGTGTAGAAGCTGGTATATATGGCTTTAGTTCCCAAAATATGAAGTTAATAATATGCTGAGCACTCTTACACTCAAAGGCCCAGCATGAGCATCTGCTGCACAGAGTCTGATTGGCATTGGAGGCTGAAACAGTTGGAGCTATGACGCAGACTCCCTGCCAACCAGCTGGAGAGTAGGATGAGTGAAGGGCATGGGGGGGGCTCTCTGTGTTCAGACTAAGGATTGGCGGGAAGAAGAGAAGAGTAGATGGGATGTGTATTGGGTCCTGACACAGAGGCTAAAAGGCAGGGGGAGGCTCTGCCAGGGATATTGGAGGAGGAGAGCCTTGCCAGGAGGGGCTAGAAGGTGGGGTTCTCCCGCTGGAAGATTGGAAGAGGGTTTTCTTCAGGGTGGGGGGCACTATTGTTAAACGCTGGAATGCTCAGACCGGAAGCTAAATTTGCTCCCTTTAGCTTGTGTAAGGGGTTCTTGATCATAATGACCAATGATGTATTTAATATAGTGATGCTGGACATATGGAGCACTGTACATCCATTTATATGCTTTCCATTAATTTCTAAAGCACCTGAACATTTATATCTTTGTTCGGACTTGACTATACTAGTGTGCATCAGAGCAGAAAGCAGAACGCTAAGGGTGACTGCCCACAATAGCGGAAAGTACTTCGTGCTTTGCCAGACTTCCAAAATGAAAGCATGAGATTTGAAAATTATCCCAGGAAAGCTATGTGCACCTGTTTGCACCTGCTATTTCTTGCACACAATTGTTCTAGGTTAAAATACATTCATACTTTTGAAAATGGAAAAGCCCTTCATCCTCAGAAAAACCTCTGCTCACTCTAAATAAAAGTAGATAAATATTCCCCCGGATTCTATGCATTGCTCCCAAATTTCCATGCCCAACTTTGAACATGAGAAGTACCCAGGGGCGTAGCCAGACAACAGATTTTGGGTGGGCCTAGGCAAGAAGTGGGTGGACATCAAGTGTTCTCCCCTTCACCCACCACCAACAAAAAATCTCAGCTGGTGGGAAAATACTTCTTTACACCTTAGTAGTCTGCAGCAGGCATGCGCTGAAAACTGAGCATGCGCAGGTGCCAGTATCGTGGAGAATAGCGTTTTCATTACCATCAGGGGGAAGCCTTCAGCTGGCGGAGCTTGGGATCCCCACCAGCTACCGCTAAACGTGTGCTACTGTTGGGTGGGCTTGAGCCTTAATTGGGTGGGGCCAGGCCCACCCAGGCCCACCTGTGGCTACACCACTGGAAGTACCACATCAGGATTAGAAGAATAAGCTATGGGGGTGGGTTTCAGACAAAGCTCTGGTACAGTGAGCACCTTATGGAGTCATGAGAGCTGTGGAAGTGTGTATTCCAGGCAGGATTTAAGAGAGCACTATGGATGTGTATGTGTGAAGGGTGGTGGTGGGGGGGGGGGTGATTATGAGAGAGAGCTCTGGGAGGGGGGTGCCAGAGAGAAAGAGAGAGATAGTGGTCTGCGCTGGAGGGGTTTGAGAAAGCACTATGGCTGGCTGTATGCAGGGGAGGGAGTTGTGAGAGCTTCAGGGATGTATATGCTGAGGGTGCTCTGAGAAAGAGGGATGGAGAGAGAAATGTGAGGGAGTCTTGTTGGGGAATGGGGAAAGGGAGAAAAGGCTGATGTGGATTTCTACACTTGAGAGAGATTTGAACCTGCGGTGGGGGTGGGGGGGGTGGGGAGATAGATCTAACTTAGGCTTGATTTCTAGCTAAGCTGAGGAGTGAGGCAGTGGGGGAGGGGATCTAACTTGAGGGGGAAGAAAGTTGGGAGATGTCAGACCTGGGACAGGGAGAACCAAGCCTTTAGAATGGAAGGAATTGTGCACACAAAAAAAAGTCAAAAAAGTATTCACAGAGGTTAGGGATCCAGCTTGGAAAAGAGAAGGCTGAGGTGATATGATGGAGGTCTACAAAATCCTGAGTGGTGTAGAACGAGTAGAAGTTGAATTGATTTTTTACTCTTTCAAAAAGTACAAAGACTAGGGGACACTCAATAAAGTTACATGGAAATGCTTTTAAAACAAATAGGAGGAAATATTTTTTCACTGAACGAATAGTTAAGCTCTGGATCTCTTTGCAGAAGAAGTAGTAACAGCGGTTAATGTATCTGGGTTTAAAAAAAGTTTGTACAAGTTCCTGGAGGAAAAGTCCATAGTCTGCTATTGAGATAGACATGGGGAAGCCACTGCTTGCCCTGGGATTGGTAGCATAGAATGTTGCTACTCTTTGGGGTTCCAGAATCTTGCTACTGTTTGGGATTCTGGAATGTTGCTTCTCTTTGGGTTTCTTCCAGGTACTTGTAACCTGGATTGGCCACTGTTGGAAACAGGATAGTGGGCTAGATGACCATTGGTCTAACACAGTATGGCTATTCTTATATTCTTATGTTAAGCTCTGAGGGCTGAAGTGAATTTGAAGAAATTTAACACTTTGCTTAAAACTTATTTTTTGCATCAGGCATTTGATATATATGATGAAGAAAACAGAAGGATTTATTGCAATTTTAGAAACACAATTTTTCTTTGTATGGATGCGCTTGAATGATTGAATTAGGTCTTTCCTATTTGAAAGGTGTTCCTCTTTTACTATACAGTTTGTACTGCGTTTTGTTTTATTTATTGTTAACAGCCTAGATCTGTTAAAGCCTGGCGGTATATAAAGTTTTTAATAAACATAAGCATAACTGGCATGTAAATATAAGCTCCGAATTAAGGGTCCCTTTTATCAAGCCATGCTAGCGTTTCCCACGCTGCAATGCAGATGAAGCCCATTCAAAGTGAATGGGCATTGTTGACATTGCTGCACCAGGGACCACTAGCACAGTTTGATAAAAAAGGCTCTTAGAGAATTACATTGAATGTGACTTGTTTGCTAGCTGTGCTTTCTAAGTAGCTGAAGTTATATGAGGTACAGATGCAGGGCATGTGGTTATTAGAGTACAGCCAACAACTTGGCTTGTCTTATTCCTTATATCAAAGGAGCTATTTGTCAGCAGAGGTTGCCCTTTGGCCCTGGTTCACTGAATGTGGCTAACATTCTGCTCACCAGGCTGTACATCTTTCTTGTGTGACGTTTCTCCCTGGCCTGGATAATAAAAAAAAAATATTCATGTGTATCTGTTTATGAATAAGATCAAACTTGTATCTCTTGGAGAGAGCTGCACATAGAAATTTGTTTATGAAAAGGCTGAATTTTCACTCCTCATTTTGCAATCCATGTATTTCTCGTTTCCTTTTTCTCTAGCATGCCCGAAGAGCTTCTGGTGTCCTGTTGTGCTAGGGGAAATTTATTTGTAAATCTAATACAAGTCGTACAGCTATTCTGTTCCTTAACATTATATTTGAACAACCTTTGAACAATAGATGCCATGAATTTCTAGATGATGGGGAGATGTCATACTTTAAAAGCATTTTCTTGGTATTCCCATTTATAGTAATGTACTAAAAACATGAAAGAAAGGGCATTAAGAAAATGTGATGTTAACTTTGGGACTAATTCATGTTATGTTACTGTTGCAAAATGAACAACATCTTACCTTGTAAACAAGCACCAAGAGTTCCAATTCTGAACAATGTTTTCCCCACAGGAACAGAATGAGAGAATACGTGTCAATAAATGAACAACATGTTGGCAATTTCTAGAAAAGACAATGCTGAATAAGTAAGATAAGAGTGCTCCAGCAGTTAATTCTAGGATTCCTAACTGGCTGCTATTTTCAGGAGAAACTAATCTAGCTCTGGCTGCTCGTTGCATTAGAACATAAGAATATCCATACTGGGTCAGACCAATGGTCCATCTAACTCAATATCTTGCTTCCAACAGTGGCCAATCCAGGTCACAAGTACCTGGCAGAATCCCAAATAGTAACAACATTCCAGAACCCCTGAGAGTAGCAACATTCCAGAACCCCTAAGAGTAGCAACATTCCATGCTACCAATCCCAGGGACAGCAGTGGCTTCCCCCATGTCTATCTTATGGGCTTTGTCTGCCTTAGTGGCAATGTGGAAGGTCTCTGATTTCATGTCATCTTTATTTGATATACCGCCGAAGGGACATACCATCTCAGCAGTTTACAATGATTAAAAAATATTGATAGGAGGAGCATAGAAAGAAAAGAACTTCACATTCAATAGTAAAGAAGAAAAAGAGAAACAGACAATACAGTTGTCACAAAGGAGAGCAAAAGCAATAGAGAACTACAGCAGAGGGTGAGAGAACTACAACCGGCCAAATCTTCTCCTATTCAAGATAGCATTCATAGCCACTGGGACAGGGGAGGGAGGGAAGGGTGGAGGAAGTTGTGGTCATTGCTTAAGAGTGACATCTAGTGGCCAGATTCAAAGTCCATGATTGCTGGTTCCATAAGGAGCCCTAATACATGGTCTCTGTCCCAGGATTATCACTGGTGGGGGAGAATATAAACTAGGGGGAAATCTCCAGCTAGCTGTGAATGAAGGATCCCAGCCCTGGTTTCAAGAGAGCTGAAAGTACAGAGCAGCACAAGAAAACTGCCAGGTACAGAACAAAAATGGACATACCCGTCTATGTATTTGGTGTTCTACAATGAGAACTGGATCAGGCTTTTCTGGAAAAACAAAAAAGTGGAGCCAAATACTAGTCCATAATTAGAACAAGAGGCAGTATCTTGAGGCTATTTGTACTTCAGTCTATTGAAACATGCTTGAGCAATGGTATAAAACAACTGGGAAACATTGTGAGACAGTTTGGAAGGAAAAGTATCACATGCAGGTTGTAAGTTTTATCAGTATTATATTGCATGCAGATATCTTGAGCACCTTTAGGTCAAATTTTGGCTTGGTTTGAGGAACTATATTATAGCGTACCTTAATATAATCTAAGGGGCCTTTTTCAATGCAGTGAAATCTGGGCTTAAGGTGTTCTAAAGCAGGCCTTTCCCCTGTGCTAAGATTGGATTTATCATGGCCTTTATTTAAAGCTTTTTCCTCTTTCTTTTTGGCAGGATGTACACTAATGTTTGCATGGGCGCATGGCACTTGCAAAAAATTAACTTGGGAGAGCTTACTGCCTCCTATTTAGGAGGTGCTAATTGTTCCCATGTTAACTCCACGTTAGCCAATTAGCATGCATTAATCAGAGTGCACTAGCAGGATAGCACTTCCATGCCCAGTCTCTGCCCATGATACGCCCCCTGCCAAAAATATTTTAAGAAGTAGCTAACATGTACATTACAGCACATTAAAAGGCAGACTTTTTGTTAAGACCATTTTTGCCTGCTAACCTCCTAATTCCATAAAAACTGCTAAAAATTGAGCACGCAAATGTGGATGTGCGCCCAATTGGTGTGAACAATTTCATTGAATAATGAAATAATCAGTGCCAATAATTGAATTTTAGCAAGCAATTATTGCCATACACATGCAAATTTAGTAACGGGGTCCATGCCTAACTTTTATTAGCGAGTCAAAAAAGGGGGTGTAGAAATGGGACGGGTCATGGGCATGCAGGTATTTGCATCACATTTAATTGGTGCAAATCGCTGCGTCTAAAGTTAGGTGCAATTCCCGGGCATAAACAGTATTCTATAAACCACGCCTAACTTTAAGTGCATTTTGTAGAATAGTGCTTTTTTGGCGCTGATTTTTTTGAATTTACCCCTGAGCATGCATTAGTACTTAGCGCACTTGAGTAAAAGGGCCTATAAATATCTCAGGCCCATTATTTTATTTATTTAAAAATTTCTGCCATTCTAGGTGGGTAACAATAAAAACATGCATAATAATACGTTTAAAAAACGTAACGAATAGGGCCCTGTTTACTAAGCTGCGCTAGAGGCATATTAGCGTTTTAAGCATGTGCTATGTGGGCGCCTACACAGCATGCGCTAATTTTGTGCATGCGCTAAAAACACTAGCGCACTTTAGTAAACAGGACCAATAGTACATAAAAGATTAAATACAAACAATAAAATGTAGCAGATCAGAAAAACAAAACATAAATTAAAATACAGCTACAGATAATGAAACATCAAAACGATCACACCTCAAAGAAATCGACAGGAGCAAAGCCACTTGCAACAGCAAAGATTATTGGAAAGTCTTACAAAGGGGCCCCTTGTACCAAGCTACGGTAAAAAGTGGCCTTAGCCACATCTTTGCACAGGTCATTCCCATGTGCTAAAGCCATTTGTACTGCAGGGGTACAATGGCAGCATTTTCTGTTCTCTCTATTAATGGCCACTTGCTAATGAGACCCTGGAGCCACCTATTTTGTAGGCAGTAAGGGCTCATGCATTAACAATGTGCTAATCAGCGTGTGGCAATATAGCTGTGCTAACTGATTATCACATAGCATGTCTACTCTTCACCCCCAGAGGCCCAGACCCACCCCCAGGACTAAAAACTAAATCCTGTTTTTAACGCCTGGTTAGCACGAGCTGATCCCAAAACTACCACAGAATCAGGGCCACTGAGAGACATAGCCAAGCCCAGGGCTACAACTGGAATGCTGCAAGCTGCCCCCCCCCCCACTTGCAGCGCCTGCCCCCACATGCACCGCCGCTCCTACCCACCCCTTTACCTTTCTGTCTTTGCCTCCAAGGGGGGACCAGGCCCAGCGCTGGCAAGCCACTTCCTGCATGCCTGCTTCCATGGTCTGTCAGGACCCAGATCAGAAGCGTAGCCAGGTGGGGCGCACTCCCCCAAACAGCTGTTTTGAAAAAATGGTGCCTATGCGCCCTGTGCCAATAATTTTTGTTTTCTGCTCCCTCCGTCCTGAGTCCTATCGCTGCCTTCTGCCCATCTTCTCCCGCCTGCGCAGCACCGGCAATTCAGTCAGCCTTCTGCCAGCATCGGGGCCTCTTCTCAGGTGCGTTCCACCTCTGCGGAAAACAGGAAGTTGCAATAGAGTAGGCGGGACGCGCCTGAGAACAGGCCCCGATGCTGGCAGAAGACTGACTGAATCGCCGGTGCTGTGCAGGAGGGAGAAGATGGGCAGAAGAGAAGGTAAAATATGCAACGCTCGGGGGGGGGGGGGGGGGGGGGGTGCTGGAGAGGGGAGAAAGCGGGCGAGTGTGGCTGGAGAGGGGAGAAAGCTGCCCAGGGGAGGGGGGTGTGCTCGAGAAGGGAGAAAGCGGGCCGGCTGGAGAAGGGAGAAAGCGGGCAGGGAAGGAACCAATCCTACAAACATTCCAGGAAACTATGCAGGGACCCCTCTGAGTCATCCCACTCCCTTACGCAGAGACACAAAAAAAAAAAAAACAGCATAACCCCCATCAAAAAGGAATCCCTCCAGCCTAGAATCCCCCTCCCCTTAATCCTCCTTTAACATGAAAGAATATGCATTCTAAAACTGCCTCCCCACCAAATTCCTCCAGATTCCCCTCCCCCACTCCATACCCCTCAAACCATTCCTATCTACTCTTTGCCCTCCCATCCTGCTTTGTAGCGCTATAGAAATGCTAAATAGTAGTAGTAGTAGAGTGGAAGTGAGTCTATCTAGTCCACTTTAACAAGGGAGCCAAACTTACTTTCCTTGTGCCATCACTATCCAGCAGGATAGACAAGTCTTGAAAGGTGGAGGATAAAGGATTTTTTATATATATTTATATCACACATCCCAAGCAAAGTTGGATCCAGTATGGCTTACATTTTAAAATACAGTGAGACAGAATCATAGAATTTAGTTATATCATGGGAATAAATAGATGGATGTGTCTGAAACATTTAAAAAAGTTGAGATTAGCATATATACCCAACTGGGCATTTAAAAGTTTGTATTGATACCACATGTTCAGAAATCATAGCCATAAGTATAGACAGTTATTCAAAGATTATCACATGGGGAGGGGAGGAAATAGGAAAGGGGAGGAGGAGATAGGGCCAGAGAGGGGCACCACTGGAAGGGGGAATGGGGATATGAGGACAATGGTGAAAAATGGGTGAGATGGGGACAAAGAGGTAATGCTGGAAAAGGGGGAAGATGGTAACAGCGGTAATGCTGGAAAAAGCAGGAAGATGGGGACACAGGACAATGTTAGAAAAAGGGAGAGGTGGGGGACACCAGGACGGCAGATGCTAGAAAGTGGGAGATGAGGAGACCAGGTAGGCTTGTGCTGAAAAAGGGGGAAGATGGGGACATAGAAAGGGCAGAAGCTGAACTTCGGGGTAGGATAAGGACAAGGAACACAGAAGGGAGATACTGGACAGGACAAATAGTGGTGCAGAGGAAAAAAGAATGGTGCACTTGGAGACAGAAGAAATGTCAGATGGGCAAGAGACCCTGTAAAGGCAGAAGAAACAGAGAAAAACAGAAAAGAGACAGTGGGACCAAAGCAAATGAGAAAACAGTAGAGGGGTCCGAGTGCATTTTCTTAAGTCATTTTGGATGTACTGCAGCACAGATTTTGATGGGTAGAATCAGGGACTGCAAATCCCACATGAATTTGGGATGTGAGTTCACACTAGGACTGGTTGAAAAATCTCCCTTCTGGAACTGGATCACTTGGCAGCTCTATACACAGCTATTTGATAGTGGCAGTGGCGTACCAAGGGGGTGGGGGCGGTCCGCCCTGGGTGCACGCCACTGGGGGGGTGCTGCAGCGCACGCCTGTCTGCTCCAAGTTCGCTACGCTCGCTAAATTCTCTCGTTTGCTGCAGCAGCTCCCTCCTTCTGCCCCGGAACAGGTTACTTCCTGTTCCGAGGCAGAGGGAGGGAGCTGCAGCGAACGAGAGAATTTAGCGAGCGTAGCGAACTGGGAGCAGACAGGCATGCGCTGCGGCACCCCCCCCAACGGCGTGCACCCGGGGGGTGTCATTTCACGGGGGGGTGCGCTGCACCCGGGGGGGGGGGAGCGCATCGGCGATCCACCCCGGGTGCCGTCGAGGCTAGGAATGCCACTGGATAGTGGGGACATAAAATGAAAGATCAGTGCCAAATAGATGTAGAGAATGAAAGGAAGAAGACAAGAGGCGAGAGAAGAAATGGAAAGGTCAACCTGGAAAAGAATTTGTAAGGCTGACTCATGGAACATGGAAAAAAAGACTATTCCCAGACAACAAAGGTAGAAAAATATTTTTATTTAATACTTTGTAAGCACTGAGATGTACCTGCTTTGTAAAATGTACATTTTTTCTATTTTTATTTTGCAAAGTACAGGAGAAAATGCATTTCTGTCTCTTTTTTATTTTTACCAGTATTGCACTGTTTAGAGTCTGGCTTCCTTGGGCAGGGGGTCTCTATTTCAATTTTTGTTGGGTTTTTTTTTTGGGGGGGGGGGGATGGCGGGTTGTGGCTCCCTATTCTGCATTAGATTGGTAGCATGGAATGTTGTCACAATGTGAGTTTCTGCCAGGTGCTTGTGACCTGGGTTGGCCACTGTTGGAAACAGGATACTGGGCTAGATGGACCATTGATCTGACCTAGTATGGCTACTCTTATGTTATATAGATGAGGCTCTGTCCATGTTCTGCATGTGTGACTGAGGTGAAGGATTCTGCCAGAATGTAGCATCTGTGGAGGAATGTGTAACAGTGCAGCTTGTTCCAGTTTCCCAATAGTAGGTATATTGGTGTTTTAGAGCCCAGTGTAATATATATAGCACTGTCTTCTGATAGGTGGTTTAGGGCTGTTATGGTGTGGTAAGTTTTGTGTTCTAGGGCAGTCCTGGAGTACCCCCTGGCCAGTCAGGTTTTCAGGATATCCACAATAAATATGCATGGCATTGATTTGCATATACTGCCTCCATTATATGCAAATCTTTTTCATGCAGATTCATTGTGGACAGCCTGAAAACCTGAATGGCAAGGGAGTACTCCAGGACCACCTAGGGAAACACTTCTCTAGGTCCCACTGTAATATTTATAGCATTGTCTTTTCAAAGGTGGGTTAGGGCTGTTTTGGTGTGGTAAGTTTTCAGTATAGGTTTTGGGTGTCTTTTTGCAGAGGTTTATGTTATTTCACAAAGTGTCTAGCCATATTTGAAAGTGGGCTCTGGGGCAAGGGCCCTTGTCACCCAAAATAAAAATGCTCAAGACTAGTGTTCTTCACATCCTGTAGAGTCACCACACAAACAAAAGCCCATCTTGATTTAAACAAGGTGTCTAGCAGTGGAAGGACTGGGTGTGCTATTCCTGAGGTGATGGTCACGATTTGAATATTTTTATTTGAAGTTAAGAAAACAGGTTGCCTGCTGTGGCCAGTCCAGGGACCTCTTCTGCGTCTTGCCTACTGATGTAACTTACTGTTTCCTTGTAGGCAGGATGCAACAGAGACAGCCTGTATTAATCATTGCCCGCCACAGCCCCTGAGCAACAACACAGACACTGCTGTCTAGCTGACACCAACCGGCGCCTATTTTATAAAAATCTGCTCCCCCTGAGATCAAAACCTGGCTACGCCTCTGACCCAGATGATTGCATTAACATGATATCACGCTAATGCAATCAGCCAGGTCCTGGGCGGCACACAGGAGCAGGGGAGGACAGACCCGGAAGCAGGCAGCATGAAAAAGCTTGCTGGCACTGGCCCGGGCCCCCTTTGGATGCCGGGCCTTGGGAATTTTGCCACGCCCCCCTTTCAGTGGTCCTGCACAGAATACCTGAACACACCCTGCAGTTAATCCTTTTTTACTGTGGTAGGCATGCGTTAGTGCTTACCACAGCTTAGTAAAAGGACCCCAAAATAAGTAGACCCTCAGATTTATGACTGCGAGTAAGAGGCCATACAGAGAAACTCCAAGCAGCAAATGATTCTTTTAAAAAAAAAGGCAGAAAAGTAAAAAAAAAAAAAAAGTTGAATCAGCAGATCGTTTTAGTACCAACTGGAGTTTGCTATGTTTTGTTTCTGAGAAAGCAGCCTTTTACTCGGATCATTTATTCGGTAATATTGCATTGGGAGCTCTGAGACGATTTGACCTCATCTGCGGTGCAAGCTGGCTCTGCTCTGCCTGTTCTGAGCAGTAAGTCATGTTACTTCAGAAGCAAAAGAGCATATTACTCAGCTCCAGCATTATTTTTGGAAAATGGAAACATCCATTTTACTTTGCCTTTAATCTAGCGCTGTGAACTGTAAAACAGAATTCAGATGGAATGGAGATAAATTGCTACCCATTGTCTTTTGTGCTCCGCTTATGCCAGCCAAAAGATGGCCACATCTGTAGGGGGTTTCTCTTCCTCAGGCTCCATTACACAGGAAAAAATCCCTCTGAAAAATGTAGAGGAACCTACGAAAGTGACAAGATGGGATTTGTTAACGACTGTTAAATTGTTGCCTTTTGTGAATAGGCTTAGAGATCGCTAGCCTCATTGTCTAAAGATGGAATGGGAGATAACCCAGGATGAATTAGGCACACGGGGGGGGGGGGGGGAGTAATTCTGTACGGGATGCACAATTCTGGCACCCAGAAAGTGAGCGCTAAGCCAGTCTTCTGTAACAACTAAATTGTGCATCAAAACCATCATTAGAATATTACCTTAAGGGGTCCTTTGACTAAGGCACACTAAGGATTAGCATTAATGATAAGATGCCCATAGAAATATTGGGCCAGATTCTATATAAGGTGCCTAAAAAGTCTGTGCGGTAAACATTTCCGCCTAAGCGTATTCTATAAGCAGCGCCTAGATTTAGGCACAGTATATAGAATACGCTTAGTTGATATCCCAGCGCCTAAAACTGCACCTCCATTTATACCAATGAGAACATGGTGTAAATCCTTGTGTGTAGATTTAGGCGCATTGGGCCATATTCCATCACTAAGCGTGTAAATTTTGGAATGCCCATGAAACGCCCATTTCTCCCGGTCGTAGCCATGCCCCTTTTGATCTGCGTGCATTAGAATTTAGGTGCAGTTCAATACAGAATACGCTTAGCGAGTTCTGTGCGTAAATTCTAATTATTACCAATTAGTGCTTATTGCAAGCCAATTAAGCTACGCACACTGTTATAGAATATGCCTGAATTTCAGGGCAGATCTCTAGCCCCCCCCCCCCCCCCCCCCCCCCCCACTGTTTAGAAAGCCGTGCTAGCAACTGTCATGTACGGTGCTGACACAGCCCATTCAAAGTGAATGGGCTGTGTTGGAATTACCGCACTGACAGCCGCTAGCACAGTGGAGGTAGACACGCTATGTAGAATACGGGAGATAATGGGTGTCTTATGTAGCACGCACTAATTGTTAGCGTGCACTAAATTTGTTAGCGCGCCTTAGTAAAAGGACTCCTAAGTCAGCAAAAATGCACCTAAACGTAGGTGCGACCAATTACACCTGCTCTCAGCAAGCATATCTGCTTGCACCTAATGCAGCAGTTGGGCATAAATTGTGTTCAATTCTGGTCGCCGTATCTCAAAAAAGACATAGTGGATTTAGAAAAGGTGCAGAGAAGGTCGATGAAAATGATAAAGGGGATGGGACGACTTCCCTATGAGGAAAGGCTAAAGTGGCTAGGGCTCTTCAGCTTGGAGAAAAGGTGGCTGAGGCGAGATATGATAGAAGTCTATAAAATAATGAGTGGAGTTGAACGAGTAGATGTGAAGCGTCTGTTTACACTTTCCAAAAATACTAGGACTAGGGGGCATGCAATGAAGCTACAATGTAGTACATTTAAAACGAATCAGAGAAAATGTTTCTTCACTCAACGTATAATTAAACTCTGGAATTCGTTGCCAGAGAATGTGGTAAAGGCGGTTAGCTTAGCAAAGTTTAAAAAAGGTTTGGATGGCTTCCTAAAGAAAAAGTCCATAGACCATTATTAAATGGACTTGGGGAAAATCCAAGTCCATTTAATAGGCAGGATGTGGCCTAGTGGTTAGTGCAGTGGACTTTGATCCTTTGGAACTGAGTTCAATTCCCACTGCAGCTCGTTGTGACTCTGGGCAAGTCACTTAAACCTCCATTGCCCCTGGTACAAAATATGTACCTGAATATATGTAAACTGCTTTGAATGTAGTTGCATAAACCTCAGAAAGGTGACATATCAAGTCCCATTTCCCTTTCCACTATTTCTGGGATAAGCAGTATAGAATGTTTTGTACTTTTTTGGGATCTTGCCAGGTATTTGTGACCTGGATTGGCCACTGTTGGAAACAGGATGCTGAGCTTGATGGACCTTTTGGTCTTTCCCAGTATGGCAATACTTATGTACCATATTCTGTTTAGTGTACGGTACAAAAATAGCACACCCTTGACCCGTGCATACCCTGCCCACGTGTATGCTCCCCACTGATGTTGCATGCTAACCCCAGATTATGTATAAATTGCCCAAGTTTGGGTGTGGATCCCAGTTCTGCATATATCCTAGTTAATCTATTATGTACTAACAATCATTTATTGCAGTTAACAAGCACTTAATTGGCAGTAATTAGGATGTACATGCAGATCTGCCCTACGCCCTAGTCTATAACATGTGTGCCTAGATTTCATAGCATGCAATGCCAAAGGGGCATGGGTGGGTCTGGGACGTTTCCAGAAATTAGGTACGATATTATAGAATACCTTCATTTGTATGCCTATCTGCTATTAGTTGGGTGCCAGATAACAAAAGAGTGGGTACAGAGTACATAAACACAAACAGCAAAAGAAACAAGCATAGCAGGGCCTTCAAGATTGGAACAATCGAGAATCCTTTATTGATAGACCTGACATGGGCCGTGTTTCGGCATTAAAACACCTGCTTCAGGGGTCCAATTATTCAATTACTCTCAAAGGCAAAGACAAACTGGAAGATAAACTCTCTTAAATAGCTCTGCTAACAAGCTGAAATGGATGATATGAAAGACGCCATAGCTTATCTATGAAGTCAACCCTCTTTCCTCAATAAGGACACATCGCTACGGCGTTTTTCATATCATAAATTCCAGCTTGTAAGCAGAGCTATTTAAGAGAGTTTATCTTACAGTTTGTCTTTGCCTTCGAAAATAACTGAA
This sequence comes from Microcaecilia unicolor, assembly GCF_901765095.1. Classification (NCBI taxonomy): domain Eukaryota; kingdom Metazoa; phylum Chordata; class Amphibia; order Gymnophiona; family Siphonopidae; genus Microcaecilia; species Microcaecilia unicolor. Next base: position 161,235,992 of record NC_044038.1, read on the forward strand.
TAATTGGACCCCTGAAGCAGGTGTTGTTATGCCGAAACACGGCCCTTGTCGGGTCTTTATGAATAAAATGGGTTCCTTCGAGGGCTACTTCTGCTACTTAGAAAATCACTGTTCTTTGGCTTCCACGTAGACTGTGTAGCTCTTGTGGCTTCAGATGAACATTTCTTTCTGCCCATTCCTAGAGCCATGAGTTTGCTTTTCCATAATAGTATGTCGTGGTACAAAGGCAGGATAGAAAATACAAAATAAGCACGAACATTATAATAAGGATTGTTAATACCAGTACAGCTGATGGCTGAGAGCAGGTTTTCGATCTCATTTGAAAATGAGCATTCCCTTAGAAATGTGCAGGCCTGTTCAGTTCACATGCCAGTGCTGATCGGGCGATTAATGCTACATGACATTTCGGTGAACAGAAATACCAGTCCCCTGGCAGTTGAGCTTAGGACATCATCACTGAGAAGCAGTCTTTTTTTTGTCTTTTGTCTTTTTATATTTTAATTTTTATCAGTCAATCGTGGCTTTGACACAGTCGCTGGAGCTCTGAGGATTTCTTTTTATTACCGAGCTTTGCTTGAAGGACTTTGACTGTTACAGCTTTATGGTACTGGGGAGAGCGAGATTAGAAGAGCTGCACAGAGCCTGTCCTTAAAACTGACCCTTCCCTCCCTTGCACTATAAGGAACTTCCATGTATTAACAGCCATGACAGTGATTTATTAATGTATCAAATCTACTCCAGCTACTTCCCGCACCCCTTCCCCCTGCTTTTCTGAGATAAATTTTCCTTCAACAGCCCCCAGCACACCAGCAATCCATCAGAGGCTCCTAATGCAACAACCAGCAACCTGCACTGTGTTCAGCTGCCTTCCTGAAACACAGCAGAACAGATTATTCTGGCCCTTTATTAGAATAATGGACTGCTAAAAGTTAGAACACAGAACAATGTTGAAAAACAAGGAATCTTAGGAGCTTTTCTCACCCAGATAAATGCTTGAGCCAAAGTAGTACATTTAAAACGAATCAGGGAAAATATTTCTTTACTCAACGTGTAATTAAACTCTGGAATTTGTTGCCAGAGAATGTGGTTAAGGCGGTTAGCTTAGCGGAGTTTAAAAAGGGTTTGGATGGCTTCCTTAAGGAAAAGTCCATAGACCATTATTAAAATGGACTTGGGGAAAATCCACTATTTCTGTGATAAGCAGCATAAACTGTTTTGTACTTTTTTGGGATCTTGCCAGGTATTTGTGACCTGGATTGGCCACTGTTGGAAACAGGATGCTGGGCTTGATGGACCTGTGGTCTATCCCAGTATGGCAATACGTATGTACTTATGTACATTGTTTGGAACAGCTTACATGGGTGGGGACCTTTCCCCGTTCTGGGGCTGATACGGAAAGCATGCACTAGGGCTCTGCAGTAAACCTCAGCATAGAGTTTCCTATTGCACATGTCAAAGAAAAACATTGCTCACTGATGAAGTAAGCAAATAGAAGATAAACGAGCTATGCACAAAAAACATGCATTAATGTTACACCATGCCTGATATCATCATCATGATCTTCGCCATTATAAAGGTTTACATCACTTTTAGGGATTAACCATTCAAAATGGTTTGCACCATTAACAAAATACCATAAGAGATAAGGCAGAAGAGAATAACAGACAGAAGCTTATTTGTTCATGCTTTAATCATTTCTTGTCAGGACTATTGTAATTCTCTTTCATGGTCTTCCTCTTTGTCAAATCCACCGCTTACAGTTAATCCAGAATACCGTGGTAAAATTTACCTATGGTGCAAGAAAATACAACTGTTACCCCTCTTCTGAAATCTGAACACTGGCTTCTGGTTCATTACCGCATTGTCTTTAAAATTCTGACATTGACACATCAAATCTTGCACTCAGGATTCCCTCAGTTCCTCTTTAGATCACTTCTCCCCTATGGTCCCAGGCGTTCATTGTTAACAGTACCTACCTATCAGCTGATCCATTCCCATTGCACCAGATCGACTTGTTTTGCTGTTATTGCACCTACCAACTGGAACTCAATCATAGTAACATAAGAACATAAGTGTTGCCATACCCGCACTGACCGAAGGTCCATCAACTCCAATATCCTGTTTCCAACAGTGGCCAATGCAGGTCACAAGTACCTGACAAGATCCCAAAAGAGCAAAATAAATGTTATGCTGTTTATCTTAGAAATAAGCATTGGCTTTTCCCAAGTCCATCTGAATAATGGCTTACGGACTTTTCTTTTAGGAAATTATCCAAACCTTTTCTAAACCCTACTAAGCTAACTGCTTTTACCACATTCTCTGGCAAAGAATTCCAGAGTTTAATTACATGTTGAGTGAAGAACTATTTTCTCAGGTTTGTTTTAAATTTATTACTTAGTAGCTTCATTGTGTGCCCCCTAGTCCTGGTATTTTTGGAAAGAGTAAACAAGTGATTCACATCTACACGTTTCACTCCATTCAGTATTTTATAGACCTCTATCATATTTCCCCTCAGCCGTCTCTACTCAAGCTGAAGAGCCCTAGCCTCTTTAGCCTTTCCCTATAGGGAAGTTGTCCCATCCCCTTTATCATTCTTGTTGCCCTTCTCAATATACCGTTCCTAATTTTGCTGTAGATGTCCGGGCACTGGCACTGAATTTCTGGGTTTCTGGAACCGGCTAACATATAGTCATTTAAGTGCAATAATAAAGAGTTAACTGGCAATGGGTTACTGCATAAAGTTAGGACTGACTTTTCTATTTGTGTATTTAACCTGGCGGCTAAGTCATAGGTGCCCCGTATAAGAGGCGGGGAGGCTAAGCCTCCCCAGCCCAGTTGTGACCTTTGCCACCTGCCTCCCGCCCCCCCCCCCTTCGAAATTTAAAACTTGATACCTGCTCGAGGTTAAGGGAAGGTGGCGTCGGCAGCGACACAGCACGTCAGCACCAGTGAAGCGCGTGCTGGCTCGGCACGCCTTCAGCTTCCCTTCGTTCTGTCTCTCAAGCGCTGGTCCCCCTGGAGGGGGGGCGGGAACTGGACCTGATGCTCAGTGGGAGGGAGGGAAGGAAGAAGGCCTGATGCTGGGTGAGTGGGAAGGAGAAAGGCCTGATGCTGCTGGTGGGAGGGAAGAAGGAAGGAAGGAAGGCAGGCAGGCAGGCAGGCAGACAGGCCTGATGCTGGGTGGGGTGCCTGGCGCTTGATGCTGGGTGGGTGGGAGGGAGGGAGGGGTGCCTGCCTGCCTGATGCTGGGTGGGAGGGGTGCCTGGTGCTAGGTGGGTTGGAGGAAGGGGTGCTTGATGCTGGGTGACAATTATGGGTTTAAGCTCCGCCCCAACCCCACCCCCCTTTAGCCTCCCCAAACAGTTGGGCCACCGACCGCCTATGGGCCAAGTCCTGAATATTGGCGCTTAACCAGCGAACTACTGACTCCACCCTCGAAACGCCCCCAAAATAGTTGGTTTTCAGTTCAGTGCTAGCTGTGTCCCAAGAGCTAGATTGAGAACCCCTGCATTTTAACTAAACAGGTTTCATAGGGTGGTCTGCATGGGCCATGGTTCCTCCATTTTGGAATCAGGTGCACCCAGTGACGATCCTAGGTCGGCTGCCACCCAGGGCGGATTGCTGCTGTGCACCCCCCCCCCCCCCTCAGGTGCAGCAGCGTCCATCCCCCCAGGGTGCAGCACGAACCCCCCCCCCCCCCCCCCCCGGGTGCATTCTTAGCTGCTGGGGGCAGCTGTGCAGCTGTCGGCTCCGCTGACTCCCTGCTCCCTCTGCCCCAGAACAGGAAGTAACCTGTTCCGGGGCAGAGGGAGCAGGGAACGAGCTGAGCCGGCAGGCATGCGGCTGTTCTCTGCACCCCTCCAGCAGCGTGCACCCGGGGCGGACCGCCCCGCCCTCGGTACGCCACTGTGCACCCAATCAGCAGCAGCAGCAGCAGCATCACAGGCCAATGAAGAAAAACTAGAGGCAGTGTTAGCATTAGTACCATGTTAACCTCGAGCCCCACCAAAAAATAAGTCCTGGTTGCAACACTCGGGGAGCAGAAGACCTGAGTGAATGGTTGAACCCCAGACTTCTTCATAGCAGTGTATAAGATTGCCATTGAGCCACTGGGTCGTCATCAGATTATTCAATTCCAATAACAGTTTTGCTGTATGCGATGGTGTGCAGCTATACAGATAATCTTACTTTAACTTGCTGTACAAACACAGGCTTCTGTCTTCTAAAACACTTATTGAAATGATGACTGAAGAGCAAGTAGCGTACAGCATGAGAAATGGAGCTAAGAAGAACACAAAAAAGCTCTGAGCTGTCACAGTTGTTCTGAATCTTTCTTGTATTCGTTTTTTGAATTAGTAGTAATAATAAAAAAACCAAGGACTTCTCTAGGGAGAGACAGAGAGATAAAACTGAGAAAGCAGGGTTCTCTGAGCTGCTCTTACAAAATGGAAGGCTTAAAACTGAAGCAATATCCCAGCATACTTAGGGGCTCTTTTACTAAAGATGTTAAGCCCTAATGTGCACTTAGCACACCAAAAAAGGCTTACTGCAAAATGTGTTAAAAGCATTTTGTAGGAATTTGCCTGTTAGCATGTGCTAATCATGCATTATTAGCACTGTTCCCTCTAAGCTGATTGGGAGTCCTCCACCTCCAGTCCTGCCAGTGGGTGGTGCTGTTTCACTATCACCTTTTCAATAGTGAGGAACAGGCAAGCTCTGCAGGACTCCAGAGAACATTCCTGTCCATAGTAATTGAAAACACAATATTGAAGCACCACCCCCTACTGGCAGCAATGCAGTTGGAGGACTCCTGCTCAGCTTAGAGGGAACAGAGATGATTATTAGTAATATTTTGGAAGGGGTGTGCCATGGGTGTAGAAGCGTTATCCAGTTATCACATTCTGATTAACACGTGCTAACTGAATATTGTGGACTTAATGCAAAGTACTTCCAAAATAGAAGGTAGTAAGTGCTCCTGAGTTAATTTTATCCAAGTCCCATGCACTAATGGGAAAATTAGCAAAGGACCTGCAAAAAACAATTATTTTAAAAGCCCTAAATACGATATATGTCTGGGAGAGGAAGATGGTGCCCTAGAGGCAAGACATTGCAGTTGCTCCTCCATTCCTCTCAATACACCTAAGAAATGGTATGGGAGGGTTCTCCCAGTGGCTTTGGCAGCACTTACCTCTACACCTAGATTGATACAGATGAAGCTGGAGGGTTTTGCAATGCTGACATCATCCGGGGATCCGCTGCAGGCAGGAGGAGCAGGGATGTCTACTTTAGGGTTCTAAGGAAGTTGAGTTTGAAGGCATAGTAGCAAGGGTAACATTTTTCTACTTTTAGCCCTAGCGTGGGGCTGAGGTAGGCCACTGACCCACTGAGAATTGGGAGGATCCCAAAGTGAGGCACCTCTGACATGTGGTTAGCTGGCCTTTTAAAACTTTAAGAGCCAGCCATGGTGGTTTTTCTAAGGCTCTTTGCCATGGTCAGGAACATATGAAGTTCTTGCCCTTGGAAATGTGCATTGAATGTATTGTGATATTTAGTTATGGGGTACAGATGAGCAAGAAACTCATTTTAATCACATTCCTACATCTCACTACAATAGTCACTAAGTTATGGAAACGTTTTGCGGGTTGGTTCATGAGCCTCGTAATAATCAAATGCACTCCACTCTTCCTAGTGGGTTGTGTAGTTGTATCATGCAGTCAACTATTTTCAGTGTTGCACCTGAGAAGAAGGCTTATCATCTGCTCTGTATAAAGATTACAAAGAAGAGATAAGTGGTTATTTTTCAAAGGTAAAAAGCTTTTCGTTCAGCTTCCTATTTGGTAAGCAGGGAAGTTAGTCTAGTGCTTTTATGGTGTGGACTGCTGAAAACCAGAAGCAGCAGAAGACCTTTTGGTTGAAAGGGCCAAACAAACAAATCTCTTGCCCCAGTGGCCCCACCCATTGGTTAGGCCATGACCCCAATGGACCACCTGTTCTGCTACCTATGCCAGAAACTGTTTATGACCCATGTATAACTGAAGTCTGCACCTATGACGGGTTATGCTGGTTGTTGTGTAAGTCTCAATGGTTCCTCTAGAAAGTGGAAGGAGCACCTTTATAGAACATATCACTTCCTGTTGTGGCTATGAGTTATAAAAAAAAGTGGAGACACTTTATCTGGCTTGAGAGTGTCTCAGTATCTTACAGCACCCTCAGGAGGTGCTACAAAGCCCTTGGGTGCAAGGCCTATGTTCGTAGGCCTTTGATATGCTGACCAACCTAATGAAGATGCATTTCTGGAGAATGTCTTTACCTACCGCTTATTCTCTTTAAAATATTTATTAATGGAGTATTCTCTAGTTTTTAGCTAGGAAAGGATTAGTTGTCAAAACTGGTTAAGAAAATTATTAAGTTACTTCAGTGAGAATAAAGCACTTTACAGTCTTTGTTCATTTTTGACCCAATACTCAAAAAAGCACTAATCTGGGTCACAGCATCTGTTTTCCAGATAAGTGCCACTGGCCTACTACTACTACTTAACATTTCTAAAGCACTACTAGGGTTACGCAGCGCTGTACAATTTAACATAGAAGGACAGTCCCTGCTCAAAGAGCTTACAATCTAAAGGACACGTGAGCAGTCAGTCTGATAGGGGCAGTCAAATTGGGGCAGTCTGGATTTCCTGAAAGAGTTAGGTGCCGAACGCAGCATTGAAGAGGTGGGCTTTAAGCAGGGACTTGAAGATGGGCAGGGAGGGGGCTTCCCATCCCATCAATTTTCAATGGCATTTTCTGAATAATGCTTCCAAAAATCATTACAGATCACCCTGGCGCTATCCGGGTACTGCTGAGGCCTTGTGGGAGCAGAACATGGGTATACAGAAAAATTATCAGAATAATTGCAATATATAGCACCGCTATTAGGATAACTATCCAGATAACGTAGAACACAAAGCATGCTGTCTGGACAGTGGCACTAAATATTACTATTACCTTGGTTTTAGATATTTTAGCTGTTGGTCAATGTGCAGGGAAATAAGAGAGAGGTTGTCAATTCAGTCCAGTGTCATTGGGGTGCGTGTTCTTTTTCTTTTTAACTATTAAAGGGTTCCCCCAAATTTATAATTGTAATGTTGACATTGTAAGTAGTAGACTATGACATACTTTTTATTGTGATTTGAATATTTTTACTGCTGTAATTGTCTATTGCTCATGTTTGATTTATTCTTACTGTACACCGCCTTGAGTGCATTCCTTCAAAAAAGCGGTAAATAAATCCTAATAAATAAATAATAAATAGCTTAGAACAGAAAACCTGCTGTCCACAGAGTGCTGCTGAATATTACCATTATCCGGATAACTCAGAACAGAAATCCTGCCGTCTGGACAGTGGCACCATATTACTGTTACTCAGATAACTCCAGCAGTCAGATGCATACCCAGATGTTCAGCATCAGGATAGTAGATGGCACTGAAGCTCTGAGAATATTTTTAAATGCCATGGCTGGCATTTAAAAAGAACACTGACTGCAGAGTTTTAAATATTATGCCATTTGTTTTTATTTATTAATCTTTATTTCTGTGCATTCAAGTGGATTAACACAGCAGTCACACTACATTATCCCACCTGGGGCAACTAACATTGCAGGTTCTGAAGTGGATTATTTTTGCAGCTCTTCTTTCATCTAGAAAGATTTGTTGATTAGGTTTTTTAAAAATAAACGATGCTCATCAGGATGGACTCATAAGATTAATTGCACAGTCTGAAGTGCCTTCAAGTGTCAGTAATCACTACCCAGGAATTATAGTACAGGCCTAGAAGGTAGTATAGTAGCATAGTACCATGTCAAATCCAAATCTATCATCTCTACACCATGGAAAGATTCCTGTGGAGTACCTCAGGGCTCCCCCATTTCCCCTACTCTTTTCAACATCATGCTGATTCCTCTTGCGAAAACCTTATCCGCACTTGGCCTGAACCCATTCATCTATTCGGACGATGTGACCATCTATATCCCTTTCAAATCCACACTAGCTGAAGTCTCTGACATAATTGCTGTTAGTTTTTTCCATCATGGAATCTTGGGCTACAGCATTTCAATTCAAACTCAATAAAGACAAAACACAGTGTCACATCCTTTCATCCCAGCATAATAAGGTTATCCCGACTTCACTCACCACTAAGGACTTCGCACTACCGGTCTCACCAATCCTGAAAATCCTTGGTATTTTGTTGGATAACCACTTGCTACTGGACAGCCAAGCTAAACTCATAACAAAAAGAATGTTCCACTCCATGTGGAGATTGAGGTGTCTCAGGCAATTCCTCTCAAGGGAGCTCTTCCAACCCCTTACTCTCGCATATTGACTACTGCAGTGGAATTCATGCTGGTTGTCGAAATTTCATTCTGAAAAAGTTAGACTGCTCAAAACACAGCCACAAGGCTAATATTAGGCAAATCACGCTTTGACCATGCACAGCCTCTTCATTTTAATCTACACTGGCTACCCATTATAGACCGTATTACCTTCAAAATCTGCTCATTGACTCACAAAATAATATATGGGGAAGCCCCTGCTTACATGCTATATTTAATAGATCTACCATCCAGAAATTCCTCGGTAACTGCTCGATCCTACCTTAATCTGCACTATCTAAGCTGCAAGTCTGTTAAGTATAAGCTACTTTTTTCATCATCTTTCTCCTACATCAGCCCAAAGTCCTGGAACATTCTACCAAGGCATCTAAAGGAGATTGACAACCACCAACTATTCAAGAAATCCTTTTATAACATTTTTATTTGAGAAAGCTTATCCTACAAACTAACACTTAATCCCCCCTACCTCAAATAGACTATACCCGTTGCTACTTCAATCTAGTCATGCATCCTTGTGTAATCCTACTGTTCTTTCCCGTCTTTCTGACCTGTTGTGTCCTTACCCTCCTTGCATTGTAACCTTTTGTAACATTGTAAGCCACATTGTGCTCGCTCTGTTGGGAAAATGTGGGGTATAAATGTACCAAATAAATAAATAAATAGTAGAAGACAGCAGATAAAGATCTGTATGGTCCATCCAGTCAATCCAACAAGATAAACTCACAGCATAAGGTATGATGCGATGATACATATGTGTACTTGATCTTGATTTGTCTTTCCATTTTCAGGGCACAGACTGCAGAAGTCTACCCGGTACTAGCCTTGTTCCCCAACTTCTGAAGTTTTAATCGAAGCCCCTCTCCAGTCCATCCAAATCTGTCCAGCCACGATCAGGGCACAGACTGTAGAAGTCTGACCGGCACTGGTCTTGTTCTCTAATTACTGAAGTTGAATCTGTCCAGCCACAATCAGGGCACAGACCGTAAAAGTCTGATGTTTTTCCCAATTACTGGTATTTCCATCTAATCAATATAGACACAGAAGAAACAAATTTTTGCACACTTGAAAGCACACTAGAAACAGCAAAGATGACTCCAAAAAAAAGTCTCTTGACAATTCTTAGGAAATCCAAGTTTGTGTCACTGTAAAGACTTGGCACGGCCATGTTTCAGCCAACTGACCTGCCTCAGGAGTCTATAAAATCTTCCTTCAAACGTGCAGTGTCAACGGTCAACTTAACAGTGAGCAGTCTCGAGCCACCCTCATGCCACCTGTTCTGTGGACCGTTGACACTGTTAGGCAGGTGTGGATGTAGAAAGGGCATAGGCAGGTCAGGGTTGTGCCCAGCATATATGCATTTAGGGCCCCTTTTACCAATCTGCAGCAAAAGGGGGCCTGTGCTGACATCGGCGCATGTTTCTGATGTGCGCCGAGGCCCCCTTTTTACTGCAGTGGGTAAAAGGTAGGTTTATTTTTTTTTCAGGGAATTGCCATGCAGAAAATGAAGCACTGCAGCACAGCCATTTCGGAGGGTGGGGCCCTTACTGCCACCCATTGAGGTTGCAGCACTACCCGATTACCGCTGGGTACGCACCAGCGCTTCAAAAATAAAAATATTTTTGTAGTCCCGGATATGATTGCGCTGGGGGTGGGAACTACTACCAGGCTGCTGAGGTAGCCCTGAGGTACTTCCTTTTTAGGAGCAGTAAGCCCGCATTGGGCTTACCACTGCTTTGTAAAAGGGGCCCTAAGGTTATAGATTACTCCCAGGAAAATGACCTATAGTATCTGAATATAGTTTACTATGAGCTGCAACTGAAAAGGCACGAAGTAATCCAAATCCTTTCATTGAAGTGACTTAGTTCAGAATAGTGTTTTCACATCTTCACGTTCTCAGAAGTACAGAATAGACTTGAAGGTTTCCAATCATCTCTTCCTCATCCCCTCTTGAGCAGAGGATCGATGCAATGTGACAGGAGAAAGTGGTTGTTCAGGTGCTAAAAATGTTCAAGCAATTCAGTGGCAAACGATATCTAATAGGTTTGGAATTAAGTAGATTCTAAATTTTTCAAGTTTGAAGCAGAGCTCTCATTTCAAATCATTGACTTCAGATCCAACCTGTGCAGCTCAGGCCTTTTTAGAATGATAATATTAATAATATATTTTATAAAGTGATGTGTGTATGTAACTGCATCTGCAGCTTTTTTTGTGTGTGTTTGCTGGGGAGATGCATTCATTTGCATTCATTAGGATTGTTAAGGTGCCATTAAAAAAGTGCATGTTAACTTGATTTAATGTACATTAGCCTATAAATTAAGATACGTATGGTTGATTCCCACAGTTTAAAAATGTCTAATGTGGATGAAAAAATTGTATTAGTACAAATGTGTGAAATGAACCCCCCCCCCCCCCCCCCCCAAAAAAAAAGCTGTAAACCAGAGGAAAAAGGCTAAAAGTGTAAAAACAATTCTACCAGGTATTTGCAACCTGTATTGGCCACTGCTGGAAGCAGGATTCTGGGCTAAATGGACTATCGGTCTGACCCAATATGGCTATACTTATGTTCTTATAATGAGCTAAAATGTTTTCCCTGTATACAGCCCTATTGCCTGCTGCTTGACTACTCACTAACGTAGCAGGAGACCCCTAGAACTGGGAGCCTCACTTTTCATAGTATAGCAGAGTGGGGATCCACAGTAAAGGTCACATGTACCCAGCGCAACCAATGAAAAATCACTAGATGGCAAGTTTCATATCCATGCAGAATTCATGATGCAAGTTTAAGCTTAAACATAGTAAACATAGTAGATGATGGCAGAAAAAGACCTGCACGGTCCATCCAGTCTGCCCAAGAAGATAAATTCAAATGTGCTACTTTTTTATTTGTACTGTCCTCTTCAGTGCACAGACCGTATAAGTCTGGCCAGCCCTATCCCCGCCTCCCAACCACCAGCTCTGGCACAGACCCTATAAGTCTGCCCAGCACTATCCCCGCCTCCCAACTACCAGTCCCGCCTCCTACCACCAGCTCTGGCTCAGACCGTAAAAGTCTGCCCAGCACTAGTCCCGCCTCCCAACCACCAGCCCTAGCACAGACCGTATAAGTCTGCCCAGCACTAGCCCCTCCTCCCAACCACCAGCTCTGCCACCCATTCTAGGCTAAGCTCCTGAGGATCCCTTCCTTCTGCACAGGATTCCTTTATGTTTATCCTACGCATGTTTGAATTCCGTTACCGTTTTCATCTCCACCACCTCCCGCGGGAGGGCATTCCAAGCACCCACCACCCTCTCAGTGAAAAAATACTTCCTGACATTCTTCTTGAGTCTGCCCCACTTCAATCTCATTTCATGCCCTCTCGTTCTACCGCCTTCCCATCTCCAGAAAAGGTTTGTTTGCGGATTAATACCTTTCAAATATTTGAACGTCTGTATCATATCACCCCTGTTTCTTCTTTCCTCCAGGGTATACATGTTCAGGTCCGCAAGTCTCTCCTCATACGTCTTGTAACGCAAATCCCATACCATCCTCGTAGCTTTTCTTTCCACCGCTTCAATTCTTTTTACATTCTTAGCAAGATACGGCCTCCAAAACTGAACACAATACTCCAGGTGGGGCCTCACCAGCGACTTGTACAGGGGCATCAACACCTCTTTTCTTCTGCTGGTCACACCTCTCTCTATACAGCCTAGTAACCTTCTAGCTACGGCCACCGCCTTGTCACACTGTTTCATCACCTTCAGATCCTCAGATACTATGACCCCAAGATCCCTCTCCCCATCCGTACCTAGCAGACTCTCACCGCCTAACACATATGCCTCTCTTGGATTTCTACTCCCTAAGTGCATCACTTTGCATTTCTTCGCATTGAATTTTAATTGCCAGACCTTAGACCATTCTTCTAGCTTTTTCAGATCCTTTTTCATGTTTTCCACTCCCTCCGGGGTGTCCACTGTGTTACAAATCTTAGTATCATCCGCAAATAGGCAAACTTTACCTTCTAATCCTTCGGCAATGTCACTCACAAATATATTGAACAGAATCGGCCCCAGCACCGATCCCTGAGGCACTCCACTACTTACCTTTCCCTCCTCCGAGCGAACTCTTTCACCACCACCCTCTGGCTCCTGTCCGTCAACCAGTTCCTAATCCAGTTCACCACTTTGGGTCCTATCTTCAGCCCATCCAGTTTATTTAAGAGCCTCCTGTGGGGAACCGTGTCAAAAGCCTTGCTGAAATCTAAGTAGATTACGTCTATAGCACGTCCACGGTTCAATTCTCCGGTCACCCAATCAAAGAATTCAATAAGAAAGGTCATATAGTAGTTGTTAGAAATAGTACTTGACATCAAGAATTTTACATCACAGACCCTTGAGGCATACCAGTATCGACCCTTTTCTATGAGAATAACTGACTCTTTAGTCCTCTCTGTTTCCTGTCTTTTAGCCAGTGTGAAACTCACAAAAGGGAATGGCCTCCTATCCCATGACTCCATAATTTCCTATGGAGATTAGCCTTCTCCTCCACTGCCAACTCCAGACTCCATTCCTTTCATCTTGCTGCAGCATATGCCTGGAATAGACTTCCTGAGCCAGTACATCAAGCTCCATCTCTGGCCGTCTTCAGATGTAGACTAAAAGCCCACCTTTTTTATGCTGTTTTTAACTCCTAACCCCTATTCACTTGTACATACAGATGTATGTTTTATCATTCCCACCTTAGTTAATTCCCTTATCCCTTATTTGTCCTGTCTGTCCTGATTAGATTGTAAGCTCTTTCGATCAGGGACTGTCTCTTCATGTTCACGTGTACAGCAGTGGCGTAGCTATGTGGGGCCTGAGGGGGCCTGGGCCCCTGTAGATTTGGCCTTGGCCCCCTGGCGACGATCCCATTGAACCCCCCTCCCGCCACCAACCCTCCCCCACCGTCGTCATCACCACCCACCCCGCCGCCGCATCAGAATGATACCTTTGCTGCAGCTGAAGAGAGTCTTCAGTTCAGCACCATAGCACTTTCGTTCAAGGAAGTTCCTGCAGTGATCAGCTGTTTCTGATACTTACGTGCGGACATAAGCGTCAGAAACAGCTGATCACTGCAGGAACTTCTTTGAACGAAGGCGCTACGGCGCTGAACTGAAGACTCTCTTCGGCTGCAGCAAAGGTATCATTCTGATGTGGCGGCGGGGCAGGCGGCGATGACGACGACGGTGGGGGAGGGTTGGTGGCGGGAGGGGGTCTAATGTGGTGGTGGCTGCGGCAGCTGGGGGTCGACGATGGGGGGTTAGTGGCGGGAGGGGGGGTTCAATGTGGCGGCGGCGGCTGTGGTGGCTGGGGGGGCAGCGGTGGGGGAGCGGCTAAACAGTGCCCCCCACCTTGGGCTCTGGCCCCCCCTCCCAGCGAGGTCTGGCCCCTGGTGTACAGTGCTGTGTACGTCTAGTAGCGCTATAGAAATGATAAGTAGTAGTAGTAACTTATGACTTGCCAGGGTTGCCACCCGCCCCAAGGGAGGATCATAGTACTGGAATTAAAGTAGATCAGTCTTCTGTAAGGCATATTTCCTGTCTTTGAGCTAGAGATGAGCAGACTTATGTATCAGGAGAGATATCAGTAAGAGTGAGGTTAAGAACATAAAAAAAACCATACTGGGTCAGACCAATGGTCCATCTAGCCCACTCTCCTGTTTCCAACAGTGGCCAAGCCAGGTCACAAGTACCTGGAAGAAACCCAAATAGTAGCAACATTCCATGCTACCAATCCCAGGGCAAGCAGTAGCTTCCCCATGTCCGATTCAATAGCAGACCATGGACTTTTCCTCCAGGAACTTGTCCAAATCCTTTTTTTAAACCCAGATATGCTAGCCACTGTTACTACTCCAGCAAAGAGTTCTAGAGTTTAACTATTCGTTGAGAGAAAAAATATTTCCTCCTATTTGTTTTAAAAGTATTTCCATGTAACTTCTTGAGTGTCCCCTAGTCTTTGTACTTTGGAAGTAGTAAAAAAAATTGATTCACTTCTACTCATTCTACACCACTCAGGATTTTGTACACCTCAATCATATCTCCCCTCATCCATCTCTTTTCCAAGCTGAAGAGCCCTAACTTCTTGAACCTCTCCTTATATGAGAGGAGTTCCATCCCCTTTATCATTTTGGTCGCTCTTCTTTGAACCTTTTCTAATTCCTCTATATCTTTTTTGAGATATGGCGACCAGAACTGAACACAATACTCAAGTTAGTGTTCATTATTGCTTGTTAAGTGCTGTTAACAATGCTGATTGACTTGTTAAGCCAATTAACTTATGCTCGCTGTTACAGAATATGCTTTGATTTTGGCGCAGGATCTCTAGGCGTGCTATATAGAGTCCAGGGGTTTGCGGCTAGCCTGGTCATCCCAGTTAGCATCAATATTCATTGGCCGAACGACTACATTTAGCAGCCAGATAGACCTATTCATGCAGGTCTATGTTTGGCCGCTATAACTTAGCTGGTCAGTTGATGAATATCAGCTTAACCAGTTATGTTTTAGTGGCCCCAAAACCCCCGGAAATTCAATGCTGATCGCTGGAAATGGCCCTGGCATTGAATTTCCAGGTTTGCCACCGACCCAGGAGTTAGACGGGCTCCCTCACATGCTATCAGTATCGGCCCTAATATTACTGCCAACTAGCTAATTTGCAGCTCTTTCCAACTTTCTCCCCCGACCCTCCTTTAACCTAGCCATTTTGGGAAAGACTGGTTAGCGGCAATATTCGGTGACACATTCCCGGTTAAGTGCTGCTGCTGCTGATTATCAGTGGCTGGTTAGCTCAGCAGGGTTTTAATTTGGCAAGAGCCCCTCCTACCAGGTTAAACCCTTTTGAGTATTAAACCCTCATTTTTTCCCCCACACTGTTCTGTTTTTCCATTTGTTTGAAGCACTTTTGTCCAAAATGTCTATAACAAAAATCCCATGAATAGCACAAAGCCTACATTATCCATGATGAGTGAGTTAACACCGAGTCAGAATGATGAACGATTCGATTTCTATCCCTCTGCATCTTTAGCATGTCTCTCCCAGACTCCGCTGGAATATACTCTACACTTCAGCGGAAGACATAATTTTGTGCTAATTCAATGAAAGCTTGTTTACCACTAATTGCAAATTTATCATGTTTAGGATGGACTGAAATAACAGTAAATTGGCAATGAATCCACACTGCGTTGGCACACAAACTTTAAGTTAGCAGTTGGAATACTAAACAGCAGACGTTGCATTGACAACATCAAAGTGGCAGTGATTAGCTATTGTCTTGGTGCTTCATTTCAACAAGAGCGTCAGCTTATTGAAATTATAGCTTGTGCCCTTCAAGGCAACAAGCAGTTGCAGCAGACGTTTCACATGAAGCCCAGAGATGCAGGTCCACGGGAATTGCATCTTGGCTGTATGAGTCTAAAACACATTCCGACTTGTGACATCGTTGTTGTAAATAGATTTAACCAAGCCATTTCTGTAGCAGCAGATATGTGGTGTTCTTCTCTAAGGCACAACTCTTTGGTAGGAGTAATTTTGTAAAATAATTCAAAAAGATATTATGTCAGGAAGTGGGGAAGGGATGCTTATACCAACTTTTTCGCTGCCACCTCCATCCCAGCCCAGACTTTGTTTATATTCCTCCGCCATATTCCTTGAGAGCTAATATAGGGGCCCTTTTACTAAGTCGCGTAAGCATCCACGTACACCCAACGCACACCAAAATGGAGTTACCGCCCAGCTACCTGTGGCTCTTGCGGTAATTTCATTGTCGATGCACGTCCGATACACGCATCTGAAAAATAATTGTTATTTTCGGACGCCAAGTGGCATTTGACGTATGTAGGTCATTACTGCCCAGTTACCGCGTGAGACTTTACCGCTAGGTCAATAGCTGGCGGTAAGGTCTCAGACCCAAAATGGACGTGCAGCAATTTTCATTTTGCTGCGTGTCTGTTTTCGGCAAAAATTTTAAAAAGGCATTTTTTTACAGGTGCGCTGAAAAATGATTCTGTGCACACCCAAAACACGTGTCTACAGTACCGCAGGCCATTTTTCAGTGCACCTTTGTAAAAGGGCCCCTTATTGTATACTTAGCTCAAGACCATATAGTTGTTCGTGTAATGCAGTCATTTATTACTACTACTTATCATTTCTATAGCGCTGCAAGGCATACGCAGCGCTGTACACCATACACGAAAAGACAATCCCTGCTCAAAGAGCTCACAATCTAAATAAGACAGGTAGACAGACAGAACAACTAAAAGGTAAGGGAATTAAAGAGGAGGGGTACAGGGCAAGTGAGAAGTGGCTAGGAATCAAAAGCAGTGTCAAAGAGGTGGGCTTTTAGCCTGGACTTGAAAACGGCGAAGGACGGGGCTAGACACACAGACTCGGGAAGTCTATTCCAGGCGTAAGGTGCAGCGAGATAAAAGGAATGGAGTCTGGAATTAGCAATATAGGAGAAGGGGACAGACAGGAGATATCTATCTGCAGAGCGGAGTAACCGAGGGGGGCATAGGGAGAGACAAGAGTGGAGAGTTACTGGGGAGCAGCAGAGTGAATGCACTTATAGGTCAGTAAGAGAAGTTTGAATTGAATGCGGAGACGGATAGGGAGCCAATGAAGTGATTTGAGGAGAGGGCTAATTTGCGCATAGCAACTTTGGCGGAAAATGAGTCGTGCAGCAGAGTTTTAGATTGATTGAAGAGGAGAGAGATGGCAAAGTGGGAGGCCGGCGAGAAGCAGGTTGCAATAATCAAGGCGAGAGGTGATAAGAGTGTGGACAAGGGTTCTGGTACAGTGCTCAGAGATGAAGGGACGGATTTTGCTGATGTTATAACGAAAGAAACGACAGGTTTTGGCAATCTGCGGAATGTGAGCAGAGGAGAGAGAGGAGTCAAAGATGACCCCCAAGGTTACGAGCCGATGAGACAGGGAGAATGAGAGTACCATCTACAGAAATAGAGAAAGGGGGGAGAGGAGAGTTGGGTTTAGGGGGAAAGATGAGAAGCTCGGTTTTGGCCATGTTAAGTTTTAGATGACGTCATCTCTGGGTTAGCAGCCTCTTTTGCTCATAGGGTGTTGTTTTTGTGATGCCTCACAAATTTCATTTAAAGATTTCATTTCTTTGTTTGTGTGTCTCATGTTTATTTGAGAGCTGGCAGTATGATTTCCGTTAGCCACCCCATTCCTGCACAGTGAAAACTTCTGAAACTTGCTTCTAGACTAGCAGCCAAGAAGTACCTCCCTGTGAACGTTGAAAATTTTTACAGCGCATTAAGGACTAGATTCGGTTAATGGCACCTAAAACGTGCACTGAGCGCTATTCAATAAATGACACTCCGAGTTGGAGGTTGTTTATAGAATAGTGCATAGTGCCGGGATCTGCGCCCAAATTTAGGTGTGAAGATTTACTTTATTTTATTGGATTTATACCCCGCAAACGTCCGAGTTGGGACTCAGTTCTATGTGGCTTACACTAAGTTCAGTTGCGCTTTCATATTGACGTCAGGTGATCCTCTAGGAGTCAATCGGATTTACAAATACAGCTCAGATGTACAAGTAGATTCAGATAGTTCAGATGTGCCAAGATCATGAGGAGAGATAGATGAGAGATAGTGTATTGTTGTGTACTTGGTAGAATTGTTGTATTGTCTGTCATTTTTGTTCAGTTGCGTCGATCATCGGGAATTTTCTGTACAGAAATATTTTTAGTTTTATGTGAAAACTTTTGTTGTATGTCTTTTGTCAATGTGTTCCACCTTTTGGCGGTGTTGTATGGGACGTTTGCAGCGTCGGCTGCTTTGTAGGTCACTCCTCCACCAACCTTTGCATGTATATTAGGCACAGATCCCCTGAATTCTAGAATACTGTGTGAATCTTTAGAAAACGCCTCTGACTCATCCATGCCCCTCTCATAGCCACACCCCCTTTTCACTTATGTGATAAAAAAAGTTTGCACATGCAACTTTATTGAATAGCATGTAGCAAGATGTGTATACAAATCCAAATTGTTGCCCATTAATGACGATTGTTAGCACCCAATTATTGGTGCTAATTGGTTCATTACTCAATTAAATTGCATATGCAAATTGGGCATGCACCCAAATTTGCACAAACAACTGTGGGCACCATATATAGAATCTGGGGGGTAAGTGTGGGGGATTTTGCCTCTGAAACTTTGAACTGCAGCAAATTCATTAAAAGCAAATTTGTTGCATTTCAAAAAGATTCCTGGTCACTAACCTCACACAGACGTGGGCAACCACAGTCCTCGAGGGCCACAACCCAGTCAAGTTTTCAAGATCTCCACAACTGAATATGCATGAGATCGATTTGCACGGACTGCTCCACTGTATGCAAATAGATGTCAGCATGTTCATTGTGCAAATTTTGAAAACCCAACTGGGTTGTGGCCCTTGAGGACTGTGGTTTCCAACCCCAAGAAAATCTCTGTACCAGGTGTTCCCAAACCTGGTCCCAGAAGCACACCAGCCAGTCAGGTTTTCAGGATACCCACAATGAATATTCATGAGAGAGTTTTGCATGTACTGCCTACATCATGTAAATCTATCTCATGAATATTCATTGTGGATATCCTGAAAACCCTGACTGGCTGGGGTGCCTCCAGGACCAGGTATGGGAACCACTGCTCTAATACACTCTGTGCCTTGGCAATGAGTGTCAATAGTGCAAGTTTTAAATCGGTGGTTCTCATCCTGGTCTTGTTAGGTTAGAGAACATAAATATAGCTCAAAGTTAATCACTTCAGATTCCAAAAGAGACATTGGCACAAGCAGAGGTACTCTTGTATCTGTTAGGTGGGTAAAGGTACATGTGGTGTTCCACAACTCACATATTTTTATTCATATGTAGTGGAGATGTTCCTGGAGACTAGATTTGGGCAGAGAGATAAAATAGCATGCATAGTTTTTTATTATTATTATTTTCAAAGGACATGCATTGTTTTGACCAGAACATTCCTCATAGAAGGAAGAGGTGCACTTGTCTGTGGGTGTTTTTGCCTTTGGCAATTTTCAAAGTAAAAGCACATGCATACTTTCACATTGAAAATCAGCGTAAAGTCCACAGGCAGTTTGCAGCAATGTGGGCAGTTTGAAAATGGGCATCATGGCAAGTGCAGCTTGAAGAATAGACTTGGGCAAAGAGATATTTTTAAAATAATTATTGAAAATATACACCTTTTATTTTTAAAATGACACCTACACACATTCTTTAAATATTGTACAATACGACTAGAAAGGAAGGAGACTGAGGCGTACGCCCAAAGGAGGAAATGAGGTGGACTCTCTGGAATCTGGCAAATGGAGATCTACATTGAGCGTCTTTGGTCTGTTTTTGAAGAGCCTGGCTCTGTTCCCACTCTTCTTCTCTTCCTAAGTAGCGCAAGGAACAATAGAAGGAAAGCGCACAGATAATTTTACTAGACGCAAAAGATTATTTCACATGAACAACAGTAACATTATTGAGTGTGTTATCAATGGCAGCAATCACAGCAAGCCCACTATTTAAACCATCAGGATATACAATGAAAAGACAGGTGTGCTGTCACTCTAAGCCTTACTCACAAAGCCACACTCATATGAGTGGGCTGAGTGTATTCAGAAAAAATAAGGAAATGTATATAGGTTATTACCTAGGGAGGTGCAAGGTAAACCTTTTTTATTCATTTTTGGTTGTTTGGGCTTTTTCATAATTCTTCTTCTGTTTTTAAAGTTTGTTTTGCACATTCGTTCTCATAAAAATGTTTTAATGCATGTTAGAACTGCTTGACGCACAGTAATTAGTGTAATAGACGTTAATATGTAGGTTAACGGTTAACATGTATTAATTTCATTTAGTGTGGCACTACATTTTATAAGGAGCACTAATGAATCAAATGGGAAATGCTCATCCCTAGTACTAACATAATCCAATTAATGTTAAACTTGCACTTTACAAAGATATCATAGGGTGACTATTACCTGCAATTAGCATAATTAAAAATGATGCATTCAAATCTGTGTGAACACAGTTGTTTAATTAAGAAAGTTTCTCGGAAGTTCTCTCTCTCCTCAGCTGAAGTGTCAGGACTGGAAAATAGTTTATATTATGCAGTTTCCTACTTAATTCACTGCAGATTCCCAAACAAAAAAAAACTGAATCATCATTAATTTGGGAATTACAGTAAGAAACATCAAAAGAACAGCTATAAAAAAAAAAAAAGAAACCCTTAAGATTCAATTTATCTAAAACAACCTAGCTAACTTCCTACAGTAGGAATTTATGAAATAAAAAGTTGTTAGAATTCTAAATCTCAAATAAGATTAATTATTCTAATGGAAGATGATGGAGAATCCCAAACAGATGCAGCCTGATATGACAGTGATGATGTCAGCGATATCATAGAAGTGATATTTCTCACTGAAGGAAAATGTAATAGCAACAAATCACGTAAACTATACATATTGGACTAAATTCTGTATATGGCGTTGAAAAATTCCGCTGAACAAAATGGGCGCTAAGGGCTATTCTATAAATGGCGCTCCGAGTTGGGCACCATTTATAGAATAGCGTTTGGCGTCAAGATCCACGCCCAGTTTTGGGCGAGAGGATTTACACCAACTGAAACCTGATGTAACCCCTTTCACCTAAATTAGGCTCAAATCTGACATATTCTGTAACACTGTGCACAAATTCCAGGAATGCCCCTGACTCCCCCCCCCCCCCCATGCCCCTTTTATGACCACACCACCTATTTAGATCCATGTGTAAAAATTTACACTCGTATCTTTAAAGAATAGCGACTAACAGATGTGTGCATAAATTTAAATTGTTGCCAATTAGCGCTGATAATTGATTTAGTGCCCAATTATCTGTGCTAATTGGCTCGTTATGCAATTAAATTGCACACACAATTTGGGCACACACCCCAATTTGCATGCACAATTATTAGCGCCATATATAGAATTAGGGGGATTATGACCATCACCAGTTGTGACAACTGGAATGAGTCACTAACCCGCATGCTAGCTGATGGTGCGTGCCACACCCTATTACCACCCATATCCCACAACTGCCCATGTTAAGTAGCCAGTACAGGGTTTTTACTGTGCTGGATGGTTTTAGCGTGCAGTAGCCATTAGCATGGATCTGTGCTAATGGCTCCTGCATGCAAACACCCTTGCAAGCTGCTTAGCATAGCTTAGTAAACATGCCCCAAAGTGACATGTAAAAAATGATGTTAGGTCTGGGGCTTCAGCTACTGGTGGAATCTGCCGGGTTAATGTGGGAGCCCTTACCGCCACCTCAATGTGTGGCGGTATGTCTTCCCCCTGAAATGGACGCACAGATGTTTTGGTTTTTTTTTTAAAAAACAGCTTTTTACCCACTGCAGTAAAAGGGGGCCTCAGCGCGGGTCAAAAACATGAGCTGATGCCAGTGCAGACCCCCTTTTGCCATAGCTTAATAAAATGACCCCTTATATTGTGATCACTCCAAGGACAGGGAAATACTAGTATACCTGAATGCAATTCACATTGTACTACTGTACAACACCCCTCTTCCCGGCAACCCCCTTAAATTTGAATGTTATACCTATGAATTCACGATGTTGCTTATGGACTCTGACTGAAGGGTTTGTTTTATCATCATTCCCAGCACTTTTCACACTGATACTTTGACTGTGTGTGAGTGTTACCCTTTAATCCATGGGGAAATAAAAATGCAGTTTCATTTTGGGAGACTAGGCTTGACTGAGAATTGCATTGTGATTACTTTTTATCAGTTTTTATTCTTATGGCCCGTGAAGTCTTGGTTGTTGTCCGCAAAACAAGCCTTGTCCCTTAGGAGTCTGTACGAGATCCTTCTAGAAATATCATTATATTTAAATCTAGATATATGAGACATGTAATAGGCAAAGCTCAATGCAGCCAAGTTAAAAACAAAAACATGGAAAAGAATACATTTTTCTAATAAAAAAAAACATTTGAAAAATGACTTACAAGTTGAATACTAGAAATTGTATGTCGTCTTTGATATTCTGGTAGCTTCTGAGTAAGTAAAAAAGGCAGGAAGCCGTCACTCGATGGATAGGCATGTGGTCTTTATTTGCTGTCACTTTCTGTGTTTCTGTCCCCCTCTCTCCCACTCCACTCTGGGACCCTTCCCCAATTTCTTATCCCATCTGTGAGGTCCTCATGGGACAGGAATGATCCCCAATGATTTCCACGCAGCTGATGCAGCAGTGCACAATTTTTTTTCTTTACAGAAATATGATGCCAAGAATGAAACCAAATGATTCTGACAGCAGAGCCAGTGTTAGACATACTAGAGCCCAGGGAAGAAATTTGGGAGGGGCCCACCTCTTTAACATTGCTTTTGACTCGTAACCACTCGCCTCCACCTACCCACATTAATTGATTTGATTTGCTTACTTTATTTTTTGTCTATTAGATTGTAAGCTCTTTGAGCAGGGACTGTCTTTCTTGTATGTTTGTGCAGCGCTGTGTACACCTTGTAGCGCTATAGAAATGCTAAATAGTAGTAGTAGTCTAAAGACCAGCAGCAAGCTATATCTTTTCCAGCTTCAGACAGACTTTGACCACCTGAAGCATGGGGGCCCAGGACAGTCCCCCCATTTGCACTCCCCCCCCCCCCCCCCCCCCCCAATAATGCCAGCAGTGACTGACTGGAAAGACTAGATATTTCAGCAGGCTTTTTCTGTGAGTTGAATTTCTTGAGTTTTCTGGTTTTTAGTTCTATTTTTAATTTAGTTTTATTTTAGCTCAACTAAATGTTTGTCTTAGTTTTACGGATGTTTGATTGTAACCTGCTGCTATTCTGCTTAGATTTTATAGATAACGCAGAATAAAAATTTGTTAAATAAATAATTAAAATTATTCCAGACTCAAGGATGTGTCACAAAGGAGTAAAACGCTGGGGAAGGGATGAGTAGAAAAGGTCTAGGAAATTGGAGTTTTTCTGGCAGTGGGTAGATGGGCAAAAAGGACCACAAAAAGTGGAAAGAACATAGATCCAACAGAGTAGATAAAATCAAAAGACAAGGAGTGGGAACTGGATCAGACTCTTCAAAAACAGTACCATGTTTCGGCACATGTGTGCCTGCCTCAGGAGTCTTAGGTGGTCATTTTCAAAGCACTTCGACTTACAAAATTCAGTAGGTTACTAAAGAACTTTGTAAGTCTTAAGTGCTTTGAAAATGCGCCTTCATGTAACTTTGTAAGTTGAGTGCTTTGAAAATACACCTTTTAGTCATCAAAAAATCAAACATAAAAGTCCATGTCAAATCTCCCAAATTCCAACAAACACTGCTGGTAGTTCATGATTTATGTCAAGCTAAAGTTCCATAAGTACTTAGCTTAACTGGAGACGCATCCTTTCCTAATACCAGATCATCAAATTGCAACCATGCCAGTGCATAAAGGAACTTTTTTCAAGTGCTGCAATGCATGAACAAATTCCAGCTGTCCAAACCCCGACAAGGGCCACTTGTTTTGCGAACCCGCTGCTTCAGGAGGTGGAACTAGAACTTACATATTGTAACATCATGTTTATTTGTAGTTTTCAAATCGCTTCTGCACAGGGAGACAGCAAATGGAAAGAAAAGCAAATGAAGCTTCAATGGTCTCTTCTTGAAAATAGTTTCAAACCCTTAAAGCAAACAACTCCTTGCTCACTTTCTCTTTTGTGCATAGAGTTTTCAGCTCATGCCTTAGGCAGGTATCTGAGGGATCCAGGGTCACAGCCATTTGATTAAAAAAAAAGTTTCAACTCTGCAGTCGTGCGCTGCTTAAATTTTTAGGTAATTGCATTTGACTGAGACCAGAATGCATGCTGTCTTCAGAGCCAGCCTTTCCTCCTGACTGCAAAATTTTACATTTCATTTCCTCTGCATACTCATTTGCATGCAATTTTTTTCACTTTGTCAGTCTTCTCCGATACATTGAGCAGCAACACATACAGCAAACTAGTGCATTCCCCCCCTCCCCCCACACACACACCCCCCAAACTTGGAGAATATAAACACATTTGAGTTCCATCGATGAAACTGTATGTGTATAGTTATAATTTAGCTTAAATCAAATATTTTCTAAAACTGTATTTTCAACAGCGGCTATACCTGAAAAACAGAAGTGGTCAGGGGTGGAAGAGTGCTGGATCCTGGGGAATGTAGGCATTCTAAAAGAAAAGAGCAATGGATCAAGGGGATCAAGTCCCTTCTGGGTGGAATGAGTGCTGGATCCCAGGTGGATAAAGCCCTTCTGAGAGATAGCAGAGAAGAATCCACAGGGAATGAGACCTTCTTGGGATGCGTGGATGCTGGATCCAGGTGGATACAGCCCTTCCAAAGAGAATTGGTGCAGGATCCAGGTGGAGGCAGCCCTTCGAAAAGAAAAAAAAGTGATGGATCCAGATGTTTCTGGCCCTTCAGAGAAAATTGTTTGCTGGATCATGCTCTTTTGAGGAGAATGTGTTATGGATACAGCTGTTCAGAGGGTCATGAGTGCTGCAGGTGGAAGGAACCTTACCTTCTTTATAGGGTGGAGTGGAGGAGTAACCTAATGGCTAGTGCAGTGGGCCTTCATCCGGGCAACCAGGGTTTGATTCTCATTGCAGCTCCCTGGTTATGGGAGTGGAATGGGAAGGTTATGGGCATTTCTAAAATCTATGCATTTGTTATAGGATACACCCACTCCATGCCTAATTTAGACATTGGGATTTATACCAGATTTTAGTTGGCATAAGTGACTGTGACTAAATTTAGTCGTGTGGACCGGCGATCATCATGTTCTATATACTGCACAGAAATGAATACAGCCCAGTGGATGGTGCTGAATATTATCACATCCAACAGAACTTTAATGTAGTTCATATCACTACCAGGAAGTAACCTGTAGCAACTCTACAGCCCACAGTGAAGCTGGATGAGGAAAAGGGGATGGGATTTGATGTACAGCCTTTCTGAGGTTATAACAAAGCATTTACATAGTATATACAGGTATTTATTTTGTACCTGGGACAATGGAGGGGTTAAGTGACTTGCCCAGTGTTAAAAGGAGCTGCAGTGAAAATTGAACCCTTCTTTCTCAAGCCACTGCACTAACCATTAGGCTACTCCTCCCCTCAGGAGGATATGCACTATATAAAGTAATATTTATTTACATCCTTGGAGAAACTATTATAGTATTTTAATAAAAGTAATTGTGTGATGTTCATTATTTATTTATGTATTAGACTTATTGGCTGCCTTTTGAAGAAGTTCACTCAAGGCAGTGTACAACAAGATCAATCTAGACATGGAATAGACACATCAGCAAAAAAAAATATGGCATAGTATGTTACTTGCAATGCCAACACAATAAAACATCATAATAGACAGCATAGGGTGTAAGCGGAAGTGGAGCATATAGAAAGATACGATAGACTAACAGGGGTTTAGAGAGAGGAAAGGGGACTCAATTAGAGAAGATGCATGTGGAGTCAGAAAGGTAAATGAAAACGATCTCAGGGTAGGAAGGATAAGCAAGTCCTGCTACAATACTGTATTTGCAGCCGATGTTAGACATTCTAGTATTGAGATTAGTACATTAGTTGCTTCTTCCGTTAAAGGCTTGGGAGGAGAGCCAAGCTTCACCTATCTCCTGAAGTACAGATAGTCTTGTGTTGAGTGAATCTTTTCAGGAAGTGCATTCAAGAGTGTGGGAGCTACTCTGGTGAAGGCTTGTTAGCATCCTACTATCCAGTATTTCACCAGGAAGTTCAGTCTAGAATGCACAAGGATTTGGATTCATTACAACCAAACAGATAACCCCAGAAGTTGAATTATCATCTCTCTTTGTTTATGGCAGGCTGGAATCACCCACCCGATCTTTGGTGATGGAAGCGCCGAAAGGAGTTGAAATCAATGCAGAGGCTGGCAGCCTTGAAGCCATGTGTCGGACAGACCTGAGACTGGAATCCAAAGACGGAGAGGTAGAAACTTAAGAAAATGCTTTTGTAATGATAGTAGTAAATCACATATGCTTAAATTTATTAACCTGCATTACTTCTATTTAAGCTGAAAACCCACCCTACTATTAAACTGTCACCCTAAAGGAATTACCACTCAATACAATAATAAAACATTTTGGTTAGATCATTATTGGTAACTACATATTCTTGCAAACAGACTGCTCCTGAACAAGATACAAAATGGGGTACTCTGTCGGGTAGCCATCAACAATCGAACATTCAAGATAAGTAAATGACGTGTCCGAGTGTGGACATTTGGGACAAATAATTTTTCTACTGTTCTATTAGAGCTGGGTTTGTTTTGATCAGTGTCATGACTGACGGTGAGACCCTTGGGTCGCAGCCGGGTTGGTGCTACCTATTCAACCCGAGGGCTGGCTAGGTCCTGACTGGTGGAGGGTGAGACAGCTGTGCAAGGCTGGAATGGAGACAAGGCTGTAGCTTGTAGACAGGGGTTGTGCTGGAACTGGAACCAGGAGTAGAAGCATGAACTAGACTGGAAACTGAAGCAGTGCTTGGAACTAAAGCTGAAGCTTGAACCAAGAGTTGGAACCACAACTGAAAGCTGAAAGATAGGACTGGAGCTTGGAAGCAGAAGCAAGCATAGGTAGGAACAGGAGACAAACTGGAACAAGGCTGCAACACACACTAGACTACTCTAGAAGACCTGTTTCAAAGGCACTGGCTGTGGGGCAGGAACTTCCTTAAATACTACCAAACAGGAAGTGATGACATCAGCAAGCACCCTCTTGCAGAGCTATAAAGGAATGCAAGGGTTTCCAGGAAGTAAACAGATCCTTCTTGGCTTGGAATGCTGCTGGAGACCACAGGGAACAGGTGAGGGGTGTGACAATCTGAATGGACACTGTGACTATATGTATGAGAATTAACCTCAGAATAGTTATATGGAGTTAAAGTCACTTGACCATTTATAGAAAGAGGGGCATGTGATGGTGTGCGCATTTAATGATTAGCCATTAAGTTGCAGATTCATAATTTAATGTTTATAAATGATCAGTTTTTAAATGGTCTTCTCTTGTACACCAAAACATTTTTATTATTGCATTGAGTGGTAATTCATTTAGGATCATTTAATAGTAGGGTAGGTTTTCAGATTATATTTCCAAACTACCCTCCCCCCCCCCCCCCCCCCAATTGTTTTGGGTGTTGTGTTCTTTGGAAGAGTTTACATTTATTTAACACATGTAATTAGTAAATTGGCCTCATGTGCAATAATGGGATCTGTGTTATATAAGGTACATTAAGAGGGTAGCTATTAACATGCATTAGACTAACTCAAGTTATATGGCACTTAGTGCATGTTAAAGGGCTTATAATTTGTGATATATTACTGCAACTCACATTACAATAAGTTATGGTGGGATACAGAGTAATAGGATGCAAAGCATGCCATTTCATGCAAAACATTGAACACCGCAAGTTGTACTCATTTCTATCCTAGGAGTATTCGGCAGAGCATTACACAAGGAGCTGCCCCCTCCCTTTCACCCACCCCTGCTGAATTATATCCCCCCTGCCCCAAAGCCTTCCTCTCCCAATGCTTTCCTGAATAGAAACCCTCTACCTGATGCCCCCCCCCAAATAGAAGCTCCACTCCTTATGTTCCAAACCCCAAATCCCCCCATTTCAAACCAAAGCTCACCTCCACCCTCCATGGCCTATTTTGTAAGCCCTAGTGTCTGTTGCGGTCAGGAAAGGAACAATCTCCCGTATCTCACTGTCCTTTTTGGCAATGGGTTCAAAATGGCACTGGCGACCCTTTGGTAATTTTGTGGTGTTACACTAGGGGTCAAGCTGCTTCATAAGGGCCATTTGCTTATGTCCCTTAAAGAAGGCCTTGGGGAGGACTAAAGGAAGAGAGGGGTATGGGTAATTTTTAGGGGGGGGCTTCAGGGCCGGGGGTCATTGGGAGAGAGGTTCTATTTGGGGGGGGGGGGTTGGGAGGATGGTTGATTTGGGGGAACATCAAGAGGGAAGGTCTTCCGAAAGGGGAATATGATTGGGTAGCATGAAGACAAAGGGGCAGCTCCTTCTATAGAGCACCAGCCCTTTAAAAAGTGTTTTTTTAGCCCAATGGCTACTTATGAGTTGACTGCAAGCAGCTACTATTCATATACCACAAGATTTGACTACCTGAAGTACTGAGCTTCTGCAGGTTAGTCACCCCCCATGGGAAAGACAAGTGCAGTGAAAGCCAACTTTAATCACCACCTTAAATAATATCCATGTAAATACCCGGAATGCATTAATGCAGATTAGTAAACATAACTACCTTAATTTTGCTGAATTATTTAAATCAATTAAATCATCCACATAGAAACATGACGGCAGATAGGGGCTGCCCATCCTTTGTAACCCTTACCTCTTCCGTTTCCTAAGCGATCCACGTGCTTATCCCATTCCTTTTTAAATTCTGACACAGTCTTCGACCTCCACACCTCTACCGGGAGGCCATGTCCACACTTCCACCACCCTTTGCTTCCACTTAGATTCCATCCCTCTACACCCAGCACTTTCCAGAATTGGGCTAGATTCTTTCAGTGGCGCAAAAATGCGACATGCTAATCTAGTATTCTGTGAAGGACACTCTGTGTAGAATGACCTTTACAGAATACTAGTTTAGCATGCATTTTCCACCAGATTCTATAAATATGGCCTAGCGCTCAGATAGAATTTGGGGGAACATGGCATTTATTTGGTGCGGGTATTTACACCAGGTTTTCAGTTGCATAAATGGCCTGCCTAAAGATTTATTTATTTAAATTTTGCTCACACCTTTTTCAGTAGTAGCTCAAGGTGAGTTACATTCAGGTACACTGGATATTTCTCTGTCCCTGGAGGGCTCACAATCCCAGTTGTAACGAGGCAATGGAGGTTAAGTGAGTTGCCCAAGATCACAAGGAGCAGCAGTGGGATTTGAACTGGCCACCTCTGGCTGGATTGCAATGACCAGTGCTCTGACACCAACTTAGGCCACTCCTCCACTCCATACCTGGTATTGAATATGTAGGGTTAATTCAGCACATGGCTGTGAGTGGCTTATAAGCCACTGCTGTAAGCTAAATATCGGGCCCAAAGTGTTTACAGGAGCATTCGGGGTTAGGGTATGAAGGTAGTGGAACAACTTGGAACTATCTGGGCATGGAATTACCCAAATCTCTTCATATTCTTCTTAGACGCACATTCCCCCAATCTTTGAGCTATTCTATATACCGCATCTTACTATAGACACAGTTTATAGAATAGCACTATACACGTTGTTCTGACACACCTACATTTTAGACGCCATTTACAGAACCTGGACCAGTGTTGATACAGATCATAATAAAAATTATAATTAGAAATAAATCAAATTAGAAATATGGTTAAAACATATCATTTTAAAATTATAATTACCAGTTGGGAATCTACAAAATGTATGCACAAAATCCATAGCATGCAACTGTAAGGGGGTATAGACGTGGGAGGAGCATAGACAGGTCAGGGACATGCCTAACACTTGGCACACGCATCATCCCAATGCCTAACTTTAGTCAATCTTTTGAAAATGACCCCAAAGTGCAGAACTTTACCGCACTTTAGTAAAGGAACCCCCTAAATTAAGATAATGTACGTGGGATGAGTGAAATGGGGTGAGGGGAGTGGCCTAGTGGCCAGGGTGGTGGACCTTGGCCCTGGGGAACTGAGGAACTGAGCTCAATTCCCACCTCAGGCACAGGCAGCTCCCTGTGACTCTGGGCAAGTCACCTAACCCTCCATTGCCCCAGGTACAAATAAGTACCTGTATACAATATGTAAGCCACATTGAGCCTGCCATGAGTGGGAAAGCACAGAGTACAAATGTAACATAAATAAATAAATACATTTTGTTCCTTCCACATACACTGAATGAAATAAATGACACTGCTGTCTTTCAAAAGAATGTACTCGTTTTCTTTCTACTTTTAGATTAAGTTGGATGCTGCAAAATCAAGCTACCTAGACTGCCTCGAGGCTCTTACTCCTCAACAGGATCCCGGCAGAAAGTCTATGAGATCTGTGTCTGTCCCAATGGGAGACTGTTCCTGTCCCAGGCAGGAGCTGGTTCCACCTGCCAGATAAACACGAGTGTGTGCACTTAAAGACACAGCAACAGAGCATTGAGGCAGCAGGAAGACTTTTTCTGCTTTCACGGATTGTGGCTGCCAATTATTTTTTACTAGAACACAGAGAGCCTATCAAAGACGTTTTTGTGTGTGTGTGTGAATATATATATACATATATATATATATACATAAATAGATATATATATCCTCTGTGTAAATTGATGTTTCAGTACAAGGAATCCCAGGGTGACCCTGTTACGTTTGTGTATGATTTCACACTTCTCTCTCAAACTAAAACTGACAAAGAAGAAAATTGGGTTTCAGCATTTCCAAGTCCACTATAAATGAGTATGAACTCATACTCAAAAGCTGTTTTCTGTCTCCTAACAGAAATAAAGGTGAACAGATGCGGAAGGTAAATCAGGTTAAATGAGAACCTGATCAAATCGGAGCTGAATTTTCCATCATAAACTAATTGACCATAGCCACCAAAAGTTTCAAACCAATGAAAGAAAAATAATTCTTAACTTCTAATACCAAATAATACTGCAGCAAGCACCTGACTATTCACAGGGCAGTTTTTAAAGCTACTTACCCAAGTAAATTGGCCTCTCTGAAAATTGCAGCTAAACACAGATCCGGAATTATACAGCATGGGTAACCTTAGCCACGTTAAAATGAAGAGTTCCAAGGGCTGGATTTGGGTTGGGGGAGGAAAGCAGTGTGCATACATTAGATTTTTAAAAGTGTGTGAGCTACTGTTCCCCCTCCCCCTTTCCATTTTCCTTGGCTGCCCATTTTCAGGGCTATATTAAAAAAAATCACAAGTGGAAATAGAACTCAATCATCAAAAAACAGTCTGCTGAAAGAAATCTGCTTATTGCAGACAGGAGTTTGTATCTAAGAAGGGAAATGGCTTCAGATATTAAAACTATTCTTGCGTATCAATTTTTAACCCTTATGTGGTGATCATAGATAGACAACTGGTCTCATAAAACCTCTCAAGTTTCAAAATTCAAAGCCTGCAATCCAGTGCCATGCAAACCATCCAAATATACGAAAATCATTATGCAATATCTGACAAACTCTTTCTTCAATCTGTCAGATGCATCACCTCAGAAAGGAAAACTAATAGAGGCCCGTGTTTCGCCCATTGGCTGCTTCAAGGGTTCTTTGTTAACAAAAATTGCCCGCATGGAGGAGTCTTAGGGCATTTAGGATAAGAGAGTAAGTAGGCATCTATTTAAGCCTATTTTATACAGAAAAGTAGGTACACACCTCTTTATTGAATACTGTCTCAAGTGTGACAACTTACACCAGACCCAAAGCTGGTGTAAATGCCCACATGTAGTTGATACCCAGAACACATGTAGATTATGGAATACTATAATCTACATGTATATTTGTGCCATCAAATCATGGTACATACTAGTTTGTTTTCCATAAGAGGTTGTCTATGTATGTAAATGGCTACTTACCAGTGTAAATGACTAGAATTCTGCCATTTACATGCTTTCTTACCACCTATAACTGGGTGGCTCCTTATAGAATTACTCCCTTCATTGCAAAAGCCTAGCTGTCATCAAAATTCCAGTAGGTTATTGGTTATTAAAACAAGTTTCTCTGTTTGAGCATAAGGTTAAGGACCCATTCTAGGTCAGCCAAGACATGTTGGCTAATTCTGGCTTTATATATTTTCTGTTAGATTCTGTCCATTGTCACTGGCCTTTACCTACAAGACAAGGCCCATAAATTTCTCAGTTTGGCAAGAGTAACCTTTTAGACAGTGAGTGGCTTGGCTGCCTGCCACTCTTTTTTTTTTTTTTTTTTTTGCATAGATCGCTGAAGGTCAAGTTGCATTACTAGAGTAAATATGCGTGTTTATTGTCATGCTGTCCATAGGCAAGAGAATGTAATGGCCTGATGGTTGGAGCAAAGGGTTTGGGGTTCAAAGCTTCTGTCTTATAGTCACAGATCTATCACTGATACGCTGTGTGACCAGAACATGTCACTTGACAATACCATCTGTGGCGAGGTTCTCACAATCTGTGACACCTCAGTTTTATTATTGCTACATGACAGCTGATAATGATCTCCATTGAAGTCAATAGTGTAAGAGGTTGCCACGACAACCCACATTGATTCCACAGGACAGCCATGCTTATACAGAAGCTTAGTGCTAACAACATATCTGTCTCTGTTGTATTTTATGCAATCATGATCAGGTGATAACAGTATTATTTTATCTCTCCCTATTCCAGCCTGATGTGCATGCAGTGAAATCAGCTGTAGAGATGGGCAGCATAAAGTGACTGCATGTATAGATACTGTAATGGGGAGGGGAGTGCTTTGAAAATTCATAATTACTTTCATTGATTCAAATATACTAGTCAGTTTGTAGTACCTTCTTTTTATTAATTGCATTAACTAAGGAATAATAATAACTTTCACTTTTATAATGCTGCTGGATATATGCAGCACTGTACAATGGTGATAACTCCCTTCCCAAAGAGTTTACAGTATAAGGGGGTACTTGAGGCAGTTGGTGATAAAGCGAGCCAAATTGGGATTTGAACCTTGGCTTCCCTGGTTCTCTATCCATTGTTATAAGCCCTCTCCTGGAGGCACACCCAGCCAGTCATGTTTCAGGGTTACCCCAATGAATATGCATGAGATGGCTGAAATACAGCATATGTAAATCTAAACCATGCACATTCCTTGTAGAAATCCTGAAACTTGACTGCTTGAGTGTGCCTCCAGGAGAGGTTTGAAAAACACTGCTCCAACCACTAAGCCACTTCCTTCTTCCTAACAAGACCGGGTATGAGTTCTTTCTTCTATTTTCTGGCTAACAAGGCAGTCGTGACAAAATCTATAAACTGTATTTTAGAAATGGTTACCTCTTTCTTTCTATTAGAGACATTAACAGCTCCGATAACTCCATTTGACACTTCTTCAATCTGCACGTTCACGCAAATAGGATCACCCAGGATAATTTTTGTATTGGGACACCGGAATATACCATCTCTGTTCAAAGAGGGAAGAATGTGCCTATGCCTTAAGTCAATGCACTCTGTAAAGACAAGCACATCATAGTTCACCTTGTTCTTACAGCTGGTTTGTGTTTCTTAATTCTTTTTTGTTTCATGAGTGGTGTGGGGAAAGGATGGGTGGGTGGGATGCAATGGTTTGTGATGATTATTAGATGCTGGCCAGGAAAATAGTATGTTTTAGTTAACCATGTAAAGCTAAGTTGCCATGGAATATTCCACTTGAATTAGAGATACTCCATGTGCTTAGAATGGAAGACAGCTCTTTGAAACCTGCACTCAGGAGTCAGAATGGTGACCCCTGTTCCTAGATGTGTGACAGAGCTGTGTACCCTAACCATGAGAGTAACGTACCATACAAAGCTGAGTGTGCCCTGCAGCTGGAACTCACATAAATGTATAACAGAGCTATATCCATTCTGGACCTAGAATTAAGTGTGAGACTGAGGCAGTTGGTTATAGGTGTAAAAGAGTGCACCCAGGAGTGAGACAGCTCTGCACTCATTCACTGAGTTGTGTGTAACCTGGGCTAACTAGTCCCAAGATGTATAAGCATATTCTTTGCTCCTTTTACTTTCTAGTGTGTGCTACCTTTTTTTCTTTATCATGAAATCACCAAGTCAAGGATCCGTTTCAAAAATAGTTGGCTGCAATTTGCACTTGATTCACGAATACACAACAAGGTTAAGAAGCGATTACATTTCTATGGATATTTAGCAACACATTAAAGCCTGCCACTATTTTAGCTTATATGATAATCTTTTTTGAGGCTTCTTTAGATTTTGTTTGTTTGTTTCTATAGGAATGTAGGAATTTCCCTCTCCCTTACTTAAATATGGCCATTCCTCCTGTTTATTTCTTCTTTTGCTTAGCTGAGAGTGGGTCTTCTATGGTTGTTACCATTAGTAGTATTTGCCAGAGGAAGTAACCCTTAATGTGTAGATTACCTTTAACTGGTGAATAAGATGACCTTTTGTAGGCCAAGGGTGAGCATGTTAATTCAAAGTACTGGGCTTACCAACCCTGTCTTGTGGACCCCAAAACCAATTCGGTTTTTAGCATATCTGTCATGAACATTCTTGAGATTGATCTGCTTCAAATCATGGCACGTACTAGTTGGTGTTCTATAAGAAGTTGTCTACATATGTAAATGGCTACTTACCAGTGTAAATGACTAGAATTCTGCCATTACATGCTTTCTTACCACCTATAACTGGGTGGTTTCCTTATAGAATTACTCCGTTAATTCGCAAAGCCTAAGTGGCATCAAAATTCCAGTAGGTAATTAGCTATTAAAGCAAATAAGTTTCTCTGTTTGAGCATAAGTTTAGGGACCCATTCTAGGTCACCAAAGAAATGGCTAATTCTGGCTTTATATATGTTCTATTAGATTTTGTCCATTGTCACTGACCTTTACCTAGAAGACAAGTCCCATAAATTCCTCAATTTGGCAAGAGTAACTTTTTAGACAATGAGTGGCTTGGCTGCTTGCCACTCTTATTTTTTTTGCATAGATCACTGAAAGTCAGACTGACAGTTGATGCAGATCTGTCTCATGTAAATTCACTGTGGATATCCTGAAACCTGACTGCTTATGAGATTACCTTGGTCAGGTTTGGGAAGCCATGTACTAAGACTTTTCTTCCATTCACCAGTCTGTAGGGGAAAAAAACGTATGCGTCAATATTCAGCCCATAGTGGTCTGGTTTTAATGCCACTGACAGCCTCAGGCTGAATTATACCCAGATATTCAAACCTAGGCCCTGTTAGGGCACCAACATTGAATGTCCAGGGTCTTCAGCTGACCTGGAAGTTATATGGGTGCTGGCCGATATTCTGTGCCAGGCAAAGATAAGACTATGTTAGTAGTATAGTATAGTCCTATCTCCCATTAGGTATGTGTAGCCCCGTGCTACATATGGCTGAGCCTGTATATTTTCTGGACTCTGCCCCTGCACTGCCCCATCGCTACTTAGGTGCCAGGACAG
The DNA here is from genome assembly GCF_901765095.1 of Microcaecilia unicolor. NCBI lineage: Eukaryota > Metazoa > Chordata > Amphibia > Gymnophiona > Siphonopidae > Microcaecilia > Microcaecilia unicolor. The sequence continues at coordinate 161,271,551 of NC_044038.1, forward strand.
TCAGAGATGATATTCAGCCATAGTACTTAGTTAAGTGGTTTATGGTTTATTGGTGCTTGATTTAACCGCCATACTATTGGATAGATCACAGCGGTTTATCAATAAGAATACTAAAACGCAAATGTCAGAAAAGAACGACAATATTCAAGGCAGGAAAGTTAAACAGTCATATCGGTTCACATAGCCTAAGTGATGAAGGAGGAGGAGAAGGGAGGGGGGGGGGTACGGAAAGGGCAGGAAGAGGAAGAGAAAGAATTAAACCACTAGCAGGTGTGAAACAGCAAACATTCTTAGAGGCCCTTTCACACAGGCAGCAACAGCAAGCCTACCGCAGGCCAATTCGGCCTACCGCCGGGCTACCGAAGGAGCCCGGTGGTAGTTCCTGCCCCCTCTGCACGCCATTCTAGCACTTAGAAATATTTTTCTATTTTTTAGCACTGGGACTTACCAGGCAGCAATCGGGCAGTGCCGTGCACCACCATTTACCGCCGGGTTAGCATGGGGAGCCCTTACCACCTCCTCAATAGGTGGCAGTAAGGGCTCCCCCAGGAAATGGCCGTGCGGCAAGTGTTAACTACCACAGACGGCCATTTCCTTTCTTTTTTTTAAGCCTTTTACCCGCTGTGGTAAAAGGGGGGCCTTGGCGCTGGCAAATCCATGCCCTGACGACCCCACTGCAGGGCCTCTTTTCCTTTTACCCGCAGCTTGGGTAAAAAGGGTCCTTAGACAGGAGAGAAGAACCTTTTAAAAGCCAGATCTTCAAAGATGTTTAAAAAGTTTTAAATGATTGTTCACATAGATGAAAAGGGGGGGGGGGGGGGGGGGGGGGGTGGGAGGGGGGGGGGGGGGGGGAGTGGGGGGGGGTGGGGGGTGGGGGGGGGGGTGGGGGTGGGGTAATAGGGGAACTTCCAGAAAAAACGAGAGACAAAGTAAAAATGTGCTGATGAATGTCCATAGAAGGCCAGCTGTCCACATTTAAACTGAGCAGGAACCTTTCTGCACGTGAAATCGTTCTCGTTATCGACCCGTTAGTGAATCAAAGCCCTACATTGAAACTATCCCATTGCAAGGTTCCGATTAAAGCTAGTCTCTGATCTACTAGAGTTCCTCATTATTTATAGATACAAGTATCTTTAAAAAATAATAATTTTAAAAAACATTGCTTTATTTTACTGTATCAAAAGTCTTGCATTCATGGGATTTCCTGGAGCAATTCAATAGGCTTTGTCCATGAAGCTTCCTTATGGTGACGAAAAATGCTTATGCCTCTCTGGATACAAAAGGGGATCATCAAAACAAAACATTTCCAGTCTTGAAATAAACACCCGAGAATCAATTGCAGTTAGTAGTTTAATAATATAGCGACAGTAGCTAATTGACCCTTCTCGTTATTCTATATTTCTCTTGGAACCAAATTGCAGTATTGTGTGTTTACAGCATGAGGGTTGGCCTTCCCGGTTTTCTAGCTTTTTCATTAAACGTGCACTAGTGAGCATGGAGGATGCGGAGAACAACAGATCCCTCTACAAGGATTAATTACTGTAAACATTTTGGTTTTATGTGATCTTAATAAGCTAATGAGCAAAGTATGACTTCTTAGTATTTGGCTGTTTTAATCATTTCTAGGGATGAGCATGCCGCAAATTTTGTTACATTTTGGGCCCCTTTTACGAAGCTGCAGCAAAGGGGGTCTGCGCTGGTGTCACTGAGGCCATCTTTACCGCAGCAAGTAAAAGGCAGATCTTTCTTTTATTTCAGGGAGGAGGCACTTACCGCCACCCATTGAGGTGCGTTAAGGGCTCCTGGCGCTAAATCAGCAGTAACCGGGCAGTGTGCAGCACTGCCTGATTACCCGCTACAATATTTTTGTAGCACCCGGGATATGACACTTGCTGGGGGTGGGAACTACCATCAGGCTGCTGCGGTAGCCCGGTGGTGCTTCCCATTTTAGCGAGAGTAAGCCCGCATTGGGCTTACTGCTGCTTTGTAAAAGGGGCCCTCAGTTTCCCATGTCATTTATAAGATTTTCCATGTACAGTGGGGAAATAAGTATTTGATCCCTTGCTGATTTTGTAAGTTTGCCCACTGACAAAGACATGAGCAGCCCATAATTGAAGGGTAGGTTATTGGTAACAGTGGAGAGATAGCACATCACAAATTAAATCCGGAAAATCACATTGTGGAAAGTATATGAATTTATTTGCATTCTGCAGAGGGAAATACGTATTTGATCCCTCTGGCAAACAAGACCTAATACTTGGTGGCAAAACCTTGTTGGCAAGCACAGCGTCAGACGTCTTCTGTAGTTGATGATGAGGTTTGCACACATGTCAGGAGGAATTTTGGTCCACTCCTCTTTGCAGATCATCTCTAAATCATTAGAGTTCTGGGCTGTCGCTTGGCAACTCGCAGCTTCAGCTCCCTCCCATAAGTTTTCAATGGATTAAGGTCTGTGACTGGCTAGGCCACTCCATGACCCTAATGTGCTTTCTTCCTGAGCCACTCCTTTGTTGCCTGGCTGTATGTTTTGGGTCATTGTCGTGCTGGAAGACCCAGCCACGACCCATTTTAAGGCCCTGGCGGAGGGGAAGGAGGTTGTCCACTCAGAATTGTACGGTACATGGCCCCATCCATTCTCCCATTGATGCGGTGAAGTAGTCCTGTGCCCTTAGCAGAGAAACACCCCCAAAACATAACATTTCCACCTCCATGCTTGACAGTTGGGACGGTGTTCTTTGGGTCATAGGCAGCATTTCTCTTCCTCCAAACACGGCGAGTTGAGTTCATGCCAAAGAGCTCAATTTTGTCTCATCTGACCACAGCACCTTCTCCCAATCACTCTCGGCATCATCCAGGTGTTCACTGGCAAACTTCAGACGGGCCGTCACATGTGCCTTCCGGAGCAGGGGGACCTTGCGGGCACTGCAGGATTGCAATCCGTTATGTCGTAATGTGTTACCAATGGTTTTCGTGGTGACAGTGGTCCCAGCTGCCTTGAGATCATTGACAAGTTCCCCCTTGTAGTTGTAGGCTGATTTCTAACCTTCCTCATGATCAAGGATACCCCACGAGGTGAGATTTTGCGTGGAGCCCCAGTATCTTTGTCGATTGACAGTCATTTTGTACTTCTTCCATTTTCTTACTATGGCACCAACAGTTGTCTCCTTCTCGCCCAGCGTCTTACTGATGGTTTGTAGCCCATTCCAGCCTTGTGCAGGTGTATGATCTTGTCCCTGACATCCTTAGACAGCTCCTTGCTCTTGGCCATTTTGTAGAGGTTAGAGTCTGACTGATTCACTGAGTCTGTGGACAGGTGTCTTTCATACAGGTGACCATTGCCGACAGCTGTCTGTCATGCAGGTAACGAGTTGATTTGGAGCATCTACGTGGTCTGTAGGGGCCAGATCTCTTACGGGTGGTGGGGGATCAGATACTTATTTCCCTCTGCAGAATGCAAATAAATTCATATACTTTCCACAATGTGATTTTCCGGATTTAATTTGTGATGTGCTATCTCTCACTGTTACCAATAACCTACCCTTCAATTATGGGCCTGCTCATGTCTTTGTCAGTTGGCAAACTTACAAAATCAGCAAGGGGATCAAATACTTTTTCCCCCACTGTATTCAGGGTTTAAATTTTTTTTTTTTATTTAGTGGCAATATTTCAATAGCGCACCCTATTGCTCAATAGCATACCCTGTTCTTCAGTTGTGCCCCTATTGAAAAATAGTCTACATGAATGCACAATAGGTGTGTACTATTAAGCAAGAGTGCACTATTAAGCACTACTATGCACTATTCAAAGCAGTATGTGCACTAGTGACAAGGGAAAAAAACCAATGAAATTTCAGGGGGGGTTTCTTATCATCTGAAATTAAAAACAACATATTTCAAATGAAAGCACATCCCTAATTGTACAACATGAAAACCCTTACCCCCCCCCCCCCCCTCCACACCCATTACTAATCCACATGACAATGCCGACACAGTGAATGGGCTATGTCGGCATTAGTGCATCACAGCCGCTAATGCAGCTTTAGTTAAATAGGAGAGTTAATCCAGTGTTATAAACTCCCTTAGAATTCCAGGGGTTGGCCTTAAAGTTCAGAAAGGTGGCCTGTTGACATTTTGCGTAGAATTTTGTTTGTTTATTCGTCCTAACTTTTGAGTTACAGAATCGTTCAAAAAGGGAGTCAAAGACCAAAGATGGTTGTAAGGTCACTCACATTGTTAACTAATGATATACATTAGAAATGAGAAGGCAAGAGCTGATACCATTACTAACAATGTAAAAGCATCTGCATACCAATCCAGCAAAAACAAAACAACTGGGAAGACAGGCATAGTAAACCTCCTCTCTTGAAATGGGTTGTATAGTTTTCTTTTGAGCATTTTGTCTCCTCGCCTGGCAACGTGTTCTGATTTTGAAAAAGAAGCAAGACTTTAAATTAAGTCACACACTAAAAAAAAAAACAGAATGTTAAACATAGTCTGTGAATATTTTTGCCCTCCTTGGAAGGTCTCACACATAACATTTCTTAGATCCCATGAGCGTGCCAAGAAAGACAGTGCAGATATCGGCTGGCAGGCAGCTACCAAGGAAAGAGAATTGGTTAAGACTCTTATCCACAGGCCTGTTTGTGGAGTTGTCCCCTTGTAGTTTTAATCAAATCATGTGCCCTCTTATCCATGCTTCTCAGCAGATAAAGAATTCCACCAGGGTTGCAATTTTTTAGCATGCTCGTCGTATGTACTTACCTATCTATCACAATTCTGGTTCATTAAAGGAGTGATGAATGAGTTAAACTTCCAACCACAAGACTTGCACTGGTGCCTAACAGTAATACATCCTAGGGCACATTGCTTCTTTTCTACTGTAATTCTCTCTTAATTATTTTAGATAAAATGACTATACACTGTAGCTAGAGGCTTGATCTATATATGTTAGCTTGCTGCCCACGTTTCGTAAAGGTTACTACACTCTCGCTATTTTCTATCAAGGAAAATACCATCTACTTTAAAATAACACATCTGAACACTTAAGTCAACCAGTCTTATATTCCTATGTAGAATGCATGCTCTCTCATCAAATGTCTGTGTATTCCAGCTCAAAGCCTTCCTATAGAACTGACCATCTAACCAAAATATAAGCTGATTTGTTATATTTATACCTTAGAAATACTGACCAGTGTGTGGTAAGCCACTCCTTAACACATTACTGAAATGAGACTCTCTCACCATTGTGTCGAGGTTATTGTCTTGTGTTTTGAACCGTATCACGTATGACATCTTTGAAAGCAGTGTTGCTCCTTCGTCATTGCTAGTATGGGACCCTCTTAACCCTGGAGTATCAGATTTTTGGAAACCAGGCAAATTGGTCATTTGGTTGAGCCTTGGCCTAGCAATTGAGTTTTAGATGTGTGACATCAATGACTCTTTACAACCGCCTTTAACTTCCCCACTTTTCATGTGACGAATACATAAGTGCAAAAGTTGTAACATACAAAAAACTCCCAGTTATAACCAGTACTACGCTTTTTATCGTAAAGGTCAGCATGCTTCTATCTACAGTTTCATTATTTCTTTACAACTCTTTAATAGCTTTTCATCTAACACAAAGGAAATCCCATAGTGGGAAGTTTCCTTAAGATACAGCATTAAAATATCCTATTCTAATAATATTTTCCTGTTGATGCCCGCTACACATATATGGATAGATTTTTACTCTGGCTTTTAACATCATCTGTATAGCACCTGATATTACTATTGACTAGCACTGATAATATGATTGTGTTTGACCCAGCAAATCATTTAGGAGCCTCATCACTGAACCACATTAAGTATTTAATGCAGATTTAACTATGCTAACAATTATCATGGCACCTCACTAACAATTACTGCAGTGTGATAGCTGCTATCATGCTAATTGTTGTATTAAACTCCCAATGTGGAAATTGCCATTAGGGGGACATATGATCAGTGGAGAATGGCAGGGACCTCACCTTGCAATTAAATTAGGGGTCACATGGGAGATAGTGCAAAACAGCGAATGCCATCGATCTCAAGCAGTGGCGCTAACTGCATTCCGTATTATTGGCTGCGCCATTAAGGTACAGTAATGAACGTTGCCCCATGTTAGTGGCATGGATGCCCTCCCCAAAGTGCAAGGAAAGCCCTAAATAGTTACTGCAAAGGATTTGCACCTAACATGGCTAATCCTTTGCAGTCAGGGGGTCATTTTATAACAGGGAGTCTAGGTTAAGTGAGCAGGAAGGCACTTGTTTTGGTGATATTTTATAAAGATTCATAGTTTTTATAAAATACCAGCACAAATTCAGCATTCATGCTGTGGACATTACAAGCATGCATAAATTGTGGCTGGTCCATGCTTGGCCTAAACTCTACCTCTATGCAATGCCGACTGTAAAAGTGTTCACTAGCTTGCACCATAAATATTTTAGGCATGACCTCATGCTTTAAGAGCCCATTTACTGCTTTAGGTGCAAAAATGATTTATGAAATGACCACCTTCAGGGTCATTTTATGAAGTCATTTTCAAGCATCTGTGGCAATACAAAATACTTTTAACCTTGGAGTATGTGTGATGGCATGATCGCATGTATATTTACTATAGGCATTGCTGGAGGTGGGTTCTGGGAGGGGCACGGTGGAATTTGCAAGTATGCATGTTGATTATAAGATTTGCTTGAGTAGGTATAATGTCTACACCTGCATTCAAGATGCAATTTCTGCCATATATGTTTCCACTGGTCAGTATCCTATAAGAGATCATTTATGCACATAAGTAGCCAGTTAGATATGTAAATGATTAGAATGCTGCCTAAAAGTAGGTGGATCCTTATTGAATTACTTCCTTCCTGTGCATTGGGTGCAAAACCTTGGTGCACCTGAGTAAACGGGGGACCTTAATGTTTAGATAGTATTATTGCTGCTTATGCATAGATGATTTGTACTGCTCAGCCTAAACATTAAATAAGAACCTTAATTAGCATCTTATGACTAGCAATCTCACTGCTATCAAGCTGCAGCTCATATGATTGAAGACCAAGAACAGAACTGGCCATTAAAACTAATTTGACTTGCTATTGAAATGAATCGTTATTGCAATGGGCAAAGAATATAAAGTGATGAAATATATCACTCCCTTGGAAAACAGTTTTAATTTGTAGTACAGAGTTTTAATATCCTATATTGGTCCTGGTGGAGTCTCTGTAGAATAGGAATCCTTTTAAAGGACCCAAAAATCTGTGAGTGCCTGGAGGAACGGAAGGGGCAAGGGGAAGCCATTGCCTCGCCTTCCCCTTTTCCCAGACTTAAAAACTAAGGCCCCTATTTACTAAACCCACAGTAGCTGTTTAATGTAACTTTCAATGCATGCTAATGGTACAGCAGCATGTTAACAGTTAATCAAATGCAACTGTTAGCACTTATTAATTGCTATGTCAAACACCCAACATGGAAATTCTTATTAAGGGACGTGGAATGAGTTGAGACTGCGCCTTTCAGTTAGCACACAGGTTGTTACTTGGCATTGCAATTAGTTAGACCTCCAGAGGTATACTTAACTGCTTTCCACAATATTGTTGTGCCATTAATATATGCTGGAATTATTTACACAGAGTTCTTGCCTTAACTTTGGTTGTTCATGCACATTAGGTACAAACTCTTAGCACATCTTAGAAAATAATCCTATATTTGCTTTGCAGTTATTTCTATGATTTTCTTTTCATGGATCCCTATATTTTTATTATGGGGTCCTTTTACTAAGGTGCGCTGAAAAATGGCCTGCGGTAGTCTGGGTGCGGGTTTTGGGCATGTGCAGAATCATTTTTCAGCGCACCTGTTAAAAAAAAAAGCCTTTTTTTATTTTTACTGAAAATGGATATGCAGCAAAATGAAAATTGCCACGCGTCCATTTTGGATCTGAGACCTTACCGCCAGCCATTGACCTAGCAGTAAAGTCTCACGCGGTAACTGGGCAGTAATGACCTATGCGTGCCAAATGCCACTTGGCACGTGTCCGATACGTGCGGCTGAAATTATTTTTTCAGCTGTGCATATCGGATGCGTGCCAAAAATGAAATTACTAAAAGACCCATGCGGTAGCCATATGGTAACTCCATTTTGGCACACCTAGGGCACATGTAGACGCTTATGGGGCTTAGTAAAAGGGCCCCTATGTTCCCCACGAAAAAGTTTCTGCAGGAACCCAATATCAAAAAATGTGTGCACCTCAATATCTTTTTTTGTGGGGGTCATTTAAAGGAATCATGACTTACAAAGATTCTAGGGATTAAATGTTAATGAATTACAGATAAATAGATTTTGCATTTAAATTTCAATGAACCATCAAAACTTTGATATGATATTTTAGGTACTCCCAAAAGCATGAACCATGCTGACTGTTTTGTCTATGTAAAAATAGTTGTCTGTCGAGTTTCTGTGTTGGGCTGTTGCATTTCACATTAAATCATAACAGCACATTTGATGAACCTTCATGTGGTGTGAAAAGCAACAGTGCATGCTTTTATATTGCCAGAAAAGTCATTATATACCACTTGTAAGCCATGTCTAACAATTCACTGGAACTTAGCAATATTGCCTGCCGTTGCCATGGATGCTTCGGCAGACAACCTAACTGAAATATCTCGATTATCCCAGTCCAAAAGGCAGCATAGGTAGCAAAACCAGTTTTGTATTAGCATTGCCATTCCTCAAAATGTCATGCATTTCAAAGTGTAATATATTTGGCTTAAGCAATAAGGCATGGGAGGGAAAGATTTGACACTTGAAGAAACTCTTGGAACCACCTTTGATATACAAGGGAGGCAGTATTGATTCTATGCTTTAGGGAGAAAAAGAAACATTGTCATGCTGAAATTATTTCCAATCTCTGTCATCACTTCATTTAGTTTACTTTATTGATTTTTATTCTGCTTATATCTAAGCAGATCACATAATTAACATACATAATCATAAAATCACAAGAAAAGACAAAAACAATACATCTTAAAATCACATAAAATCCTATAACAGATAAATATCTATATCCACCCCTAGATCTCCCTTTAGTTTAGTTTCTTGATTTATTGATTTGTGTTGTCAGTTGTACCGAAGACCCCTTTTAAATAAAAAAAGACGGTTCCAAGAGATGAAGGTTTCTTATTGGCTAAGCTTCTTCATTATCACCATCATCAGAGCACCCTCCTACTTTTGGTATGTTGAGTATCATGTGGCCAGTGACTGAATGTCTTCAGCCACCTGAGATGTGGCAATAATCGTAGCAAACCAGTGTCCTGCAGTGCCTTATTGCTTAACTATCAAATGGATTTTTTAAAAATTGATTACTATAAAAGGTAGAGATGAGAGGGAGGGGGGAAGTGGGAGTTATACTAATATTTTGATTGTACTGCTAAGGTTCAAGAGTGGAACAGATTAACCCAGTATTATATACCATTCTAGATGGTCATTTTTGGTTTGGTATTAGAATTCCCGCTGCCAAGCACGTGACTTGGTGCCCCCGTTTCATACATGGCCAGCCATCAGATGTTTCTCCGTGACAGTTCAGCAGTTTGTTTTCTTTAATCAGATCACTACCAGTGAGTTCAAAAAAATCTAAGTTTTTTTTTTTACAATGGGATTTGATTTGGCTGGTTTTAATTTTTCATATCTTGTGTGCGTGTGTGTTTGTGTGAGGAATATAAATAGCTTTTTTTGTACTGAATAACATCAGTCCTTGCACACTCTATGCAAAATTTTGTAAGCATTGCAATAATGCTAATGAATTATACAAGGACCTATTTTAACTTTATTACCTTTCTGTATAAAAAAAAATTTGTATTTAAATGATGTTCAACTGCAATCTTGTAAAATATTAAAAAATATGATTGTTAAGAAGGGAAGAAATGCTCTTCTGTTTCCCCAAGGAGATCAGGAGTGAATCGGTGATAATTGCGGTTACTGTATGGGATCTTCTAATAACTGCTAAGTGAGCAGGTAGGCTTCCATTTTGGTGATATTTTATAAAGACGCATAGGTAAATATGTGACTTTTTAAAATACCAGCACAAATCCAGCTTTCGTGGTGTGAACATTTCTGAAATGAAGAAAGTGGTGAAAGTTCCCCTGAGGCAGCTTGTTTACGAAACAGAGGCCCCTATCAAGACATGTTGAGATCTGTTGGACAAGTTGGTAACTTCTGCTATACAGATAAGTGATTTTCAAATTTTGGGACGTAAGGGAAAGGATGTAGGACATGGGAACTTGATATACCCGCCTTTCTGTGGTACCTGGAGCAATAGAGAGTTAATGTGTCCTTTTACTATGATGTGCCAAAAACTGGGCCTGCACTGGTGTAGACGCATGTATTGGACATGCACAGGTCCATTTTTCAGCGCACTTGCAAAAAAAGGCCGTTTTTTGGCCAAAATGGACATGTGGCAAAAATTAAAAATTGGCACATGTCTATTTGAAGCCTGAGACCTTACCGCCACCCGTTGACCTAGCGGTTAAGGTCTCAAGCGCTACAATGCCGATTACTATCCGGTAAGCACTGCACACTGGAAAATAAATATATTTTCTGTCGCGCTTAGTGGATGCCCATAAAAAATGAAATTACCCGCCCTGGCCATGCGGTAGTTCAAAAATGACACGCAAAGGATGCACATAGACATTTACATGGCTTAGTAAAAGTGTCCCTAAGTGACTTTCCCAGAGTCACAAGGAGCTGCAGTGGGAATCAAAACCTGGTTCCCCTGGTTCTCAGGCCACTGCTCTAACCATTAGGCTCCTCTTCTCCAACATTATTGTAATAACTGAATTTTTGCCATATTGGCTTGGATATTCAAGAATATTAGGAACTCTTTAGAAACTCCTTTCGTGTTTTGGGTTTTGCACTGTTCACCGTAAGCTTTTTATTTTTGAAATTTTGATGTGATATGGTAGTAGTGGAATTTTTTTATAGTGACGGAAATATAGCCAGATTGTATTGGGTTTGGAAACAACTGTTTGTTTGTTTCTGCTTAGGTCTTTCTCCACTATTTTTTGTACATTTTGTTGTGTTAATTGGGATTTACCCATATAAAGCTAAGCGCGGGATCCACACCTAAAATTTACGCATGGTCTAAAAAAGGGGGCGTGGACATGGCAAGGGTCATGAGCATTTCGGGGGCACAGATTTGAGTTACTCATGTAATTGCAGAATAACAGTGCTCCATATGTAAATTTAGGTACGGGCCTTTACTCTGCATTTTCGTTGCTGCAAATGGCAGTGCCTAAATTTACGAGTAACCTCTCCACATAATTCTATAAACCACTGAATTTTAGGCACAGCTTATAGAATACCACTTATGTGGGAGGGGGAGTCAGTGCTGATTTTTTAGGCACGATATATAGAATTCTAGCCCTATATAGTTACCTTCTGGGTGACTCATATATAGGTGCATTGTTATAGAATTACCCCTGGTACATGTATGTTATATATTTATAACCTGCCTTCTCCCAAAAGGTCATAAATACAAATAAAACAAAACTAGAAAAGAAAATATGATGACACTGTTTTATTGGACTAACAATATATTTTTGTTTAGTTTTCGAAGACAACACCTTCTTCAGATCAGAAATGAGCATTCAAAAAAATATGTTAAGTTAGTCCGATAAAAAAACGGTGACCAAATCACTTTTCACAAAAGGTCACAAATTAAGAATTGGAATGTTACAAAAAAATGTGATATTATATTGTTACAATTTTTGGATTAAGTATTTATGAAAAAGATTTGTCTTCAATTGTCTTTGAAGAGAGAATAAGAGGGTATTAACTAGATAGTAGGAGGAAGTGAGTTCAACTGTTAAGACTGAAAACAAAATGAACTTTCTAAAAATCGTTTTACTTTTAGACCTGAAACTTATGAAAAGCAGAGAAGACCTTGGTTCATTATACAGCTCGTTCGACCCACCAGAGGAAGGAATTCTTGAGCCCAAACACACCAACTATAGATCTGGTGTAAACACTCACACCTACATGTTATTGCTACATATGTAACAATTGATCACTGATCAACTAAGATATTCTTAAATAGCCACGTTTTCAACAATTTTCTAAATTTAAAATAATTGCTCTCGCACTTCAAGCATGTCAACAAAGAATTCCACAAAAAATGGGAAAACAACACTAAATCATTTCTTACAGGTAGAGGTCAAAATCCTAATTGGTGGCAATAACATCAATATTGATTGTGTGGCATCCAATTATTGACTAATGGGTCATTAACCTATTAATTTGTACGTGCATCTCAGGATCACATCAATTTTGTCAACTTTTATAGAATCCGGGGAGTTAGGGAGCATTCTACCACTAGGTACCTCCACTTAGGCCCCCCCCCCCCCCAAGGCAACATTGGTTGGAGTCTATTCCATGATGGCACCTGGGGCACCAGGCACCATTACAGAATGCTAGTATAACCCAGTATCAGCGTGCCTAACATTTACAAGACCCCCCCCCCCCCATTTACACCAATCATAGAGCTGGCATAGAGGGCACCTAAATGCGGCAGGGACACCCAGACTTAAGTATTCTGTAAGTTATGTGCATAAGTGAGAGCTTTGCCCATCTGTCACCTGTTCTCCACCCCTAGGTATGCCCCCTTGCATTTATACATTATGGGCCCTGTTTACAAAGGCTTGCTAGAAATTTTAGCTTGTGCTAACTGTGTAGACACCCATAGGAATATTATGGGGCACCTACATGGTAGTGCGTGTTAAATACGTAAACAGGGCCCTATACAAGTTATGCAGGTATTTGCAGAATGGTACTTAGATTCCCTGGTAGCACTTTCACAGGTGTTTGTACACAAATGTGCATAAGTGATAGTATTAAAAACATTTTACACACAAGCAGCTCCTAAATGTAGGTGCTTAGATCACAGGCCTTGCCTTTTTAATGCCAGCAGCATGTGTAAGACTTTTAATCAGGACCTGAAGATGCTCCAAACCAGGCATACAATTTGAAAGCAAACTGTACAGTATAATTTGAACATTGCCACTAGTGCTGTTTCCTTCAAGGGGAGGGGGTTACTGGTTGTTTTTCTTCCAGCTCCCCTACAGAGTTACCAGTTGTAGTGACAGATAGGGTGGTTTCAGGCAGCTGTAGGACCCAGATGGTAACCCATAGAACAATGGGTAATAAGCCCAACCAGCAGTCAGACCCTGGCATGATACTTACCCCCTGTTGATGCCACAGCTCTGCTTGTGCCAGGTCCTGCTGTGATTGCCACATAGTTGCCACATGGAGTTTGTTGTGTTCTAGCTGCTTTCCAGCTGTTGCCTTGGGTGCATCATTCCCTCATAGTGAACTTGATGACAACAATTAATTGAAACATTGTACAGCCCTGCTATAGAATCAAAATCAGGAAAGCCAGATCCTGTGTCCATGATAGGCTCCCTTAAACTAATATGGAATAGATGTAACATGAAAATAAATAGTTTACACAGAAAACAAAAAACAAAAAAATCAATAACAAATCTACACTAACAATATAAAAGAAATGTGTATTTAAAACAAAAATTACTACTACTACTACTATTTGACATTTCTAAAGCGCTACTAGGGTTACACAGCGCTGTACAATTTAACATAGAAGGACAGTCCCTGCTCAAAGAGCTTACAATCTAAAGGACAAATGTACAAACAGTCAAGTAGGGGTCGTCAGATTGGGGCAGTCTAGATTTCCTGAAAGGTATAAAGGTTAGGTGCTGAAAGCAACATTGAAGAGGTGGGCTTGAGTAAGGATTTGAAGATGGTAGGGAGGGGGCTTGGCGTAGTGCTCGGGAAGTTTATTCCAAGCATAGGGTGAGGCGAGGCAGAATGGGAGGAAGCTTGGAGTTGGCGGTGGTGGAGAAGGGTACTGAGAGGAGGGATTTGTCCTGTGAGGGAGGTTCGGGCGGGAATGTAAGGGGAGATGAGGGTAGAGAGGTAATGAGGGGCTGCAGACTGAGTGCATTTGTAGGTAAGAAGGAGAAGGCTTGAAACTGTATGCGGTATCTGATCGGAAGCCAGTGAAGTGACCTGAGGAGAGGGGTGATATAGTATATCAGTTCAGGCGGAATATAAGACGTGCAGCAGAGTTCTGAATGGATTGAAGGGGGGATAGATGGTTAAGTGGGAGGCCAGTGAGGAGTAGGTTGCAGTAGTCAAGGCGAGAGGTAATGAGAGCGTGGATGAGAGTTCGTGTGGTGTGCTCAGAGAGGAAAGGGCGAATTTTTGCTGATGTTGAAGAGGAAGAAGCGACAGGTCTTGGCTGTCTGCTGGATATGCGCAGAGAAGGAGAGGGAGGAGTCAAAGATGACTCCAAGGTTGCGGGCGGATGAGACGGGAGGATGAGGGTGTTATCAACTGATATCGAGAGCGGAGGGAAGAGGAGAAGTAGGTTTAGGTGAAAGACGATAAGCTCGGTCTTGGCCATGTTCAGTTTCAGGTGGCGGTTGGACATCCATGCAGCAATGTCGGATAAGCAGGCCGATACCTTGGCCTGGGTTTCCGCAGTGATGTCTGGTTGTGGAGAGATACAGCTGGGTGTCGTCAGCATAAAGATGATACTGGAAACCATGAGATGAGATCAGTGAGCCCAGGGAAGAGGTGTAGATTGAAAAAAGAAGGGATCCAAGGACAGATCCCTGGGGAACTCCAACAGAGAGCGGGATGTGGGTGGAGGAAGATCCATGAGAGTGTACTCTGAAGGTTTGGTGGAGAGATAGGAGGAGAACCAAGGAGAGGACAGAGCCCTGAAACCAAATGAGGACAGTGTGTCAAGAAGTAAATCATGATTGACAGTGTCAAAAGCGCGGATAGATCGAGGAGGATGAGGATGGAGTAGTGGCCTCTGGATTTGGCAAGGAACAGTCATTACAGACTTTAGAAAGTGCTGTTTCTGTTGAGTTTAGAGGGCGCAAAACCGGATTGAAGCAGATCGAGGATTGCCTGAGAGGAGAGAAAATCAAGGCAGCGGCTGTGAACGGCGCGCTCAAGTATTTTGGAGAGGAAGGGTTAGGAGGGAGATGGGGCGGTTAGTTGGAGAGACAGGTAGGGTCAAGTGATGGTTTTTTGAGGAGAGGTGTGACTACGGCATGCTTGAAGGTGTCAGGGACAGTTGCAGTGGAGAGAGAGAGGTTGAGGATATGACAGATGGAGGGGGTGACAGTATGAGAGATGGTGTTAAGTAAGTTGGTGGGGATGGGATCAGAGGAACAAGTGGTACATTTCGAGGAGGAAAGAATGCGGGCGGTTTCCTCCTCGGTGATCTCAGGGAAGGAGGAGGAAAGAGGCCAGGGTTGGTTGGTTGAGGGAGAGGGTTGAGGGGTGAAGGGGGGGAGGTGGCTTGGTAGTAAACTCAAGGTTGATCTTTTGCACCTTGTCGCAGAAGTAGTCAGCAGTGATTGAGGAGAGAGAGAGGAGGGGGTGGGAGCGGAGGGCACTTTGAGGAGGGAGTTGAGGGTGGCAAAGAGACGACAAGGGTTGGAGCTGAGGGAATTGGTCAATTGGGTGTAGTAGTCCTGTTTGGCAAGGAATAGGGAGGACTGGAAGGAGGATAGCATGAATTTGTAATGAAGGAAATCTGAGTAGGGTGCGAGATTTCCTCCAGAGGCATTCAGTGGATTGGGCGCGGGAGCGAAGGTGACGGATGCAAGGGGTCAGCCAAGGCTGGGGATTAGTACGCCTTGTGGGACGGGAGATGGATGGTGCGAGGGTGTCCAGAGCAGAGGAGAGAGTGGCATTGTAAGCGGAGACAGCCTTGTCGACAGACTCGGAGGACAAGATGGAGGGGAGGAGATTAGAAATACTAGAGGATAAGGTGGGAGGGTCAATAGCCTGGAGATTCCTGGAAGTAGTGGTTAATGTTGGGCAGGGCTGAGGGGGAGTGAAGAAGTGTGAAGGTGATCAGGTGATGATCAGAGAGAGGAAGAGCTGAGGCGTGGAAATTGGAGGGTGAGCCGGAAGAGGAGAGGACGAGGTCGAGACAATGGCCGTTTTGGTGAGTAGGGGTGGTGGAACACAGCTGGAGGTTGAAGGAGGATGTTAGAGTGAGGAACTGAGAAGCGTGAGAGTCGGATGGGTCATCAGCGTGTATGTTAAAGTCTCCGAGAATGAGGGACGGAGATGAGGGATCAAGAAAACAGAAAGCCAGGCATCGAAGTCAGTAAGGAAGGAAGAGAGAGATTATCAGGGTGGGGGCGGGTAAATGACTGCCACTCTGAGTGGCAACGAGTAGAATAGACAGATGGCATGGGCTTCAAAGGATGAGAAGCAGTGAGATTGCGGTAGGAGGAGGGGTTGGAAACTACAGGAGGGCGAGAGTAGTAACCCGACGCCTCCACCGCGGCCAACTGGGCGGGGAGTGTGGGTAAAGTTTCTCATCTAAATATTGACGTTTGCAATTTTGGCTCACTTGTTTCCTTTAGCATTTCATTATATGGCTTGCTTTATTTTTCTGCTATTAATATTAATTCTTATACTTTTACAACTTTGGGAGGGATGAAGTGGTGTGTACTTTAAAAATAAAGCAATAACCCTTTTAGTTAAGAAGAAGGATTCATAAATAGGGCTTCTGTACTCAGTTTTAACTAGTAAATACTGATGAAACACCTTTGATGGAAAAAAGTAGAATAGCTGTTTATTGGATAAACACCAGAAAACCCCACACTCCCTAGTACTCCCTCAGCCCTCCCCTTGCCTGTTTTGGATCCATCACTCGTGACTTCCAAGCTGAGGACTGCTCATCCTACAAATGTTTTCAGTAGCTCCTCCTCTGATTGGCTTCACAGCATAGCTGTTCCCGATGATGCTTCAGAAACCTGTGGTAAGAAGAGGTGGGGAGTTTGACAGTAGATAGGGGAAAGGGTGGGGAGAGGGAAGAGGGAAGAATTAGGTTGTTGGGGAGGGGAAGCAAGCTAGCTCATGCTTGAGGAATATAAGTGTTGGTTACTGAGCGCTGTCTAAGAATTATAGGGGCCCTTTTACTAAGCCATGTAGGCGCCTACATGCACCCAAGCATGCCAATTAGGAACTACCACCCAGCTACTGCGTGGCCTGGGCAGTAATTCATTTTTTATATGCGCCTGCTATGCACATCGGAAAATTTCCGGCACGCAGCGCTAATCATGTGGTGATTGGCATTGTATGCACACTGATTACCACCCAGTTAATGTGTGAGACCTTACTGCTAAGTCAATGGGTGGCGGTAGGCCCAAAATGGACGTGCGCCAGTTTTCATTTTGCTGCAGGTCCATTTTCGGCCAAAAAATAAAACAGGCTTTTTTTTGCAGGTGCACTGAAAAATGAACCCACGTGCATCCAATACACGCATGTACACCAGCGCAGGACACTTTTCAGCACACCTTAGTAAAAGGACCCCTTAGATCGTTTTGATTAGCAACCCCTCATGGTTTTTTTTTCCTGTTGTTTCAGGCAGAAAGTGACACAAAACAGCATGAAAAATGTTGACATTTCCCATGTCATGCCAAATAAATGCGTATCCCTAGTTTGTTCCCATCGCTTAAAGCACTGAAGTTCATGCTGCGTTCTCTGCACACAAGCCATCATCAGCAAAGGGGGGGCTGTTCATTTCCTGATTATGTCTCAAAAGGAATGGAGCAATTTGTTTTCATGAGAAGGCAAAAATACATAAGCCACTGTGATCTGAAAACTATGAGATTCAAGTATTCCGGGGGTCGATATTCAATGCAATTTAATCAGCCAGAAATGGCTCCTGGCTGGTTAGATCACTGTTTGGGGCTAACCAGTCATTTTCAGTGAAACTTAGACGGTTAGCACCGCTGAAAATAACGATTCACACCAAACTCAGAACTGGCTATTTGGAGGTGTTCCAGAGGTGAAGTCAGCGCTTGGCTGGTTAAGAGCTGATATTCAAACTTAACCAGTCAGGTTAACCGCATACATAGGATTGCATAAAGTCAGTCCTATTTTTCTGCGTTAACCCATAGCCGGTTAAGTGCTGAATATTGCACTTAAGGGCAGTGGCGTCGCGAGGGCCAGCTGACACCCGGGGCAGGTCGCCGCTGCGCACCCCCCCCCCCCCCCGGGTGCAGCGCAGCACACCCTCCCCCCTCCGGAGCGCAACCCCCCCCCCCGAGAACATACCTGGAAGGCGGTGAGGGGACGGGTGGGAGAGCCAATCCACCGAGTGCACGCCGATGGGGGGTGTCGGCGCCTCGCTGTTTTCCCTGCTCTCTCTGCCCAGAACAGGTTCCGGGGGCAGAGAGAGCAAGGAACCAGCGAGGCGCCCGACACCCCCCCAGCGGTGTGCACCCGGGCCGGACCACCCCACCGCCACCCCTTCCTACGCCACTGCTTAAGGGGTCTTTTACTAAGCGGTGATGAACCCAATGCGGGCTTACCAATCGCTAATCTTGAACTACTGCCAGCTCAACATGGCCACTGGCAGTAGCTCCGGCTGGAGCGCGCGCCATTTTCTGGTGCTCTGGCAAAATTTTTTTCTCTAGCATGGCGCTAACCCGGCAGTAATCGAGCATCGCTGCATGCTGCCCGGTTACTGCCGAACTGTTACCACCACCTCAATGCGTGGCAGTAAGTGCTTACCGCATGGCCATTTTTGAGGGGGAGGCTTTTTACCCTATCTGCAGTAAAAAAATGCCCGGCATGTGGGGGAAATGGCCCCCGCCGCTACCACGGGCCCTTTTTTCCGCAGCTTAGTAAAAGGACCTCTTCAACCGGCTATGCGTTAGCCAGCACCACGTAAACTGGATATTAAATGCTGAAGCCCGAACATAACCTAGCATTGAATTTCCAGGTTTAGCAAAACACTGATCGCCTGCTCGCCAAATTTGGGGCCCTTCATTTTCACATCCTCCTAGACTACATTAACATTGTTTAAAGAATTATTTTGCCTGCCACTTCACAAGGGGGTCCTTTTACAAAGGCATGCTGAAAAATGGCTTGCGGTAGTGTAGGCGTGGGTTTTGGGCGCTCGACGATCCATTTTTTTAGCACGCCTGTAAAAAAAGCCTCTTTTAAAATTTTTGCAGAAAATGGACGTGCGGCAAAATGAAAATTACCACGCGTCTATTTTTGGTCGGAGACCTTACTGCCAGCCATGGACCTAGCAGTAAAGACTTACATGGTAGATGGGTGGTAATGACCTTTGCGCGCCAAATGCCACTTGGCGCACGTCCGTTTTGTGCATCCGAAAATAAAAAAAATATTTTTCAGGTGCACACCAAAAATGAAATTACCACAAGAGCCACACGGTAGTCGGGCGTTAACTCTATTTTGGCTTGCATTGGGTGTGCTTAGACGCTTACGCGGCTTAGTAAAAGGACTCCAAGAAGTCTGAGAACAGCAGCAACCTCTGGTGACCAAGAGGGCTTAACGCAGCTGCCTTCTGTTAGTTTGGGTTCCACGTCAGTTCTAACGTATTACTACAGCTTACTTCGTGTGCCATGTGACACAAAAAGAAAAGATCTCTACTATTTGTTTTCAATCTGCTGGTCATGAGTTTCAGGGACTGTTCTCTTGTTGTGTGGTTTGAATGGTTAACATAGGTTAAATAGGGGAAAGACTGTTACCCCTGATCACTGCTGACTGGAAAAACACAGGCTCTTCTTCTTTAGATAAATAGCACCAGAAGCAACATTATTTGCTCCTTATGGAAAAACTTAGGGGCCCATTTACTAAGGCATGCCGAAAAATGGCCTGCACTGGTGTAGGCATATGTTTTGGATGTGCGAGGTCCATTTTTCAGCACACCTGCAAAAAGGCCTTTTTTAGTGACTGAAAATGGTCATGCGGCAAATGAAAACCAGCGCGCATCCATTTTCGGCAGGAGACCTTACCGCCACCCATTGACTTAGTGGTAAGGCCTCAGGCGGTAATCGTCAGCATGCGTACACTGCCGATTACCGCCAGATAAGTGCCACGCAGCAGAAAATTTCTACAACTTTTTTTAGACACGCATCAAAAATGAAACTACTGCCCAGGGCACGTGGTAGCCCAGCGGTAGTTCCAATTTGATGCACGTAGGCACCTACGCGCCTTAGTAAAAGGGCCCCTTACCACCTTAAGAGCTGGTAGTCAGGATAAGTTTGAAAATTCTGGGGTCTTTTGCAACTGTACATGAATACTATGGGGCACATTTACTAAACTGGGGTAAAAAGTGGCTTAAGCACGTCCTGAGAGCTAAGGCCATTTTTACCGCAGGGGTAAAATGGATGAATTTCCTATTTTCAGTATTAACGGTCATACACTAATATTTCTATTAGCACATGGCTATTAATGCATAAGCCTTTACCACCACCTATTTTATAGGTAGTAGGGACTCATGCGCTAACCACGCTTTAATCGGTTAGCACAGGGCAATATAGCTGCACAATAAAGTGGAAATGAATATGAGCACTTAAAGAATGAGAAAATAGTTTGTTATAGTGGAGGCGTGGCCTAGTGGAGTGGAGGAGTGGCCTAGTGGTTAGAGCACCGGTCTTGCAATCCAGAGGTGGCTGGTTCAAATCCCACTGCTGCTCCTTGTGATCTTGGGCAAGTCACTTAACCCTCCATTTCCTCAGGTACAAACTTAGATTGTGAGCCCTCCTGGGACAGAGAAATATCCAGTGTACCTGAATGTAACTCACCTTGAGCTACTACTGAAAAGGTGTGAGCAAAAATCTAAATAAATAAATAGTTTTGATATAGGGGATTACAAAATTATTTGATGACAGGAGTTAACAATAGTAAAATAGTTAAAAAACAGAAAAGAACATGAGTTCAATAGGAAAGCGAACTCAAACACAAGAGCGAAGGGGATGAAGACTGAATGAGCCTGGAGCTGCGAGTGCAGGCCAAGAGAACAGGGGTTTAGATAGACTAAGATAGCAGCCCAAAGGCCAATTGGAAAAAATACATCTTTAACAGGGACTTAAATCTGGGAAATGAGGATTCATATCTTATTGATGGGGGAAGATCGTTCCAAATTTAGGGTCAATAAAAAAGAAAGCTGAAAATCGAGTGGACTCATAATGGGCAAGGCGGGGAGAAGGTACAATAAGATGGTTGTTATCAAAGCATCTAAGAGAGCGATTGGGGGTGTACGGAATAGTCAAGGAGGAGAGGTAAGAAGGGTATTTATTTAGATTTTGCTTATATCTTTTTCAGTAGTAACTCAAGGTGAGTTACATTCTGGTATAGTAGGTATTTTCCTGTACTGAGAAGAATCACAATCTAGTTTTGTAGCTGAGGAATGGAGCGTTAGGAGATCTGCTCAAGATCACAAGAAGCAGCAATGGGATTTGTCCTCTAACCACTAGGCCAGTGATTCCGAAACCTGATCCTGGAGGCACCCCAGCCAGTCAGGTTTTCAGGTTTTCAGGATTATATCCACAATGAATATTCATGTGTTACTTCTAATGCCAGTCAAAAACTCCAAAATTCATTAAACTTTTATAATGTTCTCCACCTTTACTGAAATATTTTATGCAATAAGCACTTTCATGTGGAAATACTTCCTGTTTATACTGCATAGACACAAATAAATCTACCTATGTAAGTTATAACATCATACCCAATACATACCAAGCATACCACCATTCATACTTCAATGGAGCTATTGCCACCATTCTATTCGCTCAAAATACATTTGGTAGATTTATTTGTGTCTATGCAGTATAAACAGGAAGTATCTCCACATGAAAGTATTTATTGCATAAAATATTTCAGTAAAGGTGGAGAACATTATAAAAGTTTAATGAATTTTGGAGTTTTTGACTGGCATTAGAAGTAACACATAAATTGCATGCACAGTTTTTGTATGATAACTCATTTAGTATTATATTAATAATCAATGAATATTCATGAGAGATTTGCAAGCAGTGGAGGCAGTGCATGCAAATCTTTCTCATGAATATTCATTGTGGATACCCTGAAAGCCTGACTGGTTGGGATGCCTCCAGGACCAGGATTGGGAGCCACTGCACAAGGCACTCCTCCACAGGTACAGTCCTGATAAAAGAGATGACCAAAGTCTGAAAAAAGATGCAGAGCTGGCAGCATTGTCAAAATAATGAAATTCCCTCTGCTTGGGACAGATGGGTATGAGCAAGACAACTCTGAGCACGTTAAAAATGAGTAGAGGGTTTGTCGAGGCATATTCACCAGCACATAGAGACATGAAAACCAATAAGGACTCTGAAAACTAACTCAACATGAAGGTCATAATGGATATAGGCCATAGCATAATTCCCATGTACTATAACAACCAATGATCTTCTAGTTTCCATCCAAATTAAAGCTGTACAGTGGCTACTTTACTTGTTGCCAGTCCATTTGCAAGTCTAATGAGTGGCCCCGTATGAAGAAATCAGTGTTCCTTCCCTAATTGGCCTGTTGTCATTTCTAGTCTAATGTACAGTGATTTCAAAATCACTTTAGTTATTTCAACTAAATAGAAGTTAAACAAAGTCCCCAATTATGCAAATGAAAAGGCTTATTGGACTGAGTAGGAATAAATGATTATGACTATAATTATTGCTTTCCCAAGACTATTTAATACAAAAATCTTCACTGAAACCATTGTACCATTAATATTATGTGCAGTACCGAGGAAGAAAAGTAGGAATTACTGACTTCAAAGTCAAGTAGCACATCTGTTAGCTTATTTATAAATTAATGTTTAAGGACTATTTTAACTTTCCAGGTCAATTTGCAGCAAAAGGAAGAATAAAACCAAGCAGGAGTGGGATATGATCACACAATTACCATCCTCTCACTATGAAATGGATGGAAAAAGTAAGTTATACAGAGTTTTCACAGTGGCCTATAGGGTCGGATTCAAAATTTTGCACTCGTATGCAGAGCTGGAGAATCAGAGCGAGTCCTACAGTGTTAAAGCAAGCCATCCCAATGGTGCCTAAGGGCTGCTTTTACTAAGCCGTGGTACATAAGTACATAAGTAATGCCACACTGGGAAAAGACCAAGGGTCCATCGAGCCCAGCATCCTGTCCACGACAGCGGCCAATCCAGGCCAAGGGCACCTGGCAAGCTTCCCAAACGTACAAACATTCTATACATGTTATTCTTGGAATTGTGGATTTTTCCCAAGTCCATTTAGTAGTGGTTTATGGACCTGTCCTTTAGGAAACTGTCTAACCCCTTTTTAAACTCTGCCAAGCTAACCGCCTTCACCACGTTCTCCGGCAACGAGTTCCTGAGTTTAATTATGCGTTGGGTGAAGAAAATGTTTCTCTGATTTGTTTTAAATTTGCTACACTGTAGTTTCATCGCATGCCCCCTAGTCCTAGTATTTTTGGAAAGCGTGAACAGAAGACGCTTCACATCCACCGGTTCCACTCTACTCATTATTTTATATACCTCTATCATGTCTCGCCTCAGTCATCTTTTCTCCAAGCTGAAAAGCCCTGGCTTCCTTAGTCTTTCTTCATAGGGAAGTGATTCCAGGTGCAGCAAATGCAACAAAGCCCATAGGAATTGAATGGGCCTCATCACATTTGCTGCGCTGGGAATCACTACAGTGTATATACATTGGCGTAGATTCAAAAAAGAGCGCCAAAAATTAGGTGTTGGAGTGATACACACTAAATACAAATTCTATATTGGCAGTTCCATACTGCTATAGCATACTAGCATAAATAAGCAGTTTCACCCCTAACTTTATGTATCAGCACATACATCATGTCAAGGGCTACTACTACTACTACTATTTAGCATTTCTATAGCGCTACAAGGCGTACGCAGCGCTGCACAAACATAGAAGAAAGACAGTCCCTGCTCAAAGAGCTTACAATCTAATAGACAAAAAAAATAAATAAAGTAAGCAAATCAAATCAATTAATGTGAACGGGAAGGGAGAGGAGGGTAGGTGGAGGCGAGTGGTTACGAGTCAAAAGCAATGTTAAAGAGGTGGGCTTTCAGTCTAGATTTAAAGGTGGCCAAGGATGGGGCAAGACGTAGGGGCTCAGGAAGTTTATTCCAGGCATAGGGTGGCAGCGAGACAGAAGGCGCGAAGTCTGGAGTTGGCAGTAGTGGAGAAGGGAACAGATAAGAAGGATTTATCCATGGAGCGGAGTGCAAGGGAAGGGGTGTAGGGAAGGACGAGTGTGGAGACATACTGGGGAGCAGCAGAGTGAGTACATTTATAGGTTAGTAGAAGATGTTTGAACAGGATGCGAAAACGGATAGGGAGCCAGTGAAGGGTCTTGAGGAGAGGGGTAGTATGAGTAAAGCGACCCTGGTGGAAGACGAGACGGGCAGCAGAGTTTTGAACCGACTGGAGAGGGGAGAGGTGACTAAGTGGGAGGCCAGCAAGAAGCAGATTGCAGTAGGTCTAAACGAGAGGTGACAAGGGTGTGGATGAGGGTTTTGGTAGAGTGCTCGGAAAGAAAGGGGCGGATTTTATGGATGTTGTAAAGAAAGAAACGACAGGTCTTGGCAATCTGCTGGATATGAGCAGAGAAGGAGAGAGAAGAGTCAGATGACCCCAAGGTTTCGAGCTGAGGAGACAGGGAGAATGAGAGAGCCATCAACAGAAATAGAAAACGGGGGGAGCGGGGAGGGGGGTTTGGGGGGGAAAATGAGAAGCTTGGTTTTGGTCATATTTAATTTCAGGTGGCGTTGAGACATCCAGACAGCAATGTCAGACAAGCACGCTGAAACTTTGGTTTGGATGCAAGGTGAGATATCAGGGGTAGAAAGGTAGATTTGGGAGTCATCAGCATAGAGATGGTAGGAAAAGCCATGGGATGAGATTAATGAACCAAGGGAAGAAGTGTAAATAGAAAAGAGGAGGGGACCAAGAACAGAACCCTGAGGTACGCCGACAGGCAGAGGGATAGAAGTAGAAGAGGATCCACCAGAGTGAACACTAAAGGTGCGGAGGGAGAGGTTGGAAGAGAACCAGGAAAGGACAGAGCCCTGGAATCCAAGTGAGGACAGGGTATCGAGAAGTATGCTGTGATCGACAGTGTCAAAAGCAGCGGAAAGATCAAGAAGAATGAGGATGGAATATTGGCCTCTGGATTTAGCCAGTAATAGGTCATTGGAGACTTTAGTAAGCGCAGTTTCGGTTGAGTGGAGAGGGCGAAAACCAGATTGTAGTGGGTCAAGAATAGCATGTGAGGAGAGAAACTCAAGGCAGCGGTGGTGAACAGTACGCTCAAGTAATTTGGAGAGAAAAGGAAGGAGGGAGATGGGTCGGTAATTAGAGGGACAAGTAGGGTCGAGTGAAGGCTTCTTAAGGAGAGGTGTGACCACAGCATGTTTAAAGGCAGCAGGGACAGTCGCAGTGGAGAGTGAGAGGTTGAGATTGTGACAGATAAAAGGAATAAGAGCAGCAGAGATGGCATTAAGAAGGTGGGTGGGAATGGGATCAGAGGAACAGGTGGTACATTTTGAGGAAGAAAGGAGAAGTGTAGTTTCCTCAATAGTAACTTCAGGAAAGGAGGAAAAGGAATGAGGGGAAGGAGAGAGAGGGAATGGACTAGTGGAGGTTGAGGTAGTGAGGTAGAGAAAGCAAGGTTTATCTTTTGAACCTTGTTGTGAAAGAATTCAGCAAGGGTCTGAGGAGATAATGAAGGGGAGTTGGGGGAGGGGGCACCTTGAGGAAAGAGTTCAATGTGGTGAAAAAGAAGTCGAGGATTAGAGCCAAGAGAGTTGGTCAGTTGGATATAATAATCCTGTTTCGCACGTAAAAGAGCAGATTGGAAGGAGGTCAGCATGAACTTAAAGTGTAAGAAATCAGCAAGGGTCCGAGATTTCTGCCAGAGGCGTTCGGCGGAGCGGGTACAGGAACGTAGGTAGCGGATATTAGAAGTCAGCCAAGGTTGGGGTTTTGTACGCCTTACAGGGCAGGTCATCAAAGGTGCAAAAGTGTCTAAGGCAGAGGATAGAGTATTGTTGTAAGAAGAAACAGCCTCGTTGGCAGACGTGGATGGTGCCACAGTAGAGAGGAGGTTTGAAACATGGGAGGATACAGATGAAGGGTCAATATCGTGAAGATTCCTAGATAAATTAGATAAGATAGGATGGGACTGGGAGGGAGGAGATTTAAGTGTGAAGTTATAAGATGGTGATCAGAGGAGGGAAGATCAGAGGCAAGGAAAACTAGAGGGTGAACAGTTGGAGGAGAAGATGAGATCAAGACAGTGACCATTTTGATGAGTGGGGGAGGTGGAGCATAGTTGGAGATTAAAGGAGGATGTTAAAGCGAGTAACTTGGAAATATAAGAGTTAGAAGGATCATTAGCAGGAATATTAAAGTCACCAAGGATGAGAGAGGGGGGAGGAAGGATCATGGAAGAAGGCAAGCCAGGCGTCAAAGTCACTGAGAAAGGATGAAAGGGACTTATCAGGGGGACGATAATGACCGCTATTCGAAGAGGCAGAGGAGAGAAAAGGCGGATAGAGTGGACTTCAAAGGAGGAAAAACAGTGAGATTGAGGTGGAAGAAGGGATTGAAATCTGGAGGAGGGAGAGAGAAGTAGTCCAACACCGCCCCCACGGCCAGCAGGGTGAGGAGGCTGCTGTAAGCGGACACGCCTAACTGTTAACAGGTACGTAACTCTTAGTAGTCTATAATCTGAGGGGCAGTTACGCATGGTGACAAGATGGCACATACTTTGATGCAATCTGCACGTAGACATATTCTATGATGAGGTTTCAGTGGAGTCATCGAGTACGCACATGGTTTATTTAATATGCTCCTACATATGAATTTCACCTGTGTATATTGACACTTGCTCCCATTCAAGAGTAAATGTCTTCAGCCTCAACTATGCAGGTTTTACAAATAGCTTTGAAATAAGTGCCCTATCGGCTTTCCAACCTAGGAACATTTTTAAAATTAACCTCTTCAAGGGAGGCAGTGGCCATAGCTCAAATGGAGGATCCTGATCAAGATTCTGGCGAATGCAAGCACAAATAGCTCATGTTTACTCTTGATATACTACAATGATCTATAATTGTAATTATTTACTATGTAAGCCACATTGAGCCTGCAGTATGTGGGAAAGCGCAGGGTACAAAATGTAAGAAAGAAAAACATCAGCAGTTTCAGTCGAAAGGCACTATTCTTTCACTTTTTAGTTTTTGTTTTTGGTGTTTTTTATTTATTTTTTTCTTTACCTAGCCATCAGAAGCTTAATGTAACGTGAAAACTAGCTACAGTGCAAAGGAATTTTTCTGAACTGTTATGGCTATATGTTCCTTTTCCACACTCTGGGTCAAAGGGGTTCATGTTTCTTATCTCAGCTACAGATTCATTAGTGCAAAACAAGGACGTATTGCTATGTATGCACATCTTGTGCCTGGGCAAGATGTAAAATAATGTTAACCAGGGTAAGAAAGAGTGGGAAAACACCGTCTCAGAGGTGCCTGTCTACAGAAACATGGCAACCTTCTTTCTGCTCTGATTAATGTGACATCATCCCGGAACTCTCAGCTCTCTTACAAATGAAGACCTATATTCCATCAAACGAGTGTTTCATTCTGCTGTAATCGTTTTTTTTTTTTCATCTCCCAGTGCAGCAGTCAGTATCTGTTTCCATTAGCACTGAAAGCATCGATGGCCCAGAGGAATCAACGCAGACAACGAACCTCACCTGCGTGTACAATCTGCTGGAAGAGATGTTTTTCATTGCTCTATAAAGCTAATAAAGTGTTACGGCTTTAGAGGCTTGTTTTCACAAGGTGTGCAAAATTTTTCAACAGATACGCAAGCTGGGCCCCAGTAGATATTGAGTATGCTTATTTTGCTAAACATGTAATTTCTGAATTCAAACAGGATTCCCAAACCTGATCCTGGAGGCACCTCAGCCAGTCAGGTTTCAGGATATCCACAATGAATATTCACGGGGACAGATTATGCATGCACGGCCTCCAGTACATGCAAATCTCTTCTCATGAATTTTCATTGTGGATATCCTGAAAACCTTACTGGCTGGGGGTGCCTCCAGGGCCAAGTTTTAGGAACCACTGGGATATGCTATTTAAATGTATATTACTAACAAAAATAAGATTGCAACATGAATTAGGGGCTCTTTTTACAGAAGCCACTCTAAGAATAGCTAGCGCATCCTCTATGCAGGTCCTTCCTGCGTGCAAAAAGCTCATTCTTGCGCAGCTGTGAAAAAGTCTTTTTTAAATATTTTGCATTTATAACCACACGCTAATGTACCATTAGCCTGCAGCCATTTAAAAAATTAACATGGGGAGCCCTTCTCTTCCTCTTTAGGAGGCGGGTAAGGGCTCCTGTGATAACTTTTTGGTATCCGTTAGCATTAACGGGATACCACTTCCATGCCCACTCTCTGCCCATTCACCATCCCGACAACAATACCTCAAAAAAATTACAAAAGATAAATAGTGTGCACTTAGGGCCTGATTCTATGAATGGCTCTGCAGATGGCGTGTCCAAAAATAGTGTATAGTGCTACTCCAGATAACATGCTAAAGTTAGGTGTAGTTTATAGAAATAGCGCATAGAGCCGGGCAATGCACCTACATTGGGTGTGGCCATTTATACACTAAAAACCTGGTATAAATACCCGGCCTAATTAGATGTGGCTCCCCCAAATTCTATAACCCGTGTGAACAATTACAGGAATGCCCCTCAACAAGCCCACAATCCTCCCATGGCCCGCCCCTTTTCAGCTAAGCGCATTAGATTTACGTGCACCTCTTTTGGAATACACTTAAAATGATACATGTGTAAATTCCAATTATTGCCAATGAGTACTGATAATTGGTTGTTATCAGCCAATTATCATGCTACTTGGCTCATTACGCAAGTAAGATCTTGCGTTTCGGCACCCAGTGCCTGCCTCAGGAATTAAACGTTCTATAAATATAACAAATGTAAAAGTCATATCTTCAAAACGGGTGCATAGTCATGTATTATATAAGGATAACAAAAAAGTATAAGAAAACAATATGAACATAGCACCAACTCCTGAGGCAAGTGCTGAAATGCAGATCTGCATTAAGTCTATTTAATTAGCATGATTTTAGACTTTCTAATTAAAGACTTTTAGTTACCCTTGTGTTGGAATTAGATTGGTCCTGCCTACTGCTTCTCCGCATTTCTATGTGCTACTGATGTAGGTAGTGCTGTCCACACATTATATGCAGGTATTTTCTCGTCCCTAGAGGGCTCACAATCTAAGTTTGGTACCTGGGCAATTGAGGGTTAGGTGACTTGCCTAGCGAGTCACAAGGAGCTGCAGTGGGAATTGGAACCCAGTGCTCCAGGATCAAAGACCACTGGCACTACCATAGCTACTCCTCCTCCACTAGCAACATTCCATGTAGAATCTCAATAGGGAAGGGAAATGTAACTTGATATACCTCCTTTCTGTGGTTTTTGCAAACTACATTCAAAGTGGTTTACATAGTATATACAGGTGCTTATTTGTACCTGGGCAATGGAGGGTTGGGTGACTTGCCCAAGGTAACAAGGAGCTGCAGTGGGAATTGAACCCAGTTTGCCAGGATCAAGGCCTGCTGCACTAACCATTAGGCTACCTCTCCCCCACTTCCTTTTGTTTGCAGTTGTTTTTTATGTTGGAGGATCATCTTCACCTTGCTTTCATCTTGGGTTTGTGCCAATATATAGAATCCAGGGGTTAGTGAGTAAAAAGATGTAGCCTGCCTGGAGCTGTCAAATCACCCATAGCAACGGCAGAAGAGGCCTCCAAGCTTGTTTTTACCCTTCAGGTCCTGCACAAAGATATCAGGCAATTTAAGTGAACATTCCATTTGTGTTTATCTCAATTAATTTGCAGGCTCTTAGCCCCCACTCCCAATGCATTAAAATTATTTATTTATTTATACAAATTCGATATAGCGCCAATATGCACATGGGGCCAGACTCTATAAATAATGCTTAAAAAATCTACATGGAAAACATTTCCTCCTAAGTGTATTGTATAAGCAGCACCTAGATTTAGGCGATACCCTAGCGCCTAAAACTACGCACATCCATTTACATGGCGTGTCTCTGAGCCACACACATACCTTATAGAGTACTATAATTTAGGGCCAGTCTTAGCAAATTGCAGGGTCCTGTGCAGACCAGTTCAGTCCCTCCCCCCCCCCCCCGCCCATGCGCACACCTCCTCCCGCCCACACCCGCCACCATAAGCCATAATTTATCAGAGTTTAAAGGAGGTTTATAGCTCTCGGAACCCACCTCATCCATATCTTGATATGCATCCACCATATTTCAGTAGAGTGCGGCAGACAGCGGCAGTGATTTTCATATCCCATCAGCTACCGAGCCCAGAGCCTCCTCGCTGCTGCATCCCGCTTTTGCAAAAGCAGGAAGTGACATCAAAGGGGCAGGACGCTGCAGCGAGGAGGCTTTGGGCTAGGCAGCTGACAGGATATGGAAATCACTGCAGCTGCCTGATGTTCTCTACTGAAATGTGGATGCACAGTAAGATACAGAGCGGAGAGCTGATCCAAGCCAGGAGGACAAACATGCCAGAGATGCATGGCCCCTAGCAGCGCAAGGCCCTGTGTGACCATTCCTGTCACCCCTGCCTAAGACCTGCCCTGAATTTACCCACACTTCAGGACACAATTAGGTGGCAGCACACAACTGCCATTGACTTGGGGTAACCGTTGACATCTAACTTTAAACACACCAATGCCCACTTATGCTAAAATTGTGGCACCAAAATTTCATTATAGAATTGACGCTTAGCGCATGGCATTGGGGTGCCTAAATCTCGGTGCCAATTTATAGAATTGGCATCATAGAATAAAACTGCTCTCACATACTACAAAGAAAGCCAAAAATAATTGTCTCTGTGATAGATATGCTTTGGTAAAGTATTTTTGTTATTATTTTTTTAAAAAGAAGACTCCAAGTTATAATAAATTATTTGCAATTAAAAAATATTTATGATCTGTTAAATGTAGCTAACATTGCAAAGCTATATAAAGTGACCCCTAATTGCATAGTTAAAGAAGTGCTTTTTTACCTTTCAATGCATAAAACTAATTAGCTGAGGAGTTCCTGGCTGGGATTGGACTATAATTTGGGTTCCATGCAATGAACTGAAAAGGAGAAGCAGCAATTAGCAAAGGCACACTGATTCAAATATGGTGTCAGTTACTGCTGCTTACATTTTCCTGAAACCTTCCAAAGGCCTTAACATGAAAGTTATGGCATTAATGCATAACATGTACTGCCTGCCCCACTAAGAAATCTCCTAGCTGCTTAGTATGTAAGATTTCTCCCCTTGTCCGAGTTAGGTTTTATCTTCTCTATTATCTTAGTGGATGAGCCTATAAGATCCCTAAGTTCACACCTTGTACCCCTCCCTATCTCATGTCCATCAATGATCTATAATAACCAAATAGCTTCCAAAACCAGCAGGGCCCTTGCCAAAGCATCTGGCCTCCCAGATCCCTTGTACTACTACTACTTATCATTTCTATATCGCTACTAGATGTACGCAGCGCTGTATGCTAAACATGTATGCAATGAAGATCAAGCGAAAGTAGCGGGAGACACAACTCTCAGGCAGGGAGAATTCAAGTTGAAACTCTTTATTAGGCATCAAAGCTGAAGACCCGACACAGGCCAGTGTTTTGGCAGAAAAACTGCCTGCATCAGGGGTCACAGGACTTAAGAGGAGATCAAATGTCTTTGTGTGATACCTATAGGTGCATAAGTACATAAGTATTGCCATACTGGGAAAGACCAAAGGTCCATCAAGCCCAGCATCCTGTTTCCAACGGTGGCCAATCCAGGTCACAAATACCTGGCAAGATCCCAAAAAAGTACAAAACATTTTATACTGCTTATCCCAGAAAAAGTGGATTTTCCCCAAGTCCATTTAATGATGGTCTATGGACTTTTCCTTTAGGAAGCTGTCCAAACCATTTTTAAACTCCGCTAAGCTAACCGCCTTTACCACATTCTCTGGTAACAAACTCCAGAGTTTAATTACACGTTGAGTGAAGAAAACTTTTCTCTGATTCATTTTTAATTTACTACATTGTAGCTTCATCGCATGCCCCTAGTCCTAGTATTTTTAGAAAGCGTAAACAGACACTTCACATCTACCCATTCAACTCCACTCATTATTTTATAGACCTCTATCATATCTCCTTTCAGCCGCCTTTTCTCCAAGCTGAAGAGCCCTAGCCGCTTTAACCTTTCCTCATGCCCCATCTCCTTTATCATTTTCATCGCCCTTCTCTACACCTTTTCTAATTCCACTATATATTTTTTGAGATGCAGCAACCAGAATTGAACACAATATTCTAGGTGCGGTTTCACCATGGAGCGATACAAAGGCATTATAACAACCTCATTTTTGTTTTCCATTCCTTTCTTAATAATGCCTAACATTCTATTTGCTTTCTTAGCCATAGCAGCACACTGAGCAGAAGGTTTTGACGTATCATCAACGATAACACCTAGATCCCTTTCTTGGTCTGTGACTCCTAACGTGGAACCTTGCATGACGTAGCTATAATTCAGGTTCCTCTTTCCCACATGCATCACTTTGCACTTGCTCACATTATGTATTCCTCTCGATATGCCCGAATCAAGTGTGTTGAAAAAAGCTGTTGACACATGTTGATTTTGGTGGTATTCATATGGCTTTGGTTGTATGGCATATTGAGAGGAATATGCTCACCTATAGGTACCACACAGAGAAGTTTGATCTTCTCTTAAGTCCTGTGACCCCTGATGCAGGTGTCTTTTCCACTGAAACGCTGGCCCATGTTGGGTCTTCAGCTTTGGTATCTAATAAAGAGTTTCAACTTGAATTCTCCATGCCTAAGAGTCGTGTCTCCCTCTACTTTCTCTTCATCTTCATTGCATCCCGTAGAGGGTATCTTCCTGCTCCTCCATGAAATTTAAATGCTGAAACGTGTGCCATTAAATTATGTTTCAGCTATCTTTTCATCTTTTGTGCTCATACAATGTCCTTGTAGAGGGGAAGTTTTAGCAGAGCACCTATGTGGAGAAGCCAATGACACCTATGTGTCTTTATAATGGCGGTTAGCAGAAGACTCTCGTTTACCGGTATGCTATCTTGTTATTTTGGGCTTTACGTTTGTGACACACAGATGCCATGGTTATAATCCTTTATACTCAAGGTTTTTATACTCACATTGCCCCTAATTATGCAGTGTATCGTTTTATACTCACAATATCATGGTATAAGTTCTTAATGTCTGCATATATGTACTCAAAATGCAATGGTCCATTAATATTCAATTATGCTATGATTACATCAGACTCACAGAAACAGACCTACGTGCAGGACGTCAAACTAGAATGAAGCCTTGCACGGGATTGGAAAGAAGAGGACCTCAGCTCGGCTGGTGGGGGTTGGGGTCCCCCGCCAGCAAAGGTAGGTGACGGCGGGTTGGCGGCGGGAGGGGGGTCGAGAGGGTCATCAGCAGGGGGTCCAGGGGCAAATCTAGGGGGCCCAGGCCCCCGTGGCCCCATACTGGCTACGCCACTGCTCAGGAGACATATGATGTGATGTTAGATCGTAACATTGAGCACAAAAGAAATTTGACACAGTGGGATTTTTTAACCCACAATTAGAAGAAAGCAAACAAACTTTCATGGACTGTTGAAGTGGTCTCTGTGAAGCATCGATGAAAGTTTGTTTGCTTTCTTCTAATTGTGGGTTAAAAAATCCCACCGTGTCAAATTTATTTTGTGCTTAATATTATGATCTAACATCACATCATAAGACTCCTGAGGCAGGCACTTTGGTGCCGAAACACAGCAGCTGTGTCGAGTCACCTTTGATGTTATCCAATAAAGTCTTTTATCATCCATACATCTCCTTCACTGATTGGAAAGAGCCTACCTTCCTTACTCCATCTCAGGTAAAACAGGATTTACAAGAAGAACAAGCTTTAGGGGTCCTTGAATTAAGCTGCACTGCTGCAGCATAAAGGGGCTTTCTGCAGTGTCTGGTCATTTTTGCATCTGTGTGTATTCTGCACTAATCGGTGAGCTCAGTTACATTGCCACCTGCTAACCAATTAGCGTGTCATTAGCATTTGAGCCTTGCTGGGGTAGGGGCTCATTTGCTAATGGCCATATGCTAATAGGAAAATTAGTGCATGGCCATTAATAGTGGAAATAGAAAAACTGGGGAACTGGGTTCAATTCCCACTACAGCTCCTTGTGACTCTGAGCAAGTCATTTAACCCTCCATTGCCCCAGGTACAAAATAAATAATTATATATAATATGTAAACTGCTTTGATTGTAGCCATATCAAGTCCCATCCCTCGTTCATCCACTACCCTTTCCAAGAAAAATAATTTCCTGTCTTTGCTCCTCAGTCTCCTTCCAGAACTGATTGTTCTAGAACAAGGGTGGTCAACAACAGTCCTCAAGGACCACAGCCCAGTTTGGGTTTTCAAAATTTCCACAATGAACAAGCATGAGATTCATTTGCACACAATGGAAGCAGTACATTCAGATCAATCACATGCATATTCATTGTGAAAATCTTGACTGGGTTGTGACCCTCAAGGACTGTGCTTGCCCACCCCTAATCTAAAGATAAAATAAAATGACATTCAAAATATTCCTCACTTTGGATTTATTTAACAGTGCTGGGGTGGTGGTGTTTTCCTCTGTTTCAGTTGTTTGTTAAGTGCATTATTGCAGAACCTGCTTAACCAGTGTCCCTCAAGCCCATGAGGGCTCCTGTCAGGTCACAGCTAGAATCTTGTTTGGCCCACGACATGTAGAAGAATTTTATCCTTGTAACCGAGCTGGAGCAAAGCTCTAGAAGCATCACCTGTATCCACTGCTTTGCAATGAGCTGCTTCATAGCTTGCAGGGTAATGAAAACAGTAGGCTATTTCTAAATCCTCAGTACAGACACTTATTGATAGTCAGATTGTGTTGAAGGTAAAAGGATTCAGTGAGGTATATCAGTATGCCATTCAAAGTTGCTGTAAATTCCATCCATCCATCCTGAACATAGCAGGACTTTAGGAGCAAATGCACTAACACTGAACAAAACAATATCTGTTCATTAAGCATAGCAGAATAAAATACCATCCACAGGGGAATATAATGCATAGACTGTTTAGCTCCGATGTTTTAAGGTACGTTTGAAAACTTTTTTTTTCAGATGGCTTTCGGATTGTCTTGAGTGGGTTATTGGGAATCTGCTGTGGGGCTATTTTCGAATCAATGTATTGACGTTCCATTCATTTTGACCTTTCATTGTAAATCACTTTGATGGATGCGAAAGGTGGTCTATCAAAATTCCTTAACTATTAATCTGTTATATGGTGCATCAGGGCCGCAGAGAGACTGAGCCGTGCCTGGGGCACGGCCGCTGCCCCCCAGGATCGCCGCTGCCACCCGCTGCAACTGCAGTCTGCAACTACCTTGGCTGGCGGGGATCCCAAGGCCCCGCCAGCAGAAGAGGTCTTCCCCCAGTGCTGGTCTTCTTCACTCTGCTGCACGCCTGCCCCTGCGGCTGCTTTTTCTCTCACATTGCACATGCTCGGTTTCAAAACCGAGCATGAGCGGCCTGAGGGGAAAAGCTGCCGCTTGGCAGGCAAGACGGCACAGTGAGGAAGAGCAACGATGGAGGAAGACCTGCTCTGCTGGCGGGGACCCCCACCAGCTAAACCAGAGGCTCTGGCCTGAACTCCAGCCTCCAAGGGGGGTGGGGGCAAAATTCCCCGGGCCTGGGCTTCTCTCTCTCCTGCTCCTGTCAGGACACGATCACCTGGGAACCTACATAGATTGTCACTTAACAACTCTTACTGAAGACATGGGGGGGGGGGGGGGGGGGGTTATGTGTATGTGCCACAGAGTGGCAATTCTAACCCTGAACAATTTATTTATTTAGATTTTGCTCACACCTTTTTCAATAGTAGCTCAAGGTGAGTTACATTCAGGTACACTGGGTATTTCTCTGTCCCAGGAGGGCTCACAATCTAAGTTTGTATCTGAGGCAATGTAGGGTTAAGTGGCTTGCCCAAGATTACAAGGAGCAGCAGTGGGATTTGAGCTGGCCACCTCTGGATTGCAAGACCGGTGCTCTAACCACTAGGTCACTCCTCCACAATGGCACAGGAGAGCAGTGTAACCTATGTGGATCAACACTAAACAAAGATGGGGCAGGGGGGAACTGCACAGAACAGCAGATACAAAGCTACAATACTAAATAAAGGTAGGGAGAGGAAGGGATAACCCACATGGAGCAGAAATTACCTTACAACCTTAACCACCTTACTGGCAGACTGGGTGGATCATGCTGGTCTTTAACTGCTGTAACTTATTACATTAATATGTATTTTTTAACATCATATTGTAATGGTGGGGGGGGGGGGGGG
Organism: Microcaecilia unicolor; assembly: GCF_901765095.1. Taxonomy (NCBI): domain Eukaryota; kingdom Metazoa; phylum Chordata; class Amphibia; order Gymnophiona; family Siphonopidae; genus Microcaecilia; species Microcaecilia unicolor. The sequence goes on from NC_044038.1 coordinate 161,307,958, forward strand.
GCCTTTACAGCTGATAACATTGCAAATCATGTGACACAAGACATTTGCATGGCAGAGGTGTAGCCAGACTTCAACGTTTGGAAGGATCACTGGGCAAACTGGGTGGGCACATGCACTGTAGTCTCCACAACCCCCATCTCCCATTCCAAGTCAAAACTTTACAGTAAATACCGGTGCTGGTGGGAATCCTCAAGCACCACCAGCTGTAGGGGTCCTCTGGCAGCAAGAACAGTTCCCTCTCCTTGCTCCAACTGGCAGCACTGTCCACGCACTGCCACTGCCCACCCCTTTGCGCATGCTTGGTTTTCATGCATGTGTGAAAACTGAGCATGTGCAGCAAGGGGAGGCTAGCGTGATGGCGGCGTGTAGACAGTGCTGTTGACTGGAGCAAGTAGGAAAGGGAGCAGGTCTTGCCACTGGAGGAACCCTGCAGCTGGTGGGGCTTGGGGATCCTCACCAGCCAATAGCAATGCGCAAGAATTTTAGCTGGGCCTGAGCCCTAAGTGGGTGGGCCCAGGCCCACCTGGGCCCACCGATGGCTATACTTGCGTGGACTGGGCCAAAATCCCGCTGCATCTGAATATAGCTCACCTTGAGCAACAACTGAAAAATAAACAGTCAATATGTATTCAACCTTTCTGGAAGGAGTTAGGGGTGGAGCATTGTAGCTCCAACACTATCTGGAGACAGCAAGCATTTGGTCACTGCCCAATGACTGGAAAACTAAGCCAAGATTGTGATGGGTCTTCTAGGTACCAGTAAGTCAAACGTCATCTGTCATCTATGTAGCAGTATGACAAAGTCATCTGTTTTGCTGATAGGCTGCTTGCTCAGGCGCAGTTAGTGACAGTGTTAAGCATCTTTGTCAGAAAACATCTCAGCACTTCAAAAGCCGGGATACCTCAAGAAAATAATAAACCTGGAAGACATATTAGTCAACGTTTTTCTTGATGTCTTTTCTACTTTGCTCCTTTAGAGCGTGCATATTACTTTTCCAAACTGACTAATTTCCCAGCAAGCTTTAAGAAAGTGATGCATCAGACAAAGGAACTTATTTACATTCTCCCCAGCGCTCTGATTGACCTGTTGTTGCATTAACATATCACTGTCATTTAAACTGGAAATGACTGCGTGTTTTAAATTGTAATGCTGTTAAGCTGCCTCTTTGCTAGAAATCCCTGGAGAAGGACTTTGGTTCTGTTTAGCGAGTCAGCAGAGCTCTTTACGATGCTGAAAGAGATAAAATATACTAGGATAACAGAAGTGTGGACTGTCACAAAATCAAATCCCTTCATAGGCATCTTTTATCTTGACAGGAAAACTGTAGATTTATAAGAAAATTATCATCTGTAAGTCCGCTAAAAGCTGTGGAGCATCAAGGCTGAAAGGTGAGGGGGTCAGAGCTAACAGCTGGGTGCTGGTTCCTGGCAGTATGCCCCCAGTATGTTTCAATCCCTCTGTGCCCTCCCCCATAGCTAATTATTCCGCAAGATAAACTGCAAATTGCTTCCATTTTGAAACTGCAATTAGCAAACTGAAGAGTGAAAGAGGCCAAGGTTTTCTGCTTGGCATTGCATTCAAAATTCAAGCTGGTGGCACACGTGTCTCCTTGGTTGGCTAAGAGGATTTGAATCGCCATCTGTTTTCTTTAAGAGAATGTCCTATGAGGATATTTTTGATCCATAGGTGAAGATGCTGTGATATGTTTTAATCTCCCAGTCCCTTTATTTTCACTTTAGGATGCTTTGGTCTCCGTTTTACTCATCAATTCTCTTTCATGTTTGACTTTATAGAGTGTCAGAATGAACCGTATCCATCGTGGAGTGAAAAAAAATACACGCGTGACTTTTAGGTGATCTCAGTACTTAGATTCACTGAACAAATTCAAGTGATATCACACCTGGCAGGAAACCTATGAATCTATTCTAATGTAGGACGCTGGAGAGTAATTTCGTCTAGGAAGCAGGCAAAGGATAATCAGCTTAAAGTTTTGTGGGAGGAAAAAGCTCATTCAGGAAAGGGCTGAAGGGCCGATGCACAAAGGTTGCCGTTAAATCTGGCAGACGCGGGTGAATTTATCGATTTGCAAACAGTGACCGATTCACAAAGGGGATGGCATGTAAATTAGGTGCTCAGAAATTTAACTGCGACCTTTCTGTATCGGCCCCTGAAAGTCTCTAACACATGCGCCGAACAGGAGTAATTTCCAGGACATGGGGGGGGGGGGGGAGAGAGAGAGAGCTCCTGCACCCACAAAACTTCCTCAAAGACAACCTTGAATCAAGAACTAGGGATCCTGAAGTGAAACACGGAGCACCGATCGGACAAAGAAAGAGGGGATAGAGAACTGCACCCATGACACTTCCTCAAAGACAGCCTGAATCCAGGCACTGTCGGGGTCCTGAAATGAAACATGGGGCACCAATGGATGCTCTGAAATTCAAGACACTAATTACAAGCAATAACCAACGAGCAAAGTTAACCCTGAGGGTATATACCTAAAGCCCTGCCTTATCCCATCTTTAATTTTGGCTAAAAGAAGCCCAGCGTGGATGAGGAGGGCTGTTCTCCGGCAGCTTCTGGCCTGCCATAAAATCCAGCACGATAATGATAGGTGCTTCTTTATGTGCATCGCATGGAATGTTCATCATAATACTAATGAGTTCATTGTAATACATTTGCATAGAATTCTCAGTAGCTGCTATGGCAAATGGTTTAAAAGCATGCAAAACCCCGTTGTACGTTAGACACTACATAATGTTTGCCTTACGCTGGCTAAAATCAGTGTAAAGCAAATCTTGCAGCTACAGTAAGCTTAGTGCATCGACCCCAGAGAACCAGGGAGCCAGGATTCAAATGCCACTTTTACTAAGATGTGCTAAGAAAAGGGCTTTAGGGCACACTTATGTGCCCATTTTCTTGCACAGCCATCAAAAAAGCCTTTTTTCTCTTCATTTCTGGCCATGCATTAGTGTGTGGTCATTAAAAAAATGTATTTCGGAGGCACTAAAGGCTCCCACTTGAAGTCCACATTGACCAGTTAGTGCATGGTAATGTCAGCAGCTAGCTGGTTAACTCCCATTCCCTGCCCATGTCACACTCCCTCCTAGAAATAAATAGACAATACATTTTTACTGCATGCAAATAGGTAAATTACTGCAGGACACTGTAGCATGTCCTGCAATAATCATTTTTGACACATTAAGACCACATTAGGGCTTAGTGCAGTAAAAGGGCCTCTTAGATTGTAAGCCCTCTGGGGAGTGGAGGAGAGCTAGGGGGTAATTCTGAAAAGGCTGCCAAAATGTAGGAGCTAAGATGTTTTATACTAAGGGGTGAATTTTATATATAGTGCTGGAAAAAGAACTATTCTATAATTCACTCTAAAAGTTAGGCGCGGTTTATAGAATAGCGCTTATGCCCAAGATTTGGGCCTAACTTTAGGCCCAACTGAAATGTGGTGCAAATGTATGTGCCTAAATTAGGTTTGTATCCCACGTAGTCTATAGCAACACACGTAAATGATAGGAACTCCCCCATTCTGCCCAGGACCCTCCCATTTCTGTGCCTAAATTTACACACTTCAGTTCCAATTAATTACTGCCAATAATTGCTTCAAAAAAACAGTTATTGGCACTAATTGGCTTGTTATCAATTAAATTGTGTGCGCAAATTGGGCATGTGCCCAAATTTGCATGGGCAATTTTTGGCAACTTTTATAAAATTAGGGGGTAAGTGTGAAGTCTATATTGGCAATTATGCATAGAATACTAGTGTAAGTGGTATTTATATGCCAACATTGAGGTGTAACTGCTTATGCCACGCCACCTCGATGTTGGAGTAAATATCTGCGACTAATTGTTGCAGTTGTGCGTGTAACTGTCAGCATTCTCTAACCTTAGCATGTAAATAACGGGCATGCCTGTACCCCTCCAAAGGCTACACCCCCTTACAGTTACGCCCTATCTCCCCCAATACTGATAGCTACTTAACCGGCCAGGAACAGATCTTTCCCTTCTCTCTGCCCTCCCCCAATAATGTATATCATCTTTCTCCTTCCCTCCTCCAATGGTGTCTGGCTTTTCTCTCCATCCCTCTCGCCTCTCCAGTGTTTACTATCGTCCCTCCTACTCTCCTCCCCTCCCCATTGTGTTCAGCAGCTCCCCTTCCCCCATAAAACTGATGCAGCATCTAGTGTGGCTACACAACACTCATTGTACCCAGCTTAGGACCTCAAGCATCTGCACATGCTCAAGGCCTACCAGGTCCCGCCCCTTCTACCAGGAAGTTCCGAGGGGATAGGTCCCAGTGAGAACTGAGCATTGGCACACGCTCAAGGCCCCTTGTCTTCTATAAGCATCCTGACCGTTGCATCGGTATCACCCCCCCCCCCCCCCCCCACACACACACACACACACACACACACATATTGTACCACCCCAGTTGAACACCTGATCTGCCTATTGATTGGAGCAAACAAATCTGCAGAAAATTCAAGAATTTCATAAATCTGTGCCAAGGCTGAAATCCTGATTCAAGACTGACTTCAAACTGCTCACATCATTTGTACTGAGAAATCCATTATATTCCCCAGAATTATCTGGCCAGGGTGTGGAACCAGCAAATCACCTCCAGCAAAGCTTGAAGAGGTGACATGGGACAAAGCACTGGTGACCAATATGGCAATGAAACCAGGGACTTCACAGCAAGCTTCTCAAAGAGGTGAAGCTTTAAGCAGGATGCTATAGGGCTGCAATCATTTGCAAGCATCTAGCTTTGCACTTTTCATTTTTGTGGTTGAGAAGTCACAATGGGATTTTATCTTTTGAAAATACAGAAAAAGAATAAAACATACTTCTGACACAATAGCAAAGTTCAAAGAAGGAAGACATTTGGCTGTGTTTGCCAAGAGGTCTGATCCCATGACTCCCAAATATGGAACAAAACAACAAAAAAGGCAGTTGCCTGTGATTTTTTTTTAATAGAATTTATTCTAGTCACATAAAGAAACTACCATTTCTAGAGTGGAAAGCTACAAGTTGTGGACTTTATATATACCAAGCTAATGGCCCTTTTACTAAAGAGTGTTAAGCATGTACCCCTGGATTCAATAAAAGGTGCCTACTAAACTCATATTCTACATCAAACACCCTTTAAAGAATAGCGCTTAGGGGGCCTTTTTTGCCACGTGCCAGGCCCCCTTTTACCGCAGTGGGTAAAAAAGGCCAAAAAAAAGAAATGGCCATGTGGTAAGTTTGCACTTTCCATGTGGCCATATCAGTGAGAAGCACTAACTGCCACCCATTGAGGTGGCAGTAAGGGCTCCTGCGCTAACCAGGTATTATTTTTTTAATATTTCTGTTAGCGCCAAAAATGGCATGTGCTGGGCGTGGAGCTACCACCAGCACCCGCGTTGGGCTGGCAGTAGTTACGGGTTGCCGCATGGTCCCTTAATAGCACTTCCTGCAGGAAGCAAGGACTTACGCCTGCTGAAACCCAGGGCCGCTGAGAGACTGGGCCGGGCATGGGGCAAGGCCGCTCCCAGGGCCCCGCCCCTGCTGCCCCGCCCTCTGCCCCCCTGAGGTCACCACCACCGCTCCCCCCTCCACCCCCCTGAGGTCACCGCAGCCACTGCTCCCCCCCTCCACCCCCCCCCCCCCCAAGGTTGCTGCCGCCGCCACTCCCCCCCCTCCGTCCGCCACTGGGCCGGGCCCCCTGCATTCAAATTGCAGTCTCACCTCCATGAAAGCAGCACTGCCTCCCTTCGGCCCTCGCGGAAGTTACGTCAGACAAGGGCGGGACACAGGGAGGGAAGGAGGGCCGAAGGGAGGCGTTCTGCTGCCTGCAGCGCTGCTTTCACAGAGGTGAGACTGCGATTTCAATGCAGGGGGTAGACGGCCCCCCTTGGAGGCCCGGGCTCGGGGAATTTTGTCCCCCCTGCCCTCCCCTCTCGGCGGCTATGTTGAAACCTAGTGTAAATCCTCAAACCCAACCAATGGCAGTTGGTCATGCAAATGAGCCTATAACACGGCACCTAAATCTTGTTAATGTCCCTGACCTGCCCATGCCCCTCCCATGGCCACACCCTCTTTTGAGTCACATATGAGACAATTTAGACGCACTGTGTTATAGATTAGCACTCAGGCAGATAACTTGCAAATCCTATTTAGTGCCAATTAACGTCAATAATTGATTATTAACAGCTTGTTAACTAATTAGTTTGCACGTGGATCTGGGATTTGAATGCAAATTTGGGCACCATTGAAATGAATCCAGGGGTTAAGTCGTTGTCTGGTAAGGTTTGCCTCTTTGCGGAAGATACCAAAATCTATAATAGGGTAGACACTCCTGACGGTGTGGATAACATGAGGAAGGACTTAGCAAAGCTAGGGGAATGGTCTGGAATTTGACAGCCAAGATTTAATGCTAAAAAATGCAGGGTCATACATTTGGGCTGCAAAAACCCGAGGGAACTGTACAGTTTAGGGAATGAAGATCTTTTCTGCACGAAAGAAGAGCAAGACTTGGGTGTGATCATATGTGATGATTTTAAGGTGGCGAAACAGGTAGAGAAGACAACAGTGAAAACTAAAAGGATGCTTGGGTGCATAGGGAGAGGAATGGCCAGTAGGAAAAAAGGTGATGATGTGTTTTAATGAATGGTGCCCAAAGTGGCATGTAAACATTAGTGCATACTTTGAAACTGTGCCCTACATCTAATATATTACATATTATTTTGAGTAATGTATTAGCATGTGATTGTGCAATAGAAGGACACAAATAATAAAGACTGACTATTTATTTATTTAGATTTTGCTCACACCTTTTTCAGTAGTAGCTCAAGGTGAGTTACATTCAGGTACTCTGGATATTTCTCTGTCCCAGGAGGGCTCACAATCTAAGTCTGTACCTGAGGCAATGGAGGATTAAGTGACTTGCCCAAGATCACAAGGAGCAGTAGTGGGATTTGAGCTAGCCACCTCTGGATTGCAAGACGAGTGCTCTAACCACTAGGTCACTCCTCCACTCCTAGAAAGTTGTTTCTACCACAGAGATCCAATCTAATAGATTTCTTAGCCAAAGAATAATTATTCAGTCCTACTGGTGACACTTAGAGATGCTATTTTTATACAGTCATATGAAAGAGATGCTACGTGATCCCTCTGGTTACTGGAAGGTCAAAGGGCATATTGGATTTGAGTGCACATTCTCTCCGACTTCGGCTCTTCTCTGGTGTACCTCTTTCTGGTACTCTTGCATTGCCTCCATCTTTTCACTCTAATGAGAACAGGGTCTGGCATTTTCCCAGCTGTTACAGAGGCAGCAGCCATTTGTGATGCTTCCCACAAGCAGACAGCAGTCATACCCATTAGCCATGGCATAAATGAATTTGCTTTTTCCTATTGTGCTGACCCAAATGAGGGGAAAGTGCCATTTCAGTCATTTTCGCATCCAGGGACATTTAAGGCTTAAATCAGCTGTCAGGAGAAACACATCCTGGCAGCTGCTGAGGGAGTGGAAAATGTAGAAAACAGTTTTCTTATAGTGATGAAGTAGGCAGTAACACACTCTGAGGTATGCATTAAAGGAGCTTCATACGCACCCAGGTCCGGGGAGGGGGGGGAGGGAAACAGAGTGCCTTCAGTACTCAGGAAATGCATCAAGACCCTTTAATGCATACTCTGGTTTTTGCTGTTGCTTCAGAATATGCTTTTAAGATGTAGTGTAGCCTTTAAATAACTGTGAGGCCCTCTTACGAAGGCTCATAGGCACCTACGTGCTTACAATGTGCGTCAAATTAGAACTACCACCTGGCTACCACGTGCCCAGGGCAGTAATTCTAATTTTTATGCACATCCGATACATGCAGCAGAAAATATTTTTTATTTTCTACCACGTGGCGCAAACTGGCCGGTAATAGGCAGTGTACGCATGCTGACAATTACCACCCAGTTAATGCGTGAGACCTTACCGCTAAGTCAATGGGTGGCGGTAAGGTCTCAGGCCCGAAATGGACGCGCACCAATTTTTATTTTGCTGTATGTCCATTTTCGCTGAAAAATGGACCTGTGTGCATCCAATACATGGACCTACACTAGCACAGGTCATTTTTCAGCACACCTTAGTAAAGTCTGGATTCTTGGTGGGTTGTGATACATGCAATTCTGTGACAGCTCCTTCCCCCACACACACATTCACACAAGTCCACTTTCAGGGATATCTTAAGATGATGCTTGAAGAAGGAACATATATAGCAGTAACAGCTGATACACATCGTTACGTGAGGGTAATTCTTACAGTAGACCAATGATGAAAATACTCCTTTTTTCCTTAGTATCAATATGGCCACTAGCAAGTTGCACTATATAAATGAAGACTCCAGAATGTGCCACAGAACATTCCAGATCATCAAGGGAACTAAGGACTCCCCTCCCCCCTCCCTGCCACAGTTCTTACAGAAAGCCACAGACAACCACTGAAATGCACTATCACCTACTAACTACAGGTTAAATATATGGAGAAAACCATTTTCAGATACCTTTAGCCAGGTAGATTGCACTGGATGAAAACTGGCCCATTCCGGATGGCTAAAGGTATATGCCAGCTTTCACAAAATAATCTACTTTTAGCCAAATTGCAAAGAAGCATTACTGGTCTGGTTTTTAATTTGGGCAAGGAAAACAGCATGGGACAGATATTTGGCTAGGTGTCCACCATATAAAAGTATATGCTGGCCCAGGGCTTAACTCTATAGGTTATATTTAGCAGAACTATCCATTTACTTAGTGAATCACCTTCACTAGCAAATATTCATTTAATATAGACCTGTCATACAGTACAAAAGGGATCATTTCAGGCACTACCTCTGTATTTCCCCTAACCCAGCCCCTTTTTATATGGATAATAAGCACCGCCATACTGGGAAAAGACCAAGGGTCCATCAAGCCCAGCATCCTGTCTCCGACACTGACCAATCTAGGCTTCAAGAACCCAGCAACCCCTCCCCCCAAATAAATAAATACATACATTTGTAATAATGTTCAATGGACTTTTCCTTCAGGAATCTGTCCAAACCCTCCTTAAACTCCATATGGCCAGCTGCTGTCACTACATTCTCCGGCAACGAGAATGTAGTGACTATTTAGGGCTCTGTTAACTAAGCCGCTCTCTAGGCGTGCTAACTTTTTAGCGTGCACAAAACATTAACACGCTGTAATGATAGAGACACCCATTATATTCCTATGGGTGCCTCTAGCATTAGCGCATGCTAAGTTTTAGCACACGCTACAAAGTTTGCACGCCTACAGCGCGGATTAGTAAACAGGGCCCTCAGTTTACTAATCCGTGAGTTAAATGGGCCAATATTATCCACACAATATTTTTAATGCTTAGATAAACGAGTTATGCATTTGCCATCTGCACAACTGATTCTGAAAATTGACCACCTCAAGTACATTTACAGGTCTATTTGTTAAGCTGTATTAGCTATTAAAATGGCAATTAATATGCATTAGCAGTTTGCTCTTAAGACCCATCTTTTTTTCCTTAGCTTTTTCAACATGAAACCACAATACCATGGAGAATTGAGTAAAAGACACAGTGGTTTTCCCTTTTTTCCCTTTCCCTACTTTTCCCTAATTCCTTTTCCCATTACTATTTATTTTTAATTATCTTTCCCCTAACCTTGCTAATTTTCCTTCCGTTTTCCCATTTTCTTCCTTCCCCTGGTTTTTAACTTTTTGAATGATTGTTGTGTGCTTATGTTTTCTACTTTCCTTTTTTTACAATTTCGGAGTTCCATTTATTTTCTGATTTCATTGTTATTTTGTAAACCGCTCTGATTTGTGCTAAACTGGTGAGGTATAGCAAGTGTTTAATAAATGACAAACGATAATGTCTACACCATACTAACAGCATACAGTCATTTCCTCATTAACAGCTCAAGTGGAGCAGGTGGAGAATGAGGAAGAATGGGAGTGGGACTGCTAAAAATGGTTATGGAATTCAAACATGCGTGGGATAAACACAAAGGAATCCTGTTTTGAAGGAATGGATCCGTGGAATCTTAGCGGAGATTAGGTGGCGGTGCTGGTAATTGGAAAACGAAACCGGTGCTGGGCAGACTTCTACGGTCTACGCCCTGATTTTGACTGAATACCTAGGGATGGGCTGGAGTGTAAATTTAAAGGGGCTTCGACATTATCTTCAGAACTTTTAGTAGAAGAACAGTGCTGGGCAGACTTCTATGGTCTGTGCCCTGAGAAAGGCATGGACAAATCAAACTCGTGTATACAAATAAAGTACCACATACCATGTAAATGAGTTTATCTTGTTGGGCAGACTGGATGGACCGTACAGGTCTTCATCTGCCGTCATTTACTATGTTACTATGTTAACATGGAGATAGTTACTGTACATTTACTGCACCTTTAGTAAGATGCAGTAGGCCTAAGGTGGGCCTACCACAAGCTAAAGGGCAGTACCGCAGGATGTGCTGAAGTATTCCGTGGTAGGTTTCCGTTTAGCACATGCAATCCTGCACTGGAAAATATTTTTTATTTTCCAGTGCAGGAGGTGTGCTCATGGGTGGATAGTAGCTGTCCAACGAAACAACACAGAGAGGATCCAAAGTAAAGAAAATATTGATCAGGTCATGGCCCCAGTGGCCCCTGTCTGAAGTGTCTTCTTGATCTCTGAAGTAGAGAATCCATTTCCTCTGTCAAAGCATCTAGACCAGGTTTTTCAGACAGCCCATGGGACTTAGCCATGGAACAGAATGAGCCCTTGGACTATGGTATAACCAGGAAAGAGGCTGCAGGGACCAGCTGACTCACCCAGACTATCCATCTGTTGCTGTAGCTAAGGATTTGTCCCAACTGTGAGCCATGATCTTGATTCAAGCGAGTTAGTTTTGTTGCGACTTTTGTAGTTAGATAAGCAACAAACAAAATGGGAGCTGGGCAGACTTCTACGGTCTATGCCCTGATTGTGACTGAATAGATAGGGATGGGCTGGAGTGTAAATTTTAAGGGGCTTCGACGTTAGCTTCAGAACTTAGTACAAGAACAGTAATGGGCAGACTTCTACGGTCTATGCCCTGAAAAAGGAAAGGACAAATCAAACTCGTGTACACAAATAAAGTACCACATACCATGTAAATGAGTTTATCTTGTTCGGCAGACTGGATAGACCGTACAGGTCTTTATCTGCCATCATTTACTATGTTATTATGTAAGTTCCCATGTGCTGACTGTGCATTAAAGAATGTTGATGCATGGTCCATACAAAGCTTATTCCTCATATCAAATTCTTGATTTTTTTTCAACCTTTTTCTAAGATGGGTATCCAACTGTGTTCTTATTCCTGCTTGTTGTTAACAAAAGATCAATGTCAGTGTAATTACCTACTCAGGAGCTCAGGGTTTTGTGTGCGGCAGTCTCGTTTTATGTTTTTCACCGTGGTACTGTGACAAATTTGAGGGAAGGTGACTTCTCGCATTATTGCAATGATATCGGCTGCAAAACTCCCCCTCCACCCCCATCGCTGTATCATGTCAGAAAATAAAGCCGGAGCTGATTTTTTGAAAGAGCTTGCCTCCAAAATGACAGCCTCTGCTGGCAAATGATTACAGGGCTCGTTTACAGTTACGTTCTCAATCAGAAATCTGTGGTATATTTCTTTTGAGTACAGTGTAACATTACTGGTCAGATCTAAAGATCGGGACTGGCCCAGTGGCTTGCTGGCAAGGGCAACATGCTACCATGCAGATCATATCGGTTCAGTTCCCTAGGCAAAAATCCCTACTGCATGTGGATGAAGATCCTCAGCCCAAAAGAGGCCAGTAGGATTGAGCTGTAAGCTTAAAAATGAGCAGGAAGAAACTTCCAGGCAAAATGAAAACACACCCAATTGAAAAATGCATGTTTTAAGTACATTTCATTAAGTGGGTAGGGTGTGGGATAGCGTGTATAGTAACTGGCTGGCTGTGATTGGAAGAGGGGGGATATGGAGCCTGTGTGAGTATGAAGGACCATGGCTGTGAGTGCAAGGGAGTAAATGTGTGGCAGGGAGGGGGTGCAAGCATGGTCTGGGGGGTATGAGTACTGTAGAATATATATAGTAACATAGTAGGCTTCACTATCAATAATCTGTAATCCCTATTACTATGTAAGCCGCATTGAACCTGCTTTGAGTGGGAAAGTGCGGGGTACAAATGTAATAAATAAATAAATAAATGTCGGCAGATAAAGAATGAGTGTAAATTAATCCCTGCTCTCCATCCACCTCCTCTGCCAACCCCCCCCCCCCCCCATTAATTTCTCTCTACTTCTGTTCTGCTCCTGTCCCCTCTCTCTTACTACCTGCTCCCCACTCATCTCCTTCCTCTTCCTTTCTATCCAGTTCCATAGCAACGGGAGGGGAGTCTTGGGGGCCTGCCCCCCTCAATTTGGATTCAGGCCCCCCAAATTCTGCTGATTTGGCTGGTGGGGAACCCCAAGCCTCACCAGCAGAAGCTTTCCTCCGGTGAGATTCACTATCGCACTGGCTGCCCTGCTTCCCCCTCCCTCATAAGCATGCTTGGTTTTAATGAAATTGAGCATGCACAAGCTTTACGCATGCTCTCTTTCACTAAAACCAAGTATGCGTGCCAAGGTGGGAAAGCAGGGCAGGCAGCGCAGCATTGAATATCACCACAGGAAGGCTTCTGCTGGTAGGGACCCCCGTCAGCTCAGGTATGTGGAGTTGTGACAGGTAAGGACAGCGGCAGGGAGGAAGGGCAGATTGTACCCCCCACACTTTGGAATCAGGCCCCCTCCCCAAAGAAAAACATTGAGGTCTGGCTATGCCTCTGTTTCTATCTCTTCCCATCCTCTGTCTTCCACCCTCCTATCTATTGGTCTATCTTTGCCAATGGGGGCTGGAGACGCCTGTTAGCATTTGGTTTTGGGCTGCCAGTCTTCTTAGATCATCTGTGCTTGCCATGCACACACACCAAAGTAATCATGGGGGACAGATCAACAGGCAGATGGATGGACCTAGCCTTAGCAACAGGAGCTATTACTTTTGCACAGAATGTATCTAAAGTGTAAAAACTAAACCAGCAGTAGGCAACGCCAATCCTCAGATGCTACAACCCAATTGGTTTGATCACTTATTTTATTTATTTGAGTCCACTGTGAGCCTGGATGAAGCTGGATTCAAACAGGGTCACTGTTCTTGCAAATAAGTTGCAGCATTAGCAACCTATATCGAGAATGGTTTCCAGCAACAAAAATTGAAGACTGGGGCTGCATTTTTCAAGCTTACAGCAGCATATGATAAAGTCTAGCATATTGGCTTTCTGGTAAAACTCGCTGGTGTTCTACCATACTGGTTTGCCCACCTGGCTGAATTACTGCTGCATGGGCAGGGGTTCCGGGTACACGTGGGAGATGATACAAGCTCCCAGTGGACCCAGTGAAATGCTCTCTCACATTGTTCTGTACTGGCCCCCTTCCTTTTTTAGCCTGTACACACATCTCCTGGATCCAAACAGCTGGAAATTCATATATGCCGATGACATCACTGAACTGGGTGTGGCCTCAATGAAGACATGGTGATATTGATTGAGTACTGGTGCCTTAATCAAGTATCACTAAGACAACGTGCAGCATGTTCCATCATCACAATACCAGTACAAGAAAGGAACTGGCAGTCTTTCTTAATGGACAACAACTAATGGACAGCCCTTCCCAGTCTACCTTGGCAGCACATTGATGTACTGGGAGCACCTTTTAAAGACAGCAAAATAATAATCTGTTGTCCAAACTGGATGGGGTGCCAGTGCAGCCATTTTATTTATGTCAGCCCTGACTCTTTGTTACTTTGTTGCTGAGTATTGTGTGCCAATCTTCACATGTCAAATTCATTGATGAACAACTGTCTACCTCAATGTGTTTGAATTTCATCACTGGTACTCTTCATCTTACCCTGTTACAATGGCTTCCTGTTCTATTCAACAGTGAACCTCCAGTGTTAAATCAAAGGGCTGTGATAGTGAGGCTCATTTAGAAGATATACAATCATCTTGACTGAGGCCTGTTCAATGATGTCTCATAGCCTCTGGCATACTGTCTTACATCAGACACCCATTATGGAGAAACACAGAATGCTTAGATATGGCAGCTGAGTGGAAAGAGGAATGGAAGTCAGCCACTGTGGTCCATTCAACCCTTGTGGATGACCCTACTGTTCAACCCTTGAGATTTAATCTCCCCTCTTCAACTGTTTCTGCACAGAACAGAATCATTGCAGAGCCTGCCTCAAGAGATGGGGAAAGGCGAATTGTGGAGAAGTGCAAATAATGTGTCATGTCATTGACTCCTGTCCTGTCCGCTGACCCGGCAGGATGGTGGTTTGAAAACACTATGTAGACCTGATGAGGCTGCCGTTAGCTGGCTGACTACATATGACACTGTTTGCACATAAGAATAACTGTGATTCTCTGAGTCAAATGTACTAAGGGGATTCATATATAATGTTGTGCACTGAAAGGTATCGAATAGTGCCAGTTGGGCGTCTAATTTAATTGTTAGACTAGGCACCAATTGTACCAATAACAGGCCAAGAAAGCAAACAGGATGCTAAGAATTATTAGGAGAGGGATGCAAAAAAAGACCAAAAAATATTATAATACCTCTGTATCGCTCCATGGTGCAACTTCACCTTGAGTATTATGTTCAATTCTGGTCACCATATCTCAAGAAAGATATAGTGGAATTAGAAAAGGTTCAAAGAAGAGCGCTGAAAATGATAAAGAGGATGGAATTGCTCCCATATAAGGAAAGGCTAACGAGGGCTCTTCAGCTTACAAAAGAGACAGCTGAGGGGAGATATGATTGAGGTCTATAAAATCCTGAGTGGTGTAGAACGGATAGAAGTAAATACATTTTTCGCTCTTTCAAAATTACATGGAAATACTTTTAAAACAAATTGGAGGAAACATTTTTCACTCAATGAATAGTTAAGCTCTGGAACTCATTGCTGGAGGATGTGTTAACAGCAGTTAGCGTATCTGGGTTTAAAAAAGATTTGGACAAGATCCTGGAGGAAAAGTCCATAGTCTGTTATTGATATGGGGGAAGCCACTGCTTGCCCTGGGATTGGTAGCATGGAATGTTAAACCAACAAAAAAAGGTCCAAGTCTCCCGTAAAACACACAGACAACAACAAAAAGAGCGGAAGAAAAACCAAAACAGACCAGATAAAAACCATAGGGAGTAAGAGCACCAAAGAAGTTTATTAGGACCCAACAAGGTCCGTGTTTCAGCCAACCAGCCTTCTTCAGGGGTCTTCAAATTGACATATATGGATGTGCCTCCTGAATGCTCATGCATGCTTTTGTTTGATTTGAGACAGCACCAGCGTTTATGCCTTTCATTTCATGAGCATTTCATGGTTTTTATCTGGTCTGTTTTGGTTTTTCTTCCCCTCTTTTTGTTGTTGTCTAGCATGGAATGTTGCCATGATTTGGGTTTCTGTCAGGTACTTGTGACCTGGATTGGCCACTGTTGGAAGCAGGATACTGGGCTAGATGGACCATTGGTCTGACCCAGTATGGCTATTTTTATGTTCTTATGCCTTCAGTGGCACTAATTGGTGCACTTAACAACTCATAGGTGCTATTCTATACACTTAGTGCCTAAATGCTATAGTATACAACTACAAAGAGGGCGTGTACATAGGCAGGTCATGGGTGTGTCTTACAGTTGCACATGTAAATTATAGAATTCACAACTGCCAATTTTACATGTGAGCATTTACACCAGCCTTTAACATGATGTAAGTGCTCGCACATGCCAACTTACACTGTATTCTATGACGGCAATTTCACAAGCAATTTCCATGATAGATTTTGCGCCTATTTTTTTGCACTATACCGCTTTGATTGCAACTACAGAACTCCTTTATGTCTTGGGAAAATGTTTAGTACATCTGGAGCTCTGAGTAACCTTGAACATTTCTCTTTATCTCACGGTGCCTTCCTCAATGGGATTTGGATAATATTATTCTGTCTTTGCTCAGCCCTTTGGAAGCCGTCATGCAGATCAAGCACTAAAATTGGCTGTCTTATTTTCCCCTCTCAAAAATTGTTCTTTGCATGCATCCAAAACATTAAATTCTAAAGCTTGGTGGGATCGTGTTTGGATTAAAGGTACCATATAAATGCTAATAATGCTTTTTCTTATATATTTCGTATGCATTATAACCTCCCTGTATATAACCTTTATAGAAAGGACAAAGTATCTAGTCCTGTTGTTCTGCTTAGCCTGTCTGTATTTTATAAACTAATCTAAAATGTGGTCTGTCTACATAGCATATTATCTTCCAAAGAAATTAATTTCTTGCTGTTTTGGTATTGCAGCATCAATTAAAATCTCAATGATGCGTATTCTGCTCATTGACTTGTGCTTCGCACCATCCAGAGCACTCTTCAGCCCCACAAAGCCAGTGAAGTACTGTGAAATGGCCTGGGTAGTGTTTCTTGCAGTTTTCAGTACTTATTTGTGACCATCTCTGGGAAAATGAGGTTTCAAGGAATTCTGTTAGAGCAAACAATTTGTAATACAGCAGTCCATCCCCCATCCTTTCATGTGAAAAAGGAAAAAAGTACTGAAGTTTTTAAGACTGCATATGGACCCATGACATGAAAAATCGGTCGCTTACTGCAATGGGTTGACCATCAGGCCCATAAGTACTAACCCAGATGAATCTAAAATGCCAAAGCGTGTGCGAGTTACCTTAGTGTAGGATAATGTATTATTTTTGTGTTCTCTTGAAATAGGAGGCGTCCTTTGCTGTCGGTCTGTATGCTAGAGCACTTAACATCTCTGGCGGAGAAGCCTGACTGGAAGCGTAAAGTATATTAGCAACCTCAGAATATGACAATCAGTAAGTGCAGAAGTACAGCTGCTGATAACACAATTCACTGGGGTCAGGAAGGCAGTGAAAGAAAGAGTCATCTTGCAAAGGCGACAGCGGACCTGTGTGCAGTGCTGTCTGCAAAGCATTTGTTAATTTTGTGTTGGAAAACAGAGGGAAATACTGCAAAGTCCTGATAAATGGCCTTCTGGGAGGGAAGAGGATAATGCTACTTAGCAAGACTGGCTGCCTTCAAGGAAATTCATGACAGGAGTTTTCATGGCAGTTCAGGAAGAAAACCCATTAAAATACAGGCTTTACTTAAGTCCAACATAGTGGGGTTTGATGCTCATTATTCAGCTTCTTCAAGCACTTCATAAACATAAACACAGTGGTGTACCGAGGGTGGGGCGGTCCGCCCCGGGTGCATGCTGCAGGAGGGGTGTAGAGAGCAGCCGCGTGGCTGTCAGATCCGCTGGTTCCCTGATCCCTCTGCTGTTACTTCCTGTTCCGGGGCAGAGGGAGCAGGGAACCAGCATAGCCAACAGCCGTGCGGCTGCTCCCAGCACCCCAGCAAGTAAGAAGAATGCACTGGGGGGGGGAGGCTTGGAGGTGATGCGCTGGGGGTCTGGGGGTGACGCTGCACCTGGGGGGGTGTCGTACTGTACCCAGGGGAGATGGACGATGCTGCACCCGGGGGGGGGGGGGGGACGGCGGCGATCTGCCCCGGGTGGGAGCCAACGAAGGAACACCACTGCATAAACATAAATTTAACAAGCAACCGGCTGAACTCTCAGCCTCCTTGTAATGGCTAACTGCTAATATTCAGCACAAAATAGCCAGTTATCTCTGCTGAATATTAGAGCTTAGCAACTAGCCTCTAACCAGATATGTTATGCAGCGCTAACCAGCTACGTTTAGCAGTTAAGATAGACTGCATAAATAGCAGGCCTATCTATAACTGCTAAGCACTTAACCAATTAGCGCTGAATATCAGCTTAACTAGTTAAGTTGCAGCAGACAAAACTGAAACTGCCAGAAATGGCCCGACATTGAATATTGGGGTCAGCACTGACCGTGGCTCTTATGTGAGCTGCCTCCTGCTGGCTGAATATCAGCCCCTATGCTTATAAATTAGGTTCATAAATCTAGGCAAATGAATGGCAGGCTTGAATTTATGAGCATAACTTTTAAGCTCCTAACTTAAGATGAATTTTCAGCTGAAAATGTAGGCTCCTAAGTCTGGCTGAAAAATAGAGCACAAATTTAGGAGCCTAACTTAAAAGCATAAGTTTAGGAGCTCAGGGGTCCTTTTACTAAGGTTCACCCTACCCATCTTCAAATCCTTGCTCAAAGCCCACCTCTTCAATGTTGCTATCGGCACCTAACCTTTATACCTTTCAGGAAATCTAGACTGCCCCTATTTGACTGACTGTACATTTGTCCTTTAGATTGTAAGCTCCTTTGAGCAGGGACTGTCCTTCTATGTTAAATTGTACAGCGCTGCGTAACCCTAGTAGCGCTTTAGAAATGTCAAGTAGTAGTAGTAGTTCACCGAAAAGTGGCCTGTGCTGGTGTAGACATGTATATTGGATGCATGCAGTTTCATTTTTCAGCGCACCTGCAAAAAAGGCCTCTTTTTTGGGGGGCCGAAAATGGACATGTGGCAAAATGAAAATTGGTGCATGTCCATTTTGGGCCTGAGACCTTACTGCCACCCACTGACTTAGTGGTAAGATCTCACACGTTAACCAAGCGGTAATCATCAGTGCACATATAATGCCCAATTAGCACCGCTCGCCAGAAATTTTCCGGCGCAAGCAGTAGACACACATTAAAAAATGAAATTACCACCCAGGCCACATTGTAACTGGGCAGTAGTTCCGAACTGGCACGCATTGAGTGCGCATAAGCGCCTATGCGGCTTAGTAAACTGGCCCCTCATTTGTTTGTTTGTTTTTTAACATCGAGCCCAAGAAGTTCTACCCTGATCTAGTGCTAAATTCAAGAATAGAACCAAACTCCCCAGAGTACTTGAAGGATAATTTGATATCAGAAATCGTAGAATAAAAAAAGGTAAGTAGGTGCCTATTTCAAGCCTGTAAATAAAGAAAAGCAGGCACCTACCTTTCTTTATAAAATACTAGTGCAAATTGGCGAAAACTTATTTACATTTATGGCATCATCACTTACACCAGCCCTATGGCTGATGTAAATGCTTGTGACTAGATAAGAGCCAGAAGATGCGTAAATTATATAGGGTGCTTTAATTTGCATGTGTATTTGTGTGCTCTGCCCATGTACCGCCCATCAGCAAAGTATGCGCCATCAAAACATGATGCGTACTTTTCTGCTAATTGGCAGTCTATAAGAGGTCATTTATGCACATGGGGTGAATTCTATATATGGTGCCAAAAAAAATCAGCATTGAAAAAAGTGCTATTCTGTAAACCAAGCTAAAAGTTAAGCATGGTTAATGGAATAGGATTTATGCCTGGGAATCGCATCTAAATTTAGGTGTGGCACAAATCTACGCACCTACTTTGGGCTCATATCCCCCTCGATTCTATAACAATGCATGTAAAAGCTATGAAATCCCCCATTCCGCCCAAGACCCTCTCATTTCCATGCCCCTTTTTCTTATTCACGCGTAAATGCCAATTACATCTAATTAGTGCCAATAATTGCTTGTTTAAAAGCCAATTATTGGTGCTAATTAGTTTGTTATGCAATTAAATTGTGTGTGCCCAAATTTAAAAGCACAATTTTTGGCGACTTTTATAGAATTGAGGAGATTAGGAGCCAGTTATGTACATAGCTTATGCATGTTCCTGTCACATAAAACTAGGCAGCTCCTTATAGAATTTAAGGGGCCCTTTTACTAAGGTGTGCCGAAAAATGGTGTAGGCGCGTGTTTTGGATGTGCACAGGTCCATTTTTCAGCACGCCTAGGAAAAAGGTCTCTTTTTGTGAATGAAAATGGACGTGTGGCAAAATTTAAACCAGCTTGTGTCCATTTTCAGCATGAGACCTTACCGATATCCATCGACTTAGCAGTAAGGTCTCATGCGCTAACCGGGCGGAAATCATCAGCGCGCATAAACTGCTGATTACTGCTGGGTAAGTGCCACGTGGTAAAATTAGAAAATATTTTCTACCACGTGTTTTGGACGCGCATCAAAAATGGAGTTACCACCTGGGGCATGTGGTGGCTGGGCGGTAATTCCAATTTGCCTTGCGGTGGATGCATGTAGGCGCCTATGTACCTTAGTAACAGGGCCCTTTACTCCCTTTGCTGGAAGATGTTTTCTGTAGATTTACTTTTCTTTTTCAGACATTGGATGAAGTGCAATCAGTGAATGAACAATGGACTGTTTCAAATCTCTGCAAGCTTTTCATGTTTTCCAGTTTTTGGCGCAAACATCTGGCAGCTAATCTGCATTTAAACAAATGCTTTAAGTGAGCAACCTAGGTTTGAAGTTCATCAGTCATGTAGCAGCATGGACCTCTGAACTGTAGCATCTCCAGGAGGTTAAGCTGGGATTGGATTAATGCTACACAATTTAAGTGGCAATATTTAATGAGGCTATCTGCAGTGCCAGTGATACCAGGAGCCAGGCAGCTTGGCATGCTGCTTGAATGCTTGGCATGGATTTTTTTTCCCCTGTTGCTGTGTATCAGGAGTGATGGAGCAGTACAAGCTTAACCCACTGCAACCAAATCATAATTATACGCTTATGATGAAGTGGGGTCTTGTTTCCTCATATGTCTTACTTTTTTTACAAACAGAACGAAGGTGGGAGGAAGCCAGAAAGATGGAACGTTGCAGTGTGGACAATCTTGGGGAAAGTGTAAGAAGACAGTCTGCTAGATCCAGTGTGGAACAGAAGAAAGAAACAGACTTTATGAAGAAAAACAGTTCATTTATTGATCAAAACTCCCAGAATTCACAAACCAATGCATGGTGTGGCTATGTTTTGCCAGAAGTACAGGCTGCGTCAGGGGCAATGAAAACGTTTTTATGGTTTCAAATGGACCCAGGAAGAAACACTTGTATAATCAGTACTGGTGAAGTTTGTAGTTTCACAGCAGCTGGTTTTCATTGCTCCTGACGCAGACTGTACATCTGGCAAAACATGGCCATGTCAGCCATTGGTTTGTGAATTCTGGGAGCTTTGAACAATCAATAAGTGAACTGTTTTTCTTCATAAGATCTGCTTCTTTCTTCTGTTCCACATTGGATCTAGTAGACTGGTTACCTTCTTGTTTTCTTACACTTTTTCGAAGGTTGTCCACCTGCTTACAAACATTTAATAAAACCTAATAATTTTGTCAATTAAGATGCCTCAGGCCAGATTTTCATCTCACTGAGATCCGCTGTTGCTTAAGGTGCTTTTGATAAAGTGTATATCAACACTTAACAGCTATGTAGATGTAATCACAACTTTTTAAAAATAACTGACTAGCTGTTTGTATGCCACAAGGTGATACTTGGTGATAGATTACATTGAAAGAGAGAGAGCTTGGAAGGAGAAACTTATATGCTTTTTGTATTTCTTCTGCCACTGGCTCTTCCTGAATTACTGTAAAAACTGTTTTTTTTTTGTTCTGAAACAACCCCAAAATTGCATCATTGAACCTCAGCACTAAAAAAGAGGAACAGCCATAGCATCGCTGTCTGAATGTGTAAAAGAATAATCCTGAAAAAGGCAAAATTATGATATGTTATCAGTTCTATAACAGTTTGATTTATTAGGATATCATCTTTAGTAAAAAAAAATATATATAAATATATGGCACTGAAAAATCAGTGCTGAAAAAAATAAACGCTAAGCACTGTTCTACAAATGGTGTCCAAATTGGTTGCCGTTTATAGAATACTGTCCTGCACTGGGATCTGCACCTAACTTTTAGGCATGAGGATTTATACCAACTGAAACCTGGTGTTAATCCCCATCCTAAATTAGGCGTGAATCAGGCATATACTGTAACAGTGTGTTCAAATTCTTGGAATGCACATGACCTGCCCATGCCCCTCCTATGACCACACCCCCTTTTCAGATCTTTGCACAAGAATGTATGTGTACATCTGTATAGAAAATAGCACAGTGGTTCCCAAACTAAGGGGCTCTTTTAATAAGCCGCGGCAGTGTAGGCACGTGATTTGGGTGCACGCTGGGCCACTTTTTACCGTGCCTGCAAAAAAGGGCTTTTTTTAAATGGGATAGGAAAAGGGCATGCAGTAAAACTGAAACCAGTGCTCAACTAAAACCAGCCTGAGCCCTTAACGCCACCCATTGATCTAGCGGTCAAGGTTCACCCGCAACACGCACGGTGACCGGTCGGCATGCACCAACTGCCAAATTACTGCCGGAAAGGCCGCATGTGGGAAAAAATAAATAAATAAATTGTCCAGGCATTATGGGCACACTGCAAATCTGAAATTAACGCCGGGGGGGGGGGGGGGGGAGGTGCAAAAGCCTGGCGGTAGTCTTATTTTGGTGGGTGCTGCACGTGCGTAGAGCCTAATGCACCTTTGTAAAAGTGCCCCCTAGTCAGGTTTTCAGGAAACCCACAATGAATATTCATGAGAGAGATTTGCATGCAGTGGAGGCAATGCATGCAAATCTCTCTCATGAATATTCATTGTGGGTATCCTGAAAACCTGGCTGCCTGGGATTCCTCCAGGACCAGATTTGGGAACCACTGGAATAGCGCCTAGTTAGATGTGCATATAAATTCTAATTATTTCCAGTTAGTGGTGATAATTGATTATTAGCACCCAATTGTCAGCACTAATTAGAAATATTTCGTTATGCAATTAAATTGTGCGTGCAAATTGGGCATGCACAATTTTGTCCCCATCTATAGAATACAGGAGATTGCACCTCATGAAATGGTACATTGGGAGAAGGCTCTAGGGCAGTGGTGCTAACATTTATTAACCCCTACTTGCTCATAGGGATTTCCAGCTATCCCTTTTTTGCCATGTTGTGAGATTTCCATGTCTAGTGAATAATAACTTAGGCAGTAGCCATTTATGAAAATGCTTGAGATATGTTTCCATGATCTGCCTCCAATGTAGGAAGATATATCTCATGTTTATTTGTTATAGATATGCTGAAAACCTGATCAGTTGCAGAGGTAGCCCATGGACCCATTTTGGCACCATTGCTACAGAAAATAAATCATACAGTACAACATATATAATAACAGTTTATGAAACCTTTATAGACTAATACTTTAAGGAACTTGTATGCTTATCAACCCTTATATAGGAACTGTGCAATAAAAGCATATAAAGATTTTTGCAATTACACAACTTTGAATTATTGATGCTATTAATAAATATTTATTTAAATGTTCAGGTTGTCATTAGACCAAGATAATATTTGGGCCCAATATTCCAAAAAAGCTGAGCTCCTATATTTATGCTCCTGAGATAGGTTCCTATGGGGTCCTTTTACTAAGGTGCGCTGAAAAATGGCCTGCGGTAGTGTAGACGCGTGTTTTTCAGCGCACCTGCAAAAAATGGCTTTTTTTTATTTTTGACGAAAATGGACGTGCAGCAAAATGAAAATTGCTACGCGTCCATTTTGGGTCTGAGACCTTACTGCCAGCCATTGACCTAGCGGTAAAGTCTCATGAGGTAACCAAGTGGTAATGACCTACACATGCCAAATGCCACTTGGCGCGCATAGCTGACACATGCCAGAAAATAAAATATATTTTTTGGGCTGGCATAGCAGACCCACACCAAAAATAAAATTACCACAAGGGCCATGTAGTAGCCGTGTGGTTACTCCATTTTGGCACATGTTGGACGCACATGGACACTTACACAGCTTAGTTAAAGAGTCCCTAAATTTGTGCCCTATTTTCAGCCAAATTTAGGAGCCTAAATTTTATGCTGAAAATCCATTTTAATTTAGGTGTTAAAGGACATGCCTACCATTCATTTGCTTAGATTTACAAGCCAAATTTATAAGCCTAGTACAAGTGCTAACCTCAAAACTTTCTTCCCTGTACTAAATTTGCTGCTGTTGTTACTGCCACTTACTTTTTATATCACAATATTTAGCTCATCTCTAGGAAATTTTGATACAGGCCAATTCAGGAGTAAAACTCTCAGGGCCCTGTTTACTAAGCCATGCTGTAGGCATGTTAGCTTTTTTAGTGCGTGCTAAAAATTAGCATGGGCTAATGCTAGAGACATCCATATTTCCTATGGGTGTCTCTAGCATTA
This sequence comes from Microcaecilia unicolor, assembly GCF_901765095.1. Taxonomy (NCBI): domain Eukaryota; kingdom Metazoa; phylum Chordata; class Amphibia; order Gymnophiona; family Siphonopidae; genus Microcaecilia; species Microcaecilia unicolor. The sequence continues at coordinate 161,332,106 of NC_044038.1, forward strand.
GCGTATGCTAAAAACGCTAGCACACCTTAGTCAACAGGGTCCTCAAAATTAAGGACATAAATTCACTGAATATTGGGCCTATCAATTTTACAACCCTACTACCGATTGTTCCTATAATTATGTTTATCTTTATTACATTTGATTAGCCTCCTTTCAAGTAAATCAAGGTGGTGTACAATAGAAAGCTTATAATAAATGAAAATACAAGATAATACATAAGTGCATAAAAGCAACATAAAACTTCTATTAATAATAGATATGAATTCAAATAAGATCCAGATAATTGCATGAGTACATGAAAGCAAATCAAACAAGTAATGACCAATATTATAAGACGAATAATTTGCTTTTATGGTGTAGGAGTCAGACACTGTTAGAGGCAGAAACAAAGCTTAAGTCTATAGACCTGCACATAGTTATTTACTGCAAAACATCTTACCTGTTGCAGACAGGAGTAGATTTAACAATAGGCAGAGCACACTTGTGCCTATGGGCAGCCACCCTGCTGGGTGGGTCACTTCTATTACATTGTCAACTGTTGTATCATGCCATCTTGTGAGGAGGGAAAGACAGGTGTCCACATGCCAAGGTCAGCCAAAAGTATAAATCTACCCCAACCCATAGAACCTTCCAATGATCATGTCTAAACTCTGCCCTTAGGCTGAGCGTCACTAGCCACAATTTCCTTGTCCAGCTTAGTCCAAGGCATGGAAGATCTAAAGCTGAAATTGAAACTGGGTCTTGGAAGTAATCTAGAAATAGTAGCCTATGGAATTATCTTATGGGTGGGTCCCAGACAGCAATAACAAAGTGTTGACAATTTCATGTGCCCACTGTTAATCTGAATTGTCCCTTGTTCAGAGAAACTGCTGTCTCAGGGCAAGTGTGGAAGATCATGAGATACCGAAGTAGCAGTTTGATCCTTGTCAGATCTAGAATCTGCTTCATTCTCCCTTGTGAAGCATTTCAGATGCTTTCTGACATTGTAATTAGTTCCAATAATTATAAATGGGAAGACTGTTGCATAAAGTATAGAAAACAAAAAGCGAACATCTGATAGGTAGACATTAACATCATTGCCTAACATAGTATAAAGAAAGATAGTATTTTCCACCCCAAAGAAAATGGCATAGAGAGTGACCAACGTGACAACAGCCTTAGCTGCTTTCATCTCTGGCATTGTCGCTTGACTTGAAGAACTATGGATTTTCTTCATCTGCTTTTGGTGTCGATACAGAAGGTGAATGATGGCCGTACTTGCCAGGATCATGAGTACAACAAAGATAACATCTCGAGCTAAGAGCATTAAACCATGTCCATGATACTCAACCTTGGTTGGAAAAAATACCTTACAGTATCCCAAGTTAAAGATGAACTGATTATGTGTCAGATTAACATACTGTGACCCAGGTAGTGAGTAGACAACTGAAGATATACACAGCAACAAATTCAGCACCAATATTGCCAACACAATCGACATCAGATACTTGGATGCTCTGGCGTTCCAGGCAGCCCACTTGGAAGATGGTGGGTTGATGGTTGCAAACTGAAGACAGCTCAAAACACATGTCAACCCTATTGCCATTGCTCTGGATAGACGAGAGAGATAAATAATGGTTTTGCACCCAGTGCTGTTGAACAGATCTTTTACTCCAAAGATAAATAAGGTGTCAGGGATCCCGCGGGTTAAGAGCATGATTGTGTTGACAATAGAAATCAAAGAGATGATCTTGTCAGTGGGAAATATCTTCTTTCCAGAGTGAATAGCAATGGCATAGGACACTGAGATAGCAAGGTTGCTTGGGATCCCAGCAAGGGCCAGAAAGAGGAAGACAATGCCCTTAAAAATGGAATAAGAATTCATCTTCTCACAGAGAAACAATTGTTGGGTCACTCTCAATTAGTCCACAGTCGCACAGGAAAACAGAAGAGCTTTCTCTGCAAATTGAAGTCCGTCTTTCCAGAAAACTCAACATTTCAACAGTGGTTGAAATCATGTATACAGTAGTTGACAAACACATACAAAAAAAAATAAAAAAAGAAGAAGAAGAAGTTGTAAAAGGAAGATGAATCTTTCATAAGAATTTTATATTGAATATTCTAGTTCCTTTTTCTTCAACACAGCTCTACAATGTAGTCCTGAATCATCCTTGATTCAGGTAGTGAGTAGTAACATATAATTCCTGCAGTTTTATAGGGTGCAATGTCACCAAGTTGGATCTTCTAAAAGTGTCAATTTTTCCACCCTTGATGCAACCAAACAATATCCTTGTGTTAACTGTGTGTTAATAAAATGGACAGAAAGGAGACACACCTTCTACTTCACCTAACAAAAATGGCTATGTATATGAGCTAAATTTGAGCAATTCTGCTTTAGCTCTTTTATGCATTTTATAAGAGATGTAAGTCCTCCCACAGCAGAATATTACAACCAACCAAGAGAAGATTAGAAGAGCTGACTCATCAAGATTTCATTCACATTGACCAAAGTTCTTATCTTCCAGCTGTGTAATAAGTCCGATATGAAATAAATAAATGTCCTCATAACATTTCATAGAGTGCTACTTGCTCTCTGTGCAAATAATGGTTACTTCCTGTTGGCTGTTTACTCTGTTCTTCCATTGCCCACCTCTCTCTGAAGAGCTTTACAACTGTGTCCACCATTCCACCAAATTTATTTTACCTATTCCTTACTTTTTTGTGCATCACTTTGCCAAAGCAGCCCAAGAGGGTTTACAATACATAAACCCCCCAGATTCTATATGTGGTACTCAAAGTCACATGCCCAACTTTGGCCATGCGTCCAAGATGCATGCGTAAATAAATTGGATAAAGAGTTCTGAACCATTAATTATTGATGTTAATTGGCACTTGTTAATATTTACACATGCATCTGGATGCATGCTGTTCTAGAAGACACAGCACCTAAATCCCATGGCATGTATCTCAAAAGAGGGTGTGTCCAAGAGCATGTCAGAGCATCCTGGACAGTTGCATGCAGAATTACAAAATACTGCCTAAATGCACCTAATTCGGGCGCCTCTATTTACAGCAGGTTTCAGCAGGCGTAAGCCTAATGCTCAAAAGTTAGGTAGGTGTGCACCCTTTACAGAATAGTTTTTTCAGTGCCTACATTTTGCCACTGTTTATTGAATTCCCTTCACAATGCAAAAGAAAGCATAAAGACACCAACATAAAACATTGCAACCAGCCCCAAGAATCTAACAGTCGGTTACAATAGTTTGCTTTTACAGCTCTTCTAGGGAATATAACCCTTCATATCCCTATCAGGTGCAATCTAGCCCAATGACTAGTCTGCAAATAGACACTAATTATGTAAAAGCTAAAGTAAAGAGATGACTCTTAATTAAGCTGCTGAATAAACCCTCCGATGCTGTCACTGGTGTATTGTCTTGAACTGAGGGGTTTTTCATCCATAACATTATGGATTTTATAGGATTCTGTTTCAATCGAGTATTTTGAAGTCACTGAGAGATCTTTTCTCATGCACTAAGTATATGTAAGGGTATAATTAGGTGTGTAAATGTGAACCCCCCATCCATAAAGTATGTGGTATCAAAGACATGCACATACTTACAGAATATGGCTTAGTAGATGACATCAGATAAAGACCTATATGGTCCATCCAGTCTGCCCAATAAGATAAACTCATAGCATAAGGTATGATGTCATACTACATATGTGTATATCACAAAAGAGAAAGAGAGCAATACTACTAGTAATCAAAAAAAAAAGAAAAAAGCTCTCAAAATAGCTGTGGCTCAGAAAAAAGTACTTGAATCTATCCCACTAAAGATTCTGTGGAGGGTATCTATTCTAATTTTGAAAATACAACAAGGGGAACTAACAAGCAGGAAACAGACCGGTGTCTAAATTTGTGGTAAATACACGCCTTGATACAGTGATTTTTTGCGAAACTGAGGCCTGAGTCGGTGTGTTTGGAACCCATGACACTTCTTTATCTATACCTGCACGCTTAAAAGTTAAGTTCAACTTGTTATTATTAGTTCTTTTGATATGGATCCCCTCCTTTTTTTGATTTTGTGGATTCTTTTAGTATCCTTTACCTTTTGAAACACAAGGGTTTTTCTGTCTGTGATGAGAACCCCCCTCCGATGTTAGAAGAGCACTACGGCTCTCAATGTGAAGCCTTATATATATATAGGCTGGAGGTTGGGGATTTCTGAGGCTTTTCCCTTGTTGTATTTTCAAAATTAGAACAGACATACTACATATGTGTACCAGCGTAGCCAGAATATTGTCATTTACACACATATGTTTTCACATATAAATGACTAGAATACCATCATTCATGAACATACTTACCCCTGGATTCTATAAAGGTCACCCAATTTGCATGCCCAAATTTGGGCACAATCCTGAGATGCACGCATAACTTAATACATTAATGAGCAATTAACAGTCAATAATTGGATGATAATAATCAATTATTGACATTAATTGGCACCAATTGAGATTTGTGCACACATCTCACCATGCACTATTCTACAGTGTGCCCAAAAGGTGGTGTGGCCATGGGAGGGGAATGGGCATGTCATGGGCATTCAGAAAAGTTACCTGCAGTTACAGAATTTCAGGGATGCGGACCCAACTTGTCCATCAGGATTTACATCAGGTTTCAGGTGGCATAAGCCCTCGCACCAAAAGTTGGGTGTGGGAATTAGTGCTACGTGATATTCTATAAAAAGCGCTTGTCCCGGAATGTCCTTTTATAGAATACAGCTGAGTGATGAATTTTCATAACCATTTACTGAATCTGACACTTGCTGCCGAATTCTATATATTGTGCCTAGCATTCCGTGCTGAAATTTAAGCATATTCCGTAACATCACTTGTAACTTAATTGGTTTAACAAGCCAATCAGCATTTTTAACAGCACTTAACAAGCAATAATAAGTACTAATTGGCAATAATTAGAATTTACATGCATAACACGCTAAGCGTATTCTGTAATGAACTGCACTTAAATTCTAAAGCGCACAGTTCAAAAGGGGCATGGCCATGGGTGGGGAAATGGGCGTTTTGTGGGCGTTCCCAAATTTATGCACGTTGTTATAGAATATGGCCTAGTCTGTATAAATCTACATGCAGGGATTTATTCCACATTTTCATTGGCATAAATGGATGCATGTAGTTTTAGGTGCTGGGATATCAACTGAAGGAAAACTCTGGAACAAGGGAGCATACGATGAAGTTAAGAGGAAATAGGCTTAGGAGTAATCTAAGAAAGTATTATTTCACGGAAAAGGTGGTGGAAGCGTGGAGTGGCCTACCGGTGGAGGTTGTGGAGTCGAGAACTGTGCCAGAATTTAAGAAGGCATGGGCATTTGTAGTATCTTATACCATGTGGAGATGCTGTTTACTTTAAATGGAGTACGAAGCAGAATCTTATCCAATAGGCCCCACGTCCACTTGTCCCCATATTTCCCTTTAAGGGAAGATTGATAATGCTTCACCTGTATATAATGCAGCAAATTGTTATTAGGGATATCCCATCTCTCTTTTATTTGATCAAAAGACTCTATACTATCCCCGCCCTCTACTAAAAGGGCACCCGTTCTGTTGCCATTTAGTAAACATCGAGTATCCCATGCCCGCCGGGAAGTCCGCATGGGTGGGAATAGGGTGTGTTTTTGAAGTGAATGGTGTGAGAAGGAATGGGAGGGAATGGGATGCATGAGATGAATGGATAGAGGGTACTTTAAAAAAGCCGACACGTTTATGGCATTACAAAACCTAAGTTGTTAAATCTTTGTTTACTATTGGATGCTGTTCAGGCCATCTACTGTAGGGAACGGCTTTTGATACTACCTGAAACATTGTAGATGTACCTATGTATCGCATTGGTGACAATAAAAATTAATTAAAAAAAAAAAAGAAGGCATGGGATAAGTATGTGGGATCGCTTAGGAAAAGGAAGAGTTAGAGGTTACAGAGGATGGGCAGACTGGATGAGACATTTGACCTTTATCTGCTGTCATGTTTCTATGTTTCTATATATAGAATCTGGCCCTTACTGCCTAACTTTAGATGGCTCCTTATAGAATTATCTTCATCATGGACAGACATTAAAAAAAAATAATAAGAGATTAAACAGCACAAGTTTGAAACTTATATGGCCCAGTGCTAATTATCAAGTCTTCAACCTCATCCTCTATGCCCAAAACCTTAATCAGTAAAAGCTTGCTCTAGAATGAGAGGATAATTCTATTTATTCAGACTTTTGCCCTTCTGTTGGTTCAACCAGTTTTCAAATTCTTAATGATGCATGTGCCTGCTCTCTGAGCCCTGAACCGAAATCGCATGTCATCAGAGTCACTGAACTGGAACAAGATTAGATTCCTACAACATATGGTGCATTTGAACAGGTTGCTTAGAGCAAATGAATAAAAACCCTGCAACCTGATGTTAGTCCATGAAGTAGGCATCAACTGAAACCCCTCCCCCACAATCAATTCTTTTAACAAAACCAAGATATTTGAGAACAAGGATATGAATTCAGAAAATAGCGTGCATTGAGCCATGCGTTTATACTATCCTTTAATTAGATTAATGGCTATAGACACTACAGTGGATACATTCTACAATCATGTCTGTTTATTCGTTTATTAGGATTTATTTACCATCTTTTGTAGAAATTCACCCCAGGCAGTGTATAGTGAGAATAAGCCAGATATAGGCAAGAGAAATTATAGCAGTAAAACTATTCAAATAACTGTACATAGTATGGCAAAGTAAGCTACTTTCAGTGTCAACAAAATACATGTTAAAATAATTTTATTTATTAGGACTTATTACTCAGATTTTCCCCGATGTAACGAAACCAACCCAACATAGAAGGAAAGCCTTCCTGGCATTGAAATCACAAACACTGGATATAGGAGGGACTTTCTTTCTAGCATTTCCATGTAAATGTATTGTTAAGTTGGGCCAGGTTAAATATACTTTTTATTTACCAGAACATTTAAAATCATTTCTTGAGTTGAAGCAGCTGAAATGAATATAAGATATTTGTGGAAATAATACGCCCTATGTCATTTATTATTTGTATTATTTAAGTTTAACTTCTCTAATTTCTACCGCCTCCCCATTTAACAGGGTCTAAGAAAGCAATAATGTTATTTGTTGGATTAAGGTGATGTAACTTTATTTTTTTTTTTTTTTTTTACTGTTGGATCAGTTTAAATTTCTAATGTGTTTTTTAATCATGCTGTATTGCAGTAACAAGTGAATTCTTGTTATAAAGTTAAAATTAATACAAAAAATAAAAAAAGGACTTATTTATTGCCTTTTGAAGAAATTCATCTAAGGGAATGTACAGCAAGAATAAGCCAGACATAAGCAATAGACAATTGCAGCATAAAAATATTCAAATAACACATTACCTATTTATCAGACAGGCAGCAATCTATAATGTCTGGCAGCATCTCATCACCACCATGGGCACTGACCTGTGGAGGACCACAAGGATCTATACTGTCACCTATTCTGTTCAATATATACCTCAAGCCACTAGCTGAGCTGATTCAGTCAATGGACACTCAGTTCTACATCTATGTGGATGACATGCAGCTACTCATACCCATTGAACCTGACTTAACTACAGACCTGAATAAACTGATTACCTGTCTAACATCAATTCAAGAATGGGCTAAACACAACAAACTTTGCCTGAACCCATTTAAAACCAAGCTTCTCTGGGTCCCTAACACAAGTGGATACATACCTGACATCAAATACTCTTTTGGGAAGTATGAACTCCCCTTCAGATCACAAGTCAGAAACCTTGAAATACAGTTACTCTGATTCCCCAAATTCAAGCAACCTTCAAGAGCTGCTTCTACTATTTGTGACAGCTACGCTGCCTTTCTCCTTACATCGAGAAGGTAAATCTTATCCTAGTTGTGCATGCCATGATAACATCAAGACTGGATTACTGTAATGACCTCTACAATGGTCTGACTACAAAGTGCCTGCACCAGCTCCAGTTAATTCAGATTGCTGCTGCAAGGCTAATAGAAAGTTGCAAGCAACGTGACCACTTCACACCATTTTTGCAAAAACTTCATTTAAAACTCTATGTCTGATCTTCAAGGCCCTTAAAGCAAATCGCCCTGAGTACCTGAAGAATAGGATGATCCTCTACACATCTCCAAGGACACTAAGGTCCTCTCAAGGACTATCACTAACCACACCCTCTCCAAAAGACATTATATGATGTGATCCCCACAAGCGAGCCTTCTCCGGAGTAGCCCTCACACTCTGGAATGCACTGCCTGAAAGGTTCCACTTAACACAAGACTATCTCTACTTCAGCAAGCAGGTGAAAGCTTGGCTCTTCAACCAGGCCTTTATAAGCATTTAAATGTTTACAAGCGATAAAATAACTTGCTGGAAATACAGAGAAAGTAATATGTAGGAATTATTTCAGTCAGGTAATTCTATTCTCTTCCTTAGACCACTAAATAGGGAGAGTGAAACAAGATAAGGAGATCAATTAAACAATAAACAGAAAAAAAAACGTGGTATTAACCTGATTATCCCCAGATATTACTCGTCTAATTCATTATTCCACATTGATCATCTGGTTGGCTTCTTCAAGGCCAATACGGTGTATAGTCAAATCATTTCATTGAAAACATACTTATTGTCCAATATTAGTTAGAAATAATACATCTGATTACATTCTTTCTCTTTTAAAAACCAGAAGTTATTTAACAATACATATACCTAAGTCTCTAATTCAAATTCCACTGATTAAAGTAATCCCAGTTTTCACAGGCTTCACTCCTTTTAAAGTAATAATTTGAGGAAATATTTCTGAGGAAAACTTTAGGAGTCATACCCGGAACTCTGGGAAAAACAATAATCTCGATATTAATCATCTATAATAATATTCATTTTATTATTCAAAATTTCTGGTCTATTATCATTTTCAAAATCATAACCACTTCTTGCTCATGTAGAATCATTTGTTATATCGATTTTTTACTCTCAAAGGGTTCAGTTGAATTGTCCATGTAACTCTCTAATAAAATTATATCTGAAACAAAATTATTTACTGTCACCGTTAGGTCCCGAAGCGCCTTCCAGATGGTATTCAATGTAACCTTCACGGGAGCCAAAAACTCCAAGTTGATTTCTCATAGGTGTTTAGGAGTGGTTCCGCCGATTCAGGTTCTGCTGTAAACGTCCTCCGTTTCAGCATATACCTCTAACTCACTCCTCCACTCCTTTGGACATGGTGGTTGAATAATTCAGGAGCGATGGAGTTGTTTTTTCCAGGTCCAAGAGCGTCGATGCTCCTTCACCGGCGCTAATCAAAGGACTCTCCAACCCTTTCATCTGTGGGCAGTTCGTCACGCAGCGGTCCCGCACTTGCTGCTCAGGGGATAAAATGCTGGCCATCGGCGGCTGACCGCCGGTTGTCCCCTTCCTCTCAGTTAAGGTAACTGCAATTGCAGAGAGGAAATTTACGTAAAGAAGATGAAACTTCAGAGGGCAGCTGGGCCGTTGGGCATACAAACTTCAGGTCACCATCTTAACACTCTCCCAGTTTGGGACACTCTTTGTCTGGTTTCTCCTCAGAGGCCTGTCTGATATGGGTAACCCTTCAGCATAACCCTCTAAGTCATTGAAACACAGAAGCCCCTCCACCACTACAAGGTGGTGTCCCTTCGGAGGGGTCAACCAGGCCTTTAATGGAAGACGTAATTAACTTGTTAGTCTCACTCACATACACAAGGAGAGACAGGGCTGCAGCAGGACATGTTTATCCACTCCTACTCCAGCTGCTATAATATTTAACCATCTCTCTGACTTCATGTGCACCGTTCTTTAAATTAGTCACCTTATTTTCTCTTACTCTCTTACCTATCTATATGTTAACCATCTCTCTGACCTCATCTGCAACTTTCTTTAAATTAGTCACCTTATGGCAGGGTTCAAAATGGCTGCCGAGAGGGAAAGACATACTCTTGTAGCTCCCGAGGAACTTACCTTTTGAATTTTGGAAAAACTTCGGTTTTTCCTTAAATATTTCCTCACTATGCCGAAAAGAAGGGGGAAAGCCGCGGCTATCGCCCCCCAGCGACTTGGGACCCCGACTCGAAGCAATACAATAGACTCGTTCCTATTGCGGGCTCAAACCGCTAGCACGCCGACGGGCGGCTCGCTGATATCTCCCGCAGCAGTTGGAGGCGTGACGGGAATACATGAGCTGGAAGTCTCACTGAGCCCGGACGCACGAACACCTCCTCCTCCTCCTATGCTTCGCGAGCAATCTCCTTTTTTGGCGGCGCTATCGACTCGAACTCCGGAAGGAGATGTAGAAGTAAGAGCGCTGGGGACGATTAAAGATCAGGAGAAAGCTGGGCCGAACGGAACATCGATGGAGGAGGGTATTTTCTCAAGTCGAGTGGAAAACGTACAGATGGAGGTAGGAGTCTTTACATTTGATTCAACACAAGTTAAACCCCCTGAAGTGACTCTTGAATCCCTTTGGAAACTTATCATGGACTTAGGTAAAGCTTTAGTGCCTCAAATACAAACGGTTAAACAGGATGTTGAAAAACTGGAAGAGAAAGTTCAATCCTTAAATTTACAAGTGGGACAACAAGCCAAAGATATTCAATCTCTACAGGAAGTGCAAAATGTAGTCATTAAGGACTTAAGTAATCTAAGAAGAAAGGCAGAAATAATGGAAAATTTTTCTAGAAGTAATAATCTTCGTTTTTTAAATTTTCCTTTCTTAAATACTATGGCTCCTAAAGAGATGTTAAAATTATATTTTAAAGAAATCCTCCAAATAAAAGAAGAAGATATTCCTCCTTTGGCACAGGTTTATTATATTCCATCTAGAAATTTACAGCAAATAGAAAATCAACCTTTGGATGTATCCGCCTTACTAGAACTTTCTGACACTGAACAAGTATTGCCTGCTACACTGATAATAACGGTAGTTTTATCTCCGGATAAAGCTTGGATACTAAGATTATTTTATAAGAATTCAGCAAAACTCTTCAAAGGTTTAAAGATCAGCATCTTTCCAGATGTTTCAAGAGAAACACAATTACGTCGGAAGAAATTTCTACAGAAGAAAGGAGAAGTGTTTACTTTGGGGGCATCGTTTTTCCTTAAATTCCCTTGCAAATGTTTAGTCACCTACCAAAACGAAAAATTTACGTTTTTTGATCCTATTCAACTTGAGAACTTTATAACATCTAGAAGGATAGTTGGAACTAATGCTCCCACTAGTATTATTGTTCAATAGTATTGTAATAACGGTTAGAGTTGTTTTTCCACTCTCTTCTTTATTTTTTCTTTCCTTTTTTTTTTTTTGCTTCAACATTTTTCTCTCATTTTGAACTCCCATAAGTGTGGACTTATATTGATTAGAGGAAAATTATATAGAAAATAATTTTGCTTGGAAAATTTGTAACCTCTAAAATCATTTTTCTTATATCAAGTTTGATGCTTGTAAAATTTGAAATTTATAAATAAAGAAAATAAAAAATAAAAAAAATAAATTAGTCACCTTATTCTCTAACTCCCCTTATTCTTTTACCTATCTATATGTTCCATCTTTGCTTATACCCTACACCGTCAATTAAAATGTTCTATTATGTATTGTGTTGACATTGTAAGTAATCTACAATGCCATACTTTGTATTGTTATTTAAATATTTTTACTGCTGTAATTGTCTGTTGCTCATGTTTGATTTATTCTTACTGTTCACTGCCTTGAGTGAATTCCTTCAAAAAAGGTGGTGAATAAATCCTAATAATAAATAAAGTATACATTATAGCATAGTATGTTGCTTCCAATATCAACACAACACACATTAAAGCATCTTAAAAGACAGCATGGAAGGTAGCAGAGGTTGAACATAGAAACAGAAAAGCGAGAATAAGAAGGAGTTTGATAAGTGCGACTAACTTAAGGAAAAAATTGCACATGGAGTCATAAAAAGTGTATGTGTTATCAGTCAGTCTTGCTGCAATAAGTACTTGAAAGGCTTGGGAGAAGAATCAGGCTTTCATGTGTGTTGTGTTGATATTGGAAGCAACATACTATGCTTTAATGTGTACTTTATTTATTATTAGGATTTATTCACCACCTTTTTTGAAGGAATTCACTCAAGGCAGTGTACAGTAAGAATAAATCAAACATGAGCAACAGACAATTACAGCAGTAAAAATATTCAAATAACAATACAAAGTATGGCATAGTAGATTACTTACAATGTCAACACAATACATAATAGAACATTTTAATTGACGGTGTAGGGTATAAGCAAAGATGGAACATTTAGATAGGTAAGAGAATAATCTGGACTCATAGAGGGAGTTCTGAAACCTCTCTTGCACAAAACAAACAGCTTCATACAAGACACCACAGACTTTCTGAATAAATTGAAAAATATCAAGCAATTACCACCAAACACCCTTCTGGTCACGATGGATGTAGAATACAGCAACATTCCCCATGCGGATGGCATAGCTGCATGTGGGAGACTCCTAAAAACATCCACACTGGACCATCAATACTCACCAAAAATCTGTTTCCTGAAGTATTTAGTCTTGTATTAGGTGAAGGCTTTCTGGGAGTGCATTCCATAATGTGGGGGCTACTCCAGAGGGGGCTTGTTGGTGGATTTTACATCATGTGACTTCCTATGGAGAGGGTGTGTAGTGACCTTGGAGGCATGTAGAGGGAGATCCTATTCTTCAATTACTCTGGCCCATGCAGTAGCGTAGCCAGACCTCAATTTTTGGGTGGGCCTGGGGGTGGACTGGGTGGGCATGCCACACATATTTCCTCTCTGTCCATCCCCCTCCCGTAAAGATAAATACCTGGGCTGGCGGGGATCTCTGGGCTCTGCCAGCTGAAGAATCTTCTGGAGGCCCCCAAGGCTTGAGAAGTCTCATCCCTGCGCCAGTCACCAACGTAGCGGGAAGCAGCGTTCAGCAGCATTGCCTGCGTGCCTGCCTGCCTTTTAAAATAATTTGTCTCCCCAGGCTCCGCTGCATTTACTTCTTTGTCCGTTGCAAAGCGCTGCCATTCACACTGGCAGCTCCGCTCCGCTTTGCCGCGTCCATCCGGCCCTCTCTGATCCACTTCCTGTAGTGGATACATAGGGCCAGATGGACGCAGCAAAGGGGAGCGGAGCTGCCTGTGCGAATGGCAGCACTTTGCAACGGGACAACAAGTAAATGCAGCGGAACCTGGGGAGACAAATTATTTTAAAAGGCAGGCAGGCAAGCAACGCTGCTGAACGTTGCTTCCCGGACCCGACGGAGCCGCGGGAGAAAAGGCAGCGACAGCAGCAGGATGTTGGATGGGCAGGCCTAGAGGGAAAGTGGCTGGGCCTGGGCCCTTCCAGGCCCGCCCGTGGCTACGCCCCTGGACGTCCTTTAAGGACCTAAAAATCAGACAGTCACTATTGTCATATGAGGTTAGGACATAAGAGGATGGTAACCCAATCAGTGCATGCCATCTTCCAAGCTAAAATTCATTTGAGACATGGTAGTGAATGCAGGTGATATTTAGCACAAGCTTAGAAACAGAAATTTGCTGATGACAAGACAAGTCTGCCCTCCAGTGGCCAGATGTGTTTTTTGAGGACAGTTTTCAGAGCTATCAAGTTATGTCTAATAAAAAAGGTATCATCTTATTTTCTTTTCCATGTTTTATTTTGTTTGATTTCTATTGATAACCAGAGCTATCACAAAAATTCATTCTAGTTCACAACTATTTCCGTTTCCATAATGATTATCTATCTGCAAATCATGGGCACTGCTATGGACACCAGGATGGCGTCACAATATGCAAACCTTTTCATAGCAGAACTGGAAGAGACATTTTTGAATGTATATCAGACTCAACCCCTAAAATACTACCAGTGTATTGATGACATTTTTTAATGATTTGGAATGAGGGAGAAGATACTCTCAAACAATTTTACAATGCTTTCAATTCATGTCATCCTTCATCAGCTTTCTAGACACCATAATTTCTATGAACAATAGATATTTGCAAACATCTATATACAAGAAACATACTGACAGATGCAGCTACTTCCACAATTCCAGCTTCTACCCTTCACATACAAAAAAGCAGTAGCATACTAAGGGCAGGTAGGTATGGGTGGTCTTCCCCAGGTGCAGGCAGCAAGAGGGTGCGCAGAGCAGGCACACGATCCCCTGCCCCCTCTAACGTTACTTCCTTTTTTGGGGCAGGGGACAGACAGAGCCTGCTCCACACACCCCCCTGCTGACAGGAAAGGTCTGGTGATGCGTTTCGTGGAGTGTGATGTGCTTTGGGGGGGTGATGTGCTGGGGAGGTAATATGCTTTGGGGGCGCAGTGGTGATCCACCCCAGGTGGCAAACAGGCTAGGGAACAGCACTGCAAAAAGTCCCATTATAAAAAGCCAAGCCACATGATACCACCGTGTATGCTCTGACCCAAGAGACAGCAAAAAACACCTCCAACTTCTGATAGAATCCGTCAAACAGAAAGGCTACATCCCCAAAATAATCTCCAGGAAGATTGCCTCTTTACTTAAAATACCCAGGGAAAACTTACCATAGTACAAAGAAAAGAAAACCTTAGAGAAAGGCCCTCTTGTATTGACATAAAATCCAGAGCTGGAAAAACTGAGAAAAATCATAAAGGATCTACAGCCACTACTCTGAAAGGTTAAATTACTGAAAGAGATATTAGATAAGTACATAAGTGTTGCCATACTGGGACAGACCAAAGGTCCATCAAGCCCAGTATTCTGTTTCCAGCAGTGGCCAATCCAGGTCACAAGTACCTGGCAAGATCCCAAAATAATACAATACATTTTATGGTGCTTATCCCAGAAATAAGCAGTGGATTTTCCCAAGTCCATTTTAATAATGATCTATGGACTTTTCTTTTAGGAAACTATCCAAACCTTTTTTTTTAAAACCCCGCTAGGCTAACTGCTTTTACCACATTCTCTGGCAACGAATTCTAGAGTTTAATTACACATTGAGTATTCCCAGCTCCACCAGTGCTGGTTTTCTGAAAACACCTAGTTCAAAGCAAAAATTAGTGAAATTCCCAACACAAGCTCAAAAAGAAGGATTTCATGCCGGTTTCTTTCCTTTGCCTACAACTAAAAAAAATGTGATCTAAATCCAAAATCCCCTCCCCTTTACAGCTGAGAGCATATGGACCTGCAACTTTTCTCTGCCTTTCATAAAGGGCATGGTTGGAGGTGAGAGGAGCTGGATGAAGAAAAAGTACAGTGCTGGACTGCTGAAAAATGATATCGGCACTCATTGAATTGTATGCGTAAAAATCTGTGAATATGCTGGAAAAGTGGCAGGAAAGGAAAAATCACCAGATAAAAGTATGAGGAGATGCTTGACACTGTGGACTCAATGCTCAAAACCTAACGCACCCCCCAGTGGCAGAAATGCAGTTGGAGGACTCCCACTCAGCTTAAAGGGAGCAGTGCAGGTACTCCCTTGTAAAACTCCTTTTTACATAGAATGCACACAAAATCATACGCAATCACACTTTACTGCATTGGCCCTTTATCACAGGCTCTAAACCTGCCCACAAGGTGTTGCCTTGTGGATTACCATAATTCCCTACACCAGGGGCGTAGCTGGGTGGGGCCACAGGGGCACGGGCCCCGCCCCTGCAGATTTAGCCCTGACCCCCTGCTTTCACCCCCCCCCCCCCCGCCATCGACCCTCCCTTGCCACATTCAACCCCCCTCCTACTGCTGCCAACCCTCCCCCGCCGCTGCTGTCAGGTACTTTTGCTGGTGGGGGTCCCCAACCCCCGCCAGCCGAAGTCCTCTTCAGCGCTGGTCTCCGGCACGTTGCTGATCTGGATTCTGTTTCTGTGAGTCCTGACGTCCTGCACGTAGGAACGTGCAGGACGTCAGGACTCACAGAAACAGAATCCAGATCACCAAATGCGCCGGACTCGGAGACCGGCGCTGAAGGGGGTTTTGGCTGGCAGGTGTTGGGGATCCCCGCTAGCAAGGGTACCTGGCGGTGGTGGTGGAGGGTTGGCGGCAGTAGGAGGGGGGTCGAGGGGGATGGGGGTTGGCGGCACAGGGGGGGTCAAGGGGGACAGGGAGGTCGGCGGCGCTAGGGGGGCTAAAATGTGCCCCCTCACCTCGGACTCTAGACCCCCTCCCGCCAAAGTCTGGCTACGCCCTTGCCCTACACGTCTTCCCCTCCCCCAACCTGCCAGCATCCTGGCCCCAAGTAGCTACGCCATTGGTTTGCCTCGCTTTTGGCTGTTGACTTTATACACATTCATGAGGTTTGGAGTTTCTCCTTTTTTTTGTCATACACATATCATATATCATCTTGTTCCACTGCTTTACAATTTGGTAGCATAGAGTGCAATGACTGAAAAGTGAAAACTTTTAAACTTAGGGTTATCAAAAAATGCTGGTCTCTAAGGCACTTTCTGAGCACGCTTAGAAATTTAATATTGGTTTTGTAATTAGAGATATCCATTTTTCTTCAGCTGTGGGTTTTTAGTTATCTGATTCAAAACCTTACACCGGCATTAGAGGCAGTTAGTGCTGGAACAGCGCGCATGTTAATGGACGCAGAAGGCACTAGCCCAGGTATCAATGTGTGTACCAAAGATGGCCGCAACTTGCATTTAAATAGATGTTAATGAGGTTTTTCAATATTCCCTCCCAATGCTCAGAAGGCAGCGCAGAAACAAATGCTGGCCTTAACGCTGAAACTGCCAGCTCAGGGATGGCATTCAGCGTTTCGAGGAGAGGATTTCTTCTGCATTTGTCACATTAAACTGCCACTTTTGTGTTCTTTTTTAAATGGAAGGAAGCCTATGCAGCCTCATAAGTACATAAGTATTGCCACACTGGGACAGACCAAAGGTCCATCAAGCCCAGCATCCTATTTCCAGCAGTGACCAATCGAGGTCACAAATACCTGGCAAGATCCCCCCAAAAAAGTTCAATACATTTTATGCTGCTTATCCCAGAAATAAGCAGTGAATTCTCTCCAAGTCATTTTAATAATGATCTATGGACTTTTCCTTTAGGAAGCCGGCCAAACCTTTTTTAAACCACGCTAAGCTAACCCCTGATAATAATGAACCTGTCTGGGCCTTCTCTGAACCTAAAAGCCTGAGGGCCTGAAAGCTAACAGTGGAAATTAAAAGCATAAACTCTGAGTGACCTGGAAATGGTACGTGACAGCTGGCTTTGCAGCTTTGCAAGAAAGAGGAACCAAGAGCTAAAAGGTTCCAGCAAGTGCGTAACACAGAATGTGTATGGGGGCTTTGCAAATTACCTGGACATGCAGGCATAAGATAAAAGGTTATGATGAAATGGACTGTGAATCAAGCTAATAAACAAACTTATCAGTCTTATGTTTCTGTGGACCACCCTAAACAATCTTGATTAAGCTTTTGTAGAAAAGAGGAACAAAAAAAAAGGCAGGACTAGTGACAGGTGTCCCATAGACTCAATGTTTCCATATATAAGTGATTGTAGTTCCTACCTCTGCGGAGATGTACTTAGAGACTGCACTTTGCACCTTGGGCACACTCCCATGAGAAAAACTTTGTAGACGTTACTATTATTGGCAGTCTATTTTTCTATCTTGGTAAGTGAATAAAACCTAGTATTTTCTCATATTCTTGTGGCATGCATTTTGTTTCTCCCTAACTTTGGGAGTGCGTGGAGAATTCCTCTGGGTTGGGAAGAAAGAAATAAATAAACACCCCTTAGTTCTGATAGTGAGAAACAAACATGTGCGAGTCCGAGCAAAACCAAACGTGAAAGCACACATTGGCATCTGTTGTCCTGTGCTTAAATATGAGCCTTTCAAAAATGTAAGTGTAAACAATTTTTGAAAAGCATATATTTAAAGCTGCAAAGAACTGCGCTGATGTGTGCTTGCAGTCCCGGGTTTGACCGGGCATGCTCACAAGAGCTGCACTTACTGCAAAACTTTTGTTCACATGCACCAGGCACATTCCTCCCCCTTGCCTTCAGTTTACTAGTTCACATAAAATTTGAAAGACATTTGCTTCGACCATTGCATTGCTAGGTTTCTGCACTGCTCTTGCGCTATCAGGTTTGCACTTTTGGCTTTAGCGCTGGAGCTTTGAACTTCGCGATCTTGGATCCTAGCACTGATTCTGGTTAATCCAGGAAAGAAAGAGAAAGGAAGAATTGCTGAGCCAAAAAAGAGTCAACACAGGCATCTGATTGGCTGATGTTTCTACTGTGGCATGTACAATAATTAATTCGGAATTCTTCTTCATTAGCAGATTCCGTGGAGTCAACTATTAAACAATCCTTCTATTTTTAGAAGCCAGTTTAATCTTTGCATTACTCCTGAATATGATTTGAAATATTTCCAGTGGGACTTGTCTGTCTCCCGAGGAAAGCTTTTTTTCTCTTACTGGAGTTTGACATCAATATTTTGGTCTGATCAGTTGCTTTAAGAGTACTCAGCCATTCTAATCCCTTTGTACTGCATATGAATGCTAAATAATTCAGAAAGCAAGGTTTGCAGACAGTAAACATATCCTTCAGAGGATGAATTACATAGAAATTCACCACAGGCGGGTGTGTCTGTGCCTTAATTATTCTACTACTGATGTATCAGTACACAGTTAATCTGTAGACACAGAGACAGTGCAGGCTTCCACCCATTCCCTGACCATTGCATCTCATGGCCATTCTGGAGGGACTATTTGTAACAGTCCCCCCAGGCCAGCTCACTTCTTGAACCATTCTGAGTCCAGTGCTAGCTGTAATTCTGATGCAGATTTCAGTGTCATGAGCACTTATCCATTGATTATGCAAGCCACTGAACAGTACATAGATGACTTTTGAGCTGCCAACCTTTATGATGACAGGCTCTGAAGCTCCCGGCTTGCTGCTAGTTATCAGCAAAATCCAGGGCATGTGTCTGGTGAGGACAAGAACACTGTATTCGATTAGCTTTTCAGAGGTATTACCATGGGATTATTTTTTAGAGTATCGCTTTCCATTCTCAATCAGACAATGATGAGGATACCTTTAGTGACTAATGATATTTCAGAACAGAATTCATAAAGTCCATTTGCATAGTAATAAAAAGTCTGTGTTTAGTATTCATTATAATGTCACTGATAGCCATGAATTCACTCCCCGGTCGTGTGCGTCTTGCTTCTATTTTCATCTGTGTTTTGACGAAATGTATTATTAGTGCAGAGCTAATAGACACTTGAAATATCATGTTCCTTGTTCTTTCCCCTTATCTTCTTATGCTCAGTGGTGCCTCCTGTACTCGATCAGGCACCAGATCTGTCATGTAAATACATTATTGTGTCATGCAATGCATTATAATTTTTGGGCAGCTGAGAAAATGAATGGTTTCTAATGGATTTAGTATGATGTGTGCTGTCAAACACTGGAACAATTTCTATATCTTTAACATAGTGATGCTCAAGCCAGTCCTCAGGGCACAGCCAAGTTTTCAGGCTATCCACAATGAATATGAATTTGAGACTGCAACTGATCTGTAAGTCTTGTTACAGTATCTCCTGGAATGATAGGGTTTGTAAAACTTACAAACAAGTATCTTTTTTCCTTTAATGTCTTCCATAACAAGATTCTTGTGAACACATGGGCATACTCTGCTGGGGTTTTGAGGCATAAGTGTAGTTAATTAAAGTGAAGTTAAGTGTAGTTAAGTTAAGTTAAGTTAAGTGTAGTGTAGTGTAGTTCAGTGTTGTTGATTGTAGTTAAGTTAAGTGTAGTTATGTTTAGTTAAGTGCAGTTAAGTGCAGTTAAGTGTAGTTAAGTGAAGTGAAGTGTAGTTGGGTGTAGTCTAAAGTCATATAGGAAGCTGACTTTCTAAGAAATAGAGGGCGTCTTTTACAAAGTGGCACAATGTGACCGCTGGTGGTAGTTCTGTAGTTAATTGTAGTTAAGTGTTGTTAAGTGTAGTTAAGTGCAGCTAAGTGAAGTTAAGTGTAGTGTACTTAAGTGTAGATAAGTGATGTTAAGCCAGGTGTAGTTAAGTGAAGTGAAGTTAAGTGTAGTGTAGTTAAGTTAAGTGCAGTTAAGTGTAGTTAAGTGAAGTTAACTGTAGTTAAGTGTAGATAAGTTAAGTATAGTTAAGTGCAGTTAAGTGTAGTTAACTGTAGTTAAGTGTAGATAAGATAAGTGTAGTTATGTTTAGTTAAGTGCAGTTAAGTGAAGTGAAGTTAAGTGTAGTTAGGTGTAGTCTCAAGTCATATAGGAAGCTGGCTTTTCAAGAAATAGAGTGCGTCTTTTAGAAAGCAGCCCAATTTGACCGCTGGTGGTAGTTCTGTAGTTAAGTGTAGTTAAATGTTGTTAAGTGTAGTTAAGTTAAGTAAAGTTAAGTTAAGTTTAGTGTAGTTAAGTGTAGTTAAGATAAGTGAGGTTAAGTGTAGTTAAGTGTTGTTGATTGTAGTTAAGTGCAGTTAATTTAAGTGAAGTTAAGTGTAGATAAGTGAAGTTAAGTCAGGTGTAGTTAAGTTAAGTGAAGTTAAGTGCAGTGCAGAGGAGGGTGGGAGAGGTAGGGCGATGAAGGCGATGAAGACGGAATGCGCTTAGGAGGAATGGGGAAGGGTTCATGGCAGGGAGGAGGTGTTGAAGGTTGAGAGCTAGGAAGGAGGAGGAGGACAGTAGAGATGGTGAGGTGGTGGGGGACAGGGTGGGTAGGGTATTGCAGTAGTGAGCAGGACGGGAGAGAACATGGACGAGCAGTGAGTTCGTGTGGTATACAGCGGTGGGGGGAGAGGGGAAAGATTAGGAAGGGACAGGGCAAGGAAGAGAATGTGTATGGGAGCCATAAGTAGTGACTGAGGTGTTTACAGGTGCATATGTAGTAACTGAGGTGTTAAGCAACAAGTAGATGGGCTGGGAGACAGGCAGGTTGAAGGGTGAGCAGCCAGTCAGGAGAGTGATGGGCTGGCAAAGCGGAAGACGGGGAGGCAGGTAGGTAGTTGTGCAGGCTAGGAGGCAGGCAGGTTGTTGATGGGCAGACAAGCAGGCAAGTTGAAGGGCTGACAGGCAGGCAGGTTGGTTGATTGGCTAGCAGGCAGGCAGGCAGGAACAGGTGAGTGCGGCGGAGAGCTCAGCAGCAGGACTGGAACAAGCTGAAATAATTTGAAGGTTGGTTGATTGGCTAGCAGGCAGGCAGACAGTAACAGGTGAGTGCGGTGGAGAGCAGCAGGATTGGAACAAGCTGGAATAATTTGGAGCAGAAGAGAGCAGAGCAGCAGGATTTGAGCAAGCTGGAACATCAGGCGGACACGAACAAGCTGGAGCAGACGGACAGGGACGAGCTGGATCAGGCAGACTGGAACAAGCTGGAGCAGATGGACTGGAACAAGTAGGGAGAAGCTGGATCAGGTGGACTGGAACAAGCTGGAGCAGATGGACTGGAACAAGCAAGGAGCTGGATCAGGTGGACTGGAACAGGCAGGGAGAAGCTGGATCAGGCGGACAGGAACAAGCTGGATCAGATGGACTGGGACAGGCAGGGAAAAGCGGGATCAGGCGGACAGGAACGAGCTGGGGCCAATGGACTGGAACAAGTAGGGAGAAGCTGGATCAGGCGGACTGGAACACGCTGGAACAATCTGGATCAGGTGGACTGGAATGTGCTGGAACAAGCTAGATCAGGCGGAGTGGAATACATTGGGACAAGCTGGATCAGGCGGACTGTAACAAGCTAGGGCAGATGGGCTGGGATAAGCTGGAGCAGAGAAGATGGACTGGATGAGGCGGACTGTAATACGCTGGGGCAGATGGACTGGGATAAGCTGGAGCAGAGAAGAGCCGAGCAGCAGGACCAGGATAAGCTGGTGGGCCACACCGGAGAGCACCTGGTAGGAGTGGGAAGGAGAGGTTTGAGTCCTCTTTGGAAGCTGTTACAGCTTCTATCTTGCAGCGTCAGCTCAGGGCAGCAGTGCCTCGGTGTAGTTAAGTTAAGTGAAGTTAAGTGTAGTGTAGTTAAGTGTAGTTGAGTTAAGTTAAGTTAAATATAGTGTAGTTAAGAGTAGATAAATTATGTGAAGTTATGTGTAGTTAAGTTAAGTGTAGTCTCAAGTCATATAGGAAGCTGACTTTTCAAGAAATAGAGGGTGTCCTTTACAAAGCAGCCCAATTTGACCGCTGGTGGTAGTTCTGTAGTTAAGTATACTTAAGTGTAGTTAAGTGTAGTTAAGTTAAGTGAAGTTAAGAGTAGTGTAGTTAAGTGTAGTTAAGTGAAGATAAGTTAAGTGCACTTAACTTCACAACACTTAACTTCACTTAACTTAACTACACTTAACTACACTACACTTAACTTCACTTAACTACACTGAACCATAATACACGTAACTTCACTTAACTTTACTACACTAAACTACACTTAACTTCACTTAACTTAATACACTTAACTACACTACAGTTAACTTCACTTTACTTAACTACACTTAACAACACTTAACTACAGAACTACCACCAGTGGTCACATTGGGCCGCTTTGTAAAAGACGCCCTCCATTTCTTGGAAAGTCAGCTTCCTATATAACTTGAGACTACACCTAACTACACTTAACTTCTCTTCACTTAACTACACTTAACTGCACTTAACTAAACATAACTACACAACTTTTTTTTTAATTATTTCTTTATTCATTTTAAATCAAATAAACAAACTTTTACATTTGAACAGGAAATACAGACATGAAATAATGCTAAAGGAATGTACTTTCCCCAAGGAAAATAAAAGTAAAGGAAAACTGTTACTCTTCCTCAGACCACTACCAATGGGGGATAGTCTACAGAACATAGAAGACTACAATATTAACAACAAAAATTAGTAGAAATATGCTTAGCATGCAACCTATCTTATATTCACATAATATTATCATCTGGACCGGCAGTTAACCAACTTTCTTCATAATTACAAATGCCTTCAACTGTTCAGGTTGATAAAAATTATATTTTAGACCCATATATTTAATAATACATTTACAGGGGTAATTAAGATAAAAGGAGGCCCCTAAAGATGTAACTTCTGATCTCATTGCTAAGAACAGTTTCCTCCTTTCTTGGGTCTGCTTAGTAATATCAGGATAGATCCAAACTTTTTTACCCCTGAACAGAGCCTGCATTTTTTAAAAGTACAATCGCATTACCGCATCTAAATCTTGTTGGAAAATAAATGAAACAATTAATATCGTTCTTTCAGAATTAATATTTAAAGTTATCTCTAATAATTCCGAAATGTTCAAACTTGGCTCTTGATTTTCATCCAGAATAGCTTGAAGAGAAGTTTCAGAAGGCTTTTTTGTTGGAATATAATAGACTTTGTTCAATGGTGGAATAGTTTCTGGGGAAAAATTTAAAACCTCCTGCAAATATATTTTAAAGGCGTCAGACGGATTAATTCCAAATTCCATTGGGAAGTTCAAGAGTCTTAGATTTAGCCTCCGATTATAATTTTCTATCATTTCCAGCCTACGCTGAGTGGAAAGATTATCTTTAACTATTGAGGCTGTAACGTCATTTACTTTAGTAACATCCTGCTTAAGAGAGGCCAATTGTTCAATAGTTTCTTGCTTAGCGGTATTAAAGGATAATGAAAGATGTTCCACAGTACTCACTAAATCTTTTATCTCTTTCGCCGAGTTGGCAACCGTCGCGTCGACTCTCTGGAGAGCTTCCCAAATGCTCTCCAGGGTAACTGCCGCTGTTTTCTGTGTTGGATCACTATGCTCTGCCCGAGATTCCTTCGATATTGGGCCTCCCTCGGATTCCGTCTCTCTCGTTCCCCGAACCGCTTCCGCACCTTCAACCACTTCCGGGTCGGGCTGGTCGCGTCAAGAGAGACGTTCTTCGGGGAACGGCGGTGGATGATAGTCCAGAGGGGAGAGTGAAATTTTCAGCCCCAAGTCTCCGATGGAGTCTTCGCCCTCGGAGGCAGAGGGGCCCCTCTCGATAATTAAGGTAGGTGGCTTCATGGTGTACCTCTCAATCGTTTGTTGAACTGGAGAGGACGTCCCAGTAGTCGAGGACACTGCTCTGACCGTCCCCTTACGTTTAGTATGGGGCATCTCGTAATGAAGAAAAAACAAAGTTCAACAAGCTATGAGAGAACTCCAGAAACGACTTTCAGCGTGCTGCTAACTTGAGACACGCCCCCCGCAACTACACTTAACTTATCTACACTTAACTACAGTTGATCAGGTACCACATACAGTTCAAGCTTCTCCTACTAACCTACAAATGCACTCAATCAGCAGCCCCTCCCTACCTCTCTACCCTCATCTCCCCTTACGTTCCTACCCGTAACCTCCGCTCTCAAGACAAATCCCTCCTTTCAGTACCCTTCTCCACCACCGCCAATTCCAGGCTCCACCCTTTCTGTCTTGCCTGACCCAATGCTTGGAATAAACTCCCTGAGCCTATACTCCAGGCCCCCTCCCTGCCCATCTTCAAATCCTTGCTCAAAGCCCACCTCTTCAATGTCGCCTTCGGCACCTAACCACTATACCTCTATTCAGGAAATCTAGGCTGCCCCAACTTGACATTTTGTCCTTTAGATTGTAAACTCCTTTGATCAGGGACTGTCCTTCTTTGTTAAACTGTACAGCGCTGCGTAACCCGAGTAGCGCTCTAGAAATCTTAAGTAGTAGTAGTAGTAGTAGTAGTAGTAGTACATTTAACTACACTTTTAGGATCAAGAAGTCTCAAGTCATATATGAGTGGGAAAGTGCGGAGTACAAAGGAAAAAAAAACAAAAAAAACTTACCTACACTTAACTGCACTTAACTAACTTAACTTAACTTAACTACACTTAATTTAACTACACTTAACTACATTTAACTTAACTACACTTAAGTTAACTACACTTAACTACACTACACTACAGTTAACCTCATTTAACTTTAATACACTTAACTACACTACACAACTTTACTTAACTTAACTACACTTAACTACAGAACTACCACCAGCCGCTTTGTAAAAGACGCCCTCTATTTCTTGAAAAGTCAGCTTCCTCTATGACTTGAGACTTCACTTAACTACACTTCACTTCACTGAACTAGACTTAACTTAACTACACTTAAGTTAACCATACATAACTACACTACACTTAACCTCACTTAACTTTAATACACTTAATTACACTGCACTTAACTACATTTACTTAACTACACTTAAGTTAACTACACTTAAGTTAACTACACTTAACTATACTTAGCAACACTTAACTACACTTAACTGAACTTCACTTAACTACACTTAAGTAACTTAACTTAACTTACCTACACTTAACTACAATACACTTAACTTTCCTAAACTTAACTACACTTAACAACACTTAACTACACTTAATTTAACTACTCTTAAATACACAATTAAACTTTACACTTAAATACACTTACCTTATCTACACATAACTACACTTAACTTAAGTACACTTAACTTAAGTACACTTAACTGCACTTAACAAAACTTTATAACACTTAACTACACTTAACTGCACTTAACTTAAATGCACAACTACACTTAACACTTAACTACAATTAAATACAATTAACTTATCTACACTTAAGTACACATAACTTCACTTAACTACTATTAACTTAACAACACTTAAATACACTTAACTACACTTAACTTCACTTAACTTAACTATACTTAACTACACTTAGCAGCACTTAACTACACTTAACAAAATTACACTTAACTACAGAACTACCACCAACGGTCACATTGAGCTACTTTATAACAGACGCCCTCTATTTCTTGAAAAGTCAGCTTCCTATATGACTTGAGACTGCACTTAACTAATCATAACTACACTTAACTTATCTACATTTAACTACAGTTAACTTCACTTAATTACACTTAACTACATTTTACTGCTCTTAACTAAACTACTTAACTGCACTTAACTACTCTACACTTAACTTCACTTAACTTATCTTTACTTCACTACACTACACTTAACTACACCTAACTTAACTTTAGTTAACTTAACTACACTTAACTACACCTAACTTAACTTCACTTAACATAACTACACTTTACTACACTACACTTAACTTAACTACGCTTAACTACAGAACTACCACCAACGGTCAAATTGGGCTGCTTTCTAAAAGAAGCCCTCTATTTCTTGAAGTCAGCTTCCTGTATGACTTGAGACTTCATTATCCCAAAATTCTGGACTAAGTTAAGTATACTTGACTTAAAAGCACTTATCGTAAGTGTGCTTAACTTAAGAGCACTTATTTTAAGAGCACAACTTAAGAGCGCTTAACCTGAGAGCTCTTAGCTTAAGAGCACTTAACTTATGAGCACAACCTGAGAACACTTAACTTAAGAGTGCTTAACTTGAGAGCGCTTAACTTGAGAGCTCTTAGCTTAAGAGCGCGTAACTTGAGAGCATTAAACTCACTTAACTTAACTACACTTAACTTCACTTCACTTAACTGCATTTAATCATAGTTCTGTAGTTAAGTGTAGGTAAGTTAAGTGAGTTTAATGCTCTCAAGTTACGCGCTCTTAAGCTAAGAGCTCTCAAGTTAAGCGCTCTCAAGTTAAGCGCTCTCAATTTAAGCACACTTAAGTTAAGTGTTTTCAGGTTGTGCTCATAAGTTAAGTGCTCTTAAGCTAAGAGCTCTCAGGTTAAGCGCTCTTAAGTGTAGTTATGTGTAGATAAGGTAAGTGTATTTAAGTGTAAAGTTTAATTGTGTATTTAAGAGTAGTTAAATTAAGTGTAGTTAAGTGTTGTTAAGTGTAGTTAAGTTTAGGAAAGTTAAGTGTATTGTAGTTAAGTGTAGGTAAGTTAAGTTAAGTTACTTAAGTGTAGTTAAGTGAAGTTCAGTTAAGTGTAGTTACGTTATGTAAAGTTAATTAGAGGGCGTCTTTTACGAAGCAGCCAATGTGACCGCTGCTGGTAGTTCTGTAGTTAAGTGTAGTTAAGTGAGTTTAATTCTCTCAAGTTAAGCACTCTTAAGTGCTCTCAAGGTAAGCACTCTTAAGCGCTCTCAAGTTAAGTGCTCTTAAGCTAAGAGCTCTCAAGTTAAGCGCTCTCAAGTTAAGCATGCTTAAGTTAAGTGTTCTCAGGTTAAGTGCTCATAAGTTAAGTGCTCTTAAGCTAAGTGCTCTCAGGTTAAGCGCCCTCTATTTCTTGAAAAGTCAGCTTCCTCTATGACTTGAGACTTCTTGATCCCAAAAGTGTAGATAAGTGTAGTGAAGTTAAGTGAAGTTAAGTGTAGTGTAGTTAAAAGTAGTTAAGTTAAGTTAAGTTACTTAAGTGTAGTGAAGTTAAGTGAAGCTAAGTATATTGTAGTTAAGTGTAGATAAATTAAGTGAAGTTATGTGTAGTTAAGTTAAGTATAGTCTCACGTCATAGAGGAAGCTGACTTTTCAAGAAATAGAGGGCGTCTTTTACAAAGCGGCCCAATATGACCGCTGGTGGTAGTTCTGTAGTTAAGTAATTTAACTTACGTAACTTAACTTAACACAATTAACTATACATAACTTAACTACACTTAACTACACTACACTTAACCTCACTTAACTTTAATACACTTAACAACACTACACTTAACTACATTTAACTTAACTACACTTAAGTTAACTACACTTAACTACAATAAACTTAACCTCACTTAACTTTAATACACTTAACTACACTACACTTAACTTCACTTAACTACAGAACTACCACTAGCGGTCATATTGGGCCGCTATGTAAAAGATGTTAACCCTTTGGTAGGTCCTAGGAATAGATTCATATTGCCTTTCCCCCTTTCAAAATATAAAACCTACAAATGCCCCCCTTATCGTGTGATTCTGACTACAGAGGAAATCCAGTACAGGAAACAGCAGATAAGAAGTGCTACTAACCAACTCTTTTTGCCAACTGATGGACAATTTACAGAAGTTAGGGAGAACCTCTGAGGGCAGGGGTGTCTCCTGTCTTCCCTTCCAACTCTTTATTCTTCCATGCAGCTGTCTTACCAAGGCAAAAATCTACCTTGGGAGTCAATTAATTAGCACATTTGAGAGGGCCCCCATAAACATTTGGGCCCTAGGTACATGCTTAGATTGACTGTGCTTTAATTCCTGCCGTATGCATTTGTGGATCTAAATTGTGGATAGCATGAAAACCTGGCTGTGCCCAGAGACTTGGTCTGGGAACCACTGTTTTAACTAGAGCTTATGTAATAGGTTCTTGGTTATATAATTCTGAATGCTGTCCTTGCAGGATGCCAGTGAACAACCTCAC
Source organism: Microcaecilia unicolor (assembly GCF_901765095.1). NCBI lineage: Eukaryota > Metazoa > Chordata > Amphibia > Gymnophiona > Siphonopidae > Microcaecilia > Microcaecilia unicolor. The sequence goes on from NC_044038.1 coordinate 161,360,447, forward strand.
CCCTGTATGAGCTAGTATGCATAAGTTGGTGTGCTAATGCTATATCTGTCTATTTATAAAGTCATAGCTCTATGATTAGTTAAAATGGTCACATTGCAGAAAGAACATAAGAATAGCCATACTGGGTCAGACCAATGGTTCATCTAGCCCAGTAAGACAAAAAACACCAAAGCAGTCACTGTGAAGTCCAGAGTCTTTATTCAAACAATCCCGATGTGGCCACGTTTTACCAAATAGGCTGCATCAGGGGTAAAACATAGATAACTAACCAGGGACAGACAAGATTTAGCCCTGGTACTAAAACTGAGCATCCAAGATGACGATCAGCAGTTTTCTTAATCACAGATAGCAGAGCAATAACTTCATACATCTGTGAAATGTGGCCACCTCGGGATTGTTTGAATAAAGCTACTTTGGACTTCACAGTGCCTGCTTTGATGTTTCTTGTCTCTATTGCTGCAAGACAGTGCCTCTTTTTCAATCTGGTCATCTAGCCCAGTATCCTGTTTCCAACAGTGGCCAATCCAGGTCACAACTACCTGGCAGAAACCCAAATAGTAGCAACATTCCACTTAGAATCTCAAAAAGTAAGATTCCAGAATCCCAAAGAGTAACAAAATTTCAGAATCTCAGATGGTAGCACCATTCCATGCTACCAATCCCAGGAAAAGCAGTGGCTTCCCCCATGTCCATATCAATAACAAACTATGGACTTTTCCTCACGGAATTTGTCCAAACCCTTTTTAAACCCAGATATGCTAACCACAGGAAATGAACACATCCTTCTGTTCCCATACTTCTGGGAATATTGATCAGTCTGGAAAAATCACAGTATTTTTGTTAAATCAGGATGACTAATTTATTCACTGTAGTACTGTGATTTTTTTTTCTAGATTGTGCAACACCCCCAGAAACATGGGAACAGTTGAATTCTTTTGTCCACTCCCTGAGGCAGCATGGTGGAAACATTGACCACATTGGAGACGGGAGCTAGATCATTCATTTACTTTATGCAAACCAAAGGGAACAGTGCTGGTTATCTCCTGCTGAATTTTAACGGTCAGTGCTTAGCAGCTAATCAGTTATATTGTGCAATATAACTGGCGATCCATAAATATTCAGCACTTCGATGGCTAAGTGGCACTTTTACTAAGCTGCGTAAGGGCCTACGAACGTAACCTTGTGCCAAATCGGCACTACTGCCCGGCTAGCGTTTGAGCCAGGTGGTAATTCTGAATGTGGCGCGTGACGAATCCCACAGTAGAAAATAATTTTCTGTTTTCTATCACAGGCTGCTTACCTGGCGGTAAACCGGTTGGCATGAACTGCATGCCGAAATGGACACGAGTTGGTTTCAGTTCTTGTGCACGTCTATTTTCTGGCCCCTTAAAAAAAGGCCCTTTTTCCTAGACTCAGTAAAAAAATGGCCCAGCATGCACCCTAAAGACATGCTCACTCTACGACAGGCCACTTTTTACCACTGCTTAGTAAAAGGACCCCTAAGTTTGGTGTCCAAATTGAGCTGCTGAAATATCAGGCCTATCTTTGGCTGCTATAAACTTAGCCGGCCAGGGCTAAATATTGGCTTCTCCGGTTAAATTTAAACCAACAAAAAAAAAACAGATATTCAATGCCGGTCATCATAAACAGCCTGGCATTGAATATCCGGTCTCACCGTCAACCACAGGAGTTAGCCAGGCTGCCTCCCGCAGTTTGAATATCAACCTCATTGTATTTAATTTGTCATTCTATAAGCACAAGCACTTAAAAGGTGGTCAGCTCTGAGGCAGAAGAAGAGAGTTAGGGAAGAGAGTTAAGGAACAGCCAATTTTAAGCAGAAAAAACACATGTAAATGACCATTTTCTGGCTACATCGTATTCTGGAAGTGCATAACAAGATGTGATGGAACATTCTTTGCATGTGGGTGTTCATATGAGCAGTTTGGACAGAGCATGGAAAGGGCACACATTTATGTATATCTGTTTTAAAATTGTATAATCTACATGTCTTCTTTTGCAATCTACAGGGTGAGGCAAAAAAGTAACCCCCTAGAGGTTCTTTGCCGTTTTCTCAGCAACAGTTTTGAATTTCAATGAGAAACTTTACGTACTTATTTAGTCATCATACCTACATATTACTATTAAACAACATTTAATTATCTTTAGCTGTGTTGAGGTTACTGATATTTTAGCGTTATTACCTAACGATTTTTATGCGTTAAAAATAATTGAGCTAAAATACAATTAAATAACATCATTCAAAAAATACAGTTAACAGTGTGTCACAATTTCGTAGTCACTGTGAATGCTCAAAGTGTCCATCCCCAGCTTTAACACAGGCCGTCAGTCACTTTGGGACGTTCTTAACAGCCTTGTCAATCGGTCTTTATGGCAGGCTGTCCTAGATCATCTAGCACTTCCTTGAGTTTGGCGATTGCTTGTGCTTTCTTGAATTCGACGATTGTTTGTGGCTTTGGGTGAAGCTTGTGATAGGCCTCCAACATTGCCCCCCCCCCCCCCCCCCCCCCCCCCCCAAGAGAAAAGTCACTTTGATGTCATTAACAGTATGCTGGTACCCCATTTTGTTTAAAATAATGGTAGTTTTACAGTGCAAACATTTTTGAACATATGAAAATCTAATTCCACTCAGCACATACATAGTAACAACAAATAAAGCTGTAAAATTTCACATTGACATTCCAAGTAGTTGTTGAGAAAAAAGCAAAAAAACTCTAGGGACTTGCTTAGCATTAACATCAGCGAAATAGGTGCACATGGGGTAACTTGTCTTAGTATTCTATAAAGCAAAGTAGACGCCTACTTTTATTTATGGAATAGGTTTGAAATTGGCACTTTTGTGGCACTGAAATCAAGGTGCCCCCCATATAATTACCTTCCTAGCGTCTAAGTCCAACACACTGCTCAAGAGTTGGAAGACAGATGAAATTTGTCCAATACACTGAAGTCAACTTTGTTCCTGTTGTGCAATGTGTTAAGAGATCGAAGACACTTATATCACTGGGTCAGTCTGGCAGGTAGGTTGTCCAGGATTCCCTGATCATTTCATGGTTTCAGCTCTTTGCAGATGATGTGGATACAGCTGCTATATTTGAACTGATTTTGGACCACCCTAGTGGTCAGAAGTCAGCCTGACTGTTATAGATTATAAAAGTTCTCTTCTGCCCCTCTTGCCTTCGGCATCTCATTGAGGAGATTCTCAGGGAGTCCAAGGGAGTCCACACTGTGGAGAGATAGAAAGACAGCAAATTCTCTTCCATGACATCTTTATTTTCTGATAAAAATAAACTTTGCTTATCGTGGACAATGTAACCTGCACGGACAGTTCACATATTATTATAAGGGACAATTTTCAAACTCCCCACCCAGCTTCAAGGTTCTTACTTCCTATCCATGCACTTCTAGCTATGCACTTTGTATGTATGAAATAAGAATAACCATACTGGGTCAGACCAATGGTCCATCTGGCCCGGTATTCAGCTTCCAACAGTGGCCAATCCAGAGTAACACTGTGAGAACACTTCTTCATGGTAGCAGCTGAGGTATATGTTTGAAGCACTTGCAGTGACATAGTGCTGCTGACTTAGGAGCCCTTTTATTAAGCCCCGTAGGCACGTACACGTGTCCTACAGTCGTCAGTTTTGAACTACCACCCGGCTACCACGTGGCCCAGGTGGTAATTTCATTTTCTATACATGCTGGAAAATTTTCTGTCGTGCAGTGCTAACTGGGCGGTAATCAGCATTGTACACATGCTGATAATTACCACCCAGTTAATGCATGAGACCTTACCACTAAGTCAATGGGAGGTGGTAAGTTCTCAGGCCCAAAATGGACGTGCGTCAATTTTCATTTTGCCATATGTTCATTTTCAGCCAAAAAAAAGCCTTTTTTGCAGGTGCGCTGAAAAATGGACCTGTGCGCATCCAATACATGCATCTACACCAGTGCAGGCCATTTTTCAGCGCACCTTAGTAAAAGGACCCCTTAGATATTGTTCTGTGATAAATAAATGTAAAATAATTAACTGAAGAGACTAAAAGTTAAAACAAAAGTAAAAGAAAGACTAAAATTAAGGGGCCCTTTTACTAAGGTGCACCTTAAAATGGCCTGTGCTGGTGTAGGCGTGTGTTTTGGCCAATTTTTCAGTGCGCCTGGAGAAAAGGCTTTTTTTGTGGCCAAAAAGGGACATGTGGCAAAATTAAAACCAGCGCACGTCCATTTTCAGCCTGAAACTTTACCGCCACCCACTGACTTAGCAGTAAGGTCTCACACGTTAACTGGGTGGTAAGCGGCCAGCGAGTGTAAACTACTGATTACCGCCAGGTAAGAGCCACACGGTAGAAAATAGAAAATATTTTTGACTGTGTGTTTGGGTGTGCGTCAATAATGGAACCTACCACCTGGGGCATGCGGCAGCCAGGCAGTAGTTCCAATTTGGAGCATTTTGGATGCATATAGGCGCCTTTGTAAAAGGGCCCCTAAAAGAATAATTCTTTAAAGGACTGAAAGACAATGCGGGTCCTGTTGCAACCACGGAAAAAATAAAACTGAGGTGGGAGAGATGGATTTGAGTGCGTAAGCTGTTGAAGTATTTCAATAGGACGGGCGGTTATCATGCGTCGGTAAACAAGCTGTAGAATCTCCTGCTTCTATTTGGCCAGCGACAAACTCCTGAGGCAGGCCTGTGGCCAAAACACAGTACTGTGTCGAGTCTACAATAAAGTTTGCTCCTTTATATACCACCACAGTCTCAGCGTCCTGGAGTCATTGGTCCACTTCCCACTTTTTTTTATCTGTACATTAGATATAGTGGCATGGGTGCACGTAGGTAATAGAATAGTAGCATTTGCATGTCTAATTGCCTACAGTTAGGGGTGACCATTTGCACCAGCCTTTGAAATAGCATAACAGCTCATGCTTAAAGTTAGCAGTGCAAATGTGGAATTGCCGATATAAACTTCACGCTTAGCATGTTCTATCCCAGCACCTAAATTTAGGCGTCCTTTTGAGAGTTACCCCATGTGGAAGGAAAAAGTTGGGGAGGAGGGGGGGTCACTTGGGGAATTTTTTTCCCTAATTTTCAGATATTTTTTCAGTTAGTTTCTCAGATTAATTTTAATTAAAATGTTGACAAAACTTGTTAATCTATAAGTTAATTTGATCTATTAAATTGATTTAGCAATGCACTTAGGGCTCCTTTCATCAAGCTGCAGCAAAAGGGGGCCGGCGCTGCCCCCTTTTACCGCAGCTTGATAAAAAGGAAGTCTCGCTTTCCTGCAGGAAATGGCCATGTGGCAAGTAAAGCACTTCCTGCACGGCCATTTTGGGAGGAAGCCCTTACCGCTACCCATTGAGGTGGCGGTAAGGGCTCCCACGTTAACCCGGCGGTTTCTGGGCAGTGATTACCACCGGGTACACTCTAGTGCTACAAAAATAAATATATTTTTGTAGTGCCAGAAATGACAGCACTCTAGGAAGTACCGCCGGGCTGCTGCGGTAGCCCGGCGGTACTTCCTGTTCAGCGAGCAGTAAGCCCATGTTGGGCTTACCGCCACTTAGTAAAAGGAGCCCAAAAATGGTTAATGAACCAAATACTTACTAATGAATACACTTCTCGATTATCTAGCCTTTCTGTGCAAACAAGTGTGTGTATTTTTACCCACTAGAAGACGTGTGTATTGTAGCTCCCAATGAGGCCCTTTTTTCAAAGCGGCGGTAAGCCGAACGCGGGTTTACCACACTCTAATCAGGAGCTACTGCCAGCCCAATGTAGGTGTCGGCAGTAGTTGTAACCCCAGCACACACCATTTCCTGTACTGGGGAAAATAGGACTGTAGATTTTAGCATGGCACTAACCCAGCGGTAATCGGATAGTGCTGCGCTCTACCCGGTTACCGCCACCTCAAAGTGTGGTGGTAAGTGCTCCCCCTCACATGGCCACTCGGCTATTTTCATCCTTTTTTACCCACTGCGGTACAAAAGGGACACAGCGCACAGTAAAAGGACCCCAATGTGCATTCATCCATCTACTGGAGAATGAATGTATGCAGATAAATGCTCTTTTATTGCTGTCATTTTTCTTAGGCTTCTATGTTGATTATTTTAATAGGATTAATAATTAACCCTCTGGTAGCTCCTTGCCTTAATTAAGGTCACTTGACATGATGGTATATAGTTCTAATTTATTTATTCTTTTATACCACTAATCTAAAGTTCTTAGGGTTTTACAGTAAAACATTGATTCAGCCACATTTTTCACAAAATACAGTTAAATGTATTAATAGCTTTCTCCAATGTTATGTCAACTGGAAAACTGAATATTGCAACTGGCCCATAGCTTACAACCTGAACAACCAATTAGACAAATATAAAATTTATTTACCTTCTAGCTCTGTCCAAGTGATACTGCTTTAACATTTTTCCTATAAATAAATGTAGATTAAAAAAAAAGATTTTTAAAAAATGAAACCCTACTTGACCAGGCAGGGCAGAAATATGATTTAGAAGGACAAAAATCAAGAGCTGGGAAACCACGCCAGTCTGAAGGTATTTAATTAGACTGAGTGGTAAAGCTACCCAAATTAACTTTACTTAGATATTTAGTGCTATTTATGTGTAATTTTTAATTTATAGATTGTATTTATTGATTTTATTTGTTTTTGATGTCAATACAATATGTAATTATTTACAACGTGATATTATACATCCAATAAAGGAAACAAAATGCAAATAGTAAGACCTCTGAAAAAATATTGCACAGTGGTTTTCTGAGGCATTTATCTTAAGTCTGTCGCAAAGCTCCCAATGCTCGAGCATTGGAAGCCTTGCGACAGATTTAAGATATGCCTCAGAACACCACTGCTGTCCAATATTTTTTCAGCAGTTTTATTTTATTTACAATTTGTTTCATGTTTTAAATGTATAATATGACAGTATAAATAATTAGGCACTGCACAGAGGAGTTTTTCTGACCAATGGTTATGCTTATAACTCATTTAGGCCACTAAGTCGCCAGAGAGGGGCATAATCGAACGTCGCCAGCGAAATAGATTGCCGGTGATCTATTTTGGCGGCAGCACAACAGCTGACCGGAACCGTATTATCGAAAAAGATGGTCGGCCATCTTTTTTTTCGATAATACGGTTTAGCCCGGCCAAATGGCAGAGTTCGTCGGGTTTGAGATGGCTGGTTTTGTTTTTCAGCGATAATGGGAAAAAATACTAGCCATCTCAAACCCGGTGAAATCCAAGGCATTTGGTCGTGGGAGGAGCCAGCATTTGTAATGCACTGGTCCCCCTGACATGTCAGGACAGCAACCGGGCACCCTAGGGGGCACTTCTAAAAATTTTTTAAAAATATACAAATACCTCCCAGGTGCATAGCTCCCTTACCTTGGGTGCTGAGCCCCCCCAAATCCTCCCCAAAACCTACTCCCCACAACTCTACACCACTACCATAGTCCTTATGGGTGAAGGGGGGGCACCTACATGTGGGTACAGTGGGTTTGGGGGGGGGGGTTGGAGGGCTCAACACTTATCACCACAAGTGTAACAGGTAGGGGGGGTGGGCCTATGTCTGCCTGCCTGAAGTGCACTGCACCCATTAAAAACAGCTCCAGGGACTTGCATACTGCTGTCAGGGAGCTGGGTATGACATTTGAGGCTGGCACACAGGCTGGCAAAAAAGGTTTTTATTTTTTTAGTGTGGGAGGGGGTTGGTGACAACTGGGGGAGTATGGTAGCCATGCCCATGTCTGCCCATGTCCTGCCTTCGCTACACCACCGACACGCCCCCTTGAACTTTCGCCGGCTCGGCAACGGGAAAGCGGTGATGCTGTCAAAAAAGCAGCTTTCGATTATATCGATTTCGCCGCTTTTGAGAGATCGCCGGCCATCTCCCGATTTATGTCGGAAGATCACCGGCGATCACTTTCGAAAATAAGCCTGATAGCTAGCTAAAGTCTGAGGTCCCTTCCAGTGTTCCCTCTAAGCTGAACTGGAGTCCTCCAACTGCATTGCTGCCAGCAGGGGGTGGTGCTTCAATATTGTGTTTCAGTCACTAGGGACAAGCAGGTTCCCTGGAGTCCTGCAGAGCTTACCTGTCCCTCACTATTGAAAATGTGATTGTGAAACAGCACCCTCTACTGGCAGGACTGGAAGTGGAGGACACACACTCAGCTTAGAGGGAACAGGGGTCCTTTCTCCCCTACATTGTAATAAGTTGGTTTGCACTTGCCTTAGACAAACTGTGTTTTCATTTTATAGTTCTGTATATATCTGTCTCACTTTGGATGTTTTTCTTGATGTAAATACAATAATAATTTGGAAAAAAAAATTATCTGGTCAGCAGAGTAGTGAACAGGGGAAGGGGTTTTGACTTTACATAGCAAGTATTTGTTGGGTAACTCCCAAAGTTGCCTGAACAAATCTTTTGAATGTCATCCCTTATGTTCTACGCTTAATCTTTCTTTTGTTGTTCCTGCCAGTTTCTCCCTCTCCCCAAGATACTGTACTTTATCACTAAATCTCTTACCTTTTGCTTTAAAGGCCAGCAGCAGACCAAGGAAACAAAATGCTACTGTCAAGCAGATGATGATTATCAGTGTTTTCTTTGAAATTGAAGCTGAGGCTTTCTGCAGGAAATTGAGAAACAGCAAGTTTGAGGAAAGCAACAGTGATAGGAGATCTTTATTAACTCAGGCCTGATTTCCCCTCTTGTCTCAGTGTGACTATGAGCAACTTGCTCCATCTCCATAGGTCTTATCTCCTAGAGGCTTTCTTCCATTACAACCTTAGAAGGAGAAGTTTTTTGGGGGGAAAAAATCCCATATATCAAAAACTTGCATTATAATAATTTTTTTTAGTGTGGTGAACTTAACACAGACAGGCACTGAGGTCAATGACTTTTTATGTGCTGGAGACTTGCACTGTGTACAACTGTCTGGCAAGCTGCAATGATAAAATGAAACTATCAGCTGGGTCTGTCTGGAAGGCTGCAAATACAGTACATTAATATGTAGAACTCCTACTGGAGTACAGAGGTCTGGAGAAGTAGTCTAGCAGTTAAAGCAGTGAACCACAAACTACAAAAGCCAGGTTCAAATCCCACTGATGCTTCTTGTAGACTTGGGTAAGTCACTCTATTGTCTCAGGTATAGATTTAGGTTGTAAGCTCTCTGGGGATAGGAAGATGCCTTCTATAATTTGCCAGTAAACTACTGGGAAAGGCATGAGCTAAATCCAAGTCCATTCCCTAATGGAAAAGCAGCTGCTCAGAGAGCCTAGTCTGTGTGTCAGGCTGCACGGGAGGCCTTTAAAATGAAATTTAATTTAATTTGTTTTGTTTTTGTTTTTAAACACAAGCAACCACCATAGAATGTGCCACTAAAATATCAATGGATAGTGATGCATAAAAAAGGCTGCTGTTACCAGGTAAATGCTTTTCGATATTGGGCTCTCTCCCCCCCCCTCCCCCCCCCCCCCCCCCCCCAGTATTTAAAAGCATTTAACCGGCCAGGATTGTCACCTGGCTGATTGGCTTTCCGCCAATTTTCAGCAGGACATGGCCGGCCATAACCCACTGAAAATTTGCAGTTAGTGGCTAGTGGATAGCTGGTTATATCGCGCAATATAACCAGCTATACACCAATTTTCAGCCCAAGTTTTGTAACCATCTCTCTGACCTCATGTGCAACTTTCTTTAAATTAATCCCTTATTTTCTAACTCCTCTTACTCTCTTACCTATCTGTATGTTCCATCTTTGCTTATACCCTACACTGTCAATTAAAATGTTCTATTACGTATTGTGTTGACATTGGAAGTAGTATACTATGCCATACTTCGTATTGTTATTTGAATATTTTTACTGCTGTAATTGACTATTGCTCATGTTTGATTTATTCTTACAGTACACACTGCCTTGTGTGAATTCCTTAAAAAATGTGGTAAATAAATCCTATTAAATAAATACAAATAAATAAACTGGCCAGTGCAGCTTGGCCAGTTAAGTTTGAACCGGCCAATAATAAATTGGATATTCAATGCCGGTCACTGGAAATGGCCCGGCATTGAATAACTGGGCTCAGCCGACCGCAGGGCTAACTCCCGCGGTCTGAATATTGGGCTTATGTTACTATCAGGGGCATTTTCGAAAGAGAAGGACGCCCATCTTCCGACATAAATCTGGAGATGGGCTTCCTTCTCTCAGGGTCGCCCAAATCAGCATAATCAAAAGCCAATTTTGGGTGTCCTCAACTGCTTTCCATCGCGGGGACGACCAAAGTTCGGCAGTGTACTGAAGGTGGGACGGGGGCGTGGTTAAGAGATGGGCTTCCTCGGCCGATAATGGGAAAAAGAAGGGCGTCCCTGACGAGCATTTGGCCGAGTTTGCTTGGTCCCTTTTTTTTCACAACCAAGCCTCGAAAAGTTGCCCAAACTGACCAGATGACCATCGGAAGGAATCGGGGATGACCTCCCCTTATTCCCCCAGTGGTCACCAACCCCCTCCCACCCCAAAAAAAAATTAAAAAAACATTTTTTTCCAGCCTCTATGCCAGCCTCAAATGTCATACCCAGCTCCATCACAGCAGTATGCAGGTCCCTGGAGCAGTTTTTAGTGGGTGCAGTGCACTTCAGGCAGGTGGACCCAGGCCCATCCCCCCCCCCCCCCCCCCCCCACACACACCTGTTACACTTGTGGTGGTAAATGTGAGCCCTTCAAAACCCACCACAAACCCACTATACCCACATGTAGGTCAGGGGCGTAGCCAGACAACAGATTTTGGGTGGGCCTAGGCAAGAAGTGGGTGTGGACCAAGTGTTCCCCCTCCCCCCCCAACCATCAAAGAAATATCTCAGCTGGCAGGAAAATGCTTCTTTCCACCTTGGCAGTTTGCAGCAGGCATGCCCTGAAAACTGAGAATGCACAGGTATCATGGAGAGTAGCGTTTTTTTACCATCAGGGGGAAGTCTTCAGCTGGTGGAGCTTGGGATCCCTACCAGATACCACTAAACATGTGCTACTGTTGGGTGGGCCTGAACCCTAGGATGGGCCCTGGTCCACCCAAGCCCATCCGTGGCTACGCCACAGATGTAGGTGCCCCCCTTCATCCCTAAGGGCTATGGTAGTGGTGTACAGTTGTGGGGAGTGGGTTTTGAGGGGCTCAGCACCCAAGGTAAGGGAGCTATGCACCCGGGAGCAATTTCTGAAGTCCACTGCAGTGCCCCCTAGGGTGCCCAGTTGGTGTCCTGGCATGTGAGGGGGACCAGTGCACTATGAATGCTGGCTCCTCCCATGACCAAATGCCTTGGATTTGGTCATTTTTGAGATGGGCGTCCTCAGTTTCCATTATGGCCGAAAACTGGGGACGATCATCTCTAAGGTCGACCTAAATGTTGAGATTTGGGCATCCTCGACCGTATTATCGAAACGAAAGATGGACGTCCATTTTGTTTGGATAATCATGGTTTCCCCACCCCTTCGCCGGAACGTCCTTAGAGATGGACGGCCTTAGAGATGGTCGTCCCCATTCGATTATGCCCCTCCATGTGTAAAAAAATATATAGAGCCAGCCCAGTGATTCGGTGAAAGTGCTGCATACTTCCTTGAAAAGAACCTGGAACCTTTTACATCTCCAGTCTGCCAGCGTTAGAGATGTAACAGAAAACCAATATATAAGGGGATGCAACAAAAGCATTATCCACAACTGATAGGGGGAGAGAGACCACTGATCATGCAACTCTATACCAAATGGCTGGATGGCCCTTGAGTGTAGGGTGCTGGAAGGAATTCTGGTGCATAGCCTCCCTGTCAAGGGTTATTGCTGTAATGTCTGTGGTGCAGGAGTTGGAGGATATGAAACAGAACAGCAAACTTCCAAATGAAGGGTGATGGTGCCACATCCCAGACCCATTTCTGAGCTGGAAACTCATAAGTACATAAGTACATAAGTAGTGCCATACTGGGAAAGACCAAAGGTCCATCTAGCCCAGCATCCTGTCACCGACAGTGGCCAATCCAGGTCAAGGGCACCTGGCACGCTCCCCAAACGTAAAAACATTCCAGACAAGTTATACCTAAAAATGCGGAATTTTTCCAAGTCCATTTAATAGCGGTCTATGGACTCAAAAGAACACGAGAAAACTACTGAGCCCAAACCCCTCCCCCCTCCAAAATAAACTAAAATGAACCATGTGTAGACCAGTGGTTTTCAACCCAGTCCTCAGGGACCACCTAACCAGTTGGATTTTCAGGATATGCACAATAAATACGCATGAGATGTATTAGCAAGCACTTCCTCTATTCCATGTATTTATTTATTTTATTCATACTTGTATCCCTCAATTATTCAGAAACAAGTTTTGGTTCAATGTGGCTTACATTTAACAGTTGTTAGAGATTACTTGTAAATATCTCTCATGCATATTCATTGTGGGTATCCTGAAAACCTGACTGGCCAGGTGGTTCCTTTGAAGACTGGGTTGAAAACCATTGGTCTAGAGAGTGTACTTGGTTTGTAAAACCTGCACTATGGGAAAAAGAGAAGAAAAGTTAAAAAAAGAAAGTTTTAATGTATCTTCACTAAGCTGTACAAAGAGTGACACATTTGGAGCTTAAGCAGCAATCAGGTGAAGCTGTCATTGAAAAGACAAACATGTGACCCAGCACTGCTTCCAGCAACCTAATGGTTTCTTGTCTAGCTAATCTCAATCACATCACACTTCTCACCTGTTCCACTTCCAATGGAATTTTTGATATCATGGTGGTGGATTCTGATTGAAATCCTACAGTAGCAATAACAAGAAAGAAAATTTCTTAGTGGTAAATAATATCACATTCTGGTATCCCCATTCTCTGTTATGCTGAGGGAAAGTTACCCCGCTGTCACGAGCCAATTCCTACTCAAAGCACAGCTTGCAACTACAAAGGGTAAAGATCGCACCCAAATTTGGGCGACCTTTATAGAATCCAGGCGTTTGTGCCTCCTATTGAGAAGGCACTAAGTGGACCATTGCTAACTGCAAAAGTGACAGCATGTAGTGTCACTGGCAGGGTGCTTCTGAGGCCGATTAGCTGCCTGTCACCATTGACCACCTCTTCAACATCCTTCACCCTTCTATAAAACACAGTTCTCGAGAACCACTCCATATCATGAGTAACCAGGCTTTTATTAGGGCTTCAAACATGCAAACACAGTTTTGGCTTCCACTGCCCTATTATCTCTGCAGTATCCCAACTGAAGTGGGTACAAGTCAGTTTGCACAGTCTTTCCTCTGGGCTTCCTCTCCTTTAGGCAAGCCGCAACCAAGATTACTATCATAAAAGGAACCCCTCAGTGTTGCTGTATGTCAACTAGTATTCACTGGTGCCTTTTAATTGATCATACGCTCATATAGAGCCCATAAAGGCTACTATGGCTTCCACAATGAATGTAACTTCACATCACTGGAGCAACTTAATGGAGTGTATCAACAGAATCTCATTAAGGTACCCCAGGAATGTGGAGTTACATTCATTATGAAAGCCATCAGTAGCCTTCACGTGCTCTATATGAGTGTATGATCATAAGCCCAGCATCCTGTCTCCGACAGCGGCCAATCCAGGCTTCAAGAACCCAGCAACCCCCCCCCCCCCCCAAAAAAAAAAATAATTAATAATGTTCAATGGACTTTTCCCTCAGGAATCTGTCCAAACCCCCTTTAAATTCCGTAAGGCCAGCTGCTGTCACTACATTCGTCATGTGACACAGAAGCATCCGCCCACACAAGTGTTGCCACTACAAAATTCTTTTGCTCCACTACAGCACTGTGATGTTCCTGAAACTAAAATTGAAGCAGAAGAAAAAGAAAAAGCAAGGAAAAGGGAACAAAAAGAGGAGAAGGTACCCAAAGAGAAAAGACACTCACAAATCACTAAACCCAAAACACATACTAGGAAATGTAGTTGGAAAGCAATGACCACAAATGCTCACAGTCTAAGCAATAAAATTCATGACCTTCAAGCCCTGATGTTGGAGACTGACTTGGACATAGTTGCAGTCACAGAGACATGGCTCAATGGTTCCCATGAATGGGATGTAAACATACCAGGCTATAATCTTTTTAGGAAGGATAGAGAGGGACGTAAAGGTGGAGGAGTAGCTCTGTATGTGAGAAATGATATCGCAGCAACTGAAATGACAGGGAAGTGGGGAAAGGAAGAAGCGATTGGATCACCTTAACAAGAGAGGATAGAACCTTGGTCCACGTGGGTGTTGTCTACAGACCCCCGACACAATTGGAGGAACTGGATAAAGATCTGATCGCTGATATTCAAACGTTGGGGAAGAAAAGAGAGGTGCTGTTGTTGGGAGATTTTAATCTGCCGGATGTAGATTGGAAGGTTCCTTCTGCGAAATCGGAAAGAAGTAGAGAGATTGTGAATGCTTTCCAAAGTGCTCTGCTCAGACAAATGGTGACGGAACCCACAAGGGAGGGAGCAACGCTGGATCTGGTGCTCACGAATGGAGATAGTGTGTCAAATGTCCGGGTGGCTGCGCACCTGGGAAGCAGTGACCATCAAACGGTTTGTTTTGATATAACGGCTCATGTGGTTAGCGGCCACTCTAAACTCAAAGTCCTGGACTTCAAGCGAACTGACTTTAACAAAATGGGGGAATACCTGAGGAAGGAGCTGATGGGCTGCGAGAACGCACAACATGTGGAAGGACAGTGGTCCAAGCTGAAAGAAGTAATAAACAGGGCCACAGACCTTTATGTAAGGAGAGTAAATAAAAGCAAGAGAAAAAGGAAACCAATATGGTTTTCAAAGCAAGTGGCTGAGAAAATAAAGGCTAAAGAGTTAGCATTCCAGAAATACAAAAAATCTCAAGTAGAGGAACACGGGGAGGAATACCGGATGAAACTGAAAGAAGCCAAGAGAGAGGTACGTCTGGCGAAGGCACAAGCGGAAGAACAAATGGCTAGAAATGTACGGAGGGGAGACAAAAACTTCTTCAGGTATATTAGTGAAAGGAGAAAGACTAAAAAGGGGATTGTGAGACTAAAAGATACAGCAAAACGCTATGTAGAAAATGATGAAGAAAAAGCCAATTTGCTAAATAGATACCTTTGTTCTGTTTTCACTGAAGAAAATCCTGGGGAAGGACCGAGAGGGACTGGCAAAAGTACACCTGAGAATGAAGTGGATAGAGCACCGTTCACGGAAGAGAGTGTGTATGAACAACTTGGAAAGCTAAAGGTGGACAAAGCCATGGGGCCGGACGGGATCCACCCCAGAATACTGAGGGAGCTCAGAGAGGTTCTGGCGGGTCCTCTTAAAGATTTGTTTAATAAATCCTTGGAGACAGGAGAGGTTCCAAGGGATTGGAGAACGGCAGAGGTGGTCCCTCTTCACAAAAGTGGTGATAGGGAAGAAGCTGGAAACTACAGGCCGGTAAGCCTCACTTCGGTTATTGGAAACGTAATGGAAGCCATGCTGAAGGAAAGGATAGTGAATTTCCTGAAAGCCAATAAGTTGCAAGATCCGAGACAACATGGTTTCACCAAAGGGAAATCGTGCCAAACGAATCTCATTGAATTCTTTGACTGGGTGACAGGAGAATTAAATCAAGGATGTGCTATGGACGTCATCTACTTAGATTTCAGCAAGGCTTTTGACACGGTTCCCCACAGGAGGCTCTTGAATAAACTAGAAGGGCTGAAGATAGGACCCGAAGTGGTGAACTGGATTAGGAACTGGTTGACGGGCAGAAGCCAGAAGGTGGTGGTAAATGGAGTTCGCTCGGAGGAGGGAAAGGTGAGTAGTGGAGTGCCTCAGGGATCGATGCTGGGGCCGATTCTGTTCAATATATTTGTGAGTGACATTGCCGAAGGGTTAGAAGGTAAAGTTTGCCTTTTTGCGGATGACACCAAGATTTGCAACAGAGTGGACACCCCGGAGGGAGTGGAAAACATGAAAAAAGATCTGAAGACGCTGGAAGAATGGTCTAACATTTGGCAGTTAAAATTCAATGCAAAGAAATGCAAAGTGATGCACTTAGGGAGTAGAAATCCAAGGGAGGCATATGTGTTAGGTGGGGAGAGCCTGATAGACACGGACGGGGAGAGGGATCTTGGGGTGATAGTATCTGAGGACCTGAAGGCGATGAAACAGTGCGACAAGGCGGTGGCCGTAGCGAGAAAGTTGCTAGGCTGTATAGAGAGAGGTGTGACCAGCAGAAGAAAGGAGGTTTTAATGCCCCTGTATAAGACGTTGGTAAGGCCCCACCTGGAGTATTGTGTTCAGTTTTGGAGGCCGTACCTTGCGAAGGATGTTAAAAAAATGGAAGCGGTACAAAGAAAAGCTACGAGGATGGTATGGGAGTTGCGTTCCAAGACGTATGAAGAGAGACTTGCTGACCTGAACATGTATACTCTGGAGGAAAGGAGGAACAGGGGTGATATGATACAGACGTTCAAATATTTGAAAGATATTAATCCGCAAACGAATCTTTTCCGGAGATGGGAAGGCGGTAGAATGAGAGGACATGAAATGAGATTGAAGGGGGACAGACTCAGGAAAGATGTCAGGAAGTATTTCTTCACAGAGAGGGTGGTGAACGCTTGGAATGCCCTCCCACGGGAGGTGGTGGAGATGAAAACGGTAACGGAATTCAAACATGCGTGGGATAGGCATAAAGGAATCCTGTGCAAAAGGAATGGATCCACAGAAGCTTAGCTGAAATTGGGTGGCGGGGGGAAGAGGGGTTGGTGGTTGAGAGGCTAGGATAGGGGAGGGCAGACTTATACGGGGTCTGTGCCAGAGCCGGTGATGGGAGGTGGGACTGGTGGTTGGGAGGCGGGAAATACTGCTGGACAGACTTATTCGGTCTGTGCCCTGAAAAAGACAGGTACAAATCAAGGTAAGGTATACACATATGAGTTTATCGTGGGCAGACTAGATGGACCGTGCAGGTCTTTTTCTGCCGTCATCTACTATGTTACTATGTTACTATGTAAACAAACGCTTCACATCTGTCCGCTCTACTCCGCTCATTATCTAAATTGATCAATTTAGATGCACTGATGGTGAGTGTTAGTTGACATACAGCGACATTGACAGGTTCCTTTTATTATTAAAAAAAAACTTGTTTGCATCTTTTTTGCAATTAAGTAAAATTGGTATCAACAGTCTCCCAGTGGATTTGAGGCCTGTGGTTGCTATTTTTTGGTTCACAGAGTTTTATAGATTTCAGTTGTTGTTTTCTCTCTACATAGAAAACAATTTTTTTTTTTTTGTGTGTGGGATTGTCATGACCCTGAAAACAGTTGGGCATGCTTGTGTGGAAGCAGTTAATATGCACTAACTCGTGTGTTAACTACTTAGTGCACTTCAGTAAAAGGGCCCCTAAATCCCACCTTTGCAAGCCAAATTGCACCAAAGCAGCTTCCAATAATCATCAGTAAAATAATACACAAAATCAAAACATAGAATAAACATTGTAAAATTATTTTTAAATGGTGATACGTGAAGAAACAAACTCAAAACACATGAAGGAGAACTTAGCAAACCTTCAAACTTCCACATATTCATCAAGCTTTCATTCTGGCCAGCTTTCATTACTTATCAATTCTAGGAACATAAGAATAGCCATATTGGGTCAGACTGAAGGTCCATCTAGCCTAGTATCCTGTTTCCAACAGTGGCCAAGCCAGGTCACAAGCACCTGGCAGAAACCCAAACAATAGCAACATTCTGGAATCCCAAAGATTAGCAACATTCCATACTACCAATATGTCTTCCCTTATCTCTGTAATCCAGGGCCACTGAGAGACTGAAATGGGCCCGGGGCAAGTCGCTGATTGCTGCTGCCCCCCCCCCCACCCCCACCCATCGCTGCCACTGCTGAAATACCTTGGCTGGTTGGGATCCCAGGCCCCGCCAGCAGAAGACATCTTCTTCGTCCAGTGCTGACTGCCTGCCCCTGAGGCTGCTTTCCCTCTCAGGGCCTGCTTGGTTTCAAAACCAAGCATGTACGTTTGAGAGGAAAAGCAGCCGCTCGGCATTGGGCAGAAGAGCAGCGCTGGAGGAAGCTCCAGGTCCTCCCCAGCCTCCAAGGGGGGACCGGTGCTGGACTTTTCTCTCTCCTGCTCCTTTCGGGACATGATCACTCGGGTCCTGTCACGAGCAAGAGGGAGAGAGAGACCCCGGCGCTGGGCTCCCCCTGCCCCCCCCTCTCAGCAGCCCTGCTGTAATCCTGTTTCCAACAGTGGCCAATCCAGCTCACAAGTACTTGGCAGAAACCCAAAGATTAGCAAAATCCCATACTACCAATATGTTTTCCCCTCCCTCTGTAATCTAATTGGTTTACCATTTTATGTATTATTTGAGCAAATGGGACCTGTGGAGCATACGACGATTGATAAGAACACCCTGGAGTATGTTGTCAGCTTTGTTTCTTTAACCACCAGAGAAGTACTATAATCCTCAAGTACAACACACATTCTAGGATGCCTGGTTATGAATCAGTTATAAAATGACTTTTAAAAAATCAGTTTATAGTGTTTTGATCTAAGTCATATCCTAACGCTGGGCTCCCAGTATGGGGTGAAACATTTGACAGCTGATATAAAACACAGTTTTCATTATAATCATAATTAATCTGAAAGTAACGCTGAATACTTCTGTACCTGTGGTGAGGGCATCTGTTGCAGTGGATGTGAAGTTATTTACCGTAACTGTTGCAATTGTCTCTGTTGCAGTAGAAAACAAATCTGTCTTTACTGAGTCTGTGGATGTCTGAATAAGCAAAGTAGTAAATGCCAGCTGGGTTATAGTATTTCTGATTGCTTCAGTAGTAGATCTCATTGGAGGTGTCGGTAGTGTAGTATGTTCTAAAGAGAAATATAAAAAGATTTAAAAATCTCAAAGCTGTAGTGTAAATCTCAACCTTCGTCCGTGAGAACCACTCAGCCTGTCTAGACACAAAGAAACATGGAAATTGATGGCAGATAAATGCCATCCAGTCTGCCAATCCACAGTGTTAAACTACAGTATCTACCTCCCCCTAAGAGATCCCACATGCCTACCCCATGCTTTTTTTTAATTCAGATACAGTCCTCGTCTGCACCACCTCCACTGGGAGGTCATTCCACACATCCACCACCCTTTCCAAAAAGAAGTATTTACTTAGATTACTTTTGAGTCTACCCCCCTTCAGCTTCATCTTATGCCCTCTTGTTTCAGAACTTCCTTTCAGTTGAAAGAGACCTGCCTTTTGTGCATTTATGCCACGGAGATATTTAAATGTCTCACTCATATCTCCTCTCTCTCATCTTTCTTCCAAAGTATATATATATTGAGGTCTATGAGTCTGTCTCTATATGCTTTATGATTAAGGCCACTGACCATTTTAGTAGCTGTCTTCTGGACTGACTTCATCCTAGGAGATGCTGTCTGATTTTCATATTTTCTACAATATGCACGAGATATACTCACATACATTGTATGAGTATGCATTTTATTGCAAAACTCCCACTGATTCTTGGAAATGTACTTCAGACCAACAGAGCTCTTCTTAGAACCTTGATTCACATATGAGCCTGACAGCAGGGCCAGCCCTATGCCAGCCATGATGAATCTTCTAAAGATACCACCACTGCTGCTCCTGTGCCACCCCAGAGATGGGAGGGAAGAAAGGGAAATCACTAAACACCTTGAGAGAGGTGAGGCAGGGAAGAAGAAAGATGCTGGACACCACAGAGTGGGGGAGGTGGGGAAGGAGAGAGATGCTGGACACCACAGAGGTGGGGGGGGAGGTAGGAAAGGAGAGAGATGCTGGACACGATAGGGGAGAGATAGGGAAAAAGAGAAATGCTGGACACTATAGAAGGGGGGAGAAGATGGGGAAAATGCTGGACAGCACAGGGGGAGATGCTAGACTATGACGTTACTGAGCATGGGGAAAGGTCCTCGAGACATCATTTGATGGGGAGGCACACAGCTGAAGGTTTGTCTAGTGTGTCAGATACCTTTAGGCCTGATAGATAACTGTGAAGATCTCCAGAGATGCAGAAGGGCATATCCTAATATCATTACAGAGGTGTAGCCTAATGGTTAGTACAATGACCTCAGAACCAGGTTCAATTCCCACCACAGCTCCTTGTGACAATAGACAAGTCACTGAACTCTCCATTGTGCCAGGTACAAAATACAAACCTGTATATAATATACAAACCACTTTGACTGTAACCACAGAAAGTCAGTATATCAAATCCCATCCCCCTTTCCTTTCTGTATCAAAAGCTGCTGCTGACAACTTCAAGCCCTAATGTTGACAGGACCAGCATAATGGAGGAAAATGTTTTGGAGATAAAAATCTCTTTTCTCACCAGATCGTTCATGTACCTCCTGGAGGTTGACCAAAGAGAGGACTTTTTTAGATCCACTACCTCCTTCACCTTATTTTTTTTTTTTTTTTTGGTGGTGGTATATATTTTAATTGAATGTAAACCACTCCAATTAGCTCTGCTTGGATGGAGTAGTATATAAAGTTTAAATAAACATAAACATTCATCTGAAAAAAAAAGCGCTGACTACTTTCATACCTGTAGTGAGGGCATCTGTAGATATAAAATTACTTTCCATATTTGTAGTAAATACACCTGTCACTGCTGTTTCCGTGACCATCTCAACAGGCAAAGTAGGAAATGTAGTCTCAGTCACAGCTCTAGTTGTTAGAGTGGTAGATCTAATCGTAGTTGGTGGTGTGGTCAACGCTAACAAAAAAAATATTGAAAGATTAAAAAGTCTGAAAGCATCAGTCTAGAGCAACGATTCTCAACCCTGCTGCATGACTAATATTCCGTCAGGGTCGTTATGCTCATATTAGCCCTCTCCTCAAGTCACTTCACTGGCTTCCTATCCGTTTCCGCATACAGTTCAAATTTCTCTTATTGACCTATAAGTGCATTCACTCTGCAGGTCTTCAGTACCTCTCCACTCTCATCTCTCCCTACATTCCTCCCCGGGAACTCTGTTCACTGGGTAAATCTCTCTTATCTGCACCCTTCTCCTCCACTGCTAACTCCAGACTCCTTGTTCCTTTTATCTTGCTGCACCATATGCCTGGAATAGACTTCTTGAGCCGGTACGTCAAGCTCCATCTCTGACTGTCTTCAAATCTAAGCTAAAAACCCATTATTTTTGATGCTGCTTTTAACTCCTAACCCTTGTTCACTTGTTCAGAACCCTTGTTTTATCATCCTCACTTTAATATTCCCTTATCTTTTGTTTGTCCTGTTTGTGTGTCCTAATTAGATTGTAAGCTCTGTCGAGCAGGGACTGTCTCTTCATGTTCAAGTGTACAGCGCTGCGTACATCCAGTAGCGCTATAGAAATGATAACTAGTAGTAGTAGTAGTCCTCAAGAACCATCCAGTAAGTCTGGCTATTATGATATTCGCAATGAATATGTAATATGATAGCAGAAGAGCATGCAAATAAATCTCATGTTGCAATAAAACGTCCAAGAGGGCAAAAAAAAACCCCAACACATAGTCCACAAGCAGAAAATAGAGTTGGAAAAAAAACAAGAAAACTAAGCAGTAAGGTAAAAAAATTAAATCTTTAATAATATATGGTTCATTTGCTGGTACAAAAGTCACCTGCTCAATATAGCCACATTTCGGCTTGCATATGCTTCAAGGACATAAGATTTATTATTTATTGCATTTGTATCCCACATTCCCCCACCTATTTGCAGGCTCAATGTGGCTTACATAGATTTGATAACATTGTCATAACAGGCTATCGGATACAGTTAGTAATGTGTAGTGATTAAGGAAGGGGAGAGGGAAGAAGGAAGAGAGTTGTTAGGGTAGTTATAGAAGGTGTGCGTTCATAGTTGAGTGGACTTAGTGAGGTTATAGGTTCTCATTGTAGGCCTTGTTGAAGAAGAATGTTTTCAGAGATTTTCGAAAGCTAGATGTTTCTTTGATTGCTTTCAGGTCTGTAGGTAATGTTACCTTAATGGGAAATCTCAAATTTAGGGGCCCTTTTATTAAGCTGCATAGGTACCTACGCACGCTCGATGTGCGTCAATTTGGAGTTACCGCCTGGCTACTACGTGGCCTGGGTGGTAATTTCAATTTTTACACGCGTCCACTATGGACTCCGGAAAATCATGTTTATTTTCCAGGGCGTGGCGATAACCAGGCAGTAATCAGCATTGTACATGTGTAGACCATTACCCCACGGTTAATCATGAGACCTTACCACTAGGTCAATGGGTGGCGGTAAAGTCTCAGGCCCAAAATGGACACACGCCCATTTTTATTTTGCCGCACATCCATTTTCGGCCAAAAAAAGGCCTTTTTTGCAGGTGTGCTGAAAAATGGGCCTGTGCACGTCCATTACACGTGTCTACACCAGCGCAGGCCAGTTTTCAGCGCACCTTGATAAAAGGACCCCTTAATTGTCAAAATTTCAAACATCCAGCAATGACATTCAGTCAATTCCTTTCTGCAGTTCCACAACTCTGTTGAGCAAATAGGCGTTCCCACTTGGCTCACATATTTGTTTTAGGTGGTTTGAAATTTCTACAATTAAATTTGAGATTCCCCATTGAGGTAACATCTTATTCCCTAAATCAGGCACAAGCTGACAAGTGTCTTTTGTACCAGCAAATGAACTATACATTATTAAAGATTTGGGGTTTTTTTTAACCATACTGCTTTGTCTTCTTGATTTTTTTTTCCAGTTCTATTTTCTACCTATAGTTCTAACAGAGTAGAACTAGAAAAGATACCAAGAAGGGGATGGAATACCTTCATTCTGAAGAAAGGCTCGACAGGCTGAGCTCTTCAGCTTTGAGAAGACAACCAAGAGGGGGTTTATAAAATCACGAGTAGTGTGGAACAGGTACCGTAAATCAGAAGCAGATCAACTTGAAACTTGTATAGATGAACCAGAGAATTGTAATTGCCATATTAGTCAACTTAGAAATATATTAGTTACCCTTTCTACTAGGACAAGGTACCATGAAACCGCCTGAAAGCAATTTTCGAATAAACTTAAGAATGTGCTTTTTTTTCAGCCAATGTTCAATTAAGATATGGAATTTGTTGCCAGTGGACTTGGACAAGTCTGTTTTGAAAAGGGCTTGAGAGTCAAATAATAGCTGGGCTCAATGAATCATTGGTCTGGCCCAGAATGGTATTTCTTATGTACTGAAAACCAGACTAGTAAGGTGGCTGTCAGGGCTGGTCTTAAGCAGAGGTGACGGGAGCAGCCAAACAGGGTCCTGTGTTCCTACAGGCTCTAGGCTTAACTAGTCAACTTAGCAATAGTTAAACCTTCTTTTTCTTTCCATCTTCCTCTCTGTCACCTTCTCTCTCCCTCCTGCTCCTCCTTGATAATCATACTTCTCAGCACTAATGCTCTGTACCCATCTCACTGCACCACTGGCCAGTCTTTACATCTGCTCCCTCTCACTCTTTGGTTTCACACTTCTCAAAGGCATAGCAGCACCATGTTGGCTGTTCATCTTCATCTCTTCACACACATTATCTGCGAGATTCTACATATAACACTGAGGTTTCTGCATGGAAATCAACTACTACAACTACTAATCATTTCTATAGCGCTACCATCTTTGCTTATACCCTACACTGTCAATTAAAATGTTCTATTACGTATTGTGTTGACATTGTAAGTAGTATACTATGCCATTCTTTGTATTGTTATTTGAATATTTTTACTGCTGTAATTGTCTATTGTTTATGTTTGATTTGTCCTTATTGTACACCGCCTTGAGTGAATTCCTTCAAAAAGGCAGTAAATAAAACCTAATAAATAACTAAATCAGCATTACCGCCTGGCTACCGCTTGCCCCAGGCAGTAATTCTGAATTTGGCATGCGCTGAAAACATGTGGTAGAAAATATTTTCTATTTTCTACTGCGGGGCACCTACCCAGCGGTAAACAGCAGTTGGCGCACGCTGCGTGCTTACCATGTGGGTAGCGCATGAGACCTTGCCACTATGTCAATGGGTAGTGGTAAGGTCTCAAGCCCCTTAAAAAGGCCCTTTTTCCTAGATGCGTCAAAAAATGGCCCAGCGCATGCCCGAAAGGCACGTTCGCACTACCGCAGGTCAATTTTTACAGCGGCTTAGTAAAGAGACCCCCAACTGAGCTCACAGTTGTAGAATAGGGTCGATTATGCACATAACTTAGGGGGTCTTTTAGAAAGGCGCAGTAACGTTTTTAGTGTGTGCTAATGATTAGTGTGCACTATATGTTAGAGACACCCATAGGAATATATGGGCATCTCTAGCATTTAGCGCATGCTTATTTTTAGTGCACGCTAAAAATGCTACCATCTTTATAAAAGGCCCTCTTTAATTTGCTAATTGACGCGAAATTGACACTTAATTGATAAGTAACAATAATTGGCTTTAACAAGCACCAATTGGTAATGTAACTGACTTATGCCCCTATTCGATAAACTGAGCGCGTAATTTCTATGCTGTGCAACTCCAAGGGGGGGCATGGATCTGGGAGGGGTGGGCAAGCGAAATAGGTATAATGTTATAGAATATTGTTAATTACGCACCTAACTGCCAGTACTTAGACGCTAGAATTTATACCAGCCTTTGACATGGTGTAAGTGCTTGTGCCTAAAATTAGGCCTGGAATGCAAACTTACCCTAGTATTCTAGAATGGCAATTATGTGCCTAATCGTCATTATAGCATTTGCACTTAGCACCCAGCGGTTTTGCATCTAGCTTTGAGTGACATTTAATGAATTTTCCCCACATCCCCCTAATTCTATAAGTCACCAAACATTGTGCGCACATTTTAATTGAATAACAAGCTAATTAGTGCCAATAATTGAATTTTTAACAAGCAATTATTGGCACTAATTAGATTTAATTGTCATGTAGGTGCATAAATTTAGGTGCGGGCTCAGCACCTAAAATTTACACACAACTGAAAAGGGGATGCAGAAATGAGAGGATCATGGGTATAATGTGGGTGTTCCTATAATTAACATACATTGTTATAGAATTACAGGGATATGTGCCTAATGCTTCAGTTGGTACAAATGGCCATGACTAAAGTTAGGCTTGATTCCCGGGAGTAAGTGCTATTCTATAAACCACACCTAACTTTAAGCGCGGCTTACAGAATAGCACTTTTTCGGCACCAATTTTTTTTATATCATACATAGAATGTAGCCCATAGTGCTCTGTGCAGGATAGACGACTACTTACCTCTGTACATTTCTAGCTGAATATTAAATTTCAGATCGTTAAACCAACCGTGAATCTCCACTCTGCAGCAGTAGGACCCTCTGTCTCCTTCAGTTGCATTCTCTATAGTTAGCGAAACATCTCCTTTCACAATCACACCCGTTAACTGGTACCTGCTGGATGTTTTTGATATCACCTTTCTGCCATCTGTATGAAGAATTTCATCATTACATTTGGAATTAGGGCAGCTGCCCCGTCCCCAGCACATTGTGGTGATGTCACTTTCGCTCCTAACGTTATATCTGCATGGTAGAGTGACAGGGCTTCCTACCACTCCTCTCACAGTCAGTGTTAATACCATCTGCCCTGTAAAATGCAAAGAAAGGTATTCACAAAAAAGAAAGTAACATTTTTTTTAAAGAATTACTCAGCTGCCTTTTGATTTCCCAGCCTCGAGCAAGGATCAGCTGTGGGATGGTTAACCTTTATCTTGTTCCTTCAGTGTAACACTTAGACCAGTGGTTTCCAAACCTGATCCTGGAGGCACCCCAGCCAGTCAGGTTTTTGGGATATCCACAATGAATATTCATGAGAGAGATTTGCATGTAGTGGAGGCAGTGCATGCAAATCTCTCTCCTGAATATTCATTGTGGATATCCCGAAAACCTGACTAGCTGGGGTGCCTCCAGGGCCAGGTTTGGGAACCACTGACTTAGACTAATATTATGAAGAAATTGAAGGTCCTAGGAACCATGCCCAGATTGCTTAAAGATGCACAGGAATTATAATGTGCTATAATATATGTGCCTAACTATATGCTCCGCCCATGGGTACACCCACCTTCAAACTAAATGCTTTCACATTTAGGCATCATTTTATTGAATAACCACATGGAATATTGGCATGTATGCACATATGCATACACACACACATGTGCACACATACACGCACATGCACACACGCACACAAGTACACACATGCACACACACGTGCACACACACACGTGTATTCTAGTCATTTTACATGTGATCTTAGCACTTAAATGTAGATGCCCTCCTTATAAAATTACCTCCTTAATGCTTTGACCACAGAAACGGAGTCCGTAAAGATCGAGGGAAACCTGTCTTCATCAGTGGGCAAATAAAATAATAAATGACAGTACATTGGGGGAGTGGCAGAAGAACCTAGTGGTTAGAACAACAGGCTGAGGATCAAGGAAGTCCAGTTCAAATGCCACTGCCGCTCCTTGTGATCTTGGGCAAGTCACTTAAACCTCCAATGCCTCAAGTACAAACTGAGTGTGTCCCTTTTACTGAAACTGAGTGTGTCCTAACAGACATTGACTACACTGCGGTAAAAAGAGCCCTGCGCTAGAGCGGGGGGCCGTTTTTGCCACGTGCTGAGGCCCTTTTTACCACAGCAGGTAAAAAGGCCAAAAAAGACATGGTCATGCGGTAAGATTGCTCTTACTGCATGGCCATACAGGGAGCAGCACTTACTTCCACCCATTGAAGTGGCAGTAAGGGCTCTTGCACTAACCCAGCGGTAACTGGGTAGCATGCAGCGCTGCCCAATTACCGCTGGGTAACCCCCGAGGAAATATTTTGGAATATTTCCACTAGCGCCAGAAATGCCACCCAACTAGCGCCAGAAATGCCACCCACTGGGGGTGGAACTACCACCGGTGCCCACGTTGAGCCAGCGATAGCTCTAGATGGGCATGTGGTAAGCCTGTGGTGGACTTACCGCCACTTAGTAAAAGGACCCCTAAGTACCACATGACCCATAGATATAAAATAGGACATGTAGCATTTAGTGCACATTAAGATTTAGTAAAAGAGCCCCTTAGATTGTAAGCTCTCCAGAGACAGGGAAAATACCTGCTGTACCTGAATGTAACTCATCTTAAGCTGCTAGTGAAAACGTGTGAGCAAAATCCAAATAAGTGAAAAAAATACAGCCATCACCAATGTCTAATGCCTTCGTGGCTCTTAGTAAATAAATTTCCAGTGTGGGAAAAATAAGAATGGTGTACATTTATTTGTAAGCCACAGTGATACAAGAAATGTTAAATTGATAAATAAAATTAGCCCACATTTAGAGCTAGATTCTATCTATAGAACCAAAATAATCGGTGCTAAAAAATGCATTATTCTATAAGGTAAATTTTAGGCACATAAATGCCAATTAAATCTAATTATTGCCAATTATTGGTGCTAATTAGCTCATTGTGCACACAAATTGGACGCATGCCTAAATTTGCATGTGCAATTTTTGGCAACTTTTATAGAATTAGGGGTTTGGGGCCCTTTTACTGAAGAGTGTTTAAAAAATGAGCTTAACATGTTTCAATGCAAGACTTTCCCATATACTAAGTCCATTTCACATTATCTATATAGAGGTTTTTAAGTTGAGTATTGGATTATAATTATATAAAGAGTATAAAAATGCAAAAATATAAAATGGTATTGAAAAATAATTGATAAAACCAAGAATCGATGATGAGGTTGGTGTTGTAATTCTTGCCGCAGTGAATGTTAGTTGGCAAGTTACACCACTGAGGTTTTCTGAATACCTATAATAGGTCTGTTGATGGTGGGATTGAATTTGTTATTGATGTTATTGTGTCCCACTGTGAATATATTGCCTTGGTGTATAGTGCTAAGCCCATTTTTAAGGCAGACGCAAAATAGGGTTTCTTCCTTTTTTACTTTTGCAGGTTCTGTACTAATTTTTTATTAGTGCACATGACCTGCAAAAAATTAACTTGAGAACATTTACCACCTCCTACTTAGGAGATGCTCAGGGCTCCCATGTTAAGTCCATGTTATCCAGTCAGTGTGCGCTATTAGGAACACACTAGCTGGATAACACTTCCATGCCATTCCCTGCTCATGGTATGCCCCTTCTCAAAAATATGATTTAAAAAATAATGTGTGATTAGCATGTGCTAACAGACAAATTTTTAACATGTTTTGTTGTAAACCTTTTTTTTTTTTTCATGCTAACCACAGATTTGGGCTTAATGCAATCAAGTAAAGGGGCTTCTTAGTTCATTAGTGCAACTTAAAAAATGTGTGTAAATCAATTTAATGCACTTAAACCTACAATTTAATACAGATACAATTGATTTGTGCATTTTACAAAGTTTTCATGCAAGTTAAAACATTTTTATGAAAACAAACGTTTGAAACAAAATGAAAAAATGCCCCCAAACAAGGAAAAAGTCCACAAAATCTTAAAACAAAAAACAAAAAAAATGATCATGGGTAACATAATCCTTACCATGTGGCCATATGATGGGAAGCACTTACCGCTACCCACTGAGGTGACAGTAAGGACCCCAGTGATAACCACCAGGCTAGCATAGTGCTAGACAAAAGAAATCTCTGGAACACTGGAAATAGTGCATGCTCCAGCCGTAACTACCACGGGCAGCCACGTTGGGACAGCAGTAGTTCTGGATGTTTGTGCAGCGCTGCGTATGCCTTGTAGCGCTATAGAAATGCTAAATAGTAGTAGTAGTAGCGAGCGGTAAGCTCGTGTTGATCTTACCGCGGCTTTGTAAAAGATCCCCAAAGTAACTTGCAGCACAAGTAGGGGTTTGTCTAAATTCAACATTGAAAGTTTCAATCTAAAATTAATGCACTGTCCAAAAATAAGACATCTTACATATTGTTCCATTACCTTGTGTCCTTCCTTTTGCACGAGACACAAGTGTCCAAAGAATGGTTTCGAGCATCAAAACTTGTTCCCAATTCCTTATTTCCTGGCAGTGTTTGGGCACCTAAAAGTCTGATCTTCATCAGAACCTGCAGTGCTTGCAGTTTTGATTCCTTTTTCCGCTCTATGCATATCTGAGAAATGAAGGTGCCTAAATCAGTGGTTGCACTGACTCACTTCTGCTTTACATAGGAAGGCACTTTATGGCAGGCCTCTGCTATTCCCAGTCATAAGATAGCCACAAGGGGTGAAGATGAGCTACTGGCAGTGGTGTGCTGGTAAATTTTTAACAACAGGCTCTCTCCCCAGTCCACCTGGGCGCCCCCTCCCCCCCGTCCACCACTGCGCCCCCCCCCCCCCCCCCCCCCGTCCACCTCGGCGCCCCCCCAAAATTGCAGAGGTGGCTATAGCCGGGGGGGGGGGGGGGGCAATGCATTACTCTCTCCAGGAAAAAAAATTAAATGATCCCAAGTTCCAATCTAATTCATGTTTAATGTGGGATAAAATGCCATAAATAAGTAAATAAATATAAACTTTTAATGTTGAGCACCTGATTCTCAAAGTGAACATATTCCAAACACTATAATGAAAATAAAATGATTTTTTTTCTACCTTTGTTGTCTGGTTACTGTTTTTCTGATCATGCTGGCCCAGTATCCGATTCTGCTGCTATCTGTCCTCTTAACTCCATTTCCAGGGCTTCCTTTCCATTTATTTCTTTCCTCCTTTCTTCTTCATTTCTGGTCCTCAGCTTCTGCCTATTTTCTTCATCCATGTGCAGTTTTTCTCCTCTCTTCCTTTTCCCTCATCTCATCTCCTTCCTCACTCTTCTCTCCCCTCCATCCATGTCCAGCATTTCTTCTCTCTCCCCTCCTCTCCCCTGCCCTGCATGCACCCATACCCAGCGATCCTCCTCTGCCCTGCCCTGCATGCACCCAGATGTCCAGCAGTGACCATTCTCTCCCCTGCATGCACCCATGTCCAGCAGTGACCCTCCTTTCCCTTGCCCTGCATGCACCTATGTCCAGCAGTGTACCCTCCTCTCCCCTGCCCTGCATGCACCCATGTCCAGCAGTGACCCTCCACTCCCCTGCCCTGCATGCACCCATACCCAGCGACCCTCCTCTGCCCTGCATGCACCCAGATGTCCAGCAGTGACCCTCCTCTGCCCTGCATGCACCGATGTCCAGCAGTGACCCTCCTTTCCCCTGCCCTGCATGCACCTATGTCCAGCAGTGTACCCTCCTCTCCCCTGCCCTGCATGCACCCATGTCCAGCAGTGTACCCTCCTCTCCCCTGCCCTGCATGCACCCATACCCAGTGACCCTCCTCTGCCCTGCCCTGCATGCACCCAGGTGTCCAGCAGTGACCCTCCTCTCCCCTGCATGCACCCATGTCCAGCAGTGACCCTCCTTTCCCCTGCCCTGCATGCACCTATGTCCTGCAGTGTACCCTCCTCTCCCCTGCCCTGCATGCACCCATGTCCAGCAGTGACCCTCCACTCCCCTGCCCTGCATGCACCCAGATGTCCAGCAGTGACCCTCCTCTGCCCTGCATGCACCCATGTCCAGCAGTGTACCCTCCTCTCCCCTGCCCTGCATGCACCCATGTCCAGCAGTGACCCTCCACTCCCCTGCCCTGCATGCACCCATACCCAGCGACCCTCCTCTGCCCTGCATGCACCCATGTCCAGCAGTGACCCTCCTTTCCCCTGCCCTGCATGCACCCATACCCAGGGACCCTCCTCTGCCCTGCCCTGGATGCACTCAGATGTCCAGCAGTGACCCTCCTCTCCCCTGCATGCACCCATGTCCAGCAGTGACCCTCCTTTCCCCTGCCCTGTATGCACCTATGTCCAGCAGTGTACCCTCCTCTCCCCTGCCCTGCATGCACCCATGTCCAGCAGTGACCCTCCACTCCCCTGCCCTGCATGCACCCATACCCAGCGACCCTCCTCTGCCCTGCATGCACCCAGATGTCCAGCAGTGACCCTCCTCTGCCCTGCATGCACCGATGTCCAGCACTGACCCTCCTTTCCTCTGCCCTGCATGCACCCATGTCCAGCAGTGTACCCTCCTCTCCCCTGCCCTGCATGCATCCATACCCAGTGACCCTCCTCTGCCCTGCCCTGCATGCACCCAGATATCCAGCAGTGACCCTCCTCTCCCCTGCATGCACCCATGTCCAGCAGTGACCCTCCTTTCCCCTGCCCTGCATGCCCCTATGTCCAGCAGTGTACCCTCCTCTCCCCTGCCCTGCATGCACCCATGTCCAGCAGTGACCCTCCACTCCCCTGCCCTGCATGCACCCATACCCAGCGACCCTCCTCTGCCCTGCATGCACCCAGATGTCCAGCAGTGACCCTCCTCTCCCCTGCATGCACCCATGTCCAGCAGTGACCCTCCTTTCCCCTGCCCTGCATGCACCCATGTCCAGCAGTGTACCCTCCTCTCCCCTGCCCTGCATGCACCCATACCCAGTGACCCTCCTCTGCCCTGCCCTGCATGCACCCATGTCCAGCAGTGACCCTCCTTTCCCCTGCCCTGTATGCACCTATGTCCAGCACTGACCCTCCTTTCCTCTGCCCTGCATGTACCCATGTCCAGCAGTGACCCTCCTTTCCCCTGCCCTGCATGCACCCATGTCCAGCAGTGTACCCTCCTCTCCCCTGCCCTGCATGCACCCATGTCCAGCAGTGACCCTCCACTCCCCTGCCCTGCATGCACCCATACCCAGCGACCCTCCTCTGCCCTGCATGCACCGATGTCCAGCACTGACCCTCCTTTCCTCTGCCCTGCATGCACCCATGTCCAGCAGTGACCCTCCTTTCCCCTGCCCTGCATGCACCCATACCCAGTGACCCTCCTCTGCCCTGCCCTGGATGCACTCAGATGTCCAGCAGTGACCCTCCTCTCCCCTGCATGCACCCATGTCCAGCAGTGTACCCTCCTCTCCCCTGCCCTGCATGCACCCATGTCCAGCAGTGTACCCTCCTCTCCCCTGCCCTGCATGCACCCATACCCAGGGACCACCTCCATCCACCCATGCCCAGCAGCGACTCCCTTTTCCCCCCCTGCCACCCCCTTCCGAGTTGTTTCATGAATTCTTCTCCTCCCTCCCACCCTCCCTCCCGATCCGATCCCTCACCGCCCGCTTGTTTTTTGAATTCTTCGGGGCAGGCAGTCTTGCCTGCCCGCTTCCAGCGCCGACTGTCCTCCCTTGCTGACTCGCGCTTCAAAATGGCTGCCGAGACTTCAGCTGAAGTCTCGCGAGGCCGCCTCTGGAAGTCTCGGCGGCCATTTTTAAAGGACGAATCGGCAAGGGAGGACAGTCAGTGCTGGAAGCGGGCAGGCAAGACTGCCTGCCCCGAAGAATTCAAAAAACAAGCGGGCGGTGAGGCGGATCCGGAGAGAGGGAGGAGGGAGGGAGGAGAGCCAGAGCCGGCTCGCTATTTTCAACAACCGGCTCGCAAGCCGGAAGAAAATTTAACAACCGGCTCTTGCGAGCCGGCTCCAGCACACCACTGGCTACTGGCCAGTCAGTGCTGGGAAAAATAGTAAACAACCTACAAGAGCTCACTACACGGATACCGTAAAAACACAGAAAAAAAGAGAGCAGAGAAAGGCCATATGGTTTGGCCGGCTTCCTAAAGGAAAAGTCCATAGACCATTATTAAATTGGACTTGGGGAAAATCCACTATTTCTGGGATAAGCAGCATAAAATGTTTTGTACTTTTGGGGGATCTTGCCAGGTATTTGTGACCTGGATTGGCCACTGTTGGAAACAGGATTCTGGGCTTGATGGACCTTTGGCCTGTCCCAGTATGGCTACTCCAGTGTACTTATGTTCACTATCTGATTACCCTGGCACTATCAGATATAGATAGATAGGTAAGAGAGTAAGAGGAGTTACAGAATAAGGTGACTAATTTAAAGAAAGTTGCACGTAAGTTCAGAGAGATGATTAAATATTATCTCAGCTAGGGTACGAGTGGATAAACATGCCTTCCTGCAGTATTTATTATTGGAAAAGACAAACTGTTGCCATGAAGTCCTGATTCCTTCCTTCCTCTGCTATACTGGTCTCAATTTTAGCCTCCATCTAACTATTTTGTTCTCATGAACTTGACTCTGCTTGTAGTGTTTCAGGTGCTAATTAAGCTCAGGCTCTTCTGGCCTAACGACCAGTGATACGTTTTATGGTTTGCAATTGCTATAGTGGACTTCTACTTTTTACAAAACTAAAGCATTTAAGTATCTGGTAGCAAATGAAACAGGAAAGAAGGGTGAATATCTTTCCATTGTAGCTGAAGATGAGCTATATTGAGGTACAGTGGAGATCATCCCTACGGTGAGGATAAGCTACGATTTAGTTATACATTTTCCCTCCTTTTGGATCATTCAGAGTTTTTTTAATTTGACAGAAACTCTAGGGTTTTTTTTAAGTTTCAAGTTTATTCTATCTTTGATATACCATCAAATCAGTAGTCTTTTTAAGCAGTGTACAAAATTTAAGAATTGAAAACAGATAGGAAAGAGATAGTAAGGTAATAAAAGTAATACAGTGCTTTGATGGTGACCCACTCAGACTCACCCAGACATCCCCAAAAAATTACTTATTAAAAGCATCATTAATCGCAAAAGTTCTCAGCTTCTTTTTAAAAGCATCTAAGGAACGTTCCTTATGGATAGATTGTGGCAAACTATTCCACAAAGTAGGGCCTGTAAGACATGTAGTGTCCCGTCCCGGGCTCTTACCTGGCGGCCCGCAGGAGGGAGCGGTAACCAGGGGCGCCCACGGGATCCGGGACGGCGGGATGAGGCCGCCGACAGGGCCGGCGCTGCCGCTGGCTGCTCCGAGGCTGGCGATCCGAGGGAGCAAGCGCCGGCCTCGGAGAAGGAGATCCGCCGGCCAAGATGGCGGCCCCGGCGTCGTCGTCCTCCTCGTTGGAGCAGGACCAGCGAGGCAGCTCCGCTCACTTGCGCCGGATTGGCGCACCAACGGGGAGACTCCGCCCGCCAGACAGGGGCACCAATCCGGGCCCCCTCTGCCTGCCTGGGCGAAGAGGATTGGCTCCAGCTGTTACCAGAGGAAGGACGGGCGGGGGATTTAAACCCCGAGACGGAAGGGATCCAGCGCTTCCGTTTTGTTTGTCAGAAGCCGACACAGGGGTTGCGTCCTGCTAGCCCCCTTCAGAGACTGTGTCGTCCGCTAGCCGTCCTTGCTAGCCTACTCCAGAGACAGTGCTCCTCTTCAGCTAGCCGTCCTGCTAGCCCCCTTCAGAGACTGTGTCGTCCGCTAGCCGTCCTTGCTAGCCTACTCCAGAGACAGTGCTCCCCTTCAGCTAGCCGTCCTGCTAGCCCCCTTCAGAGACTGTGTCGTCCGCTAGCCGTCCTTGCTAGCCTACTCCAGAGACAGTGCTCCTCTTCAGCTAGCCGTCCTGCTAGCCCCCTTCAGAGACTGTGTCTTCCGCTAGCCGTCCTTGCTAGCCATTTCCAGAGACAGTGCTCCTCTTCAGCTAGCCGTCCTGCTAGCCCCCTTCAGAGACTGTGTCGTCCGCTAGCCGTCCTTGCTAGCCTACTCCAGAGACAGTGCTCCTCTTCAGCTAGCCGTCCTGCTAGCCCCCTTCCGAGACTGTGTCTTCCGCTAGCCGTCCTTGCTAGCCTACTCCAGAGACAGTGCTCCTCTTCAGCTAGCCGTCCTGCTAGCCCCCTTCAGAGACTGTGTCTTCCGCTAGCCGTCCTTGCTAGCCAATTCCAGAGACAGTGCTCCTCTTCAGCTAGCCGTCCTGCTAGCCCCTTCAGAGACTGTGTTTTCAGCTAGCCATCCGTCTAGCCATCTCCAGAGCCTGAATCTCCTCTCGGAGTCCTAGCCGCCTCTGCTAGTCCTCCCTTAAAGACTGCGTGCTTACTGTCAGCCAGGTCAGCCGTCACCCCGCGGTTCCAGCAGTCCTGCTGGCCGCCTGCAGCTGAGGGCTCAACCCTCGGTGAACGGCGGTCGCCGCGGGTGAAGATTCGGGGTGCTCGGCTGCCCTCTGGGGCCTTGTGGGGCCTCGGGGAACTTGAGGGCTCACCAACCAAGAAACAACAGGGACACGACAGGAAACGGAAGCCATGAGCTCGCCAACGCAACCTGATCTACGGGACCTGGCCAAGGTACTCCTAGCAGCAGCAGGAGCAGCTTAACGCCCTGTCTGGGGCGCTTCAGAACGTATGCTCGCAACTTTCCACGCTTCAGGTACAGAACCAGGCCGCTGCGGTCCAGGGGGCCGCAGCGGCTCCCCGTGTGGGAGGGTTCCGCATGGGACCTCGGTTCCCTGAACCAGCTCGATATGATGGGACCCCCGGAGGCTGTCGGGGGTTCCTCAACCAGTGTAACCTGGCCTTCCGGATGCAACCGGAGGCATTTGCTTCGGACCAAAGTAAGGTGGGCTACATTATGGGCCTCTGCGAAGGGAAGGCCCAGGCCTGGGTGGCCCCCCTAAACGAACAGCAAGACCCCATCTTGGATGATTATAGTGAATTTCAGCGCCAGTTCCGGATGGTGTTCGACCTTCCTGGGAGACCCTCCTCCGTTGCGTCGGAACTGCTGCGGA
Source organism: Microcaecilia unicolor (assembly GCF_901765095.1). Taxonomy (NCBI): domain Eukaryota; kingdom Metazoa; phylum Chordata; class Amphibia; order Gymnophiona; family Siphonopidae; genus Microcaecilia; species Microcaecilia unicolor. The sequence goes on from NC_044038.1 coordinate 161,396,020, forward strand.
TTCATCAGGGAGAAGGGACGGTGGCCGATTACGCCATCCGGTTTCGGACCTTAGCCACGGAGCTGCGTTGGAATCCGGAGTCCTTGATGGCCATCTTTATGGAAGGCTTACAAGAACGGATCAAGAACGAATTGGCTGGACGGGAGGTCCCAGGACAATTGGATGCCCTCATCTCGCTCTGTATACGAGTAGACACCCGGTTCCAGGAGCGAGCCAGAGCCCGGGCGGAGCGGCAGAAGTGGGCGCGAGGGACGTCCCGGATGGGCAAAGGGCCATCCCCTCGCCAGGGGAACCGGGACTCCACGGAGCCCGGGGAAGAGCCGATGGTGATGGGCCGTCAACGGCTGGCTCCCTCCGACAGACAGAAACGCCTGTCGAACGGACTGTGCCTCTATTGTGGTGAGGCTGGTCATTTCATCCGGACTTGTCCCGTCCGGCCGGGAAATGCTTCCCCCAAGGCACCCTGAGGGGAGGGTTCTTGGGGCACTCCGCTCCCCTACCGGACTCCTTGATAACCCTGCCAGTAATGTTACGGTGGCAAGAGGCCACGATCCAGACCCGGGCCCTGGTGGACTCGGGGTCCGGGGGCAACTTTATCGGACTCGAACTGCTGCAGCAAATGGGCTGGCCTACGCTCCCGCGGCGGCCGGCGCTGCGAATAACCTCCATCCAGGGAACTACCCTTCCCCAGCCGGTCACGGAGATCACCCCCGTGTTGGGATTACAGGTGGGGGAGGATCACCGGGAGGAGGTCCAATTCCTAGTGCTATCCCGGACCATCCACCCAGTGGTCCTGGGGCTGCCGTGGCTACGGTGCCACAACCCTATTATCGACTGGCCCGGGGGAAGGATTCAAGCTTGGGGTAGTCCCTGTCAGCAGACCTGTTGTAAGGGCCGGGCTGGCAGCTGCCCTGCCTTAAATACGCTGCCCGGTGAGGGACGGGTAGAGCTGGGCTCGCTGCCTATGGATTATAGAGACTTTGCTGATGTGTTTAATCCCAAGGAAGCGGAGGTGCTACCGCCTCATCGGTCTTTTGACTGTGCCATTAATCTGAAGGCGGAAACCGTGCCCCCTCGGGGCCGACTGTACACTCTGTCCCGAGGAGAGTCCAAGGTAATGCAAGAATACATCCGGGAGAACCTGCGGAGAGGGTTCATCCGGCCCTCTACGTCTCCAGCGGGGGCGGGATTCTTTTTTGTTACCAAGAAGGATGGGTCCCTGAGGCCCTGTATTGACTATCGGGGATTAAATGCCATCACCGTGAAAGATCGTTTTCCTCTCCCGCTCATTCCCGAGCTCTTTGACAGGTTGCAAGGAGCGCAGATATTCACTAAATTGGATTTGCAGGGGGCCTACAACTTGGTTCGAATCCGGTCAGGGGACGAATGGAAAACGGCTTTTAACACCCACGAGGGACATTTTGAATATCGGGTGATGCCGTTCGGCCTATGTAATGCCCCTGCGGTGTTTCAACGTCTTATTAACTACGTGCTAGAGGATTTGCTGAACTCCACGGTGATTGTATACCTGGATGACATTCTGGTTTACTCTAAGGACCCCGCGGAGCATACGGGCCACGTCCGCGCTGTGCTGTACCGGTTAAGACAAGCCCGTCTATTCGCTAAACTCAGTAAATGCGCTTTCCATCAGCGGTCATTACCCTTTTTAGGACATATTCTGCTACCCGGGGGCCTACAGATGGAGCCAGACAAACTCCGGGCAATTCGAGAGTGGCCACAACCGTTGGGATTGAAGGCACTGCAACGGTTCCTGGGGTTCGCAAATTACTATCGCCAGTTTATCCCTCAGTATTCCCAACTGACAGCGCCACTGACGGCGCTCAGCCAAAAGAACGCGAAGGTCCGGGATTGGCCGCCAGAGGCGCAAGCGGCTTTTCGTCAGGTAAAGGAGGCCTTCGAGTCAGCGTCCATCCTGCTGGCCCCCGATCCCGAGAAACCATTTATTGTAGAAGTGGACGCGTCCGCCTTGGGGGCCGGGGCGGTCCTCTCTCAAGTCAACCCCGGAGGCCGGCGTCAACCGTGCTCATTCTTCTCACGAAAATTCTCCCCAGCAGAACGGAATTATACGGTAGGGGATAGAGAACTCTTGGCCCTGAAATTAGCCCTACAGGAATGGAGGCACCTGCTGGAGGGAGCGGAGCACCGATTTACGGTAATCACTGATCACAAGAACCTCCTATACCTCCAAGAGGCTCAGCGGTTAAACCCCCGACAGGCCCGATGGTCGTTATTCTTTGCCAGGTTTCACTTTCAGTTAGTATTCCGGGCGGCGTCTCAGAATACCCCAGCGGACTCGCTCTCCCGAGCATTTGAAGCTCCTGAAGAGACCAAGAAGGTCCATCCTATGTTAAATCCCGCATGTCTCAGTGCGGCTACAGGGGAAGTTGCGCCGACTAAGGAGTTCGTGTCGGCCGCCGACCGAAAAAGAATAATGCAATGGGGGCACTCATCTAGATGGGCCGGGCACTTCGGGTATCAAAAAACCCTCCGGTTCATCGCGAGACAGTACCAATGGCCGCAAATGAGGCGGGATGTTCTCCAATTTGTTACCTCGTGCCCTGTATGTGCACGGACCAAGCCATTAACAGGGCCCCCCGTGGGGGACCTGCAACCACTGCCCGTACCGACCATTCCCTGGACGGAGTTATCCATGGATTTCATCACCGACCTACCCCGCTCCCAGGGCCATACTGTGATTTGGGTTGTGGTAGACCGTTTCTCTAAAATGGCTCATTTTGTTCCATTATCGAGCCTTCCTTCGGCGACCTCTCTAGCCCAGGCTTTCATTCAACACATTTTTCGGCTACATGGGCTGCCCAGTCGGATCGTCAGTGACCGGGGACCCCAATTTACCTCACGCTTCTGGAGAGCCTTGTGCACGGCTTTGGGAGTAGAGACTCATTTTTCATCCGCCTACCATCCCCAAACCAACGGCATGGTCGAGAGAATTAACCAAACATTGAAAGGATTCTTGCGGGCATTTGTCAACCAACGACAAGATAACTGGGCCTCTCTGCTTCCATGGGCCGAGTTTGCTTATAACCAGAGTGACCATTCATCCTCAGGACACTCCCCGTTCTTCTTGGTATACGGACGACATCCTCGGCTTCCAGGGCCGTTCCCTTCGACAGCGGTAACCCCTGTGGGGGACCAAACCCTGGCGGATCTGCAGAAGGTCTGGGGGATGGCTAGGGAGCAACTACAGAAGACCGTTGCCCAAGATAAGGTCTTTGCCGATCGCCACCGGCGACCCGCCCCAGTGCTCCAGCCGGGGCAGAAGGTATGGTTAAGCACTAAGTACCTGAGGCTCCGGGTGCCCTCCCGGAAACTGGGACCTCGGTATGCTGGACCTTTTGCTATCCAAGAACGAATTGGACCAGTCACGTACCGGTTGCGGTTACCAAGGACCCTGCGAGTGCACAACGCCTTTCATATCTCCCTATTGAAGAGATTTCGGGGGTCCAAGTGGCACCCTCACCCATCCGAAGAGGAAGCTCTCGAGGTTACTCCTGATCCGGAGTATGAAGTAGAAGAGGTCCTCGACTCTAAAAGGCGGCGGGGAAGGCTGTATTATTTGTTATCATGGAAATATTTCGGTCCCGAAGACAACTCCTGGGAACCCGCTGCTAATGTACATGCTCCAGAGTTGGTTAAAGCCTTCCACGCCCGATATCCGTCCAAACCCGGGCCCCGGGAGAAGGGGGCATCCGGGGAGGATACTGTCCTGTCCCGGGCTCTTACCTGGCGGCCCGCAGGAGGGAGCGGTAACCAGGGGCGCCCACGGGATCCGGGACGGCGGGATGAGGCTGCCGACAGGGCCGGCGCTGCCGCTGGCTGCTCCGAGGCCGGCGATCCGAGGGAGCAAGCGCCGGCCTCGGAGAAGGAGATCCGCCGGCCAAGATGGCGGCGCCGGCGTCGTCGTCCTCCTCGTTGGAGCAGGACCAGCGAGGCAATTTGACATCTAAATCTGACTTTGGACATTTTGCGGAAAACGTCCAAAATCTAATAGTGAACATGCCCATTTTCAAACCAGAAAACACCTATCTTTTTATTTTGAAAATGGCCATTCACTAGATGTTTTTGTGCTTAGTGTGTGTATCATTTTGGACCATCTTTGAAAAATATCAAAGGGGAAAATGCACAAAACAAGCCATTGGGATATATGGGGATGGCAGCTTTCTTAGTAGACAGGTCACACAGACTTCCCAGCAGAGCAGTGGGGCATCCTATGGGGGAGGGAGCACTGCAGTGGGCTTCACATAAAAAGTCCCAGGTACACATCTCATGGTTACCCCTTATATTGCATGGCGAGCCCTCCAAAACCCACCAAAAACCTATTGTACCCAAATGTACTCCACTACAATAGCCCTTATGCCTGCAGGTGTCACCTTTAGGTAGGTACAATAGGTTTTTGGTGGGTTTTAGAGGGCTCACATTTTCCATCACATGTGTAACAGTTAGAGTGGGATATGGACCTGGGTTTCCTTCTTTACTGTCCACTGCATCGACCACTAGGCTACTCAAGGGACCTGCTTCCTGTTTTAATAGGACTGGCCATAACATTTGAATCTGTCAAAGAGGCTAGTATGTACTGTTTCTTTCACATCTTTGGGGGTGGGATGGCATGAGTGACCACTAGGGAAATGAGGGGACAGAGGCGGAGCCAGGTTGACGGTGCAGGGGGAGCGAAAGTGGCGTGAAAGCGGACTTCCGCAGGCGCACATTTTCAATGTAACACGAAGAGAAAAAAATAGGCGCCGGCAGAACTCCATTTGGGGGAGCAGCCGCTCCTCTGGTGCCCATCTAGCTATGCTACTGAAGGGGGGGGGTTATGCCTTAATCTTTCCAGTGGTCATTTGGTTATTTAGGGCAGCTTTTGGTCACATAGTTGTGATTGAAACTGATATAACCAAAAAGTCTTAATTTTAGCTTTAGACATTTTCATTTTGTTCCATTATTGCAGAAAAATGTCTATCATTTGATGCCGTTCATGTCCTGCCCAAAACTCACACCCAACACGCCCCTTAAAATTTGGATGAACTATGGAGCAAAATGTCTAATATCAGGCTGTCAAAAATTGCAAATTGGATGTTTTGGAGAGAAAAATGTTGTTCTACCATCCTATTACTTTTTTTTGTGGACATTTTTCTCTTTTGAAAATGAGCCTCTAAATATCCTAGAACGAATTGTATCAAGTCCTATAATTTGATTAGTAGGAACAACTAAATGGTTACTTACAGGCTTATTTTCGAAAGAGAAGGTCGCCCATCTTCTGACACAAATCGGAAGATGGGCGTCCTTCAGGATCGCCCAAATCAACATAATCGAAAGCCAATTTTGGGCGTCCTCAACTACTTTCTGTTGAGGGGACGACCAAAGTTCATGGGGGCGTGTCAGAAGCATAGTGAAGGCGGGACTGGGGCGTGCTTAATACATGGGCGTCCCTGGTGGATAGCTCCCTTACTTTGGGTGCTGAGCCCCCCAAAACCCACTCCCCACAACTGTACAACACTACCATAGCTCTAAGGGGTGAAGGGGGACACCTACATGTGGGTACAGTGGGTTTCTGGTGGGTTTTGAAGGGCTCACATTTACCACCACAAGTGTAACAGGTGGGGGGGGGGGGGCCTGGGTCCGCCTGCCTGAAGTGCACTGCACCCACTAAAACTGCTCCAGGGACTTGCATACTGCTACTACTACTACTACTTATCATTTCTATAGCGCTACTGGACATATGCAGTGCTGTACACTTGAACATGAAGAGACAGTCCCTGCTCAACAGAGCTTACAATCTAATTAGGACAGACAAACAGGACAAATAAGAGATAAGGGAATATTAAGGTGAGGGTGATAAAATAAGGGTTCTGAACAAGTGAATAAGGGTTAGGAGTTAAAAGCAGCATCAAAAAGGTGGGCTTTTAGCTTAGATTTGAAGACGGCCAGAGATGGAGCTTGACGTACCGGCTCAGGAAGTCTATTCCAGGCATATGGTGCAGCAAGATAAAAGGAACAGAGTCTGGAGTTAGCAGTGGAGGAGAAGGGTGCAGATAAGAGAGATTTACCCAGTGAACCGAGTTCCCGGGGAGGAATGTAGGGAGAGATAAGAGTGGAGAGGTACTGAGGAGCTGCAGAGTGAATGCACTTATAGGTCAATAAGAGGAATTTGAACTGTATGCAGAAACAGATAGGAAGCCAGTGAAGTGACTTGAGGAGAGGGCTAATATGAGCATAACGACCCTGACGGAATATTAGTCGTGCAGCAGAATTTTGAAAAGATTGAAGAGGAGAGAGATGGCTAAGTGGGAGACCTGTGAGAAGCAAGTTGCAATAGTCTAAGCGAGAGGTGATAAGAGCGTGGATGAGGGTTTTGGTAGTGTGATGGAGCTGGGTATGACATTTGAGGCTGGCATAGAGGCTGGCAAAAAAATGTTGTAAAGTTTTTTTTTAGGGTGGGAGGGGGTTGGTAACCACTGGGGGAATAAGAGGAGGTCATCCCCGATTCCATGCGGTGGTCAGCTGGTCAGTTGGGGTACCTTTTTGAGGCTTGGCTGTGAATAAAAAGGGACCAAGTGAAACCGGCGAAACGCTCGTCATCGCCGGTTTTATTTTTTCCACTATCAGACGAAGCCGGCCATCTCTTAAACACGCCCATTCCTGCCTTCGGTACACTGCCGGCACGCCACCTTGAACTTTCGCTGGCTCTGTGATGGGAAACCGGCGAGGGTGTCAAAAAATCGGCTTTCGATTATACCAATTTGGCCGGTTTCAGGAGATCGCCAGCCATCTCCCAATTTGTGTCGGAAGATGGCCGGCGATCACTTTCGAAAATGAGCTGGCTGGTCATTTAGGGCACCTCTTTGTGCCTTATTCATTATGAAAACAGATCTAGCTCAAAACATCTTAGTTTTAGACCTGGATGGTTTTGTTTTGTTCTATTATGGCTGAAAAACATCCAAGTCTTAGGAATGCCCAGATCCCATTCTTAATACACCCTTGACATGCCCCCTTGGGATTTGAACACACTTCTGATGGGCTGCATAGAAAAACGTCTAAAAATTGGTTTTGAATATACCAATTTGGACATTTTTGTGAGAAAAGCATCCAAATGCAGATTTATACCACTTTTTGAACGTTTTTCTCTTTTGAAAATGAGCCCCATTGTAACAAAGTAAGTGATGGCATATAAAGACCAGAACAGTCCATCCAGTCTGCCCAACAGTCACATTCATTATCAATTTATGATTAAATCAACATTAAACATGATATTGTGTGCAAAACTTTTCAGAATGCCCCTGACACATCCATGGCCACTCTCCCTTTTTGAGTTACGTGCTAGTAGAGTTAGGCGCCTTATAGAATAGCGCACAGCCAGATGCATGTTTAAATTTTAGTGAGAACATCAATAATTAGTTGTTATCACCCAAGTATTGGTAGTTAAGGGCTCGTTATTTTAATTTGCGCACGCATGTTTGGCGCATGCAAATCTGGATGCCATATATAGAATCTGGGGGAAAGCCTTATCAGCCTACACAACACTTCATTCCTCCTACCTCAAAAGATTTGTAGTCTGACTACCAAGGACTCACAGAAAGCGAAGACAGAATATGCCACGCATGTTGTCTATAGATCTGAACTGAAAGACTTATTTCACCCAATTCTCAGTAGAATCAGTGATCTGCTCACTAGTGCACATTCGGTTCATTAGTGCACCATAAAAAATGAGTGCACACTAAGGGGTGGCGTCGGTGCATGGGTTTGCCACAAGCCGAGACCTCCTTTTACCACCTCCGGTAAACAGGACTTTTTAATGGAAATGGCACTGCAGCCATTTCCAGGGGGACCCCTTACCACCTCCTATTTAGGAGGCGATAAAGGCATCCACTCTAATCCGGCGGTAACCAGGTAGTGCGCGACGCTGCCCAATTACTGCCAGGTTAGTGCCCTGGTGCTAAAAAATTAAAAATAATTTTTGGCGCTCCCACAGTTGCCCAGCAGTAGGGCCAAATCGCCATGCACCAAGCTTGCGGTAGCCCTACTGCAGCTTGGTAAAAGGGCTCCTAAATCAATTTAAGTTGCTCTAAGCAAGGATTAACACATGCTAATCGATTAGTGCATTTTAAAGCATTATAGCATGTACTATTAACCCCTATTAAAAGGCATGCATGAAAAAAAAACCACTCAGAAATTGTGGGAAAAACCCCCAAAACTACCTACATTTTTTCCCCACTATATACATCCCTACAAAATACTTGAGGGGCTCAGAGACACATAATCCAGACACAGCTCTAAAGGCATCACTGGATACAATTTGAGAAGACGCACAGAGCACATCACCAGCTTAGGTTTGCAATATGGGTCTATAGGGTACCTTTCTAATCGTCCACAGTATTATTAGTTGCAAACAAAGAGCGAAGGGAAAGGGACTTAATATACTGCCTTTCTGTGGTTTTTCCAACTATTTTCAAAGTGGTTTACATTATATACAGGTACTTTATACCTGGGACAATGGAGGGTTAAGTGACTTACCCAGACTCACAAGTAGCTGCAGTGGGAATTGAACCCAGCTCCCCAAGATCAAAGTCTGCTGCATTAACCACTAGGCTACTCCTCCACAAGAGGAGTTAAAAAAAAAAACATCAATAATATGTACTTTTTCTTGGTTTTCATTCTTAAAACGTAATGAAAATACAACTGTCTTTCTTTACAACACCCCAACTTTGTAGAATAAGAAATAGAAAGAGTCTTGTATATATTTTTTGTTGGGATCTTCACATCCTGTGTAGCAATGTGTGACATTTTTCTTTGGGATTACTTGCTGGAAGAGAGAACACTACTGAAATAGCAATGTTTAGAAAGGAATTGCGTCTTCCATTTGACATTTCTATTTCTGTCTTGATCCCCTAATCTGACTGGCTAGGTGTGTCCCAATAACTGACTTGAGAAACCCTAGTTAACACATTAATACAGGGTTTCAGGTTCTCAGACGGGGAGATGCAATGACATGCCACCTCTACCACACCCAAAATTATTTTTTCAGCAGTTAAAATGATCCATTGTTTTCATAAAAAGCTTGCCAACATCACATAACTCAAATTTATAATACCAAATAATACCACCAATATTGATCAGCAAGACACAGGATTAAGTTGCCCCAGGGATGCCAGTGGGCCAGCAAGCAAGAGGTAGATATATCATTTATAATTTCAGAACCAAAGAAGGTTAGAAATTAAACATCAGCGTTGGTTATACACATCATAGCATGAAGGTGCCCCTTCCCCCCATAAACCTAATCCCTTACCTATGCAAAGCAGGGTGAAACTCCAGAGCAGCAATGCAGAATGAGACATGTTTGGTGATAGGGAAAGGCAGGAATGACCCCCAGTAGCAGGGGAGCTCACAAATTTTATGTGGTTCTGACTTAGACCTGCTGTGTACAAGGCAGCAAGACACTCCTCCTTTCACTCCACCCTTCCACTGCAGCATACAATGCATAGTGGAACTGAAACTAAGACCATTAACTGACCCATTATCAATGTTTATTAACCCTAATCCAAATCAGATCAGTCTGTTGCAAATTGCAATGCCTGCTAAGATGTTGAGGAACATCTCTCTCAAAACCCTGAATTAAATCATTATGATGGCAGTTCTATAAAATGGTTCCTCATTTTAGGTGCCACAAAGGGTCACACTTAGCACCAATTCTGTAACATAACGTGGAGGGGCATAATCAAACGCGAACGCCAATCTCCATGGGCGTCTATGTCTGAGAACGGGTACGTGAAGGGACGAGACAGCCTGTATTTTTTAAAAAAATGGGCGCCCATCTTTTTTTTCGATAATACGGTTTGTGTCGGGCAAATGCATCGGATATGTGCAGATTTGAGCTGGGCGGTTTCGTTTTTCAGCGATAATGGAAACCGAAGGCGCCCAGCTCAAAAACGAACAAATCCAAGGAATTGGGTTGTGGGAGGGGCCAGGATTCGTAGTCCACTGGTCCCCCTCACATGCCAGGACACCAACTGGGCACTCTAGGGGACACTTGTAACAATTAAAAAAAAAGTTAAATACCTCCCAAGTCCATAGCTCCCATCCCTTGGGTGCTGAGCCCCTCAAATCCCCCCCCCCAAAACCCACTGCCCACAACTCTACACCATTACCATAGCCCTTATGGCTGAAGGGGGGCACCTACATGTGGGTACAGTGGGTTTTGGGAGCGGTTTGGAGGGCTCCCATTTACCACCACAAGGGTAACAGGTAGGGGGGAATGGGCCTGGGTCCACCTGGCTGACGTCCACTGCACCCACTAACAACTGCTCCAGGGACCTGCATACTGCTGTGATGGAGCTGGGTATGGCATTTGAGGCTGGCATACAAGCTGGAAAAAAAAGTTGTTAAAGTTGGGGGGTTTTTTGGTGGGAGGGGGTTAGTGACCACTGGGGGAGTCAGGGGTGGTAATCCCCAATTCCCTCTGGTGGTCATCTGGTCATTTAGGGCATATTTTGGGACTTGTTCGTGAAAAAAAAGGGTAAAAAAAAAGTGACCTAAATTCGCACTAAAAACGGCCATTTTTTTTATTATCGGCCGAAGGCGCCCATCTCTGCTCGGCCAATAAACACGCCCCAGTCCCGCCTTCACCACGCCTCCGGCACGCCCCGTCAACTTTGTTCGTTCCCACGACAGATTGCAGTTGCAGGCACCTAAAATCGGCTTTCGATTATACCGATTTGGGCGCCTTTGCGAGATGGGCACCCATCTCCTGATTTGGGTCGAAATATGGGCGCCCATCACTTTCGAAAATAAGGCTGATAGTAATATAGTAGATGACTGCAGATAAAGACCTGTATAGTCCATCCAGTCTGCCCAACATGATAAACTCACAGTATAAGATATGATGAGATGCTGTATATGTATACTTGATCTTGATTTGTTCTTGCCATTTCAGGCCACAGATGGTAGAAGCCTGCCTAGCATTGGCTTTGCTTCCCAATTCCCATCTAATCACCACTAAGCTTTTTTGGTTTCACACCTTCCATATATTATTCCTTTGTCTTTATCCCATGCATTTCTGAATTCCATTACCTCTTTTAATCTCCACCACCACTTGCGGGAGAGCATTCCAGGTATCTACCACCCTCTCCATGAAAAAGTACTTCCTGATGTTATTCCTGAGTCAGCTCCCCTGGAACCTCAGTTCATGTCCTCTAGATCTACAACCTTCCCGTCTCTGGAAAAGGTTTGTTTGTAGATTAAAACCTTTCAAATATTTGAACATCTGTATCATACCACCCCTGTCTTTCCTTTCCTCCAGGGTAGACATGTACAGATCCTCATGTCTCTCCTCATACATCTTGTGACGCAAACTCCATACCATTTTCGTTGCTTTTTCTCTGAACTGCTTCAAGTCTTTCTATGTTCTTAGCAAGATACAGCCTCCAAAACTGAACACAATAGTCCAAGTGGCGCCTCACCAACGAGTTGTACAGATGCATCAACACCTCCTTCTGTTTGTTATACTCCTTTCTATGCAGCCTAGCATTCTTCAGGCCACGATAATGAATCAATGCAATGGAGACAGTGCAAGCAAATTTATCTCATAATATTAGATGTGAAAACCTGACTGGCTAGGTATGTCCCAAGAACTGGCTTGAGAAACCCTGTTTAACACATTAACACAAGATTTCAGGTTCTCAGATGGGGAGATGCAATGGCATGCTACCTCTACCACACCCAAAATTATTTTTTTCAGCAGCTAAAATTATTCATTGTTTTTATAAAAAGCTTGCCAAGATCACATAACCCATGTTTATCCACTGGTCCATCAGCCATAGACACCACAGCATTTGTTACGCTGACCTGAGTCCATCCCCGCAGGAACCCCACAGGACCTATGTTCATCTCCTCAGGAGTCCCATGGATCTGGAGGGGATCCCCGTAGGAGTCCCATGGGAACTGCGGGAGTCCTGCAAACCCTGTTCCCAAGCAGCTCTCTACTCCAAAGTGCCTCCAAAGTGCTTAACCCATCTCAGTACCAACATTGATTATCCAATGAATGATCATGTAATCCATTGTGATAGCCCTTGCCCCAAAGTACTTCTTTGCTATATGGTCCCCCACTGATATCCCTCCTTTCATTGCTCTTCTTTACAATATCCTCTATCCCAAGGTCTTTATCTTACCTTACATGTCTAGTCCACATAATTCTAGTGAACCTACTCTGCATGTTCTATAGCTCACTAACATAGGCAGGGCTGTGCTAACACGAGCTAAGCAGCGCAGGGGGGCGCCGACCTCTGGAGGGTGCCTACCATTTCCTGAGGTCAGCTCACTTGCAAAATGTTTTACCTGAAGCTGTGATTCTCCTCTCTCCCCTGCTCTCCCCTCTTTGACCACAGTGCTCACTGAGGCAGGCAGGCTCTGCTGAAGCTGTTTGAAAAAATACAACCAGTGCTATTTATGTCTTTGGTGTGGGACGAACTCCTCATTCAGGGTGAGCTTGAACAACATTCAAATTAAAGAGAACAGCCAGGTTTGGAGGGAGGTGTGCAAGTGAGACTGGGGTGAAATAAAAACTAAATAGTGTAATTGTTAAAATCTTTAAGTGGTTCAAAGTTTTTGGGTTTTTTTTTTCTCTGAGCTTGTACACCGAGAGGAGAGCATGACTGCAATGATATTTGCATAATTTTCAGGTAACCCGATAGCTACAGCTAAAAGCCATTTCATTGACTTATGGTTCCAACTGTAGTTTCAGAGGAAGTTTAGCTGACGTAGTGACAAGTAGAGCTGGTAAGTGAAAATCTGATTGGTTTTTTTGGTGTTTGTTTTTATATAAAAGATTCTCCTTGGATAGGGAAGAGTCTGTGATATGTGAAAATATATTTTGCTTTAATGAAATTGCTAAACTTTAGAGTCAGAGACTTATCAATGATCAGAAAAAGAAAGTCACCAGACAACAAAGGTAGAGAAAAATCATTTTATTTTCATTTTAGTGTTTGGAATATGTCCACTTTGAGAATTTACATCTGCTATCTTATTTTGCAATGTATAGCAATTTGTTTCTAAGAATATTGCTGACAATTCCTGTCAGTGTGGCAAGTGGTGAGCGATCATTTTCACGGTTAAAAATCATTAAAAAACTAGTAAAAAATGCCCGTTTCAAAAGGGAAGGAAACGGGCACTAGCAAGGCCATCCCCCACCCTCCCTCCCTCGCTGTTCCAGACTCTGCCGTCCCTCCGTTTTCACCCCCCCCCCTTTCTGTGACCCAGTCGACCTCCCTTCTCGGTGAAAACCGTCCCCCACCGCTGTCCAGTACCTGTGCTGACGGGGGACCCCAACCCCCCGTCAGCCGAAGTCCTGTGCTGGCCTTCAAGGCATTGCTTCTTCAATGATTTTGTGTCCAAGTTGCTCTGCGTGCGTCTGACATCAGACGCACGCAGAGGAACTTGAACCGAAGATCATTGAAGAAGCAACGGCACAAAGGCCAGCACAGGACTTTGGCTGACGGGGGTTGGGGTCCCCCGTCAGCACAGGTACTGGACGGCGGCAGGGGACGGTTTTCGCCGAGAAGGGGGGTCGACTGGGTCGCGTAAGGGGAGTGCAGTGGGCTGTAACACAGGGGGAGGAGTAGGGAAACACGCGGAGGTGTCTTTCATACAGGTGACCATTGCCGACAGCTGTCTGTCATGCAGGTAACGAGTTGATTTGGAGCATCTACCTGGTCTGTAGGGGCCAGATCTCTTACTGGTTGGTGGGGGATCAAATACTTATTTCCCTCTGCAGAATGCAAATAAATTCATATACTTTCCACAATGTGATTTTCCGGATTTAATTTGTGATGTGCTATCTCTCACTGTTACCAATAACCTACCCTTCAATTATGGGCTGCTCATGTCTTTGTCAGTGGGCAAACTTACAAAATCAGCAAGGGATCAAATACTTATTTCCCCCACTGTATTTATTTGGTTCACTTGTATCCCACATTTTCCCAGCTTGTGCAGGCTCAAAGTGGCTAACAAAGTTACAAGAAAATTACATAGTACAGCAGGATATAATAGTTTTAAAAGGTAACAAATACAATAACAAAGCAGCTAAATAGGAGAATACTAAGGGAAATACAGAAGCAACAAAAGAGAAGCAGACATATGGAAAAAGCGGGTAATCTAACAAAACGGAAATAGAGGATTAAAGAGTATTGTGGACTTTGGGATAGGCTTTACTAAACAAAAACGTTTTTAGTAATTTTTTTAATGTTAGGTGATCCGTTGTTTCTTTCACTGAAGAAACTAATCCCCCTGTTTAATAAGCTGCACTAGCGGCTGCCGTGCGGTAATGCCGACATAACCCATTTAAGTGGACTGTGTTGGCATTAGCGCAGGGCAGCCGCTAGCACGGCTTAGTAAACAGAGGGGTAAGTAAATCTGTTAGTTCGGAATACCATTCTTGGAGTGGTCTGCCTTTCTGACTTTGTGGAGAGAACAATGTGTTTGGAACAACTGTTTATGGTCTCCTGGCATTGTCGGTCCCGGCCCTGGTCCCAAACCATTAAATCTGTTATGTAAGCATATAGTATCTGAGCATATACAAAGGACTCCCTTACAGTAGCATAAAGAAATGTTATAATCTGAATATTCACTTTTATTGATTTTCATACAAACATAACAATTATTTAATTTTTATTTATTAATTTACCTATTGACAAATCTTGTGCGCTACACCTCCAATATAATTTATCAAAGTAGCAAAACACTTAATGCACATACAAAAACTATTTGTGTCTCAGAAATTAAGATCATACCATAACAAAAATCAAATGGTTAATTTTGTTTGGTCTAAGTCAGGGGTGTAGAACCTCAGCCCTTGAAAGGTCTAGTTTTCAGTATTTCTCTGAAGAATACGCACAGTGACGATCCTAGCCTGGCTGACACCCGGGGCAGATCGCCGATGCGCCCGCCCCCTGGTGCAGCGCGACCCCCCCCCCCCAGGTGTATTTTTACCTGCTGGGGGGTTCCGCGCGCCTGTCGGCTCCGAGTCCGCTTGTTCCCTGCTGCTTCCTCTGCCCTGGAACAGAAAGTAACCTGTTCTGCACAGAGGGAGCAGCAGGGAGGGAACGAGCGGACTCGGCCAACAGGCGCGCGGAACCCCCCCAGCAGCATGCACCTGGGGTGGACCGCCCCCACCGCCCACCCCCTTGGTACGCCACTGAATACGCATGAGATCTAATTGAATACAATGGAGGCAGTGCATGCAAATAGAAGTCTTGCATACTCACTGGGGAAATCCTGAAAACCTGACTGGACTGCAGCCCTCAAGGACGGAGGTTAGACAACCCTGCTCTAAGTGATGATTACAGTACAAAAAAATGAAAACATTGCTGCAAGAAACTAATAGCACATTCACCCTCTATAACATTGGTTTGTGAGGGGAATTGCACAGCACCTCTTCCATAGAAATTTCTGCCATACCTCCCATGTGGCAGAAAGTGGCTGTGACAGAGACAGACATGTAATTCAACTTTTTGAAATGATCAGGAATGCTACAGTCAACAAAACATTACCCCTGCCAGAACGTAGTGAAGGCTTTTTCTCAATGCTGGGATTGATAAGCATCAACCACACCCACAATGGAGTGCGGAGATACCTGGAAATGATTTATACAAATCCCCTTAGGTGCTGCATTCAGTAATTTATCGGGTGCAGCTGCCAATCTTGTTTCATATCATAGCTAAAAGATTTTTGCCCTTCTCAATTGTTTGAGTAAAAACAACAATACAGAAAGAAAGCTGAGAGTTGGGTATTTCTTCTGATGTTATCAAGGTATAACAAATAGTCTTTCTCATGCAGAGCATTTGGAGAAATTGATGTGTTCAACACTACAGGCTAGTTTGTTCAGATATTATCACTCAGGGGTTCATTAAACCAAAAGCTTCAAACTCAAATCAATCCAAGGTTATTTATCATCTGCCTTTCCATTTAAAATGTTTAAAGAGAGATCCACTCTACACCTTCTACACCTTTCTCTCACACCTCGATATAATACATTGTGTCTGTATTCAGAGAGCTTGTGATCCAGGGTACAGGGAAGCAAAGGGAGAGACTGGCATATTATTAATCCATAGCTCAGAAGTTGACGTGGTCACTGAGGTCAAAAGTAGTTGATGTATGAGTTGGTGCTGTTTTTAGCATTGGAAAAAAAATTACTTTGGCGAGGTCCAAAAGATAGGTCAAGAGACCAAGAGATGAAGTGAAAGAGATGTGGGAACCCCAGTATGGAAGATCGATAGCCTCTTCTAAGATATCTGGTTGATGCTGCAGAACTGATTTTTGTAAAGGGCGATCAAATTGTTTCATTGTTCTTATATATAGATGTTATCTTCTATTTGATTTCTAACTTGCAACGCAGATATATCTCCAGATTCTCTCCTTGAGCTGAACAGGAAACTGTGGAGAGATTAATGGTTAGTATTAAAAAATAGCATGCTTGTTAAGCGCCAACAGTTGAGTATAACTTTGAAGAAAACCATCTTAAGTATATCCAACATGCAAAATCCAGCACTACTTATGATTTTTATAGCAATGTAACAATAGTGCATTTCTGTGGCATAATTAAAATTTCAAATGTGACATAAGCCAAAATGTCAGAGACAAGTGACAGCCTGAGAGAAGTATGTGGTACTGATCTCAAAAACATGTGGACATTAAAGCCCAGACATAAGGACTGGGCCACATAAGAACAAAGACTAACGCCAGCATTAAAAGCAGTTGGCGCCTGATTTGCGTGCACGTTATTATGCGCAGAATGCTCAAAGGGCTTGAGCGCGGGCATTAACGTGTGCTAAACATTGCCACAAATTGTATTGAAATGCATTTAAATGGATGTTAATTAGGTCAGTAAGTATTCCTTCCCAATGCACAAACGAAAGTGCTGTAATGCACAGAAGGAATGGCCCAAAGCGTCAAAACTTTACTAGCCAGCTCAGGGGCAGCATAGAAAGTTTTCAGGAGATTTCTCAACAGGTTTTCACATTGCACCATGGTTTTTGTCTTCTTTTGCAAGCGGAAATCTGTGCAAATTTGAGCGCTGCTAATGAGAACCATGCAATGTGCAGAAGTCCGAGGAAAACCGAAAATAAAAGCAAACATCAGCATCTGTTTTTCTGCACTTAAACACAACTATTGCCAAAAAATGTAAGTACAAACAATTTTTGAAAGACTCAGATTTAAAAGTGCAGAAGAACAGCATCAGGGTGTGCTTGCACTTCCGAGTTTGTCCGGCCATGCGCACGAGAACTGTGCTTACCGCAAACCCTTTCTGCACATGTGCCAGGCACGGTCCTTCCCTTGCTTTCAGTTTGCTAGCATCAATTAAAAATGCACATCATTTGCATATGATATTTTGAGCATGACTTCACTATTTCTTTGCCTTCCTTTCTGCGTTATGGGCTTTGCGTTATGTTCTTCTGCACCTGGCTTTGAGCATCGGGAAATTCTAGAAAGGGGCACCTTTATTGAGACACCTAGAGGGTACCTATGGGGAGTTAATTCTATAACATTTTAACTTGCTACAGCTTTCCTTTTTTTCTGATCTGAAGAAGAAGGGTTACCTTCGAAAGCTAATTAAAAAATGTATTTAGTCCAATAAAAAAGGTATCATCTTATTTTCTTTTCTATGTTTTGACTTATTTCTATTTATTACCTTCAAAAGTGGACTAACACGGCTACCAAACCACTTTATTTTAAGCAATCTCAGATCAAAAGAAAAGAAAATCCCTTGAAACGACTATTCTCTGAGACCTTTGGATAATCTGCTTTTACCACTGTAACTGCCTATTGCTCATGTTTGATTTATTCTTACTGCCTTGAGTGAATTCCTTCAAAAAGGCGGTAAATAAATCCTAATACATAAACAAATAAATTCTGTTGTCATCCCTCCCTCTTGTCTCCTCCACATTTCTTTTGTATTAGTACATGCTGGACCTCATGCAGTATATCAAGCCTCTGGAAATAAATAAATTAAGGGGTCCTTTTACAAAGGCACACTAGAGTTTTTAGTGCGCGCTAAACTCTAGACACAGCCATAGGAATATATGGGCGTCTCTAGCATTTAGCACACACTTATTTTTAGTTAAGCTAGCATGCCTCTGTAAAAGGACCCCTACATAAATAAATAAATGCAAAACCCAAGGGAATGATCAATGTCTATTACCTGCCCGCAAACACTTAGGCAGAAAGGGACCAAGTTATTGCATAGCACTAAATAAGGAAGTAGAAACACAGAATGTGGTGCGAGCAGTTGGAAATAGGTCTAGAGTGGTCTCTACAAGATACAAGATAGAAGATGCAGACATACAAGGAACAGAAACCCAGCATCTTTTAACTTTTAAACCACAAGAAGTGAACAAAGTGGCTTGTTGGAAGCTAAGCTGCTTATGCAAAAGTTATGTGAACGCTTGCTGAGCTCATAAGATGCAAGAAAGTATTTGTAAGCACCACTCAAAATGATAGAAAAGGGTGAATCATCTATTTCAACATGTTTAAAGACAACACAAGTTGTAAAATGGAGCATGACTCTTCCAAAATCATTTTGGGGTCCTTTTACAAAGGCGTGCTGAAAAATGGCCTGCGGTAGTGCAGGTGCGGGTTTTGGGCGCGTACAGAATCACTTTTCAGCGCACCTGTAAAAAAGGCCCTTTTCTTTGCCAAAAATGGACGTGCTGTAGGCAAAATCAAAATTGCCGCACATCCATTTTGGGTCTGAGAACTTAGTGCCAGACATAGACCTAGCGGTAAAGAATTTGGACGGTAATGACCTATGCGCGCCAGATGCCACATGGTGCGCATCTGATACGCGTGTCTGAAAATAAAAAATATTTTGCGGACACGTGCCAAAATTGAAATTACCATAAGAGCCACGTGGTAACCAGGCGGTAACTCCAATTTGGCGTGCGTAGGGCCCTTTGTTATTTTGTTCAGTATTAGCTCTGCTTTTTAGCACACAAAACAAACACACAGCTTTGACATTTCAGTATAAACAATAATAAATGGGTTAAAAACTGGTTGAGTGGGAAGGAGGCATGACTTCTGGGTACTGCAGTTTGGGTGCCTGTGACTTTTGAGTGCCACAAAGTGTAATCATTTGGGAGCTGCAGAAGCTGAAATGTTATATAGTGATGACCCAGTTAGTTTTATGTTGTTTGTTCTGTTTACTTTTATTGTGTATATTGTTTTGTACCCTGCCTAGAATTTTATATAGTGCAGGATTATAAATGTTAAAATTAAATTAAATGTCAACACAGTATATAATAAAACAGGAGGTGTGTGCTGTTGCTTTTTTTGCACAGAAATGTGCACAAAACTAGCTGCCCTTAACACACAACCTTGTGCACGTATGTCTGTTGGCGCACAAGTTCAGCACACGTCAAATTTGCATATAATTAGCTTATTGCATTGGTGAGCAAAAACTCAGAATTAAGGGCTCCTTTTACAAAGCTGTGGTAAAAAGTGTCTTACAAAGCTGCGGTAGTGTGGGCATGTCGTTTTGGCGCACGCTGGGCCACTTTTTACCGCAGCTGGGACAAGGCCATTTTTTAATGGGCCAGGAAATAGGCGTGCTCAAAAATTAAACTAGCGTGTGCCTATTTATGGCCTGAGCCCTTACCATCAGCCATTGACCTAGCAGTAAGGCCTCACGCATACCCACACGGTAACCATGCAGAACGTGCCAACGTGACCGCGCTGCCCATTACCATCAGGAACGCCCCCGCGTAGAAAATAGAAAAATATTTCCTACCATGGGATTCAGCGTGCACAAAACTCGGAATTACCACTGGGGACATGCGCTACCCCAGCAGCTGTGCTGATTTGGCGCATACTACCTGCGCATTAGCCCTCCTGCAGCTTTGTAAAATGGACCCTAAATTTGTGTTCAAAGCCATGCATTCAGCATCAGCACCAGCTCTAACACACGCTTTCTGCACCAGCCCTGCTCACTCTGAAGAAAATGCTATATCGGCTGACCTGGTGCCGTCAACAGCCCATTGCATGAACCCCAGCTCACATACCTGCTTTTCCCTTGGGTCTTCACTCTCTTTTTGTAACATCCTGAGGATTATGCAAACAGAAAGTACATTTGTCAAATCATGGAAAACAGAACTGTTATAAAAACCATCAACAATGGGGAAATGATAGACTGCTCAAGATAGGATTAGTATAAAACCTTACCCTTGTTTGATTACTCAGTCTTTAATCCCATCCCCTTTGAGTTATCTGGTCTCTGATCTTGCTCTGTTACTCAGAGGTTAACCCCATAGGCCATCTTCTGTGAGCAATTCAAAGATTCAGCTGTGATCCTGTGTGCTCTAAATTAATCTTTAACCACTCATTTCTTTAGGCAAGCTCTGTCTTCTCTGTTATTCATTGCTAGACTTCAATGGTCATTTCTGGGACCAACATTCAGGAGAAGGTGCTGACCTGGTTAATTGATCATCACAGTTTTCCCCTTGCTGCTCAGTCTAGACAGAAACAGCACCTGAATCTCATCAGACTATTGTAAATTATGTTTAAAATTGTGCTGTAAAACCATTGATGTTGGCTTTAAGTAATGTTTTTATGATCCTGTTTTAATATTATGATGCTCTTTCATTTTCCTGCTGCGCGGTCAGCTCTAAGCCACTGTTCTTCCTATGAAGAGAGGCTGAGAAGGCTAGGGCTTTTCAGCTTGGAGAAGAGACGGCTGAGGGGAGATATGATAGAAGTGTATAAAATAATGAGTGGAATGGATCGGGTGGATGTGAAGCGACTGTTCACGCTATCCAAAAATACTAGGACTAGAGGGCATGAGTTGAAGCTACAGTGTGGTAAATTTAAAACGAATCGGAGAAAATTTTTCTTCACCCAACGTGTAATTAGACTCTGGAATTCGTTGCCGGAGAACGTGGTACGGGCGGTTAGCTTGACGGAGTTTAAAAAGGGGTTAGATAGATTCCTAAAGGACAAGTCCATAGACCGCTATTAAATGGACTTGGAAAAATTCCGCATTTTTAGGTATAACTTGTCTGGAATGTTTTTACGTTTGGGGAGCGTGCCAGGTGCCCTTGACCTGGATTGGCCACTGTCGGTGACAAGATGCTGGGCTAGATGGACCTTTGGTCTTTCCCAGTATGGCACTACTTATGTATTTATGTACTTATGTACTTATGATTAAAATAGAAAATAATTCTATTTTTATAAAATAATGTTCTTAGTACTAGTAAGGTAAAGAATTGTTAGTATAATTATTGTAATCACCCTGGCAGTTGATGAGGGTCTTCACAGTAAATATTGCCAAGATTCTGTCCAGATATTATAGACCGAACTCTATTTGAGTGGGGAAGAATAAAGCGCTACAAAAAAAAATCTTCTCCAGCCCCCCCCCCCCCAAAAAAAAAAACCTTTTTCACAGGCCTGCTGGAAAATGGACCTGTGCGCATCCAAAACAAGCGCCTACACCAGTGCAGGCCATTTTTCAGAGCACCTTAGTAAAAGGACCCCAGAGTAGGGAAGAATAAAGCACTACAGAAAAAAAACAAAATCTCCTTTCTACTGGATATAACTAATCAAAGTCTCCTTAGTTTATAGAGAAAATTGGAGAAAAGGGACCTCAGCGTAACAAAGACCCCACTCAACTCGAAGCCTCCAATCAAAGCACCATCATAGGTCCAAAAAAACTCCATTCATCCCTATAGCTTTATATTTAATTGCTGTAGAACATTATCACTGATTTTCACTTATTTTTAATTATTTTCTATTTTTATACACTTTAATTTTTCATCAATCACAAAATAATAAAAATTTTATTTTTCTTCTAAGGAGTCTGTAGTATCCAAACGGTAATATCCATCTCTGCAATACTGTTATATAAGCCGATGAATTGTAAGTCTTATAAAGCCGCTTCAGCAATCTGCTATCTACCGCTGTATTTCAATACATCATAATAACATTCTACTGCAATTAAATATAAAGCTATGTAGATGAATGGAATTTTCTAAGGACCTATCATGGTGCTTTGATTAGAGGCCTCAAGTTTATTTATTTAAAAACTGTATACACCGCTCTATCCTACAATTTTAGGCGGTTTCCAAAGCAGCATACATAATAAAAACATTCAAACATAAAAATATTTTAACAAAAACTAATAAAATGTATCATATACCTGCAGCAGTTAAGTAAAACAATTCTCCGTCATAGCAGCTGTCTTAAATATCAGCAAATGCTTGAGCGAATATATATGCCTTTAGTTGTTTTCTAAACTGCATAATAGAACAAATCTTATGCAGTACTTCAGGTAGTGCATTCCACAAAAAAGGCCCCTCGTTACACTGAGGTCCTTTTTCTCCAGTTTTCTCTACAAACTAAGGAGACATTAATTAGTTATACACAGTGCAAAGGAGGAGATTTTGTTTTTAGGTTTTTTTGTTTGATTTTTTTTTTTTTTTGCAGATATTATAGAGCTGATAAACACTGTGTGGTTCCTCGGTCTTAGTTTAAAAGGTATTTGAGGATTTTTTTCCTGATAGTCCAACTTATCTGTCCAGACTGGGGCTCATTGGAGTTTAGCCAGCACACTCTGGCATGTTCTGTCATCGGGGCAAATTTGGTGGTTGCCAAGAGCATGACAATTTGAGGGGACAGCAGCCACAGGACTTCCACTAGTCTTGCTTCAGCCTGTGCTGCAACCTTTCTCGCTCTTGGTCGGACTTTAACTGACAGACTTGCATAGTTCATATTGCAAAGACTGGTCCTGTGCTGGAAGGAAGCAGGTATTCTATTACACACTGTTTCTTCTATCTGTCAGAGAAAAACTGCAAACAACAATGAGAAAAGTGGTATCAGGGTTGCTAGGGAGGAGAGAAGCTGCAGTGCAGGGTGATATCAGGAAAGAGGGCCTACGAGCTGGAAAGCACAAGCCAATAAAACTAATATGGGCGTGGGTGGGAGCACTGTGAAAGCTGGGGAGGGAGTGTTGAGAACAATGAGAGCGGGGTGGGGGGGAAGGCTGCATGACTGAAGGTTTACTTCGAGCACCTAATACCTTTACATCTGCCCTGTCTTTCACTGCAAACTGGCTCAAAGTTGCTTGGATCTTGGTGTGGGATGGAGGAGGTCAGAAGATATTTTTGCAGTCTTGGCACCTTCCCCTGGGTTACCATATGGCTCCAGAAAAAGGAGGACGGATTGAGCCAGCCGGGTTTTATTTCCATTGCTTTCAATGGAAGTAATTGAGCCAGCCGGGTTTTACTTCCATTGCTTTCAATGGAAAGCAATGGAAGTAAAACCCGGCTGGCTCAATCCGTCCTCCTTTTTCTGGAGCCATATCCTTCCCACCTTGCAGTACAAGTGATCTCATGCAGCAATCTCAAACAGTTGGTATCCAGTTCATCAGCTGCCCTTTGGTTAATGGGGAGACCAGGCCTAGATTTACCCATGAACCTGCTAGGTTTATTCTAAAGCAGCAAAAATTATTGAAGGGGAGGATAGGAATCATAGCCAAGAACAACTGTGAGTCATGGCTGGGAGCTGCTGTCATGAGTCACTATCCTGAGACATATAGACTGGTGCTGGGTTTCCTGATACCCAAAGAAGCCTTGTTATGCTGCATCTCCCCATCCTTGAACCTCCCCATTTCTTTCCACTTTTACTCTTCTGAAATCCTTTGGACTCCTGGAAAAAGCACCTTTTTCTCCTCTCTTTTTTTACATGGTAGATGGTGCCCAACACATACTTCTCACTACTCCTGCAAAGATCTTTGTTCATATTTAGAGACCAGATCATGGTCCTTTTTTCCCATGAAAGACAGCCCGAGACTGAGAGGTTTGTGGCCCCAATGATCAAATTTCCCGCGCTATTCCAAACAGCGCTGGAAAATTAGCACCGGAACAGTGCGGAGGATTAAAGCCCTCATAATCAAAACTAATAGCATACAAATTTATACCAGCTATTAGTTTTGATCATCGGCAGACGTCTGTGGGAGGACTAAGCCTGGGCATGCACCCAAGGCACAATATTTCTGCAGAAGTTTTTTGGCAGGTCTGGCCCCCCGACCCCACCCCTGACACAAGTGCAAAGGGGTGCTGGAGGTCCAGTGGACCTCTAGCCCCCTAACACCCCAAAACCAAAAGACTGACCTTGGTGGCCCAGTTGGCAACCCTACCCACACCCCCACCCCCATTCAGGAAGTTATATCAGAGTGGCAGGCCACAGTAAAGAGAAGAGGCTGGTTCCAGCAGCAGGGCAGAATATAGGAATTGTTGCTGCCTTTTGAAAAATGGACAAAGAAGGTAAACTTGGAGAAAAGGGTGGAGGAAGGATGGGGGAAATGCTGCTACAGGAAGAGTGCCGCCTGAAGCCCCCGCCTCAGGTGGCCTAATGGTAGGGCCACCACTGATTAGCAGCTGCACACATAACTGCTCTTAATCGGGATTCTGCAAATTGCTCAGGCAAAATCCATAGCCCACAACTGCAAGGGGGCAGGACCTGGAAGGGACATGTCTAACACTTACATGCCTGGGTTAGAGAATACTAGTAGTTACAAGCCTCACTGCCTACATTTAGGCACAAGCATTTACACGGTCCTTTGAGCTAGAATAAAGTTAGCCATGTAACTGCAGACTTATCCCAGTATTCTGTAATGCCAATTGTGCTCACAAGTGCCTTTATAGAAGTTGCACTTACCATGCAGCATCCCAGTCAGGGGTGTAGCTAGGTGGGGCCATGGGGGCATGGGCCCCTGCAGATTTAGCCCTGGCCCCCCTGCTTTCACCCCCTGCAGCCGACCCTCCCCCACCACATTTGACCTCCTCCCCCCTCCCGCCGCCGTCAGGTACCTTCGCCAAAGTCTTCTTCAGTGCCGGTCTCCGGCACATTGCTGATCTGGATTCTGTTTCTGTGAGTCCTGACATCCTGCACGTAGCAACGTGCAGGACGTCAGGACTCACAGAAACAGAATCCAGATCAGCGAACGCGCCGGACTCGGATACCGGCACTGAAGGGGACTTCGGCTGATGGGGGTTGGGGACCCCCACCAGCAAAGGTACCTGGTGGTAGCGGGGGAGGATTGGTGGCAGTGGGAGTGGGGGGTCGAAAGGGACGGGGGAGGGGCGGTGGCACCGGGTGGGGGTCAAAAGTGGCAGAGGGGGTCGGCGGTGCCAGGGGGCTAACATGTGCCCTTTCACCTCAGGCTCTGGCTCCCCCCCCCCACCAAAATCTGGCTACGCCCCATTCCCAGTGCCTAACTTTAAGAACCTTCAGGAAATTAGTCCCAATATTCTCTCACTGGGAGGAGTATAGACCCAGTGCAACTGTCTGTAGGCCTGTTTCAGGGGTGGACTGACAATGCTCTGGGCCCCCGGACAGTAAGAGTCATTGGGCCCTGCCTATCCCCCCATCCGCACACTGCCACCCCCCCCCCCCCCACACACACACACACACTAATGTGCCCTCCTTGATCCTACCTTGAAAGACCCTTGTGGTCTCTTCGGGAGCAGGAAAGATCCCCACTCTTTCCTGCCCACTGCCCTGACCGACGATGCCGTGTTTTCACAATGGCTGCCAAGACTTCCTGCAGTAGCCTTGTGGGTCTTGGCAGTCTCAGCAGCCATTTTCAAAATGCAGCAGCGCCGGGCAGAGTAGCAGGAAAGTGTGGCTACTAGACCACCAGGGCTCTTTAAGGTGGGACCAAGGAGAGATGTAGTTTGCAGAGGTGTGGGGAAGAGAGTCTCTGGGCCTTCAGGCACTTGCCCAGTTGCCCATATGATCAGTCCGCCCCTGGCCTGTTTGCA
This sequence comes from Microcaecilia unicolor, assembly GCF_901765095.1. Taxonomy (NCBI): domain Eukaryota; kingdom Metazoa; phylum Chordata; class Amphibia; order Gymnophiona; family Siphonopidae; genus Microcaecilia; species Microcaecilia unicolor. The sequence continues at coordinate 161,421,849 of NC_044038.1, forward strand.
TGTTCAGGATTATTTTTTATAGTAGTGGGCTCAATATTCTAAAAACGAAATTAATCAGACAAATTTGCTGGTTTTGAAAAATTCTCTTTCTTCCCTGTTTTATCATGTTCTGACTATCAGTTGCCTTCTCGTAGGATAGAGAGCTTTGGTTATGGGTATTCAGAGAAATTACAGAAGTTGAGGCAATGGGCCAACCTGGAGTTTCTTTCCCAGGCAGCCAGTGAAGCTGCAGACAGTATTCACCAAGGAGGTTTGATTGACAGGAGATTACATCACATGACAAGGCTGAAGCCGTCTACACCCAAGGAGGTTTAATTGTTTTCCTATGCAGCAGTTGCCATCTTGATGCACTCAAAATACATTACTTTATATGGTGGCAAGCTCCGCCTACTGGCTTCAGGCCAGATAATGGGTCAAGCACACTCCCACCATCTCTTGTCAATTAAACCTCCTTAGTGTTCACAGGCCTTGGGGATAAGAGGGTCACTGTGCAATGGTGACACCTAGTGGCTGGATTTAGAGTATGTGATTGCAAGAATCCAGAAGAAGCCCTGCTGCATAACCCTCATCTAGGGTTACCATATTTTGTCCCCCCAAAAGGAGGACACATGTCCCGCCCCCTTTCACACCCCACTAAGCCCCTTTCATACCCCACCCCTGTCACACTCTCGCCCCGCCCCGTGACACCCTCACTCCGCCCCCTGTCACATTTTCCCCTCCCCCCCTGTCACATACCCCCGTCACCCCCCTCCCCTTACCTTTCTACTGCCCTGGTGGTATAGTGACCTCTTCGGGGCAGGAAAGAGCCCCCTCTTTCCTGCCCGGAGCGCTGCCCTGCATGCATCCTTCCTGTTGCTGATCCTCGGCGCCAAGTCAAAATGGCTACCGACAGTTGAAGTCTCGCGAGGTCACTTCAACTCTCGGCGGCCATTTTGAATCAGCTCCAAGGATCAGCAACAGAAAGGATGCATGCAGGGCAGCCCTCCGGGCAGGAAAGAGGGGGCTCTTTCCTGTCCCGGAGGCGGAAGAGGTCACTAGACCACCAGGGCACTAGTAACTAAGGGGAGGGGAGGCTAGCAATCTGCCCATTTGTCCGGACTTCTGGACGGCCCGCCCACCAGCCTGCCCATTTGTCCAGAAATCCGGACAAACGGACAGATTGGCAAAACCTGTCCGGTTGCCCAGACATGCCCTCAAAAAGAGGACATGTCCGGGTAAATCCGGACATATGGTAACCTTACCCTCAACCAAGGTCTGTGGCTGCAATAACTGGACTAAGTTAGCTGGACAGGATATAAAATAAGAGAAAATCCACAGGTAGTTGCAAATGAAGGCTCATGGCACCAAATCCCAACCCTAGTTCTGAATGAGCTGGAAGTACAAAGGAGCAGCTGGAAACTGTTGGGCCCTTTTCAAATTAAAAATAAAAACAATAACAACAATGAAATGAAAGAAAGAGAGAGAGAGATCAATGAACATTTAGAGCATCCCAAAATCCCTGGAGATGTTGTTCAGTGAGCAATATACAAAGCAAACGGAGCAATATACAAAGCAAAGGGAGAGGAATTGCCCCACTCTGTTATTGCTTCTACAGGATACTCACTTCGGAAGAAAAGCACAATCAGAAGAAGGAGAACAACAAATCCAGCCAGGGGAATACATATGCTTACAGCCAAACTCGTGGTCTGGGGAACTGCTGAAGAGGACACCAAGGTATCAGAGCTCTTGCTGGTCACATGCTACAACAACACAAAGAGGAATGTGATTAGAATCAGACAGAAACGAGACCTAACTGCTTAACTTGACAGTGCTCACTCTGAAAAGGTTTCCAAGTGACAGAAAGAACATCACACTAGTAACATAGTAGATGACGGCAGAAAAAGACCTGCACCGTCCATCCAGTCTGCCCAACAAGATAACTCATATGTGCTAATTTTTGTGTATACCCTACTTTGATTTGTACCTGTGTTCTTCAGGGCACAGACCGTATAAGTCTGCCCAGCACTTTCCCCGCCTCCCAACCACCAGCCCCGCCTCCCAACCACCGGCTCTGGCACAGACCGTATAAGTCTGCCCAGCACTATCCCCACCTCCCAACCACCAGCCCCGCCTCTCACCACCAGCTCTGGCACAGACTGTATAAGTCTGCCCAGCACTATCCCTGCCTCCTACCACTGGCTCTGGCACAGACCGTATAAGTCTGCCCAGCACTTTCCCCACCTCCCAACCACCAGCCCCGCCTCCCAACCACCGACTCTGGCACAGACCGTATGTCTGCCCAGCACTATCCCCACCTCCCAACCACCAGCCCCGCCTCTCACCACCGGCTCTGGTACAGACCGTATAAGTCTGCCCAGCACTATCCCTGCCTCCCACCACCGGCTCTGGCACAGACCGTATAAGTCTGCCCAGCACTATCCCTGCCTCCCAACCACCAGTCCCGCTTCCCACCACCGGCTCTGGCATAGACCGTATAAGTCTGCCCAGCACTATCAGGGCAGAGCTCACACCATGCACTCCCGGATGTATCTGGGGCTTTTTCAAAGGCGGCCGGGGGGGGGGGGGGTGACATTTTTTTTTAACTTTATGCATGTGGATTGTAGGAAAATATCAAGCTGGGGAGATTTTTTTTTTTCATACCAGCTCATGAGGGATCAAATTACACAGAAATCAAAGCAAAATGTACACTAACCCCCTTTTTAAGGAACCAGCATTTAATACAGAAATACAGAAAAACAGATCCTGATATTCAATTTCTGTCGTTAGCGCATGCTAATTTTTAGCGCACACCAGCATTGTAGCCAGACCTCATGGTGGGAGGTGCCAGAGCCCGAGGTTGGGGGCACATTTTGAGTGTTGCCTCACCTTACGGCCTCGCCTCACAAACAAATACCTTTGCTGACAGGGGTCCCCAACCCCCGCCAGCCGAAGCCTTCTTCAGCACCGGTCTCCGGCACAGCCACATTCGCTCCTTGCCCCCTGCTCTTCTTTCTTCTTGCTCCTCCTGTGCACACTGACGGAGCATCAGAGTGCACAGGAGGAGCAAGAAGAAAGAAGAGCAGGGGGCAGGCAGCGAATGGCAGACCCATACATGTAAGTTGCCAAGGTCCCTCCGCTCAACATCTATGGAGAACATATTTAAGGAAGAAGAATGTTTATAGTGACTTTCTAAAGGTCTTATAATTATGTAAAGATTTTAAACTAGCTGGTCATTCATTCCAAGCTTTAGCTGCTTGAAAAGCAAAGGAAGGGTACAAAAAGGCTTCTTGGATTTCCTTCCCCTAGAGTTTGGAAAATATGGACGGCACCAGATCCTTTTCTAAAATGCAGTACTATTGGAATCTGGATGTATCAATTTTGATTTCTACATTCTGCCTAAAATGTGGCTGCAACATGTAACAAATGGAATCCACTAAAATAGCTAGAAAATGGGCGTGGAATAGTATCTTCGTAAGAATAATATAACAACATAATAATATACCAGGCACTGGGAGTTAGACGTGCTGTTAATGCGCAGTAGCCCTGATTACCAGGACCCTGAAGCAGCAAAGCATAAAGCTGGCTATCATCGGCCTGGGGGGCGAGTGGAGAACGAGCAGCACAAGTTCTCTAAGTGCCTAAAAAGATAAGTGTTCAGTAGAATAAGTGTATATATTTTTGCTTTCATGATAAGCTGAAAAATATTTTTAAAGTACTAAAAAAATATTTAAAAAGTGTTAAGCTAAAAGGGATAATTTTAAAGGTGAAGGTTTTTTGCCAATGATGAAGAGACCATCATTTGATCCTGTCAGCTCTGTAAATCTATAAGATTTTGAGCTCTCTGAGGCATTTTCCTTCACTTTAATAATATTTATAAGTAAAACAAATTTCACCAGCAGTTCTCTACTATTATCATTTTCAAGCTATGGAGCCTTTTTCTTATATTATTCTTGCAACATGTAACAAAGCCATTCTTGACACAAACAAGCATAGAAGCCAGCTCTGTGGGTGTTATGGCTGCTTGAGCACCCCTAATATGTAGCAAACTCCTTGACTGTATCCAGGGATGGGATACTTTCCATTGGGTTTAGCACCCCCAATCAATAAAAAAGTGCAATAAATTCTACATATTATTACCCCTATTATTATACTCCATGGGCTTCAATTTTATTACTTGAATTTTACTGTGATACAGGAGTCTCTGTTACATGGCTGGTCACTAATTGTTAAATTATTTCATTAGCCCAGGATAAACTACAGAGAACAGGAAAAAAATGTTATTTTATATTACAGGCCAACAAATCCTCAAACAATTAGGTTTTAACATTATTTAAGGCTGTGGTAACAATGACATTCTCACCTTTCCTTAACATTAGCATCAATTAACTTTACAGAAAGTGGAATATTTTCACAGTGCTACAGCCTCTGTGATAGCACTGATATCCATGACTCTAGAAAAGAAACACCGAGGAACAGTTCCATGAAGGTAGAGAGAAAGAGATACTCACGGTGTTATGCGATTCTTGGCCAGAAACTGAAATCTTCCATGAAGAAACAGGGGCAGAGGTCAAGCTGAAATCCCCACCACCTGTTTAAAGAGAATATTGTAACATAAGGGATTTAGAGCAGTAAAACAGGAATGCAGGATTAGTGTTTAGTCTCTGGTACGTATACAGCAATCTGAAAATGGATATCCATATTGCGCAAGCCATTTCTCACTTAACAAAAAGTATAGAGTTTGAAGACAATTTATTTATTGGATGGACTTATGACTCGCCTAGTCACCACAGTTCACGGCAAGGTACAATGAACACACATAGTATAGACAAACAATATGGACATAATTAGGACACAAAAATGCACATAACAGAATTATCGGCATCCAAAGTGCATCCAGACAGTTAAACAAATGCCTATCTAAACAGATAGGTCTTCAGTCCTTTCCTAAAAGCACAAACATTCACCATAGCTCAAAGTTCATTAGGTAACATATCTTATAATCTGGATGCATAGATTGAAAATGCCCTACCTCCAGTGCTGCTCCCAACTACATTTAATGGCAGATTAATAAATGTGTTTTGTGAATTCAATCTAGTCAAGGAATCAAAATGAGGACACACCGTGGGAGAAGAGATTATGTGCAATTGTAAATATCATAAGTATACCCTTGTAATTTACTCTAAACGCCATTGGAAACCAGTGAACCTTTGCAGCTGCTCCTTTCAGCTTTTTTTTTAAACCATTTTCCTCATTTTATACTTCCCTTTCGAAAGTTAAATGCTGTTGCAGTAGATTTCTTGAGTGTCTTCACTCAAGTTATTTTCTGAAATGTGATCATGTTATAATCACTATTGCCAAGCAGCCCCAAAACTGTTACGTTTCTCAGCAAGTTCTGCGTTCCACTAAAGACTAGATCCTGTGAGCCTGAAGAACATCAGCTGCAGGGGCTGGACAACAGACATGTTGGGCCAGGTTTGCCCTTGAAACCAGTGCCCCCCACACACACCAAGGCAGCCATAGTGATGACCATGAGGCTCCTGAGCCATGGTGATTGCATAATGTCCAGCAGCAGTTTGATTCTCTAAGTCCATAGACCATTATTAAATGGACTTGGGGAAAAGACACTATTTCTGGGATAAGTGGTATAAAATGTTTTGTATATTTTTGGGATCTTGCCAGGTATCTGTGACCTGGATTGGCCACTGTTGGAAACAGGATGCTGGGCTCGATGGACCTTTGGTCTTTCCCAGTATGGCAATACTTATGTACTTATATACTTATATACTTAGGACCTGCTGCCAGCCTTCATACATATGCACCCAGGGGCGTAGCCAGACCTCGGCGGGAGGGGGGTCCAGAGCCCAAGGTGGGGGGCACATTTTAGCATGCCTCCCCAGCCGCCGACCTCCCCCCCGCCGCCGATCCTCCCCCACCACTTTCGACCCCCCTCCCCCCCACCACCGATGACCCTGCCCCGCAGCCGACACCAACACCTACGCAGGGGTCCCCAACCCCCTCAGCCTTAGTCTTCTTCAGCACCGGTCTCCGGTGCATTCACTGATCTGTGCTGTGAGTCCTGACTGACGTCCTGCATGCACATCCTGCACATTCCCATGCAGGAAGTGCATGCAGGACATCAGTCAGAATTCACAGCACAAATCAGCAAATGCGCCAGAGACCGGCGCTGAAGAAGACTAAGGCTGGCGGGGGTTGGGGACCCCCGCCAGGAAAGGTACCTGGCGGTCGCGGCTGGAAAGGGAGTTGAAAGCGGCATGGGGGTCGAAAGTAGAGGGAGCCAGGGCTAAATCTGTGAGGGCCCATGCCCCCGTGGCCCCACCTAGCTACACCCCTGTATGCACCGCATCATGGGTCTCGTCACCACCATGGAGGGAATGTGGGCTGAGAACAAACCCCACAGAGGCCATGAGGCAGCTTGGGGCATTGTATCTCTGGGCCCCTCATCCCAGCCCCCACATCCACAGTTTTAAGGGCACCATTACAGTTGGCTGTCAAGTCCACAAGGTTCCCCCTCCCCAAAGAAAGAATCAGGTATGCAGCCACCACCTTTTGATCTCCAATTATCAATGTATTTATTTATTTATTTATTTATTTACTTTATTACATTTGTATCCCACATTTTCCCACCCATTGATAGGTTCAATGTGGCTTACATGTTACAAGGGGAGAAGTTACAGAGTTTCAAATTTATTGACCTTTAGTGCTAATACAAATGGTTAGTCAAAACGTAGACTGTGTTTACAGGTACTGTGGAGGAATGGGTAGAAGTCTGTGAAAGTGAGGCATGCTTCGTTGTTTCCAATTCTGAGGTTCACGTTGGCAAGTTTCGGTAGTTTGAAATTAGTCAGAGGTAGTGGGGAAGAACTTCTTAAACAGATGTGTTTTTAAGTGTTTTCTGAAGTTTAGGTAGTTGTTCTTGAGTTTACATGTACATGTTTAGAGGCCCTATCTGTAATCTGTTAGAGGCAAGTAAACAAATAACGTGGACTCCAGTATGTCAGGCATGACATGTACAGTTTTTATGGTGTAAATTTTGTTTTGGAATGGGACCAATACAAGTTCATTGTCACTACCAATACACTAACCCCACACCTATGTGCCACACCATGTACTCCATATCTGCCCCTCCATCCATCCCTAAAGACACATGCAGCAGTTGTCCTATCAGCAGACAGCAAAACTATGTACAAGGTGATGTAAACATCCCCTCCCCTTATATACATATCCTACCTGCATTGATAACCCCCTCGCCCAATCAGACTAAAACGATTTACATGGTGATAAAATGTCCTCTCTCCCTTTATACATAGCCACACCTGTATTCCTTAAAACCACATATATAGACAGATAAAAAACATTTACAAAGGCAAAAACACTAGCCTCCCCCCAACTCTTCCCATGCCCCTCCCCTCCCCAACCAAGAAGCAAACAGGATGCTGACACTGGCAAGCTTTCTGTTGCTTCAATCAGATGTGTTTCCAGAGACCCTCTGCTGCACTCCCTCTGACTGATATTTAGCCAACGGTAGTCAGCATTTTTATGTCCACTGCCGTTGTAGTCCCAGGTATTCAATGCCAAGCCATGTCCAGACTTCAATATCTAGTTGCATGTTGGCTGCTAAAACTTATGCAGTTGAATGCAATCAGTGGTGTTCCTTGGTTGACTGCCACCCGGGACGGATCACCACTGCGCACCCCACCCCCTGGGTGCAGCATCGTCTCCCCCCCCCCCCCCCAAGGTGCAGCACGACACACCCCGGGTGCAGCGTCGTTGTCATCCCCTGGTGCATCACCCATAGCCGCCGAGAGAGGGGGGCAAGGGGGACAAAATTTTCCGGGCCCGGCGCCACAGTCCCACCCGCCCTCCATTGTCAACCATCTGCCACCGGGCCGGGCCCCCTGCATTGAAATCACAGCACCTCACACCTCCGTGTGAAAGCGCTGCAGGCAGCAGGGCAACAGATCGCCTCCCTTTGGGCCTCATTCCCTCCCTGTGTCCCGCCCTCATCTAACGTAACATCCGCGAGGGCGGGACACAAGTAGGGAAGGAGTGCTGAAGGGAGGTGATCTGCTGCCCTGCTGCCTGCAGCGCTTTCACATGGAGGTGAGAGGCGCTGTGATTTCAATGCAGGGGGCCCAGCCCGGTGGCGGACAGAGGGGGGCAGGTGGAGGGGGGGAGCGGCAGCGACCTCGGGGGGGGGGGGGCAGCGGGGACAGGGGCAGCGGTGGTGGGGCCCCGGGCCTGGCCCAGTCTCTCGACGGCCCTGGCATCACCTCCAAGCCCCCCCCCCCCCCTGCTGGGGTGCTGGGAGCAACCACATGGCTGTCAGCTCCACGGGTTCCCTGCTCCCTCTGTCCTGAAACAGGAAGTAATGGCAGAGGGAGCAGAGAACTGGCAAAGCCGACAGCCACGTGGCTGCTCCCTGGCCTGCACCCCTCCTGCAGCATGCAGACGGGGTGGACTGCCCCTACCACTCCGCCCTTGGTACACCGCTGAAGGCAATATTCAGCACTTAACTGCATAAGATGAAGCACATAAAATAGAACTGCTTTTTATCCAGCCCAATTTTTGCGGTTATCCTATACGGTTAATGGCTGAATATCAGTACTTAACTGCATAAGTGCCAGCTCCGTAAGTTAGCCGGTTTCGGCTCAGGTGCTAAGGTGCTGAATATTCATGGTTAGCCAAATACAAGTGATTTAAATAGTCAGGAGTTTCTCTGGGCGCTTTGAATATCGGATGGCCTGTTGTTAAGTCTGGGGAACATAGAAATTATGATCATGAAAAGTACAGCCCCATCTCTGGACAATGCCTGGATTAGAAAAAATCATTCCCCCTAGGCTGCCTTCGAAAGTAAATTCCTGCTATTAGGGTGCACAGCCTACATATGTACTGAATGTTGTTGACAGTGCTAACTTGTCCAGCCAATTGCTGGTGTGAGTCTATTGGTGGAGCTAAGAAAGCCAGGGCTCAAAACATCCAAATAAAATAGCAAAATTAATGCTAAACATGTACATTTCATCTAGCATTTATACACCATTTGTAAAATAGCATCCACGTTTTGGGGCTTCAAACATTCACAGTTGCCGGCAATTTCAGAAACATCCACATGTTGATTATCAATGTTTTCAACCCTTCCACCTTGACGTTTTTTTTTTTATAAACATGCAGCTCGCCATTTTACAATCTCTGAAATTTGTGCCCAAGGGAACATTATAACGACCCCTAAGCAACAGGTTTTGACCTGAAAGGGTAACTTTACCTGAGAGGAGGTGGAGATGCTGGTCAGGGAGGTTCTCAAACACCAAAGCAATCTCTTTGGTGTGGCAAGACAATACCTCGGCACCTATACAAAACAAAAAGCATGAATTGGGATCTGTCACTGGCTGAATGCTGTATTTCCCAATAACAGGAATGCGCAGGACCTAAAATGTAAGGGCAGGGAACTTCGTAGGAATGCCACAGAGAAGGTTAATGGCAGCTTCCAACCTGGCAATGAAATGCTGATTGCCGTAGAGCAGCAGGTCCTTCAGACACTAGATGAGGAGGAAGTGTGGGGGAATGGTGATCTGGACACATCTCGTCAGCTAGGAGCAAGAGGTTAAGTGTTACCTGTCATACCTTGCTGAAAGGCATCCACGCTCCTGTCCTCTCTGCTCTGTCCATCATAACCTTGAGGCTACAGGTGTAGGAAATCATGAAAATGAGACCTGTTCCATGCATCTTGGTTATTGTGTAGGAGGGGGCTAACGGTGTGGGTTGCCAGTGTCATCTAACAGGGAGAGATGCCACCCTCACCTAAGTGAATTTCAGTCACTGCCCTCACACCAAAACCCACTGTGAAAGGGAAGCCACCCATTGGCCGTCCAGGGGTAGTGCAACTTCCTACAAGCCTAATTCTTTGAGGCCCCAATGCACAGAAGCAAATGCAGGTGCTAAAGAACATAAGCGCCAGACTAGCGTCCGCATTTGCCTGTGCCACATACTCAGAAGCAGCGAGTGCATGAAACGAGCTTAATGGTTCTGAGTGTAATGAGCATGCAAATATATGCTAAAAAGGTCATTCAATATCCCCCCCCCCCCCCAATGTTCAGTGGGCAGCGCATCAGACAAGGGCACTCCTCCTGCGGCAAACCATGCACCAGCTTGAAGCTGGCATTAGGGTTGTGCTGAGTTGTGGGGAGGAATAGGAAGACCAGAGGAAACACTTTACCGCTGGAGTCTACAAACCTTTGGTACTCTGCCTTGCAGTTTGGTGGAGGAAACTTACCAGACTGAGGGAAGCAGCTGGGATCAGGGGGATAGGAACAGTAACTCTTCGGCTATCAATGAAACCTGTGTCCTAAACAAGGTCAAAATAGAAAAACCCTGATATAACTCAAGACATATGGAAATAAATGATATTGCTTCTAACCGGGGGGAAATGCCTCGTAAATGGAAATCAGATGACGTTTCTCTCTTCTAGGCATGCCCAGGCTCAATATTCCTGCAGAAGTCCTAATGCTCAACACTAACAAACGCACCTAAATTTGCATGTTATTAGCGTCGAGCATTAGGGAGTTCTTTCCCCATGCTGTTGTGGCGGTATTTTTCTGGCGCTGTTCAGTACAGTGCTGAAGTTTTGAGAATCTCCTCCTTAATGCCTGCACTAATGCCAGCCCATGGCTCTTGTTACCACTCATCAGCTAATATGCCCTGGCATGCCATACTCATTGCACTAGTGATACTTAAGGAGGGGAAGGAAAGGGATGTGCACAGGTGGCGATGATGCTGTGTGTGTCATAAAGGATAGGTAGGTTCCAGGGAAGACCCACAAGCAAAATATGTCCCTGAAAGATCGAAAAATGGTGCGCATAATGTCCATTGGTGGGTAAAGCCCATTGGACACTAATGTAATATTTTTTTCTCTTATCAATAGCTGAAAACCTGTACATGGATCCTAAGAAAGTAGGGAGCTCATGTATCCATGCAGTAAACCTTGCAGGCAGATGTGCTAGAAATTGTCTCCGTATCCTGTGTCTCCAGGTTCACTATGACAATGAAGCCACCCATGGCCAGTTTGAAGGAACTTGAGGACATTCAGTTGCCCATGCCATCATCCTTCATGGATCAGGAACTGGATATAGAGGCAGCAGCTGTGGCTGGTGGTCGGGCCCAAAAATGCCCATCAAGAAACCAGCAGGAACTGGTGACTTGTGCCCATGATCGTCTTGCTCAAAATCGAGACATCATGGCACACAGAGAGCACAAGTTGACCCTACAGGAGCGCATGTTGGTGATGATGGAGCAACAGTTGGCAAAGGTTGATGAGTAGATGCAGCTGAACCAGGCGATGGTACTGGCAATGCATGCACTGACCTACAGAATGGATATGCTTTGTGAAAGGATGGAGCATATTACACCGGCCTGGGAGAGACAGCCCTATAGCTATCCCACTGCGAACACCAGTGAGGCCCCACTGCCAGTCAGACCCATAGGTGCAAGGGAAGCAACAGGTGACAAGAACTGTGCCCAAGAGGTCGGTAAGGGCCAACTGCTCAGGGCCTGTGCAAAGGGTTCCAGAAGATAGGCATGCCACATTGTCCAATACACAGCAGTAAATGACACAGTGTTAGGCCCCACTATCAGCCTTGGTGTTCCCAGCATTTGCTGCAGCAGCCAGAGAGGCAGGAATGGACACCGGGGACTCATCCTCAAGCTCTGAGAGCAGTGACAGCTCCTCCCAGAATCTAGAACATGCTGAGGACCAGTAAGTGTCCAAGAGGGAGGAAGGTGCACCCCAGAAGAGAAGGGAGAGGGAGGAGGAAAGTAATTGGGAGTCAGGAAAGTGGGGAAGGGAAGGAATGGTTGGGTGGCATGGGAAGGGAGAGGGAGAGGGAGGAGGAAAGTAATTAGGAGTCAGGAAAGTGGTGGAGGGAAGGAATGGTTGGGTGGCGTGGGAAGGGAGAGGGAGGAGGAAAGTAGCTGGGAGTCAGGAAAATGGGGGAGGGAAGGAATGGTTGGGTGGTGTGGGAAGGGAGAGGGAGGAGGAAAGTAATTGGGAGTCAGGAAAGTGGGGGAGGGAAGGAATGGTTGGGTGGCATGGGAAGGGAGAGGGAGGAGGAAAGTAGCTGGGAGTCAGGAAAGTGGGGGAGGGAAGGAATGGTTGGGTGGCGTGGGAAGGGAGAGGGAGGAGGAAAGTAGCTGGGAGTCAGGAAAGTGGGAGAGGGAAGGAATGGTTGGATGGCATGGGAAGGGAAAGGTGGAGTTAGGGGAGTGGGGAGGATGAGAGGGAGAGGTTGGGCTTTGGGGGCGAGACGGGATACTTTTGTGCAGGTGAGGGTGGAGGAGCACTTGTGGGGGTACCGGGGGAGGCAGAAGGGGAGGTGATTGTGAAGTGGTCATGGTTAGCATGAACGGGTAGTGGTAGGACTAGCACTGAAGCGATGGGAAATGGGATAGGCTTATGTGATGTGGGATATTGTTTGTACACATGCCTGGCTTGCTGAGAGATGGCAAATATACCTGCACAGAAATGATCAGTACATGAGTTCATTTGTTGCTGCAATGCCTTGCCAGTATGGATCAGCTTGCTGCTGAGCTGGCGGTACCTTTTCCTCCTCCTCCTCTGTGTCCCCATCCTGTGGCTGCAGTCCTTCAGGGAATGGTATTCTGTGCTGTAGTGCCAGGTTGTACAGGATACACCAGGCCACTAGATTCTGGGAGCTTGAAGGACATTAGTTGCAGGGGCTGGACAACAGACATGTTGGGCCAGGCTTGCCCTTACAACCAGTGCCCCCTCCCCACACACACACACCCAGACAGCCGTAGTGATGACCATGAGGCTCCTGAGCCATGGCGACTGCATAATGTCCAGCAGCAGTTTGATTCTCTAAGAGAGGACCTGCTGCCAGCCTTCATACATATGCAGCGCATCATGGGCCTCGTAGTCACCACCATGGTGGGGATGTGGGCTGAGAAACAACCGTTGCAGATATGGTTTGTAAAGCAGGGCCAATCTAGGCACCTGAAGCATGTCTTGAGCAGTATAAAGGTACGTTCGATGAAGGCTCTGGTTTGCTGGTGTGCACTGTCTATTGCTGGGTCTGATGAAGGGACTCTTTAGCCACCTCCTCTGTTGGTAGCCCTGATCGCCCTTGTGAGTTGGGGAGAGTGAAAGCATGGAGCTGGGGTGAGTGGGAGAACTGGGTATGTGGTGGGGAACTGCCCCCATTGCCTGCATATTGGCGATGTGAGCTAAGCTCTGGCACAGAACATTTGGGGTTGTGGTGGTAGTGTGTGCTGCCAGTGATCTTTCCACTCTCAAAGTACTCATGTATCCCCAAGTGTCAGTGATCTCTACCTGTTTGTTGCACACCTCTTGAAAATTGAGAGAATGGAATGCTGCTCCATTGTGGTAGGTGGGCTCCCTCCCTTTGAGGGGCCTGAGGGCCACAGGGGTGCAGTCAATGACACCGAGGACAGAGGGGAAATGGGCAACCTCATATAATTGGGTCATTGTGTGTTGTCTCTACTGCTTTGTCTGGGGGAATGCAATGTAGTCAGCGGTATGTATGAAAAGAGCTATGAGGAACTGTACGATGAACTAGGACATGGCTGACTGGCTGAGGCCTTCAGTGGCTGCCTGAACAGTCTGAAAACTGCCAGTTTCAAGAAAGGCTAATGCAGATATGACTTTTAGGTAGATGGGCATGGGTTGTCCTCTGGGAGTGATAGTGCGGAGGAAGGGGCTCCAACTGTTACAGACATGATAAATAGTTGCCTTATCGAAGTGGAAACACTCTACACTGCTCATCAGTGAGGTTAAGGAACTGTGCCTTCGGCTTATATAACCTGTGTTGAGGAAGTGGCCTGTTGGCCCTCCTTTCCTCCTTCTGTGCCTTGTGTAGCATGCACTAAAGAGTAATATGATTATGTGGTGTGGATAAAGATCAAAATTTGTGCGTGGATTTTTTTTATTTGGTTTGAACCTTGTGTAGCATGGCCACAACAGCTCAGATGTTCTGGCAGCTCATGGCCAGCAGCTCCCACCCCTGACAACCAGAATACTCCCAACCCACCAACACCCAGACTGAGACATAGTGCAGCAGCACAGACATTCACAGACAACAGGACACTATTCATAGACATCATCTCATTTGCATGCACACACTGGCACAGACAGACATGGTGATAGTGAATGAGAGGTAGCTGGGCAGATGCAGACAGAAAGGGATTCAGTTGGGGCAGGGGCAGGGGCAGGGATGGATGTGGAGGGGGCATATAGGTGGGTATGAGAATAGGTAGATGAGGAGAGGTTTGTGGGAACAGGCAGGGCAGAGGGAGTGAAAGCCGGACTCTCTAGAGTTAGTGGTACATGTGGGATTGTGAGGTGTTGCAGACACAGGCCTGAATGGAGAGAAATGGCAATTAGGCTCACAGTCTCTCGTATCAGCTCTTCTCCAGTCAGCATCAACACAAGCAGTCATAAATACATGCTGCAGTGCCACTTATTTGCCTTTTATAGCATTTTCTTGTCGACATAAGAATAACCATACTGGGTCAAGCCAATGGTCCATCTAGCCCAGTATCCCGTTTCCAACAATGGCCAAGCCAGGTCACAAGTACCTGGCAGAAACCCAATTAGTAGCAACATTCTATGCTAACAATCCCGGGGCAAGCAGTGGCTTCCCCCATGTCCATCTCAATAACAGACTATGGACGTTTCCTCCAGGAACTTGTCCAAACATTTTTTAAGCCCAAATAACCTAACAGCTGTTACCACATCCTCCGGCAGTGAGTTCCAGAGCTTGACTATTCTTTGAGTGAAAACATATTTCCTCCTATTTGTTTTTAAAGTATTTCCATGTAATTTCATTTGAGTGTTCCCTAGTCTTTGTACTTTTTGCAAGAGTGAACAATCGATTCACTTCTACCCCATTCTACACCATTCAGGATTTTATAGAACTCAATCATATCCCCCCTCAGCCATCTCTTTTTCAAGCTGAGGAGCCCTAACCTCTTTAGCCTTTCCTCATACGAGAGGAGTTCCATCCCCTTTATCATTTTGGTCGCTCTTCTTTGAACCTTTTCTAATTCCGCTACATCTTTTTTGAGATACAGTGACCAAAACTGAACACAATACTCAAGGTGAGGTCGCACCATGGAGCGATACAGAGGCATCCTTTTCCTAATAATTCCTAGCATCCTGTTTGCTTTATTGGCTGCCACCACACACTGGGCAGAAGATTTCAGCATACTGTCTACAATGACACCTGGATCTTTTTCTTGAGTGCTGACTCCTAAGGTGGACCCTAGCATCAGGTAACTATGATTCAGATTATTCTTCCCAATGTACATCACTTTGCATTTGTCCACATTAAATTTCATCTGCCATTTGGATGTCAAGTCTTCCAGTTTCTTAAGGCCTTCCTGCAATTTTTCACAATCCTCATGTGTTTTGACAACTCTGAATAGTTTTGTGACATCTGCAAAAAATCACCTCTCTTGACGTTCTGTTTTCCAGATCATTTATTAATATGTTAACTAGCACCAGTTCCAGTACAGATCCCTGTGGCACTCCACTATTCACCCTCCTCCACTGACAAAATGGCCATTTAACCCTACCCTCTGTTTTCTGTCCAATAACCAATTCCTAATCCACAGAAGGACATTGCCTCCTAGCTCATGACTTTTTAATTTTCTCAGGAGTCTCTCATGAGGAACTTTGTCAAAGGCTTTCTGAAAATCCAGATACACTACATCAATCGGCATACCTTTATCCGCATGTTTATTTATTTACTCCAAAGAAACTAAACAAATTGATGAGGCAAGACTTTCCCTTGGCTGAACCTATGCTGACTCTGTCCCATTAACCCATGTTTGTCTCTGAGTTCTGTAATTTTATTCTTTATAATAGTTTCCACTATTTTCCCCAGCACTGAGTTCAGGCTTACTACTCTGTAATTTCCCAGATCACCCCTGGAACCCTTTTTAAAAATTAGCACTACATTGGCCACCCTCCATTCTTCAGGTAATATGTATGATTTTAACGACAGGCTACAGATCATTAACAATATCAGCAATTTCATGTCTGAGTTCTTTCAGGACGTGTATAATAGCACTGCCACTAGACTATCTGAGCAGACCAAAGGTAGCCTTTTAGATCTTCCCAAGAACCACAGTCAGTTTTAAACAGACCAGTAAAAAAATGGGGGCCCCTATTACTAAACTGCTTTAAGCACAACACAATTTGAAAACACAAAATTTTGTGATTGTGTTTTTTAAACCCTTGTGGACTGGACTTTTTTTTTATTGCTAAGTGATGTTGTTATGTATATTGTTGTTGTTTTTTTTATTATGAATGTTTTCTTGGAAACCACCTAGTTATCGGTGGTATATAAAATAAATAATAAACACGTGCCCCATTTCAAAGACTTGTGGTAATTTAGGAATTACCGCGTACATGTTAAATGCTTTTTATGTCAGGGGCATGGCATGGGCGGAGAGTGGGCATGAAAGGTTTTTGGTAGTTGGCACTCTGCACATCATATGCTATCCAACTAATGCAGTGTTAACACAGGTCCACCTACCATCTCCTAAACATGAGGTGCTAAGTGCTTCTATGTTAACTGGGAGCAGATACCGCCTGTTAATATGAATGTTAATACATGACCTGCTATAGAAAATACTTGGAAAAACCCCAATTAGTGCTATGTTAAATTTTCAGCTACTGTGCGGTAAAATCCCACATTAAGTCGCAGTAACTGCAAATTTTACCATGATTTAGTAAAAGGGTCCCTTGTATTGTTAAGATGATTTTTTAGGTGATTATCTTTTGAGCACTGAGTTAAGGTTCAGGTTGTACTACTCTACAGCATCATTACCTGTATAATGTTCAGACATCTGATTTCCAGGAGCCAAGGTGGAAATCTTGTTTAGGGCTAGAATCAAAGCAGAAGGAAAAAAAACTGAAATAAGGACAGGTTGTACATCTGCAAGTGTTGACATACTCTAGCTAACGTTCTGTATGAAATATTAATCGAAAACAGTTAACATATATGTAGCTGATCCCTGGTGAACTGTGTGTTGCATCTCCAAGGGTGTATAAATTTTGCAGGGAGAAATCTTTCCTTACTCTGTTTTTTTGGGGTGGAAGTTCACTAATTCACTGGAGACTCATTGAGCACTTTCTGCCTTTACTGTATGGTTCTAGTGGGTTGCATCAGAGGGGCACAGTGCTCACTTCAGCCCCCCAGGCCACAATGGAAGAAGGGTGGCAACTGCTGGGAGACTAGACTCTGTGTTCTACATGCTGCCCCTAGATTTTTGCACCCTATGCTTACTGAAAAATCCTAACTTTGTATTAATGCTTCTGTTTCTCCACATCGTATTCAGGGTTGATCTAACCATTAGACAGATAAGGAAGTCACTGAGGGTTCTTTTACCAAGCTACGTATGCAAGCAGCCTTTGTTGCAAGCTGTGGTTGATTCAAGGAGAAGCAGCCTGCTCTTCAGTGACTGTGCATTGGTTTGTTGTCATGAGACAGCTAATTTTCCTGAAGGGTACCTGCAGGTTTGTATTCAGTCCCTGATGCAGCCCAGCCCCTATGTGGGCGAAACATGGCCATGTAGGGTATATAGGGAGTCTTTTATATCTTTTATCCATTTTATGAATAAATTTTGTTAAAACTCCATCACACTGGTCTGCTCTATTTCTTCGCTAATCATGTATTTCTACAGGATTGTTCTGGAAAGGGTGGTGTTGGGGTGATGAACACTGTTGAGTTTAATTACAAAAATCTTAACGGCACAAGGCTACAGTTCACACATGGCATGCAATACCCCTGGTACCAGCCCTGATTGTATTTCAATTAAAGGGAAAGGGAAAGAGGATGAGATTTGATATACCACCTTTCTATGGTTACAATCAAAGCAGTTTACATATTATATACAGGTACTAATTTTCTACCTGGGGCAATAGAGTCACAAGGAGCTGCAATGCAAATAAATATTTTTTACAGACACTAATATTAATCATGAGGCTTTCACACCACACTTAAGAGAGAAGGATAAAATGGTGGGTCTGCTCACCTTTCTCTATCGTCAAATCAAAATGTTCTTTTAGATCATTAAATATGCCAGTGATCTCCACTCGACAGCAGTACACACCACTGTCTGCTTCAGTTACATTTTCTATTGTCAGGGATACGTTCCCTTCTGAGAGATTCCCATATAACTGGTACCGGCTAGATTTTGACTTCTTTATCTTCAACCCATCTGTTGAGAGAATCATATCTGTACATTGGCTAGTAGGGCAGATACCCCGCCCCCAGCACATTGCAATAACACCATATTTTCCAGTGGAATAATTACAGGGTAAAGTGACGGACTGGCCTACAACCCCTCTCATCTTTAATCCAAATACTGAGGAACCTGCAGAGAAAGAAGAAATCATGGGTTAGAATGACAGATTTAGACATCATCCTTGTTTTATGAAGCAGGGCAGAAATACATATATATAGAAACATAAGATGTGCCATGTTGAGGAAGAGGAGCAAAAACAAAAACCCTACATAGTCTAAAGTAGAGAATGACACGGGGACAAAGTTTGTCCCCATCCCCATGGGTTCTGTCTCCGTCCACATCCATCCCAGCAGATTCTGTCTCTATCCCCGCCCCATCCCCACAGGCCCTGTCTCCATCCCCACCCCGTCCCCACAGGTTCTGTCCCCGTCCCCACCCCATCCCCACAGGCTCTGTCCTCATCTACAGAAGCCTTCAACACTTATGATTTTATATTTAAATCTTTGTATTAAAGTATAAAAAGGAACAATATGCAGTGCAACTGTTGTGTATAAATTACAAATAGAAAACAATAATAACAGTGAGCAGCTATAATAACCCTCCTTCCCACCACCACCACCTTTCCAACTAGAAAATGACACAGGGACAAAGTTTGTCCTCGTCCCTGTGGGCTCTGTCCCCATCCCCGCCCCGTCCCCGTGGGATCTGTCCCCGTCCCCGTGAGATTTGTCCCCGTACTCACCCCGCAAACTCTGTCCCCGTCCCCATCTCCACGGTTACTACGGTTCCCCATCCCTGTGTCATTCTCTAGTCTGAAGCTTGCTTGTTTCTACTCTTCTGTGTGTGTGATTTCGATTCGTTCACCCCATGAGGAGGCAGGCCATAGATTCACAGAGCCAAGTGCCCCGTGTCCGACAGTGACCTCCTTGCATGTTCACATATTGTAGTTTTCCAGGATTTACTACAGCAGACCAATGATCCACTGAGCCCATTTCACAAAGATCAACATGTGTAACTGTATAATCTGTAAAACTTTTAGAACTGTCTTAAAATGTCTTTTGCTTTAACACCATCATGTATTTCACCACCATGTAACACAAACCCTCTGTAAACCTAATGTATATTCACTTCTATTTTCCAGTACCCATGATGAATTGTAAGCCACATTGAGCCTGCAAAGAGGTGGGATAATGTGGGATACAAATGCAATAAATAAATAAATAAATTTCTGCTTTCCACATATAAAGCATCAATAGAAATCAAACAAAATAAAACATGGAAAAGAAAATAAGATGATACCTTTTTTATCTTATTTTCTTTTCCATGTTTTATTTTGTTTGATTTCTATTGATAACCTTAAGAGTGGACTAACACGGCTACCACACTCCTCCACATTTAAAGCAGAAATCTGCCTGAGGTCTCTTCACTGTAAATGTTCAGTTCTCTGAAATATAAAGCCTCATCAGGAATTTATATTGAACTTCATGCAACAATATACTCCTGTTGGTATTCTGGTATGTGTGAAACGATGTGTGAATTGTTTTACTGTTAAACAAATATGAATTTCCTCTTTTCATTTGTTTGACAAAGTTTCGGCACTGCACTTGAAGTCTCTGTCTTTAATGCCGCATAAATGAAAGAAACTGGAGCTTTCTCTGCATCCTTAGCAAAAATTGTTGCAATTATTTTAGTCTGACCACGCTTAAATTGTCTTTGCCTAAATACATCGTTAACAGGAATAATTACAAAAAGATTATGAAAGTTAGTCACCAAAACCTATGCCTCGGGTTCCCCCTCCAGGGACAGGGAAAGATCTTCTAAACCTGAATTTAACTTGCTTTGAACTACCAATGATAAAACCTGAGCTAAATCCAAATAAATAACATGTAGGTAAAATATCTATTGCAAACAGATGAATGTACAATTTATTGCATCTCCCCCAGCCCTCATTCCTCTTTCCTACTGTCTTGGTGTTTACCTGGTAGCAGCAGCACTGTGGCACAGAGCTGGACAAAGCAAGATTTTGACATGGTTTCTGCCTGTGTGAAGATGGGATGTAAACTTAACAGCAAAGAGTGGCACATTCATTTAGCAATAAAGACCCCGTTTCTGTTTTGCAGTACGTAAGGTCCAGATGCAACATGAGACAGTTCAAGAAAGGGAAGGCGTAGAGTCTTCTGAGTCATAGGAGGCTTGACTTTTCCTGTGAAGGGCTGACAACTTCTGTTTATTACCTCTTTGTCAGCAGTTCCACCACAGCAAACATGAAGCAAAATCTAAACATCAAAGCAGCAATGCTAAAGGCTCTACGGTTTTCTCCTAGGTTGAGAGCCAGATTTAAGGTAAGAGCAAAAGTGGAGTCATAGGCGGTCGGTGGCCCAACTGTTTGGGGAGGCTAAAGGGGGTGGGGCTTACATCCATAATTATCTGACAACACAGAAAAAAAAAATAAGTAAAATAGTAACAAGTAATACCTTTTATTAAATTTAGATATTAGATATGTATCATATGTCAAAGAATAACATGGTTGCTCAAACTGTCTGAGAGCTTGATGGCTGAACAGTATAGTTGGAAGGAAAGTGCATTTCTATAGAATAGGCAGTCAGAACTTTTGGATGACACAAAAGCACCAGTACTAAGGTCCAATTTCCAGAGTGCACAGATACCAAGGGTGTCCCATCCCAAACGTGAAAAGTACCATCCCAATTAGTGAAATTCAATGTTAGCAAGTGAAAGTTGAGCTACTACTGAGAAAGCTATGAGCTAAATTAAGTCCAAATTCTAATATTAGGCATATTGAAAAGTAATGCAAAACCTTAAAAAAGTCACTCAGGACCTATAAAGCAAATTTAACTAATTTAATACATTTTTTGACTAGCTTTTTGGAGTTTACTAACCTGAGGAAGGAGATTTAGACCTCTGAAAGCAAGTCAAAAATGTATTTAGTCCAATAAAAAGCTGTCATCTTATTTTACATGTTTTGTTTTATTTTTATTTATTATTAACCTGTAAAGTGGACTAACATGGCTACTTCATTCTACATTAAAAATAATTTTACCTTTGCTATCTGGCATCTAATTTTTCTAATTGTGCAGGTTGCAGTCTCTGGTTACTGCCTTTCTGTCTTTTAACTCTTTCCATATCTCTTGTCCATTTATAATTTTTCTCGCTTCGTATGTCTTCTTCACATCTTCTACTACATCCATCTCCGACACTGATATTTTCTTTTCTGCTTTCTTCCATTTTTCTGCCTCTCTGACCACTCAGACTTATCCATGCTTCATTTTCCCTGTTTTCCATCTTTTTCCCTCACCCAGGGTGTGTGCGTGTCCGTCTGAACTCCCCCTCAGCCATATCGGATCTGTTTCTCTCTCTCTCCCACCCCACCATCCAGGATCTTGTGTGTGTGTGTGTGTGTGTCTCTCTCCCTGCCTGCCATAATTTCCTCTCTGTTTCTCTCCCTCCATATTTCTTCCCTCTCCCTGCCATATCTCTTCTCTCTCTTCCCCTACCCCAGGCACTCAGGATCTCCTCTCTCTCTCCCACCTCACATACCATACAGATCTCTTCTCTGTCTCTCTCCCCCACCTTCCAGCATTGCTCCTCCCTCTCTCTCTTCACTTTACACCTCAGCCTCTCTTCTTCCACTGCCTGTTTTTCTTTTCACTATCCAGCTTTGCTCCTCTCTCTCTTCCCCCCCCCCTCAATATCCAGCTTTTTGCTCCTGTTTCTTCTCTCCCCCTAATATCCAGCTTTGCCCATCTGCCTCTTCTCCCCCAAAACATCTAGCCTTGCTTCTGTCTGCCTCCCCCCCAAATATCCAACATCTAGCCTTGCTTCTGTCTTCCCCCCCCCCTCCAGTATCCAACATTGTGCCTCTTCCTCTTCCCTCCCCATCCTCTGTTTCCTCCCATTTCCTGCCTCCAGCATTCTCTCCTCTTTTTTCTTCCCCCTGGCCTAGCTGCAAAAAGAAAAAGAAGCTGGAACTTCCCCTTCCATGCTGCCCTGCCGCCAAACCCGCTGCCTCTCTGATTCAGTGGCGATCGGCAAACAAACACTGTGCACGGAGCCATAGAGCTCAGCATGGCATCGCTGACAGCTCTTCCGGTCCCACCCTCTATGATGCAACCGTTGCATCATAGAGGGTGGGACCGGAAGAGCTGTCAGCGATGCCATGCTGAGCTCTATGGCTCCGTGCACAGTGTTTGTTTGCCGATTGCCACTGAATCGGAGAGGCAGCGGGTTTGGTGGCAGGGCAGCATGGAAGGGAAGTGCCAGCTTCTTTCGGGCAGGAACCGGCAATCTGCCAGGCAGCGACGTGCAGAGCCCATGTTGTATTTGGGCTGGGGAGGCTTAGCCTCCCCAAGCCTCTTATACGGGGCGCCTATGAGTGGAGTGATAAGATGCAAACTGTCTTAAAACTGGGCACTCAGACGGATTTGCAGAGGGCAGGAGCGTAGCCAGACACCCAATTTTGGGTGGGTCTGGGCCCAAGATTGGTGGGCAGAAGTCCGCCTTGTCCCACAAGTGATTTGGTCTCTCCCTCTCTTGCCTGCATGTTATATGGTCTCTCCAATATCCACCCACCACCACCACCAAACACAAATACCTTTTAAATAGCAGATTTTCACCGTCAGCGAGCAGCAACTAATACATGCTGCTCATGTTGGCCCCACAGCCTTCCCTCTGATGCAACTTCCTGTTTCCGCATAGGCGGGAATACATCAGAGGAAAGGCTGTGGGGTCAGTGCAAGTACTATGTATCAGTCACTGCTCACTGCAGATGAAAATCTGCTATTTACAAGGTATGCAGGAGGGACAGTTGTTAGTTTTCGGCTGGTGGGGCTTGGGGATCCTTCACAGGTATGCTGTTACTGGGTGGGCCTGAGCCCAAAGTGGGTGGGCCTGGGCCCACCCTTGGCTACGCCACTGGCAGATGGCATCTTCTGTCCAAGCAGGATTTATATTTTGGCAGCATTTGGAAAAGAGCAATTCATCAGAAAACAAACTGTGCAAGCAAGACTTGTGTGATCATATTTTTCTGATTCTTAAGTTTGGTGCTCTGGGTGCAAGGCTGGCCATATAGGGATAACTGTGTCCTGTGTGAACTTTGCATCTGATATCCTCCTTTGAAGCTATTTTTTTTAATGTATGCATTTACCATCCTCCCAGATTCTCTGCTTCCTACCTTTTTTACCTTGGTCTTGATTCTGTTCAATATATTTGTGAGTGACATTGCCGAAGGGTTAGAAGGTAAAGTTTGCCTATTTGCGGATGATACTAAGATCTGTAACAGAGTGGACACCCAGGAGGGAGTGGAAAACATGAAAAAGGATCTGAGGAAGCTAGAAGAATGGACTAAGGTTTGGCAATTAAAATTCAATGCGAAGAAATGCAAAGTGATTCACTTAGGGAATAGAAATCCACGGGAGACGTATGTGTTAGGCGGGGAGAGTCTGATAGGTATGGGCAGAGAGAGGGATCTTGGGGTGATAGTATCTGAGGATTTGAAGCAGTGGCGTAGCCAAGGGTGGGCTTGGGTGGGCTCAGGCCCGCCTACTTTGGGCTCAGGCCCACCCAGTAGCAGCACACCTATGATGTGGCTGGCAGAGATCCCCAAACCCCATCAGCCGAAAACTCCCAACAACTGTTCCTCCATTCGTTGTAAATAGCAGATCTTTGCCTGCAGCGAGCAGCGACTGTTACATACTGCTCGCACCGGCCCCACAGCCTTCCCTCTGATGTATTCCCGCCTATGCGGAAACAGGAAGTTGTATCGGAGGGAAGGCTGTGGGGCCAACATGAGCAGTGTGTATTTGTTGCTGCTCGCTGAAAGTGAAAATCTGCTATTTAAAAGGTATACAGGGGAGGGGGGATGTTTGAGAGACCATATGGCATGCAGGCGAGAGAGGGAGAGACCAAATCATTTGTGGGACAAGGTGGAGTTCTGCCCACCCATCTTGGGCCCAGGCCCACCCAAAATTGGGTGTCTGGCTACGCCCCTGATTTGAAGACAACAAAACAGTGTGACAAGGCGGTGGCCGTAGCTAGAAGGTTGTTAGGCTGTATAGAGAGAGGTGTGACCAGTAGAAGAAAGGGGGTGTTGATGCCCCTGTATAAGTCGTTGGTGAGGCCCCACCTGGAGTATTGTGTTCAGTTTTGGAGGCCATATCTTGTTAAGGATGTAAAAAGAATTGAAGCGGTGCAAAGAAAAGCTACGAGAATGGTATGGGATTTGCGTTACAAGACGTATGAGGAGAGACTTGCTGAACTAAACATGTATACTCTGGAGGAAAGGAGAAACAGGGGTGATATGATACAGACGTTCAAATATTTGAAAGGTATTAATCCGCAAACTAACCTTTTCCGGAGATGGGAAGATGGTAGAACGAGAGGACATGAAATGAGATTGAAGGGGGGCAGACTCAAGAAAAATGTCAGGAAGTATTTTTTCACGGAGAGAGTAGTGGATGCTTGGAATGCCCTCCCGCGGGAGGTGGTGGAAATGAAAACGGGAACGGAATTCAAACATGCGTGGGATAAGCATAAAGGAATCCTGTGCCGAAGGAATGGATCCTCAGGAGCTTAGTCAAGATCGGGAGGCGGGGCTGGTGGTTGGGAGGCGAGGATAGTGCTGGCCAGACTTATACGGTCTGTGCCAGAGCTGGTGGTTGGGAGGCGGGGCTGGTGGTTGGGAGGCGGGGCTAGTGCTGGGCAGACTTATACGGTCTGTGCCCTGAAGAGCACAGGTACAAATTAAAGTAGGGTATACACAAAAAGTAGCAAATATGAGTTATCTTGTTGGGCAGACTGGATGGACCGTGCAGGTCTTTTTCTGCCGTCATCTACTATGTTACTATGTCTCTTCCCAGGAGCCACCTCCCACATTGCCCCTTCCAGAGCTTGGCCCTTGTTCACTACATAAGAATATAAGCTGTGCAATCCTGGGTCAGAACAAACCTTCATCAAGCGCAGCATCCTGTCTTTCATAGTGGCAAATCCATAAGAATAACCATGTTGAGTCAGACCAAGGTCCATGAAGCCCAGCATTCTGTGTCTGACAGTGGCCAGTCCCAGGTCACAAGTACCCAACAGATCCCAAAAAGATGATCTATTTCTCAAGGCTCATTTCTGCGATGGCTTTCCCAAGTCTACCTGGATAATAAATGCTATGGACTTTTTCTCCAGCAACTTGTCTAAACCATTTTTGAATCCTGTTGTGTTAATCTTATGAAACAGATTCCAGACTGTAATTATGCCCTGCTGCTATGTGAGAAAAAACAAAACATTTCTATGATTTGTTTTCAATCAATTTCATAAATCCAGGTCACAAATAAACTGCCAGATCCCAAAAGATGAGTCCATTCCTTGTTGGTTGGTCTCAGGAATAAGCAGTAGCTTTGCCAAGTCTTCCTGTCTAATAATAGTGGTTTATCAACTTATCTGCCAGGAAGGTGTCCAATCCCCTTTTAAATCCATCTATGCTAGACCATATCTTGCCAACAAATTCCATAGATTGACTGTGCATTCAGTAAAAAATACTCCTATAGTTTGTTTTAAGCATGCCGCCTGTTGATGCATGGGGTGTCCTAACTCTCTCTCTCTCGTTTCCCCCAACAATTCCACTTGCCTCAGCTGAGCTTGCATTCATCATGGTGCCCTCTTTCCAATGCTAACAACCTTTCTGCACTAATTGCAGAGATCAATAGAAGTGCATCTTATTTCTAAGCACAACGGACACAAGACAGCAGGAACACTATATGCAGTAGCTATTCCGTGGCATAATAACTTATTTATATATTTTACTAGCAATTATTTCGTCATTCTTGCTGTGATGGCCGAGTGGTTAAGGCGTTGGACTTGAAATCCAATGGGGTCTCCCCGCGCAGGTTCGAACCCTGCTCGCAGCGATATATTTTATACAATTTTCTAATTTTCTAAAATAATACCTTCACCCTCCAAGGAGACAAACATTTGCAGCAAAACCAGAAACCCTGGTATTTTTAAAGCTCTTCGCCGCAGTGCAAGGGAGACTTGCTGTGCCCGTACGTAACTCAGTCCACTTGCAAAAGCTATATCCAAGCACAATTTAATTTCTGCTGAGATTTGCTACCCTCTACTGTCGGAAAAAGAACATACTTTTTAAAAACAAATTATGATGATCTATTTCCATTGGTGGTTAGGTGCGCATGACTACTAACATAATCAATATGTAAAGAAGCAAGCAGCGAGCGAGCGAGGCTGTTGGATTCCAATTCTGAAAGTGTTATTTTGGGTACATTCATTCATAAGTGCCTTAAAATAACAGATTGGGTCTGCGAATGTTGTGTTTGATTTGGGGGGGGGGGGTGCAGCTTTTATTTTATGCCAATCTACACGAAGCAACAAGGCAGATGGACGGCGCATGTGCTCGCTCTCTCTTCGTAGCTTGCGGGAGGGTGCATGTAATCACTTTGCACTTCCTTGCCATTGATGCTGCGGTTGTGCTCTGTTGGCTCCTTTTTCTTTTTCAGACATACGCGCTGATTGTTAAGTGACTCCTCGTCGCGGTTGTGCTTCTGTTACCCGGCTAGCCGGCGAACAGAGACAAGCTGCCATGGTCCTGGTCTCCCGATTACAGTCAGCCATTTTTGTTTGTAATAAATTTTGGTGTTTGAATTTTGTAGTAAAGTATAACAGAATATTGATAAAATCGTAATATCCAAAGACAAGTGATTATAAGTACAATTGTACAATCCTATGTATATCTTAGTTCATATGTTTTTGCATATGAAAACTGATCGGAAAGCGTTGCGCACTAATGTGTTCTTTGTAAAACTTATTTCCACACCAATTTATCACTGCTGTGATGGCCGAGTGGTTAAGGCGTTGGACTTGAAATCCAATGGGGTCTCCCCGCGCAGGTTCGAACCCTGCTCGCAGCGATATAATTTTTTTTTTTTTTTTAATTAACATTTTCTCGTTTTATTGGAAAAAAAAATCTGAAAGAGCAATCATTTAAAAACCAATAATATCCTTTTGACAAAATAAAAGAATGATGATACAAAGAAAAGTCAGGAAAGTTGACTCCCCCTTTCTGCTTTGGTAACTTCAAAGTGCGAAGTGAGATTCGGGGGGGGGGGGGGGGGGGGGGGGACATTTCCATAGAAATTGAGAAAAAATCTGGTCTATTTTGTAGAAAAAACTATTGGGGAATGGGGCTGGGCTGGGAGCATACTCAACACATAGTTAATTCTTGGGTTCAAAGTCATTTTAATGGTTTCCAGCCTGCCCTACCAACTGAGAAACAGGGGAGACCATTTGGTTATTGCAGCTTTAGTGGAATTCATAACTGATTCAGCATTTCTAGTAATGGTCTCTTGCAGGGACCTTCCCAAATATAGGCCTAGGTATTTTATAAATGATATTTGTGTTTTAAATGGGAATAAACTCAGTTCTTGAGTCATGATATCATCTTGTAGCAGGAGACACTCTGATTTATCCCAATTGATCTGATGTTGGCAGACATGGTGAAGGAGTGGAACGCCGGATACTGCTCGAATACTATGAATACTACTGAGCAACAGGACAACCTCATGTTTTTGTGCCTACTGATGGACTTATACTTATGCACTCTACCTCTGCTTTTGGCTGTTTAGCCACACCTTATCACTGCACTGGACATTTGTGCCTTATCCAGTTTTACTGTTTGCTAACGAAAGAAGTTTGCTGTTTACTAATGTAAAGATAGAATGCAGGGCTATTAGACATATAGCTTGTAACAGTAGTTTGCAAGGCCTATACAAGACCAGCTTGCATGTAGCAGCGCCATCTGAATAGACGACCTTGGTGGGTGCTGACACCCCGCCCTGCATTCCTGAGCCGAACGAACCTTATCTCCTGTGCTAGAAAGGAGCATTGTGTGTGTGTGAAGAATAAGCTGCTAAGTTTCGTTTTTCTTGCCAGTATCATTTCAGTGTTATGACGTGTGTACGTACTGGGACTACAATTTTGTACTGTAAGAACTACAAATGTTTACTGCGCATGTCGGTTGTGGCGTGTAAGGGGCCAAATGCGCAGGCCCAGGAGGGGAGTATAAATGTAAGTGTCAGATGATTTATGACACACAGTGTCCCGAGACTACTCGGTGCTGTTCACTTGCTAGCAATAAAGTTGCCTTGTTTGGAACCAAAATTTGCCTTTCGTCTCCTGATTCCCCACCTGTTTCAATGGGGCCTAAAAGCTGCAAAAGCTTACTTCCAATCAATAGAGCGGTTATTCATACCACAATCACCGCTTTTGCAGCTTTAACACAGTCACTTCCTCAATCAGAGGAATTGTTGTGTAATCTGGTCTTGTGGAACAATAAACATTTAATGATTGGTAGGGAAACCATTAACTGGCTTATTTGGCAACAATGTGATATTTGGTTCTTGAGTCAACTGATATCTGACGGTAATCTCAAAACCTTTGCTCAGTTACAAGCTGAGTTTCAAATTCCTAGTTCTCAATTGTTGCACTGGTATCAGTTACGTAGCGTTATTCATTCAAAAAAAATGGCAACCAAGTGGTGTAGCGAATAATACGTCTCTCTCTGGCTTTGTTGACAATCATTGCAAACAACAACATTCAGCCTCATTGTTTTACAAGGCTATGAGGTCCAATATTGCTACACCACGTAGTTCTACGCAGCATGTGTGGGAACTGGATCTCAATGATTCATTGTCTGACACTCAATGGTCTCGTGTTTGGTCGACTAGCCCAAGTGCCTCCTTGTCATCTGCAATAACACAATCGCTTTTCTTTATGTATCACAGGGCTCTTTGGACGCCTAGAAAGAGTAAATTGTCTAGGTCCTCTGGGAGTGATTTGTGTTGGTCATGTAAAAATAAAACAGGAACTGTTGTACATCTATTGTTGGAACATCCTCATCTACTATAATAAAACTCATCCTCAACGTTCTGAGGACACTGACGTCAGTGAAGCCAAGCCCTGACTTCCTTCAAAAAGGTTCGAAGGTTCGTGGTGGTGAAGCCACCAAAATCGCTCCGGGCCCCGCCCTCGAGGGCGGAGCAATGGCAGAACAACGAAGGGGTTGGCCAGGGAGGGAGGGGGGGGGGGGTGTTGGCGACGAAAACCTTGCTAGCGCCCGTTTCATTTGCTCTGAAACGGGCCTCTTTTACTAGTCTTGTAATGTTTTGGTCAGATGTCTGGGGAAAATTGAAAGAGATTTTTAGTTTCCACAAATCTTTTTCACCCAAATATGTAATATGGAAATCTATTTGCATCTCATTTCTCTTTTCAGAAAATGATAAGTTATTGTTTGACTTCTTGGTCTCAGTTGCTTTGACACTGATCATCTCGCACTGGAAGGACAATTCTCCAGTAAACGTAGTGGTTTGGTGGAACTGGATTCTACTGTACAAAAAATACGAACAGTCAGCCATAAATTCTATTCTAGGACATAAAACTGGTCTTCAAAAATGGGAATCTTTAGACCTTTTTCTTTCAACTACGGCCTGCCATTAGGTCTTGGACTCAGCTTTGTGTACTTTATTCTGTTCTACTATTTTTCTGTTTTTGCTATATTTTTAAAATCTAAAAAAAAATAATAATAAAAAGATCTAGTAATGACATCCTCAGTCTTCAAGCAGACAGTCGATTGCAAAAAGAAACAACCAACATTTTTAAAGCTCCTGGGTCACTTTCACTGCTACACACGACTTTTATACATGCATACAGGCAATAATGTGTGTGTATGAAATGCCCTCTGTAACTTTTTTGCTTTTTTAAACTACATGCTTTTTTGTTCCAAGACAACTTTGGGCGACAATATTGATCGTGGCTGGTTTACCCTTACAAGTTGCTTTCACTTTTCCATATTTGTCTACATCAATGAGTGTGCTCTCATTTAAAAAGAAATCACTTGTGTTAGATGAGTTCATGAAATACTGGAAATGAAAATACTTACAGCAGACTGCTCCACCAAGAAGCCACCATATGCTAACGACAGCTCCTGACCTCCCTTAATAATTTCCTTGTAAAAGTAGGGCTGCATTCTGTTCATTGCTTGGAAACAGCTATGCATCGCTCAGAATGCACATTTAATCAGCTTGTTTTAATGTATTCGCATATGATTCCCATTAACTGATACCTAAAACAGTAAAAAGCACACAAAGCCCCTTTGTGCATTTCACACTGAATACCATGCTTGCTAAACTGGCAAGAACCAGTCAAAAGCATATGTTGCGAGCACAGAAACATTTGTGCAGCCTCTCTTGAATTGGGTTTGCAAGTGCTTTTTGTTTCAAGGTCCTGAGTTGCTTGTTACCGGTTTTCCATCGCTTCATGTGCAGCTGGCCATCCTGTCCACTAGCACCTATTTTAATTTTTTTTCAGCTCGCTTAGTATTGAACTAAAGGCAATGGGTTTATCATATTACAGCTATGCTATGCAGATGATATTCATATAGTATTAACATTGCTTGAAGATACTTTTGCCCTCATTAGAGGTACTTTCAGCCAAATTTCAGGATGAATGACCTCCCATCAGCTTAAATATTGAAAAAAAAACCAGCTTTATTGTGGTTGGGAGAGAAATCAAACCCGTTACCAACTACTCTAAATTTAGAAGGTAATAATGCCAACGCCCTCCAAACAACTGTCCATAGTAACATAGTAGATGACAACAGAGAAAGACCTGTACAGTCCATCCAGTCTGCCCAACAAGATAAACTCATATGATCTACTTTATATGTATACCTGACCTTGATTTGTATCTATCATTTTCAGGGCACAGACCGTAGAAGTCTGCCCAGTACTAGCCACACCTCCCAACCACCGGTGCTGCCAGAGTCTAGGGGTTTGGATAGACTGTACTTGAGAAGAAAAATCTCAGGTGAATCATGTTGAATCCTCTCTTTTTCATAAATTACATTTTTGGCATCAAATTAGAGCCTTTTTGTCTTTGGATGACCTACAGCAACTGGTTCATGGTGTAATATTTTTCACATTTGGATTACTGTAATTCATTACATTCAGGTATTTTGAAAACCTTACCATCTTGACTTCAATTGTTGCAAAATCCAGCATTAAAGATGATTCTGTTTTAAGTTTTAATCTGGTAAGAGTGACCCTTTTGCTGCAAGAACTCCATTGGTTGCCAAGTTGGAGCTCAAATTGATTTTAAAATTGTGTGTTTTGCTTTTAAATTGATTTAGGGAAACTGCACGCACCAACTTCAGAACTATTGTCAGGCTCCCATACTACCCCAGCAGTAAGGCTAATTTGGCACATCCTACAGTGCCTTTGTAAAAGGGCTGCTAAGTGCTTTGAAAATACGCCTCATGGAGACATATTTTCAAACCACTTAGACTTACGTTACGTGACAAGGCGTATTTTCAAAGACAACGTTACAGAGTAACCTATGGAACTTTGTAAGTCTAAGTGCTTTGAAAATGAGCCGCTTAGTCTACCTGAATGTAATTCACCTTGAGCTACTACTAAAAAAAGTGTGAGTAAAATCCAAATAAATAAAATAGTTAGGAATAGATTAATGTTGATCTGGTCTTTTTCTGATGTATTGCTCTATTGGAACTTACCAGTTTCCTTGCTTGTGAACTGTCTACAGTTCAAAACTTTTATTCTACTATTAGACATGTATGAAGTGTCTTACAGAGATATAGAAGACAATCCCTGCTCAGTACAGCTTACAGTCTAGTTGGCAGATGAACAGTGAGGAGACTGAACAAAATGCATATTCAGCTATTGTGGGGAGCACTCAGATGAGTCTGTATAGACTGACCTGGTGATCATCAAGTGCTATGCTTGGAAGCAAGAAGGGAAGGGTGTTGCTTTGGGAGGCAACTAAGTCCGCGTGGGCTGGAGGACTAGCATAGGGTACAGCCTATTTCTGTTATTTTTGACAGGCCTATTTCACTAGCACAACAAATTCACCAGTTTGGCCCCTGTTGGGTCCAATGTATTTGCTTTGATATATTCTACATTTTCAGAAGCATTTATTTCAAATTTCTTTAGAAATAAGGATCAGCCTAGACTCCTTGGCAAGAAATCATAGATGCTGCCGCTTCTTCTTATAACTGTCTCTTCCTATGTTTTTAAAATAAAAATAAAGACAGCTCCCCTTTCATTCTCACAAGTGTTCCTCATAACAGCTTTTAGAATATTAGTAATTGTGTGCCTTCCTATAGTGCATTTCAGGCCAGTGTTAGAAATATGGGAGAGCCCCAAAGCCCAGTAGCACTTCCCTTGGAATTGGCACAGGGGAACAGGGACTTACTGGATCAAACAGGCAAAGCTTGGTGACATTACCCCCCCCCCCCCCCCCCCCCCCATGCCATGCTATACTACAGGTGATAGGGGTGGAGAGCTGCACTGTATTTACCTGTGTTCCCATCTCTCCCCCACCCCCATACAGTATGCAGTCACTAAATAAGAACCCAACCAGACCAGCTATAATTAAAATTCCCCTATACTATTTAGGTGTGTCTGCCAAAACAATCAAGGAGGGAAATGCTATGAGCTTTGATTGCTTAACAGAACTCACCATTTCATAATAAACCCCATTAACGTAAGCTGGATTTTTCCTAGTCAGACCATCATCTCCAGAAGTCTGTATCATACCTCGAGTAGTGTTATATAAGTTCTCTCTTAAGCACAATGAGTATTTCTATGTAATTTTATATAATAATAAACTGCTGGACAGCAATTTCTTCTTACTTAAAGCCCATTTTTAATTAAAAACCAACTAAAAATTAGTTTCAGATTCAGAAAGCAGACTACAAACTCTCCCATTATGAAGTAGCTAAGACCAGAGGAAAGAGAGAACTAATATTGTCTGTTCTTTAACTGATTGAATTTATCATTTCCTTTCCCTCAAGCATTAGCTGCCTTAAGGACTTATATAATCAACTGCACTATGCTTTGTTTCCAAGGACTAAAATTACTTCTGAAACAGTTTTTTAGCTCACAAAAATCTAAACTACATGGGAAGTAAAACTGTGAGTTATTTTTAGTGCATTCTCCTTATTAATGTATACAAATTCTATGGTCTGTGTTCCCTATATGGCAAGATCTATTGCTCATGTTTGATTGATTCTTACTGTACATCGCCTTGAGTGAATTCCTTCAAAAAGGCAGTAAATAAATCCTAATAAATAAGATAGATCAGGATGGGATGGAGCAGGCTTTGATGGCACCTCCAGTAGTTGGGACATAAAGCCAGTGTTGGGCGGACTTTTATGGTCCGAGTCCTGAAAAAGGCAAGAACAGATCAGGAACAAGTATATGTTTTTCATACCCACCCCCATTGTTGGTTTAATCATAATTTTTTTTTATTTAATTTAATTTCATATATACCTCCTACAAGCTCAAAACAATCAAATACAGTAGGTATTTGAATGTAAACGTTGGGCAGACTGAATAGACTGTTCAGGTCCTTAGTCTACTGTGTAATCATGTAAATGGTTCTACCTGTCCTGCACGTTCTTACTTCCTCTTTAGTGTTGAATCTTTACGTCCTCCAGCTATAAAATAAATGGATAAAAAGCAGCTTAACCCCCACACTTCAGTCCCTCTAAACCAGTGCTTCTCAGCCCAGTCCCCGGGGCACACCCGCTAGTCAGTTTTCAGGATATCCACAAAGAATAGGCATGAGATAAATTTGCATACCAAGTAGGCAGTGAATACAAATCTCCCTCATGTCTATTCATTGTGGATATCCTGTAAAACTGACTGGCTGGGTGTGCCCCCGGGATTAGCTCGAGAACCACTGCTCTGAACATCCCCATCCCGCCAGTAAGTATTCCTACCTCCTCTCAGCACCAGGGGGAATTATTAGTATTTTACAACTGCAATTCCAAAGGACAGACCAAGCTCTTTTCATCATTTAGTTCAATCACTAGTTTTAAGCCAACTTGATTACTGCAATGGAATATACTGAGGGTGTAAAGAAATGCTTCAAATAAAGTTATAAACTGCCCAGAATACAGCTGCTAGTCTGATCTATAGAAAATCGAGATTCGAAAGTTCAAGACCACTTCATGAAAAACTGCACTGGCTTCCTGTCAAGGACCGAATAACTTTTAAGGTTTGCACCCTGGTGCATAAAATCCTCTATGGTGAAGCTCCTGCTTATATGGATACCCTTATTAACTTGCCACCAAGGAATTCTCACAAATCATCTCGTTCATACAATCTCCATTACCCAGCATGCTGTGGCCTCAAATATAAGACCACTTATGCATCCACCTTTCCCTATATTAGCGCACATTTGTGGAATGGATTACCTAAATCTGTAAAAACTACTCACGATCATCCAACTTTCAGAAAATCTCTCAAGACAAATTTATTTGGAAAAGCTTACGCCAAAGTCCCTCCTTGTATCCATAACTCCTGAACTGTAGCTGTCATAACAACTTATTGAACCTTGTTGCCCTTCTCCTTCTCTTCTCTGTAATTACTCCCTAACCTCTTCAACTTCAATGTACTTGATTGTTTATTGCCTGTTTGATGTATGTCTTTCAGACTGATGTCAGCCACATTGAGCCTGCCCATGGGTGGGAAAATGTGGAATATAAATGTTATACATAAATAAATAAATAAAATAAAATTTGCCGCTAAACAAGGGCTGGTCTCTTCTAAATGTAAACTGCTTTGGTTGTACTGCAGAAAGACAGTATATCAAATCCCATTATCCTTTTAATGTGCAGAGAAAATGTTGAAAATTATGCTAGGGTAGCCCCACTATCTTCAACTGCAAAAACACTCCCTGGGAGTCTACAGCATGCCAAATCATGGTGTTGGAGCTAGGAAAACAGCTGTTTCAGCAGCTGCAGCAAGGGGAGGGGAACGAGCGGCAAAGTGGAATCTGGAATGGAGATGAGGGTGGGGAGGCACATGAAAAGTGAGTACTTCCACTATGATCTGGATCCCCACCAAATAGGCAATTGCCTCTTTGCTTTCCCTATCAAAGGGATGCTATCATACTATCGATAAAATGTTTTGGAAAGAGAGACGACTACTGGCACATTAAGGGCTTGATTCTGCCAATAATGCCGAAAATTAGGCACCAGAAAGATCTGTGCTGAAATTGAATTCTATAAAGGGTGTTCCACACCAACCAACCTTTATAGAACAATGTTTAGCACCAATTTCTGCGACCAACTTTGGGTGCATATCCTGACAAACAACCCCAGAATTCTCTAACATCACAACTAAATAATGGAACACCCCAGACCCATCCATGCCCCTCCCATAGTCACACCCCCTTTTTGGTTGCCACAAGAATTTCAATGCACAACTTTACAGAATAGCACATAGGCAGAAGCATGCATAAATCCAAATAATTATTTATTTGGATTTTGCTCACTCCTTTTTCAGAAGTAGCTCAAGGTGAGTTACACTTAGGTACACTGGATATTTCTCTGTCCCAGGAAGGCTCACAATCTAAGTTTGTCCCTAAGGCAATGGAGGGTTAAGTGACTTGTCAGAGAAGATCCACCAAACTTGGAGAACTCAAAACGCCCCACAGGAGAACACAGAGGTAGGAAAAAAGTGGGAGGTTGACCACGAATACCAAAGACTGGAGAGGTGTATACTTAAAATCAAATGTTTATTAGATAGAAGAGACTCGACACAACGTTGTGTTTCGGCCGTTAGGCCTGCATCAGGAGTCTACAATA
Source organism: Microcaecilia unicolor (assembly GCF_901765095.1). Lineage (NCBI taxonomy): Eukaryota > Metazoa > Chordata > Amphibia > Gymnophiona > Siphonopidae > Microcaecilia > Microcaecilia unicolor. The sequence continues at coordinate 161,457,811 of NC_044038.1, forward strand.
AAAATGTGTACATACAAATGAAAAAAACAGATAAAACTTTGCAATGTACAAGGGTGAGACAACAAATAAAAACAAATTAAAAATTCAATTATATAAACAAAGTGAAAAGAATATAGAAATAATAGGAGTGTACTATGATACATAAAAAGGCACAATAAAAAAACAATAAAAATGGTGGTATGCATGCTAATATATAAACAAATAAAGTAATACTTTAAGGCATATATATCTCACATACACATATAAGTAAGATATTTATATGACAAATCATTACAAGGACAATTTTTTGAAATACCAGTAAAATAGTTAATATATAATTAAAAATATGTATATATATAAAAAAACCAAATATAAACAAATAATTTCTTACATCGATCCGTCATCTGAAATCTCTGAGATTGATATCAGTAAATGAATAAGAACTTGATATTTTGGTCTAATAATATGGCCAAAAAAGGAGGTACATTAATGATAACGTCTACTGAAGGTGTAAAAAAAAAATAACGAAGCACTTGAAAATTAAAAAATATATATAAAAAATAAAAAAACAATTAAAAATATAATAAGGGTATTGAAACCAATGAGCATAATGGTTATGGTGCTGCACATGCAGATATGTAAACAAACGAGGCCCTGAAAAGAATCTTTACATCATGTGCAAGTATATGAAACTAGGGAATGGACATTCAGTGAATGAATAATCACAGAAAAATACAGAAAAAAATGCACCTACATATCATTTAAAACACAGGGATGAATGTGTTTCAATGAAAAAAAAGCTGAAAAGCTGTAATTTAACTTGGCGTGATATACATAAGGTTGGTTCTGAGCTATCGAAGCTTAAGTCAGTGCTGAAGCGTGGGAGCACTGTGCATATAGGAAATGTAACACTTGGAGGGGCATAATCGAACGGAAACGTCTATCTCCATGAGCGTTTATCTCCGAGAACGGGTCCATGAAGGGGCGGACCAAACCGTATTTTCGAAAAACATGGACATTTATCTTTTTTTGAGCTGGGCGTTTTTGTTTTTCAGCGATAATGGAAACCGAAAGTGCCCAGCTCAAAAACGAATAACTCCAAGACATTTATTCGTGGGAGGGGCCAGGATTCGTAGTGCACTGGTCCCCCTCACATGCCAGGACACCAACCGGGCACCCTAGGAGGCACTTTTACAAAAAAAAAAGAAAAGGTAAAACAGCTCCCAGGTGCTTAGCACCCTTCCCTTGGGTGTTGAGCCCCCCAAATCCCCCTCAAAACCCACTGCCCACAAGTCTACACCATTACTATAGCCCTAAGGGGTGAAGGGGGCACCTACATGTGGGTACAGTGGGTTTGGGGGGCGGTTTGGAGGGCTCCCATTTACCAGCACAAGTGTAACAGGTGGGGGGGGATGGGCCTGGGTCCACCTGCCTGAAGTCCACTGCACCCCCTAATAACTGCTCCAGTGACCTGCATACTGCTGCCAGGGAGGTGGGTATGACATTTGAGGGTGAAAATTAAAAGTTGTGAAACGGCATATTTTGTTGTGGGAGGAGGTTTGTGACCACTGGGGGAGTCAGGGGAGGTCATCCCCGATTCCCTCCAGTGGTCATCTGGTCATTTAGGGCACTTTTTGGGGCCTTATTCGTGGAAAAACAGGGTCCAGGAAAAGTGCCCTAAATTCTTGCTAAAAACGCATATTTTTGTTCTATTATCGGCGAAAGGCGCCCATCTCTGATCGGCCGATAACCACGCCCCAGTTCCGCCTTCACCACGCCCCCGATACGCCCCCATCAACTTTGTCCGCATCCGCGACGGAGTGCAGTTGAAAACGTCCAAATTCGGCTTTCGATTATACCGCTTTATTCGTTTTTGTGAGATAAATGTCTATCTCCCGATTTGGGTCACAATATAGGCGTTTTTCTATTTCGATTATAAGCAGGTTGGTGAAGTATTGTTGACCTAAAAACAGTTGAGGACACCACTAACCTGTATGAGCAGAAACTTCTGAGAAGATGATGATATACAGTATAGCGAAGATACATACCTGTAGCAGGTATTCTCCGAGGACAGCAGGCTGATTGTTCTCACAATTGGGTCATCGTCATCCATGGCGGCCCAGGAACCGGAAATAAAGTTTTGAAGATCTTCGGGAACGTTCCACCGCACGAGCAGGTTGGACTGCGCATGCGCGAACGGCTTCCCACCCACCACACGAGCGTGTGTACTTAGTTTAATCAAAAAGCATAAAATAAGAACAATCATAATAACAACTCCAAAGGGGAAAAGGGCGGGTTTGTGAGAACAATCAGCCTGCTGTCCTCGGAGAATACCTGCTACAGGTATGTATCTTCGTTTTCTCCGAGAACACGCAGGCTGCTTTTTTCTCACAATTGAGTTATCCCTAGCATCCAGGCTCACCCAAAACAATGAACATTGGTCAACTGGGCCTCGCAACGGCGAGGACATAACAAAGATTGACCTGAAACCAAAATGAACTGAGAGTGCAGCCTGGAACAGAATCAAAATAGGCCTAGGGGGTGGAGTTGAATTCTAAACCCCAAACAGATTCTGCAGTACCGCCTGCCCAAACCGACTGTCGCGTCAGGTATCCTGCTGAAGGCAGTAATGAGATATGAATGTGTGGACTGATGACCACGTCACAGCCTTGCAAATCTCTTCAATGGAGGCCGACTTCAAGTGGGCCACTGACGCAGCTATGGCTCTAACATTATGAGCCGTGACATAAAGCGAATGCTACATACCTGTAGAAGGTATTCTCCGAGGACAGCAGGCTGATTGTTCCCACTGATCGGTTGACGTCCTCGGCAGCCCCCTCCATCGGAAAGTTTACTAGCAAAGGCCTTTGCTAGTCCTCGCGCGCCCATGCGCACCGCGCATGCGCGGCCGTCTTCCCGCCCGAAACCGGCTCGAGCCGGCCAGTCCAGTATGTAGCAAAACAATACACTTCAAGGGAAGACTCAACTCCAAAGGGGAGGCGGGCGGGTTTGTGAGAACAATCAGCCTGCTGTCCTCGGAGAATACCTTCTACAGGTATGTAGCATTTTGCTTTCTCCGAGGACAAGCAGGCTGCTTGTTCTCACTGATGGGGTATCCCTAGCCCCCAGGCTCACTCAAAACAACAACCATGGTCAATTGGGCCTCGCAACGGCGAGGACATAACTGAGATTGACCTAAAAAATTTACCAACTAACTGAGAGTGCAGCCTGGAACAGAACAAACAGGGCCCTCGGGGGGTGGAGTTGGATCCTAAAGCCCAAACAGGTTCTGAAGAACTGACTGCCCGAACCGACTGTCGCGTCGGGTATCCTGCTGCAGGCAGTAATGAGATGTGAATGTGTGGACAGATGACCACGTCGCAGCTTTGCAAATTTCTTCAATGGAGGCTGACTTCAAGTGGGCTACCGACGCAGCCATGGCTCTAACATTATGAGCCGTGACATGACCCTCAAGAGCCAGCCCCGCCTGGGCGTAAGTGAAGGAAATGCAATCTGCTAGCCAATTGGATATGGTGCGTTTCCCTACAGCCACTCCCCTCCTATTGGGATCAAAAGAAACAAACAATTGGGCGGACTGTCTGTGGGGCTGTGTCCGCTCCCGGTAGAAGGCCAATGCTCTCTTGCAGTCCAATGTGTGCAGCTGACGTTCAGCAGGGCAGGAATGAGGACGGGGAAAGAATGTTGGCAAGACAATTGACTGGTTCAGATGGAACTCCGACCCGACCTTTGGCAAGAACTTAGGGTGAGTGCGGAGGACTACTCTGTTATGATGAAATTTGGTGTAAGGGGCCTGGGCTACCAGGGCCTGAAGCTCACTGACTCTACGAGCTGAAGTAACTGCCACCAAGAAAATGACCTTCCAGGTCAAGTACTTCAGATGGCAGGAATTCAGTGGCTCAAAAGGAGGTTTCATCAGCTGGGTGAGAACGACATTGAGATCCCATGACACTGTAGGAGGCTTGACAGGGGGCTTTGACAAAAGCAAACCTCTCATGAAGCGAACAACTAAAGGCTGTCCTGAGATCGGCTTACCTTCCACACGGTAATGGTATGCACTGATTGCGCTAAGGTGAACCCTTACAGAGTTGGTCTTGAGACCAGACTCAGACAAGTGCAGAAGGTATTCAAGCAGGGTCTGTGTAGGACAAGAGCGAGGATCTAGGGCCTTGCTGTCACACCAGACGGCAAACCTCCTCCAATGGAAGAAGTAACTTCTCTTAGTGGAGTCTTTCCTGGAAGCAAGCAAGATGCGGGAGACACCCTCTGACAGACCCAAAGAGGCAAAGTCTACGCCCTCAACATCCAGGCCGTGAGAGCCAGAGACTGGAGGTTGGGATGCAGAAGCGCCCCCTCGTCCTGTGTGATGAGGGTCGGAAAACACTCCAATCTCCACGGTTCTTCGGAGGATAACTCCAGAAGAAGGGGGAACCAGATCTGACGCGGCCAAAAAGGAGCAATCAGAATCATGGTGCCTCGGTCTTGCTTGAGTTTCAACAAAGTCTTCCCCACCAGAGGGATGGGAGGATAAGCATACAGCAGGCCCTCCCCCCAATCCAGGAGGAAGGCATCCGATGCTAGTCTGCCGGAGGCCTGAAGCCTGGAACAGAACTGAGGGACTTTGTGGTTCGCTCGAGATGCGAAGAGATCCACCAAGGGGGTGCCCCACGCTTGGAAGATCTGTCGCACTACCCTGGAACTGAGCGACCACTCGTGAGGTTGCATAATCCTGCTCAACCTGTCGGCCAGACTGTTGTTTACGCCTGCCAGATATGTGGCTTGGAGCACCATGCCGAGACGGCGAGCCCAGAGCCACATGCTGACGGCTTCCTGACACAGGGGGCGAGATCCGGTGCCCCCCTGCTTGTTGACATAGTACATGGCAACCTGGTTGTCTGTCTGAATTTGGATAATTTGGTGGGACAGCCGATCTCTGAAAGCCTTCAGAGCGTTCCAGATCGCTCGCAACTCCAGAAGATTGATCTGTAGATCGCGTTCTTGGAGGGACCAACTTCCTTGGGTGTGAAGCCCATCGACATGAGCTCCCCATCCCAGGAGAGACGCATCCGTGGTCAGCACTTTTTGCGGCTGAGGAATTTGGAAGGGACGTCCCAGAGTCAAATTGGAGCAAATCGTCCACCAATACAGGGATTTGAGAAAACTCGTGGACAGGTGGATCACGTCCTCTAGTCCCCCAGCGGCCTGATACCACTGGGAGGCTAGGGTCCATTGAGCAGATCGCATGTGAAGGCGGGCCATGGGAGTCACATGAACTGTGGAGGCCATGTGGCCCAGCAATCTCAACATCTGCCGAGCTGTGATCTGCTGGGACGCACGCACCCGCGAGACGAGGGACAACAAGTTGTTGGCTCTCGCCTCTGGGAGATAGGCGCGAGCAGTCCGAGAATCCAGCAGGGCTCCTATGAATTCGAGTTTCTGTACTGGGAGAAGATGGGACTTTGGGTAATTTATCACAAACCCCAGTAGCTCCAGGAGGCGAATAGTCATCTGCATGGACTGCAGGGCTCCTGCCTCGGATGTGTTCTTCACCAGCCAATCGTCGAGATATGGGAACACGTGCACCCCCAGCCTGCGAAGTGCCGCTGCTACCACAGCTAGGCACTTCGTGAACACCCTGGGAGCAGAGGCGAGCCCAAAGGGTAGCACACAGTACTGGAAGTGGCGTGTGCCCAACTGAAATCGCAGATACTGTCTGTGAGCTGGCAGTATCGGGATGTGTGTGTAGGCATCCTTCAAGTCCAGAGAGCATAGCCAATCGTTTTGCTGAATCATGGGGAGAAGGGTGCCCAGGGAAAGCATCCTGAACTTTTCTTTTACGAGATATTTGTTCAGGGCCCTTAGGTCTAGGATGGGACGCATCCCCCCTGTTTTCTTTTCCACAAGGAAGTACCTGGAATAGAATCCCAGCCCTTCTTGCCCGGATGGCACGGGCTCGACCGCATTGGCGCTGAGAAGGGCGGAGAGTTCCTCTGCAAGTACCTGCTTGTGCTGGAAGCTGTAAGACTGAGCTCCCGGTGGACAATTTGGAGGTTTTGAGGCCAAATTGAGGGTGTATCCTTGCCGGACTATTTGCAGAACCCACTGGTCGGAGGTTATGAGAGGCCACCTTTGGTGAAAAGCTTTCAACCTCCCCCCGACCGGCAGGTCGCCCGGCACTGACACTTGGATGTCGGCTATGCTCTGCTGGAGCCAGTCAAAAGCTCGCCCCTTGCTTTTGCTGGGGAGCCGCGGGGCCTTGCTGAGGCGCACGCTGCTGACGAGAGCGAGCGCGCTGGGGCTTAGCCTGGGCCGCAGGCTGTCGAGAAGGAGGATTGTACCTACGCTTACCAGAAGCATAGGGACCAGTCTTCCTTCCCCCGAAAAATCTTCTACCTGTAGAGGTAGAGGCTGAAGGCTGCCGGCGGGAGAACTTGTCGAATGCGGTGTCCCGCTGGTGGAGAGACTCTACCACCTGCTCGACTTTTTCTCCAAAAATGTTGTCCGCACGGCAAGGCGAGTCCGCAATCCGCTGCTGGAGTCTATTCTCCAGGTCGGCGGCACGCAGCCATGAGAGCCTGCGCATCACCACACCTTGAGCAGCGGCCCTGGACGCAACATCAAAAGTGTCATAAACTCCTCTGGCCAGGAATTTTCTGCACGCCTTCAGCTGCCTGACCACCTCCTGAAAAGGCTTGGCTTGCTCAGGGGGAAGAGCATCAACCAAGCCCGCCAACTGCCGCACATTGTTCCGCATGTGTATGCTCGTGTAGAGCTGGTAAGACTGGATCTTGGCCACGAGCATAGAAGAATGGTAGGCCTTCCTCCCAAAGGAGTCTAAGGTTCTAGGGTCTTTGCCCGGGGGCGCCGAAGCATGCTCCCTAGAACTCTTAGCCTTCTTTAGGGCCAAATCCACAACTCCAGAGTCATGAGGCAACTGGGTGCGCATCAGCTCTGGGTCCCCATGGATCCGGTACTGGGACTCGATCTTCTTGGGAATGTGGGGATTACTTAGTGGCTTGGTCCAGTTCGCAAGCAATGTCTTTTTCAGGACATGGTGCAAGGGAACAGTGGACGCTTCCTTAGGTGGAGAAGGATAGTCCAGGAGCTCAAACATTTCAGCCCTGGGCTCGTCCTCCACAACCACCGGGAAGGGGATGGCCGTAGACATCTCCCGGACAAAGGAAGCAAAAGACAGACTCTCGGGAGGAGAAAGCTGTCTTTCAGGAGAGGGAGTAGGATCAGAAGGAAGACCCTCAGACTCCTCGTCAGAGAAATATCTGGGGTCCTCCTCTTCCTCCCACGAGGCCTCACCCTCGGTGTCAGACACAAGTTCACGGACCTGTGTCTGCAACCTCGCCCTGCTCGACTCGGTGGAACCCCGTCCACGGTGGGGGCGTCGAGAGGTAGACTCCCTCGCCCGCATCTGCGAAGCTCCCTCCGCCGACGTAATCGGGGAGCCTTCCTGGGAGGTGGCCGCGGTCGGCACCGCACGCGGTACCGACGTCGGGGACCTCAACCTGGGCGATGGGCCAGCCGGCGCCACGCTCGACGGTACCGGAGGCGCAAGCACCGCCGGTACCGGAGGGGTAGGGCGCAACAGCTCTCCCAGAATCTCTGGGAGAACGGCCCGGAGGCTCTCGTTTAGAGCGGCTGCAGAGAAAGGCTGAGAGGTCGATGCAGGCGTCGACGCCAGAACCTGTTCCGGGCGAGGAGGCTGTTCCGGGCTGTCCAGAGTGGAGCGCATCGACACCTCCTGAACAGAGGGTGAGCGGTCCTCTCGGTGCCGATGCCTGCTGGGTGCCGAATCCCTCGGCGACCCAGAGCTCTCGGTGCCGACGCGGGGAGGAGACCGGTGTCGATGCTTCTTCGACTTCTTCCGAAGCATGTCACCGGAGCTCCCCGGCACCGACGAGGAGGACGTAGAATCCATCCGTCGCTTCCTCGGGGCCGAGACCGAAGAGGGTCGATCCCGGGGGGGCTGTACCGCAGGAGCCCTCAGGGTAGGAGGAGACCCACCCGAAGGCTCACCGCCACCAGCAGGGGAATGGACAGCCCTCACCTGCACTCCTGACGATGCACCTCCGTCCGACGACATCAGCAGACGAAGTCTCGGTACCACCGACGTCGATACAGTCGCCCGATGCCTCGGCGCCGATGCAGAGGTCCGATGCCTCGATGCAGTCGATGGAGCGGCAGCCAAGGAAGATGGTCTGGACGCTGACGACGTCGATGCACTCGATGCCTCCGGTGCCGATGCCGACGAAGAGCCCGAGAACAAAACGTTCCACTGGGTTAATCTCGCTACCTGAGTCCGCCTTTGTAACAGGGAACACAGACTGCAGTTCTGAGGGCGGTGCTGGGCCCCTAGACACTGAAGACACGCAGAGTGCCTATCAGTGAGCGAGATTACCCGGGCGCACTGGGTGCACTTCTTGAAGCCGCTGGAAGGCTTCGATGTCATGGGCGGAAAAATCACGCCGGCGAAATCAAAAGCCGAAATGGCAAAAATTGAAGCACCAAAATTTAGAGGGAGAAAAATCTCGACCGAGGCCAAAAGAGGCCTACCCCGACAACGAAAGAAAACTTACGGGGCAAAAACTAAGAAATACGGGAAGGGCAGAAAACCCGAAAGGGTCTTCCGGAATACTACCGGAGCGCTTCCCGAACTTTTCTCAAGGAAAAAAAGGACAAAAACACGTCGAAAAGGACGCGCGAGGTCGACTCTCTGGGGCACGAACGGCGTAACACGACCGTACCGAGTGCGGACGAAAGAAGACTGGCCGGCTCGAGCCGGTTTCGGGCGGGAAGACGGCCGCGCATACGCGGTGCGCATGGGCGCGCGAGGACTAGCAAAGGCCTTTGCTAGTAAACTTTCCGATGGAGGGGGCTGCCGAGGACGTCAACCCATCAGTGAGAACAAGCAGCCTGCTTGTCCTCGGAGAACCATATAAAGTCAGCCCAACTTGGGCATAAGTGAAAGAAATGCTCTCTTGCAGTCCAAGGTATGTAAACTGCTTTCGCCAGGGCGGGTATGAGGACGGGGAAAATATGTTGGCAAGACAATTAAAGATGAAAGATGGCGCCCAGCTAAACAGTCAAACTGACATACCTCCCAGACACCAACCACAAACAACGTAGTCACTACCGATCCCTGACGACTCCTGGCTGATTATGCCGATTTTTGGGCTTTTGCACACCGAGGCTCCCTAGCAGCTGCAGCGATGGGGCGGCACAGAGAGGCATTGTTGATGAAGGAACTGGCACCGTGGTGAGCGGTCACGCACAAGCCCCCCCTCCCCCCCGGCTGACTGCAGAATCCACCCTCAGATGGTTTCCGGTGGCCGACTTGTGGCGGTTTTGCTGCGGACGGGGGCTGTCTTCTGATCATGAAGACAGTTGGGCCGGGCCACTAGGGGCTGCCTTCTTCTCGTTGGTGCTTCGACGATACTGCTGGACCAGCTCAACTTAGCTCTACCATGCACCTGTGTGGTGGGGGCAGAGATTTGCTGCTCGACCACTAAGTCCCTCCCACTCAGCTTTGACTTTCAATTTACCAGACTTCCGAACTGAGTGGATATTGTGCCAGCATTGAAACACTGAATTGCTCCACCTTGTGGCCTTGCATTGAACAGCTACCCCATTGTACCCAATTCTCAGATTGCAGCAACTAGCAACTATCAATAGCAAATGACTGCTTAAAACTGTTATAATTTTACACTCACTAAACCTGATTCGCCTTTCCCTCACCACACCTCCTGAGAAAACCAATAGCATTCCTATAAATGTTCGCTTTCATAGGCAGGTCAATCAGTCTAGCTTTCAGTTCACAAATGGCTATCATTCAGGAGGTAGACTAGATGTATGCCAGCGTCTAAAACCAAAAGGAAATACAGAGAGGTTGCCCAGACAGCTTCGGAAATTTCAGCAGAACCCAATTGTGCAGAATTGTTCCAGGTTAATCCGTATAGGCTACATTAACGCCAGATCACCTGTAAACAAAACTGTTATACTTTCCGATTGGATTGAGGCTGATAACCTAGATCTTCTCTTCCTTACAGAAACTTGGATTCCAAAGCAATCGGATCCTATCATCTTGGACTTGTGCCCTCCGGGTTACAAAATAAAACATTGGATCAGACATGGCAAAGAGGAGGCGGCTTAACACTGGTTTACCGATCAGATTTTATAGTGGACGTGATCACTGAGTCTTTTACAAATCTGTTGGAAATTACCACCATCAGAATACATACCAAAGTACTGAAGGATCAGTTGACCTGTGTCCTCTTTTATAGGCCCCCAGGTAGCTGGTCCAATGTTCAACAGCTCTTCATGGACTACATCTCACAATCTTATCCTATTAGGTAGGGGATATCAATCTTCACCTCAAGGACAGCGACTCAAGTACAGCTCATGATTGTAAGGACTTCCTTAAACTCTGGGATCATACATGTCCAGCAACACAATCAACGCATATCAGAGGGCACACCTTAGACCTCTTCTCACATAACCTATACAGAGAGTACGGCTTAGCCATAGCTCATTGTAGATGGTCACAAGTTCCATGGTCTGATCATTACAAATTTAATCTATCCATTAGCTGGATTACAAAGGCAACCCATCTAAATCAAACCTGTAAAACCTTCACCACAAGAGGTCGTATAGATGCGGTGCAATTCTGGAGGTCCATCTATGATACGGATTGGTCGATTCAGCCTGACTCAGAGAGCTTCCTAGCAGAGTGGACTACCACCTGTACTAGTGTACTAGATGTCATAGCACCACTCAAAATTAAGGCTTTGCGTGCACGTATCTCCTCCCCTTGGTTCACAGATGAACTGAAGCAGATAAAAAAAAACAAGAAGGCTGGAAAGAGCTTGGGTGAAAACGAAAACCGAAGACAAACTCCTTGCATGGAAGAATGTGCAGAGGAAATACAAGTACGCTATCAGGCAAGCTAAGCATCGGTAATATTCTAGCAAAGTGGGAACAGATAATTATGACTCAAGGGTATTATATCAACTCTTAAATAAGCTCATAAACATGATGTCACGCTTTCAAAGCTGGAAACTGGGTCTGTGAGCCCTTGGACCACTGCCGAGCAGCGGCAGTGGCAGACAAAACCACCCCATACCGGAGACTACTACTACTACTATTAAACATTTCTATAGCGCTACTAGACTTACGCAGCACTGTACAAATTAACATGAAAAGACAGTCCCTGCTCAACAGAGCTTACAATCTAAATTGGACAGATGAACAGACAGCTAGGGGTGGGGAAATTGCAGTGGTAGGGGTGATAAGTGAGGGTGTTGAGTAAGAGAGTCATGGTTAGGACTAGGCAGAACAGGACTGGACCGGACTGGAGTTGCAGCAGAGGCAAACAAGCAGGACTAAAGCAGAGCAGGTACCCTTAACCTTCACCTGGCCACTTTTCACCCGGAGTTCAGCTCCTGGCTGCAGGTGGCCGGCAGGACTTACTGGGCAAGGCAGGACTGGATAACAGCTAGGCAGCATAGGGACTGAGGGTCAGAGGGAAAGGGAAATAAACATGGGCAGCAAGGCAGGAACCTGGGCTAGGACTCACAGAATAGACAACACAAGGTAGGGAATGGACAAGCTAGGGGACAGAAACTGAAAGCTGCAAGCAGCCACAAAAGCAGGAAACAAACACTGACAAACAAGGGAAAAAACTAAAAGCTGCAAGCAGCCACTGAAGACAGACAACACAGAAACATAAGCACTACACAAAGAACTACAAACAAGGAGCAAGACTAAGAAACAAGCAAACCCTAAACTAAACATATACTAACTAGAAACCGGCAAGAACTTCAGGCAAGAAACTAGAACAAGGAAACAAAACTCAGGCTGAAGTGCAACAAGCACTAACATACCAGGGCCTTAGACGATGCAAAGGCAGAGAGGTTCCAAATGGCTAATAAGCCTAGCAGCAGCTGAGGCTCATGCTGCAATCACCAGGCAACTACAGGAGCTGTACAGGGTCAACCAAGACAGACAAATCCAGCAGCCTGGAAGATCCGGACTCGACTGGACCAAATTCTGGACCGGGTGATAGTCCATAGCAGCCACCGGTTCTGGCCACCAGAGGGCGAGGTGAGCACCGACGTAACACACGAACACGGTTGTCTCTTCAACCGTTGACCACCTGTCAGCTGATGAGCTTGCAAAGTACTTTCAAGAGAAAATTATTAAACTCTGCATGTTGTTGCCGCCTGCCACCTCTGATTTCAAAGATTTCCTAGTTGTTTTTGAGACCCCTGCGGAGAAATTTCCAGCAGATTCTGGACAGATTTCGCTCCAGTCACCAAGGACGCAGTTTCTAGGACGCTCAAAAGATTCTCCACAAAGCATTGTTGTCTATGTCCAAGTTATCTTATGAATTCAGCACCATCCTGCTTTCTCGATCACCTAACATCTTATTTCAATCATATGCTTCAGTGTGGTTCATTTCCAGCTGATTTTGGAAACATTGTTTTAACTCCTATCCCGAAAGACTGCAAGAAAAAGGTGCTGATGTAGCTAATTATAGACCGGTGGCATCCATTCCATTTTTAGTCAAGTTGATGGAAAGTGTGGTCACAAGCCAGCTCATGGATTACATACTAAATTTCAATCTGTTTGCAACTTCTCAGTCAGGCTTCCGTGCAGGACACAGCACTGCTCACTCTACTTGCAAAGCTAAGGCAAGAACATATTACTCCTGCAATTTGATCTGTAAAGTGCATTTGGTATGGTCAATCACAATATTCTTTTACTTCTGCTGGACAAATTGGGAGTAAGAGGCAGCATACTCAAGTGATTGAGGGGATTTCTCACACTTCAATCGTACAAAGTCAAAGTGCATTCGCAATTCTCATCGGCATGAAGTGCAGACTGTGGTGTGCCTCAGGGTTCTCCTCTGTCGCCTATCCTTTTCAACCTTATGATGGCCCTACTGGCGATCACATTAGATAAATTAGATATCTATGCAGACAATGTTGTAGTCTATATACCATTCTAAGACTATCGAACACATCCTGCATGTTATGGACTCTTGGGCAAACGCTTTTCAACTAAAGCTTAATACAGATAAAATACACTGCCTTATCCTGTCTTCTCAGGGCAAGTTAATTCATCCAACTTCTATTGTTGTTAACGATCTCATCCTTCCCATCTCTGATCACTTGAAGATTTTGGGTGTTATCTTTGACCGTTTTTTTAACATTTGAAGGACGAGCAACAGCGCAAGCAAAGAAGATGTTCATGATGTGGAAGCTGAAACGGGTACGCCACCTTTTCGTGAGGCATCTCTTTAGAAATATGGTACAATCATTAGTGCTTTGTCATACAGACTACTGTAATGGTACGTTAGCAGGGTTTAAAGACTTTGTTTTGAGGAAATTACAGACTGCCCAAAATATAGCGGCAAGACTTATCTTCAATAAAGCCTGGTTCGAAAGCACAAAGCCTCTTCTTGCTAAACGTCACTGGCTTCCAATCAAGGAGCGAATTGTATTCAAGGTTTGCACCGTGGTACACAAAATCATCCACGGGATTGTACCAAATTACATGCTGAACATGATCAACTTGCCTGCCAGAAATGCTGACCCAACATCGCGATTAAATCTCACCTTGCATTATCCAAGCAGGAAAGGATGTAAGCATGTCTCTATTCAGGCGTCAAGCTTTCCATTCATCAGTGTGCAAAACTGGGATGCAATTCCCATAGCCATAACCAGTCTGAGTGACTACCTTCTCTTCCGCAGGGCTTTAAAAACACATCTGTTTACAAAATCATTTTCTACAAGAACTATGTAGGGCTACAACCCCTGCAAATATACAAACGTGGAATCTGGTTGGACCCATTCTTCTGTAATGGTCTATGTAAAGTGTCTTTTCTTTCTTTCTTGCACTCTTGCTCTTCAATTCTAATTTGTCTTTGATATCACCCAGAGATCTCTCTCTCTGGTTTTGTAAGCCACACTGAGCCTGCATGTTTGTGGGGGTAATGTGGGGTATAAATACTTTAATAAATAAATAAAATAAAATTGACTGGTTCAGATGGAACTCCGACACCACCTTAAGAAGGAACTTAGGGTGCATGCGAAGGACTACTCTGTTGTGATGAAATTTGATATAAGGTGCATGAACTACCAAGGCCTGAAGCTCACTGACTCTATGAGCTAAAGTAACAGCCACCAAGAAAACGACCTTCCAGGTCAAGTACTTCAGATGGCAGGAATTCAGTGGCTCAAAAGGAGCTTTCATCAGCTGGGTGAGGACAACGTTGAGTTCCCATGACACTGGTGGAGGTTTAACCAGGGGCTTTGACAAAAGCAAACCCTCTCATGAAGCGAACAACTAAAGGCTGTCCAGAGATAGGCTTACCCTCTACACGGCGATGATAGACACTAATCGCACTAAGGTGAACTCTTATGGAGTTGGTCTTAAGACCAGACTCTGACAAGTGCAGAAGGTATTCAAGCAGGGTCGGTGTAGGACAAGAAAGAGGATCTAGGGCCTTGCTGTCACACCAGATGGCAAACCTCCTCCATTTGAAAGATTAACACCTCTTAGTGGAATCTTTCCTGGAAGAAAGCAAGACTCGGGAAACACCCTCTGGAAGACCCAAGGAGGCAAATTCTAAGCCCTCAAGATCCAGGCAGTGAGAGCCAGAGACTGGAGATTGGGATGTAGAAGAGACCCCTCGTTCTGGGAGATGAGGGTCAGAAAACACTCCAATCTCCACGGTTCTTCGGAGGACAACTGCAGAAGAAGAAGAAACCAAATCTAACGCGGCCAGAAGGGAGCAATCAGGATCATGGTTCCGCAGTCTTGCTTGAGTTTCAGCAAAGTCTTCCCTACTAGAGGTATAGGAGGATACGCTGGCATCTAACGCTAGTCTGTCATGGGCCTGAAGCCTGGAAGAGAACTGGGGGACCTTGTGGACTATGCCCATGTTCAGTGACCACTCGTGAGGTTGCATTATCCTGCTCAACCTGTCGGCCACACTGTTGTTTACGCCTGCCAGATAAAGTGGCTTCCTGACACAGAGGGCGAGATCAGGTGCCCCCCCTGCTTGTTGGTGTAGTACATGGCAACCTGATTGTCTGAATTAAGATTACTTGGTTGGACAGCCGATCTCTGAAAGCCTTTAGAGCGTTCCAGATCGCTCTTAATTCCAGGAGGTTGATCTGCAGACCTTTTTCCTGAAAAGATCAAGCTCCCTAAGTGTGAAGCCCACCTACATGAGCCCCCCACCCCAGGAGGGATGCATCCATTGTCAGCACTTTTTGTGGCTGAGGAATTTGGAATGGACGTCCCAAGGTCAGATTGGGCCAAATCGTCCATCACTGCAAGGAATTCCAAAAGTCAGTGGACAGTTGGATCACATCCTCTAGACTGCCCGCAGCTTGATACCACTGGGAAGCTAGGTCCATTGAGCTGATCTCATGTGTAGACGTGCCATGGGAGTCACGTGAACTGTGGAGGCCATATGACGCAGAAGTCTCAACATCTGTCGAGCCGTGACCTGTTGAGATGCTCGAACCGTAGACACTAGGGACAGGAGATTGGTTGCCCTCATCCACATTGTGGAAAGTATATGAATTTATTTGCATTCTGCAACCAATCTCCTGTCCCTAGTGTCTACGGTTCGAGCATCTCAACAGGTGGTATCAAGCTGCCTCCTGAATGCTCATGAAATGAAAGGCATAAACGCTGGTGCTGTCTCAAATCAAACAAAAGCATGCATGAGCATTCAGGAGGCACATCCATATATGTCAATTTGAAGACCCCTGAAGAAGGCTGGTTGGCTGAAACACGGACCGTGTTGGGTCCTAATAAACTTCTTTGGTGCTCTTACTCCCTATGGTTTTTATCTGGTCTGTTTTGGTTTTTCTTCCGCTCTTTTTGTTGTTGTCTGTGTGTTTTACGGGAGACTTGGACCTTTTTTTGTTGGTTTAACATTCCATGCTACCAATCCCAGGGTAAGCAGTGGCTTCCCCCATATCAATAACAGACTATGGACTTTTCCTCCAGGATCTTATCCAAATCTTTTTTAAACCCAGATACGCTAACTGCTGTTAACACATCCTCCAGCAATGAGTTCCAGAGCTTAACTATTCATTGAGTGAAAAATGTTTCCTCCAATTTGTTTTAAAAGTATTTCCATGTAATTTTGAAAGAGCGAAAAATGTATTTACTTCTATCCGTTCTACACGGCAGAGGGAAATAAGTATTTAATCCCTCTGGCAAACAAGACCTAATACTTGGTGGCAAAACCCTTGTTGGCAAGCACAGCGGTCAGACGTCTTCTGTAGTTGATGATGAGGTTTGCACACATGTCAGGAGGAATTTTGGTCCACTCCTCTTTGCAGATCATCTCTAAATCATTAAGAGTTCTGGGCTGTCGCTTGGCAACTCGCAGCTTCAGCTCCCTCCATAAGTTTTCAATGGGATTAAGGTCTGGTGACTGGCTAGGCCACTCCATGACCCTAATGTGCTTCTTCCTGAGCCACTCCTTTGTTGCCTTGGCTGTATGTTTTGGGTCATTGTCGTGCTGGAAGACCCAGCCACGACCCATTTTTAAGGCCCTGGCGGAGGGAAGGAGGTTGTCACTCAGAATTGTACGGTACATGGCCCCATCCATTCTCCCATTGATGCGGTGAAGTAGTCCTGTGCCCTTAGCAGAGAAACACCCCCAAAACATAACATTTCCACCTCCATGCTTGACAGTGGGGACGGTGTTCTTTGGGTCATAGGCAGCATTTCTCTTCCTCCAAACACGGCGAGTTGAGTTCATGCCAAAGAGCTCAATTTTTGTCTCATCTGACCACAGCACCTTCTCCCAATCACTCTCGGCATCATCCAGGTGTTCACTGGCAAACTTCAGACGGGCCGTCACATGTGCCTTCCGGAGCAGGGGGACCTTGCGGGCACTGCAGGATTGCAATCCGTTATGTCGTAATGTGTTACCAATGGTTTTCGTGGTGACAGTGGTCCCAGCTGCCTTGAGATCATTGACAAGTTCCCCCCTTGTAGTTGTAGGCTGATTTCTAACCTTCCTCATGATCAAGGATACCCCACGAGGTGAGATTTTGCGTGGAGCCCCAGATCTTTGTCGATTGACAGTCATTTTGTACTTCTTCCATTTTCTTACTATGGCACCAACAGTTGTCTCCTTCTCGCCCAGCGTCTTACTGATGGTTTTGTAGCCCATTCCAGCCTTGTGCAGGTGTATGATCTTGTCCCTGACATCCTTAGACAGCTCCTTGCTCTTGGCCATTTTGTAGAGGTTAGAGTCTGACTGATTCACTGAGTCTGTGGACAGGTGTCTTTCATACAGGTGACCATTGCCGACAGCTGTCTGTCATGCAGGTAACGAGTTGATTTGGAGCATCTACCTGGTCTGTAGGGGCCAGATCTCTTACTGGTTGGTGGGGGATCAAATACTTATTTCCCTCTGCAGAATGCAAATAAATTCATATACTTTCCACAATGTGATTTTCCGGATTTAATTTGTGATGTGCTATCTCTCACTGTTACCAATAGCCTACCCTTCAATTATGGGCTGCTCATGTCTTTGTCAGTGGGCAAACTTACAAAATCAGCAAGGGATCAAATACTTATTTCCACCACTGTATAAGAATGAGCTCCCGGTGTGCAATTTGGATGTTTGAATATCAGATTGAGGATGCATCCTAATGGACTATTTGAAGAACCCACCGATCGGAGGTATAATAGGCCACCTTTGGTGAAAAAACATCAACTTCCCTCCTACCGGCAAGTCGTCCGGCACGGACACTTTGACAGAGGCTATGCTGAACTGGAGCCAGTCAAAAGCCCGTCCCTTGCTTTTGCTGGGGAGCAGAATGGGCCTTAGACGCACGCCGTTGATGAGAACGAGCGCGCTGGGGCTGAGCCTGGACAGGCCACCGAGAAGCAAGAGTGTACCTACGCCTAGAGTAGGAATAGGGAGCACTTCTCTTCCCCCAAAATACCTCCTAGATGAGGAGGCAGTAGCAAAATGCTCCAGGTGGGAGAGAGAATCCATAGCATCATTATGCTTTTTAATCTGGTTAACAAGATCCTCTACTTTTTCTCCAAAATGTTTGTCCCCCCGGCAAGGAATATCCGCCATCCGCTGCTAGACCGAATGATCCAGGTCAGAGACACGCAGCCATGAGAGTCTGCTCATCACTATACCTTGAGCAGCGATCCTGGATGTTACGTCGAAAGTCCCCTGGCCAGGAACTTGCGACACGCCTTCTGCTGCCTGACCACCTGGCAAAAAGGCTTGGCCAACTCCGCAGGAAGTGCATCCACCAAGCTGGACAGTTGACTTATCGAGTCCCGCAAGTGTATGCACGTGAACAGCTGGTATGATTGGATTTTGGAAGCGAGAATAGCGGCCTGATACGCCTTTCACCCAAAAGAATCAAGAGTCCTAGCTTCTCTGCCGGGGGGGGGGGGGGGGGTGTGCTGAAGCATAGTCCCTAATACTCCTGGCTCTCTTGAGAGCAGAATCCACGACCATGGAATTGTGGGGTAATTGGGACCTCATCATTCCAGGTTCACCGTGGATCTGATATTGGGATTCTGTTTTCTTGGGAACCACAGGGCCAGACATAGGGGCGGACCAGTTTCTCATAAGGACTTCCTTCAGTACCTTATGGACTGTCACAGTCTCTTTAGGTGGAGAAGAATAATCCAGGACTTCCAACATGTCAGACCTGGGCTCATCCTCAAACCTCCACAGGGAAAGGAATAGCTGTAGCCATTTCCCGGACAAAATAGGAAAAACAAAGACTCTCTGGTGGAGATAATCCTCTTTCCAGCGGAGAAGGGTCAGACGAAATCCCAAAACACTCATTGGAAGAGAAGTACCTGGGATCTTCCTCTGATTCCCACGAGCGCTCCTGCTCAGTGTCAGAGGCAACCTGAGTGAAAGTACTCCAACACTGGACCTGTCTCTCAACGCCGAGGAACGATGTCCTCCGTGGCGATGCAGAGAAGTCGACGCCCGATCGGCGAAGCTTCCTCCACCAACGTCAAAGGGGAGTCGACTTGGGAGGCAGCCGCCGCAGGCAGCACCAGGGTGGGAGACCTCACCACAGGTGAAGGGCCAGGCACCACTACAGCAGATGACAGAGGGGGCGCAAGCACCCCCAACATCGAAGTTGGTTGTTGCAGTAAGCCTTCCAGAAGTTCTGGAAACAAGGCCTGGATACGCTCAAGAGCCGCCACTGGAAAAAACTGTGGGGTTGGTGGAACAGGCGGTGCCAAAATCCGTGGCTCGGGAGCAGGTACCGGGCTGCCAGAAGACCGACGCATCGGCACCTCCTGTATTGAGGGGGAGCGGTACTCTCGGTGCCAACGCTTCTCGGGTGCTCTCTCAACGCCCCAGAGCTCCCAGTACCGTGTGAAGGAGAACGATGATGGTGCTTCTTAGCCTTCGCTCGACGCCCATCATTGAGATTCCTCGGTACCAACGAGGAAGACGTGGAATCCTCACGTCTCCTCGTGGTCGGGTCTGACAAAGGTCGGTCCCGGGGAGCCTGCATAGCAGGAGGCCTCGAGACAGGTGGAGACCCACTCGACATCTCACTTGCTCCCCGTCGATGTCGACGCCACTGACCTCGGTACCGATGTCAACGTCGAAGGACCGGACCCAAAAGGTTTTTCCCGTTGAGCCTCTCGAGACGCTTGGGTCCATTTCTTCATACGAAGACACAGACTACAAAGCAGCTGGGCTATGGTCGGGCCCAAGGCACTGGATATACCAAGCGTGGGTATCGGTACCTGAGATGGTCCGGTTGCACCGAGTACAACGTTTGAAGCCACTGGGTGTGTTCGATGACATGGAAGAAAACACAGCCTCGGCGAAATCAAACAACACGATTGTGCCAAAAAGGAAGGGCACAAAAAGGGGAGAACCCGACCGAGCGGCCTAAAAGTCGGCCGCGTCGAAAAGGAAAGGAAACTTTAAAATGGACAAAAAAGAATAAAATATGTTGTAATAAGGGAAAAGAAAAAGAAAGCAAACAAGAATCGCGAAGTCTTTGTCTTGGGCCGGAGTGGAGCGAAAAACACTGCTGCACCTAACCGCGGAGAAAAAAAAAGACTAAGTGCACACGCTCGTGCAGCGGGTGGGAAGCCGTTCGCGTGGCGGAATGTTCCCGAAGATCTTCATTTTTGCTAACAAAACTTTTTTTCCAGTTCCTGGGCTGCCATGGACGACGACGACCCAATTGTGACAACAAGCAGCCTGCTTGTCCTCGGAGAAAAAATTATACCGTTTGCATACAGAGATTATTCAATCCTTTGGTAAAGCGGGTTGAAATGATGGTCTGGAAAAAATAATAATAAATAAAGTAAAAGCAGCTCATTATTGAAAGACGGAGTCGACGTCTATGTCAGAAAAGGAATAAAAACTGTATAATAAATGAAAGGGGACGAAAGTTGATTAAAAGACGCGAAGAAACGCGAAGCAATGTTTAAATAGATTCCAAAACTATTCGCTGATATGAAAAACTTAAAAAATAACAATATATACTTTTCATTAGGAGCGATGTGCAATGCTGACTGCAGTATATACCAAAACGAAAACTATTGGCACTAGAACGATAATAAAGTGGTGAGAAATGAAATGAGTCAAGGACAGAAGAACCCTTTCGAAAGCTTAAAAAAGGGGGAAGAACTATCCCTTTAGGCAGTATGGTATGATAGTCACCAATACAGTGGCGTCAAAGATTTACCGGGGAAATGTGTAATGGTGAAGCTTACCTTTAAAAACACCCTTGGTTAAGCAGACGTACTTGCCAGTGAAGTAAATCTTGAGCATATGTCAAAAGAGAGACGGTTAGACGGATGATCCATTTAAAGGCAAAAAAGTGCCAAAAAGGAGGGAAATGATGTAAAATGACATGTTAAACAAGACGGATTGTATTAAAACGTCAAAGCGGATGCTTTTATAAAAATGATGACAATAGATTAAAAATGGGTGGTGAAAATTTGTCTTTGGTATCTGTGGTCAACCTCCCACTTTTTTCCTACCTCTGGGTTAGGTGACTTGCCCAAGATCACACAGAGCAGCAGTGGGATTTGAACCGGCCACCTCTGGACTGCAAGACTGGTGCTCTAACCACTAGGCCATCCTCCACTCCTATGTTGAGATGTACACACAAGATCGCATCCAAAATGTAGCATGTAAATTTCAGCAACCGTTATGGAATCCAGGGTAATGGGGGGGGAAGGGGGTAAGGGCCTAATTTACTGAACTTTCTTTGTCCCATGGATAACAGAATATGGAAACAGCCTTAGTAAATCTGCACACACAGTTGTATATACTCTCTTTGGGGTTTAGTGTTTCTGTCCTGTTTTAATTGGAGTTCCTATCCTTTCATTGTATGTTATTACATTTTTGTGACGTAAACTGCTGTGATTTGCGAGTCAGCCTGCGTGGTACATTAAGCTTTTAATAAACATGAGAGCTACAGTAAGTCTTGGAGGGAATTTTCCACACCCCATCTAAAGTACAGGGAAGGAGGCGAGTGCAGAAGCCAGAAGGCTCAGCCCTCTTGCTCTTTAATTTTTGGACAGCCTTGTAAAGTCAAAGAAAAAGTGTTGAGGCCAGATTTAAACCACAAACTACAGAAAGCTCACGTCTGGTTGGCTTTTTAACAGTATATTTCATGCAAAACTCATGAAATTATCTCTTATATACACATATATAAAATACAAGTAGGAAAACATTATAAATGACACCATTCACACTACTTCCAATATTAGCTTCCACCTTAATGACACGCATAAGAGTAAATAAAAATGATTTGAGGTGACTACTGTCTTCACTAGGTATTAGATGGGAAGGCAGTCTAAGTTATAGTCGTAACAAGATACTGAATCTGTTCAATTATTCATCTTCACCTCTGTTTTCAATGACTAATAACACTGGGTATTTTAAAAGTTGAAATCACTGTATAATTATAAAAGAACAAACAAAGGGTTGGCCTGCTTAGTAAGCTGGTTCAATTACACATACCCTCTTCTCATTGCAGGAACATAGCACTGCTAAAAGACAAATTAAATGTACCACAAATTCTAGTCTGAATTTGTGAACATTTAATTTGCCTTTTAGCAGTGCTCTGTTCCTGCAATGAGAAGGGGGTATGCGTGCCATCCCCAAGAACTTAAGGCTCCTGGGTCCAGTGTGTACTAAAATCTATGACGACTCTACTTGTACAAATTGTATGCTAAAAAAATATACATGAGATCTTCCAGGTTCAATTCTGTCCCACACAAAACATCACAATTTAAAAATATAATATATACATTGAAAGTGAGAAAGAGCTGCTTTATGTCATCTCATCAATTATGACACACATAGCAGCATCTTTGTCCACGACCGGTTCTCGCTTACAAACAGGGCTCCCTCCCTGCTCTTCAATCTGTCTGACACAACAGCTGTTGTCTTCAGCATCCATTGGTTCAGTTTTCACACATGTCACTTCCTCTGGGAGAGGCAGATCATCAGGCAGAGCCCCCAAACAGTTCTGGATCACTTCCACCACACGTTCCAAATGTTTCTGGAACCTCTCAGCAGTCTCAAGACGTTGACGCTTCTGCACCTCCATCATAACCCTCAGGGTCTCTCTAGCCTGATGAGGTCGATACTCATTGATTAGGTGATGCATGTGGACAAACAATAACTTGAGGTCCTCCAACTTCTCTTCCCGTCTTATGCTTCCTGGGCTCCGTATCAAAATGTCTAAAAGATCCAAAAAGTTCACCAGGATAGACATATTGAGTTTTCGCAACTCTTTCTTGTGGTCAAATTGCAAAGGATACAGTCGCTGAATGCCCTGGCTTTCCAAGGGCTGAATGATGAGATCATCACATTGGAACTGGTTACCAAACATCATATAGCTATCCTTCACAGGTAGCGGGGGTTTGGGAGCTAAACCCTTCCGAATGTTCTCATCTGTGTACTCTTTAATATACTGCATTGGAGGTAAAGGCAGTGCACTCACTTGCTGAGGTTCAGCCATGGTGGCAAAGAATAGACCTGTTGAATAAAAGTTAAGCAATAACATTACTCTTCTTTGCACTTAAAGACCAATGTAACAACATACAGCACAGATTACATACGATTAAATATATACGTATAGGCCTCTCCGGTACCATGCAAGCCACACTGAGCCTACAAATAGATGGGAAAATGTGCGATACAAATGTAACAAATAAATAAATATAATTTTCACAGTCTTCTGCCTTAAAATGTGTTACAACCATCAATATGAAATTCTAGTATAGAAAAAGAAGAGCTAAATCTAAAATAATACAGGCGCCACAGAGATGTTTTATTTACCTTGTGCCCAATATTCAAAACCATTTTACCAGATAGGAAAGGCTCCTAACTGGTTAAATGGCACTCTGCAGAATATCAGGAACAGCAAACAGGAGGGCCCTCTACGTAGACAGTGCAATCAAAATACTGTAGTAACATAGTAACATAGTAGATGACGGCAGAGAAAGACCTGCATGGTCCATCCAGTCCGCCCAACAATATAAACTCATGTGTGCTACTTTTTGTGTATACCTGACCTTGATTTGCATCTGTCATTTTCAGGGCACAGACCGTAGAAGTCTGCCCAGCACTAGCCCTGCCCCCATCACCAGCTCTGCCACCCAATCTCCACTAAGCTTCTGAAGATCCATTCCTTCTGAACAGGATCCCTTTATGTTTATCCCACACATTTTTCAATTCTGCTACCGTTTTCATCTCCACCACCTCCCGCGGGAGGGCATTCCAAGTATTCACCACTCTCTCCGTGAAAAAATACTTCCTGACATTTTTCTTGAGTTTGCTCCCCTTCAATCTCATTTCATGTCTTCTAATTCTACCGCCTTCCCATCTCCAGAAAAGGTTTGTTTGCGGATTAATACCTTTCAAATATCTGAAAGTCTGTATCATATCACCCCTGTTATACAGGGGCATTAAAACCTCTTCTTCTGCTGGTCACAGCTCTCTCTATACAGCCTAGCAACCTTCTAGCTACGGCCACTGTCTTGTCACACTGTTTCGTCGCCTTCAGATCCTCAGATACTATCACCCCAAGATCCCTCTCCCCGTCCTCTCACCGCCTAGCACATACATCTCCCGTGATTTTCTACTCCCTAAGTGCATCACTTTGCATTTCTTTGCATTGAATTTTAATTGCCAAAGTAGAGGCTGACCAACAGACACCCCAACGCAGGAAGTAGTGCTTATAAGACGCTTTATTTGATGCTTGGAAGGGTCCCTTTGTCCAAGCATCAAATAAAGTGTCTTATAAGCACTACTTCCTGTTTTGTACTGGAAGTTTCAAAAAATATATAAGGAAATAGAGAAAAGCCTGATCCACCAGATTTTCTACGGTGGAACTTATGTGGAAGACCCAGTTTATACCTATTTTGCTCCTCCGGGATACAGCTAAGTGAGAGAGAAAGGGGGTGGGGCCGGGAATGTACTTCCTTCGGCAGTGGGCTGGTTGCAGCACTTGCCCTTAAACCTAAAAGAAGAACTTTATACGATATTTGGATCTGCGTTTGCATTTTATCCGATTTTATCGCTAGGAAGAAACCTAAACGCAGACCCGGAGATCTCATTCGCATCCTCCGGATCTGCTTCTAGATTTAAAGGCAAATGCCACAACCCACTCACTGCAAAAGAGAGAAGGCAGGATGCAACTGCATCCTAGAGGAGCACATTCCTCCGGTGTTTTCAAGCTGAAAGGCATGGGATCACCCAGGTCCCGTTTCCGATGTATAACGGCTTATGCCCTATTAATTTACTAGACACCCCACTGAAAGCCTGGCAAAAAGTTTCCGGAGCGCCCAGGAAACCCCAGAGATCAGGAAGCAATTTGAAACAAGAACCGCCCCCCACCCCATACCCCCAAATCCACACGCAAAGATACCCAATCACATGCATTCGGCTGCCCTCACATTCTTACACGCCGAACACCCTCTCCCCATCCCCATCCCCACCGACCTCCCCTCCCCATGAGCGTTCGCGATCCGGCACATACTACTACTTAACATTTCTAGAGCGCTAGATACCATCCCCCCCACCGTCAAACTCATACCTGAGATCGCCCACCAATAATCTCACAGCTTTTTCCTTCTCCGGTGCCCCGTCCCTTACGACACACAACTCCTGTCCCGTCCCTAAGGCAACAACCCGCCTTGCCGGAAACAGGAAGTTGCGTCAGAGGCGAGGCCAGCGGGAGTGGATGCAGAGAAATCTTCTCTTTGGGCTCGCTAGCTACATTAACTTCCTTGCATCAGCACTGGCAAAAAGCAAGTGCGGCTGCCGCTACGCTGGATTATTGAAGGAAAAGAGGAGGAGGCGGTACTAGTTGCTTCCATCCCCGCAGGATTCCCGCAAACCCGACACATCCGTGTCCTAGTAGCATCAGAGGCCACCTGATCTACCGGCGCGTGCGTGTGGCGATCTCCACCATGTGCACTCGTGCAGCAATCCAGATCGCTACACGTGAACGTCGTGGTCGGTGTTTGAGAGAAAGTGGGGCTGGACTGGTAGCACTTGTTGTACAGTGCTGTTCATAGGCGGTCGGTGGCCCAACTGTTTGGGGATGCTAAAGGGGGCGGGGTTAAGGGTGGAGCCAGGGGCGGAGCTTATAGCCACAATTAACACAGGAAAAAAATAAGTAAAAATAAAATAGTCACAATACCTTTTATTAAATTTAGATATTAGATATGTATCATATGTCAAATAATAAAGTGGTTGCTCAAAGCATATACTAACCACAATCGCTCAACTGCAAAACACTATGCACACATTTGTGCAAAAACACACTCAGAACCTTACTGTACCATAACACTAGGCAGACCCTAATACACCAATATACCACCCATATAGAAAATGCAGACCGTCAACAATATGAAACAAGGGATCATAATATCACAATTCTCATGTAGAGCCACAAAACACCCTTTTAGGGTGGATAGTGTTCACAATGAGCTCCTTTTATTAACAACTATATGTAGATCCTTCAAGAGGTAGTGTGTCATGATTTAGGCTCCCTTTCCGATGTTTTGGTGCCACCTCAGTAATGCCAATACACAATCTCTCCACTGCAAAACACTATACACAAACTTGTGCAAAAACACACTCATAACCTTAGCAAACCATAACAGCACTAATTCCAAGGACAGGATGAGCTACAACCTTATGCGTGGAAAAGCAGCACTGTAATTACACCGGGCTCTAAAACACCAGTACACAACCTATTGAAACAAACAAAAAAAAGGGCTGTAAATACTACACACTAGTAGAATACTGCACCTTGATTACACATGAAAAACACATGACAACAGATATGAAGGCAAAACTGGAAAGTTACCTCAAGAAGTCAGACTCAGCATGCAGCAATACTAGAAAAATTGAAACTTACAAGCAAAATATCACAGATGCACATTTCCAAAAGCTGACATATTCCAGTTAATAAATTCTGAATAAAATACTTTTTTCTACCTTTGTTGTCTGATCATTTAGTTTTTCTATTCTTTGGTCCCAGTGTCTTCTTTCCATTTGATATTTTTTCTCTCAACATGTCCACCATCCTCCTGTGTCCTTATGCGTCCTGTCTACTTTCTGTAGCCCTGTCCCTATCCTTTCTCCAGTTTCAGCATCTGCCCTCAAAGTGTTCCAATCCAGCCCTTAAATTCAGCAATTTCCCCTCCATCCAAATCCAGCATGTCTCCCCTCCATCCATGTGCATGAACTTCCTCTGTCTTTCCTCCCCTCCATCCATGTCCAGCATTTCTCCTCTCTCCCACTCCATCCGTGTGCATCTCCTTCCTTTGTCTTTCCTTCCCTCCATCCTTGTCCAACATTTCTCCTCTCTTCCCTCCCCTCCATCCATCCATGTCTTTCTCTTCTACCCTTCCATCCAAAGTAATGCCTCTTTCTCTCTCCATCCTTCTACCCATTACCCTCTCCCAATCCTTCCGTCTACTGTCTCCCTCTATCTCCCCTTCCTTCTAAACAGTTCTCTCTCTCGACCCTTTTCCATTCAGCATGTCCTCTCTATCCCCATCCTTCCAGTGTCTTTCCTCTTTCCCTCCCTACCCTTACGTCCAGTGTCTTCCCTCTTTCTGCCCCCTCCTTCCAGCATTTTCCCTCTCTCCCTCCTTTCATTCAGCATTTCTCCGTCTGACAGCTAGGGTCTCCCCAGCAGCTTCTCTCTCTCTCTCCTGCCCATGTCCCCTCTTCCTCTCCCCATCTTTCCACTAATCTCTCTCTCTCCTCTTCCATCCAGCATCTTCTCTCTGGCTCTCCCATGCTCTCTTCCATGTCCCCCTCTTTCTCTCCCCATCTCTCTCTGGCTCTCCCCTGCTCTCTTCCATGTCCCCTCTTTCGCTCCCCATCTCTCTCTGCCTGCCCCCTGCTCTCTTCCATGTCCCCTCGTTCTCTCCCCATCTCTCTCTGACTCTCCCCTGCTCTTTTCCACTTTCTCTCTCTCTCCTCCAGCATCCTCATGCATCCCACCTTTCTCTTCCCTCCCCTTCTTGCTCCCATCACACTCACTCCTTTCTCCACCCCCCTTTTCCCATTCCCTGCCATTGCTTTCCTTCCTCCCTCTTCCCCTTAGATGTGGCACCTCACATCCTCACTGGCTGGCATGATGCATCGCTCCCCCCCCCCCCCCACCCCCCGGACTAGTTCGGTATCGCTCTCCCCCTCCGCTCCTGTCATGTCTTTGAACGTCGAGGATTCCTTCCGGTAGCAGCAGAATCGCCAATGATGTAAGCGCAGCTTTCAGCCTGCCCCAGAAGCCTTCTCTGGACAGCGTCCCTCTTACGCGGGAAACTGTACAGAGAGTGCTTCCGGGGCAGGCTGAAAGCAGCGCTTACATCATTGCCGATTCTGCTGCTACCGGAAGGAATCCTCGACGTTCAAAGACGACGTGACAGGACAGGAGCGGAGGGGGAGAGCGATACTGCAGTAGTCGGGGGGGGGTGGGGTGGTGGTAATGATCGCGTGGTCCACGGGAGGGAGACTGGAGAGAGCTGTTCAAGGCAGCGGGAGCTGCACCCGGGGCGGTCCGGTCCGGTCCGCCCCGCCCTTGCTCCACTTCTGGCTGGGGAGGCTTAGCCTCCCCAAGCCTCTTATACCGGGCGCCTATGGTGCTGTTTGTCACCAAAGCAGTAAATGCATCGGGATTTCTTTTCTTTTTTTTTTTTCACTCCGGTGCTAGAAATAATTTTGTGCATAAAACATATGCATAAACTTGGAGGTGCGTAGTTAAGGGCAGACTGGAGGCCAGCATAGGGTATGGACTGGAGTATGAAGTTAAGCTGCTTTGAATATAACTTAAGCCAACTAAATAAAAGCTGTACCTTACATGCATGAATGATGACAAAGTTACCGCTTGTATGGATTGTTAGTTTAGTTAAAAGAAAAAAAAGTATCACTTTATTCTTTTGGGGGGGTTTTTTCTGCTTCCATGCTTTCAAATAAACTAGCTGGCAGTCACCACCACATGAACTTGATCTTACTACAACATCACCCTGTATTTGTTAACACGGGAGCCTGCAAAGGCCTCTCCAGTACTATGCAAGCCACATTGAGCCTACAAATAGGTGGGAAAATGTGGGATACAAATGTAACAAATAAATCAATCAATCCATGTAATGAGTGTAGCAATTTAAATGAATGGAACCACTGAATATGCGCACAAAGATAAGAACTAGTGGTGCAGAAAGAAATAACTTCTAATAAGTTCTGGGAGAAGAGGATATTTCTCTGGTAAGTGAACAAATTTTGCTTGTGCTTTCGGAATTTGAAGATTGGGGTTTAAAGGAGGAACTGTAAGTTAGTGATAGGCTGATATCCTTAATACTTTAGCAAGTTTTAAATTACGGAAAAACTCAAAAAACACTAAGATGGAGTCAGCAGTCCAGCAGCGAGAGGGGTGCTATCCAGTCTTTTGCATTGAGTGTCACATGTATGATTATCTCCCAATTGGTGAGGTGTCATATGTGTGTGCCCGATGCAAAGAGCTCCTAGCTCTCAGAGAACGTGTCCGTTCCCTTGAGGCTAGAGTAGCAGACTTGATGGAGCTGAGGGAGACAGAGAGGTACATAGAGGAGACCTACAGGGATGTTGTAGAGAAGTCCCACCTCCAGTCAGGTAGCCCCTGTGCTACCTTGGAGGAGGGAGGTCTCCTAGAAGGAGAGCATCACCCTGGTGAAGTAGGAAGTACTCCTGTAGCCAGGACCTGCCCACCAGGGGATGTATTATCCTTTCGCACCGAGGATATATCTCCAAATGTTGCCCGGGAGGGAAAGGTTAGGACAGCTGTTGTACTTGGTGATTCGATCATTAGGCATATAGATAGCTGGGTGGCTGGTGGACGTGAGGATCGCCTGGTGACTTGCCTGCCTGGTGCGAAGGTGGCGGACCTCACGTGTCACCTAGATAGGATTCTAGATAGTGCTGGGGAGGAGTCCGCTGTCTTGGTACATGTGGGTACCAATGACATAGGAAAATGTGGGAGAGAGGTTCTGGAAGCAAAATTTAGGCTCTTAGGTAGAAAGCTGAAATCCAGATCCTCCAGGGTAGCATTTTCTGAAATGCTACCTGTGCCACGCGCAGGGCCCAAGAGACAGGCAGAGCTCCAGAGTCTCAATGCGTGGATGAGACGATGGTGCAGGGAGGAGGGCTTTAGATTTGTTAGGAACTGGGCAACATTCTGGGGAAGGGGGAGCCTATTCCGAAAGGATGGGCTCCATCTTAACCAGAGTGGGACCAGGCTGCTGGCATCGGCGTTTAAGAAGGAGATAGAGCAGCTTTTAAACTAGAAATGGGGGGAAGGCCGACAGTCGCTCAAAAGAGCATGGTTCGGGATAAGGTATCTTTCAAAGATATCACCATAACAGGGAAGATAGAGTATCCTGATAGTGAGGTTGCAAAAGAGATTGTAGTAGATCGGGTATCTTTAAATAACAATAAAAATCAGACAAAAGATTGCCAATTAATACTGTCAAGTACTAAGCATGATGTACTTAGGAACAACAAACATAGTTTGAAATGTCTATATGCGAATGCCAGGAGCCTAAGAAATAAGATGGGGGAGTTAGAATATATTGCACTAAATGAAAAATTAGATATAATAGGCATCTCTGAGACCTGGTGGAAGGAGGATAACCAGTGGGACACTGTCATACCGGGGTACAAATTATATCGTAGTGATAGGGTGAATCGGATTGGTGGAGGGGTAGCATTGTATATTAACGAGAGCCTTGAATCAAATAGATTGAAAATTCTGCAGGAAGCAAAACACTCCTTGGAATCACTGTGGATTGAAATTCCATGTGCAAAGGGGAAAAGGATAGTGATAGGAGTGTACTACCGTCCGCCTGGCCAGGACGAACAGACGGATGCGGAAATGTTAAAGGAAATCAGGGACGCAAACAAACTGGGCAACACAATAATAATGGGGGATTTCAATTACCCGCATATAGACTGGGGTAATGTAACATCTGTACACGCAAGGGACATAAGATTTCTTGATGAAATCAAGGACAGCTTCATGGAACAGCTAGTTCAGGAGCCGACAAGAGAAGGAAAAATACTAGACTTAGTCCTTAGTGGTGCTCATGATCTAGTGCAGGGGGTAACGATACGAGGGCCGCTTGATAACAGTGATCATAATATGATCGGTTTTGATATTGGCATTGAAGGAAGTGAAACTAGGAAATCAAGTACGCTAGCGTTTAACTATAGAAAAGGTGATTACGACAAAATGAGAAAAATGGTGAAAAAAAGACTGAAAGGAGCAGCTCGCAGAGTAAAAAACTTGCATCAGGCGTGGATGCTGTTTAAAAACGCCATCCTGGAGGTTCAGGACAAATATATTCCACGTATTAGAAAAAAGGGAAAAAAGACTAAACGTCAGCCGGCGTGGCTAAACAGTAAGATAAAGGAAATCATTAGAGCCAAAAAACAATCCTTCAGAAAGTGGAGAAGAGAACCAACTGAAAGTAACAGGATAGATCATAAGGAATGCCAAGCCAAATGCAAAGCGGAGATAAGGAGGGCAAAAAAGGACTTTGAGAAGAAATTAGCGTTGGAAGCAAAAATACATAGTAAAAACTTTTTTAGATACATTAAAAGCAGGAAACCGGCCAAAGAGTCGGTTGGGCCGCTGGACGAAAATGGTGTTAAAGGGGCGATCAAGGAGGACAAAGCCGTAGCGGAGAAATTAAACGAATTCTTTGCTTCGGTCTTCACCGAGGAGGATTTGGGGGGGACACCGGTGCCGGAAAGAATATTTGAAGCGGGGGAATCGGAGAAACTAAACAAATTCTCTGTAACCTTGGAGGATGTAATGGGTCAGTTCAGCAAGCTGAAGAGTAGTAAATCACCGGGACCTGATGGTATTCATCCCAGAGTATTAATAGAACTAAAAAATGAACTTGCGGAGCTACTGTTAGAAATATGCAATCTGTCCCTAAAATCGAGTGTAATACCGGAAGACTGGAGGGTAGCCAATGTTACTCCGATTTTTAAGAAGGGTTCCAGAGGAGATCCGGGAAATTATAGACCGGTGAGTCTGACGTCGGTGCCGGGCAAGATGGTGGAGGCTATTATTAAGAATAAAATTGCAGAGCATATACAAAAACATGGACTGATGAGACAAAGTCAGCACGGATTTAGTGAAGGGAAGTCTTGCCTCACCAATCTAATGCATTTTTTTGAGGGGGTAAGCAAACATGTGGACAATGGGGAGCCGGTTGATATTGTATATCTGGATTTTCAGAAGGCGTTTGACAAAGTGCCGCACGAAAGACTCCTGAAGAAATTGCAGAGTCATGGAATCGGAGGTAGGGTATTATTATGGATTAAGAACTGGTTGAAAGATAGGAAGCAGAGAGTAGGATTGCGTGGCCAGTATTCTCAGTGGAGGAGGGTAGTTAGTGGGGTCCCGCAGGGGTCTGTGCTGGGTCCGTTGCTTTTTAATGTATTTATAAATGACCTAGAGATGGGAATAACTAGTGAGGTAATTAAATTCGCCGATGACACAAAATTATTCAGGGTCGTCAAGTCGCAGGAGGAATGTGAACGATTACAGGAGGACCTTGCGAGACTGGGAGAATGGGCGTGCAAGTGGCAGATGAAGTTCAATGTTGACAAGTGCAAAGTGATGCATGTGGGTAAGAGGAACCCGAATTATAGCTACGTCTTGCAAGGTTCCGCGTTAGGAGTTACGGATCAAGAAAGGGATCTGGGTGTCGTCGTCGATGATACGCTGAAACCTTCTGCTCAGTGTGCTGCTGCGGCTAGGAAAGCGAATAGAATGTTGGGTGTTATTAAGAAGGGTATGGAGTCCAGGTGTGCGGATGTTATAATGCCGTTGTATCGCTCCATGGTGCGACCGCACCTGGAGTATTGTGTTCAGTACTGGTCTCCGTATCTCAAAAAAGATATAGTAGAATTGGAAAAGGTACAGCGAAGGGCGACGAAAATGATAGTGGGGATGGGACGACTTTCCTATGAAGAGAGGCTGAGAAGGCTAGGGCTTTTCAGCTTGGAGAAGAGACGGCTGAGGGGAGATATGATAGAAGTGTATAAAATAATGAGTGGAATGGATCGGGTGGATGTGAAGCGACTGTTCACGCTATCCAAAAATACTAGGACTAGAGGGCATGAGTTGAAGCTACAGTGTGGTAAATTTAAAACGAATCGGAGAAAATTTTTCTTCACCCAACGTGTAATTAGACTCTGGAATTCATTGCCGGAGAACGTGGTACGGGCGGTTAGCTTGACGGAGTTTAAAAGGGGTTAGATAGATTCCTAAAGGACAAGTCCATAGACCGCTATTAAATGGACTGGAAAAATTCCTCATTTTTAGGTACAACTTGTCTGGAATGTTTTTACGTTTGGGGAGCGTGCCAGGTGCCCTTGACCTGGATTGGCCACTGTCGGTGACAGGATGCTGGGCTAGATGGACCTTTGGTCTTTCCCAGTATGGCACTACTTATGTACTTATGTACTTATGTAATAATAGTAGTAGTAAGATTAATGTATAAAGGCAAAGAGAGTGTCATGTTCTGTTGGTGTTAATTATTGTTCCTGCACAGATTATAGTTGTGGCAGGATCCAACAAATTTTATTGCCATAGTTGCTGTTCATCCAGTTTCCTGTAGGATTAAGGCTGTAGGTGGGAATTCATCAAGCAGTGTTATGGCCTTAATGTGTGCTAATTCGCTTAAGGTGCATTAAGGCTTGGTGAATTCCCCCATCGTTTTCCGGTGGTTCATTCTGGTATAGGTAATTGTACTATTTAATAACTTAATTTTTCCCACTTTTCTCTTATAAATTTTCTTTCTTTTTATATATGATCAGCCTTGCTTGCATGAAGACTTCTATATTTTGATGTAGTGAAAAATGCGGTCAATTAGAGTGAACACAAATTAAATATGTAGTTCAATCAAAGTAGTGCAACATTATTCTTCATGGAGAATTAGATTGAACCCTTACATGTACAAAATTTATTAGAGACTCTTGCAGAGACCCATTTATGAAGTATGTATTTTTCTGAATTAATATTTCCAAATTAATAAAGGGCTTTTGCTTATTTGGAAATATTAATTGGGAAGAATACATACTTTGTAAATGGGTCTCTCCTGTAGCATATTTCAGTAATATAAATTAAATAACTACTTCTGAAGAGTACAGGTGGGGATGGAGGAAATTACTTATGGACCAAACAAGCAGACTTCCTCTCTAAAGACGCTCCAATCCATTGGGCAGTCACCCCAATGTAAGATTTTACTGAAAGGTTCCCACACATTAAATGTTCTTGCAACAGTTCTCAAAGATATTCAAACAAAGTTTGCGATCAGGTGACAGGACGATGATAAAGATGAATTTGAAGATACAAGTGATGAGTTATACAGCCCTACTTCTAATAATGCATAGATTTTCACTTACACATTTATGCCTGCTCTGAGGCAGCTGTAAATGTGTGTGTACTCACATAGGTATCAAAAATACAGAAGAAACCTGTCTTCGCAAAAGACAATGACAGTCAAAAACAGCGAAGATGACACAAAAAAAAGAACAGGAAAAAATGAAGAAAAACCAAAATGAACAAAAAAACAGTAGAAACAGCAAAAGTCTAAAAAGTAGAGAATGCAAAATATACTGAAGGGAGAAAAAATATAAAAAACAAAATTATAAATAAAATATAAAAATCAAAAAAGAAGACGACACAAGCAAAATGAAAAAATACTAAATGGATTTATTGAGGTGATATGACTCGACACAGCTGTGTTTCGGCCCAACTGGCCTGCGTCAGGAGTCTGTTACACCATGTATGTATTATCTGGTAATATCAATCCTTGAAGGGTATTCAGTTGGACGCGCCTTTATTCAAAAACACTCTACCTTTAAAAAGGCTGTGTGCACGATTCGGCAATAATCGTTATAGAAGACTCTGGTTCAAGAAATATATATATATTTCACTAGAATAGCTGCACACCAGCGTTAGCGTTCACTAGCTAGTTCACTTTTTAGTGAACGCTAACGCTGGTGTGCAGCTATTCTAGTGAAATATATATATATTTCTTGAACCAGAGTCTTCTATAACGATTATTGCCGAATCGTGCACACAGCCTTTTTAAAGGTAGAGTGTTTTTGAATAAAGGCGCGTCCAACTGAATACCCTTCAAGGATTGATATTACCAGATAATACATACATGGTGTAACAGACTCCTGACGCAGGCCAGTTGGGCCGAAACACAGCTGTGTCGAGTCATATCACCTCAATAAATCCATTTAGTATTTTTTCATTTTGCTTGTGTCGTCTTCTTTTTTGATTTTTATATTTTATTTATAATTTTGTTTTTTATATTTTTTCTCCCTTCAGTATATTTTGCATTCTCTACTTTTTAGAATTTTCCTGTTTCTACTGTTTTTTTGTTCATTTTTGGTTTTTCTTCATTTTTTCCTTTGTTCTTTTTTTTGTGTCATCTTCGCTGTTTTTGACTGTACTCACATAGGGCCAGATTCTATATAAGTCATCTAAAAAATCCGCATGGTAAACATTTCCATCTAAGCGTATTCTATAAGTGGTGCTTAGATTTAGAATACACTTACGCTTAGGTGGAAAACATGGTATATATAGAATACGCTTAGTTGATATCCCAGTGCCTAAAACTATGTACCTCCATTTACAGCAACGAAAACGTGGCATAAATTCCTGTGAGTAAATTTACGCATACTGGGCTATATTCTATAATTACGCGAGTGAATTTTGGAATGCCCATTTCCCTACCCATAGCCACGCCCCTCTAGAACTGCGCACAGAATTTAGGCACAGTTCGTTTCAGAATACACTTAGCAAGTTGTGCGTGTAAATTCTAATTATTGCCAATTAGTGATCATTATTGCTTCTTAAGTGCTGTTATCAACACCGATTAATTTGTTAAGCCAATTAGGTTACAAGCGTTAGAATACACCTGGATTTTGGCGCAGATCTCTAGGCTCGCTATATAGAATCCGGCAGATATTGTATAAAAGGCAGGCAGACATAAACCCTGGGATTCGCGCCGAGATTTCTGTGTGGAAATCAAAGCGTATTTCATAACAATGTGCATAACTTAATTAGTGCACTGATAATTGGATGTTAAGCGTGTTTTTTTTCTACGTGGACTTTTCAGGCGCCATATATAAAATTTAGCCCAAAGCGCCACTCCATCCATGCTCCTCACATGCTGTGCTCCGGGAATGCCCATTGGCAATGGGCATGTATGTGCTATGACATATAAAACAGGCTTTTCACATTATAAAACCTTTATAAATTATTCCTCTATTAGTAAAGGGGTCCCTAAGTCATTTATCTGCTGTGTTCATCAATAACCACTTTTTTTATGTTTCCCTTTGGGAGGTTAAGACATACTTCTCATTTTCACCTTTGAACAGCCACTAAGAATTCTCAAAGGTGGCAACTCTGCCATCCTTGATAAAATACCATTTTGAACCTAAATACAATCAGTCTAGTGTAAAACATATTATTAGCATTCTTCACTCAGCTCTCAGTAGTGGAGAGAATTTCCAAGGAAATTAAACTCAAATTAGGAGGTCTTGGTCATTTACAACTAAGGACTCATAAGCCAAACACAAAACTTGATCTAAATCTGGTGGGTGGCTTGGAAGTCCGGTGTCTTGTGTTGGCAGGCGGTCTCAAGTAGAGTACAAAGTTTGGTTTCAGCTGGTGTGAAGGAAATCTGTTCTTGTACGGAGCGGTTAAAATGAGACCATACTCCCCTCCGAAGGGACACCACCTTGTAGTGGTGGAGGGGCTTCTGTGTTTCAGTGACTCAGAGGGCTATGCTGAAGGTTTACCCATATCAGACAGGCCTCTGAGGAGAAACCAGACAATGTCCCAAACTAGGGAGAGTGGAAAGATGGTGACCTGAAGCTTGTACGCTCAATGGCCCAACTGTCCTCTGAAGTTCTGTCTTTGTTTACTTGAAATTTCCTCTCTGCATTTGCAGTTACCATAACTGAGAGGAAGGGGGCAATGGGGGGTCAGCCGCCTATGGCCAGCGTTTTGTCCCCTGTGCAGCAAGTGTGGGACCGCTGCGCGACGAGCTGCCCACAGATGACTGGGTTGGTGGGTCCTTTAATTAGTGCCGGCGAAGGTGAGTCGAGGCTCTTGGACCTGGAAACAACTTCATCGCTCCCGAATCATTTAACCACCATGTCCAAAGGAGTGGAGGTGTGAGTTAGGAGTGTATGCTGAATCGGAAGTCGTTTACAGCTGAACCCGTGTCAGTGGTGTCACTCCTAAACCCGTAAGAGCTATCAGCTTGGAGATTTTGTCTCCCATGGAGGCTACATTGAATATCATCTGGAAGGTGCTCCAGGACCTAACGGTGGTAGTAAATAATTTTACTTCAGATATAATCTTATTAGTGAGCCACATGGATAATCTAATCGAATCCTTTGAGAATGAAAAATTGATACAGCAAATGAAGTTCTACAGGAGTAGGAAACGGTTAAGATTTTGAAAATGATAATAGACCAGAAAAAATTGAACAAAATGAATATTATATATTTTATAATAAAACATTTAAAACCACAATCAAATCATATAAGATAAAAACAGATCAAATCTAAAAACATAATACAATAAAATGTAATATCAAATCAATATCAGTTAAAAACATTCAGATTAAATATGCATGCAATAAAATAATTTTAATACAAGACATAAGATATCAACAAAAAATAATATCAACACAAAATATATATCAACAGAACTGCATAAGACAAATAGGTGGAGATGTACAATAATAAAATAACTGAATGATCGTACATACTAAATATCACCTACCTAGTAGGATGCAAAATAAATAAATAAAATCTCACAATGCTTAGCCTCAATCGCCGTCTCTTATGCACATTCAATGATCTAAAAATATTGAAATTAATATTCAATATTTAGTAATTTTTTGTTAAAAAGTAAGAATCAGTGGGTTTCCATGTTCTAACAGATAGCAACTCAAATCAATAGAAATTAATAAAAAATTAACTTTAGTGTAAACACTAGCTAAAAACATCATACTGTTCTGTGACAATCACATATACCCTAATGATGATATCATTAAAAAGAAATTATTAAAAAGAACTACACAGTGACCAAGAAAAGAACTGATTCAAAAGCACTAATCAGGCAATCCAGCACTCATTACTGTTGTCTGAATGGGTGGATATAAAAACATCAGTTAAAATTGTTACTGTTGCAACGTACCAAACGTGCTTACCATGATGATTGTATCATTAGAAGACACTTTGCAGAGGATGTAGCAATACTGATTCAGAAGCACTCAGCAAAACTCACAGGCAATCCAGTGCTCTATGCTGCTATATGAATGGGTGGCTATACATACATCTATTTAAATCATTACTGTTGCAACCACATATACCCTAATGATTGTATCATTTAGCAATCCCACTCAGCACAACTGGCATGTAATGCAGTGCGCTTTACTGATACTTGTATAGGTAGATATACAATCATCTATTTCAATCATAACTGTTGCAACATACCAAACCCCCTTAAATATTAAAGCTAACAACATTAGGCTGATCAGATTACACCAATTTCAATCAAACAAGCTAAGAAAAACTAACTGACTAAGAAATTGCACTGATAAAACATATATTTAAAGCAAGCCAAGCTGTTTAAACAGTACACACCACAATCTAAATTCCATATGGAACATGTGGAGGGGCATAATCGAACGAAAACGTCTATCTCCATGGGCGTTTATCTCCGAGAACGGGTCCGTGAAGGGGCGGACCGAACCGTATTTTCGAAAAAAAATAGACGTCCATGTTTTATTTGACAACTAGTAAAAAAGGCCCGTTTCTGACTGTAATGAAACGGGCGCTAGCAAGGTTTTCCTCTGAGTGTGTATGTTTGATAGAGTGTGTGTGAGAGTGACTGTGTGATAGGGAGTGAGTGAATGTATGAGTGTGTGTGTTTGACAGAGAGAGTGAGACAGAGTGTGACAGGGTTGATGCTGCTTTAGTGGGAGTGGGTGGCAGGCGGTTTAGAGTTTGGCCAGCGTTGTTGTGTTGTGTGGGCTGTTTGTAAGAGTGCTGGTAGGTTTTTTTTTTAAAGTTTTGAGGAGAGATGCAATGAGTGTGTGTGAGGAACTGAGGGGTGGAGGGGTTACCATTGCTGGGGAGTGGGGTGTCAGTGATTGAGTGTGGAATACATAGAGTGTGAGTGCCCATGTATCTATGTCCTGCATCAGTGTGTGTGTGTGAGTTTGGGATGGGGGAGGAGTGTTAACTGGGATCCTGGTTGGAGGTTGTTTAGCGTTGAGTGAGTGGCGATGTTGTATCCATGTCGTGTGTGTGTGTGAGATTGACGGGGAGGGGGGCTGGGGTTTGTAGGGGGCTGGGAGGCAAAGGGGGGAAGTGGGAGTGGCCATGTATCCATGTCCTATGTGTGTGAGATTGACAGGGGGAGGGGAGCATGGGGGGGTTGTAGGGGGTTTGGGGGGCGAAGGGATCTGGTTTTGGCTGACCTCATGTGTCTGGCAGTGGCGTACCAAGGGGGTAGCGTTGGGGGCGGTCCGCCCCGGGTGCATGCCGCTGGGGGGGTGCCGCGCGCTGGTCAGCTACGTTGGTTTCCATGCTCTGTCTGCCCCGGAACAGGTTACTTCCTGTTCCGGGGCAGAGGGAGAATGGAAACCAACGAAGTTGACCGGCCTGCAGCACCTCCCTCCCCAGAGGCGTGCACCCGGGGGGGGGGTTTGTTCGCCGGGATGGGGGGTGTCCTTTCGCCGGGGGGGGTCGCACTGCACCGGGGGGGGGCGGGGTGCATCGGCGATCCACCCCGGGTGTCAGCGCCACTAGGAACGCCACTGGTGTCAGGGCTCATTGTGAGGGAAGTGAGATGTGTGTCCATGTTTTTTTACAGCAGCTTAGCAGTTCTTCTGTTTAGAGATTGACAGGGGGAGGGGTGGCGGGGGTTGTAGGGGGGTGGGGTGGTGTGATGGGGGGGAACTGGGATTGTGCATCAGTGTGTATGTGTGTGAGAGGGTTGATGGTGGCAGGGTGTGAACTGGGATCTGGTTTTGGCTCACCTCATGTGTTTGGGCTAATTCTGAGCCAAGTCAGATGATTGTCATTTTTTTTTTTTTTTACAGCAAGTTGGGGGTTGGGAAGGGTGGAACTGGGATCTTCATCAGTGTGTATGTGAGTGAGAGGGTTGATGGTGGAAGGTAGGGGCAGGCTTTGCTAATTGTGAGGCTGCAGTGTATTTCTGTGTTGGTGTGTGTGCCAGTATCAGAGGAGAGTATCAGAGGTGGGGGCAGGGTTTGGAAACTGTGAGGCTGCATTGTTGTATTGCTTTTTGAGACAGATTTTTTTTTCAGCCTTACCTTCTTTGTTTGTGCTGGCTGTGGTCCTCTGCCTTCCGTTTACTTGATGGGTTTTTTTTTCTATCATTCATCCTGTCTGAGTGATTGAGTCATTATGGGGGAGGGGGTGTGGCTTGGTGGGCGACCTTCCTTGTTTCTCCTCGCTGTCCTCTTTAGAGATTGACAGGGGGAGGGTTATAGGGTGTGTGAAGTGGGGAACTGGGATCCTGCTGTGAGACAGAGTTTGCTTTACATTGTTTCTCTTGGCTGTGCTGCTGTCCGTTCCATTTGCTTCAGCTGGGTTTTTTTTTTCTATCACTCATCATGCCTCAGTGAGTGAGTCGTTAGGGAGGGGGTGTGGCTTGGTGGGCGACCTTCTCCAGCTGTCCCTGCCCTTCGTGTCAGCAGGTTTTTTTTTTGTTTTCGATCACTGAGGCTGCCTCATGCGATTGGTTGAGTGTCATTGCTCCGCCCCCGATGTCATAACGTTTGACATGTGGGCGGGGCAGACACTCATGGAGCAAAAAGTGGTCTAGGCCACCTCACTTTAGAATGTTGGGAAAGTGAGGCTTCATTAGAATGTTGGAGGTGCGTTTTATATAGATAGATTTGTGAGCTGGGCGTTTTTGTTTTTCAGCGATAATGGAAAATGAAAGCGCCCAGCTCAAAAACGAATAAATCCAAGGCATTTGTTCGTGGGAGGGGCCAGGATTCGTAGTGCACTGGTCCCCCTCACATGCCAGGACACCAACCGGGCACCCTAGGGGGCACTTTTACAAAAACAAAAAAAAAAGGTAAAAGAGCTCCCAGGTGCATAGCACCCTTCCCTTGTGTGTTGAGCCCCCCAAATCCCCCTCAAAACCCACTGCCCACAAGTCTACACCATTACTATAGCCCTAAGGGGTGAAGGGGGGCACCTACATGTGGGTACAGTGGGTTTGGGGGGTTGGACGACTAATAAGCATTAAGCAGCACAATTGTAACAGGTGGGGGGGGATGGGCCTGGGTCCACCTGCCTGAAGTCCACTGCACCACCTAACAACTGCTCCAGGGACCTGCATACTGCTGCCAGGGAGGTGGGTATGACATTTGATGGTGAAAATAAAAAGTTGTGAAACATCATTTTTTGTGGTGGGAGGGAATTAGTGACCACTGGGGGAGTCAGGGGAGGTCATCCCCGATTCCCTCTGGGGGTAATCTGGTCATTTAGGGCACTTTTTGGGGCCTTATTCATGAAAAAAACAGGGTCCAGGAAAAGTGCCCTAAATACTAGCTACAAACGCATACTTTTTTTCCATTATCGGCGAAAGGCGCCCATCTCTGTTTGGGTGATAACCATGCCCCAGTCCCGCCTTCACCACGCCTCCGACACGCCCCCGTCAACTTTGTACACTTCCGCGATGGAGTGCAGTTGAAAACGTCCAAGTTCGGCTTTCGATTATACCGCGTTATTCATTTTTGTGAGATAAACG
This sequence comes from Microcaecilia unicolor, assembly GCF_901765095.1. Lineage (NCBI taxonomy): Eukaryota > Metazoa > Chordata > Amphibia > Gymnophiona > Siphonopidae > Microcaecilia > Microcaecilia unicolor. The sequence goes on from NC_044038.1 coordinate 161,499,237, forward strand.
TCCATCTCCCGATTTAGGTCAGAACTTGGGCGTTTTTCTTGTTCGATTATAAGCAGGCTTATCTCCTACCTTACATAAGTGCTTCCCAAGCTTACTCAGCAGTCTTAGCAATGCTATGTTGGCTGGCACATTATAACAGACACTCTGATTGGTCCTTTAAATATCCCCTTTGAGAGTTCAAAGGTCAAACAGAACAGAACTCCAGAACAGGAACCCACTAATCCAAACAAAAGTGTATATTAAATATCATGGTCATCTCAAAAACAGATGAGTGAAAATAAAAGTGAAAAAAACTTTAAAAAGCAGGGATAATTTTATGAAAAGAATTCTGTCATGTGACATTTCCAGGCAAACGATGTAGAACAAGCATTGGATACATGCAGTGACATATACTGACCACAAGGTGGCTGATATAAACAAACATTGGATTGAGCAGCACATAATGGGAATCTGCTGGTAGTACTATAAAAACACTGAGAGATCAGTTTCTTGATTCAATCCAAAAGGTTTAACAGTTTTTTGGGCTGGATTGGGCTGGAAAAAAATTTTCCACCTGGCAACCCTGCTTATAGCAGCAGCTTCAGAGAGCATTTTCCATCTCACAGATAGGCTGCAGAGAATACCTTCTCCTGCTTTAGACTTAGCCTGGCCTCAGAATGACATCCTATAGTATATCTCCTATCAAACTGAGCTCTCTTTTTCATCAAGCACTGCCATTTCCTCCCCTCACCCTCCCCACTGACAGTTTGAACTTCGTGGGTGTGGCTTGGATCTCTTTCAGGGAGAGAAAACTAACAACTTATAGCAGCAGCTTCAGAGAGCATTTTCCATCTCACAGATAGGCTGCAGAGAATACCTTCTCCTGCTTTAGACTTAATCCCGCCCACCCTACCCCTCTACCCACCCACCCCTAGAGTGACATGTCTTATATAACCTCCCTATCAACCCACTCATTACTTTACCTCACCCATTTCTATTCTTCTATCACCTTCTCCCACTACTCCAACCAGAGTTACACCTAATCACACTGACCACCCTTCAACATCTTCAGTCCTTCTGTGACTGTTCTCTTGTGCTTGACTGCTTAAATATTTTAAATTTAAATGCTTTACTTTTTGTCTATTAGATTGTAAGCTCTTTGAGCAGGGACTGTCTTTCTTCTGTGTTTGTACAGCGCTGCGTACACTTTGTAGCGCTCTAGAAATGTTAAATAGTAGTAGTAGTAGTAGTAGTCTTAAATCTATAAATCAAACGTTGTTCAGTTTGCAATAGCAATTTGTTTTATAATGATACAATCATCAGGGTAAGCACGTTTGGTACGTTGCAACAGTAGAGAATCCACAAACGTGGAGAACTCAACGAAATCCCACGGATAGTCACAATATAACAAAACAGTGGGTAAAAAACCAGGAGTTCCAGAGTGAAGACGAACCAAACTTTATTAATCAGTATATTGACTCGACACAACGTTGTGTTTCGGCCAAAGGGCCTACATCAGGAGTCTAAATACTTGAGAACGATAATGATGATCCAGAATTAGCAATGTTGTAAAATACAGTCTGTATTGTAGTGGTCTTTAAAAAGACCTTTGTTCTGAAGCATGATCAGTATATTGACTTGACACAACGTTCTGTTTCGGCCAAAGGGCCTACATCAGGAGTCTAAATACTGATGTAGGCCCTTTGGCCGAAACACAACGTTGTGTTGAGTCAATATACTGATTAATAAAGTTTGGTTCATCTTCACGTTGCAACAGTAACAATTTTAACTGATGTTTTTATATCCACCCATTCAGACAACAGTAAGGAGTGCTGGATTACCTGATTAGTGCTTTTGAATCAGTTTTTTTCTTGGTCACTGTGTAGTTCTTTTTAATAATTTCTTTTTAATGATATCATCATTAGGGTATATGTGATTGTCACAGAACAGTATGATGTTTTTAGGTAGTGTTTACACTAAAGTTAATTTTTATTAATTTCTATTGATTTGAGTTGCTATCTGTTAGAACATGGAAACCCACTGATTCATACTTTTTAACAAAAAATTACTAAATATTAAGTGAATATTAATTTCAATATTTTTAGATCATTGAATGTGCATAAGAGACGGCGATTGAGACTAAGCATTGTGAGAGTTTATTTTATTTTATTTATTTATTTTATTTTGCATTTTTTAGGTGGTTGTATGACTACTTTTAGGGGTTCACTTTGTTTTTTACCCCTACTAGGTAGGTGATATTTAGTATGTACGGTCATTCAGTTATTTTAGTGTTGTATTTCTCCACCTATTTGTCTTATGCAGTTCTGTTGATATATATTTTGTGTTGATATTATTTTTTGTTGATATCTTGTGTCTTGTATTAAAATTATTTTATTGCATGCATATTTAATCTGAATGTTTTTAACTGATATTGATTTGATATTACATTTTATTGTATTATGTTTTTAGATTTGATCTGTTTTTATCTTATATGATTTGATTGTGGTTTTAGATATGTTTATAAAATATACAATGTGATGTTTATGTTTTATTCATTATGTATTTTTATTTTGTAGTTTTTTTTACCCCTGACGCAGCCTGAGGGCAAAACGTGGCCACGTCGGGTAACTTGTAATAAACCACTTCTTCTGTTACCCTCCTGTTCCATTTTTTTGTCTTTTTTGATCTGCTTTTTTTTTTCTTTTGGTTTGCTATTTCTGTGGCTGATCTTTGCCTTTTGTGTTTCTGTCTGCAAAATGAATATTATTACAGATGATTAATATCGAGATTGTTGTTTTCCTAGAGTTCCGGGTATGACTTCTAAAGTTTTTTCCTCTGAAATGATTCCTCTTAGTATATTAATTCAAAAGGAGTGAAGCCTGTGAAACTGGGATTACCTTAATCAGTGGGAATTGGATTAGAGACTCAAATGTTTGTATTGTTAAATAATTTCTGGTTTTAAAAGAGAAAAAAATGAAATCAGTTGTATTATTTCCACTAATATTGGACAATAAGTATGTTTCCAACAAAATAAATTGACTATACACCGTTTTGGGTTTGAAGAAGCCAACCAGACGATCAATGTGGAATAATGATTCAGATAAATAATAACTGGGTATAATCAGGTTAATACCACGTTTTCTTTGTTTACTGTTGTTTAATTGATCTCCTTGTCTTGTTTCACTCTCCCTATTTTGTGGTTTAAGAAGAGTATAGAATTACCTGATTGAAATAATTCTTGTGTGTTATTTTCTCTATATTTCTGGCAAGTTATTTTAGTGCTTATAAAATTAAATTGTTATTAATAAAATAAAAATTAAAAAACATGAGACCATACTATGCAGATTCCTTAAGGTTGTTGATTTACCAAGAGATATTCCTCATGTACTGTGGGCAATTAAGAAACTTGGCCCATGAACCCCAGATGATAGATAATAGAAATGCAAGTATACCTGAATAACACTAAATGAAATGTAATTTCACCCATCTCTCTTAATTCAGATTTCTTGTAATTTTCAAATAAGTTTAGGAATATATTTCGTCTCATTGAGCCTACCTCTTCGGAGGGTCCTCTGCCTGACTTGTAAGTAATACCTAGAGTAATGAAGCTGTATCTACAGCTTACATAAAAGCTACTCGTTTCCTCCTCATATCAAAGAGTTACATTTGATTTTTGGATTAAGCAGTGGTCATGTTCCAGCAAATGTTTGCTTTGTCTTTCCTGCTTTTCAAAGAAAAATCTTTTAAACCAGTAGCTAAATTTAGCATCTTACTCTTAACACCTTTGCAACTGCAGTGTCTGTCAGGCAGGATGTGAGGGTGGGGAGATTTTCGCAATCAACCTACTGAGGTCTTGTAAATCCCCTGGAAATAACCCTATCCCAAAATGCTCTGTTTTCAAAGGCAAAAGGTGCAGTTCTCTCTGGAGAAGAGGTAGGAAAGCAAAAATTGATTTTACAGGTGCAGAAAGGGCTGAACATGCAAGCTGAGTAGAAGTAATGCACACAGACATTACCAAAGATTTTTCAATATCTACATGTTACATTTTTATATTGTACTATGCTTGGAGCATCTTTTAAATCAGTCATGAAAAATCAAGCTACATAAATATTTAGGGAAAGGAGAAAGGATTTGATATATCACCTTTCTGTGATACAATCCAAATGGTTTACTATTATACACACAGCTGCTTTCTCTGTCCCTAGTGGGTTTACAAGATTATTGATTTATTTACTTGTATCTGGGGCATTTGAGGGTTAAGGGATTTGCCCAGGGTCATAAGGAGCTGCTTAAGGAATATTACCAATAATGAACAGGCATTTTCCAAGTAGTTAGTGATCAGTGAGTTACATTTAAAGAAATAAGCAAAACAGTTATGACAATAAACTGCATCCTATACAGAATCCTTATTTCTAGGGCTCCGATGTAACAGATTCCATAGGAGCGTCACAGGGGCTCATTTTCAAAAGAGAAAAACATCCGAAAAGTGTCATAAAGCCCCATTCGGATATTTTTCTTCTTGAAATGTCCAAATCAGTATTTTGAAACCTGTTTTGCAGACATTTATCTATGCAATTCGTTTGCAATGCATCCAAATCAAAAGGGGGCATGTTGGCTTTAGAAGGCGGGATTAGGGTGTACCTAAGGCTTGGTTGTTTTGCAGCCATAATGGAACAAAACCAAAACGTCCAGGACTAAAGATGTTTTGGTCTAGACCTGTATTCAGAGTGAATAAGGCACAAAACTATGCCCTAAATGACCAGATGACCACTGGAGGAAATCAGGAGTGATACCCCTCCCCCCCCAGTGGTCACTCTCTTCCACCCCCCAAAAATGTGAATAAAAATATGACTTATCGGCCTGTATGACAGCCTCTGATATTAAAGTCTGGTCTATTAGAGCAGCATGAAGGTCCCTGGAGTAGTGTAGTGGTCAGTGCAGTGCAGTATGGAGTGGGGGACCCAGGTCCCTATCTCCCTCTACCTGTCACACTTGTGGTGGAAACTGTGACCCCTCCCAAAGTCACCAAATTCCTACTGTACCAACATATATGTGCCCCCTTCACCCATAAGAGCTGTTGTAGTAATGTACAGTGGGGGGCAGTAGGTTTTGAGTGGGCTTTGGAGGGCTCAGGGGACAAGAGATGTGCACCTGGGAACATTTTTATGACGTGCATAGAAGTGCCCTGTAGGGTGCCTCGTTGCTCTCCTGGGATGTCTGGGGAAGTAGTCTACTAAAAATGTTGGCCCCTCCTACATCCCAGTGGCACAAATCTCTACATTTTGCACTTATTTGGTTGTTTATCGAAAATGGACCATAAAAACCAAAACATCCAAAGCATAAAACCTTGTTTGAAACAGTATTTTTGAAAAAAGATAGACATTTTTCTTTTTTCGAAAATGACCTTCTTTCCTATTAGGATTTTGGACGTTTTATGCAAAACATCCCAAGTCGGACTTAGACGTTATATTTAAAATGCCCCTCCATGGGTCACAGCAAAGAAGGTTTACTGCATATGCTCCTCCCTCTGACTCTTCCTCTCTTCATTCCTTGTCCCCGCTCTTTAATCCAAAAAAAAAAAAAAAAGATTGTCTGTTGTGGTCTTCCTGTCCAAACTCCCTTTCCCAAATTGTTCCATTAAAACATTACTCAGGATTCATTCTCAAGATATAGGAGAAGTATAAAAAGATGCAGAATGATCAAAAGATCCATCAAAATCACTTATTCACTTTTTTGATCTAACTATTTCCGTTCTTCCTTCATTTGTTGAAGGATCCTTACTGAAGTCTTTATTTAGTTTTAGTTCAAAAATGTGCTTAAAAAAATTAAATAAGATACATTTAAAAGAGATGAAACTGGTTATATTAATGGATCCATTTATCCATGGAGCAGATTAAAATAATAAAAAAAAAACCTTCACTAGCAGTCATGCACCAATTAATTTTTTTAAGCACATTTTTGAACTATTCTAAATTTCTACTGTAATCAGATAATAACATATCAAAACATGAATGTTTTTAAGTTCTGCTAATTCAAAATCTAATTCTTGTTATTGGTTGCATTTGTACCCTGTGCTTTCCCACTCATGCCAGGCTCAATGTGGCTTACATGGGGCAATGGAGGGTTAAGTGACTTGTCCAGGGTCACAAGGAGCTGCCTGTGCCTGAAGTGGGAATTGAACTCAGTTCCCCAGGACCAAAGTCCACCACCCTAACCACTAGGCTACTCCTCCACTTGTGCCAAGTGTCAAATATACTACTATGTAGGGATTTTATACAAGAAGCTATACCAATAAATCCAATTTTACCATGCTGTTCTTGGTTTTCGATTTGGCCCTATTCCCTCTGATCCTTAAAATTAAAATCCTGGAGCTAGGTCTAGCCATAGTCAAATTTCATGTAGCCAATGTAAGAAAAAATAATGATTTCAAACACACACATACAAACAATAGATTATAGTGAGAATTCAAACCAGGCCTTCTGCTGCAATTTTATAGCTCTTGTCTTCTGATTTTAGGTTGTATTCAATAAATATCAATGAAAACCTCTGGTGCTAAAAAGTAAGTTTTTTTTTTTTTTTTTTACAAAGGTGCACTAGTGTTTTATAGCACGCCTAGAGATCTGTGCTGAAATCCAAGCATATTCTATAACAACGTGCGTAACTTAATTGGCTTAACAAGCTAATCAGCATTGATAACAGCTCTTAATAAACAATAATGAGCTCTAATTGGCAATAATTAGAATTTACATGCACAACTTGCTAAGCATTTTCTATAATACAGTGCGCCTAACTTCTAATGCGCAGGCAAAAAGGGGCACGGTTATAGATGGGGAAGTGGGTGTTTCATGGGCGTTCTGAAATTCATACGCGTAGTTATAGAATACAGCCCAGTGCGCCTAAATCTACGCGCTGGGATTTACGCCATGTTTTCATTGGTGTAAATGGAGGCACATAGTTTAGGCGCTGAGAATCAACTAAGCGTATTCTATATACTGCGCCACTTATAGAATACACTTGGCATTGATTTCTGTACTGATCTTGTTTTAGGCGCCATATATAGAATCTCCCCCTAAATACTAAGACGCCCATAGGAATATAATGGTCACCTTAGTATTTAAACACTAGTGCGCCTTGTAAGGGTTTAACTTTTTTATTGATGACAGTCATAAAGCAGAAATTCTCCATTACATGTCAGTGTGCATTTCTGTATAATTTCTCCAATAAGAAACCTTCAAACTTAATCTGAGATACAGTCATCATATTTTATATTTTCCCCTCCTCCCCCTCTCATCTAAATTAATTAAATCTTAAAAACTTCTTTATATGTGGTTATACATAACCTTACCCTAATAAAGGTCTACTAAACTACATGGAATGCAGATCACAAACTTCCAACACAGCTAGTGCATGAACCACAGTTGGCCTCTTACTGGTACTAGTGCGCCTTGTAAAAGGGGCCCTAAAATAGTTTTTTATTGTAAAAACCCCACTTCTCATAGTATTAACTCATCCTTCCATTCTACTTTTATGCCTTTTTCACACTGGTGACTCCTGAGGGACACAAAATCTGTGTATTTCATTCCGCTGGAAAAGGAAGCCAGCAATGGCATCTGTGCTATGAGGACGCCAAAACATCAATTTATGCATCTGTAATGCACCCCTAATTAACTAGAAAATAAACACCTTAATTTCCAATTTTAAACATGTAAGAATAGAAGCCCTAGATATAACATGGATGATGGAAAATAAAATATACACATAAAAAGTATCTCTTACAGCAAGGGGTCCACAAATCTAATCCTTGAAGTCCACAACTTGTCCTGGTTTTCAGGAATTCTACAATGAATACATATATATATAAGATCTATTTGCATTCAATGGAAGCAGTGAATGCAAATAGATCTCATACATATTCATTGTGGAGAACCAGGCTGGATTGTGGATCTCAAGGGCTGGATTTGAGGACTCCTGACCTACAATATTTGTATGAATGTAAGGAAGTACATAAGTACATAAGTAGTGCCATACTGGGAAAGACCAAAGGTCCATCTAGCCCAGCATCCTGTCACCGACAGTGGCCAATCCAGGTCAAGGGCACCTGGCACGCTCCCCAAACGTAAAAACATTCCAGACAAGTTATACCTAAAAATGCGGAATTTTTCCAAGTCCATTTAATAGCGGTCTATGGACTTGTCCTTTAGGAATCTATCTAACCCCTTTTTAAACTCCGTCAAGCTACCGCCCGTACCACGTTCTCCGGCAACGAATTCCAGAGTCTAATTACACGTTGGGTGAAGAAAAATTTTCTCCGATTCGTTTTAAATTTACCACACTGTAGCTTCAACTCATGCCCTCTAGTCCTAGTATTTTTGGATAGCGTGAACAGTCGCTTCACATCCACCCGATCCATTCCACTCATTATTTTATACACTTCTATCATATCTCCCCTCAGCCGTCTCTTCTCCAAGCTGAAAAGCCCTAGCCTTCTCAGCCTCTCTTCATAGGAAAGTCGTCCCATCCCCACTATCATTTTCGTCGCCCTTCGCTGTACCTTTTCCAATTCTACTATATCTTTTTTGAGATACGGAGACCAGTACTGAACACAATACTCCAGGTGCGGTCGCACCATGGAGCGATACAACGGCATTATAACATCCGCACACCTGGACTCCATACCCTTCCTAATAACACCCAACATTCTATTTGCTTTCCTAGCCGCAGCAGCACACTGAGCAGAAGGTTTCAGCGTATCATCGACGACGACACCCAGATCCCTTTCTTGATCCGTAACTCCTAACGCGGAACCTTGCAAGACGTAGCTATAATTCGGGTTCCTCTTACCCACATGCATCACTTTGCACTTGTCAACATTGAACTTCATCTGCCACTTGCACGCCCATTCTCCCAGTCTCGTAAGGTCCTCCTGTAATCGTTCACATTCCTCCTGCGACTTGACGACCCTGAATAATTTTGTGTCATCGGCGAATTTAATTACCTCACTAGTTATTCCCATCTCTAGGTCATTTATAAATACATTAAAAAGCAACGGACCCAGCACAGACCCCTGCGGGACCCCACTAACTACCCTCCTCCACTGAGAATACTGGCCACGCAATCCTACTCTCTGCTTCCTATCTTTCAACCAGTTCTTAATCCATAATAATACCCTACCTCCGATTCCATGACTCTGCAATTTCTTCAGGAGTCTTTCGTGCGGCACTTTGTCAAACGCCTTCTGAAAATCCAGATATACAATATCAACCGGCTCCCCATTGTCCACATGTTTGCTTACCCCCTCAAAAAAATGCATTAGATTGGTGAGGCAAGACTTCCCTTCACTAAATCCGTGCTGACTTTGTCTCATCAGTCCATGTTTTTGTATATGCTCTGCAATTTTATTCTTAATAATAGCCTCCACCATCTTGCCCGGCACCGACGTCAGACTCACCGGTCTATAATTTCCCGGATCTCCTCTGGAACCCTTCTTAAAAATCGGAGTAACATTGGCTACCCTCCAGTCTTCCGGTACTACACTCGTTTTTAGGGACAGATTGCATATTTCTAACAGTAGCTCCGCAAGTTCATTTTTTAGTTCTATTAATACTCTGGGATGAATACCATCAGGTCCCGGTGATTTACTACTCTTCAGCTTGCTGAACTGACCCATTACATCCTCCAAGGTTACAGAGAATTTGTTTAGTTTCTCCGACTCCCCCGCTTCAAATATTCTTTCCGGCACCGGTGTCCCCCCCAAATCCTCCTCGGTGAAGACCGAAGCAAAGAATTCATTTAATTTCTCCGCTACGGCTTTGTCCTCCTTGATCGCCCCTTTAACACCATTTTCGTCCAGCGGCCCAACCGACTCTTTGGCCGGTTTCCTGCTTTTAATGTATCTAAAAAAATTTTTACTATGTATTTTTGCTTCCAACGCTAATTTCTTCTCAAAGTCCTTTTTTGCCCTCCTTATCTCCTCAACAGAGCACTTGTATATTCTTCTAAAATTTCTTTGGGTCAGCAACCTAGATGGTAACACTACACATATTAATGCCCAAGATGATGCTTTTAGTACCACTACCAGTATGACTACTAATTTCTGTGGCATTACTAGATATATGCAGCATTGTACAGATACACATAGAAGACAGTCTGTACTTAGTCATGACAAATATGCAAACTAGGTAAGCAAGAGTCCATGGGCACTTTTAATTTATTAAGAAAGGAGAGGTCATAGTTTTAATAGAATGTTAAACTTCCACATCTTCATGCTTTCCTTTTGTCTTCTCTTCATTACCTAACTAACAACCTCTTTGTTTGATGTTTTCAAACTAGAGCGCGTGCGGAAGAACAAATGGCTAGAAAGGTAAGGAGGGGTGACAAAACTTTCTTCAGGTATATTAGTGAAAGGAAAATGACTAAAAAGGGAATTGTGAGACTGAAAGATGCTGCGAACCATTATGTAGAAAATGATGAAGAAAAGGCAAATTTGCTAAATAGATACTTTTGTTCTGTTTTCACAGAAGAAAATCCTGGAGAAGGACTGAGATGGACTGACAAAAGTACATGTGAGAGTGGAGTGGATTTAGCACCGTTCACGGAAGAGAGTGTGTATGAACAACTAGGAAACCTAAAGGTGGACAAAGCCATGGGACCGGACGGGATCTACCCCAGGATATTGAGGGAGCTCAGAGAGGTTCTGGCTGGTCCTCTTAAAGATTTGTTTAATAAATCCTTGGAGACGGGAGAGGTTCCGTGCGATTGGAGAACGGCGGAGGTGGTCCCTCTTCACAAAAGTGGTGATAGGGAAGAAGCTGGAAACTACTGGCCGGTAAGCCTCACTTCGGTTATTGGAAAAGTAATGGAAGCGATGCTAAAGGACAGGATAGTGAATTTCCTAGAAGCCAATAAGTTGCAAGATCCAAAACAACATGGTTTTACCAAAGGGAAATCGTGTCAAATGAATCTCATTGAATTCTTTGACTGGGTGACTGGAGAATTGAATCAAGGATGTGCTATGGACGTAATCTACTTAGATTTCAGCAAAGCTTTTGACATGGTTCCCCACAGGAGGCGCTTGAATAAACTGGACAGGCTGAAGATAGGACCCGAAGTGGTGAACTGGATTAGGAACTGGTTGACGGACAGAAACCAGAGGGTGGTGGTGAATGGAATTCGCTCGGAGGAGGGGAAGGTGAGTAGTGGAGTGCCTCAGGGATCGGTGCTGGGACCAATTCTGTTCAATATATTTGTGAGTGACATTGCTGAAGGGTTAGAAGGTAAAGTTTGCCTTTTTGCGGACGATACTAAGATTTGTAACAGAGTGGACACCGGGGAGGGAGTGGAAAACATGAAAAAGGATCTGCGGAAACTAGAAGAATGGTCTAAGGTTTGGCAATTAAAATTCAATGCGAAGAAATGCAAAGTGATGCACTTAGGGAGTAGAAATCCACGGGAGAAATATGTGTTAGGCGGGGAGAGTCTGATAGTTACGGACGGGGAGAGGCATCTTGGGGTGATAGTATCTGAGGATCTGAAGGCGACGAAACAGTGTGACAAGGCGGTGGCCGTAGCCAGAAGGTTGCTAGGCTGTATAGAGAGAGGTGTGACCAGCAGAAGAAAAGAGGTGTTGATGCCCCTGTATAAGTCGTTGGTGAGGCCCCACCTGGAGTATTGTGTTCAGTTCTGGAGGCCATACCTTGCTAAGGATGTAAAAAAAATGGATGCGGTGCAAAGAAAAGCTACGAGAATGGTTTGGGATTTGCGTTACAAGACATATAAGAAGAGACTAGCGGACCTGAACATGTATACCCTGGAGGAAAGGAGAAACCGGGGTGATATGATACAGAGGTTCAAATATTTGAAAGGTATTAATCTGCAAACGAACCTTTTCCGGAGATGGGAGGGCGGTAGAACGAGAGGACATGATATGAGAGTGAAGGGGGGCAGACTCAAGAAAAATGTCAGGAAGTATTTTTTCACGGAGAGAGTGGTAGATACTTGGAATGCCCTCCCGCGGGAGGTGGTGGAGATGAAAACGGTAACGGAATTCAAGCATGCGTGGGATAAACACAAAGGAATCCTGTGCAGAAGGAATGGATCCTCAGAAGCTTAGCTGAGATTGGGAGGCGGGGCTGGTGTTTGGGTGGTGGGGCTAGTTCTGGGCAAGACTTCTACGGTCTGTGTCCTGATAATGGCAGATACAAATCAAGGTAAGTAGCACATATGAGTTTATCTTGTTGGGCAGACTAGATGGACCATGCAGATCTTTTTTCTGCCGTCATCTACTATGTTACTATGTTCAAACTAGATGGTTTAACTTGGATTAGTCATTACATTACTTGATGTCCCTCAGTGCTGATACCTGTCAGTCTCAAGTGAATGCATTAAGCTTGAACACATAGGGGTGTATTTTCAAAGCACTTAGACTTACAAAGTTCCATAACTTTGTAAGACTAAGTGCTTTGAATATATGCCTCATAGTAACTTTGTAAGTCTTAAGTGCTTTGAAAATGAGCCCCTTAAAGTTTTCATATGCCTGGAGGGAGGTGTTATATGCAAGCATACTAGTAAAGCAGTGACTCTTTAAAGGATGTGGTTATGGGTTTGACATTGATGAGAAGGTTTTATGTCACTGCCTGTATTACTGATGAAGAGATAAGTGTCGTCTGAGCAGCACCTACGCTGCCTCTGAATCTCCAGCCCCAACTCCTCTGTCCCCACCTTACACTATCAGAAAACTAGCTGCCTCTGTTCCAGTTGCCTGTCAGTGAACTCATATGTCGCACGAAGGGTCCCAGCAGAGCTGGGTATCATTCTCCAAAATGAACAATTCCATCATCCTGGAGCAACAGATGATCAAGAAGTCCCAGCAGAAGCGACGGACCTCACCCTCAAATTTCAAAGTCCGCCTATTTGTCCTGACTGAAACAAGTCTGAGCTACTTTGAGCATCGCCATGGGGTACGTATGACATTTTCGTTAAGTCTTTGTCACTGAAGTGCAAACGACTGCTGGATCTCCAAAGATGTGGTTCCTTTTCTGTGAAAGGAAATGAAATCTTCCTATATTGTCTATGGTCATAACTTTTTCATATCCCAAATGGGGTTGAATGACGGGGCATTAAGCCCCTCCCCCAACTTCAGCCTAAAGGTAAAGAGGCGACTGGCCTTGGTCCATAGTTGACTCTCCATTTGCTCTTAACCAAAAGGCCCAGTACCATCAAGGAAACACACTTTCTTTTCATGCAGATACTAGATCAGATATCTAAGTAGACATTATTAAACACATAATATTAATTAGCCAATTAGAATGAAATGTACTTTTCTCAGCCTAACTGGTTGGTGTTCCTTCACTCCAGATATTCTGATAGTGTTTTTCTGCTCTTCTACCTGTGCTGAATGTAGTTCTAATTTCTTTAAAAGAAGGGATTTTGTATATAAGAAAATATTTCACTTAAATCATCATTATAAGCTGCATAGATTAATGAGACAATTGATGGGATATTTCTAGAGTATTCTTCATGCTGTTGTGTAACTAACCCAGGGGTAGGTTTACTAAGGTGCGTTAGCGTTTTTAACACACCTGTAAATTTAAGGCACTTTAAACTCTAATGCACCTATACATTTCTATGGGTGTGTTAGCATTTAATGAGCATAAACCATTTACTCGCATTAAAAACACTAACGTGCCCATAGTGCCGCTTAGTAAACCTAGCCACTACTGAGTTCAGAAAAACATTTAAGGTGCTTATGCTAAATGTTCCCATCCGCAATGTCTGTATCTCTCTTCTTTTGCCTTCTGCTTTATATCTTGTCAGTGTGTTTTTTCTAGCAAAAAAGGTGCTGGTACTCAAATGCCAGGCCACCCTTCAGGTGTGGGGTGATCATTGAGGGACCCACCCCACAATAGCCAGGCCCCCTGCAATCAGTCACAGAATCTATGACAGGGCAGAATTGGTGTGTAAGGCCTGAGCTCTTTCATTAAAACTTGGGGACCATGGTTCAGTTTTAGCAGACAATGGAAAAGGTGCCGGTACTCAGTACCCCCAAGTACCCCCTTAAAAAAAGCCCTGTATCTTGTACTGTTTATAGCCCTAGTTTTTTTGTTCTCATTTTTATGATGCTGCGTTTCAATAAATGTCATGGGGGGGCATATCTCCAAGAAAGGGTCCGTGAAGGGGCAGACCGACCCGTATTTTCGAAAAAAATAGACGTCCATGTTTTATTCGACAATTTGTGAGCTGGGCGTTTTTGTTTTTCAGCGATAATGGAAAATGAAAGCGCCCAGCTCAAAAACGAATAAATCCAAGGCATTTGTTCGTGGGAGGGGCCAGGATTCGTAGTGCACTGGTCCCCCTCACATGCCAGGACACCAACCGGGCACCCTAGGGGGCACTTTTACAAAAACAAAAAAAAGGTAAAAGAGCTCCCAGGTGCATAGCACCCTTCCCTTGTGTGTTGAGCCCCCCAAATCCCCCTCAAAACCCACTGCCCACAAGTCTACACCATTACTATAGCCCTAAGGGGTGAAGGGGGGCACCTACATGTGGGTACAGTGGGTTTGGGGGGGTTGGACGACTAAGCATTAAGCAGCACAATTGTAACAGGTGGGGGGGGATGGGCCTGGGTCCACCTGCCTGAAGTCCACTGCACCCCCTAACAACTGCTCCAGGGACCTGCATACTGCTGCCAGGGAGGTGGGTATGACATTTGATGGTGAAAATAAAAAGTTGTGAAACATCATTTGTTGTGGTGGGAGGGGGTTAGTGACCACTGGGGGAGTCAGGGGAGGTCATCCCCGATTCCCTCTGGTGGTAATCTGGTCATTTAGGGCACTTTTTGGGGCCTTATTCGTGAAAAAACAGGGTCCAGGAAAAGTGCCCTAAATACTAGCTACAAACGCATACTTTTTTCCATTATCGGCGAAAGGCGCCCATCTCTGTTCGGGTGATAACCATGCCCCAGTCCCGCCTTCACCACGCCTCCGATACGCCCCCGTCAACTTTGTACGCTTCCGCGATGGAGTGCAGTTGAAAACGTCCAAGTTCGGCTGTCGATTATACCGCGTTATTCGTTTTTGTGAGATAAACGTCCATCTCCCGATTTAGGTCAGAACTTGGGCGTTTTTCTCGTTCAATTATAAGCAGGATAGTGTTGTCCAAAATTTCCTGATTTAGTATTGGATAAATTAGTCATTATTGTTGTTGTATGCAGAGAAAGGTATTGTAATTCTTGATGGATAAACCTTCTTAGAGGGCTGCCATGAGACCGTGGGGCTCATTTTTGAAACAGAAAAATGTACAAAATGCAGCACAAAAAAATGCATTTTGATGTGGGGGGGGGGGGGGGGGTTCCCACAACATCCTATTTTCGAAACCCATTTAAAGATATTTTTCTATGCAGTTCATCTGCAGTGTGTCCATATCACAAGGGAGGGGGTGTTGGAGGCAGGATCCCGGAGTTCCCAAGGAGGGGATGTTGGAGGCAGTATCTCGGAGTTCCCAGAACTTGGATGTTTTTCTGCCACAATGGAACAAAGCAAAAACATCCGGGGCTAAAAGACAGACGTTTTGGGCTAGATCTGTTTCAGTCGTGACTAAGTCACAAATGACCAGATGACCACTGGAGGGATTAAAGCATGACCCTCTTCCTCTTACTCCATCAGTAGTCACTGACTTCCCCCACCCCCAAAGATGTGAAAGAAACAGTAAATAACATCCTGTATGACAGCTTCAGATATTATGGCCAGGCCTATTACAACAGCAAGCAGGTCCCTGGAGTGGTTGGTGCATTGCAGTGTAGAGAGGGGAACCCATGCTCATATCCCACTCTAACTGTGAGCCCTCCAAAACCCATCAAAAAACTACTGTGCCCACGTATAGGTAACACCTGCAGACATAAGGACTATTCTGGTGGTGTACAGTTGGGTACAGTAGGTTTTTGGTGGGTTTTGGAGGGCTCACCATACAATATAAGGAGGTAACAGTGAAATGTGTAAGTGGGACCTTCTATGTGAAGTCCACTGCAGCACCCCCTATAGGGTGCCCCACTGCTCTGCTAAGATATCTGTGTGGCCAGTCTACTAGCAATGGTGGCCCTCTATATGTCCCAATGGCTTTGTTTTTACACGTTTTTCTCTTGAACATTTTTTCCCCAAAATGGTCACAAAAAAAAAACACACTGAGCAGAAAACATCTAGGAAATGACTATTTTCAAAACAAAAGATAGATGTCATATCAAAAATGCCCCTCCACATTTCTTAGCCTAGATCTTGTTACACAGGGAAGTACTGAGGATTGCTCAAATTAACTTATTAGGAAGGCTTTTGAATATAGAGTCTGCAGAGTTATTCACTGGCCATTTCATTCAGCAAGCTTTATTAGAGCTTATACCACTTAATTCTTTCCAGCAAAGTCCAGCCAAGTCATTCTTATACAGTAAATCATGGTAACCTCTCTCACAAGCACAGATTCTTAGGGCTAGTCAAGATCCCTGTAGTAAATATGGAGAAACAGAGCAAAAAGTGTACCTACAGTTAGAATGCAATAGTAAGTAGGATAGACATACATAACGAATGTTAGACCTGTTCCAGTAAACTTTCCACTGTGCAAATTATTGTTAAGCCACAATTTAATGCTCTTTGGAAAGCTAGCAGTTGGTAGGGTGGGTGGCATGTACTTTGGGCTGTAAGCATATGCATCATGAAAAACAATATTCAAACATCTTCCTGTTTTCAAGATTCAACTGCCTGGGTGCATCCGTTATTGGGGAGATTTTCAAATTATGGAAACTTATTTTCAAAGGGAAAGCCTGAATGATATGTCCCTTTTTTTGAAAATGCTGGCAGCCATGGATAATAGCATAGAGTTTCCAAAATGAATCCCCACACAAGCATGATGTCTCCCCAGTTAACCCTACCCCAGACCCACCTTTTTTTGCTGCTAGGTAAAGGTTCCCATGCTAACTGCAGGTAAGGGATGAGCAATTTTTAGTGGGGAGTTTACCTAGGTATAAACCTTTGAAATGCCTTTCCTCATGCCCTACTGGTTACTTCCATGATGTCTCTCTGCAATGCATGCCCCTTCAGAGAGCAGTAAATTGTGTTGTGCTGTTGTGTTGGGGTGTGCATATGTGTCTGTTGCATGCTTATATTTCAGCAGAAGCAGCATAACCAAGAATGAAAAAGCCTATAGAGCTTAGAGCAGTGCATAAAGTATCATGTAAATAAATAATGAATAAAATGCAAAACAAGACTGTCTCATTGACTTATCCTGCATGACATTATTGACTCTATGACATCTTATATATAATTTTGAAAAGGGGATGTAATTTTGCAGGCCACGTCTCGTTAAAGGGGTAAGGGCATTCATAAACACAGAGGAAGAAAGGCGCAGCAGTGACCCGTGCATTGAAAGTAATGGGTCTAGGTGGATCTGGGGAGGAAAACCCTTAAGGTCTAAGCTGAAGTAGCAGATGTCACAAAGCTCTGAAAAGGATTCTTGGATGCCCAAGGCATCTGTACATAACACACATTTATTGGTGACCCCAAATCAAATGCACAGGGAAAAATAGGGGAAAGGAAAACAGTGCAATAAGCAAACGTTCAGAAAAATCTTTAATTAAATTCATCGGTGAATCTGCTTTAAAGCCTGGCTCTTTAAGAATGCCTATAGTTAGTGGTTATTTTTATTTTGTCTAGGTTTGTATTATTTGTAAACTGCCTTGTAGCTTAAAGGTATAATGGTATACAAGTCTTTTCAATAAATACATTCAGTAAACAATTTAGACATGGTGCCTCTGCTCTTCTTTTCCTCTGGATCTTGGTATTATCCTTGTCATCACAGCAGTGTTCAATGCTCAGTACTTGGATTAAGTATTGTCAGGATCTAAGGGGGTGTTTTACTAAGCGGTGGTAAGCCTAACGTGGGCTTACTGCTCGCAAGGGCCGCCGAGAGACATAGCCGGGCCCGGTTACTGCCAGGTTACCGCGGGAGCCCTTACCGCCATCTCAGTGGGTGGCGATAAGTTCTCCCCGTTGCATGGCCACGCAGTAAAGGTTATCTTACCATGTGGCCAATTTTGGGGGCTTTTTACCCACTGCGGTAAAAAGGACCCTGGCGCACAGGAAAAACACCCCCCCCCCCCTGCTACCACAGGACCCTTTTCCTGCAGCTTAGTAAAAGGACCCCCTGAGTGCCTTGGACTCAAAATCTTTAGTCCAAACCCTCCTTCTCAGTTCTTATCTTCTAGGAAGAGATACACAATAAGAAAAGCACTGTCCACCCCAAGAGAGTAAACTTCAGAAATGTCTTTATCAGGGTGTTCAGGCTGGAGCAGGAATGCACTTCCGTGGTACCACTCACCTGAATGAAGGAATCACACTCCAGTTTTGGATCTTTTTGCTCTGCTGGGTCCCTGTACTTGAGCTCTAGGTTCCTCAGCTCAGACCTCCAGGAGTCCAGTCAGCCTTCTCTTTTAGCACAGCTCCTTCTTCGATTTAAGCCTAGCCATCTTAGGGACACGTGCTGTCCCTTTTGCATAACCTAGCTGGCCATACAGAAGAGTGTTTCCTGCAATGTGGTTCCCACATCTCTCTTTGCTTACATGGGCATCCTGTGGAGGAAGAACAGGAAGACCCTGGAGCAGCAGAAGCAGGACCTCTTTCACCTCCCTCCAAAACCAGGAGGAGACACCCCCTGACCGTTGAAGCACTAGAAGGCTCAATTTTCATTATCTTACACTACAGGGCAAGGTCAGATTAGGAACTGAGACTCCAGAATATTCATCTGTGTATACTTTCCAGGAAGATGCGGGCATCCTGCTATAATTTTAATTATGACGTAATGGCATTGCCTTAGCTTTTGCATGTTATTAAAAGGTACTGTGCCTTTAAATGAAAGAGGCTTCCTGGTCTGGCTCTTTGACTGCATGAGATCTCAGTTGACTGTGTGGTTCATTTGGTTTTGTGCATCTTGCAAGACTCACAAAGCCAACTATTGTCTGAGAAGCCGGAAAGGGAAAGGAGCCATCCAAACACATTTCTCCATGCACAGTAAATTCAGTGCATACTCAGACGTCCCATCCATAGCTGACATTCATTTCTTTCCTTTTCTTTGACCTAGCAGTTTCTTCCTGCTACTGTTAGGTTTCCAGCTCAGTCAGAATTAGGACTGCGATCTGGCACAGTTACAACCACCATTATTATATCTCCTCTAAACATACCTAGTCCAGTCATTCCAATAAGGTCCTCAGCTAGGGGTCATATACCAGGCTCCGTTTCTGCAGTCGGGGACCTGGAAATGATCTGCCTGGAATTTTCTCCTCTCTCCAGGGCTGTGTTCGCTGCTTCTGCAGCATCCTTTAGCTCCAGTGGAACAAAAGATCTGATCCT
This sequence comes from Microcaecilia unicolor, assembly GCF_901765095.1. Lineage (NCBI taxonomy): Eukaryota > Metazoa > Chordata > Amphibia > Gymnophiona > Siphonopidae > Microcaecilia > Microcaecilia unicolor. The sequence goes on from NC_044038.1 coordinate 161,518,601, forward strand.
TGAATCAAACCCAGGCCTACTACTGTGTACAGACATTGAGCTACTGGCCTGGCCCAACATTCATTTCAGGTGCATTTCACTAGTGCATCTTGATCCTAGAAAAAGCCAGGAGTATCCAGGCCAAATATTTTCACTTAGTTTCCCAATTCATTTACAGGAGTTTTCATTTTATACAGGTCAAGACTTCATTTTGGGGGCAGTGTCATCAGTAGTGCGCACTGTTGCTCAAAATAGTGCTCCCTAATTCTCAATAGTGTGCCATATTTCTCAGTAGTGTGCACTATTGAAAAAAAGAAAAAAACAAAATGTATTTTTTTCTATCGCTTTGGATAAAAAGAACATGGGAAATATATTAGGGTTTATCTTCAAAGCTGCTGATCAAGTTACAACTAATTCAGAATATCGCAGCTCGTCTTGTTTATAAGATCAAAAAGTTAGTGTTTCGTCATGTCTGGCCAAGCTACATTGACTTCCAATTCGCAAAAGAATTCTTTTCAAATCTGTCTACTGTTTCAAATGATTTATGATCTTAAAGTATGAATTATTATGTAGGGGTCCTTTTAACAAGCTGCGGTAAAAGGACCCCTGCAGTGGTATGAGCGCTCAGGTTTACCATGCGCCAATGCCCCCTTTTACCACAGCGGGTAAAAGGATTCTTTAAAAAAAAAAAAAAGGAAATGACTGTGCAGTAAGGTAAACACTTGGCATGTGACCATTTCCTGGGGGAGCCCTAACCACCACCTATTTAGAAAGCATTAAGGGCTCCTGTGCTAACCCAGCAGTAACCAGGCAGTGCGCGGGGCTGTCTGATTACTGCCAGGTAAGCCCCCAGCACTAATAATATAAAAAAATTATTTTTAAACAGTGGGGGATGGGAACTACTGCCGGGCTTCTGCGGTAGCTGCGAATTAGCGTTCGGCAAGCCTGCAGCAGACTTGCCGCACCTTTGTAAAAGGGTCCCTTACTTTAACACTTCTTCCTTTGGTGATTCTTCTCACCTACGTGCTGCGCTAATCTTTCAACTCCCCGGTTCAAGAGGTGTTCACTTTTCGAGAATTTTTAGCTTATTATTTTGTTTTGCTGCAGTTTCCTTTTGGAATTCTCTATCTTCATTGGTTAGACTGGAAACCAATTATTTATCTTTTCGCAAGAAATTGAAGACATTTTTATTTGATAATTGTTAATGATCTGACTTGACGGGGTTAATCCTGTGTTTTGGATTTTGTGATTATTTCTTGTCTTAAATGTTTGTATTATAAACCTTGCTTGTAAATCACAGTGAACCCATGAGGGAATATAGCGGTGGATAAGTGTTGCATTGATCTTGATATTCCTAGAAAAAAATGGATTTCTTAAAGGCTGCACCTGTTGACTGAAGTAACTATCCTGGGTTAATATCTAATTACTGCTGCTTTGTAGCTCTGGAAAATCTAGCTGTATATATTCTACCAGGAAAGAATGAGAGAGTTTAGGGGATGAAGATACAGATGTATATGGTATTAAAGATCTGTAAAACTAACAAAGTTGTTTTTATCCATAGAAAAAAAAAAGTCTTAAAGGCTCCATCGAACTGTCCCGAATAAAGTGCGTTGAAATTGTGAAAAGTGAGCTCAGCATTCCGTGCAGCTACAAATACCCATTTCAGGTAAGCAATAGTCTGAACCCAGGCACTGGAAAATGCACAAAATAAAGGCTCTGGTCTTACTGCACACGGGGGTAAATGCAAGAACGTGCGCTAAACGTTAGGTGCCAAAACTTTGGATGCTAAGCTCTATTTTTTAATGGCAATTACATGCATAATTGCCTTTATAGATTACTAGTAAAAAAAAAGGCCTGTTTCTCAAAAAAATGAAACGGGCGCTAGCAAGGCTATCTTGTAATGGCGATTATGTTTTTAAGGATCTCGTTGAAGCAATTTCTCCTCTCTCCCCTGCCCTCCCCTCCATGTCCAGCAATTCTTCCCTCCCCTCCCCTCTGTGTCCCACGATTCTGACCTCCCCTCTGTGCAACAATTCTCCTCTGCCCTGCTGTCCCCTCCGTGTCCTGCGATTCTGGCCTCCCCTCCATGTCCAGCAATTCTCCTCTGCCTTGTCCTCCCCTCCGTATCCCAGGATTCTGTCCTCCCCTCCATGTCCAGCGAATCTGACCTCCCCTCCATGTCCAGTGATTCTCCTCTACCCTGCCCTCCCCTCCCCCTCCGTGTCCCACGATTCTGACCTCCCCTCTGTGCAACAATTCTCCTCTGCCCTGCTGTCCCCTCCGTGTCCTGCGATTCTGGCCTCCCCTCCATGTCCAGCAATTCTCCTCTGCCTTGTCCTCCCCTCCATATCCCAGGATTCTGTCCTCCCCTCCATGTCCAGCGAATCTGACCTCCCCTCCATGTAAAGCGATTCTCCTCTGCCCTGCCCTGCCCTCCCATCCGTGTCCCGCAATTCTCCCCTTGCCTCCCATCCCCTCCATGTCCAGCGATTGTTCTGTGCCCTGCCCTCCCATCCGTGTCCCGTGATACTCCCCTCCCCATCCCGCGATTCTCCCCTCGCCTCCCATCCCCTCCATGTGCAGCAATTCTCCCCTGCCCTGCCCTCCCATCCATATCCCATGATTCTCTCCTCTCCTCCCATCCCATCCCATCCCATCCCATCCGTGTCCATAGATTCTCCTCTGCCCTGCCCTCCCCTCCCCTCAATGTCCCACAATTCTGTCCTCCCCTCCATGTCCAGTGATTGTCCTGTGCCCTGCCCTCCCATCCATGTCCCGTGATTCTGCCCTCCCCAGCGATTCTCCTCTGCCCTGCCCTCCCCTCCCATCTGTGTCCCGCGATTCTCTCCTCTCCTCCAATCCCATCCATGTCCATTGATTCTCCTCTGCCCTGCCCTCCCATCCAGCGTTCCCTGCAGGCAGGTTGGGCTCGCACTCCGTCCCCTCCTGCATTTCGTTGCCTTTACTTGCTTGCATTCGTAACATCCTGACATCAGCTCGCCTCCAGCGTTCCCTCCCCTCTCACTGTTCCGCCCTCCTCTGATGTCATTTCATCTTTACGCGAGGGCGGGACAGTGAGAGGGTAGGGAACGCTGGATGCTTGTTTACGTCAGGATGTTACAAAGCCAGCCAGTCAGCCATAGAACGTTGAGGTACAAATTATATAGTAGATTAGCATATACCGGCATTCTCATGCCCAAGTTTAGGTGTGAGCACTTAAACCGAATGGCTGGTGTAAATTAGCATGCCTGACTGTTGCAGCTGCACGCATAAGTGCTAGTATACTATAATCTATGCATGCAGCTGCAAGTACACCCATATATCCACCCCTTTGCAGTTATGCACTGTTGTACTCTAGCACTAATTTCTAGAATAGCACCCAAGTGCAGTCACATGTGTGACTGCAAATTAATGGTGATTAGCACCAATTAAGGACCGTTATTAGTACTTAATACCTATTAGTGGCTAATGCCTTAATTACATTATTTATTTATTAGGATTTATTTACCACCTTTTTGAAGAAATTCACTCAAGGCGGTGTACAACAAGAATAAGTCAAAGATAAGCAATAGACAGCAGTAAAAATATTCAAACAACAATAAAAGTATGTCATAGTATACCACTTAAATGTCAAAAACAATACACAATAAAACATTTTAATAGACAGCGTAGGGTATAAGCAAAGATGGAACATATAGATAGGAAAGAGTAACAAGAGTAAGAAAATAAAGGGATTAATTTAAAGTTGCATGTGAGGTCAGAAAGGTGCCTGAATATTATCTTAGCTAAGATAGGAGTGGATAAACTAGCCATAGAGTTGGTGTAAATGTGTGTGCCTAGATTGCTAAAAAATGTACATAAATTATGGTATCCTGTAATTTTTTTGCACAGCTGTGCAACCCACCTACACTGTCTAGTTAGACTCCAGCCATGTGTACGCCCACCTTCAAAGCCCACGCCATCGCATTTAGGGTCCCTTTTACAAAGGTGTGGTGGGGCTACCGTGTGGGTAGCACATCAAAGCAGCACTGCCATGTGGCACACCACAATGCCCTGCGGAAATTCTGGGTTTGCCACGTGGCATTTTCTGCGCCAAAAAATATTTTTCTGTTTTCTAGCATGGGGCGGGGAGTAGGCATGTCCAACGGTAATCAGCTATTGGTGCATGCTGTCCGATGACCGCCGGCTTAGCATGGGGAATAGGAGGCGGTAAGGGCTCAGGCAGTAAATCACTGCATGCCAATATTTTTATTAGCGCAAGACCATTTACGATTTCTATTTAAAATAATGAAAATTCCTGCTGCAGAAATTCCTCGGCCACAATACTGCAGGCCACTTTTTACCACAGCTTTGTATAGAATAACACACAGCTGTAATATTGGCATATTTGAGCACAGATGTGTGTAATAAGCAGTATTCTGGTCAAAGGGGGAAAGTGAAATGGGACTTGATAGATTGCCTTTCTGTGGTTTTTGCAACTACATTCAAAGTGATGTACATAGTATATACAGGTACTTATTTTGTACCTGGGGCAATGGAGGATTAAATGATTTGCCCAGAGTCACAAGGAGCTGAAGAGGGAATCAAACCCAGCTCCCAGGATCAAAGTTCACTGTACTAACCACTAGACTACTCCTCCACTAGCAACATTCCACGTAGAATCTTAAATAGTAGCAACAGAATCTCAAATAATAGCAACATTCCATCTAGAATCTCAAATACTAGCAACAGAATCTCAAATAATAATAATATTCTATGTAGAATCTATTTATTATTATTATTTATGCTGTTTATTGTAAGCCATATTTAACTCAAACTTGTTTGGGATAATGTGAGATATAAATGTCACAAATAAAATAAATAAAAAATAGGGAAAGGGAAATGGGACTTGATATACTGCCTTTCTGTGGTTTGTTTGTTTATTTGCAACTACATTCAAAGCAGTTTACGTAGTATATACAGGCACTTATTTACATAGTATTATATAGGTACTTATTTGTACCTGGGGCAATGGAGAGTTAAGTGACTTGCCCAGTTCCTCAGGATCAAAGTCCACTGCACTAACCACTAGGTTACTCCTCCACTCCATGTGTGTTCTTTAAGAATTACCCCCTAAATACAGAGGGAAGACGTAATTTTGTAGCTAGCATGGTCTGATACTACAAGAGCAGACATATATAGTGGACGTACCCCACATGATTTATTTTTAGAAATAGCAAAGAAACTATCAAACACATCACTCCAATATAGTGTCACACTGGGGATTCAGATCTGAAGGATAAAATATATTAAATTAAAAAAAAATAGCCTCAGTGTAACAGGGAGCCTGACTTTTATGCTCCACTGTAAATATTACCATCACAGGCTTCCACCACCTTCCGAAAAAAACACAGAGAAAAACTCCCAGAATACTTCAAAAATTCTAAAGAAGTGGGAGAAAAGTCTGTGTTTAAAAAACAGAAGGGAGGGTAACACAATTTAATATAATACAGATCCCAATACCCACAACACTAAATCTCACTATGAATATAAATTACCCAAATAGACACTAATTAGCAATCCCTCACTAGACTAAAATCCTCATTCAAACAGAGAAGCCTTCCTGCAAGTAAAGAAAACTCAAAATAGAGCAAAAACTCTTATAACATTGCTAGAATTGCTTAAACTTCCATCCTTACTAATGAATGGATTCTAATTCTGACAAAAAGTAAACTTTACTTAGCTCAGAACATCCAAATTGTCCTGACAGCAGTGCAGCCTCATAGGATTTTCACAGTTTGTGGGGTTTCTCCAAAATTAAAGTGTCCAATTTTTAGAAATAGAAAATACAATAAATATTGAACTGCTAGAAAAATATTCTGTTAAATTAGATATCAAACAACAGAGCAAGAAAGGAGAAACTGTGTGTTTAATAGGAATTTCTTACGAAAGGAGATACATGGGCATACAGCACATTCGAGCAACATATTTCCCTGCACTTGCTGAGATAAAGAGTGCTGAAGCAGGACATATCTGCAGCAGAATCTGTTTTCTTGTGGTCTGTTTGCAATATAGCATTTTCCATCTGGTTTCTGATTATCAGATTTATATCTAGAGGTAGGCTGTAATGTCTGGATCATTTGTGTTAATGGTGCAAGCTAGAAGTTTTTCTTTAAGGCAGCAAGCTGTGCATGAATGAAAAATAACACTGATAGTCCATTAATGATCCTAATGAAATGCAAGTTCTTCAGCATGTAATGTACAGCGGATAGAAGGATGAGGAGGCCAGGTCTGTATTAGCAGGTAGATCTGGAGTTAATCACCTCTCTCTTCTGAAAGTGAGCAACAGACAATGGATCTCCCTGAAGTGATCTTTTGGATACTGCAGATAACCTGGTCTGGCTACTGTTGGGGACAGGATGAAGAGCCTGATGGACCATTGGTCTGACCCAGTATGCATTTTTGTTCATCCGCTGCAGCCTGAGTGATTGCTTAAACAGATAGCTTTAAAGTTATTTCTGAAATGATTGAAGTAGTAATTGTACAATTCTCCATGCTGTCTTTGGAGTTCATTAACAAATGACCTCGTACACATTGGGCGCGATTGGTTCATATTCAGCTGGGTCATCATAATTGGAAGGAGAAGTGGATCACTGGGCAAGCTGTGGGCATTTGGGACCTCTTTTACTAAGGCATTCTAGTGTTTAGCACGTGCTAATATTTAGGGCGCGCTAAATGTTACAGATGTCCATATATTCCTATGGGTGTCTCTAACGTTTAGCGCTCCCTAAATATTAGCATATGCTACAAATGCAAGTGTGCCTTAGTAAAAGACTCCCTTGGTGACTTAAAGATTCAGCATCTTCTTGCAAGGTTTGGAAGGTTCTGTAAAGAAATGTATACTTTACTCCTGACTAGGGTCTGATATAGGACTTAAGCCATAGCATTGCCACAGCTGCACAGCTATGAGAGCAATTTTGACAATTTTGAAATGTTTTACATTTATGGAAAAATAGAGAAGCTATCCACATTGGATGTGATTTTTATTTATCAAAGTCTATAAATAACATGCTGCTGGATATATTTACAGGTCCCAAATGTGGATGAATTAAGCCCTATAGACATAAAATTAAGTTTTAAGCAGCAGATCTAAAGCCAAACGTCCCAGAGTGGTCATACACAGGTGAACTGGAAGCATCAAATGCTGAATTTGCCATCAGCAGAACATTTTAAGTTGCTGGTGAAAACTCTCTCCCACTTGTAATGTTACTGTGAAGTAGGAGACCTGTAAAAAGAAATTTTAACACTATTTATTTGGATTTTGCTCACATCTTTTTCAGTAGTAGCTCAAGGTGAGTTACATTCAGGTCCCTGGAGGGCTCACAATCTAATTTTTGTACCGGTGGCAGTGATCAGGGAATTCTCCCTATTTGCTGTTTTCCAAATTTGGTAGGTATACAAGCAAACAGCTTTAAGGGCTCTTACTGAATTTGATCCACAAGGATAGGTCGTCTACAGGAGTGGTCATGGGAAAGTCTTTGAATTGTTAATTCATTGTATCAATATGCCATTTATGGCATGTTCACACTTATTAAAAATGATTTAAAAATACACAAATTAAAAATGTTATTGTTTTTAGCATACTTGCAGATTAGAAGTGATACAAAATGAAACAAATTTCAGTGGTGTTTCCCTATTGCTTTAAAATGAGATCCTAGGAGTCTGTACACGAGACTGAGCCGAGACTTAACCGCTTCTGAGCGTGACACTGAATTCTCATCTCATTCTCTTCACAACCTCTACATTTTATTAATTGCTAACCCTCTGTTGCTAATCGTCATTCACGAACCTCACCATACTCTACCTGAACTCCAGATCAGTGTGACTATTCTACTTATGCCATGCATAAGATAATCTTGAGAATTATTAGATCAAGCCCTCAGATCTTGAGATTTCTTCTTTATGTAGGGCAGGGCTTCCTAAACCTGTTATGGTGACCTGTAACCAGCACAAGATATCCATAATGAATATGCATGAGAGAGATTTCATATACCAGGTCTCCAGTGCATGGAGATTAATCTCATGCAGTTTCACTGTGGCCAGTATAATAAAGTGTGGGAGGTTTAATACACAACTTAGTGCAGGTTCTGTGCACACATTTGTGGTTCATGGTTTATTGATGTTAATATACTGCATTTCAAAGCAAATATCAAATAGCAATAGAAAGGAACCACTTGGATAGCGCTCAAAAGGCAGCCAAAGAACAGGGCCAGTCATTATAGCTATAACATATAGGAGAGGGATATAGGAATAAATTATAGTGACTTAATTCTGTAGACGGAGAGGGGTCAATAACACAGTACAATCTTGAGGCTAAATTACCAAAGCAATGTAGAGAATGTAGGCATGGACTAGAGTGCAGCCAAAACTGAAATCGATACAAAAACTGTTGACCCCTGACAGAGCTGCCCCCCCTCCCATCACCATCACAAGCACCACCCTTTCACCACCTGTAGGCCCTTTCCAAGCCTACCTTAGAAGCCCTGGTGGTCTAGTGGCCTAGTCGGGGAAGGAGTGATCCTCAGTCGCTCCTGTCCATGCTGGTTCCACATTCAAAATGGCTGCTGGGACCTTCCATGACAGTGATGAGAAAGACTGTTTCAGATGGAAGGACAGCTAGGCTGATGCTAGTAGAGAAGTTGTAACTGCCATTGTAGGATGTTTCATAAGTACATAAGTATTGCCATACTGGGAAAGACCAAAGGTCCATCGAGCCCAGCATCCTGTTTCCAACAGTGGCCAATCCAGGTCACAAATACCCGGCAAGATCCCCAAAATGTACAAAACATTTTATACTGCTTATCCCAGAAATAGTGGATTTTCCCCAAGTTCATTTAATAACAGTCTATGAACTTTTCCTTTAGGAAGCCATCCAAACCTTTTTAAAACTCCACTAAGCTAACCGCCTTTACCACATTCTCTGGCAACGAATTCCAGAGTTTAATTACACGTTGAGTGAAGAAAGATTTTTTCCGATTCGTTTTAAATTTACTACATTGTAGCTTCATCACATGCCCCCTAGTCCTAGTATTTTTGGAAAGTGTGAACAGATGTTTCACATCTACCCATTCAACTCCACTCATTATTTTATAGACCTCTATCATATCTCCCCTCAGCCGCCTTTTCTCCAAGCTGAAGAGCCCTAGCCACTTTAGCCTTTCCTCATAAGGAAGGCGTCCCATCCCCTTTATCATTTTCGTCACCCTTCTCTGTACCTTTTCAAATTCCACTATATCTTTTTTGAGATGCGGCGACCAGAATTGAACACAATATTCAAGGTACAGTTGCACCATGGAGCAATACAAAGGCATTATAACATCCTCACTTTTGTTTTCCATTCCTTTCCTAATAATACTTAACATTCTATTTGCTTTCTTAGCCGCAGTAGCACACTGAGCAGAAGGTTTCAACGTATCATCAACGTCCGTGACTCCTAACGTGGAACCTTGTATGACGTAGCTATAATTCGTGTTCCTCTTTCCCACATTGCACTTCCCACTTTGCACTTGCGCACAATAAATGCCATCAGCCATTTAGATGCCCAGTCTCCCAATCTCATATGGTCCTCTTGTAATTTTTCACAATCCTCCCGCGATTTAACGACTTTGAATAACTTTGTATCATCAGCAAATTTAATTACCTCACTAGTTACTTCCATCTCTAGGTCATTTATAAATATGTTAAAAAGCAGCGGTCCCAGCACAGAGCCCTGGGGAACCCCACTATCTACCCTTCTCCATTGAGAACACTGACCATTTAACCCTACTCTCTATTTTCTACCTTTTAACCAGTTTTTAATCCACAATAGAACACTACCTCCTATCCCATGACTCTCCAATTTCCTCTGGAGCCTTTCATGAGATACTTTGTCAAACGCCTTCTGAAAATCCAGATACACAATATCTTTATGTAGGGCAGGGCTTCCTAAACCTGTTATGTTTGTTTAATTTACTGCAAATCATTGGAGAAAGCTAAACAGTTATTTATAGAACTAGACTGGAAAAAAAAGAGACAAAGGAAGTTACAAGTTGAAATTTGGGGCTGGAACAATAAGCAAAGGACAGGCAAGGCTGCAGTCCACCACAAATGGAACTGATAGCTTCAATCATTACAGGGGATTCGCCTAACTGAGGGGTCCTTTTACCAAGCTGTGGTAAAAAGGGCCTGTGGTAGTGGCAGGGGCCATTTTACTGGAGCAGGTATAAAGCCCCCCCCCCCCCCCCCCCCCCAGAATGGCCATGCAGTAAGATTACTCTTAACACATTGGTATTGCGGCAGGGAACACTTACCTCCATCCATTGGTATGGCGGTAATGGCTCCTGCGGTAATCCAGCGTTAACTGGGCAGTGCCGATTACCACTGGATTGGCGCTGCCGTAAAAATTCTGGAAATATTTTCTGGCGCACCGGAAATGGCACGTGCTCGAGCCAGAACTGTTGCCGGCAGCTGCCGCATGGTAATCCTTTTGTAAAAGGGCCCCTAAAATACTAGACTTTAAAGCTAGAATTCAACTTCTGAAAAGAAGATTCAGTTCTAATATCATGGGCTAAACCATTCTGTAATGCTGGAGATAAGAACATAAGAGTAGCCATACTGGGTCAGACCAATGGTACACCTAGGCCTGTATCCTGTTTCCAACCGTGGCCAAGCCAAGTCACAAGTACCTGGCAGAAACCCAAATCGTTGCAACATTCCATGTAGAACCCCAAAGAATGGAAAAATTGTGGAATCCTAAAGAGTGACAAGATTCCATGCAGAATCTCAGAGTAGCAAAAAGATTCCATTCAGAATTCCAAATAGTAGCAACATTCTATGTAGAACCCCAAAGAGTACCAAGATTCCATTCAGAATACCAAAGAAGAACATAGTAGCCATACTGGGTCAGACCAATGGTCCATCTAGCCCAGCATCCTGTTTATAGCATTGACCAATCCAGGTCACAAGTATCTGGCAGAAACACTACCTGAATTTTAAGTGCAATCTAGTGTAAGATATGAAGGAATATGTGTTGGGAGTGACCCAGAACAGAGGCTACGTATTACTCTTGCTATTCTTTCTCTCCCATTAGGTCCTTCACGATAACTACCTGCTCTATGTTTTTGCCCCAGATGGGCACAGTCGGCAGAGATGGGTTCTAGCACTGAAGGAAGGTAAGAAATTGGAATATATTTATGGGAGAATGTGGTTTGATTTGAGAACGGAGGGGTACTGCATTGTGAACAAAACAGGGGGGTCACAGAGTCTCCCAAGAAGAAACAAAAACCTGTCCTGGCTAAGGTTTGATAAGTTACAAGGGGTGAAGAGAGATAACGGGGTACATTATAGGGGTTGATTCTGTTGTCATCTACTGTGTTTCTCTGGAAACTCTGCAATTTTGAAAAATCACAACATGAGATCTGATCTTTCATGTAATGCACTCCCTCAGTGGAGCAGCTTGTTAGGTATTGGGCATCCCTTTCACGTCAAGCTGCCTGTTACAATACTACATTTGCAGTACACATACAACCGTCTCTTGGGACTGGGGTAGACGATTGTCTATGCATGTCAGCTTGCATGCTGGATAGAAGTGTAAGTACTAAAAATAATAATAGTAGCAATAGTGGTAGTAGTATTCTTATGGTTTCACACAGCCTGCTAGTTGTTCTTGTCTGGGTTTGCCACTCTAAATATTGAGTCCTTCCCAAGAAAATAGGGTACTGTATTTCCATTCACATAACACTCCCATGTGTATAACACACACAGATTGAGTGCGGATGTTAAAAGCACTTTGAATGTGCTCCGTCGGCATTGCCGTGCGGGAACCGCTAGTACGGCTTGAGAAAAGAGACCCTAAGTGACTAGTGTGAAGATGAGGCTACTGTGAAGATGAAGCTCCCACCTCAGGATCCCATGTCTCTCTTCACTCAGGGTGAGCTGGTTCACAGTATGCAGATTTTATGCAAATTATTCTACTACCCCTTTCTGCTCAGGGTGACCTGCCCAGCCAGCTTCCTTGCTTTGCACACAGTTCACCACCAGTCCAAAGGGCTCAGCCAGTACTTCACATGGGGACCTCCTGCTTCAGCTACCAGCTCTCTTCTTCCGCTGCTAGCTCTCCTCCTCCCCTCACCACTCAGGTGGGGTATTAAGTGTTTAATGGCCAAACAGGACCCAGCCCATAACCTGCTGCACCTGTTTCCCCCTCCAGGACTCTCCCCGGTCCTAGCAACCTCCATCTATACCTCCCCTTACTGGCTCCCTTCAGCGACTCACCCAGCCCTTCTCCCTGGACATTTTAGGGGAACAGCGCCCTCTAGGGGCCTAACCAGGGTAGGACAGCCTCTCCCTTCTCATACTAGCCAGCAGTGGACAAGCTAACCAGGGCCACCTAGAGACTAAGCCAGGCCCGGGGCAAGGCCGCCGCCACGCCCCCGCCGATGCTGCAGTCCCCGGTCTCACCTGCCTGCCCTTGGCTCATTCCGCCACCGGGCCCCCTGCATTAAAATCGGCAGCGCCTCAGCTCCGTTTGGAAAGGCAGATTGCCTCCCTTCGGGCTTTCCCTCACTGTGTCTGCCTCATCTGATGTAACTTGTGGTTTCTGCGAGGGCGGGACACAGGGAGGGCCCGAAGGGAGGTGATCTGCCTTTCCAAATGGAGCTGAGGCACTGCTGATTTTAATGCAGGGGGGCCCGGTGGCGGACAGAGCCGAGGGCAGGCAGGTGAGAACGAGGACTGCAGCGCCAGTGGCCTGACCCTAGCGCCGGGTCCTCCTTGGAGGCCCAGGGAATGTTGTCCCCCCTGCCCCCCTCCTCTCGGCAGCCCTGAAGCTAACACATTACAAATCATCGCACCTCCAATGGGCTGGTCATGACATTGCAAATCAGTTCTTATGAAAGAAACGTTTGTCTGCTTATCTTTTCGTATAGTCCACTGTTTACTACTGGAGATGAAATTCCAGTTCCACTGTCGACTAGAGGTGTAATAGAATATCAGTAGTGCTTAATGTGCCTTGTAAATCGAAAACTTCCAACAAATAGTTTCAGCTACACTCCAAATCTCAATATGGTGCCATGTTTCGCAATAATTCTTTATCAGGAGATTCTAAAAAAAAGCAAATAATTCTCACTCAAAATATGATCACATTACTAGTTACATAGTAACATAGTAGATGACGGCAGAAAAAAGACCTGCACGGTCCATCCAGTCTGCTCAACAAGACAACTCATGTGTGCTACTTTTGTGTATACCCTACTTTGATTTGTACCTGTCCTCTTCAGGGCACAGACTGTATAAGTCTGCCCAGCACTATCCCCGCCTCCCAACCACCGGCTCTGGCACAGACCGTATAAGTCTGCCCAGCACTATCCCCGCCTCCCAACCACTGGCTCTGGCACAGACCGTATAAGTCTGCTCAGCACTATCCTCACCTCTCAACCACCAGCCCCGCCTCCCACCACCGGCTCTGGCACAGACCGTATAAGTCTGCCCAGCACTATCCCCGCCTCCCAACCACCGGCTCTGGCACAGACCGTACAAGTCTGCCCAGCACTATCCTCGCCTCCCAACCACTAGCCCTGCCTCCCTGTCCAGCACTATCCCTGCCTCCCAACCACCAGCCCCTCCTCCCAACTACCGGCTCTGGCACAGACCGTATAAGTCTGCCCAGCACTATCCTCACCTCCCAACCACCACAATGTCAAACAAACTCTACCGTGTGAAACTTAAAAACTCCTGAACGGAAGTGTTAGACTCTCCTGATGAGTCTACCCATTTCCATGTGAGGATATGAGCAAAAATATGTCAGTCATTACAGTGCAGGTCACTAGCTGCCAGAGTGGAACATATCAACAAGGGAACTATGTCATTTAGAAGCAGCTTGCTTACAACCTCACTCAGATCTGAGATGTATGATAACCTTTACAGTGCGGGCTGCTATAGTGTGATCTCCAGTGGAGGGTATATGGGTATGCTGCAGCCCTCCTTCCCTTCCCACATCACCACTTTTGTGCAGAGCTGCAACCCACTCATAGGTGTGCAATGAGGCTTTGATTTTGCAGGCTGCAGCATGCTTCCTTTGCTGCTTACTTGTACTGTAAGATATTTGCTTTGGTTAAGTTTTTCTCAGTTTCAGTGTCTTTGGTGGAATGAGTGGAAGTGAATCGCTTGTTTATGCATTCCAAAAATACAAGGACTAAGGGGCATGCAATGAAGCTAAGTAGTAAATTTAAAACAAATCAGAGAAATATTTCTTCACTCAACGTATAATTAAACACTGGAATTTTGTTTGCCAGAGAATGTGGTAAAAGCAGTTAGCATAACAGGGTTTAAAAAAAAGTTTGGACCATTTCCTGAAAGAAAAGTCCATAAGCCATTATTAAGGTGGGCTTAGGAAAAACCACTGCTTATTTCTAGGTTAGGCAGCATGTAATCTGTTTTACTCATTTGGGATCTTACCAGGTACTTGGACCTAGATTGGATTCTGTAGGAAACATGATTCTGAGCTTGATGGACCTTCAATCTGTCCCAGTAGGGCAATGCTGATGTTTTTATGGTGAAATGGGTTTAATTCTTAGAGATGAAGCAAGTAATCACAAAGAAATTTAACCTTCAAATACAGAGCAAGCATATTCACGAAATGCCATTTACACACTCAGACCTATCCAAAATTAAAAAAAAAAAATGGGGGGGGGGGGGGGGGGGGACTCTACTCTCAGACCAAAGTAAAAAAAATCAAAAAGAGTAAAGTCAATAGTGGGAATAAATTTAAAATCAAAACATAACTTCAAACAATTACATAGACAGAATTGATATCAAACCCGAGCAATTCAATCGTTTGTCACCTCCGTCCAAAACCACCATTTATTTAAATTATACATATATTTATTTCCCTCAGATAAATCATACAGAATGAAATAAAACTCTATATGTATATACAAAAGGAAACGCTTATCTGTTGATAGCAGAAACAGCGCTGGAACCATTATTCTGTATATACTCAGTACGATGGTTAGGTGCTGTTTTTCTTAGTGAAAGAAGCAGGTAGGAAGAGTGTGGTTTTTTAAGGATTTTATGGTGTGTGTTTCTTGTAATGCCCACCCTCTCCAGTATAAACCCCCTCATTCTATAA
This sequence comes from Microcaecilia unicolor, assembly GCF_901765095.1. NCBI lineage: Eukaryota > Metazoa > Chordata > Amphibia > Gymnophiona > Siphonopidae > Microcaecilia > Microcaecilia unicolor. The sequence goes on from NC_044038.1 coordinate 161,533,725, forward strand.
CAAGTCACTTAAAATTAGACATCAATTGCGCATGTAAGTTATAGGATACTTAGCACTAACACAATTACACGCCTACGTGCTGGCAGCACGCTCAACAGTATATTTTATAGCATAGGTGTACAACACACTTAACACTTAAATGCAAGGGAGTGTACATATGGGTGGAGAATAGGAGGGTCTCACATTTAGGCACATAACTTACAGAATACTGTGAGTTACACTTTTAAGGGTTAGATTCAGTAAATGGCACCCAAATATGGGCACTGAAAAAAATTGGCATCCAGCAGTATTCTATAAAAGGGCACTGTGGGATGAGCTCTCTTCATAGAACAGCATTGGGCACCAAATTCCGCACCCAACTTTGGGAATGAGGGCTTATGCCAACTGAAACCCAGGTGTAAATCCTGGTATGCAAGTTAGGCATGAATCCGCAGTGTTCTATAATACTGCTTGCAATTTTCCAGAACACCCGTGACTCACCCACGGCCCTCCTGCCCCTCCCATTGGAACACCCCCCTTTGCAGTTGCGCGTGGATAATGTTAGATGCTACCCTGTAACTGGCCAGGTAAGTGCATTTCAGCCCCATTTCTGCGCCTTGCATCCTTTAGAATGTGTTTCCACGCTGAAAGTTGGACATGGAGTTAGGGTCTAACTTTAGATGCTATTTATAGAATTTCCTAGTAAGTGCCAAGGCAGTGGTTTAAGTTTTTATAAAAACTAACGAAAACTGTTAAAAATTTAAAAATTAAATTATCTCTATATATAAAAGGCAACACCAACGTTCTATGAAGCCTCCAACCGGAAGTGTGAAGAGGGAGAGATATCTGGTTTCCCCATGAGTGTCTGCCCCGCCCTCGCTCTCTCTCTAACACAAACAGTGAAGGAAAACAGCAAAGCAGGAAATCAAATCGCTCTCTCTGTAACAATGAAGGACTCAGAGGGGGGAGGGGAGAGAGGGCAGGAACACACACACTCGCACATGCACACAGAAGAAAACCTTGCTAGCCCCCGTTTCATTTGCATCAGAAACGGGGCTTTTTTACTAGTATTGTAATAAAGGACATATGGAGGTTTTTGACCCATGAAGGAAATCACGAGATCCCAAATAGGACGGTTTATTATTATTATTGTTTCTTGTAAAAACTTATATTTTGTGTTATCTCACAAATTCTAAGTGGATTACAAAATTAACATACATAATTCAAAAAGTAAACAAAATAACACAATAGAAATTCAAATAAATAACACAGAATTCAAATAACATTTCTAAAACAATTACAAAAACCTGTTAAACATCACATCCAGCATGTTCCATTTTCTCATCTCAGAACTTAACCGCAAGTAAGCTCATCATCAAATGCTTGTTTAAAAAGAATCATTTTTAAGGCAGATAAGCTGAGGTCTTTTTCTCCTTCCAATAACAAGGGGATCTGTTTACTAAGGTGCGCTAGCATTTTTAGCGCGTGCTAAAAATTAGCGTGCGCTAACTGTGTAGACACCCATAGGAATATTATGGGTGTCTACACAGTTATTTTGCAGTAAACACTAACGCGCCTCTAACGCAGCTTTGTAAACAGGGCCCAAGGTTTGGTACAACAGAGAGATTAGTTTCCTATGTTTAATACTTTGCTATTGTGTTTGGTTTTTACACATTTTAGCGTGCACACTTCCTCCTTGATTCTATAAAAGCCACCAAAAATTCTGCATGCAAATTTGGGCGCTATCCCAATTTCTGCACGGAATGTAATTGAATAATGAGCCAATTAGTGCCAACAATTGGCTTTTTAACAAGCAATTATTGACACTAATTAGATTTAATTGTTATGCACGTGTGCAAAGTTAGGTGTGGGATCCACGCCTAAATTTTACACACTACCCAAAAAAGGGAACACGGAAATGGGAGGGTCATGGGTGTGTTGGGGCGGAGTGTAGGTGTGGTTTTGAGTTTCACGTGTAATTGGGGTACCACAGGTAAACGTAGGTGTGGTTATTTGCACCACATTTTCATTGATACAAATGACCGTGCCAACATTTACGCGTGACCCAAGTGCCTAGGCTCTGTTCTGTAAACTGTGCCTAACTTTAAGCCCGGCTTATAGAATAGCGCTTTTTTCAGCACTGATTTTTTTTAGGCGGTATATATAGACTTCACTCCTTACTGCCTTCTATTGACATTGTGTAAGTTGGCATGGCTAAATGTTGGCACATAGATGCCAACTTAATGCTAGTATTCTACAACAGAATCTAGGTGCCCAGATACCATTATAGAATGAGTTCTTAATACAGTGCATCTTGCCACCTAACCTTTGGCACTCTTTATAGAATTTCCCTCTAAATATCCGTAAGTTCCCTTCTCAGCAGTTACTGACATTAAAGTATTACTGTGCCTTTATTTTCACATATCATTTCTCTGCAGAAACCCGAAACAACAATAATTTAATGCCCAAGTATCACCTCAACTTCTGGCTGGACGGGAGATGGCGCTGTTGTGCTCAGACGGAAAAGCTTGCAACAGGCTGTGCAGTGTATGATCCAACCAAGGATGGTAAGAATTCTCTTTCAGTGTGGCTCTGGGGACTTAGGGCCCTGTTTACTAAGCCACTTTATAGGTGCGTTAACCATGTATGCGAGTTAACTGTGTAAGTGCCTACAATATCCCTATAGGCGCCTATATGATTAGGCGCGCATGCGATAATTGTAGGCACGTAAAAAATGCTAATGTGCCTTAGTAAACAGGGCCCTTAGACCGATATTCAGCCCACGGTGGTCAGAAGTTCTTCAACCTTGAGCTAAATTAAGACCAGATATTCGATGCCAGGCCCAGTCACCCAGAAGTTAACCGGGTACTGCCTGCTTCCTTTGGAGGATAAATTTAGGACAGCCTTTCTGCTATGCTAGTCGGTGGCATTAATCGCTTAAGTGCGTTAATATTGGTGGTTGGCCAGCTCAACAGGGTTTAACTAGGCAGTAGCCTCTCCTGCCTGGTAAAACCTTTTTGAATATTGGGCCCAAAGATTTTAAGAAATAGCCACCTTTTTTGGATGGTGTTCTCTTTCTGAAAGAGGGGGTCCTTTGCAACCAAAACACTTCTGCAAATTTTTTATGTACCTCCTGCAACATATACCTGATGTTGCATTTATATGTTTTCTTAAATCCCAAGAAGACCCAACATGTCCTGCTCATATATTGTGTCTCAGACTGTTTGTTTTTGACTTTCTCTTTAAATGAAATTTCTTCTTTTCAGCCTCAAAGAAACCTCTTCCTCCTACGCCTGAAGACAACAGGGTGAGTACAGCGTTCAGGCTTACGTGGTCTGACTATGGTTTTCTTAATGTTTAATGCTCCCTTCGTAACTGTAACTCATCACAGTAAGAAAGACGAAGCTTCCATTTCTCATAGTTCTTTAGAGATCATTTGAAATGTACATCTTTTGTACGCAGTCCCCTTCACACTGTGTTCTACAGTACAATCCCTGCAACACAAGGAGAACTAGAAGGAAGGTCTTCCATGTCTGTATGGCAACCTTCGAGCATATGTGGTTCTCCAACAATTGAGTATGAAAGTTTTGTTTGATGCTGGCAGCAGCAAAGCAGTGACAGCAAATTCACTGTTTCTTCTGGGAAACAAATGGATTCTCTCCCAGTTCAGTTTCTGCTTTCCAGCTGGGTTTAGGACATACAGTAGCTGGTAGAGTAGGGAACTCAACATGGTTCTCAGGAACTGCCTGGCTAGTCAGGATTGCAGGATAGCTAGAATGAATATGCATAATATTTATTTGCATACTGTTGAGGGAATGAATGCTAATATATATCTCATGTGTATTGATTCTGAATATCCCGAAACCTGTTTGGGAAAGATTTGCAATGACGTTCTTCCATGAAAGTGACTTGGAAGCATTTTTTTTTCTCTTCTAAGGTTTCATGTAGATTTGGAGCCCTTTATCTTTGATTTTATGTCTACAGCAAAACACTTTTCAAAATAAGGCCTTTAGATTTTATTTCTTGCAGTTTTGTACCTTTTCATTCAATGCACACAGATGAAATTGAGTCCTCTGTTTCTTCCAGAGGTCTCTGGTGGAAGATGACCAAACTTGGGTCATAGCTATATATGACTACAATACCCAGGATCCTCAGGAACTGATGTTACAGCGGAATGATGAGTACCTCCTGGTGGACAGATCTGAACCCCACTGGTGGAAAGTTCAAGACAAGAATGGGTAAGGGACTTGCAGCTGGGGTTATTTTTCATAACTTTTCAAACTTATTTTTCTGTAAGTAACCCAAGAGCATAACTATACCAGGCACTGACAATTATCTCTGTTGTACTCTCCAGAATACAATAATCTTGTTTATAGGCTGCATTTATAAGTAATAATTTTGTTCAACTGCGCATGCTCGGTTGACCCCCTTCCGAGTTCCTTTTATTCTGCACCTTTTAAAATTAAAGCCTAAATCCATCAGCAGTCAGATTGGGCAGTGTACCTATGAACACAAGCTGGGCCATACTGGGTCAGACCAAAGGTCCATCAAACCTAGTATCCTGTCTCCAGCAGTGGCCAACCAGGTCATACGTGTCTGGCAGGGTTCCAAGGAGGAGGTCCATTTTTTATTGCTCATACCCAGCGATAGGTGATGACTTTCCTATTCCTACATAGGTAATGATGGTTTACAGACTTGTCCTCCAGAAACTTGTCAAAACCCTTTTTAATCACATCTTAACAAATTCCACAGCTAATACCTTTTTCTATTTGTTTACAATGGGCGGTCTCAAAAATTTAACAGGCAAAAAAACTGTTTACCTGTCTCTTTTAGGACAAATATTAGACAGCCAGATGCTAGCAGAACTCATCTTTCTATAGAGAAATGAATCCATACAAAGAGTCCTTTGCAGGGGTGTAGCCAGACCTCAGCAGGGGGGGGCAGAGCCCAAAATGTGTGTGGGGGGCACATTTTAGCCCGTCTTCCCCAGCTGCCGCCCCTTCCCCGCCGCTTCTGAACCCTGCCACCGCCGCAAGGTACATCAGGCCAAAAGCTTGGAAGACCTGGAGGCATTAAGGGGGGCAGAGCAGTGATGTTCATTCACTATCAGGTTCAAGGGAGCCAGTTCTGTGGGTGCCACTGGGTGCTGGGCCTCTCCCTCCCCCCTCCCCCACTAATATTGAGCAAGCTTCTTCATTGTGTCTAGGGAGGGGTATTTTGTATTGTGTTTGGTACCTCCAATCATTTTGACATTTTGGTGCCTATGATCAGGTTGCAGATAGTAGGCCTGCGGGAGGCAGATAAAGATATCCATTTATCTTTAAGCTACCGTACCCAACCATATCCAAGATAAGTTGATCTACACTGAAAATCTGTTTAAAAGATAACAGATAAGTCATCTGGTTATCTTTAAGCAGACAGTGCCCTAGCCTCATTTGCAGTCTCTTTAGAAAGGGAAAGGGAAATCGGACTTGATATAGTGCCTTTCTGTGGTTTTTGCAACTACATTCAAAGTGGTTTACATATATTCAGGTACTTATTTTGTACCAGGGGCAATGTAGGGTTAAGTAACTTGCCCAGAGTCACAAGGAGCTGCAGTGGGAATCAAACTCAGTTCCCCAGGATCAAAGTCCACTGCACTAACCACTAGGCCACACCCAGTTTATTTTGAAAAGAAGACTATCTCCCTGATCATATCATCTCCTACCCACTCTAAAATGTCTGAAAGCTTCAAAGTGGGTTTGCATTGGCTTCCAATTAAGGGGGTCGTTTACTAAGGCGCACTCATGTTTTTAGCATGAGCTAAAATTGGGTGCTTGTGAAGTGTTAGAGACACCCTTAGGAATGCATTGGCATCTGTAACGTTTAGCACGTGCTAAAAACGTGAGTGCCCCTTAGTAAAAGGGGGTCTAATTTTCTTTGTCAGTCTGAGATTTTTTCTAGTACCCAGTTATCCAGGGGTCTGCTGCTCCTTTCTTTCTTTAGCCTGAGTATTTATTTATGGCTGAATGCTTCCATTATGAGGTTCATAAGATTAACCTTGAGTTCTCAACCAGGTCACCTCCACCCCCATTCCAAAGCAGTGTAATATTTGTAGGCCAATGATTCTATCCATTGGAATCAGTGCTGCAGGTCCCATAATGCACCAGGATGAGGTTGGCAGAAATCCAGGACCAACCAAAAAGTCTCCCTCCTGGAATGGGTAACTTGGCAGCTCTGTGATTAAACACTGGTATCATAAGCAGGGCAGTCAGGAGCTTGCCTTGCCAACTGCATATAGGCAGTTATATGAGGCAGTCTTGAAATACCATAATACTGTTCTTTCAACCCTAAGAATGTCTTCCCCTCCCCCACTGCTAACTAGCCTGTGCAGAAGGAATGGATCCTTAGAAGCTTAGCCATTGGGAGGTGGGGCTGGTGTTTGGGTGGTGGGGCTAGTTCTGGGCAAAACGTCTACGGTCTGTGTCCTGAAAATGGCAGATACAAATCAAGGTAGGGTATACACAAGAAGTAGCACATATGAGTTTATCTTGTTGGGCAGACTAGATGGACCGTGCAGGTCGTTTTCTGCCGTCATCTACTATGTTACTATGTATTTATTCACTAATATCAACTTTATGATTCTACCCCTCTCCCAGAAAGATACCCAGCACCTGTAATCAAAGCATTTGCTTTGAATGTGATATGATGTGCGCATACATAATCTCTATCGCTCCCTGCCAATTTTGGGGCACAGAGTGTAGAAGTCTGCCCGGCAGTGGTCCGACTTCCCAACTACTGGAGTTGCCGTCAAAGCCCACTCCAGCCTTGAAACTGATCTGTCTTTGCCATTTATGGGACCCAGACTGTACAAGTCTGCCCAGCATTGGTCTTACTTCCCAACCTCTGGAGCTGTCGTCAAAGCTCACTCTAGTTATGGGCTCATTTAAGTTTTGTTTTAATTTAAGAGTAAGAGTAGAAACCATTGCTGAATTTCATGCTGGTTGATTCGATAACTCCAGAATCACAAGAACACCACTACCACAGCCGTGTATTTTTATTGGGGGTATACCTTTTGTACTTGTTCATTCCTATTTTACACATTCAAATGCCTTAGTTTTGATGTGCACTAAAATGATCAAAGAATAATTACAATGACTGAAGAATGCTTAATGTCACATGTACAGGCATGAGGGATACGTACCAAGCAGTTACCTTGTGGAAAAAACACCAAATAATCTTCAAACATACGAGTAAGTGATTTCTTTTCTTGTTGTGTCTTGGTTATGTTTGTTTTTTCATTTGTGCAGCTTTGAACTAGCTCAGTCAGAAGTGGTCTGTACTCCAGTTTTGGTGTCATCAGCCTTAATTTTATTTATTAGGATTTTTTTTACCGCCTTTTTGAAGGAATTCACTCAAGGCGGTGTACAGTAAGAATTTACAACTAAAGGGTTTTCTGCATTTTCCTGTCTAGAACAGCTATTATGATTAGAGCTGTATTGAATAGCATATTTTACTATTCAGCTGAAGATGAATAATTAAAAATATTATTTGGCCGAATATGAATGATGGGCATTGAGATTTAACATAACAAATAATAAAAGAAGCAACGCGAAATCAGAGATCAATTGTCTGTTTCAGTAGGATTTAACACAGTAGAGCCCTGGATTATTCATATTCAAATTTAAATCATCATTTGGCTGAATACGAATAATGTATCCGGGGCACTATTTGAGGCCAGATCAAATTGAATATGAATATTTGGCACAGCCCTAATTACAATGACAGCTCAGTGAGGGGCCACAGACATTTGGCTCCCTCAGAATTTGATATGTACGGTCTTTGTCTGACTACAAGGTGTTGCTGTTTTTCAGGAGCTGGCATCACCTTCTTCCCCTCTCTCCAGGCCTGTAAACATTTGGGTCAATATTCAACCAGTGGCAGCATTTTTTTTAGCCGCCACCAGCGTTACCCCTGAATATTTAGTGTCAGGCCTTGTCCAAGCCAGTAGCTTAGCAGTGGGTGGGACTGGGTAGGCACAGCCCCCCCCCCCCCCCCCCCGTTCTTGCCTCAGGCCCACCCAGTCAGCAGCCCATGAGGCCCCCAAAACACTTCAGTGGCGGCGCCTCAATCCCTCTCTTCCTCTTCTCCACTCGTGGCCCAGCATCTGCCTATCTCTCTCTGATGTCCCCCTCCCCCCGTCTACTTCACAGCCATTGCTGATGGCAGTTCCTATAGGCAACCTGTGGGGGGTGGGGATGGGAAATCCCACACAGGTTAACTCTGCGCCCATCCAAAATGGCAGGTCTGTCCTACACCCCTAGTCCAAGCACCAGCATTGAATATCCAGGTTTATGCAGTTAAGTACGATATTCAGTGCTTAACCACATAAGCGACATTGCATAAAGATAAAACTGTGTTTTATGTAGTCTGATTTGGCCGCATAATATAGGAGGTTAAGCGCTGAATATCGCACTTAACCACATAAGTGCCGACTGCGCTCCTGGACAGTCCACAAAATAACCAACTTTCAGTTTAGTAGTCAGTGGTGATATTCAGAGCAATGGTAGCCGCACACAGGTGATTTAAGTAGCTGGAAGCCTTTGAATATTGCCTTCAGCTGCATCTCCAGCTCTCTAGACAGATGGTCGAAAGTACAGGAGCCATGCTTGAGAATGGAGAACAGCACGGTTTGAGCTTACATGTTACTTCTTGTGAGTGCTGAAGAAGCCAGAAAACTTCCCACAAAATAGGGTTATCAACTGGCCAGCTAGTCTGGCTGATTTTTATTAGCCAAGCTGGCTACCAGCTTTAAAAGCTGATTTCGGACTGCTGCTTTTTCTGATCCTTGGCTGTGTTAAAGAAGGTTTGAAGGCAGAGGAAGCAGGGCCTGCAGTTCTTTTTTTGTATTTCCCTCCCCCCCTCTCCACTCCCACATGAGTGACAGGTCAGCAGGGAGAAAGAAAAGGGGCTGGGGGTTTCCTCTGCTCCTGTCTCTCTAACACTGCTGCCAGAGCAAAGTAAATGATGTCAGGAGGAGGAAGAGTTCAAAATGAGAGCATGGACACAGTTTGGAAGTCATCACGGGCATTGCACCCCCTCCACCCCCTACAAATGTAAATAGACCTGCCAAAAGTCTCCCACCCAAAATCAGGAATCTCCTGTGGAATGCAGGATCTCAGTGGTTACTGTTTTACTTGTTCTCTGCCTGCAGTCACACACAAACAACTTCAGATCTCACATCCAACACTTCCTGCTGGGAGATTAACAGGTAGAAAGTGTCAGCTATGAGATTTGAAGCTCTTCAGGGTCACAAAGCTGGCATTGAAGTGTTACAGAGGGGATGGAGTCAGGGCCTGAACTGGGTTAGGAGGTGGGGTGATTCTCTGGAGTCTGAAAAGTGGTAGAATTGCATTCCAGGATGGTCCCCCAGAAATTAAGTCTTGCTTATGGCTGTGCTGTGCTTTGATTTTAGATGGTACAACATGAATATGAACAGAAACAAGGCAGAAAGACTCCTCATGGATGAGGTAAGGAGCATTATTTATTTGTGAAAGACTGCTGCTCAAACATGGCGCCTAACTCCTCCAACTGGACACTTCTTTTGACCTTGTAAGTCATAGCATTCTGCTCTCCCATCTATCTGAGATGGTATAAGAGGTAAAGTCCTGTCATGGTACACATCTTTCTTTAAAGATTGTACTTTTACAGTTTCCATATCATCATCTGTTCCTGCAGAACTTCTCCTTACTAGTGGTGTCCAACCTTGTCTCTCCTCTTTTTCAACATTTTCCTGAGTCCCCTAACTACTTTCATCCAAGACACTGGTATCAAAGTCTTTATTTATGCAGACGACATTCTTCTTCTCCACCCAATTACATCACTATACCCTGATATAACCCCTTTACATCAAGCTGCCACCTGGCTTTCACTAGATAAACTGGTGTTGAACAAGGGTAAAACTGGCTTGTTGGATCTCCAGAGATCTTCCCCCCCCCCCCCCCCCACCGACCCAACCTCTTCATTTATTTGGTCTTCCCATCTCCCCATCAACATCCTTCTGCTACCTTGGGGTTATCTTGGACTGAAGATTGTCCTTTCATTTACACATCTTCAATCTCATGAAGATTGGGTTCTGCATAAGATTAGTTCTTTACGCTCTTATCTTGACACTCAGGCCCTTCACATTCTAATACGTCCACTTCTTACCTCTTGTATTGATTATTGTAATGTAGTCTATGCTGGTCTTTCCCAATCCCAGCTAAAATATATCCCGACTCTTCAGAATGCAGCTGCTCACCTTACATTGAATGTAAAACAATTTGATCCCATTGCGACCCTACTCGCCAACTCCATTGGCTTCCTGTCCACTATAGAATTCTGTTTAAGATTCTACCTTTAGCCAACAAAGCCTATTGTACAAATACTTCTTTCTATTTATCTTTTTCTTGATCTCTCCTTACACTCCCACAAGGTGATTGTATTCACTTGACATTCACCACTTGGTGCTCTCTTCCCCTTGGGTAGCTCGTTGGAAATCTGCATGTCACTCAGCTTTCTTTTTCCTAGCACCACACTCTTCTCCCTAGCTTATGCTCTGCGGCTTTCTTTAAAAATTTCAAAATTTGATTGACATACTTCTATGAACTAGCCTATGGGCCCCCACTTTAGGGTCTTCCGGTTATCGATCATCAACCGTAGAACACTATCTCCTGTCTCTCTCCACCCTTACAAACTTGAATGAATGGTTCTTTCTTATTTTATTATGGTGCTCCTTTCCATGCTTTTATGAATTGTTGTATTTATTTTGTTAATCTCTTTGTCCTACCAGTTAGCAAAATCGGTATTTCAAGAACCAGTAGACATAAAACAGTTGCCCTAGGCATCACTCCTTAGACCTGGAATGGCCATGGAGAGCAGTGTTGGAACACCGTGTGGCTGAAAATCATGACCAGTGATGCTTGCTCCTCAGTATAACAGTGAAGATTATGCAGAGTAGCAAAGCTGCGAAGTTTGCAGCTACATCTGGGGTTTGGCAAGAAAACAGCTTTTTGCAGCATCAGAATGTAACACGATGGCAAGGACTGGGGAATACTGAGTGCTATTTTTTTTTTTTTTACACATGCATTAGGAAACCCTGCACTTAGTTTTTGTACAGAATTGTAACACACAGCTTTCTGCATCACTCCCACAGTTTTTGCTGTGTGTTCAAATGGGCTTAATTTTATTGTCCAGTGTTTCACAATGGATGCCATCATACCTAGAGCTCTAGATGAAAGCAGAATAAAGCAGTGAAAAAAGAACTGTAAAGAAAGAAACAGTACTGTAGTATTGACTCTTCTCAATGCCTAGAATGCTCTCATGTCTCGTTACAGGGTAAGGAAGGAGCCTTTATGGTGCGAGATTCCAGGCAGCCTGGCACATACACAGTATCCGTGTTCACCAAAGCTTTAAGGTACAGTCCAGAGAAAACATTTCATTTCTCCTTTAAATCTGTGAGACGGTTTAAAGCATTTTGCAATCCACGTCCCCCCTGCCGAGGGTTCATAAGTCGCCCAACTCACAGAGACCAAAATCACTTTTTCTCCTGTTGAATATGTAAGTTATTAACACGTCACTAGGGATGTGCTATTATCATGCTAAACATGAAAATATCAGTGATGATCATTGTTTTGCCTATATAAAAACAGTATCTTATTGTAAATGTCTCTGATGAGGCAGTGAAAGGCACTATATAAAAAAAATAAATGGAAATAAATCTCTGCTGCTTGTTTCTCACCACTGGGTATTTTGTCTAGCAGTGATAGTGTGTGATCGGCTGACAACATCTGCCAATCTGATTTAGTCCACCTGTCAACAACAATGTGCATTGTAGTAAAAATAAACAGGAAGTGCAAAGTACTTCTAGGTGTATAATTCATATTTGTTCAGATCCTGGAAATACTGCTTATATTACTCTTACTGAGACAGGGGTGTGGGGGCCCAAAGGTGGAGCGAGGGGGCTAGGTATTCTTTTCCCTTTCCCCACCACCACCACTGCTGCAGCCATGTTAAAGCATACTTGCTGGCGGGGATGCCGAGTCCCGCCAGCCAAAAAGGTCTCCTGCTTGATTCCCACCTGTGCCGCAAAGCATGTCCAGTTCAGTCGCTGAACTGAGCATGCACGAGAGAGCCAGCATCGATGGCCAAAGCATGCCTGCTGACTTATGTGCTACTCAGACAGCACAGGAAGGATTCGTTCAGGAGACCGGTTTATCATTTATTTATTTACTAGACCGTCACTTATTACAAAGGTAAATCAGAACGGTTTACAATATAAAATAACACTAAAATAACATTAAGACAATAAATAAACATACTCTGAAATCCATTTATGATAGAAAAGCACTGCAAAAAATCAACACACATACAGATTACACAAGCTACAATCATAAAAACATTCATAAAGATCAAAAAACTAAAAGTTTTTTTCCCTTTATTTCTATTTTAAGCATTTTTTTCAAATGACTCCCGAAAGAAATGTGTTTTTAGAGCTTTACGAAAATGAGTATAAGAATCTTAAAGCCTAAGTTCTTTAGGAAGACAATTCCAAAGTGAGGGAGCTAAGAAAAAAAATGCCGATGTTCGCGTTGATTCCCATCTAGCTTTAGATGAGGATAGAATTACAAGTCTATTATCTGTCAGTGACCGAAGTGTCCAAGTTGGTGTATAGGGGACAGTAAGGTTAGACAGATATGATAGACAAGATGAATAAAAAGCTTTGTGTGTCAGTGTCAGCAGGGGGGGCCCAAGCCAAAAGCGAGGGGGTCCAGGCCCATGAGGCCCCCTATGGCTACGCCACTGGCATCCTGCAAAGCAGAGCCAGTGAAGGGTTTGGTCTTGTGCTTGGTGCATTTCATTTCCTCCTTGCCACAGGGAGGACACATACTGTCAGTTTAGACTGTCAGTATGTATCGCTTCTCAAGACACTACAGTACTCAACAATTTGGGTTGCTTTTGCACTACCAGCTATTAAAGCCTGACATCTTTTTTTCTCAACAGTGAAAACAATCCAGTTGTTAAACATTATCACATCAAAGAAACAACAAATGAGAATCCAAAAAGGTTTTACTTGGCAGAAAAGCACTTGTTTGACTGCATTCCAGACCTTATAAAGTATCATCAACACAACGCAGCAGGTGAGCAGCCTCCAGGTTAAGGAGCAGAGCTTCCTCCTCTCAAGGAATTAAGGGAGAATACCGTTATGAAGAGCTGCAGCAGCAGAGACCATAGGTTCAGATGTGCCAAAGGCTCTTTTAAAAATGATGGGGGCAGTAAGCAAAGGCATAGCCACAGCTAAAATGTTGTTTAAAATTATTTCCTACCTCATACATGGGTGAATACAAGGCTGGGATTGGGGGGTAGCAAATAGGGCGGCTGCCCCAGATGTCATGAGGCAAAGGGTGTCAGGAAACACTGCAACTCCTTCCTTTCTTCTTTCAGTCCTCCACCCTTTGTCCTTCCTTCCCTCAGGTCTCCACCCTTCCCCATCCTCCTAGGCTGAATAGCCTGCTGGCCTCACCCTCCAAGCCTGCATCCCTGCAGGCTGGCAGCAGGAGATATGTTTAATCTGATGTCAGCTCCTGCTGCTTTGAATGTTTATTAAAAAATCACCTGACCTGACTATATAATATCATCAGGGTCATATTTATTTTCCACCAATAAGACAGTCGAGGTCATTTGCTTAAACTGTAACACTATATCCAGATTCTCCATGGGATTAATATAAAAACATAAACTTACTATTATTTCTCCACTTATTTAATGAAAATGATTTATATTTCCATCTGAAAATACATCAGTAAATTGCACCAGAACATAGTTTTTTCCACCTACACTGTCAAACTCCACAAAAGTACTGCTCTTTCTTTCAGTGCTATAGCAGTCGTCATTTCAGAAAACCCCACCACATAGTAACACAGTAAATGACAGCAGATGAAAACCAGCATGGACCATTCAGTCTGACCAGAAAGGCAGCCAAGGTTCTACCTGCCACTGTAGGAGTTACTCCCCCCCCCCCCCCCCCTTTGTTGCTAGGGTTGTAACTGAGACCAAGAGCAGACTACTCGCCTCTGTGTCTCTGTTTTTTTTTTTTTTTAAAGTGTGCACGTTATTTTAATTTTTTTTTTTTTTTTACTGTGAGTGGAAATGCTCTATGGAGGCGATTCTATAAATTGGCAGTTCATTTTAGGTGCCACAAGGGGGCACATGTTGGGGTAAATTCTATATATGGTGCCAAAAAAAAATTGGTGCCGAAAAAGAGCTATTCTATGAATATAAGAGTAGCCATGCTGGGTCAGACCAGTGGTCCATCTAGCCCAGTCTCCTGTTTCCAACAGTGGCCAACCTAGATAACAAGTACCTGGCAGAAACCCAATTAGCAGCAACATTCCATGCTGCTAATCCCAGTGCAAGCAGTAGCTTACCTATGTCTGTCTCAATAACAGAATATGGACTTTTCCTCCAGGAATTTATCCAAACCTTTTTAAAGCACAGTTACTAACCGTTGTTACCACATCTTCAGGCAAAGAGTCCCAGAGCTTAACTATACTCTTTATAGAATTGGGCTAAACATGTTAAAATTTCAGCGCTGATTTTTAGGCGCTACTTATAGAGCAGTGTATCAGGGGCGTATCTGCGTGGGGCCACAAGGGCCTGGGCCCCCACAGATTTCACCCTTGACCCCCCTATCGCCGCCAACCCTCCGTTGCCGTGGGTACCTTTGCTGGCGGGGGACCCCAACCCCCGCCAGCCGAGGTCCGCTTCCTCCTGCTGCTTTTAAGTTCTTTTTCGTCCTAGGCTCCATCACTCCGTGCTGTTCAAAGAAGCTGGTGCTGCTACCTCAATCCACTTTCAGAGTCTGACGTCGCTGCACGTTGTACATGCAGGACGTCAGACTCACAGAAACAGTCTGAGCCTAGGACAAAGAAGAACTTAAAAGCGCGGGGGGGGGGGGGGCTATAATTTGCCCCCTCACTCTGGCTCCGGCCCCCGCTACCGCTGACTTTCAGATAAGCCCCTGTAGTGTATACACTAAAATTTAAACAAAGGGAAGAAACAGAAATGAAACTCCATTATTGATAGGACAGGGAAGAGCAGACAAAGATTAAAATTTAATAGGAGGAAGAAGGTAAAGGAAGAGAGAAAAAAAAAGGAACAGAGAGTTACAATCAGGCCAGACACATAGCCAAACCTCAATTTTTTGTTTGGTGGGGGGGGGGGGGGGGGGGGGGAAGCCTGAGCCCAAAGTGTGAGGGGTACATTTTGCCTCACCTCCCTGCCCCCGCTGCAACCCCACATACCTGGGCTGGCAACCTTCCTCCATCTCTGTTCGCTGCCATGCCGTCTGCCCTGCTTCCCCTCACGGCACTCATGCTTGGTTTTAATGAAATTGAGCATGCGCAAAGCCTCCTGCGTGCTCAGATTTACTAAAACCAAGCATGAGCACAGGGGGGGTAGGGGAGCAGGGGAGGTAGCATGGCGGCAAACAGCGCTGGAGGAAGGCTTCTGCTGGCAGGGCTTGGGGACACCCACCAGTCAAACCAGCAGCCCTTGGGGGTCCCGAAGTGGCTACGCCACTAAATCGGGTAATTCCCAGTTAGTTCACTGTGCCATATACCTGGGTATACAACCAGGTCTTTTAAATCAGATTTAAACCTCCTAAATGATAAATTACTTTGAATAGATAAAGGAAGACTGTTCCAGATATAGGGTGCAAGAAAATAGATGACATCATGCTTTGTGGACGTCAGTTGTTCAACGCTAGGGCTAGATACGACAAGGCAGTGGTCGTTTATCGAGTGAAGCAACCGTGAATAGGGAATTGTAAGATTGGATAGGTAATCTGGCAGGCCTACTCTAAAGGCCTTGAATGTAAGTGATGCTACTTTGAAGATCCTTTGTTCCACCAGCAGGTTATTTCCCAGCCCTGTGACAACACATTTCACCTGTAAAAGGCAATGAAATAGATACCTTTTCTCTGTAAATGTTCAGTTTTAAGCTTTTCCACCTCCTTACGACCAAGGGGACCACGTGTACTTAGTGGAGTTTCAAGAGGGTCCCCATACTTGATTGGAATGATAGTTTAATACTAATAGAAAAATCTTGTTCTTGTTTTTCCAGGTCTCGTTACTCGTTTACGATATCCTGTTTGTTCATGGAGGGAAAAGGCACCAACTACAGCTGGGCTGAGCTACGGTGGGTGTCGAAGAGCTCAGCTATGAACATACGTTAAATCAGAAATACACAAATTCTGTAGGGACAAACGTAAATCATTGCATTAATGTATTTGGTTTCCAGTGCTGATAAATTCATCTTGAGAACATTTATTGCAACGCATTTACAGGGCAGGTTTATCTGACAGAAGACCTTCTGGAGCCATTAAGTACATAAGTATTGCCATACATTAAGTACATAAGTATTGCCTTTGGAGAAAGACCAAAGGTCCATCGAGCCCAGCATCCTGTTTCCAACAGTGGCCAATCCAGGTCACAAATACCCAGCAAGATCCCAAAAATGTACAAAACATTTTATACTGCTTATCCCAGAAATAGTGGATTTTCCCCAAGTCCATTTAATAACGGTCTATGGACTTTTCCTTTAGGAAGCCATCCAAACCTTTTTTAAACTCCGCTAAGCTAATCGCCTTTACCACGTTCTCTGGCAACGAATTCCAGAGTTTAATTACACGTTGAGTGAAGAAAACCTTTCTCCGATTCGTTTTAAATTTACTACATTGGAGCTTCATCGCATGCCCCCTAGTCCTAGTATTTTTGGAAGGCGTTAAAAGAGCATAATGCAAAGCTCATAGAGGTCCTTTTACTAAGCCGCGGTAAAATGTGGCCTGCAGTAGTCTGGGCACGTGTTTTTGGCATGCATCTGGCCATTTTTTACTGCGTCTGGGAAAAAAGAGCATTTTTTAAATGGGTGTGCACTAAAATTAAAACTAGCGTGTGCCTATTTTACAGCCTGCGCCCCTACCGCCACCCATTGATCTAGCAGTAAGGGCTCACATGCAGTAACCATTCAGCGGGCGCCAACTGCTGATTACTGCCGGAAACGTACGCAGTAGAAAATAAAAAAATAATTTCTACCGCCGCAATGATCATTCGCCAAATCTGAAATTACCACCAGGGGGCGCTCTAGCCTGGCAGTAGTCTTGTTTAGGTGCACGCTGCATGCACATAGGCTCTACTGCAGCTTAATAAAAGGGACCCATAATGCAGAAGAGAACGCAAAGAAACTGCGAAGCGATCATCAAAAAAATCTTATGCAAATGATATGTGCAGTTAATTGGCATTAACAAATTGAAAGCAAGGGGAGGACCACGCCTGACACATGCACTCAAAGGGTTTGCGGTAAGCGCAGCTCATGTGAGCATGTCTAGACAAACCCAGAAGTGCAAGCACACATCGGCGCTGTTCTTCTGCGTTTTTAAATATGATCATTTCAAAAATTGCTTGCACTTAAAATGCCGATGCTTGCTTTCAACTTCAGTTTTCCTCAGACTTGTGCGAATTCGTGGTTCTCATTAGCAGCGCTCAAACTTGCATGGGCTTCCTTCCACTTCCAAAAGAAGACAAAAACCACAGTGCAATGTGAAAAACTGACAAGAAATCTTCTCCTGAAAACCTTCTGTGCTGCCCCTAAGCAAGCGGTAAATTTATGGCATTTATGTTCCATCATTTCCTTCTGTGCTTTACAGCGCTTTCATTTGTGCATTGGGAAGGAGTACTTACTGATCTCATTAACATCCATTTACATGCATTTCAATACAGTTTCCAGCAATGTTTAGCGCACGTGTTAACACCCACACTCAAGACTTTTGAGCATTCTGCGCATAATAATGTGTGCGCAAATCAGGCACTAACCGCTTTTAATGCTGGCGTTAGTTTTGAGCATCAGGCCCTCTGTTTGCCTAAGAACTACCTCTACTTGGTTGTACAGGAAAGGGTGTGAAAATGCACTGTCCAGCCATGGCCAGGAATTTAAAAAACTCTTTTTTTCCAGCCCCAAATGTCACAATTAACTCAGAATCACTAGGGGGCCCTATTACTAAAGGGTGTTAAGCTTAGCACATGAAAAACAGGCTACCACAAAACACATTTTGTGGTATTTTGCCTGTTTGTGCTTGCTAACCTATGCGTTACTTATTTTTTTCAAAGTAGTTTTCCACAAAATCATCTGCCCAGTGTACGGCGGTGGCAAAAACAGCAAACAATGCTAGGAATTATTAGGAAATGGATGATAAATAAGACCAAGAGGGGCATAATCGAATGGGGCACCCAGGTTTTCCTGAGGGCGTCCTCGCAGGACGTCCCCGCGAAGGGGCGGGGAAACCCATATTATCGAAACAAGATGGGCGTCCATCTTTTGTTTCGATAATACGGTCAGGGGCTCCCAAAAATCCACATTTAGGTCGACCTTAGAGATGGTTGTCCCCGATTTTCGGCAATAATGGAACCCAAGGACACCCATCTCAGAAACGACCAAATCCAAGCCATTTGGTCATGGGAGGAGCCAGCATTCGTAGTGCACTGGTCCCCCTGACATGCCAGGACACCAGCCGGGCACCCTAGGGGGCACTGCAGTGGACTTCAGAAAAAGCTCCCAGGTACATAGCTCCCTTACCTTGTGTGCTGAGCCCCCAAAACCCACTCCCCACAACTGTACACCACTACCATAGCCCTTAGGGATGAAGGGGGGGCACCTAGATGTGGGTACAGTGGGTTTCTGGTGGGTTTTGGAGGGCTCACATTTACCACCACAAGTGTAACAGGTGGGGGGGATGGGCCTGGGTCCGCCTGCCTGAAGTGCACTGCAGTACCCACTAAAACTGCTCCAGGGACCTGCATTCTGCTGTCATGGAGCTGGGTATGATATTTGAGGCTCGCAAAAATATTTAATTTTTTTTTTAGGGTGGGAGGGGTTAGTGACCACTGGGGGAGTATGGGGAGGTCATCCCCGATTCCCTCTGGTGGTCATCTGGTCATTTAGGGCACATTTTTGTGGCTTGATCGTAAAAAAAAAAGGACCAAGTAAAGTTGGCCAAGTGTTCGTCAGGGACGCCCTTCTTTTTTTCATTATCGGCCGAGGACACCCATGTGTTAAGCATGCCCCAGTCCCGCCTTCACTATGCTTCTGACACGCCCCCGTGAACTTTGGTCGTCCCCGCGATGGAAAACAGTTGAGGATGCTCAAAATTGGCTTTCGATTATGCCGATTTGGGCGACCCTGGGAGAAGGACGCCCATCTCCCGATTTGTGTCGAAAGATGGGCGCCCTTCTCTTTCGAAAATAAGCCTGCAAGTATATTATAATACCTCTGTTTTGCTCCAGGGTGCGACCTCACCTTGAGTATTGCATTTAATTCTGGTAGCCGTTTCTCAAAAAAGATATATTGGAATTAGAATAAGGTTCAAAGAAAAGCAACCAAAATGGTAAAGGAGATGGAACTCCTCTCATATGAAGAAAGGCTAAAGAGATTAGGGCTCTTCAGCTTGGAGAAAAGATGGCTGAGGGGCGAGTTGTGCGCATAAATTCTAATTATTGCCAATTAGTGCTCATTAAGACTTATTATCAGTATAAACAGCTTCGTGAGCAAGCACAAGTAGCCTGAATTGGACTTGAAATTGAACAGGAAGCCAATGTTGTTGCATAAAAGTGGAGTAACTCGATCGAATCTTGTGGCATGACATAAAAGTCGAATTACGGTATTTTGTACTGACTGAAGGCCTAAGAAATGGGTGTTTGTATTCTTAAAAGCATTCATCTAACATGGAATATGTGTCTTCTTACAGGTAAATGGGAGATCAATCCTTCCGAGATCTCCTTAGTACAGGAGATTGGCAGTGGACAGTTTGGAGTTGTTCAACTTGGATACTGGCTTGACCTGACAAAAGTAGCTGTGAAGATGATTCGAGAAGGGGCAATGTCAGAAGAAGACTTTATTGAGGAGGCCCAAGTTGTAATGTAGGTGTCAAGTCATTTGCACTGTCTTCATTAGGAATCCCAACAGCAGCAGGCCTGGTGGCTTATGTGAAGGATTTCTGATTCAGGATTTTCACTCCCCAAGCCAGGGCCAGGGATGTCATGCAGGCATTGTTTACAGCCCCTGGTGAAGGGAGGGAAGCCAGGGTCATGACCAAGGGTGACGCATGGAGGCTGAATTTAGAGCCCACAAAACTGGTTTTGGTTCTGGAGGGAACTTCAGGACTGTTGTTGCAATGACCAGTGGATTGGTGGTGGTGGTGGGGGATCTAAAAAAAGAACAGTGGATTTTGGGGGGAAGTAAATATTTCCAGGTAGCTTTCAAAATGGGATGTGCAAAGGCCAAAATGTTCAGTTTGTTCAGGTTTCCCCCCCCCCCCCCCCCCCTTCGGTTTTTGGATAGTTTTTGGTCCACTACACACATTTGTTTTAAGTGCATTATATTGTGTGAGTGACTGTGTGACACATAGTGAATGTGATAACAGTGTGAGACTTAGAGTGTGTGAGAGTGAGAGAGAGAAAGACATTGACTGTGAGAGAGAGAGAGAGTGTGTGTGTGTGACACATACCTCCCCCCCCCCCTCTGGTGTCAGGCCCCCCTCCCTCCCTCTCTCTCTCTCTCTAGTGTCAGGCCCCCCCCCCCCCCCTCTCTCTCTGGTGTCTGAGCTTTACTGTGCAGGATGCTGAGCTCTGGCTGTGCTTCAAGGAACTGACCAATCCTATTTAATAGAATGCACCTCCAACATTCTGAAGCCGAGAAACCTCGTGTGGTTGGTCACTTCTGCTTGTGACGAACCCGGAAGTACATGATGTCAATTCAGGAGTTGGATACAGAGAGCAGGAATGTCTCAACCATGCAGTCAGCTTCAGAATGTTGGAGGTGCGTTTTATTATATAGGATGTACACTAATAAACTCTGTGTACTTTAATTCATCTAGCATGCATAAAATCAATTTAGTGTGCCTTAAGGGGTCCTTTTACTAAGGCATGCTAACAGAAGCATAACCAGGTTGAGGACACGAGGGGAGCAGAGAGCAGACTGCTGATGGCGCCAGCTCATATTTTAAACGTGACAGATCACATCAAAAATAGGCACCTTCACCGTCAGAAGTCCGTTTGGGGGAGCAGCTGCTCCCCTGGCGACCCACCTAGCTACGTCTCTGCTTGATGTGCTAACGATTAGAGTCTGCTAAATGATAAGACACCCTTTATATTCCTAGGGACGTCTTATCATTTACTGCGTTCTGGGGCCCTTTTACAGAGCGGTGGTAAGCCACATGCTAATCTGCAATTACCACCGGCCGAATGCGGGCATTTCGGTTGTTCCAGTCCCCGGCGCGCGCCATTTGTCGCAATAGGGAAAATACCTAGCTATTTTCCAGCTTGGCCACACACTACTCAGTTACCGAAGGGTTAATGCAGGAGCCCTTAACGCCACTTCAGTGGGTGCCGTTAACTGTTCTCCCCCACATGGCCACTCGGTAAGTGAAATCTTACCGCATGGTCATGCAATCTTTTTGGCCTTTTTACCCGCTATGGTAAAAAAGTGCTGCAGCGCACAGCAAAAACAGCCGGTAGTGTAGGGCGCTTTTTACCGCAGCTTGGTAAAAGGACCCCTAAACCTTTAAGGCACACTATTCTATTCTGTTCTTTATTTTCGTTGGTCACCTAATTCCCCATATTTAGATTCTAAGCGACATAACAAAGTAAGACTGTCCCATAGGAGCTACAGAATTAAAATAACACCAAATACTAAAATAAAACTTTATAATAATTATTATGGCAGCAGAATGGCAGCACTGGTGCACTGCTTTTTCTCAATTACTTGAAAGGTTTCTGTTTTTCCTTCCTTGTTGTATGCAGGAAACTGTCACATCCTAAGCTGGTCCAGTTGCTGGGTGTCTGTACCCAGCAAGCTCCTCTTTGTCTGGTCTTCGAATTCCTGGAGCAGGGTTGTTTGTATGATTATCTCCGAAACCAGAGGGGCACCTTCTCAAAAGAGACACTCCTGGGCATGTGCCAAGATGTGTGTGAGGGAATGGCTTACCTGGAGCGTGCCAATTTCATTCACAGAGACCTGGTATGTTTCAAATCTTTTTTTTTTTTTTTTTGTAATGCTTCCCTGTGGGTTTTTATATTTCTAAATCTTCTGGGTCACTGCAGACAGTAGATCTTAACTAAAAAAAAAAAAAAGTACAGTCCAGGTAAAAAGATAAAGACTGGATTTACTAATACAGTATACATCCTCTCAAGTTAATAACAGTATAAAGGCTGGCTGTTTGACTTGATGCTAGTTCATGACATGGATAAAAAAGGGAAAGGGAAGTCCATTTCCTCCTACTTTCTTCTTGTGAACCTATTTTTATTCATGTATATAAACTGCTTAGATGAACTTCCAATAGGCAGTGTATCAAATAATTGTTAAACTTGAGACCTGAAACAATTTACATGCATTAGGAGTGGTTCTTCAGGATTCATCTTTCTTGGAAATCTTTCCTTTAAGTTCTCATTTCATCTCCTTTTGTATTGCTTCCTGTAGGAGTTGTTCTCATTGCTGAGTCGCTGGTCTGCCAGCTTCTAGAATCCCTGCTCGATACCTTATTTCATGCTCTTGGCTCTTAAGGAAGTGAAAAGTAGAGAACACATTTGGGGCAGATCTAAAAAAAATTACCACCTCCTAAAGGAACGTGGACATGGCTTAGACTTTCTGGGACTAGAAAGTAGGGGAAAGATGGAATGAGTAGGATGCAGAGTGGCTACGATCCATTTGTATCATGCCTCTTGTCACAACCAGGGGCATAGCCAGACCTCGGCGGGAGGGGGGCCAGAGCCCGAGGTGGGGGGCACTGTTTAGCTTGCTCCCCCCCCCCCCGCCGACACCCCCCTGCCACTTTGGACCTGCCACCGCCACCGCAAAAACCCTCCCCTGTTGCCACCAGGTACCTTGTTTGCTGGCAGGGGTCCCCAGTCCCCGCCATCCGAAGAGTCTTCTTCAGTGCCGGTCAACTCTGGTGCCTTCGCTGTGTGATGATCTGTTTCGAACTCCTGACGTCCTGCACCGTGCATGTCCTGTATGTAGCCCCGTGCAGGACGTAAAGCGTCAGAAACAGATTATCACACAATGAAGGCGCCGGAGTCGACTGGTGCTGAAGAAGACTCTTCGGCTGGCGGGGGTTGGGGACCCCTGCCAGCAAACAAGGTACCTGATGCGGTGGGACAGGCGGCGGGGGGGGGGGGGGGGGGGGGGTCAGCGGTTGGGGGGGTCAAATGTAGAGGTGGCCAGGGCTTAACCTGTAGGGGCCCCCATGGCCCCATGTAGCTACACCCCTGGTCACAACATGTGACTCTAACCGAAGGATCCTTAATTGAAATCCCTGCATGTTAATGTAGCACCATCTTTTTTCCATTTTTCTGTTGCAGGCAGCCCGTAACTGTCTGGTGGGAGAATCACAAGTTGTGAAAGTATCAGACTTTGGGATGACGAGGTACATTTGATAATTATATATATTTATCTCTATGTATGTGGGGGTGGGGTGGGGGGGATGCACATGTGTGAGTGAGACATACGAGGTTTGGCTGTAAACATAGACCATGGACTTTGGCGATGATGTTCAGTGTCTATTTTTCATAGGTTTGTCCTGGACGATCAGTATACCAGCTCTACGGGTACTAAGTTCCCAGTGAAATGGTCATCACCAGAAGTTTTCCGATATTCTCGGTATAGTAGCAAATCTGACATCTGGGCTTTCGGTAAGAACCTTAGTTTTAAGAACATAGGGGTCCTTTTATTAAGGTGCGCTAACCAACTTAGCACACGCTAAATGCTAAGAAGCCTACTTTGTACCTATGGGTTTCTTAGCAGTTAGCATACCTTAATAAAAAGGACCCCTTATGGAACTATCAACTAAGAAAGAATGATACAGCAGTGCATGTTACCCCTTGAAATTGGCGTTTAAATTACATTAAAACTGTGTTGATATATGTTGCTATTATTACAACAAAAATTCAGGCTTAATATAAAGAAAATAGTAATGAGCGATATCATATGCAAATGCATGCAAATTGTGATGTGTAATATGTCTTTGGAAATTAATTTCTTCTCTTTCCTCTCCTGAGAGTAGCAACAGAGGACTGTCACTGCAAGGACTTGACACAAGTCAGCATAGGCAGTAGAATGGCATCAGCAACTAGAAAGCTTTTGGGCAGGGCTGGAGTTTGGTTTGTTTGGCCCTCCATCCAAAAAGATGTTACCCTTGCAGGTTAGTCTGGAGGGAGCTATAGAGATGCCAAGTTATCTAGTTCCAGGCTGAAGATTATGAGCAGTCCTGGATTTCTGACCTCCCCATCCTAGTGTATTATGGGACTTGCAGCACTGATTTCAAAGGGAAGGTCAAGCACTACAAATCCCACAGTGCTTTGGGATGTAAGTTCAAAACCGGGACTGGCCAAAAACTGGGTAACTTGGCATCTCTGGTTCTAAAGTAGGGAAGAAAATCCCTGGGGTGTTGTAAAGGAAGGTCTCAACTGAGCTGAAAGCTCAAGCAACAAAAGGAAACTGGCAGATCTAAAACAAAAACAAAATGCATGCTAATATTTGCAGCACTAAGAAATGAATGCAAAGTTAAAGCTCTGTACGAAACTTGGCGATTGTAAAGCTGTGCATCTACCGGTTACAGCCATGCAATCAGTAATAGACCAGTCTTAGCTCATGTGAAAATCATATCTTTGAATCTGTTTAATTTCCTTGAGTCAGCAAATAGATTGACAGAAGGAAATGAAATAGGAAATGAATAGACCATTGGACAGCCGAGCATCAAAAGAGCAATTCATTAAGTGGGCATCTCCTTTTAGGTATACCAGTTCTGTCTAGTGAGAGCCTGTTCTATCACAACATCTGGACAAGGGAAAACAGACTGCAGTGACAGTCCTAGACTGGGGATCAGGCACCAGGGCTCCTCTGCAGTCATGAGCCCTGACTAACTTGGGGTCCTCAAGTTGTCTAGTCATAGAAAATCAGCCTAGGGGAGGGCCTATGCCCACAGGCCACCTGGGGAGTAATGACTCTCTTGTAATGGGAATATTATCAGTCTGAATCTAATGTCACTTCCATGATGTCCCTGAACTGTACCTGTGTATGACACAAGAGACCCATCTAGTGCCCAAACTCAAGCATCCTTAATGCCATTTGTAGCCATGCTTGTGTAGTCTTCATTTCCAAACAATAAAATTCCTAAGGAAGAAATACCACCTTGAGGGGCATAATCGAACGGGTCGCCCAGGTTTTCCTGAGGGTGTCTTCGAAGGACGTCCTTGCGAAGGGGCGGGGAAACCCGTATTATCGAAACAAGATGGGTGTCCATCCTTCATTTCGATAATACGGTCGGGGACGCCCAAATCTCAACATTTAGGTCGACTTTAGAGATGGTTGTCCCCAGTTTTCAGCGATAATGGAAACTGAGGACGCCCATCTCAGAAACTACCAAATCCAAGCCATTTGGTCGTGGGAGGAGCCAACATTCGTAGTGCACTGGTCCCCCCGACATGCCAGGACACCAACCAGGCACCCTAGGGGGCACTGCAGTGGACTTCAGAAATTGCTCCCAGGTGCTCAGCTCCCTTACCTTGGGTGCTGAGCCCCCCCAAAACCCACTCCCCACAACTGTACACCACTACCATAGCCCTTAGGGATGAAGGGGGGCACCTACATATGGGTACAGTGGGTTTCTGGTGGGTTTTGAAGGGCTCACATTTACCACCACAAGTGAAACAGGTAGGGGGGGTGGGCCTGGGTCCACCTGCCTGAAGTGCACTGCACCCACTAAAACTGCTCCAGGGACCTACATACTGCTGTCAGGGAGCTGGGTATGACATTTGAGGCTGGCAAAAAAATATTTTAAAAGTTTTTTTTGAGGGTGGGAGGGAGTTAGTGACCACTGGGGGAGTAAGGGGAGGTCATTCCCGATTCCCTCCAGTGGTCATCTGGTCAGTTCAGGCACCCTTTTGAGTCTTGGTCGCAAGAAAAAATGGACCAAGTAAAGTCGGCCAAGTGCTCATCAGGGACGCCCTTCTTTTTTCCATTATCGGCCGAGGACGCCCATGTGTTAAGCATGCCCCAGTCCCACCTTCGCTATGTTTCCGACACGCCCCCATGAACTTTGGTCGTCCCCGCGACGGAAAGCAGTTGAGGACGCTCAAAATCGGCTTTCAATTATGCCGATTTGGGCAACCCTGGGAGAAGGACGCCTATCTTCCGATTTGTGTCGAAAGATGGGCGCCCTTCTCTTTCGAAATAAGCCTGTATGTGTTCAAAATAACTCCCAACGTCAATAAATGAATTACTACGAAAAAGTGGAATTTGGTCAGCAAACTATATTAATATTAATTGTGAAAAACAGATACTCAGTATGAAAGATGTGCAGCACCATAACATTGGTTACCATGCGTAGCTGTATAAAGGGCTCACCCCATGACTCCAAAACAGCAGACATCATGAATGTACATCAGAATCTATATCATGTATCTCAAATTCCTGAATAACAAAGTCCTGACCAAGGGCCCTGTTTACTAAGGTATGTAGCATTTTTAGCGCTGCTAAAAATTAGCGTGCACTAACCGTGTAGATGCCCATAGGAATATTATGGGCATCTACACGGTTAGCACATGCTAAAAACACTAGTGGGCCTCTAACGCGGCTTAGTAAACAGGTCCCCAAATGTCGATCAGTGAGTGTCAAAACGTGTGCTTCAGACTAAATATGTAGTCATCAGCCACTGTGGAACTGCGACCTCTGTCATTGTTCTTTGATAAGATATGGTAGGCCCTACAAATAGACTCATTGTTCTCAGTTTTCATGATTGTTGTTGTCTATCTTATTTGGAATTAGAAACTTTTTTTTTTGCCCCTGATGCAGACAACATGCTAGAACATGGCAATGTTGGGTTCTTTAACTATATTTTTTTATTTTTGTGTTTTATGTTTGTTTTACCAGTTAATGTTTTATTTTTCTTAAAAAATACTATTAAAACTATACAGTAAAATGATAATATCATTTTTGAATAGCTGTATGCTAATATTAATTTTCATGTCTTTAGATTGGTGCGTGTAGGCCTATACTTACACACTTTTCTACTGTTATTTATTTAATTAAATAGGACCTCTTTTACTAAACCGCACTAGCCCAATGGGCTTCCTGTTGTGCTATAGAAGTTATAAGTAGTAGTAGTAGTTTGCCACACAGGAATCAACGCGGTTTAGTAAAAAGGCCCTTAATTTGCTAGATTGTCATTCAATCAAACAGTCCATCACAAAGTTTATGTAATAAAATGTACAATCGTATTCTATATGCTATTAATATGTGAAAAAGTTCTAAAAATATATATAAATATATTATAAGATAGAGCTTAAACATATAGGATGGAGGTAGGGCTGAGTGCAATGATGGGGTGATTATGCCTGTTGCAATTCTGTAGACCAGCCGCAGCAATTGGCACTTTACTGAGCACTCTTATAATATATTTATATATATTTTTAGAACTTTTTCACATATTAATAGCATATAGAAAACAAAAAAAGGCAAATAGTATAGGGTATTGTACATAACGGTTCCTGTTAGATACGTTTATACAACATTGGAACCAGACCAGTGTGTTACCCCAGGAGTATTATAGTATAAAATGTACAATACCATAAAATAAAAACATAATACAAAAATAAAATCCCATATGTCACACAACATCTAGCCACCTGCTTGGGGTTACCCTGCGGCCACTTGGTCTATCCCCAGCACAGCTCAGGTCCACCTACACCTGCTGCTTGTGCTCTATACTTGCACCCTCCTCCTACTGAATGGGTCACAACCACCTCTGGGTGAGTCTCCCACACTCAAATTATCCCCAGTGATTTCTAGGTTACTGGAGCCACACTCCCAGTGGTCCCACAGTTCCTAGAGAGCACTCGTAAACCCAATACATAAACCACCAGGATTCTTTATCAGTTCAGATAGGCAGAGGCAATAAACATTTATTGTCTTAAAAATTGAACAATGAACAAAAAATGTGCAATCAGCAAAACAATAACAGGTAACTGAAATATGGATCAATTAAAACTAACTAAACATTTGCTTACTTCCTAGAAAGTACCTGGGGAGATCAGAGCATATATCTGTTCAGAGAGCTTCAGCAAAGAGATCTATCTCTCTCTTCACCCAGGTTGAAACTGAAGCAACAACCAGCAACAACTGCTGGATAATTTCAAACTCCAGACCAATCAGAGCCCAGTCAACAAGATTTCAAATATATACTGCTTCTTGCTTCCTGTTTGTTTCATACTGAAGAAAAAACACTCAGTTCTCTATAACAGCTTTACAACAAAGAAACACCACCTGCTGGCCAAATGGGGGAAATACACTTCAAAACATAATCAATGCAGGAAAATAAAACACTGTTTCTTCACACCATATAACAAAATGACTGAAAATATAATATACAACATAATAGAACAAAAATAAAATATATAACACGCGCCAATACATTCCTAGGAAACCAATAACATATAAGGCCATCAATAAATTGGAACTATTACTCTTTTCCTATATTGTACACAGAAAAATCTGAATTTTAGTAATTTTAACTATATTTATTATACATCAAGATTAAACATCTTTGCTCTCAGACGGAGTGCAATATTGAAACTCTATCGCTCAAAATAACTGAACAAAGGTAATGATCTTGTAACACACTATATATCAACCCATGAATCGTTGGACTGTGTGGAATTTATGTGGATGCCTCAGATGGAGCTTCATTTGAAAGAGATATGAAGCGAAGACTGGGGGTTTTTTTCGGCCATAATTGAAACCGCTGCTGCATTATCTCCATTGGACTAGCTGGCTATCAACAATAGCTGAGAGATAAGGTTTCTTATTGGATTTATAATATGGTTGGATCGAATTGATTATATCAACTGGATATTAGATGATCTTTTGAATAGAACAACAAGATCATCTATGTGTTTCATCAATGCCTGATTCTTTACGACCAGTTCAAGAAGTACTGATTATCTGACTTGGACTTCTCAGGTTTTCAAAATTGATATAGTGTGTTACAAGATCACTAATCTTTGTTCATTTATTTTGAGCGATAGAGTTTCAATGTTGTACTTCATCTGAGAGCAAGGATGTTTAACCTTGATGTATGATAAATATAGTTAAAATTACTAAAATTCAGATTGTTCTGTGTACAATATAGGAAGAGAGTAATAGTTCCAATTTATTGATGGTCTTATATGTTATTGGTTTGATATACTAATTGACCAGTTTAAACAACTTTAACCCTTGATTTCGTAATATATTCCTATGGGCGCATTAGCGTTTAATACACATCAACTTTTAATGTCCGTTAAAAAGCTAACGTTCCTATAGTGTGCCTTAGTAAACGTACCCCCAAAAGTCTTCAAACCTTTCACAAACTTATGTAGGGCTAATTCTTGACAGAAAAAGAATAGCAAAGTATTCCAGAGCATTGGAGCAAGAACATCACAAGATTTCGAGTCAAACTCTAGAAAGTAGGAGAAGGTCTAATAAGGAGGCTTGGGAGGAACTCAATGAGTGTCTAGTGTGAAGATGAGCTTATTGTGAAGATGAAGCTCCCACCTTAGGATCCCAGGTCCCTCTTTCACTCAGGGTGAGCTGGTTCTCAGTATGCAGATTTTATGCAAAGTAGGCTACTATCCCTTTCTGCTCAGGGTGACCTGCTTCTCAAAAGGCAACATAGTCAGGTCTCACCAACAGGATATTTCTCATACAAATCTTTTATTCCCGCTTCCTGGGGCACACCTCTTCCAGCTTAAAATACTTTTACAAGCTAAAACAGTTCTTCCAATTTATACATTTCTTCCCACTCAGTTCAATCTTCCAGCTTAAGCACCCGGACACACAGTCCTTCCTTGTAATACACAGTTCTTATACCTGACACTCTAGGGCCTTCTTACCCCAGCCAGCTTCCTTTTTTGTAACACACAGTTCACCACCAGGCCATAGGGCTCAGCCAGTACTTCTCATGGGGATCCTCCTGCTTCAGCTACCAGCTCTCTTCTTTAGCTGCTAGCTCTCCTCTTTCCCTCACAACTCTGGTGGGGTATTAAGTGCTTAATGGCCAAACAGGACCCAGCCCATAACCTGCTGCACCTGTTTCCACCCCCAGGACTCTCCCCTGTCCTAGCGACCTCCAGCTATGCATCCCCTTACTGACTCACCCAGCCCTTCTCCATGGACATTTTAGGGGAACAGCGCCCTCTAGGGGCCTAACCAGGGTAGGATAGCCTCTTCCTTCTCACACTAGGTATATAAGGGATCGGATAGTTTGCCAAGTAGGCAGGTTGGTTGAAGTAGAAGACATGGTGGGGCCAGAATTAGAATCGTAAATGTTATACAATATGATATAGGCAGCCAATATCGAACTGCCAACAGTAGTGACACCTTGTTGTATAACCCAGCACCATGTAAAAGTTTAATTGCTGTGCTCTGGGTCACTTGACTTGTGCTATCCTCTTCAGTTGGTTTGCCTCTCAGAGTAAGAGCAAAGCTCTGTCAGTCTGTCCTTACAGTTATTGTTCATGTGAGGTACATATGTGCAACCTTCGCACCCTTGTTCAAGCAGCTGCAGGTGGTGCCGGTTCCAGAAAGAGGGTGAAAGGACCAGCAGTAGCATAATTCTGTTTCACTGCTGCCACTGGACAGTGAGGGGAGCAACAAGATGCCACAGCTGTTGTTCTTCTAGTCTTTTTCAATTGCTGCTGAAGTTGTATGTGTGTGTAGGGATGAATGATTGGTAACATGTATGTAGCATGCAGTTTTCTACTTATCATTTTTATATAACAGTAATTGTATAAAAGCTTATCGGTGGTACATAAAATGTGATATGCAGTGTCCCAGGCTGCAACATTTCTGCCTCTGTTTACATTTACATGGATTGGCCACTGTTGGAAAGAGGTTGCTGGGCTTGTTGGACCTTCAGTCTGTCCTAGTGTGATAATGCTTATGTACTTATAAAATAGTATAATGGCAGCTTAACTTGTACTGGTTATAATCTGCTTGCAAACTGTAATGGATAATGCCACTGACTCTGCAGTCCACCCTCCTGTGCTGGTATTGTGGTGGCTTGTGCAGTGTCATTCCCTCAGTAGCTCAGTCTATAATGTTATTAGCATGGATATCCCGTGTGATGTCACAGAGAGAGAGGTCTGGTTGTCATGGTAATCTTTCTTCTGCTTTCAGGCGTGTTGATGTGGGAAGTGTTCAGCGAGGGAAAAATCCCTTATGACAACCGAAGCAACGGGGAGGTCGTGGAAGCAATCTCTACGGGGCTGCGTTTGTATAAGCCCAGGTTGGCCTCTTACAACATTTACCAGCTCATGAACCACTGCTGGATGGAGGTGAGTGAGGCACCAATGGTCAGCCCTGTGAGAAAAAGCTGCTATAATATATTTCCATTGTTTTTCAAATTATTAAAATTCAATGTTCCAGCTGCAAAACTGCTAAATCACATTTTACTCCTAACAGTTTTGTCCTCCTTTTAGCCCAGGGGTGGCAACTTCTATACAGGACACATGAATGTCAGTACATCCCACATCTCTCTCCTTCCCTTCCCTTCCCTCCCACCCCAGTATCCAGAATTTATCTCCTTCCCCTCTTCCCCCCCCCCCCCCCCCATGGTCTCCAGCATCTCTCTTCTTCCTTCCCCCCTCCCTGTGTCTAGCATTTCTCCCCTTCCCCCACCCCATCCCCATGGTCTTCAGCATTTCTCTTTTTCCTTACATACCGCAACCCCCCCCCCCCCCCCCCCCCCCCCCCAGTCTCCAGCATCTCTCTCCTACATTTCACCTCCTCATGAGCTGTTTTATCCTTACCTTCCTTCTCCCGGGGCAGCTAATTTACAGTCAGCCTATGAGGCATCTTGTGGTTGGCTGGCATGGAGCCTTGAGCATCTGTGCATGCTCAAGGCCTGTCAGCTTCATCCCCCTCCGAAATAGGGAGGGAGCAGGAGCTGGCAGGCTTTGAGCATGCACAGATGCTCAAGGCTGCATGATGTGTCTTGTGGAAATAGTAGATTTGCTGCTCTGGGAGAGAGTGAGAAGGAATTAAAACACCTCAAGGGGTGAGGGAGGCAGGGAAGGTAAATATGTTTTTTGGGAGGGGGGTGCCGTGGTACCTATAGCTCCCTCTCTTTACAATACCTATGCTTCCCATGGTCTCACGGGACCACATGTGGCCAGAAGGTTGCCCACTCATGTTTTAGCCAGCTGAGGAACATGTATTGTAATTCATCTCTTGTTTGTGACCAACTGCTCTTTATGAAAAAAAGCTTTTTGTTTTGTTATTTTTTTTTCCATAAAACTAATATTGTTCTCCTCTCAGAAACCTGAAGAAAGGCCTTCCTTTGCTGACCTGCTAAGCCTTCTGAGTGAAATTGCAGAATCTGAAGCTTAAGAGAGCTCAGTGGATGATCTGCCACTTCTGCAGGCGGCAGAGCCCAGATGAGATTGTCCAACAGCTTTGTCTGCACAACGCATTAGGCCAAATCGGGAGATGTTATGGAAGGACAAAGACTGAGGATTACAAAAAGACAAACTGTTTTGAACATGTATTGGCTGAGGCAGTTTAACCAGGAGAAAATTAAGCAGCTTCAGGAACTTGGTCACAAGCTTGATGGACACACCTGGCTGCTCAATGCATACAGCTGTCCCTTCACCACAGCCAGCTCCCAGTAAACTGCACAGCAGTCTCAGAGCTTGCTATCTCTGCATTACCTGTGTGCTCTGGAAGCTTTTTATAATTGCACTGTCTGACTCTCAAACCTCGCAACCCCCAGAAAGAACAAACTCTCCGGTATTGATCTGCAACATACCTGCAAAGTTTGCATGTGGAAGACTGTCCATGTCAAACACCACACAGAAGGATACTGATATCTTTATTATGTGGATTATACTTTTTAAAATCATATCACATATTATACAAACTGCTCATGTGACTGGATCCACGACATACTGTGCAAATGACTTTTATTTTTCTTAAAACCTAAGGTGTTAGATAGCTGCTGGCAGCCTTCAGATCTAAACTTCTTGAATCTGTAAATGGACAGACTATGAAAGCAAAATTCAAACTATTTATGTATTACTGCACATTCTGTAAACCAAACCTGCTGAAAAACAAACGTCTTGTGGGCTTTGTTTTGTATGTAGAACCCTTTCCAAATCACAGTACAGTCTCGATTATTCGACTTTGCTAATTCGACCATCCTGCATATCTGTTAAACCCCCGGTGATGTCATTAAGAGTATGTTTTCCAAGCATTTTCTGTATTATCCAACTTTTCACCTATCTGGCAACAGGTCAGTCCCATTTACGTCAGATAAGCGAGACTATAACTTGCTTTAGACAGGATAATCACAGCCAGGTTTAACTGGTACATTTTTAGCAACATTTAAGGGGTTAATTTATAACAGAGCACCTATATGAAAAGTCCAGAAGGGCACCTGTTACAGAAAGACAACTTAGGTGCCTAGCAGGCTTATTTTTGAAAGAGAAGGACGCCCATCTTTCGACACAAATCGGAAGATGGGCGTCTTTCTCACAGGGTCGCCCAAATCGGCATAATCGAAAGCCGATTTTGGGCATCCCCAACTGCTTTCTGTCGCGGGGATGACCAAAGTTCACGGGGGCGTGTCGGAAGCGTAGCGAAGGCGGGACTTGGGCGTGCCTAACACATGAGCGTCCTCGACCCATAATGGAAATAAAAAGGGTGTCCCTGACGAGCATTTGGACAACTTTACCTAGTCCTGTTTTTCTTATGACCAAGCCACAAAAAGTTGCCCGAACTGACCAGATGATCACCTCCCCTTACTCCCCCAGTGGTCACTAACCCCCTCCTACCCTCAAAAAACATCTTTAAAAATCTTTTGTGCCAGCCTCAAATGTCATGCTCAGGTCCATCACAGTAGTATGCAGGTCGCTGGAGCAGTTTTAGTGGGTGCAGTTCACTTCAGGCAGGCGTACCAGGCCCCCCCTCCTTTTACACTTGTGGTGATAAATGTGAGCCCTCCAAAACCCACCACAAACCCACTGTACCCACATCTAGGTGCCCCCTTCACCCGTAAGGGCTATGGTAGTGGTGTACAGTGGTGGGTAGTAGGTTTTCGGGGGCTCAGCACACAAGGTAAGGGAGCTATGTTCCTGGGAGCAATTTCTAGGGTGCCCGGTTGCCCTAGGGTGCCCTAGGGTGCCCGGTTGGTGTCCTGGCATGTCAGGGGGACCAGTGCACTATGAATGCTGGCTACTCCCACGACCAAAGGGCTTGCATTTGGTCGTTTCTGAGATGGGCGTCCTTAGTTTCCATTATCGGCGAAAATCAGAAACGACCAAGTCTAGGGATGACCATCTCTAAGGACGACCTAAATTTCAAGATTTGAGCGTCCCCGACCGTATTATCGAAAACGAAAGATGGACGTCCATCTTGTTTCGATAATATGGGTTTCCCCGCCCCTTCGACTGGGTCATTTTGCGAGGACGTCCTCAGCAAAACTTGGGCGTCCCTTTCGATTATGCCCCTCCACGTGGCTTTTATAAAATGACACTCGGAACTTGTCCAATTAGCACACAAATCCTAGCACACAAATTTACTCTGCTCCTAAGATGTAAAGGTGTGCATTTATACCATTGGGGTAAATTTGGGGTCCTTTTACTAAGGTATGCTAATGATTACACACACTAAATGCTGAGAAGCCCATAGGAATAAAATGGGCCTCTTAGCATTTAATCTGTGCTAATCGTTACCACGCGCTATACCCATTAGATTACCTTAGAGAATCCCTTTATAAAGGGTTTTTTGCATGTATACACATTTTATAAAATGACCCCATGCGTAAAAGTACATGCAGTGACATAAGGTGCATAGTGTTATACTGCATGGGTGTAGCTATGTTTGGCAGCCTAGTTTGGGTGCAGTGAAGTGGCGTGAAGTATACACATAGGGGGGGGGGGGGCATCAGATGTTTTCAGGAGGTTAGGATTCCAATTCTGAATTTTTCAGATGTCTACAGATTATAAGGTACCTATCTCAAAGCCAGAAGGATGGCTAAACAGTCTGGATATTTTTCAGTGTAGCCCTCTATACCCCTCCAGTCCTATCCCCTTCCAGTGCAGAGACTGTGATAGGATCCAGCCAATGGGAAGGCAGCTCTAGTAGAAGGACAGGCTGAGCTGCAAGCACTGAGGAAAGAGAGGATGGGGGCTTTGCCTGGGGCTTTGGAGACAGTAGCAAAACCAATGAGTGTCTTTAGGAGGGTTGTTGAAAAAGGGTAGGAATGGGGGAAAGTGTGAGCTCTGTGCATGCTGAGAAAAAGCTAGCAGAAAATGCAGGCACTTTACAGAGCTGCCAAGAGGGCCTGATCTGATCTTTGAGACAAGATTTTAAGCCATACTCCCAGCTCCGCCCCATTCTGTCTAGCCATGTCCCCACAGACCTGACCACTCCACCTCCTGACTTCACCCCCTGACAGATAGCAGTCATAGCACCAACAAGCCACTTCCACTCAAGCAGCAGCTGCCTTAATAAAACACCATTTCCTGCTTCCGTAGGACCAATCTTGTGATTGAGTTGTGAGATTTTGCAGTTCTTATCGTGAGACTGGTCCAGTGGTAATAGGAACTGACATCTTCCTTGTCAGCCCTCCAGACCTGTCCAGACGCTGACACTTGGGTTATACTCGCCTACCAGCAGATGGAGACAGAACACAATTTCTGACCTCTGTATAATAGCACTGTGCCCACCCTCAGCCAGCTAGTATGTTCTCAGTCTTCAACAGATGGTAGTCGAGCAATCTGTAGCTGGTCTGGTAGGCCCTTTAGGTTTGACCCTGGGGGAGTGCTTTAAGTTCCTTTTTTGGTTCTCAAGTCTTCAGTGAAAAAAATAAACTAGAGACGAGTGGCTGTTCTCAGTGGAAGGAGTTTGTTGGCTGGGGTGTGCACACCCGGGTGGCCGCCCCCCCCCCCCCCCCGTCTGCCGGGAAGACGTTGTGCCTTAGCCCCATTTCTGTCTGCTCGTCAACTCCCCAGTGGGAATGCGAAAGATAACCCTCAAAGCGGGAGTTTACAGAAGACTTGACAGGTCTGACTTTACCTGGTAGTGGGCAGAACTTGTTAGGGGAGTGGAGAGATATGCTGAAGAATGAGCACGTGCAGCAGAAGCAGCATAGCACCTAAGAATATACAGTGGGGGAAATAAGTATTTGATCCCTTGCTGATTTTGTAAGTTTGCCCACTGACAAAGACATGAGCAGCCCATAATTGAAGGGTAGGTTATTGGTAACAGTGAGAGATAGCACATCACAAATTAAATCCGGAAAATCACATTGTGGAAAGTATATGAATTTATTTGCATTCTGCAGAGGGAAATAAGTATTTAATCCCTCTGGCAAACAAGACCTAATACTTGGTGGCAAAACCCTTGTTGGCAAGCACAGCGGTCAGACGTCTTCTGTAGTTGATGATGAGGTTTGCACACATGTCAGGAGGAATTTTGGTCCACTCCTCTTTGCAGATCATCTCTAAATCATTAAGAGTTCTGGGCTGTCGCTTGGCAACTCGCATCTTCAGCTCCCTCCATAAGTTTTCAATGGGATTAAGGTCTGGTGACTGGCTAGGCCACTCCATGACCCTAATGTGCTTCTTTCTGAGCCACTCCTTTGTTGCCTTGGCTGTATGTTTTGGGTCATTGTCGTGCTGGAAGACCCAGCCACGACCCATTTTTAAGGCCCTGGCGGAGGGAAGGAGGTTGTCACTCAGAATTGTACGGTACATGGCCCCATCCATTCTCCCATTGATGCGGTGAAGTAGTCCTGTGCCCTTAGCAGAGAAACACCCCCAAAACATAACATTTCCACCTCCATGCTTGATAGTGGGGACGGTGTTCTTTGGGTCATAGGCAGCATTTCTCTTCCTCCAAACACGGCGAGTTGAGTTCATGCCAAAGAGCTCAATTTTTGTCTCATCTGACCACAGCACCTTCTCCCAATCACTCCCGGCATCATCCAGGTGTTCACTGGCAAACTTCAGACGGGCCGTCACATGTGCCTTCCGGAGCAGGGGGACCTTGCGGGCACGGCAGGATTGCAATCCGTTATGTCGTAATGTGTTACCAATGGTTTTCGTGGTGACAGTGGTCCCAGCTGCCTTGAGATCATTGACAAGTTCCCCCCTTGTAGTTGTAGGCTGATTTCTAACCTTCCTCATGATCAAGGATACCCCACGAGGTGAGATTTTGCGTGGAGCCCCAGATCTTTGTCGATTGACAGTCATTTTGTACTTCTTCCATTTTCTTACTATGGCACCAACAGTTGTCTCCTTCTCGCCCAGCGTCTTACTGATGGTTTTGTAGCCCATTCCAGCCTTGTGCAGGTGTATGATCTTGTCCCTGACATCCTTAGACAGCTCCTTGCTCTTGGCCATTTTGTAGAGGTTAGAGTCTGACTGATTCACTGAGTCTGTGGACAGGTGTCTTTCATACAGGTGACCATTGCCGACAGCTGTCTGTCATGCAGGTAACGAGTTGATTTGGAGCATCTACCTGGTCTGTAGGGGCCAGATCTCTTACTGGTTGGTGGGGGATCAAATACTTATTTCCCTCTGCAGAATGCAAATAAATTCATATACTTTCCACAATGTGATTTTCCGGATTTAATTTGTGATGTGCTATCTCTCACTGTTACCAATAACCTACCCTTCAATTATGGGCTGCTCATGTCTTTGTCAGTGGGCAAACTTACAAAATCAGCAAGGGATCAAATACTTATTTCCCCCACTGTATATATGTATGTGAAAAACTGCATGTATGTGTGTGACTGAAGAGCAAGAGTGCATGCCTGTGTGTATGTGACTCTAGTGGGAACAGCCTCATAAGTAGCGCTTCCCTTTGAAAAATTGAGCTGAAGTGGAAAGTCCACTAGTACAAATATACTTGTGTGTATATTAAATGAAGGAAAGTTTTCAGCCTGGTGAATTTACTAAGCTGCAGTTGAAAGTGGCTTTAGCGTGCTCTTATGCGGGTCTTTCCCATGTGCTATGGCCATTTTTACCAGAGCTAGAGATTGCCAATTCTCCATTTTCCTTATTAATATCATGCGCTAATGTTGCCATTAGTGCATGTGGCCCTTATAAAAAATTATTTCGTGAGCACTTACCAACATCTATTTTGTAGGGGGTAAGGGCTCACGTGCTAATCCTGTGCTACTTAGTGCCAGAGCCAGACTTAGCAACTGTGGGGCCCTGTGCAGACCAGCTCAGTGGGCCCCCCCCCCCCCCGCGCCCACCTCCATAAGTCATAATGTATCAATTTAAAAGGAGGTTTAGAGCTCTTGGAACCCCACCTCATCCCATACCTTGATACGCACCCACCACGTTTCAGTACAGAGCGGCAGACAGTGGCAGCAATTTTCATATCCCATCAGCTGCCGAGCCCAGAGCCTCCTCACTGCTGCTTCCCGCCCATGCGGAAGCAGGAAGTGACATAAAAAAAGGGGCTGGTCACAGCAGCGAGGAGGCTCTGGGCTCGGCAGCTGACAGGATATGAAAATCGCTGCCGCTGCCTGATGCTCCCTACTGAAATGTGGATGCACATTAAAGGTATGGAGCAGGGAGGTGTTCTGAGACAGGAGGACAGACATACCAGAGATGCGGGGCCCCTAGAAGCGCAAGGCCCTGTGCGACCGCCCCTGTTGCTCCTGCCTAAGACCAGCCCTGCTTAGTGCACAGTAATGTAGCTGTGCTGATTAGCGCACA
The DNA here is from genome assembly GCF_901765095.1 of Microcaecilia unicolor. Classification (NCBI taxonomy): domain Eukaryota; kingdom Metazoa; phylum Chordata; class Amphibia; order Gymnophiona; family Siphonopidae; genus Microcaecilia; species Microcaecilia unicolor. Next base: position 161,572,538 of record NC_044038.1, read on the forward strand.
AACACTTTCTGCCTCAGACACCCCCCCGTGGAAAAATTAAAAATATTTTGTAGTGCATAGTGTGTGCACAGATTAGGAACTTACCGCAGGATGCCTGGGCTTATCATGCAGTAAATCCTTTTAAGCTTCGGTAAGCACAAGCTAGTTCTTACAGCACATTAATAAAAGGGCCCCTTTGTTAACTATAAAAGTACCTTGGCAGGGGTGGTTCTACCATTAGGCAGCAACAAGTGCTCCTATAACACCCCAGCAGCAGCAGCTGTCTCATCTCGCACAATTTTTGAAGCTGGAAGAGTGAAAAGGAAGCGGAGGACAAGGGGTAAAGCAAAGACATATGCTGTGGAAGGTGGTAGAAATGGAGTAGCAGAAGGTTGCTGGAGGCAAGGAGGAAAGAAACGAATATTGGAGGAATTAGGTGGACAGATGGAGGGGAAGAGGCAGCTGCAGTAGATGCTAGAGAAAGGGAGAAAAGGCAGAGAACTATGAAGGGACGGGAGAAAGGAAAGAGATGGGGAAGGTGGGAGAAGATGAAAAAAAAGTAGGAGGAGGAAGAATTGCTGAGAAGGAGCAGAACATCAGAAGAATGAAGAGGTGAATTAGGATGAGAGAAGTTCAGAGACGTGAGGAGTGGGGTGGGGGAGAAGAGTATAGGTAGAATAAAGAAAAACATAAGGAAATAGTGAAAACAAGAAATGGAACGTAAAAACAAGATGACAAGTGACTGAAAAATCTACAGGAAATGCTGAGAGCATAAAATGGACAACAGAAGACTGAAAAAATTATTTATATATATAAGATTACAGAAATGATTAGTAGTAGATTGCAAAAGGCCTGAACGTGTCTCGCTGTATAGTATTTTAAGCTGTATTAGACATGCATTAGCGTCTAACGCAGCCTATTAAAAGCCTTCCCTGCATTTCCCATGATATATTTTCACAGTAATTTCATGATAGAAGATATGTTCTCAGCCACGGGGGTGCAGCTCTAGCAGGCTGCTTTCTACATCAGCCCCCACATGAGCAAATGTTATTCGGTCCTTTGCATCTTTGCATTCCCACTCCGCTATTCTTTAGCGCAGCGTTTGAATGAACCGCACGGGCCGGAGGGACCCCGACTACGGCACACCACACAGGTCAAACTGCCAGCGGCAGGTGAGGAAATGCGAAGCTTTATTCTTGTCCGGATCTTTTCCCAAACGGTGAGCTCCGGAACTGGAGCTCTCGCCTCCTCCTCCACCACCACCACCACCCCCCCCCCCCCCCCCGGCAAGGTCTGAGCAGGCTGGAGGCAGTTTAATTCTCCTTGCGTGCAGAAGCCCTGTCACTAATATTAAAGAGTGCCCCGCCCATCCTTTAAGGTGGGGGGGGGGGGGGCTATAATTGTATTTCTTTTGCAGTAGCTGCTCTAACGGCAAACCTGTAAATGAAGTGCAGAGCGGGGAGCTGGTTCCCCTCTTCCTGGGGCTCTTGGTGGTTGTGAGCTCTCCTGTCGCTTGCAGCCATTTTCTGCTCTTTGTGTGTGTGTGTGAGAGAGGGAGGAGGGGAGGACGGAGCATCTCTCGGCTTCAAAGCGGCTGTACTAGTGCTGCTGCTGCTACAGGGATCCCCTTTCAGGTAACGGGAGGAGGCTTCTGGAGTGGGGAACAAAGGTAGAGGAGCGCCGCTTTCTCCCGGTCGTTTAGTCCTGGGAGCTCGTCGCCGGGCTATTTTCGGGGAGGGGGTAAATTGGGCTCCAAGCCAGGCCTCTGCCGGCACCTGCTGCGGGGTTTGGAGCTTCTTCCGCTCCGGATGCTGCAAGGGTTAAAGGGGGAAAAAGGAGAGAGAGAAAAGCGTTTTTTAATGCAAGAGGAATAGACCTGCTGATTTTAAGCGTCTGGGTTGTTTGCACACTGAGCTGCAAAATAATGCAACCTGATGATAAAGGATTCAGGACCATGTTGTACCAAATGTGAGGCATTTATTCTACGGCCGCTGGTCGAAGTACATCCATATTGTTCTGATTTGGGTCACCTTGGTGCTGGTTTTTAATTTATTTTGCCATTGGTTTCTGCTGTTCTTGCAAGGATTGCTGAAACTGCTCATTTTGATATTGTATTCTCCCTGTGTAGGCTTCTCGCTTCCCCCTCCCCCCTCCCTAATTCCCCAGGCCAACCATGGTCTGTACGATTACCATGGCTGATGGCGATCTGGAAGCCCCATCAGCAGAAAAGACCCATAAGCCGCAGCCTTCTTCAGTGTTCGCCCGGCACGATGTATATGTTAAAACCTCATCGGAGCGAGTTGTCCTGCTCATGATCTTGTGAGATAATACAAGGAATGTGCTCCCTGTAAGGTTTTCATGCGCGTGCAGTGCTAGCCGCATATCGAGGAAGGTAAGAGCGGTGTGACAAGCTCTTACGGCGACTATCTGGATGCCATTAGTGAGTGACATATGCTGATGGGGGAGGGGACGGGACACCGTATGTCTGTTGAAAACGCGCCCTCCCCCTCCAAATATTAACCGTGAACCCCCTCCAAAAATTGCTTTCAGGCTATGCCACTGTTCTGAATGTGACAGGCGCGGAAATCTTTAGCTGTCACTCCGTTTAGAGTGCACAGGCCTAGCCTTACGAATAACTGTGCAGAATAAAAAGGCATACCATATAGAATAACAAATACAAATGTATACATCTCCCACATCTTTACTCAGAATTATTTTTATAATATCTGCTTGCTTTAAACTCTAATATGTTAGTCAACATCTCTATGTAACAATAAGTGATTGCGTTCTAATCTATCACCACCAAGAGCGATATATTGTAAACCACATTGAGCCTGCAAAGAGGTGGGATACAAATGCAATAACTAAATAAATGTGTGTGTATGGTGTTATGTAGCAGAGGCTTTCTTCCTTTCTCTCTGTTAAAAGTGACATACCTGAGTTCAGTCAGTGTCATCTGAGGCTTGGTTCTATCTGTCCTGCATTTCCCAGAGCAGATGCAGGCAAGGTGACTAAAAGACCCCAGTTTAGCATTGTGTTTACACAAACATCGGCCTCCCAGCTACAGATCCCTGTTTGTTATGGTTAAACATGAAAAAGCTTTCATAAATGCTTTATAAATATGTTGGGCTTTCCCCTCACCCCTTTAACTTGTAAAGCTGTAGCAGTTAGATATACTTTCACTGGCAGTGCTAAACGAACATATCGATCCATCAGCTGGAAGAGACAAGGAAAAACAGATTTTTCTCTGCTCTTGTTTATTATATATTCTAATTATTCTAGTTGCCAGGCCTGTAGATGTTTATTGAACATAGCTGCATGGGGGGGGGGGGGGGGGGGGGGGGATTAATTATTAGCGTGACCTCATAGGAAGTTGCTTTTAGCCACTTTGAATTTAAAATTTCTATATATCTGATCCATATTTAAATCTGATATGTGCCCTGAGGTCTTGTTTGATTGGTGGCTTTGTGTTAATAGTAGTAGATAGCAGAAAAGAGACCAATTGACTGTTATTCCTGTTCACACTGAGAGAATGAATCCCATTCCTTGACTACCTGGATCCTTCAGTATGATGGTGTTAGGTGTGTATTGCTGCTATTACTAATTTCTAGTATTTGCTGTGACTTACATTGGAGCTAATATTTATATATAATTTGTATGCCGCTTGTTATCACAGTTGATTAAATGGTGGTGCAGTGCTGGGTTTAATATCTGGTAAATGGTAATGGCATCTTTCTACTGAAGGGCTTATGCAGAAAGCTGTGCATTAGAGCTCTGTGCTAAAGCTCAGCAGAGGGTTCCTAATTGACATGTTAAAAAAGTAAGCAAATTGTATGCCAACCAGCTGTGTGCAAAAAACCTTCTCTGACATGAGAGAGTTTGCCAGAAACATCTGCACATGGGTCTGAGCTAGTGGCAGCCACAAGAAAACTGGGTACCCAGAGTTCTATACATTCATCCACATGTATGCTGAAATGATACTCTGTATGTACAATCTTTTTAATACTATTTATGCACAGAGTGGTATTCCTGAGTATTGTAGAATGAGTAGAAGTGAATTGATCTTTGTACTTTTGAAACTGAACCCCCCCCCCCCCCCAAAAAAAAAAAAAAAACCAAACAGACAAACTAGGGAACACTCAATGAAGTTACATGGAAATACGTTTAAAACAAATAGGAGGCAATATTTTTTTATTCAAAGACTAGTTAAGCTCTGGAGCTCATTGCAGCTGTGGTAACAGTGGTTAGTGTATCTGGGCTTTAAAAAGGTTTGGACAAGTTCCTGGAGGAAAAGTCTATAGTCTGTTATTGAGGTAGACATGGGGAAGGCACTGCTTGCCCTGGAATTGGTAGCATGGAATGTTGCTACTCTTTGGGGTTCTATGCGGAATGTTGCTACTCTTTGGGGTTCTACACGGAATGTTACTACTATCTGGGTTTCCTTCAAATGCTTGTGACTTAGATTGGCCACTGTTGGAAACAGGAGACTGGGCTAGATGGACCATTGGTCTGACCCAGTATGGCTATTATGTTCTTATGATGGGAAATGTTTCTATATCTTTCTGCCACATTTTCATGGTCTTGGGATGCATTTCTTGGTACTTGATGATGATCTCTCTTTCCATGCAACTCACCGAATAATCTATGATTGGGCTGATATAACTATTTGACAGACTAGTTGGTCAGCTGGGGCAGCAAATAGCAGCAGCGCTGAAAGCAAAGCAAAAGATCCTGACAGCCACTCTAACACAAAGAACAATCAGTTCATTCTTCTACCTGCAGGGAGGATGGACAATCATCAGAGATTCCCATTTGTTCCAGATTCTACACTATTGTATAAGGCAGTGCACCCATGGGAGGAGCATGGGCCTGTCAGGGGCGTTCTGAAAATTTTCTTGCATATTTATAGAATACTGGGTCAGTGCACCCTTTATTTATTATGTGTTTTTACAGGATTGTTGTGGGAGGGGAGATGTTGGAATTATGATTGTGGAGTTTAGCTCCACCCTTCTGATTTTTTGTTTTATAATTAGGGACCTGAAAGTTAATTGAAGGGTTATAAGTAAGGCTTAAGGTTCATCGAGCATGCCCAATACCCTTGCCTAGGCCCTGATCTATGAATTAGTGGCCATGATTTTCTTAGAAACATTGGCTTTACAGATCTACTGTGGTAGAATGGAGAAACGACTTTCCCTGTTCCTTGTGACATGGAAGTATCTGATCACCTATATAAAAACCTTGCTGTAATGAACATTTTCTTGAAGCGCCCATTTCTTTTTACTTGACTTAATATAGAAAGAGCTGTTGGACTGAATTTCCTGTTTTGTTTTTTTGCTGTATATTAAGTCTGATGTTCTCCTTCTGACACTGGTGACCATGCATATATAAGACAAAAAAGGAAGGACATGATTAAATCAAACCACCACCTTTACAAATTCACTGGGAACTTCTTAAATGACAAGCTCTTGATGAGTCATCATCCCTAGCTGTCAACACAGGCTACCTTGTAACTACAGGCCAGGAGTTCTGAAACCAGTCATTGCTGTGTAAGGAAGATAGGGCCAGAGTGGCAGGAGCTTGTTCCTTCGCTGTAGTCACTTTCCAAGTTTTACCATTCTCTGTATCCCTGCCATACTACTACTACTACTACTATCTCTCATCTGCTGGCAGGATTTTGCTTCCCCACTGTTGTCAGATGTCTTATATTGTGTCTTTGAAGGTTAAGTGTCTACTGGCACAATGCTCATCCATCCCCCCCTGGCAAGGGATCCTGCCCTTTGGTCTTTGGTCTGTCTTCAGTTGTGTCTTTGAAGGTTAAGTGTCTATTGGCACAATGCTCATCCATCCCCCCTGGCAAGGGATCCTGCCTTTTGGTCTTTGGTCTGTCTTCAGTCCCCAGGAACTATACTACTTACCGTTTTTTCTCTGGGGTGGGAAGAAAGATGGACTGGGATATGAAGGGAGCTTTTCCAGAGCAAGGGAAATGCATACCACCATTGTGATATGTGATAAAGTGAGTTTGAACCAAAGGTGTAAACGTGCTGAACACGGAGCTGTCAAACTGCACAATAAAGTTATTTGAAGGTGTAGATTGAGTAAGAGGTATAAACAATTCCAGTATGCTTGGGGTACTTTCAGATCCATCACTAAATTAGAAATAGTTTGACACCACAGAGACACTGCCTTAATCAGGCTGTCCCTCCAGTCCGTAGCCACGGAGTTCAGGAAACTGTTGAGTAAGGTCATATGAGGCCTAAGATTACTTTAAACGAATTACAGGTGGCTGGCTGAGATTTGGGAAAGTGTTGACTGACTGTTCCACAGTTTCAATACTGCTCCACAAGCATGGCCTGATATGGGAAGGAGGAAAGAAGAAAGCCACTGCTGATGAAAAGGTATATGATATGCCAATACAGCATTTTCAAAGAAACACTAAGGGGGGGCTACAGCACACATGTAGAAGAAGGCTTTTGTAGTCTGAGACTAAAGACCAACTTGGTCATAATGCTATGCAGTATGCTTGGCATCAAGCAAACTTGGCACATCCCTAGAATAAAGCATGATGATGACAGCATTATGTTGGAATGCTTTCCAGCAGTAGATACAGAGAAGTTTGTGAAGATCAAGAGAAAGATAGATGATGCAAAGTACAGGCAGATAATGGAGGAAAACCTGTTCCAGTTTGCCTTAGACTTGGGGCCACTGACAAGATTTCCATTCAGCAGGCCGATCTTAAGCACAAAGCAAATCAAGAGTAGGGTAGGTGTCCTTGAGTGGTCAATCAAAGCCTAGATCTAAAGCCAAGAGAAAATCTGTGGCAAGACTTGAAGACTACAGTCCACAGATGGTCTGCAGCCATCTTGAAAAAGCTTGAGCTTGCCAAGAAGAATGGGAAAGAGGTGTGGTGTTTCTCTCTGTACAGCTGGTAGGAGCTTATGCTAAATGACTCATGCCTATTATCACTGCAGAATGAGCTTCCGCCAAGTATTGAATCAAGACTTTATATTTTTATTCTGTTACTTTTTGAATATTTTCTGTACATGTTCACTGACTTATATAATATGCTCTCTGCTTTCAATCTCTTAATTTAATGCATTTTGAATTGCACTTAACAGAATGTGAAAAAATGTAGGAGGGTATGAGGTCTTCGGGCAGATAAATTCCATGATCTTTGGTCAATGTTCATATATTAAACTATGTCCGGACTGAAAGTGCCCCTTGATTGGTCTTAGATGAAAAATAATATACTTTGATTTAGTGGTCTTCTAATTCAGACACTAACAAGGAGAAGCTGTAGGCAGAATTAATGGAGTTCTTTTACTTCTAGTTGATTTGAAAACTGGGCTGTGATCTGGCACCTTGAGCCTTCATTTGAAGCCTCCTAGGGACTTTTCCCTCTATTTTGTTTTCCTCCTTAACATACCGTACCTAGTCTGGTTATTACACTGAGAATTCTCATCTAGGTATCGTTCTTCAGGGCTCCTTCTGGAATCAAGAGACCTAAATTTGGCCATTAGGTGTCACCTTTTAACCAATGGCGATAATTTTCTCTCTACCCTCCTACATACTCTTCTCTCTCTGTCCCTAGCCCGCCAGGCCTGTGAATGTTTACTCCATAGTGTCCCTGGCTGACCCAGGAACCAGAAGAACCAACTTGAGTGTGGTAGTGCACTGAGTAGCCTGTGTTCTATTTATGTATGGCCTGTTGGTCTAGACTTATTCTAAGATTAGCTCAAAGAATCCTTTCACTTCTGCATTTTGTGCTAGATAGATGAAAAACAATTCTACAAAACAAATCTTGCCATGAAAAATGTATGAATGAACTGAGAGGAACAGTTCCTGCCTTTATTATTTTCTAGTTAATTTAAGTAGAATGCCATTTTCCACCGTGTAATACGTTTTCAAGAAGAGAATTAAAGCTGGTCTGGAATTAATAGCAAAATCAATTTTCCCATCAAACATTCCCAAAGTACCAGTTTTCAACTTTTCAACTCCATCAGACTTGCAAGTGTATTTATATTCACACTAAAATATTTTTTTTAGTAAGGGGATCCTCAGGTATCACAATGCAAGTGCTATAAATGATGATTTTCTTGATATAGTACTGCATACTCCTCATTGGTCCCTCATTTTTTTATTAAATATTTTTATATCAAAAATTCAAAAGCTACTTAGAAAATGAATGGAGCCTCTGCCAACATGGCCAGGTTTCACAGTCTTCTTCAGGGTAGAGCTCCAAAATAGCGTCTGCAGTTTTCTCATACATCCTCATATACTTTTGAATTTTTGATATTTTTATTTATTTGTGACATTTATATCCCATATTATCCCAAAAAAGTTTGAGTTCAATGTGGCTTACAATAAACAGTATAGGATACATAACAAAGAATAATGCATAAGAAAGTGATTTGTTGTAAGAATCCAATTTTACTACTACTACTTATCATTTCTATAGCACTGTACACTTGAACATGAAGAGACGTCCCTGCTCGACAGAGCTTACAATCTAATTAGGACAGACAAACAGGGCAAACAAGAGATAAGGGAATATTAAAGTGAGGATGATAAAATAAGGGTTCTGAACAAGTGAATAAGGGTTAGGAGTTAAAAGCAGCAACAAAAAGGTGGGCTTTTAGCTTAGATTTGAAGTCGGCCAGAGATGGAGCTTGACCTACCGGCTCAGGATGTCTATTCCAGGCATATGGTGCAGCAAGATAAAAGGAATGGAGTCTGAAGTTAGCAGTGGAGGAGAAGGGTGCAGATAAGAGAGATTTACCCAGTGAACGGAGTTCCCGGGGAGGAAAGTAGGGAGAGATGAGAGTGGAGAGGTACTGAGGAGCTGCAGAGTGAATGCACTTATAAAGTCAATAAGAGGAGTTTGAACTGTATGCGGAAACGGATACTAAGCCAGTGAAGTGACTTGAGGAGAGGGCTAATATGAGCATAACGACACTGGCGGAATATTAGTTGTGCAGCAGAATTTTGAACAGATTGAAGAGGAGAGAGATGGGATAACTATGGATATTTAACATTTAGAAAATCTATTATGAATGAGAAGTTGTACATGAAGCAAAGAAAAAGTTAATGGTAAATAGAATAATAACTAATTCAGGTAATAATTGTTTGAGATGTGGTCGTTCTTTGTGAGGGTTTGTTTGAATAGGAACGATTTGAGGATTTTGCAGAATGTAGTATATAACTGTATAAAACTATAAATATTAAAATATTTAATAAAAAATGAGGGACCAATGAGGAGTATGCAGTTCTATGTCAAGAAAATGACCATTGATAACACTTGCATTGTGATACCTGAGGATCCCCTTACTAAAAAAAATATTTTAGTATGAATATAAATACACTTGCAAGTTTGGGGCTCGAATTAATGCCATGTCCTGAGAAAGTTTGTGTGTGTTTCTCTCTCTAAGATTTTTCCCCCCGTGTACAACAAAGTTAAGTCTGTTAAGCCCCTCTGAATTGAACCTTGTCTGATCTTTTTAACCACACACTATACAATGTAGATGTGGGGTTGGGGCAGGCCAATTTCTTGCCACACACTTCTGGCACAGTTTTATATATTAGCGTTTTGCCTCGGTGCTTGGCAAGTACAGAAGAGTAGTAGTAGAAATAAAGGCTTAAAAATAAGAATACAAAGAGATAGTACATAAGTATTGCCACACTGGGACAGACCAAAGGTCCATCAAGCCCAGCATCCTGTTTCCAGCAGTAGCCAATCCAGGTCACAAATGCCTGGCAAGATCTCGAAAAAAGCTCATTTTATGCTGCTTATCCCAGAAATAAGCAGTGGATTTTCCCCAAGTCAATTTAATAATGGTCTATGGACTCTTCCTTTAGGAAGCCGTCCAGACCTTTTTTAAAACCCTTCTAAGCTAACTGCCTTTACCACATTCTCTGGCAACAAATTCCAGAGTTTAATTAGTAAAAGGTAAACAGTTCATTTTTTTATTAGCTTTTTGGAAGATAAAACATCCACCCTTAGGTCGGAACAGAAAAACCAAAAGAAACCCCCAAAATGATTTGATCTCAAAGTGAAAGGCAGGGGGGAGAGAGAGATGGATGGGTGATTAGAAGATGACAAATCAGTAGAATGTCATGGTTGATAATGTGATTGAAACCCAAACCTCTTAAGTCCTCTCTTGTTAATTTTTAAAGTGTATGATCATTTTAACTTCAAATGTCTTATGCTCCATAAATTTTCTTTTTACTTAAAACCATCCAGGAGCGTAAGTCTCAAAAACATGTTACCTTTTTATTGGACTGTCTTTCTTTTGTTTTAAATTGGCAACCACGCTACATTATCTAAGTAAAGTGGGGCAGTGGCAGAAGTTCAAATTAAGGGCCTCTAGAGGGAATCCACTTCAGATGGGGGGGGGGAGGTACAGTTGTAAGCTGCCTCCCCCCCAAGTTTCATAGGGGCTTCTTGAGTAGAATTTGTTTCTCAGATGTGAGGCATTCCTGCTCTTTCCTTGCTGGGGGAGAATTGTGGTGAGATCCAGTACCACCAGCTAATAAAGTGGATAATACCGATTCACCTATCAAAAAAGATTTCTTTGATAAAAATGGAGGAAAAGATCTCTGATATCAAACGGCCAACTCATGTCCTGAATCATAACTGGACTGACCGGTTGCCATATTATGACAGATATTATCACTGATCAAAAATCTCCATTCAAAATAACATATGATTTACTGCATATAGTGCTTCATTACAAGTATTTAACCAGCAACACAACACACAGGCAGTTAAGCAGCAGCAGCAACTGAGTTAATATCTAACTGAGCCCCTTGAATAAAAAGGCAATAATAAAGCTTTTGAATGATAAGCTCAAGGGAGGACAAAGGGTTAAAGAAAAGTACTTTAGACTGTTTCACAGGCACCTACCAGAAGCATTTCCTGTCTCAGAGTTAAAGCACTTTGCATAATAATTCACACTATGAGCATCTCCTGGTTTCCTGCAGCTTGTGTTCATTTGGCAGGAAGAAGGTTTGAGCATTATCTGCTGAGGCTATGCTATTCTGAGATTTAGACACAGAGGGGGAGAGTCTAATTATTGGCATCTATAACCGACTAAGTGTATTCTATAATTGGCGCCAGTTATAGAATACGCTTAGTCGATATTTTAGCGTCTAAATCTACGCGCATCCATTTATACCAACGAAAACATGGTGTAAATCTTGGCATGTAGATTTAGGTGCACTGGGCCATATTCTGTAACTAGGCACCTAAATTTTGGAATGCCCACGAACTGCCCATTTCCCTGCCCATAACCACTCCCTTTTTACCTGCGCGCATTAGAAGTTTGGCGCACATTGTTACAGAATACACTTAGCGAGTTCTAAGTTCTAATCAGTGCCAATTAGTGCTCATTATTGCTTGTTAAGCGCTGTTATCAGCACTCATTAGCTTGTTAAATTGCACGTGTTGTTATGGAATCTGCGCCAGTTTTGGCACAGATCTCTAGGCGCGCTATGTAGATCCGGGGGAGAGGGGCTGATGCAGAAAGGCTTGCGATAGAGCCCGGAGAAGATGTCTGAATGCTCAGCTTCTACCATGAGCCTAATATAATAAAGTCTCAATTATCAGACATAAACGGAACCAACCCATTGTCAAGTAAGTGAAAAGTCAGATAATACGGAAAGCAATAGTAACCCCTCAAATAATGCAGTAAAAGCAGGATCCTGGCTCTCAACGGTGCTGATTTGTGGTAAAAGTAGGACCCTGGGTTCGAAACTGATTGTCTCAGGTCTGAAACTTCTTTCTGGAAAGCGGAAAGCGAAGCTGCATTGTTCTTAACAGCGACGTGGTCTGTCGGATATTCCGTATGGTCGGATCAGTGAAGGTCTGATAGTCGAGACTATACCACAGAATGCAAATTTTGTGTGCACAAATCCCACAGCAAATGTGGGGGGAGCATGCTGGATGCATGCGTGCAAAATTTCAGGGTAAGTGCAGCTTATTCACGTGTCCAAACCAGAACTGGAAAGTGTCGGCACACACCGGTGCTTGTTCTGCACCGAAATATGAACCTTGCACAAATTGTTTGCACTTGAAAATTTTAGACGCAGAAGAACAGGCACCAATGTGTTTTCACTTTCGGTTTTGTTCAGACACGCACACGTTTGTTACCATCTTCTTTTTCAAAATGCACAGGCTTGCTTCCGCTTGCAAAACAAGTCAAAACCAGCACTTAAATGTGAAAGGTGGACAAGAATCCGCTCTGCAAAACCTTCTGTATAACCCCAAAACTGGCGAAAAATTTCTTGCGGTAAGCACATGTCCAAAGCCCTTATGTGCATGCCACCCCCACCCCCACCCCCAAAAAATCTTTTTACCCTTCAATTTCAATCCTCTTGCATCTCCCTCTTGACCTTTAATTACTTTGTTCCAACCTCCCTTGATCTGACGTCCCCTCAACAACCCCCCCTGCACCCCTATTCCCCCCCCCAAAAAAATCTCTTCTCTTTACCCGTCAATTTCCATCCTCTAGCATCTCCCTCTTAACCTTTAATTACTGTGTTCCCCCCTTCCCAAAGCAAACCTCTCTTGATCTGACGTCCTCTCAACAACCTCCCCCCCAGCACCCACACCCCTCTTCCCCTCCCCAAAAAAATCTCTTCTCTTTACCCTTCAATGTCCATCCTCGAGCATCTCCCTCTTGACCTTTAATTACCCTTCCCTCTTCCCCAAAGCAAACCTCCCTTGATGTGACATCCCCTCTTCCACCCCCAAAAAAAATCTCTTTGCTTTACCTTTCAATTTTCATCCTCGAGCGTCTCCGTCTTGACCTTCAATTACCCTGTTCCCTCTTCCCCAAAGCAAACCCCTTGATCTGATGTCCCCTCTTCCCCCCCAAAAAAAATAAAATCTCTTCTCTTTACCCTTCAATTACCTTGTTCCCTCTTCCCCAAAGCATACCCCTTGATCTGACGTCCCCCCCCCCAAAAAAAATCTGTTCTCTTTACCCTTCAATATTCATCCTCTTGACCTTTAATTACCCTGTTCTCCCTTCCCCAAAGCAAACCTCCCTTGATCTGACTTCCCCCCCCCCAAAAAAAAAAATCGCTTCTCTTTACCCTTCAATTTCCATCCTCAGCTTCTCCCTCTCGACCTTTAATTACTCTGTTCCCCCCCCCCCCTCCACACACACACATTCAGTCACTAACCCTTAACAAATGTCTCCCCTGTGGCTATGTTCAGGACCTCGTTTATGAACATCAGTCGCTTACATCTCACTTTCCCTGCCAGGTTCCTGCTGCACGTCTAGGCCATGCTGTGCACGAAATGAAGTCTCTTATATTTCACATCACCTGATTTTATCAGGGACATTTGTGGTGGAGTTTGCCCCCGCTCGGATGGAATAATGGGAATCCTGTTTATTTGAACAGAAGGTTGTTAATGTTAGAGATTTCATCATACATTAACTTTCTAGAACCCCGTTTACTGTAGATGTCATGGGCTTTTTTGGTATTTCCTGATTGAAATTACACTGGGCGTTGTGAGACTTAAGAAAGCTGTTGTTTCCCAAAACTAAAGAGGCACTGAAAATAGCCCTCGAGAGGGGAGAGGGTCTGCAGATGAATGCTTTGAAAGAGGAAGAGGGTGGAGGAGGATACCATGGTCAGAGCTGCTGTACTTGTACAGATTTTGCTGTTTGCTAGATCTTTGTGAGAACCAAGTAGTCTTGAAGTAGTGTTGGATTGGGTTTGTGGTGTGGCTTTTGACAGCAGTAGAACAGAAAGGGTGTTATTAACTAATGAGCCAGGGAGCGATGAACAGCTGCAGTTTATTGTAAGTATGTAGGACACTTCCTTGCATTGCTGTTTATTCTTAAATTCAGATGATTCAAGAGTCAGGGAATGCTGTGGTTCATGGCTTGTGGGAAGGGCCACCGAGAGACTGAGCCAGGCCCGGGGCAAGGCTGCCCCCCCCCCCAATCGCTAGTCAGGCCACCGGCACCACAGTCCCCGGTCTCACCCGCCCGCCCTCGGCTCTGTCTACAGCTCCTCTCCGTCTGCCACCAGGCCCCCTGAATTCAAATGAATTCGGCAGCGCCTCACCTCCGTGTGAAAGCGCAGTGGCAGATCGCCTCCCTTTGGGCCTTCCCTCCCTAGGTCCCGCCCTCGCGGAAACAGGAAGTTAACATTAGACGAGGGTGGGACACAGGGAGGGAAGGCCCGAAGGGAGGCGATCTCATCTGCCGCTGCGCTTTCACACGGAGCTGAGGGTGGGCGGGTGAGACCGGGGACTGCGGCGCCGGGCCCCCCTTGGAGGCCCGAGGAATTTTGTCCCCCCCCCTGCCCCCCCCCTTCGGCGGCCCTGCTTGTGGGCCGTGTCAAACCCAGAGACCCAGGGTTAGATCCCATTCAGAAAGGGGGAACTTTCCTAGTGCACCCAAAATAAAATGTTACGCTAGAGCCGATTCCTTTTTTTAGCTTGTAAGTATTTTTAAGCTGGAGTCTCGAGACTTCTAAGGTGCCTTCTATAGGAAATGTCCTAAAACACACTGTTTTTAACAAAATTGCTTTGGTGGTCTAGAAATTTTGCATTCAAAATATTATCCTGAGTATAAAATTAGTTTTTCATCTTTTCTCCACTATTTCTTTTTAGCAGACTTCATCTTATGTAAAGTAGTACTTAGAGATTTGTCTGTCCAGGAAAATAACTTCGGTGAAAATTTGGAGGGAAGCTAGAATGTGGGCCTGGTAGCTACCCTTATTTTATTTATTAGGATTTATTCCATTATGAAGAAATTCACCCAAGGCAGTGTACAGCAACAACAATCTGGACATAGATAATAGAACAAATATTCAAATAACAAATGCTACATATGGCATAATTACATAGTAACATAGTAAATGCCAACAGATAAAGACCTGTACGGTCCATCCAGTCTGCTCAACAAGATAAACTCATTTTACATGGTATGTGATACTTTATATGTATACCTGAGTTTTTGTCCTTGCCTTTCTCAGGGCACAGACTGTAGAAGTCTGTACTAAGTTCTGAAGCTAACATTGAAGCCCCTTAAAATTTACACTCCAGCCCATCCCTATCTATTCAGTCACGATCAGGGCGTAGACCATAGAAGTCTGCCCAGCTCCCGTTTTGTTTCCAATTACCGGCGTCGCCACCCAATCTCTGCTAAGATTCCACAGAACCATTCCTTCTAAACAGGATTCCTTTGTGTTTATCCCACGCATGTTTGAATTCCATTACTGTTTTCCTCTCCACCATCTCCCGCGGGAGGGCATTCCACATATCCACCACCCTGTCCGTAAAAAAATACTTCATGACATTAGTCCTGTCTGCCCCCCTTCAACTTCAATTCATGTCCTCTAGTTCTACCGCCTTCCCGTCTCCGGAAAAGGTTCGTTTGCGGATTAATACCTTTCAAATATTTGAACATCTGTGTCATATCACCCCTGTTTCTCCTTTCCTCCAAGGTATACATGTTCAGGTCAGCAAGTCTCTCCTCGTACGGTTTGCAACGCAAATCCCATACCATTTTCGTAGCTTTTCTTTGCACCGATTCCAGTATTTTTCCATCTTTAGCAAGATACGGCCTCCAAAACTGAGCACAATACTCCCAAGTGGGGCCTCACCAACGACTTGTAGAGAGGCATCAACACCTCCTTTCTTCTGCTGGTTATGCCCCTCTACGCAGCCTAGCATCCTTCTGGTCACTGTAGGTCATAGAGGTAAATTACAATGTCAACGCAATGCATAATAAATCATCTTAAGAGACACCAATAGGGTTTGCAAATGACCTTGATCAGCTAAGAGTGAGTGTTTTTTGATAGGTTGAAAGGCACAGTTTTCACTTTTTATTGCATATTTTGGGTGTTTCACATGCACTTGGATCTTGAGTGCTGGAAATACTTCTCCTGTCCTGTGTTCATCTCTTCCATAGAGTGATTTTGGATATTAGAACATATGGAAGATTGTGCTACTGGCTTTCTCTTCACTGTCTGCAAGAAACTGTAGGTCATAGAGATAAATGGAAAGCTTATATCTCGCTCCTTTGAATGTTCAGCACCAGGAAATTTATGTGAGACTGACTATAATAACAGTGAAAAGACCGAAAGGCCCATCTCTGATGGTTGGGGGGGGGAGGGGGATCATGCTAAAAATCATTTGCTTTTTTAGTACTTTTTTTAAATACCATCTTAAATTTTGTTTTCGATATAGTAAGCAGATCAGATGTATAGTGCATAATAGAAAAAATGCACTAAATCGGAGGTCAAGTAAAGTTACTTCCTTTTTAAGTTCAGGGATTAGAGGTACACCTCTGCCATTGAGTAGGTGGGGGGAGAGTTGGATGAGAGCAGATGGGTTCGGAGCAGATAATTGAATCGGTGGAGGTTAGAAAAGTGAGTGGTGCGCAAGGCTTAGGTATTGGTTGATTTTGTGAGTATTGAACTTAAAGAATGTGGGATATACAGTATTGCAAGCAGAATGTGGGTATGTTACAGGTTGCAGGGACCCTGGGTGTGGGCCTCTCAGATTTGGGCTGTGTGTGTGTGCAGGGGTCCCCAGCTTGGGAATCCCATGGCAGTGGTCCCCAGCTTGGGGAACCCAGGTCTGTTGATAGTTACTGGATTCCATGTAGTTGCCGTAGAAGTTAAAACTTTACTTCACCTCAACCAGGGGTTCTTCAAACTGGTGCTACTTTTTTCCTACGCTACCCATGCAAAAGTGTAGTCTGGTATCAGTCAATTAAATATGT
The DNA here is from genome assembly GCF_901765095.1 of Microcaecilia unicolor. NCBI lineage: Eukaryota > Metazoa > Chordata > Amphibia > Gymnophiona > Siphonopidae > Microcaecilia > Microcaecilia unicolor. Next base: position 161,589,262 of record NC_044038.1, read on the forward strand.
GTTTTTTGAGCCCTTACAAGTTATTGAATTTCTGGTAACCAGGAGATCTGGAGGGATAAGTTTAATTACAATGTTTGTTACTGCAGCTCTAGGAATGTAATAAGGCTCTTCAGGACCGTTCGGGTTATATTTCCTACAATTATGTTGATATATAATAATTCCACTTCTGCAATCTTGAATCTTAAATGGTGGACTTGAGGATAGTTATTAGCAAGTTTAATTTCTTCCTAATTATTTCATGTAATTAATAGCAATAACTTACTTTTCTGTACAAGCTTTGCTTGATTGTAAGAATTTGAAATGACTAAAATAAAATTTTTTAAAAAAAACTTCACCTCAAATGTTGTGCTGAGTTTTAGCCCTCTTTGAGGCATCATGAGAAATTTGCTCTGCAAGGCTTTTAACCTGCATTAGCATTCCCTTTCCACTACATATTTTTTTTTTAACTTCTGCCTAATGCAGATTTTTGTGCCTGCAAACCCATCTTTCTTTGCTAGTAATTGTGACCTTTTTTACTAGGCCTTAGCTTGCCCTTATGCGGGTCTTTCCCATTCGCTAAGGCCATTTTTACGGCAGCAGTAAAATGGCCGATTTTTTTTTTTTTACATTATTTGAATTAATGGCCCTCTCAGCCATTAAAAAAAAAAGGCAGGTGAGTACTTACTGACACCTATTTTGAGGGCAGTAAGTACTCATATGCTAATCAGTTGGCGTGTGATAATGTACATAGGCTAACTGATTAGTGCGGAAATGCCCACTCTCTGCCATGCCCCCTCCGCAAAAAAAATTAAAATACGTGCAGTTTGTATACGCAGATTGGGATATTACCACAAGACACCTCAATCTGTTTTACGGTAATCCCTTTTAAACTGCGATAACGTTTAAGCTGCGGTAACGTGCTCTGGTGCTTACCACAGCTTAGTAAAAGGGCCCCTTAGTGCACGGAAAATCTACACCAAAACACTAATAAACCAGTACACTCTTCCTTCCCTCCAAAAATACAGATTCCAATGTGGTGGGGTTTTTTTTTATTTGTTTTGTTGTTTTTAATTCTTTCACTGCTTCTGCTGGGAAGTTATTTCATGAATCTACCACTTTCTGTAAAGAACCACTTCATTGTGTTACTTCTGACGCCGACAGAGTTAGGTTTTGTGCTATAATCACTTGTTCTAGAGCTTTTCACTGCAATTTGTTTCTTTTTAAATTTTTTTCTGGAAAAGTTGCTAAATTTAAATAAATGAAAAATAAATAAATAATGCAAACGCAGGACACTATAAAGCATCAAGCAACAACAGGTAAATGAAGCGTTGCAAAAGACAAGGGGAAAAAAACTCTTTACACTGCGATAGAAATGGTGTGCATTATTATACTTGATCTCCTCCTTTGGATACTTGAATATCTGTCTTCTCATCCCTCTCCCTTTTCTGTTGTATTCTGAGGTCTTCACTTCACCTCTCCAGTTTGTGCCCCAGTGATTTTACTATTCTAGAATGTGTGAAAACATTAATGTTTTTTTTTTCTCACGTTGCAGCTTCCTCTTCTTTAGATAAGTGTGACTGGCAGAAGGAAGACGTAGACCATGACAACTCACGTGACACTCGAAGATGCCCTGTCCAATGTGGACTTGTTGGAGGAGCTGCCTCTGCCTGACCAGCAGCCATGCATTGAGCCCCCACCGTCCTCTATCATGTACCAGGTGTGGAAGACACTAACACCTAGATGCAATAAACTCCCTGTAATTTGCCCTTACCTTACCAATCCTGTCACCGCAAATCCGATTTTGAAAAAGCCGGGCATGTATGAAGGAAATCACATGTAAATTAACTGCTTGCTGTTTGCTCATTTGCATGGGATTTCCTTCATGGGGGAGGGGGGGAAGCAAGTCTTTCAGCTGAGCAAGCACAGAGCAACCGAATGCAAGCGTGGCTGCTCCGACCCTCCCATGGCCGTGCCTCCTTTTCAGAGGCACACGACTAAAAACGTTTGAGTAAATTTCAATAAAGGCCAATTAATGCTGACTGAATATCAGCACCCAATTGTCAGCACTAATTGGCTTATTCAGTTACATTGCGTATGCAAATTGGGTGCGCTCCTAAATTTGCACCCACAATTTTAATCGCCATTTATAGAATTTCCAGGTTAATGTTTTATTTTGTGATGGAAATAGACTTCAAATTTTTATTTATTTTTTATTTTTAAAAATTCTTCTCCCATCTATTGTTCTGGGAAGTATACAAATTACATACATTGTTAAAGTAAAACAAGCAAACGTAACTTATATTTCACATAAAAACATTGATTTTATAACTAGAATTCAGAAGCACTTATGCAGTCAGCCTCTGATGCTGATCACGCAGTGTTTTGTATTTTTGTAAATGTTAGGTCAGCAAACACAAACATTGGATAGACAACCTGGAGGGGCATAATCGAAAGGGACGCCCAAGGTTTCCTGAGGACATCCTCGCAGGATGTCCCGGCGAAGGGGCAGGGAAACCCGTATTATCAAAACAAGATGGACGTCCATCTTTCGTTTCAATAATAGGTCAGGGACACCCAAATCGCAAAATTTAGGTTGAACTTAGAAATGGTCGTCCCCATTTTTCGGCCATAATGGAAACCGAGGTTGCCCATCTCAGAAATGACCAAATCCAAGCCATTTGATACTGGGAGAAGCCAGCATTTGTAGTGCACTAGTCCCCCTGACATGCCAAGACACCAACCGGGCACCCTAGGGGGCACTGTAGTGGACTGCAGAAATTGTTCCCAGGTGCATAGCTCCCTTACCTTGGGTGCTGAGCCCCCCAAAACCCACTGTACACCACTACCATAGCCCTTAGGGGTGAAGGGGGGCACCTACATGTGGGTACAGTGGGTTTCTGGTGGGTTTTGAAGGGCTCACATTTACCACAAGTGTAACAGGTGGGGGGGGGCCTGGGTCCGCCTGCCTGAAGTGCACTGCACCCACTAAAACTGCTCCAGGGGACTGCTGCATAGTGCTGTCATGGAGCTGGGTGTGATATTTGAGGCTGGCATAGAAGCTGGAAAAAATATTTTAAAACTTTTTTTTTGAGGGTGGGAAGGGGGTTAGTGACCACTGGAGGAGTAAGGGGAGGTCATCCCCGATTCCCTCCGGTAGTCATTTGGTCATTTAGGGCACCGTTTTGTGGCTTGGTCGTAAGAAAAAAAGGACTAGGTAAAGTCATCCAAGTATTCATCAGGGTTACCCTTCTTTTTTCCATTATCGGTCGAGGACGCCCATGTGTTAGGCATGCCCCAGTCCCGCCTTCGCTATGCCTCCGACACGCCCCCGGGAACTTTGGTTGTCCCCGCGATGGAAAGCAGTTGAGGACGCCCAAAATTGGCTTTCGATTATGCCGATTTGGCGACCCTGTGTGAAGGACGCCCATCTTACGATTTGTGTTGAAAGATGGGCGTCCTTCTCTTTCGAAAATGACTGTTGATGTCCAGCCAAAATGTTTCTGTTCGGTAACAGAAGAGACCATGGAAGTTATGTGTAGGAAAGTGACCCTCAGCCACTATCTAGCTAATTTGTGTGATTTCCCCCTGAATGGATAAATTTATTTATTACATTTATAACCTGCCTGTCCAAACATCTAGGCGAGGTACAATAAAACATTCATTAAAAAACCCTCAAATAATACACAATCTTACAAATCACAAACTCTAAAAACGCAGAACCCCCATCAGCCAAATACCCTAGAAAATAGCCAGGTTTTTAGCAATTCCTTGAACTGGGGAGCAGATGCCAATTGGTGTATAACCGATGGTAACGAATTCCACAAACGAGGACCAGCAACAACAACAAAAAAAAACAAACGTCAACTACAAATTTCCTGCAAACGTATGAGATGAAAGATGGAACAACCAATAAATTCTGGGTTTGAGATTGTAACGCCGGAGAAGACATTAAGTCTGCAAACTGCGCACTAAGGTCTCGGGACCTACACCCTTCTGCGCTTGAAACACCAATAACAAATGTTTAAATTCAATACGCTGCGTCACAAGTTATCAATGCAGTGACCGTCCTCAACTGAGGCGTAATATGTGCCTCCTGACCCAAATTCAAAAGAACCCGTGCAGCAGAGTTCTGTGCAACCTACAGGGCCGCAAAGTTGTATGTGGCAAACCACACAACAAAGCAGTACAATAATCAAAAGAAGGTGACACACAACTCTGCAGCACAGTATGAAAATTCTCCATGAAAAAAAATGTCAAGTCTAGATGTCATCCGCAGTTTAAAAATAACCTTAACCTTGGCACCCACCTGTGGTCTAAAAGACAGCCTCGTATTAGGAGGGGTATCCTAATGGTTAGAACAGCAGGCTGAAAAGCAGAGAAGCCAGGGTTCAAATCCCACTGCTGCTGCTGCTTGTAGTCTTGGGCAAGTCACTTAACCCTCCATTGCCTCAGGTACAGACTAGATTGTGAGCCTTCTAGGAACAAGGGAATACTGTACCTGAATGTAACTCTTGATCTACTGATAAAAGTGTGATTTAAATCCAGTATAAATATCATGAAATAAATGAATGATCTGTTATGAAAGACTATGCCCTGTCCATAGTAGTCTTGGTGTTGGAACCAGAGGCATAGCCAGACCTCGCGGCAGGAAGGGGCCAGAGCCCGAGATTGGGGGGGGGGGCACATTTTGCGCAGTTTCACTAAAAGGAGCATGCCGAATCTGAGGGGAAGAGTGAGCAGGGCAGGTAACATGGCGGCACCAAGACCAGTGCTGGTTGAAGGCTTCAGCTGGCGAGGGTTAGAGACCACCCCCCCCACCAGCAAAACCAAGGGCGCAGAAGAAATTTGGGGGAGCCCAGGTCTCTGTGGCCCCACGTAGCTACGCTACTGTTTGGAACTGGTATTTAGTGCTGCTGTTGGTTTTTTTTTTTTTTTGTACAAATGAAGATTCCAGCATTTGAAAAATTTTTTGTCTTCTTTTAGGCTAATTTTGACACCAACTTTGAAGACAGGAACGCCTTTGTGACTGGGATTGCCAGATACATAGAACAGGCAACAGTACACTCCAGCATGGTGAGCACCTTCAACTCTAGCATCGTATTTCTGTAAATGAAGGAATAATAAAGATACATAAATAATGTATATAAAGGAATAATAAAAGTGCAGTAACCTGAATGCTGGTTTAATGGGACAGAACTGACTGAGCATGAAACCAGTTTCTCCTTCACCTAAGTGTCGGAAAGGAAAACCCAAAGTTTTTTTCTGTGCAATGTGTTACTCTTGAGAAAGAATGTGAATCGGACAGCCCCAGCTCTATAAATGGTAACTGTGGCTTATCTACAGGAAATTTATTGTGCACTTTAATTGTAGAGTCCTTTTGTCTTTTTCATTTGTATCTTATTATAACCTTTTCTATTCTTTCCACTTTCTGCCCTGTGATAGTGAACACTTTAGAGTATTACTCAATGCATTAATGAACTAACATTTACACACCAGTTACCTGTGTAAATGTTTAGAATTTAGCTATGTGTGAACATGTGTACATTAACTCCCCTGTTTACAAAGCTGTGTGGCATTGCCGACACAGCCCATTCAAAGTGAATGGTCTATATCGGCAGTACCGCACCACCAGCCGTTAGTGCAGCTTTGTAAACAGGGAGGTTAAAGTTTGTTTATTTATTTATTACATTTGTACCCCGCGCTTTCCCACACAATGCAGGCTCAATGCAGCTTACATAGTAATTCGAAATAGAAAGTCTTATAACAGAAATTTCAAAACGGTAGTGAAACATTATGAAGTTGAGTTTGATAATGTATGATTAGGATAAAATAGGGTAGACAGGATAGGATAATATAAGTTGGGGGAAAAGGGGTAAGGAAGGATATAATAAAGGGGAGATGGAGAAGAGAATGATGGGATGCGTATAGGGGGAATGGGGAGGAGAGATAAGTAAAACCAATGATGAGGTCGGTATCTAAGAACAGAATTGGGAATGGAGGTTGGGACATTAGAGTAGGCTTGCTTAAAGAGGTGAGCTTTCAACATTTTTCTAAAGGGCAAGTTGTTCTCATCCTTCCTTGTTTATTGTTTTATTTGTCATCTAATTACGTTTTTTTATGATTTTTTTTCTTAGTTACCAAAAGTTTTATCTTGTTTTCTAGATGTGATTTGTCTTTTTACTACTATTTTAATGTGTTCTGTTATTCGTGTTTATTAATTCTGGTTTGTGTTGAGAGTTATAATCTCACAGATGGTTTAGTTTTTTCAATTTATAGACTCCTTGTCGAGTCAGTTGAAGATCTTTAAGAATAAATTCAAAATTTTTGAATAAAAGACGTTTCTTTACCTTGGGTGTACTCTTAATTTTGGTTGCATCCACTATTTCCTTCTTTCATATGTGCATACATGCTAGATATGTGCCTGTTTGCTGTTCCATAAATATGCACATGTCTGTTATCATGCATATTTTACAGGTGAGCATGTACATGGACGGGCTCCAGGCAGAGCAGGAGTGAGGTGCACACTTACAAACCTAGCTTATGTTATGTACACATTTTTGTTACTTAGGTGCCCAACCAGCTGTATGGCTGGTCGAAGTGCTTACTCCTAAAGTAGGCGCTTACTTTCCTTTTATAGAATATACACCTATAATATTTATGTGCATAAGTGCTAGTATTTTAGACATTTTACACATGGCAAGGGGCACGTACATGCTGGTACATAATTCATAGAATCGCCCTTATAGTGTACATAGTCCTGTCCTTGGTGTATAATGCGTGCATGTTTATCTATTTCAGAATGAAATGTTGGAGGAAGGCCATGAGTATGCAGTCATGCTGTACACCTGGAGAAGCTGTTCCCGAGCCATTCCACAGGTGAGAGGTGTATCTGGATTTAAAGGCATTTGACAAAGTACCTCACGAGACTCCAGAGGAAATTGGAGAGTCATGGGATAGGAGGTAGGGTCTTTTGTGGATTAAAAACTAGTTAAGAGATAGAAAACGGAGAGTAGGGTTAAATGGTCAGTATTCTCAATGAAGAAGGGTAGATAGTGGTGTTCCACAGGGGTCTATGCTGGGACCGCTGCTTTATTAAACAATCTAGAGGTGGGAGTAACTAGTGAGGTAATTACATGTGCTGACGAGTTGTTAAATCGCAAGAGGACTGTGAAAAGTTACAAGAGGACCTTACGAGACTGGGAGACTGGGCATCCTAAAGGCAGATGATATTTAATGTGAGCAAGTGCAAAGTGATGCATGTGGGAAAGAGGAACCCGAACTTAGCGGAGATTAGGGTGGCAACACCGGTAATTGGGACGCAAAGCCAGTGCTGGGCAGACTTCTACGGTCTATGCCCTGAGAATGGCAAAGACAAATCAAACTCGGTTATACATATAAAGTATAACATACCATGTAAAGTGAGTTTTATCTTGTTGGGTAGACTGGATGGACCGTTCAGGTGTCTATCTGCCGTCATTTACTATGTTACTATTGGGTTCATTTTTGAACGAGAAGGACATCCATCTTTCGTCATAAATCGGAAGATGGACGTCCTCCTCCCATGGACGTCCAAATCGGTATAATCAAAACCCGATTTTGGACATCTCCAACTGCAGTCCGTCGCAAGTACGGCCAAAGTTCAAGGGGGCGTGTCGGAGGCATAGCGAAGGCGGGACTTCGGCATGCCTAACAGTTGGACGTCCTTCACCCATAATCAAAAAAAACAAGGACATCCCTGATGAACATTTGGACGTTTTCACCCGGAAGTGTGTTTATTACGAATAAGGCACAAAAAGGTGCCCGAAATGACCGGATGACCACCGGAGGGAATCAGGGATGACCTCCTGTTACTCCCCCAGTGGTCACTAACCCCCTGCCACCCTCAAAAAAACATCTTTAAAAATATGTCGTGCCAGCCGCTATGCCAGCCTCAGCTGTCATACTCAGGTCCATGACAGCGCATGCAGGTCCCTGGAGCAGTTTTAGTGGGTGCAGTGCACTTCAGGCAGGCGAACCGTGCCCCCTTCACCCGTAAGGGCTATGGTAGTGGTGTACAGTTATGGTAGTGGGTTTTGGGGGGCTCAGCACACATGGTAAGGGAGCTAAGTACCTGGGAGCAATTTATGAAGTCCACTGCAGTGCTCCCTAGGATGTCCAGTTGGTGTCCTGGCATGTCAGGGGGACCAGTGTACTCTAAATGTTGGCTCCTCCCACGACCAAATGGCTTACATTTGGCCGTTTTTGACATGGACGTCTTTGGTTTCGAAAATCGCCAAAAGTCAGAAACGTCCATGTCTAGGGACATCCAAATTTAAGGATTTGGATGTCTCTGACGGTATTTTTGAAACGAAAGATGGAAGTCCATCTTTTTTCGAAAATACGGGTTTCCCCGCCCCTGGATTTCGCCATTTTGCAAGGACGTCCAAATCGCAACTTGGACATCCCTTTCGAAAATGCCCCTCTATATGAGCTATAGTTACGTGATGCAAGGTTCCACATTAGGAGTCACCGACCGGGAAAGGGATCTAGGTGTCATTGTTGATAACGTTGAAACTCTCTGCTCAGTGTGCAGCAATGGCTAAGAAAGCAAATAGGTATTATTAGGAAAGGAATGGAAAACAAACATGCGTACGCTGTGTAGCGCTATAAAAATGCTAAATAGTAGTAATAGTAGGACGTTATAATGCCTTTGTATCGCTCCATGAGGCGACCGCACCTCGAATGCTGTGTAATTCTGGTCACCATATCTCAATAAAGATATAGTGGAAATAGAAAAGGTACAGAGAAGAGCGACGGAAATGATAACGGGGATGGGACAACTTCCCTGTGAGGAAAGGCTAAAGCTTCTAGGGCTCTTCAGCTTGGAGAAAAGACAGCTAAGGGGAGATATGATAGAGGTCTCTAAAATAGAGTGAAGTGGAATGGGTAGATGTGAATCACTTGTTTACACTTTCCAAAAATACTAGGACTAGGGGGCACGCGATGAAGCTACAAAGTAGTAAATTTAAAACAAATCAGAAAAAATATTTCTTCACTCAACGTGTAATTAAACTCTGGAATTTGTTGCCAGAGTGTGGTAAAAGCAGTTAGCTTAGTGGGGTTTAAAAAAGGTTTGGATAGCTTCCTAAAGAAAAGTCCATAAGCCATTATTAAGGTGGACTTGGGGAAAATCCATTGTTATTTCTAGGATAAGCAGCATAAAATATATTGTACTGTTTTGAGATCTTGCCAGGTAGTTGTAACTTGGGATTGGCTACTATTGGAAACAGGATGCTGGGCTTGACGGACCTTCGGTCTGTCCCAGTATGGCAACACTTATGTACTTATGATCACAGCATGTGTGTCATGGTTAGCTCTTTTGCACAGGTGGGAAGGTGGGATTTACTCTATATCCATTAAGGAAAGAGTGTGTTCCTCTTAATGGCCCACAAGTAGCAGTTTTCTTTTATAAATTAATGATGCTTAGTCACAAAGGAAAGTCAGAATGACCAAGGTCAGGGGCAGGAGATATGTCTGAAAGATACACAGTGCAAGAATCCAACCTCTATCATAGTCTGAGTGCCAACATTTAGCAAACTGTACATCAATATAAGAGAACACAATGCTTACGTGATAATTAGGAGGGTGGTTTTCAAATGTCTGTGGGTAGCTAAAAAGTCCACATTACTTTTTGCACTTGTTCTCAAAGGGAAAGAATGAGCACACTTTGAAACCTGTGTAGGGATAAATTACGCACACAGATTTCGTCCCTGCCTTTTCTCTTTGGATATGCTATCTGCCAAAATAACATTCACAAGCCAACGTTCAGCTGGAGTAGCCACCTTACACTGTTACGGATGAAATATGGATAATGACCAGCCCTGAATACGCAGATTCAGCAGTGACCATCATCACTGTCAGGATAGCAGAGATATTCAGCCCGCTATCTGGAAAGCTAATTAGATAAAGTAAGGACAGCTAAAAGATAACGTTATCTCCGTGGTTGTCTACTTGGTGGACTGAATATTGCTGCTAGCCTGAACTCCATGGACTATCTTCACTCTGCCCACAGACCACCCAGTTGGCATTCAGATAGCATTGCAATGATCTGCAGTGATTTGCAGCGGCCTTACCTGGATCATGTCGCTGAAGATCAAAGGTTGGCCCCTGAGAGTGGCCTGATAAGGGTCTTTGAATATGAGGCCTACTGTTTCAATAATGAAACCACTCATATTTGGACAATATACATTATTGCCTTACTCAACCCAACCCTCCCTCCAAGCTTATTTCCTTTTCCCATTAGTAAAAGTAGCGGGAAAGGGTGGATAGTTTTCAGTCAGCTTATTTGTCCTGGTAAATGGCTTTTGAAAAGTTTTTAAAGTATTTTTTTTTGTTTGGTTTTTTTCTTTGCATATTGTACATTTGATGAAAATTCTCAAAATTTTGCAAGTTCAAGGAAGATTCTCATCTAGCCCTGGCTTTGATCTTGCATTCCAGTACTCTGTTGTATTTGTAGTCCTTACTTCAATGTGCAGTTGGCTCTGTAAGTACCAGAATTTCACCATAAGAGTCCTCAAATCCAAAATTGACTTAGTCCTTCTCCTTGAACTGAGTCATTTGACTCCTCTGTAATTGCCTAGACTTGAACCTACTCGGGCATAATGTTGGTGCTTCATAAGCCTGCAGTGAAAGATTTTGTTATTTCAATCCAGGCGAACAAAATGGCTGATTCTGGCCCAGTTTTGCCCTATGCCATCTATGAATTTACTCTTATGGTTTTTACCATTGACTTCTCAAAATACAGAGATCTTGGACCTTCTCAGCTTCTGAGGAAGATGAGTGTGTGTTTCTTTTGCAGGTGAAATGCAATGAACAACCAAACCGTGTTGAGATCTATGAGAAAACGGTGGAGGTTTTGGAGCCAGAGGTCACCAAGCTCATGAAGTTTATGTACTTCCAGGTAACATGGGAACCACATGACATTTGGAGGAAATAGGAAGGGGAGAGGACTGACCCTAAGGAAGCAAGTTCCTGTGGAGAACCAACACCAGACTGAACAAGATAAATAAGTTTGCATTCTCTAGGCTTAATATTTTTCTGTGTTGCTTTTTTGTTTTTTTTTTTCTTTATTAAAAAGAAAATATCCTTGGTTCTCCCAACTTTGGCTGCTCCATCTATTCATTTTAACAGACTTACTGAGCTGGCGTATGAAATTAGCGAAAGGTGATCTATAATGGTAAAAGAGAAAAATTCATGTCTGTTTTTCACACTAGGTTAAATTTCTTGCATAGGAGCTGGGAATTGGTGACAGATAACAAGAGCCTGAGTTTTTGCTGAGAATGCCCTCGGAACCTTTTCTCATTGTATTTGTTTGCTTGGCATGTTGGTGGTTTGCAGCGCAAGGCGATCGAACGCTTCTGTAATGAGGTGAAACGTCTGTGCCATGCTGAGCGCAGGAAGGATTTTGTCTCTGAGGCTTACCTTCTGACCCTGGGGAAGTTTATCAACATGTTTGCTGTCCTGGATGAGTTGAAGAACATGAAATGCAGTGTCAAAAATGACCACTCTGCATACAAAAGGTGAGGCATGGAAATGGCATGACCAATACCCGATATCTGTCCTGTTCACAGCATAGGTTAGTGGAAAGAGTACTTGACTGTGTACCAGGAGATCACCAGTCTGCCTTGCACTATGTGGTCTTTGTCAAATCGCGTAACCTCCCTGCACTTTGTGAGGCAGGGACATTAACACAAAAAAGTTCAATTTTATCTACATAATCCATGTACTGAGTACACGTGCGCAGGTTAGTGCATATAAAATTGGACATTTTGGTGAATGCTTCAGAGATGCCAAGTGAATCATACTTGTGCTTGAGATCTTTTTTTATTTGGAAACTCAATAAATTTACAAGGCAAACTTCATCAGATTTCATACTCTCAACTCAGTTCTGAAGAAACATATGTTCCACCAACACCCCCATACAGGAGACTAAATCTTATATCGACAAAATAAGAAGAAGGAAAAAGACCTCAAATGTCTCATCGGTGGCAGCAAGCAAAATATCTTAGTGCCTACATTTATCAGACTCCATTTTAATCATTGGTCTCAAAAAACCTCCTTTTATAGTTTTTATTCTTATTATGGCATGCACCTTATTTCACACTTATTATTTTATTCTCCTGTATATGGGTGTTGGTGGAACATATTTTTCTTCAGCTTTGAGTTGATACTAGTAAAAAAGGCCCGTTTCTGACACAAAAGAAACGGGCACTAGCAAGGTTTTCCTCGGAGTGTGTATGTTTGAGAGAGTGTGTGTGAGAGTGACTGTGTGAGAGAGAGTGAATGTGCAAGTGTGTGTGACAGAGAGAGTGAGTCTGGGTGCGCAAGTGTGTGTGACAGAGAGTGAGTCTGGGTGCGAGTGTGTGTGTGAGAATGAGATTGTGTGCAAGTGCGTATGTGAGAGACAGAGTGTGTTTCACACAGATGCAGTGTGTGTGAGACAGAGAGTGTGTGAGACTCTCTGTGAGAGTGTATGAGACCGAGAGAGTGACGTACACTGTTTCAATAGCTTGCAGGCAGTACATAAGAAATTTAAATTAAATAAATATTTTTTCATAATTAGGTACATATGTGAAAATTCTGGCCACATGCTGCCCAAATTCTGTCACTCTGCATGCTGTGATGAAGGAATTCTGTTTTACCTGCCTGAACCATCTCTCTTTAGTTTCTCTCCTCCTTTTGACAAAACATCCTGTTCATGTTGTGTTGGATGCTACAGAGAGAGAGGCTTCGGGTGAGTGAGAAAAGCAGCATGCCTTCAGCGCAGCAGCATTAAAGTCAACTTTGTAGTGCCGAGACAGGCAGGTAGGACATCGACTGAGGGAGGGGGGATGATGCAGGAGTGTCAGGAAAGGTAAGAGAAGGGCGCCTGGAGGAATAGGGAAAAGAGAGAGATGCAGAGCATTGGAGGAAGGGGGGTTTCAGATTTCGAGCTGCTAGAAATAGGGGATGAAAGAAGGGAGAGAGTGCCGTTTTGAAAACGGACGGTTTGTTGCTTTTGGGAGCGCTCTTGTTCTTGGTCTCCATCTGCCCTTACTCACCAGGCTCTTGACGGGCAGCTTCAATCGACTATTGTTGTTCTCCACGTCGCTGCGCTCCTCCAGGTTGTCTTTCGTTGATTGAAGTTCGGGCACGCGGGTTTGGCGCCTGGCGGTGTTTTTTTAGTCCGTTGGAGGTGCCTCGTGCTGCTATGGTGTGATTGGGCACTGTTGCTGATGACGCACCCGGAAGTACGTGACGAGACTGACGTCCATTCTGTAGATGGAGCCTAACAGAGAACAGGAATGCCTCAGCCACACAGTCAGCTTCAGAACATTGGAAGTGCATTTTATTATATAGGATTTGGAAACTCAGACATAATGGGGAAGTCTATAAGTGGGATCCTCCATTTAGGCATCAGGGCAGCATTTGGGAATTGCGCCTGCTGCCAGCGGCTTTTGGAATGAAGAAAGAAGGTAAACTCGGGGTGGAGGAAGGAAGGAAGGGGGGAGATGCTGCTCCCGAAAGAGTGCAGCCTGAGGCCCCCACCTCAGGTGGCCTATTGGTCAGGCCACCCCTGCATGTAACTTAAATATTCTGTAAGGAGCAGCACTGCCAGTGCCTCTCTCTATGCTCCATCCATGTGTTCGCCCCCATTGCATTTGCATACTATTCCGCTTAGGCGCTTCTTACAGAATAGTGCCTAGTGGCTTTGCTGCCACTTGTGTGCACAGGTTTGCACTTACCCATGAACGTGACGGTTTCTGTACATTCTCATCAGCTCATAACCTTGGGGTCATCTTCAACTCCCTCTCTGCACATATTCAGCAGACTGCTAAAACCTGTCGTTTCTTTCTCTATAATATCAGCAAAATTCACCCTTTCCTTTCTTAGCACACTACCAGAACCCTCATCCACACTCTTATCACCTCTCGCTTAGACTATTGCAACTTCCTTCCCACAGGTCTCCCACTAAGCCATCTTTCTCCTCTTCAATCTGTTCAAAGTTCTTCTGCACGACTAATATTCCGCCAGTGTTGTTATGCTCATATATTATCCCTCTCCTCAAGCCACTTCACTTGTTTCCTATCCGTTTCCGCATACAGTTCAAACTCCTCTTATTGACCTATAAGTGCATTCACTCTGCAGCTCCTCAGTACCTCTCCTCTCCCATCTCTCCCTACATTCCTCCTCGGGAACTCCGTTCACTGGGTAAATCTCTTATCTGCACCCTTCTCCTCCACTGCTAACTCCAGACTCCATTCCTTTTATCTTGCTGCACCATATGCCTGGAATAGACTTCCTGAGCCGGTACATCAAGCTCCATCTCTGGCCATCTGCAAATCTAAGCTAAAAGCCCATCTTTTTGATGCTTCTTTTAACTCCTAACCCTTATTTTATCATCCTCACTTTAATATTACCTTATCTCTTGTTTGTCCTGTTTGTCTGTCCTAATTAGATTGTAAGCTCTGTCAAGCAGGGACTGTCTCTTCATGTTCAAGTGTACAGTGCTGCGTATGTCTAGTAGCGCTATAGAAATAAGTAGTAGTACATGTATATTTGGATGCCAAGTTTATAGAATTGCCCTTAATATCAGTAAAAGAAGTTGGTAGTAAATTATTGTGAGAGTTTATCTGTCTTTATGACAGTTATGTTTTATGCTTATACTCTATAATATATGGATACTGTGAAACCCTTATGCTAAGTAGACTAGTCTTGTGTCAGACAAGCCTCTATCTCATGCCTCGGCTTTGCAAACCACAAGCGAGACCTCTGTTACAATGGTGCAAGCAGCACACTTTCACTATGTAGTTAAGATATAGTATATTAATAAATCACTTTACACCCTGGCCAGAGTTGAAATTGCTGGTGGCTCAGGGGCCTTGCTTTGCACTTGCCATGTGGGAGACCTATCTTTGTGGCCTGGTTTCTTCTGGGAATACTGCAGAGGCAGTGTTCACCACCCCTTTTGGGGAAGGAGTCTCAGTCATTGCTCAACAGCGGCACCTGCTGGTCAAAGTCGGGGCGATGTGTACTAGGTTTCAGAAGTCACCATCTATGACCCCTAGCTAAGGACTGTCACAGCAGTGCCCAAGCTGGGTGGAACGGGGGAAGGGGTTTATAAAATGGGAAACAATCCCTCTAAGGTTTTAATTGAAGGTTCATGGTGCTGTAATCTGGTAGAGGCTAGTTCTGAAGTCCAAAAGGGTAGCAGGAGAATCTAATAAAAACAAAACCTCATTGAGACTGATATTCAAAGAGTTTAAGAGCCTAAATTTAGATACTCAGGACTACATTCTATATAGGATATCTAAAAAATTGGCGTCAAAACGAAATACACCTAGGCGTATTCTATAAAGTACGCCTAAATTTAGGTATGTTTTATAGATTAAGCCAGAATTTCTGCATGGTTTCTAGAATATGCCGAGTGCCCCCCCCCCCCCCCCATGTGACTAAATTTAGTCGCAGGCAGTTACGCCAAGTAAAACTTGGTGTAAATGCCAACACCTAAATTACACGCGGACTGGGTGTATTCTATAACTATGTGCATAGATATTAGAAATGCCTATGACCCTCCCATTCCATGCCCATGGCCACACCCCCTTTAGAATTTATGTGCATCATGTTATAGAATACGCTTAAACAGTTCTGCGTGTAAATTCTGATTAATGCCAATTAGTGTCTGCTTGTTAATTGGCAATTATCAGCTCTGATTGGCTTGATAACTAATTAAGTTGCGTGTGCAACTCCAGAATACAACTGGATTTGCGTGCGCAACGTCGCGCTATATAGAATCCTAGGATCAATGTTTTTTTGAATATTGGACCCATTATATTCCATTCATTTTCCTTTGCTCTGTAGTAATATGACCAAAACTGAGCTTCTCATTTTTCCCCCTAAACCCACCTCCCCGCTCCCCCTGTTTTCTATTTCTGTTGATGGCTCTCTCATTCTCCCTGTCTCCTCAGCTCGAAACCTTGGGGTCATCTTTGACTCCAGCAGATCGCCAAGACCTGTCGTTTCTTTCTTTACAACATCCGTAAAATCCGCCCCTTTCTTTCCGAGAACTCTACCAAAACCCTCATCCACACCCTTGTCACCTCTCGTTTGGACTACTGCAATCTGCTTCTTGCTGGCCTCCCACTTAGTCACCTCTCCCCTCTCCAGTCGGTTCAAAACTTTGCTGCCCGTCTCGTCTTCCGCCAGGGTCGCTTTACTCATACTACCCCTCTCCTCAAGTCGCTTCACTAGCTCCCTATCCGTTTTCGCATCCTGTTCACAAACTTCTTCTACTAACCTATAAATGTACTCACTCTGCTGCTCCCCAGTATCTCTCCACACTCGTCCTTCCCTACACCCTTCCCGTGCACTCCGTTCCATGGATAAATCCTTCTTATCTGTTCCCTTCTACACTACTACCAACTCCAGACTTCGCTCCTTCTGTCTTGCTGCACCCTATGCCTGGAATAGACTTCCTGAGCCCCTACGTCTTGCCCCATCTTTGACCATCTTTAAATCTAGATTGAAAGCCCACCTCTTTAACATTGCTTTTGGCTTCTAACCACTCGCCCCATCTACCCTCCTCTCCTCTTTCCTCTACACATTAATTGATTTGCTTGCTTTATTTTTTGGCTATTAGATTGTAAGCTCTTTGAGCAGGGACTGTCTTTCTTCTATGTTTGTGCAGCGCTGCGTACGCTTTGTAGCGCTATAGAAATGCTAAATAGTGGTAGTAGTAGTAGTAGTAGTGGTGAAGATTTTGGGTAAACAGTTTGAGAAGAAGGGCCCCAGAGTGTGCACAACAAGAACAGACCTGCCAATACGTTGATTAGAATCTAAAACTAAGGCACTGTGGAAGGCCTCTGTTATTTTGCATCAAGGTCACTAACTATAGAAAATATTGGGGACTCTGTTAGATGCTATAAACCTAGTGATGGTACAGGGCAAAGACCCCAGAAGGTAACACATTGTAGGTGATTTCATGATACTTTTGGTGTGTCAATGAGCCTTTCATGATGCGTGGTGTTTGCTGGAAGTAATTAAGTAGGGGATGAAGTTTTTCTAGTGTTACTTCATTGCCAAGTTGCCAGTGTTTTGCCTCGGGCACAAGTAGTTATTGCTGCTGTTTGCATTCTAACTATTTTCATAAGATCAGAATGTTATCAGCCATAGAGGGTGATGTGGCATGTATTGGCTTCACTGTCTAAAAGCACCACAAGCTTTCAGGAGGCTTCTACTGTTGAAAAAAAAAATCCAGCTGCACAAATACACCCTGCAATTTTTATGTTTCAACTATTTTTATTGATAATTCAACATGTTAAACGGTTTATTTCCATCAAGTTCCATATTGCAAAAATTAAATATCAGAACATGTGACTTGTGAACATAGTAATCATAATCATCATCAAAATATTTCCCCCTCCCCCCACCACCTCTCCCTCCCTCCCTCCCCCTGTTCTAATGATATAACACCGCTGGAGACATAAAGTAATAACTGGAAACAATAACATACACCTGCGAATGCTGGCCAACATCTCAAGATATGTTGTGACCACAAATCCTTATTGAGTTTGGATTCATCCCCCTCCAGCCTTTTGATTGACAAATGTTCATATATTCATTCCTTCGATAACCATTAAGAAATGTAAATCACAGTGTCACAACCAGCTAGTAACAAATCCAACCAACCTTACAATCAAGCACACCTTCCCTGTGCCTTCCCCCCCCCCCCTCCCTCCCTCCCTTGCCCTTTGACAGCCCCTATATCTTTAGACCAGCTCCAAACATTTCTTATAAGTACCCTTATGCATTAAGTAGCAGACTACGCCCCATGGGACTAAGAATTTACAAGTAAGGTGACCAAGTCTGAAGAAATCGCTTCTTACGCCTGGGTGACAACTTCACCTACCCTGCAATTTTTAAAGGCTGTGTCCCTGCTTATGAGCCATCTGAGTGCAAGGAAATCACTTGCTGACAAAATGAAATGTCCATTATATTTTTTTCAGAGCTGCTCAGTTTTTAAGGAAAATGGCAGATCCTCAGTCCATTCAGGAGTCTCAGAACCTTTCCATGTTCTTGGCTAACCACAACAGGATCACTCAGGTGTGTTGCACTGTGAGCCTCTGAGGCTTCTCGTTGCCGATTGCGTTTGTGGTACACCTTAGGGGGAGGGACTTGAATCCAGCCAGATCATGAATTTCTACTCCCAGCAGACGTGCAGAAACCAATACAAATAATACAGTCAAACTAATCTGTTTTATCCTGCCTTTATGTAGTTTTAATGCTGATAGTAGATGGGAATTTTAGGAAGGATATACAAATCACAATTGAGATATCCAGGTTAGTGATATCTCAGATTCTGCTAGTATTTTTAAGACCAGGCTCTGACAGCATAGTCTGTTCTAAATTACGTAGAGAAATGGAGGTTTATGCACTGGTTACATGTGATGGGAGCGTTCATTTTAAAACCATAATCATCTAAAATATCAGTGGGGCAAAACTGTCACATACATATGTATGTTATAAAATTGTCAAAAATACAAACAGGTAGAAACCTCCTACATGTAGTCCAAAGCCCAAAACAAGAGTAGAAGATGCCACAAAACACAACCAGCCAATGGGATGAAGTCAGAGTCCTTTATTCAAAGCACCAGTAACTGGACCTGACACTCTCCGTGTTTCGGCGGTAAAACCACCTGCTTCAGGAGTCACAACACAACTTGCCATATTGGATTTTTGCTTGTTTGTCAAGCGCTTCTTCATCCATCCGACACTACAGATGGATTTACTTGGCTGTGCCAGTGTTTTGCACCAGGTTTCCCTGTTTTGTTTTTTTTTAACCTTTGCTTGGCAAGTTGCATTGTGATCCCTGAAGCAGGCAGTTTTACCACCGAACCACGGACCGTGTCTGGTGCATTTACTGGTCATTTGAATAAAGGACTCTTTGACTTCATCCCATTGGCTGGTTGTGTTTTGTGGAATCCTCTACTCTTGCTTTGTTATAAAATTTCCTGAAGCTGTCACAGAGCCTGGTATCCACTGGTAATTTCACTTTTTAGGGGGCTATTAAGGGGGTGACCTCCCCTAATATCTCCAGTACAGTGCTGCTCAGTACAATCACATTTCTGAATCTGACATCTTGGGTAGCAGGTGTAAATCCAGAGGTTGATGTTTTGGGACATATACACACATTTCCTTTCTGAAATGGAGAATGCATGTTTATTTTTAAGCCTGCTTAAAACGCACCCAGACCATATTCTCCCTTGCCTTATAAATGTTTTTGAGTTTTAGATGTGTATAGAAAAGGTACAGAGAAGGGCGACGAAGATGATAAAGGGGATGGGATAACTTCCCTATGAGGAAAGGCTAAAGTGGATAGGGCTCTTCAGCTTGGAGAAGATACAGCTTAGGGGAGATAAGATAGAAGTCTATAAAATACTGAGTGGAGTGGAACAGGTAGAGTGAATTACTTGTTTACTCTTTCCAAAAATATTAGGACTAGGGGGCACGCAAAGAAGCTACTAAGTAGTAAATTTAAAATGAAGCGGAGAACGTATTTCTTCACTTAACAAGTAATTAAACTCGAATTCGTTGCCAGAGAATGTGGTAAAAGCAGTTAGCTTAGCAGGGTTTAAATAAAAGTTTCGAAAATTTCCTAAAAGAAAAGTCCATAAGCCATTTTTAAGAGGGCATTGGGAAAATCCACTGCATATTCTAGGATAAGCAGCATAAAATCTGTTTTACTGTTCTGGGATCTTGCCAGGTACTTGGGACCTGGATTGGTCACTTTTGGAAACTGGGCTTGATGAACCTTCGAGCTGTCCCAATATGGCAATGCTTATATTCTTATAGCCCAGCTCTGTAAAATCGGGATTTAGACGTTTATGCACGGTAAATGTCTAAATGCCAGTTTGTGCACATCTAAAACCCAAATAGTGTTGTGTGAAATGAGCACCATAATATGTTATAAAATGTTAATTTTCTTATTCAGAAATATTTTGTAAAAAGCAAATTTGTTTCAGCAGTATGCTACTGGAGCGTGGGAATTAATTGTGACCTGTGGGGCAACTAAATTTCTCCCTCCCAAGCTGAGCTTTTTTTTTTTTGTTGTTGTTACATTTGTACCCCGCACTTTCCTACTCATGGCAGGCTCAATGCGGCTTACATGGGGCAATGGAGGGTTAAGTGACTTGCCCAGAGTCACAAGGAGCTGCCTGTGCCTGAAGTGGGAATCAAACTCAGTTCCCCAGGACCAAAGTCCACCACCCTAACCACTAGGCCACTCCTCCACATTACCACCTTTATTTGGGAAAACAGTTCTCCAGTTTGGGAAATGCATCGTAACCTGGTGGTACAAAAAAACAGAAGAAACCAGTCTTGGCAAAAAACACCAAAAAAGCAAAACAGGGAAGATGACTAACAAAAACAAAAATAATCCAAAATTAAAAACAAAAAAAGATCAAATTTATATACAAATGCATAAAAGAATTAAAAAATGAAAAAGACGACACTTATTTATAAAAAAATTAAAACACTTTATTAACTAAAGGATAGCAGGGAGAAAGGGACTCGACACAGTTGTGTTTCGGCCGTGCAGGCCTGCGTCAGGAGTCTTCTCACTGTGTGTTGATTTTTAATTCTATCCAATTATAAAGAAAATATGTGCGTCTCTTTTTAAAACTGTAGCGTTTAAATGATCCTTGTAACAAAGTGAGGCAAAAAGCATCATGCTTTTGCCTCACTTTGTTACAAGGATCATTTAACGCTACAGTTTTAAAAAGAGACACACATATTTTCTTTATAATTGGATAGAATTAAAAATCAACACACGGTGAGAAGACTCCTGATGCAGGCCTGCACGGCCGAAACACAGCTGTGTCGCGTCCCTTTCTCCCTGCTATCCTTTAGTTAATAGTGTGTTAATTTTTTTATAAATAAGTGTCATCTTTTTCATTTTTTAATTCTTTTATGTATTTGTATTTTTAAATACAAATTTGATCTTTTTTTTTTGTTTTTAATTTTGGATTATTTTTGTTTTTGTTAGTCATCGTAACTTGGTGGGTAATGTTTGGGCTAGCACCGCACCTTCTTACTTTTGTGTACCTGCTTGTCTTGTAGTGTCTGCACCAGCAGTTAGAAGTTATCCCTGGCTACGAGGAGCTCCTGGCTGACATTGTTAATATCTGCGTAGATTACTATGAGAATAAGATGTACCTCACCCCCAGTGAGAAGCACATGCTACTAAAAGTAAGTCTGTTCCTTTCTGTCTCCTTGTGATCAAGCAATGAGTCTGTTGCATCCTTGAGTCAAAAGGAGACATTTGTGTATTGCCAACCAGTAGCCTGGAGAGTGCTCCATATATAATGCTCAAGATATCATGCCAGTCTGAACCCCAGTATTGCCATCTGATTCCTAAGGGTTCAAACCATTCTGATCCAATTGTTGCAGGAGGATTTGGAGGGGCATAATCGAAAGGGGCGCCCAAGTTTTCCTGAGGACGTCCTCGCAGGACGTCCCGGCGAAGGGGCGGAGAAACCCGTATTATCGAAACAAGATGGGCATCCATCTTTTGTTTTGATAATACTGTCGGGGACGTCCAAATCGCGAAATTTATGTCGACCTTAGAGATGGTCATCCCCGATTTTCAGCTATAATGGAAACAGAGGATGCCCATCTCAAAAACGACCAAATGCAAGCCCTTTAGTCGTGGGAGGAGCCAGCATTCGTAGTGCACTGGTCTCCCTGACATGCCAGGACACCAACCGAGCACCCTAGGGGGCACTGCAGTGGACTTCATAAATTGCTCCCAGGTGCATAGCTCCCTTACCTTGTGTGCTGAGCCCCCCAAAACCCACTCCCCACAACTGTACACCACTACCATAGCCCTTATCGGTGAAGGGGGGAATCTTGATGTGGTACAGTGGGTTTGTGGTGGGTTTTGAAGGGCTCACATTTACCACCACAAGTGTAACGGGTAGGGAGGGATGGGCCTGGGTCCGCCTGCCTGAAGTGCAGTGCACCCATTAAAACTGCTCCAGGGACCTGCATACTGCTGTCATGGAGCTGGGTATGATATTTGAGGCTGGCATAGAGACTGGAAAAAATATTTGTAAAACTTTTTTTTGAGGGTGGGAGGGGGATTAGTGACCACTGAGGGAGTAAGGGGAGGTCATCCCCAATTCGCTCCAGTGGTCATCTGGTCATTTAGGGCACATTTTTGTGGCTTGGTCGTAAGAAAAAAAGGACCAGGTAAAGTTGTCCAAGTGTTCGTCAGGGACACCCTTCTTTTTTCCATTATCTGTCGAGGACACCCATGTGTTAGACACGCCCCAGTCCCGCCTTCGCTACACCTCCAACACGCCCCCGGAAACTTTGGTCGTCCCCGTGACGGAAAGCAGTTGAGGACGCCCGAAATCGGCTTTCAATTACACCGATTTGGACGACCCTGTGTGAAGGACGCCCATCTCCCGATTTGTGTCGAAAGATGGGTGTCCTTCTCTTTCGAAAATAAGCCTGATGGTCGGTCTTCTTTGCACTGTTTAGCAAAACACCAGATTTTGTTTCTGTATATAGTTGTATTGCTATTGCCATAATTGTATCTCTTTTACTCGGTGTTGGTCATTTTTGTTTGTATTTCTGTGGTGTTGAGATTTTCTCTGAAAAACTTGCTAAAATATATTGCTTAGCTTTCAGTTCACAGTTGCCTGCAGGATGGTTTTGAGAGCCGCTGCCCTTAGCGTCTGAAGCAGAAATTCAGTCTTTGCTTGGTTTCCTGCTCATAAGCTTTGCAAATATCAGCACAGTGCTGAAAGCCACTGACTTCATAACCGCATGCAAAGGGACGGTAGATGTGCATATGGGAAAAATATTCTTACAGGATCACAGCTGCATGTCCTTACCTTTTTCAGGTAATGGGTTTTGGCCTCTATTTGATGGACGGAAATATCAGTAACATTTACAAGCTGGATGCCAAGAAGAGAATCAATCTCAGCAAGATAGACAAATTCTTTAAGGTTGGTGATTAGATCTGCAAAATCATTCGTCTGCACTAGATTTTCTTTCCAGCTGCCTTGCTTATGCACAAGTCTGTCTCTGCCTGGTACAAACACTGCATTTCTATATATCATCGATAGAGCCCTGGACTAGCCACTGTCAGAGACTGTATAAGTTTAGTTTTCAGAGGCAGTGGCTCTCTAGGGCTCTCTCGAAAGCACGTTTTTCCTTTTGGATTTCAGTTGAGGCTTCTCCTCCTTTAGGCCATGAGTCCAGCCAACCTCAGGGAAAGCAGATGAATTATGTGGCTTTCCTCAGAACTTGGCTTTTGCATATTGTGAAACAAGAAGAAAATGCATGCTGTTACGCAGGGGTACTAGTGAGCATCTTTAAAATAACATGTTGAATGCTCAGGTTGATATTTTTGTGTTCCTCTTCTGGATTTTCTGAATCAGTATTTACAGTGTTACAAAGAACATTTTTTTAAAAAGTTTACATCTAAGTAAATGCTGGAATGAAGTAAGGAAAGAAAACCCTTATTTCAGCTGTTAGGTGTTGGTAATTCCATGTGTATATGCCAGTATACCCTTGTAACAGTCCTCATATACAGTGACAAGAATGTGCATCCTTTCATGTGACATGGCTCTAGGCATCAGGGAAAGAGTTTGGCAGAAAAAAAGAGGGTTTCAAGCACACCAAGAAGACGAAATCAGAAAAAAGCACAAGTGGACCTCCAGGAACAGGTCAAAGGGAGATTCTTTATTGAGATGACCCGACACAGCCGTGTTTCGACGACCAAGCGCCTGCATCAGGGGTCACAACAAAATGCACATTTCTTTGGCTGAAGTAAAAGTGCAAATCCGCCACAAAACTAAACACAGGACAGTGCAAGCCCACATCTAGTCGGGAGATAAAATGCTCATCTAAACAATGTTGATCCCTCAGTCCTGTAGTTCCACAAACTGCTGTCAAAAAAAGACCGCCAAAGAAATTTGCTTTTTGTTGTGACCCCTGATGCAGGTGCTTGGTCGCCGAAACGTGGCCCATGTCGGGTCCTTCTCAATAAAGAATCTCCCTTTGTCTTGTTCCTGGAGGTCTACTTGTGCTTTTTTTCTGCTTTGTCGTCCACTGGAAGAGTTTGGGAGAGTGCAGTCAGCCATGATTTATGTGCATTCTGTACAGTTGTTCCGAAGCAGGTGTAAATGTATGTGGCTTCATTTTAGACACACTTTTTGGCTGCTTTTGTGGGGCAGTTTTATAAAGACCACATAGGCATCTGTGTGTCTTTATAAAATAGGCACCTACTTGGCCTCCCAGCCTAATGACCTGTTATAAAGTTACCCTTCTGCTTTTTTTCCCCTCCCGAGGGCTGTGAGAATTGCCAATCTTGGGCTCGAGAGCAGATGACCCAAGCCAAGAATCAAACCTTGATCCTCTCTCATGACAGCACACAGAACTGCCATTGGGTCGGCCCTTGAATGTGTTTTGTTTCTTACATTGGCACCTGTAATTCTGGCCAAATTCCCCATCCCCCATGCCTGAATCTCTGCATCAGTTCCTCTGTTTTGTCACTTGCATGGGTTCCTGATAAGGACAGAGTACTCGGATTTGCTTAAATTGAGGATTGACTTTAAAAAAATATATAAATGCTACATTTTTATCAGAGTTGTTTAAACTGCTAAATAGGTTTCTTAGAAAATAAATATGTGTATATTTTTGTTTTTGCTATGACTGTGGTTCTAGTTTTTTCTACAAAAACAACAAAAGGAGTGTGGAATTACTAATGCTGAAGCTATAACATGAAAGCAATCCACTAGGATCCCTATAAAACTTCAATGAATACTGAGAAACAATTTTTGTTTTAAAGGAAGGAAAAGCCTCAAAGCCGCTCAGACCCTGGTGGGTTTTGCGGAGCGGTAGCGATCCAAAAAGATCATGGCTTCATCATTGGCAAAAACCTTCCAACAGTGTCAACACTGCGTCAGGGACCAGATGGCAAGTATATTTACCATCAGCACATTGAATGGTATGCACACTCCAGATGACCGTTGAATGTGCTGATAAATGTACTTGCCATCTGGTCCCTGACGCAGTTTAACGAAACGCTGGCCATCGTTGGCCCAGGGGCAAGTTTCTACTCTAAACTGTCTTTCTACAAAGTTAAGTTGCTCTATAAATTTATAAACTTTGTTATAACTTATAGAAAGTTTTTTTTTTTCAGCACTGTTGACACTGTTGGAAGGTTTTTGCCAATGATGAAGCCATGATCTTTTTGGATCGCTACCGCTCCGCAAAACCCACCAGGATCTGAGCGACTTTGAGACTTTTCCTTCCTTTAAAACAAAAATTGTTTCTCAGTATTCATTGAAGTTTCATAGGGATCCTAGTGGATTGCTTTCTAGTTTTTTTTTTTTTTTCTACCCAGTGTCTGCATATGTATCTAGTTCTATCGCTCTTCTCCCACACAAACTCTCCATCCTTTTGAAGGAGGTCCTGGTTTTGTCAATCAGTTCAGCATTGGTGTAAGTGGATCGTAAAGGATTTGAAGGTCATTGGATAGGGATTGGACTGCTCAAACCAGCATCTCCAAGAGCAGCGGAGGTCCTTATCTTGTTGGTCGTGGAAGTTTGGGTTGTCCTCTGGTTATGTGGAACCCCCTTCCTTTTGCACTTTTGGTTGTGTCTTGGCGATTTTCATTGAGGTAAGACTTAGTGAATGGCTCTCCTTCAATCGGTGTTGTGTTCTCTCTTGCAGCAGCTGCAGGTGGTACCCTTATTCGGTGATATGCAGATAGAACTGGCCAGATACATTAAGACCAGTGCTCACTATGAGGAGAACAAGTCCAAGTGAGTGCCTGCCGTAATGTCTCTTGGCTTGTGTGTGTGTGTGTGTGTATGTGTGAGCACCTGCTCTGTTAGAAACGGTATTCTACTGCTCTTGCTTTGTCCGTGCACATGGGTCTTGTTTCTATGTCTATTAGGGCCTTCTCTGTGTTGTGTATGTGTGGAGTGAGAGACCAGTGAGCATCTAGAGTCATTTGGTTGGAGGGGTGTGGGGGTGTGAATGTGATAGGTGGTACCTGGTCAAAGAGGCCCAAACACAAAATAGCCCCTGACAAAAAAAACAGACAAAAAAAGCCCCAGGCAAATCAGCCCCCGACAAAAGGGCCCACCCCTTGATATTTTATCTGCTCCTGCGACTACAAGTATGTGTCTGTCCGAGTCCCGCTACTGCTTTGAACCGGGGTATGTCTCCCCTTTGCCCTGGAAGTGTTCCCTCTGTTGTGTCCCGCCTCATCTGATGCAACTTCCTATTTATTTATTTAGATTTTGCTCACACCTTTTTTTCAGTAGTAGGTCAAGGTGAGTTACATTCAGGTACTTTGGATATGTCTCTGTCCCAGGAGGGCTCACAATCTAAGTTTGTACCTGAGGCAATGGAGGGTTAAGTGACTTGCCCAATATCACAAGGAGCAGCAGTGGGATTTGAACCGGCCACTTCTGGATTGCAAGCCCAGTGCTCTAACCACTAGGCCACTCCTCCACTCCACTATGTCGACTTAGGCAGCATACAACAGAGAGAATGCTTCCGGGGTCAGCCGAAGCAGCTTGTTGACACCCGCTGGTGGACCACAGGAACGTTGGACAGTTGCTAAGGGGGGGAGGGGGGAAAGATACCGGACTATGGAGGATAGGCAGGAGAAAGAGGGAGACCTGTTGGACTATGTTGGGAGGTGGCAATAGAGGCGAAGAGATGCTGGACCCTTAGAGGGAGGGAGACAGGGTTTTTACTATACTTATTTTTGTGAAGCGCTATGGACTATTTTGTTACGAGATTATTTTGTCAAGGGATATTTTGTTACAAGGCTGTTTTGACCAGGTTATTATGTCAGGGTGCTGTGATGGGTGCCTGTTCTATAACAAAACCCAGGCACCTAGATTCCATTACAGAATGCAAGTGTAACCTGGTATGGGTGTGCATGACACATAGGTGCCCGCAGTTAGACTAGCTGGTGTAAATGCGGGCACCTAGTGCAGCAGGGAAGCATGGAACATACTCTACCCGATTATTCAAAGCAATTTAACCAGGCAGGACAGGCTCCTGCCTGGTTAAATTGCCTGTGGCCACTTAACCGCTGACATTCAACAGCACTTAACCGGACAGTGCCGCTGCACATCACCATGAACCACCCCTGCACTATCAGTTACTGCAAGGACAGTCTTTTTGTGGAGACTTGGAGCAGCTGATACTTAATTGGTTAGTGGCGCTATTCAGACTGATAACCAGTTGAAGTGGCTAAAGTTAAGATGGCAAAAAAGGCTGTTCTAGGGTTACCATATGGCTCCAGAAAAAAAAGAGGATAGATTGAGCCAGTCCGGATTTTACTTCCATTGAAAGCAATGGAAGTAAAACCCGGATGGCTTAATCTGTCCTCCTTTTTCTGGAGCCATATGGTAACTGTAGCTGTCCTAACTGTAACTGCTGATCTAACCGGCCACCGGTTTGAATATTGGCTGGTGCCCAGTTAACTTTCAGGTATTGACATTAGGGCTTCTTGAGTGCCCCACCCCCGTTGGGCCTCTCAGGCCTACCTCAAATCTTCTTGGTGGTCTAGGAGGGTTATATAGACAGGATTGATGCCTGTTGTGGATCCAGCCTCAAAATGGCCGCTGCAACCCATAGCAGCAGTTTCGTGGTACTGTTTTGTCTTAGGCAGGTCCTGGCTGATATTCAGGTCCAAGCTGGATATTGGCCAGGTCCCATATAAGGTCTGGCAGCCCATATTGCATCAGCCCCAAATATTCAGTGCCAGTGCCTGGAGATGGCCAATTCCTTAAGTTACAGATGTAAGTGGGAGCCCACCTCTGTGTACACTCTCTTTCAAATATTTACTCTCTGTTTATTCTAAACATTTGCATGCTTGATTGGGGGCACCTAGGTGATAGAATTGCCCTCTTTGTGTACAAATGTGTTCTTTGTGTTTACAAGTCTGTGTGCATACATGTTAACTAACTAGGGAATTAGCTGGCTAAAGATCCCTTTTACAAAGTGGCGGTAAACCCGTTGCGGACTTACAGTTGCTAAAAGGGAGGTACCGCAGCAGCCCAGTGGTAGTTCCCACCCCCAGCATACACCATTTTCGGCACTACAAAAAATATTTTTATTTTTGTAGCACTGGTGTTTACCCAGTGGTAATTGGGCAGTTCGTGCGCTGCCCGTTTACTGCTGGGGTAGCGCGGGAGCCCTCACCACCACCTTGGTAAGTGCTCCCACCAGAAATGGGCACATGGCAAGTGCTTCACTTGCTGCACATCCATTTCTTTAAAACAAAAACAAACCCCTGCCTTTTACCCGCTGTGGTAAAAGGGGGTCTTGGCGAACATCAGAAACATGCACCGATGCCAGCGCAGGCCCCCTTTTGCCTCAGCTTCATAAAAGAGCTCCTCAATCACTTGTCTGAAAATTGCTCCATCAGTGAGCATCTAATGATGGCAGGCTAGTTTCTCTAGGTGGCTAGATTTAGCTACTTTTAATCTGGCCGTCCTTGGGCATGGTTGTGTCGGAAGAGTAAACTACTAGTGTACAATTTGATTTCCAAATTAATCCCCCGATTCTGTAAAGGTTGCCAAAAAATCGTGCATGCAAATTTAAGCACGTTCTCGATTTGCGCGTGCAATTTAATTAAATAACAAGCAATTAGTGCCAGTAATTGGTTTTTTAATGAGCAATTATTGACAGTAATTAGATTTAATTGGGACCAACGCATGTAAAGTTAGGTGCACAATCTGCACCTAAAACTTACACATGGTCCAAAATAAAGGGTCACGGAAATGGGAGAGCCATGGGCTCATGGGGCATTTTGGGGCGGAATGGGGTCATGTCTTTGAGTTGTGCATCTAATTACAGAATAATGGTGATCTGTGCGTAAATTTAGGTGTGGTGTGAACATTTGCACCATGTTTTTGTTGGCGCAAATGTCTATGCCTGAATTTACACGAGACTTTCCGCTTAAGCGGAACTTTAAGTGCAGCTTATAGAATACCGCTTAAGCAGGTTTTTTCCGGTGCTATTTATAGAATTTACCCCTAAATGTAGCTAGTTTTCACCTGGAATTCAGCCACACAACTAGCAGGGTAAAAAGTGTACAGATGCCTTTCATTTGCATTCCTTGAACTAATTAACAAAGATAAGCTATGTACTTTTGAGACTAGTTGACTTATTTAAAAGTATGCACTTATGCTTGTCTCCAAGCATGGTCTGTATGTACTTATATACATAAGTTTAAAAAAAAAAAAGTAGAGGTGGACCCATCTTTCAGTGCGCCAATGATTGAACTCCCGAGGATAAAAAGTCAGCAATTTATTGATGAGGATCAAAGGGAAAGTCTTCACCGAGGGCATGAACAAGAAAAGTTGAGTCACTTATAAACTCAGATGGACTTGACATGGAGTCATGTTTCAGTGAAAAACCGCCAGCATCAGGAGTCAGTCTGGTTATAGTCACATACAGTTAAAAACAATGTAAGTGCTTTGTTTATAACATTAAAAGCAGTAAAGAAGTGTCTGCTCTCAAAGTGCATTCATGCTGCATGTGTTCTGTCTTCAAACAATACACATAAACATGCATACATGTTTGTGTCTATAAGCATGTCTGCTTCCAGTGCACCTGACTCTTTGTACACACGTGTGTTTGTGTTTAGGATTGTGTGTGTAAATGCATTTGCCTGTGTTTCTGCTCTGAGTTTTCTTTATACCTCTACTTTTCCTTTTTCCAAGGTACAAAAATCATTCAGAGCATGAAGTGCAGTCTTTTGTCTGTCTGTAGCATGAGGTGTTCTTTCCCCAGGTTAAGACCATGTAAACGTATCAAACGGG
The DNA here is from genome assembly GCF_901765095.1 of Microcaecilia unicolor. Lineage (NCBI taxonomy): Eukaryota > Metazoa > Chordata > Amphibia > Gymnophiona > Siphonopidae > Microcaecilia > Microcaecilia unicolor. The sequence goes on from NC_044038.1 coordinate 161,619,126, forward strand.
AATTCTTGTTGCTTGTAGTGAGATTCTTGGAGTTCTATAACTCCTTGTGATTGTTCGATATTAAGATGAGTTCTACTTTTATGTGAAGTTGGGAACGGAGGTTTTTCTCTTTACTGGGGTCACATGGCTTAGAAGGTTCATTCAGAATCCAGTCAAGGTTGGAGACCGGGGCTCGAACCTCTACTCTCAAATGAGATGGGTTTGATAAAGGAGAGTGCAAACCCTCCATACCACGTTCTGCTCAGAGAAGACTAACTGCAAATGCTGTGTACCTCTTTCTAAAGGCAGCGCTTCTGACAGGTGATTATATGTGAGCTCTGTTATATCTAAGTATAAAGTCGATACTTCTGACAGATGGCGCAGTGCAAGCTCCTCCTACCTCATTATAAAGACATTGGTCTTCTGCCCAGGTGGACCTGTACTCAGAGCAGCATCAGTCCTCAATACAACATCTGTGAGCAGATGGTCCAGATCCGAGACGACCATATCCGTTTCATCTCAGAACTGGCACGCTACAGCAACAGTGAGGTAAGTGCAACCTCATCCATTGGTGTAGTTCACTTGATAACTTTGGGGCAAGGTGGGGGGGGGGGGGGCAAAAGGTAAGGAAGTCCATATTAACAGTATTGGAAGGGAGGACCAATTCAGCATTGGCACCTGTGACGTGTGGATGGGGGACACCACTCCCCTTGCCCACCCCAGGCTATGAGTATGACTGTTTAATGCAGCAAAGCCACGTACAGAACCTCATGGTACCAGGAATAACCAGTGGAACTCCCCATGAAATTCACTGCACAATTAGAAAGCTTAGCACGTTTTTCCTATTTTTCAGAACTTGTTTTTTGGAATTGTGTGATTGAGTATAGTTTCTATAGATGCTTGGAGCATCTTGTTCCAAGACCATGGAGCTTGGCCAGTTATCTGTGTATCTTGGTATTCTCATTCTGAATCTTGTTTGGACTTACTAATCACGCAGTGCAGTACGGATTGCTGTATGGAATCGGTGTATATATGCCAACCTAGGATACCATAAAATCTCCCCTTACGCTCCTACCCGAAACCTCCGCTCACAGGACAAATCCCTTCTCCACCATTGCCAACTCCAGGCTCCGCCCTTTCTGCCTTGCTTCTCCCTATGCTTGGAACAAACTCCCTGAGCCCATACACAGAGCCCCCTCCCTGCCCATCTTCAAATCCTTACTCAAAGCCCATCTCTTCAATGTCACCTTCGGCACCTAATCATTTTACCTCTATCCAGGAAATCTAGACTGCCCCAATTGACTGCACATGTTGTCCATTAGATTGTAAGCTGACTGCACATGTTGTCCTTTAGATTGTAAGCTCCTTTGAGCAGGGACTGTCCTTCTTTGTTAAACTGTACAACGCTGCGTAACCATAGTAGCGCTTTAGAAATGTTAAGTAGTAGTAGTAGTAGTAATATGAGTGCATTAAGTCATGGAGAGCAGTCTGGCTGGGCCAATTGTTCTTTATCTACTGTGTTGCTGTGTGCTGATAATCTTTGAAGACATAAAGAGGATCTGAGGATAATATTTGTGGGTGTTGGAACGGTACAGTGATATACCAGAACGGCCGGACAAAAATGAAAGCAGACTGTGACTTGAGACATATCACATAGGTGTATACTTCCCTGGTGAATTGTATCTTTTTAGTGGGGCTAGCAGGGAAAAGGAGGAAGTGCCCAGAGTGGCTAGAGGGGAAGAAGTTCCAGCAGGGCCGGTCAAACCCGGTAAGCAGGGTAAGCACTGCAGGAGGGCGCCTGCCTTCAAGGGCGTCACTTTACAAGCAATCTAATCTCTGCTGCTCATCTCAGTCTGGCTCCAAAGCTGTCAGCTCTCTGTCCCGTCCCCTCCCCCCTCCCAAGCAGAGAAATATCCTCCTTGTGTTTGTCAGAGGACGTCACTGATCCAACTGAATCTGGCTCTGAAATAACTTGTGGGAGCTCAGCTAACCTCTGTCCTCTGCCCAGAGAGGGCTCAGACAGAGACAGCACAGCAGAGCCTGGACCCTTGTTTTGTCAGAGACTGCTGTTTAGTGCTGCACCTGACCCACCCTTTTCCATCCCCACCCCCAACACAGCAACTCACAGGACAGGAGGGCTAGATTCCTGCTTTCCATTCCTAACCATCACCTATCTCTCATTCCCACTTCAGTAACTCCTGTTAGTCTGTCCAACTCAGATTGTAGAGTATGTTAGTTTATGCTGATTAAGACTGTCCTAGCTAGATCCTAAGCTGTGCTCGATGGGAAGGCTATTGTGCTGCATGCAGAGTCTAACTTCTTAGGATTTCAGGTTAATTTTTAAAGAATTTGAAGAGGGGCTATCTCTGTTCTACATGTGTGACTGCAAGGCCAAGTGTCTGAATAGGGATCTGTTTGTTAGATTCTGAAATTTTGATAACACATTGTTTTTCAGAGTTGGCAAGACTGTCTGTTCTCCTAATTCCTGGTCTGTGTGCTAAGTTATTTTTCTTCTATACTGGTGTAATATTTTCAATGATGCCATGGCTGGTAAAAGGGGTGTGTCTACTGTGGAGGCGGAGCCATAGTGATCCCGCCTCTGGATGGGTAGGGGCGCCGACTAATAGACTGCAGGAGGGCGCTAGAAACCCTAGGGCCGGCCCTGAGTTCCAGAAGTGAGGTACCTAGCCAGAACGAAGGCTAGTGACAAAAATGACTTGGAGCTGCAAAAATAAAGGCCTGTGTGGGAGGTGGAGGGTTTAAAAAAAAAAAACACCAGGAAATGCTGAGTTTTAAAAGAGAAGCAATAGTTTCTGTTTAAAGTGGAAAAGAAGAAGGAGACAGATTTCTAGAGAAGAAACTATATTTCTACTGTTGTACTCATAAAGGTAATATTCAAGTGTCAGAGGATTTTATTTTCTTTTTTAATGTAGACCACAGTATTTAAATATATTCCACGCATTCAGCACTGCTAATGAGATAGCGAGAAACAGTGAATATATATGTGGACTGCGGTGACCACTGCTGGCTTTAAACATAGGAACAATATTCATCCATTTATCTATAGCTATGCAATTTAAGTTAAGGCAGCTTTTTTTGCTGGCTAAATATTACTGACTATCCATAAATAAACTATACACATGATACATGGCAAATATTACATTACATACCAACAGCAGCATAACAGGCAGTTCTGCAGGATTCTCTGCAACAAGGTGCAGGATGCATTTACAGGTTCAGGTTTTTCATCTGGATAATCCTTGTGGATAATCAACAAAGCACATTACAGAGCTTTAAAGAAGAGAAAACAGCAAAAGGTTACATAGTAAAAACAAAACAAATTAGAGAACTTGAGTAAGCAGTACATAATTCGTTAAGAGTTTAGAGTAAACAAATTTATAGTAATACAATAAAGAGCCAAAGTAAATACACAATAATAACCAATTAGGGGCCCTGTTTACAAAGGCGTGTCTTAATCGTGTAGATGCCCATAATATTCCTATGGGAGACTACACGGTTGGAGCACATTAAAAATACTAATGCGCCTTTGTAAACAGGGCTCTAAATGTTCTATTCCATTGCTTAATAGGTCTTTCATTAGTATTATGCTGACATTGTATTATAATCTATGTTTGAATATTCTTCCATGCTGTTTATTATGGTATTGTTTGTATTATACTGACATATTATCAAGTTTACTCATTGATTGTATTTATGTTTATATTTGGTCATTTTACTATTGTTAACAAAATTGTAAGTTTTTTTTTATGTTAAACTAGGCCTGCTGTACACTGCCTTGGGTGAATCTGTTCCTAAAGGCGGTAAATAAATCCAAATAAATAAATGTACAGAATACTGGCCATCGTCCCAGACAGGATGCTAGGCTTAATGGACCTTGGCTGACTCAGCATAGCTTTTCTTACATTCTTATCTGCTTTGTGATATCACACAGGTAGTAACGGGCTCAGGGTTGGACAGCCAGAAGTCGGATGAAGAATACAAGGAGCTCTTTGACTTGGCTTTGCGAGGACTTCAGCTGCTTTCAAAGTGGAGTGCACATGTCATGGAGGTGGTGAGTGTCTGTGCCTCACATTTTGCAGTTGGGGTCCACTCATGGCTCATGCCATGCAGGTGGTGAGAACCTGATGCTCATACAGTACTTGTGACACAGGCCTAATAGGGCCATGCAGAAGTCTTTCTACAACTTTTCTACTCTCACCCTCTGAACTTCGTTTGTCCTGTCTTTTCACCATTGCTCCCCTCTTTCCCCACCCTATATCCAGAAATATTTTCTACCGTATTTTTGTCCCAAATTAGACTTGAAAGATTTCCAGCATGAGCTGTCAACTGGGTTTATTTTATTTTTTATTTTTTTTTTACATTCCATATATTTGGAAATGAAGGTTAACTAATATCCATATTCCAGGCTGTTCTGCATTGTCTGCCATTATCTGTCTCAGTCCTGTTCCTTTCTTCTTTGTCCTTTCTTCAGTACTCCTGGAAGCTGGTACATCCCACAGATAAGTTCTGTAACAAGGACTGCCCAGGAACAGCTGAGGAGTACGAGCGGGCAACACGCTACAATTATACCAGTGAAGAAAAGTTTGCCTTCGTTGAGGTTTGTATCGTAGCCTATGCCATAAACACCCAGTATAGGTTGAAAGGAGGTATAGAGACAATTCTATAACTGTGCACCTAGATTTATGCACTATTCTAGTCATTTATGCAATTGGCACATAAATGTTAGCACCATTCTTATAGAATTTTATAATTTTGTGTAAGACTTGTTTTCCATATAGAAAAGTGCTTTTAGAAAATTGCATAACATATGAATTTGCCATACTAGTTGGATTTATTACTTATAACCCACCCATATCCATAGTGGCAAACAAAAAAGTACATAAAATCACATAACAAATACAGTAGTTTCATCAACATATAATTACAATAAAACTAAAAAGTCAAAAATAAAGTCCAAGCTTTCTAGCCCTGTATCCTGCTTCCAAAAGTGGCTATTCCAGGTTACAGATACTGGAAGAATCCCAAAGAGTAGCAAGATTCAATGCTACCAACCCCAAGGATATGTAGTGGTTTTCCCTGTGTCTACCTTAATAGTAGATTATGAAATTTTCCTCCAGGAACTTATTTTTAAACCCAGATAACACAAACTGCTTTTACCACATCCTCTGGCAAAACTTTCCAGAGCTTAATTATTCATTGAGTAAAAAAATATTTTCTCCTATTTGTTAGGAAAGTATTACCATGTAACTTCATTGATCGTTCTCTAGTTTTAGTACTTTTCAAAAGAATAAACGATTTGGGTTTTACCCTTTCTAATGCATTCGGAATTTTGTAGACATCTATCCTGTCTCTCCTCAGCCGTCTCTTCTCCAAGCTGAAGAGTCCTTAACTCTTAAACCTTTCTTCATATGAGAAGAGTTCATCCCCTTAATCGCTTCAGTCACCCTTCTTTGAACCTTTTCTAATTCTGTGGTATCTCTTTTGAAACCAGAATTGCATGCTCAAATACACATATAAGATCATAAGAATAGCCATACTGAGTCAGACCAATGGCGCATCCAGCCCAGTATCCTGCTTCCAACAATGGCCAATCCAGGTCACAAGTACCTGGCAGAAACCCAAAAAGTAGCAACATTCCATGTAGAATCTCAAATAGTGGCAACATTCCACGTTACCAATCCCAGGGCATGCATATATGTACATGTACATGTGCATGCATATATGTACATGTACATGCACATGTACATGTGCTGAAGAGATCATGTATAAACATTCTGGGGATGTAGTTTCGGCAAAATAGGGGTGGAAGCACTTGGGTAAATGCATACATACTCATGTAAGTGCTGGTATTCTAAACACTTATACATGTAATGTGCATGTTAATGTTACTGCCAGTTTATAGAATTACTCTTATAAAGTGTCTTATCTAAAGGCAAAGAAAACCCTAAACCTAAACTCCTCAACTCCAGTTGGTATACCATGTCTCAAGACACAGAAGTGTTTTTTCCCTTTGTGATCACTGTTGTCCATTATTTTGTACTGTTGCCACGATATCATAACTCACACCCTGATAAGAGCATCTTCCTCATCCTTCTTCATTGGGACCTGCAAATCTCTTATTATGGAAAAGATGTAAGTCGCCAAGGGCTTCATTCCCTATAGGATGTTGTGGACTGCGTTTTCTTGCCCATGTGTAGGAGTTTATTGTTAGCGACGCTTCCTGGTCCAGCGATGATATCTAGCATGCACTCACTTTTTTTTTTCTGTTTTTCTTGCCATAGGTAATTGCTATGATTAAAGGTCTGCAGGTGCTCATGGGCAGAATGGAGAGTGTTTTTAACCAGGCCATCAGGAACACCATCTATGCTGCCTTGCAAGATTTTGCTCAGGTGACCCTGAGGGAGCCCCTGAGACAAGCTGTTAGGAAGAAGAAAAATGTCCTGATCAGGTGAGATACTTAACCTGCATCCCATATACGGAGCCCAGGAGAAAGAGTGGTCAGGTGAGGGCAGCAGAGAGTCAGTACTCTACGTAGAGCCCAGGTCAAAGAGAAAAAGAGTGATCAGGACAGAGGAGCATAGAATTGATGCACTAAATGCACAAATCCCAAGAGCAGGAGAGATGAGAAAGAAGTATAGGACCAATACAATAGGAATACCCAAGAGAAAGGAAGAGATCATTCAGGAGGGAGCCACCAGATCAGTATTCTTGTCTGTCATTAGAGCTACAGAAAAAAGGAGTGTGATCAGGCCATGAGCGAGCAAGCACAGAACATTGGTCCCATTAGTATATGAAGGTATCGAGAGTCCTCTCAGTTCTTAGTACTGTATGGGGACACATGGGTTACTCACTGATGCAGAAGTGAAAAAACGATTATGGAGTATAAGAGCAAGAATTTGATGGAGTGGAGAAACCAAGGACTATATTTTCAAATGTTCAGGTGGGACCTCGGTGTGTAAAAGCCATAATGGACTTTTCAGTAGCCTAAAATTATGCATGTAATTAAAATGCACACTCAACTTTGTACTCATAAATAAGGAGTATTCTGAAGGCTAGGGGAAGGAGCAGTATTCCTGGGGTATTTTTATGAATTGTGCATTTTGAAAAGTTAGGCATGGTTTGCACCACTTTTTGTGAAGAATTAAATTATATGTGTGTATGTTACATCCACCACAGCCTAATTTTTAAAGTCAACTTGTGCTGTATCTTTTTTGTTTTGAAAATTGAGGGAGGGGGTGTTTGTGTGCTTGTGTAACAACAGTTGTGTGTATTATTGTTTTATTAGATTCTTGGTATATCACCTTTCTGTGGTACAACCAAAGCAGTTTAGATATTGCATACAGGTACTTTCTCTTTCCCTAGGCAATGCTGAAGGTTCTTAGCCCACTGCTCTAACTCATGACTCATGAAAAACTAGAGTCGGTGCTTTCTTTCACAGTGTGAATTGTGGATACTGGATTCTAAGGAGAAACATCCTGATACTGAACTGTAACTCCACATTTTTAACGAGCTCTGTGGTATAACAATGAAGATGAAAAATGAAAGTTATGTTTTCATTTTATAATACAGAGTTTAGGGCCTGCATGTCTCCCCTACAGAGATGTAGTTCTACAGATCTGAATGCTTATTATTTCAGTGTCCTACAAGCAATACGGAAAACGATCTGCGACTGGGATGGTGCACGGGAGCCTCCTAATGATCCCTGCCTGAGGGGTGAGAAAGATCCCAAAGGAGGATTTGATATCAAAGTTCCACGACGAGCAGTTGGACCCTCAAGCACACAGGTATGTCTGGCCCCATAGTCCCTTGACCACTGTACATCCATTTTTTTCTTTCTTTGGTCATTGGAGTCCGAGGAGCATCACATAACCAGGGGTTTTAATGCAGAAACAACCACCATTTAAACAAGACAAAAATGTAAGAAAGCAAGCCAGCTCCATCGAGTGCCTAGTGATAACTTGAAACTCTCTCTTATACAATCCAGGGTTTAGATAATCTCAACTACTGTGACTCCCCCCCCCCCCCTCCTCAAAAAAACAAAACAATATGACAGGAGAACCAGTGTGTTGCCTTCTGCCTGGCCATCTGCCAGTGCTGGAACTCTCACTTTCCATCACCAACCTACTTCCCTGTAAATCAGGGGTGTAGCCATGGGTGGGCTAAAGCCCATCCGGCTTTGCTCAGGCTCACCCAGCAGCCAGGCACACTAATCATTTATCTGGCCCACCAGCTGAAGAAAACCCAGAGTATGCCAGATTTCAGTAGTCGGCAGCATCCGGTTGAGCTGCTAATTCTGGCATTGCAGCATGCTCGTTTTTCATGTATGCCTAGTTCACATGCGAGAACTGAGCATGCATGCAATGCTAGCATCAGCGAGTCAATGTGCTGCAATTTAGCATTCCAGGTAGCTGAAGATTCTCCATCCGGCAGAGTGGAGGATTAACCTAATGGCTAGTGCCAGGTTGATCCTGGCAACCTGGGTTCAATTCCCACTGCAAGTGCTTGTGACGTTGGGCAAGTCACTTAACCCTCCATTGCCCCAGTTACAAATAAGTACCCATATATACTATGTAAACCACTTTGAATGTAGTTACAAAAAAACACAAAAAGGCAGTATATCAAGTCCCATTTCCCTATCCCTCCCATTTCCCTATCCCTATTTGGGATTCTACATGGAATGTTGCTAGTGGAGGAGTAGCCTAGTGGTTAGTGCAGCAGACTTTGACCCTGGGGAACTGGGTTTGATTCCCACTGTAGCTCCTTGTGACTCTTCACACGTCACTTAACCCTCCATTGCCCCAAGTACAAATAAGTACCCATATATAATATGTAAACTGCTTTGAATGTAGTTGCAAAAACCACAGAAAGGCAGTATATCAAGTCCCATGCCCTTTCCCTATTTGAGATTCTACATAGAATGTTGCTAGTGGAGGAGTGGCCTAGTGGTTAGTGAAGTGAACTTTGATCTTGGGAACTGGGTTCAATTCCCACTGCAGCTCCTTGTGACCTTGGGCAAGTCACTTAATGCTCCATTGCCCCAGGTACAAAAACTTAGATTGTGAGCCCTCTAGGGACAGAGAAAGTACCTGCATAGAATATGTACATCGCTGTGTATATTTAGTAGCGCCATAGAAATTAGTAGTAGTAATAGTCATTGTAATATTTTGGTTTTGTTTCTTTTTTGAGGTGGGGTGGAGCTGAGAGGGAAGAGTAATGGGGGTGCTTAGTGCCCACTGATAACCAACTATTGGCCCACCTAAAATTTGGCCATGTACAGGCCCTTGCTCTGAGTGCTGACCCCTATGTGCCTCTCCTAGACTACTTCTGGTACCTCTCCTTTCACAGATCCTGTCCTGCAATTAATAATATTCTAGGTAGAGGTCAGGCTGCAATGTAGTCTGGAACTGGCCAAGTCTGCCACATATTCTGTAGTTGTGGGTAAAAAAAAAAAAAGGGTGGCTGCCATGGATGACTTTTAACTGAAATCCCGATTGAAACTAATCTGTTAAGCAATAATGATTGATTAACTAGATCAAACGCAACTGACAGATCTAAATCTAAATCTTATCCAATTTATTGTGGAATTCGCTGACCAGAGATATACAATAATAAGTTCAGTGCTATGCCCTGTGTGAAAGCCAGGGTTCGTTCAGCAGGGGTTAGTTACAAGCCGTTTCGGCTTCAGGCTGAATATTACCCCCAGTAAGAACATTGTAAACCACATAGCCGCCTCCATGGACAACTTGCAGTATAGCAAGCACTGAGAATGAATCAATGAATAAATAAATAAATACATGACAAACTGGACCAGACACAAATGTGACAGAAATGAGGAATCTGTTTCTCCTTTCTGTTGAAAACAGCAAAAAGACAGTACTAAGAGCCTTCAAAAATAGGAACACAGATCTTTAATAATGTAGCTTGAGCATCAGTCTTGTATTAGTGACCTGACACGGGCCGTGTTTCAGCGCACAGTGCCTGCATCAGGGGTCGATGAATTATTTTCCAGCAATTCTGATATTGATAATCTGATACACAAAGCGGAGATACCTCCCCACACAATACACTTTAAGTTTAGTCCTCTACTTCTCTTAGTCGACTGCAAAACAATTTTCCATAATCCGGAAATGAACTTTTTGTTTTGCAGTCGACTAAGAGAAGTAGAGGACTAAACTTAGTGTACTGTGTGGGGAGGTATCTCCGCTTTGTGTATCAGATTATCAATATCAGAATTGCTGGAGAATAATTCATCGACCCCTGATGCAGGCACTGTGCGCTGAAACACGGCCCGTGTCAGGTCAATAATACAAGACTGATGCTCAAGCTACATTATTAAAGATCTGTGTTCCTATTTTTGAAGGCTCTTAGTCATAGGCGCCCCGTATAAGAGGCTTGGGGAGGCTAAGCCTCCCCAGCCCAATTGTCGACTTCCGCTTGTGGTGCAGCCCACCCTCCTGCCCCGCGCATTTTCATCTTTTATTTCCGTGGCAGCAACGTCAATGAAGAAAAAGACTACAGGCTCGCCGCCAGCTTCTCCCTTCTCTCTGCAAACAGTGTCCCGCTCTCGCGGAAACAGGAAATGCATCACCACAGAAGGCGGGACACTGTGTGCAGAGAGAAGGGAGAAGCTGGCGGCGAGCCTGTAGTCTTTTTCTTCATTGACGTCGCTGCCACGGAGCGTATGGAGGTAAGCTCCGCCCCCTTTAGCCTCCCCAAACAGTTGGGCTACCGACCGTCTATGCTCTTAGTGCTTTCTTTTTGCTGTTTTGGACTTTGTCTTGTGCTTTATACCCTCTCTGTGGCTCCTTTCTGTTGCCCATTGTTAAGGTTTCGTTTTTTTTCTTAGTTGTATATGGTCAGAACAATGCTGGAATCGCTCATCGCAGACAAAAGTGGCTCAAAGAAAACCCTGCGGAGTAGCTTGGACGGGCCAATAGTTCTTGCAATTGAGGAGTTTCACAAACAGTCTTTTTTCTTCACACACCTTCTGAACTGTAGTGGTAAGTAATCTTAATTTTATTTAGTTATAGCCCGCCTTCTCTGAATCGGTCAAGAGTGTATTCCATAAAAGAAGCCAGTGAATTCAACTGAGAAGTTACAACAAATTAAAATATTACAAAAAGCCCCAGTAATAAAACTTGGTCATAATTCTGTGGAAGTTTTCAACACTAGGAAGAGGTCTAGCTGGCTAAAGTTTTTCACCCGTAATTTTTTAGGACGCCCGATAGTGTCCACCTGCTCTTTTGAGGCTTCCAATTCAGTCAGAAACAGCTCTATTGGGGCTCCAGTGCCATGAACCTTCAATTCACCACTAGCCTGGGGTTTTCCCTGTTCCATTACACAACTTCTGCTTAGGCCATACGTCACATTGAGGGCCTTATCCTATAAAGGTTATGCTCCTAAATTTACAGTTCTAAAATTTATGCTCCTAAATTTATGAGCATAATTTATGTCCCTAAATTACGAGCATAATCTATTTTGGAGCATTCAGTATGCTCGTAATTTAGGAGCGTAACCTTTATAAAATAAGGCCCTGAGTGCCTTGGGCAAAGGCCAGAGACTATTCTTTCCTTTGGAGTCCAGCAGGCTTGCACCCTGAGTCTGACCACAAAAGGGGTAATTTTGATGAGTGCCTATAAAAATGTCAAAAACTTGCACTTTACCAGAACACTAAAAAAAAACGTTTAAGCGTAATATCAAATTCTAAAGGATACATAGAGGGGCATAATCGAAAGGGGCGCCCAAGTTTTCCTGAGGACATCCTCGCAGAACATCCCGGCGAAGGGGCGGGGAAACCCGTATTATGGAAACAAAATGGATGTCCATCTTTCGTTTCGATAATACAATCAGGGACATCCAAATCGCGAAATTTAGGTCGACCTTAGAGATGGTCGTCCTCGATTTTCGTCCATCTCGGAAATGACCAAATGCAAGCCCTTTGCTCGTGGGAGGAGCCAGCATTCATAGTGCACTGGTCCCCCTGACATGCCAGGACACCAACTGGGCACCCTAGGGGGCACTGCAGTGGACTTCAGAAAAAGCTCCCAGGTACATAGCTCCCTTACTTTGTGTGCTGATCCCCCCAACCCCCCCCCCCCCCCACCAAACCCACTACCCACAACTGTACACCACTACCATAGTCCTTATGGGTGAAGGGGGGCACCTAGATGTGGTTATAGTGGTTTTCTGGTGGGTTTTGAAGGGCTCACATTTACCACCACAAATGTAACAGGTAGGGGGGGATGGGCCTGGGTCTGCCTGCCTGAAGTGCACTGCACCAACTAAAACTGCTCCAGGGACCTACATACTGCTGTCATGGAGCTGGGTATGATATTTGATGCTGGCAAAAAATATTTAAATTTTTTTTGAGGGTGGGAGGGGGTTAGTGACCACAGGGAGGGAGTAAGGGGAGGTCATCCCTGATTTCCCTCTGGTGGTCATCTGGTCAGTTCGGGCACCTTTTTGTGGCTTGGTCGTAAGAAAAAAAGGACCAGGTAAAGTTGTCCAAGTGTCCGTCAGAGACGCCCTTTTTTTTCCATTATGGGTCAAGGATGCCCAAGTCCCGCCTTCGCTACGCCTCCGACACGCCCCTGGGAACTTTGGTCGTCCCCGAGACGGAAAGCAGTTGAGGACGCCCAAAATCGGCTTTCGATTATGCCGATTCGGGTGATCCTGTGAGGACGCCCATCTTCCAATTTGTGTCGAAAGATGGGCATCCTTCTCTTTCGAAAATAAGCCTGAAACTGTACATAATTTTTCTCTGTATAAAGATTGTAGACAGGACATCAAAACAAGGGAACAACTCAGGGTCAGTCCTTCTAACTTTTAAACCTTTGCAGAGTTCCTCATCTCATCATTTATCCCTTTAAATAACCCCCAGTACCTGATAACTGATGTCCTCAGAAGTGCTTTTGTATCCAATCATAAATCCTCTGTGTACAATTCTAGAATATTCAACAATATAAAGTATTTTGTTCAAAGTGCTGCTGCCACAGACCTGACACCAGTGTGGGGGGCGGGAAGCTTGTGTGGCTCTCTGATCCCCAAAGCAGGCAGGATTGCCATTGCACTGGTACCAGGTCTGTGGCTTCTTAAAATCTAGATCATATCAGGTGAAGTTGTCAGGTTCTTCTCACCATCCTAGTCTCTGACTTCTGGGTGCCTCAGAGCTCACTACTATCTCCAATCCTGTCAATGTTATGATGGCTCCGTTAGGTGAAATACTGGAGGCAGTGGGGTTGCACTCATTTATGCGGATGGTGTCACAATCTATATCCCTTTCAAGATTGGTCTTCCGGAAATTGTCCCTAATTAATTTACAGATTACGCTTGGTTTTGATTTGTTGGGCTTCCGAATTAAATTTAATTTAAATAGAGATAAGACTAAATTTCTTGTGGTAACCAACCCCTTCTACTGTACTGTATATGATTTACCATTGACAAGGTGTCCTACCTCCTAGACACTACGTTTAGGGTACTAGGTGTATAATTGACAAGTCATCTCACATTTGAGCCTCAGGTTTCCTCAATAGTGAAAAAATCCTTCAGGTATCTTTGGAAGCTGAGGAGAATCAGATCGTATTTCTCAGCAGACATCTTTAGACTGCTAGTTCAATCCTTGGTTTTAACTGAATTCGATTACTGCAATTCCATCTATGCTAGATGTAAGGAGAGTGTCCTAAAACAGCTGCAAACAGCCCAAAATACAGCCACTCCATTATTATGCAAGCTGCACTGACTGCCCATTAAAGGCAGGATTATTTTTAAACTAGCAATAAATGCCCATTTCTGTAAGAAATGAAACGGGCGCTAGCAAGGTTCCCTTCCCCTCCCCCTCCCGTCATCGGCATACAGGGACAGAAGAGGAAACCTGTGAGGTGTTGCATCCACGTTGTCATCCGTCCCTCGCACCATCCGACGTTCAGTGTGTGTGGTTTTGTGCATTTGTGTTGCGCCGGTGTTGGGCGCCATCTTCGTTTCGTCACGTTGGTGAAAATCGGTGTGGCAGTAGCGTCCTGACATTCCTGTTCGGCGCCATTCGCATTGCAGAAAATCGCGACGTCAGCGACATCATCACATTCCTGTTCGGCGCCATCTTGTAAATCGCTCCGGGCGTGACGTCATAACGTTGGACGCGAGGGCGTCACCACCATGGAGAGACTTCACCACCATGAATCCACGAACCCTTCATGGAAGTGGCTGGAGCTTGGGGCCTCAATAGAACGTTGAGGTAGGGAATTATGTCTGGAAGGGGCGTGGCTGGGGGCGTGGCTGAGGGCGGGTGTATGAGTGAGAGTGAGTGGTGCTGACAGGGTACAGCAGTGCAGGGCTTCAGTGGTTCCCTGCCACACTGTGAGCTTCAGAATTGGAGGTGAGAATTATTAATATAGATTATGTGTTTTTGTCTTTCATATATTATATGGCATGACACCGGATTACATGCAGCCCTTAACTATTCCCCTATGCAATATAACCCCTGGTTCTAGGGACTACCTTAGACTTCATCTTCCAGATTGCAAGACAAGTATGCTATAAGTTGGATCACTTTGCAGACTTCAGATACCAAGGTGCTAAGTGGTGGGACTCGCTGCCAGTGGCAATCAAGGCTCAGCCTGATTACTTGGTATTTTGCAAAAGACTGAAAACTTTCCTCTTTGAGAAGTTTCTACCCATTGATGGAGTGTGTTAGATTCTAACTAGCCATCAATGGTTTATTATTTAGTTCTTATTTGTATCTTATTTATTTATTGTGAACACTTATTTGTATCTTACTTGTGCTATTCTGCTCTTACTGGATATTTTGTTTATGGTATTGTAAACCTGTTTTTTTATTTATCGTAACCTACATTGAACTCAAGTATGTTCGGGATAATGTGGGCTATAAATGTCAAAATAAATAAATGATACTGCCCAGATAAATGCTTATAAATATTGGCCCTGCAAATTGCAGCAGCATGAAACTGTGGTACGACAGGCACCACTTCTCTTTTATAACAGCTGTCATGGGACCTCAATAACATCCGATCACTTTTGTGGCACTGCCGTTCTTCCGGATTTATGAACCCATCATCTGCTGTTTTATTTCAGAAGCCCTGCAACAGTGCTGTGACCTATCCCAGCTCTGGTTCCGAGAATTCTTTCTAGAATTGACCATGGGCCGACGTATCCAGTTCCCCATTGAGATGTCCATGCCCTGGATTCTGACGGATCACATCCTGGAGACGAAGGAGCCTTCCATGATGGAGTAAGAGACTCGTGGCTTTTGGAGGTTGTAAATGATAGGTTACAGAACCAAGAGCACAGAAACATGCATTCGAGTATTCAGTCAGATTCATGTGTACTGCTGAATGGGACAGTAGGTTGGTTTTTGTATTTATAGGATGCCCAGAGCAATTGAGAAAAAGAGAGAGCAGCTATCTTACACTGGGTCTTTCCGTAATACATATGAAGTGCAATCAATGGGCCAGTGATGGCAGATTGTGGTCCTCAACAGCAGAGGCGGACTGAGAGTACCCCCCCCCCCCCCACACACACACATTCTACCACCGCCCCCGCAGCCCTTACCTTCCTCCATGTGCAGCAGCATGTCCTCTGATCACCCCTTTCCCACCTTCTTCCATCCCTGCTGCTGGCCGCTGCAGCTCCACACTTTAAAATGGTGTCTGTGACCTGTCACTGTAGTCTCACAAGAGTTCTCGGCCACCATTTTAAACCACGGAGCCGGCACAGGACATAGGCAGAGGAGGTGGGCAAGGGCAACCGGGCAGAGCTTCTTGGTCCCCTGGAGTCTCTGGGCCCTTGGGCACTGCCCGGTTGTCCGAATGGTCAGTTTGCCCCTGCTCAACAGCCACAGCCCACTCTGATTTTTAGAGTGGCCAGAGTCTGCAGATTAATTATGGTTCTGGATCAAATGTGTGTAAGTGTATCCCTCTAAACATTCCTTGTGGAACTAAACCATTCCTGTTTGTGACACTCAGCAGTCCCTGCCACGTACTCTTTTCTTCACTGGCCTCCTACTTCTACTGGTGGTATTTGTCTTCTTAGGGTGTCTCTTGAGGTGTGGCAGATGGATGCCCTTGTGAAATCTGCAACTTGAACATTCTCTAGGAAAAAAATGGGGTTTTTTTTCTCTCTTTCTCGTTCTTGTCTATCAAGAAAATGTTCTGTTGACATGATCCGACAGCTTATTCTCTTATCCTCAGGTATGTGTTGTATCCCTTGGATCTGTACAACGACAGTGCATATTATGCCTTAACCAAGTTTAAAAAGCAGTTTCTCTATGATGAAATTGAAGCAGAGGTGAGTCTTGGGGCTGCTATGGTGAACTATTTATTATTACAGTGAAACCTCTGTTTTCGTCGATAATCCGTCCGAAAACAATCGGCGAAATCCGAAACTGACGAAAACCGAGGCAATTAATGAGGACGTCCATCTTCCAATACAAATTGGGAGATGAACGTCCTTCTTTTTCGATGAAATCCAAGGCAACCAACAAAAACCGAGACAAATTTCTAGTCGAAAAAATCAACGAAATCCAAAACCGAGGTTTCACTGTATTATTATTTATACTGTTTATTGTAAGCCGCATTGAACTCAAACTTGTTTGGGATAATGTGGGATATAAATGTCACAAATAAATAAACTGCTGCACAGATCCCTAAATGTAAGTAAATTCTGCAAATGCTATCAGAAGGACCCTCTGATCAATATAAATGCATGTTTACTGCATTAGTGTAAAGAATGGAAAAGAGCTTCTACATTTGTGTAGGGATTTTTTTTATTTTGGCCCAAAGCTTTACAGACATCTGGAATGGCATCATGCCTCCATCACCCTACAGTATTTGCATCATTACATCTCAGGAGATGTCATGTAATGGGTGGCCATGTAGGACAGTTCTGTTCTTTTGTAGTGTAATCTCTTAGATCAGTGAAGTGTGTACTGTACTTTGTTTAGTACATTTTCTGAGACTTGGGTGTATTTTCTGAATACTAAATGTCTGTGCATACTTTAGTTGCATAGGACAGATTTGTTGGAGAGCTTTATTGGGGTTGCGGCTGGAAACTGTGCACGTGCATTTAATTTTCAGAAATGTGTATGTGTAGTAGGGATGTGCATTTGTTTGAAACAACATGGTAAACATTAAAAAAAAAAATTCCCATTCCTTTTCATATCATCTTAAAACTAAAATGACAGAACCCTCACCTAAATGGCGTTAAATGTTCACAGTACAGAGTACCCAACTCTCTATAGTCCCCCCCTTCCCCCACCAGCTCTAGCCAGGGCCCTCGTGCTTGAGTGAGGACAAGAGTGATGCCCAGTTGCTTGTCACTTCTGCTCATTGCCACACTGGGTTCAAAGTGGCCCTCTTGACCCCCTAGAAGTAATTTCATGGTGGTACCATAGGGTCAGGCTGCCAAATATGTGCAGCTTGACCGCCTAGCTTTAGTAACTCAAGATTAGCACTAGGGATCAAGGGTGCCAATTTAAACCCAGCAGGGCATTGAGCGAGAGTGACTGAAGATCAGTGGTGCAGAATTCCTCTAGGGGGTAGGACGTGGACAGGTACAGCAGGATTGTTGGGTGTCCAGGGCAATGTCTTCGGGCCACCTTCCCCTGGTGGAGCAGGACCTCGAACAGATTTCCAGTGCAACAATCTTTGGGCTGTTCTATGACAGAGCAGGTTGCCAGGGTTTGGCCTGCTCTACTAGGACCAACCTACGTATTTTCCCATGGTTCTGGCATCCAGGTGAGTAGGCACCTAATGTGGGGATTTATTTTGCAAAATATAAAATTTTACATTTGCTGTAGTCTGTTCAGTGTGCACCGTCTTGTTTCACACCCGTTTGATGCATCTGATACACTTCTGATGCCATGATGGTTTTCCTTGGAACTCTCAGCTGGATTAAAGTTTCCCACCACCCCAAAGAGCAACACTGGTTCTCCTTCATTCAGTTGTAATGTGAATGTTCTGACCGGTTATTTATGGTCCTAGCACACTGACTATGAGGTAGTTAGCAAGAGCAGAGGTCCAGGGTGCAAAGGATTATTTGGGTTGAAAAATGATTGAAATGCAAGTGTAGGCTGGCAGCACAGCTCTTCCACCATCTGGCTGGGTGAAGGAGTGAAAAGGGGACCGTGTGTGAGAAGTGGAAGGTAAAGAGAAAAGAATTGGGGTTGAGGTGAGGACAGGAGGACACACACATGCTTGATTACCTTGGGCACCAAAGTGCCCCGTTCTGGATCTGTAATGTGTATGCTGCGTTTCGAAGTCTATAGACTTGACATAGTCTCTCTTTCATTGATTGATTTGACTCCTTTCCAGGTGAACCTATGTTTCGATCAGTTCGTGTACAAGTTGGCTGATCAGATCTTTGCATACTACAAAGCTATGTCTGGCAGGTAAGGCAGCGAAAGAAAGATCTCAGAATCGCTAGAGGGTTGCTTCCTTTTCAGTGGGAGCTGTCGAGTCCCTTATCGGACTATCTTAGTCACAAGTGAGAAAACTGCTGAACACATTTGTTAAGAAGAGCATTTGGAAATACTGAGCTTAGGAGTGGGAAACAATTTCTAAGATTTAAGGAGCCCCTTTTACTAAGCCGAGTAGGCGTGTACACTCATCCTACGCGTGTCAATTTTGAATTACCACCCAGCTACTGCGTGGCCTGAGCAGTAATTTCATTTTTTATGCGCGCCCACTGTGTGCCTCGGAAAATGTCTGGTGCATGGCGCTAACCAGGCGGTAATCAGCATTGTATACATGCTGACGATTACTGCCCGGTTAACACGTGAGACTTCACTGCTAGGTCAGTGGGTGGCGGTAAGATCTCAGGCCCAAAATGGACACACACTAATTTTTATTTTGCCACACGTCCATTTTCGGTGGAAAAAAAAAGGCCTTTTTTGCAGGTGTGCTGAAAAGTGGACCTGCGTGCGTCCGATACATGTGTCTGCACCAGCGCAGGTCATTATTCGGCGCACCTTAGTAAAAGGACCTCTAAAATAGGTACTGGGTGCTCATTTTAAGCTGGTCAGCAAACTCGCTTGCTTTAACCCAGACCAGTCTTTTAATGGGTCCAGGCCAAATGTTAGGTGAAAAGGTCCATGAAAAGGTTTGTACAGCCCGTGGCTGCTTAAAAAATACAGACAAAAACAATGGTTTTGAGTATTGATTTTATTTATTCTTGTCCTGCTGTTTTTCTGCTCCTTTAAACGTTTAGCTCAGTTACTACGGTCGTCATTTGGGCTTTCATTCACAGCTACTCGGGGTTTTTCCTTATTTTATAACCTCGTTCTGTCCCAAATTTTAGCCTGACTATATTGCAGCAACAAATCTTGGCCAAGGGCCACAGAGACACAATTCCTTCAGGAACATAGTACACTGTGCAAACATGGCCACTAGGTGTCATTTGTCTTACAAAGCCTGAGATTCCCTGCTCTCCCAGTTGGAGTTGTAGTGGGCAGAAGAGAACTACCTGTGACGGATCTGTCATCCAGACGATCTTAATGAGTCAGCTGATTTAATAGTGATTGGTCAGAGTGATTCAGAATCTGAAAGAATACAAGACATTTAGGAACCCTGAAGGTTCTGTCATGTATTTGTATTAGATAAGTCAAAGTATGGTTTGGAATATTCATTATCTTCAGTAGCACACACACGCTTATACAAATTTACATTTGCTTGAAGCAAGTGTAAGTGTATTTTCAAAGCATTTAGACTTATAAAGTTGCATAGTAACCTATGGAAGTTTGTAAGTCTGTGCTTTGAAAATGAGCCCCTGTGTCTTCCAGACATTAACCCAAATAGTGATGAGATGTTTTATTGATGGTCCCTCCTCCTCTTCTAGTGTCTTGCTGGACAAACGTTTCCGTGCAGAATGTAAGAACTATGGCGTGATCATTCCCTACCCACCTTCCAATCGCTACGAAACTTTACTGAAGCAAAGACACGTCCAGGTATAAAGAATTGTAACGGAACATTTTAATCTTTGGCAAAGCAGGTTAATGTTTTATTGTTGAAAAGGTGTATGTTCGTAGAGATCATTAAAAGCCTGTACTCTGAGCAAGAAACATATAGGCTCATTTTCAAAGCACTTAGCCTCCCAAAGTTCCATAGAAACCAATGGAACTTAGCCTCCCAAAGTGCTTTGAAAATATGCCTCATAGTATCTCATCTGCTGAGGTGCATTTCCAACTTTCTCTCACTTCTCTAGTGTCTCTTTCTTCTCAGTCCCTCCAACGTCCCAAGATGAATCCATGATTAATCCCTAGTTGCCTAATGGAGGGATGGATGGGAAATCATTGAGATTGAACCCCTTTGATGGTTGGTTACCCCCACTTCCACCGAAGGACTTGAAAACAGCTGCTCTATGATAGTTCCAGATCTTACCAGACAGGGTGCTCAGACAAACTCTTGCTGCCTTGGACCCTGTGATTCAACCCCAGTGGTACACAGTAGCATAGCCAAGGTTGGGCTCAGGTCCACCCAGTAGCACCACACCTATGATGTGGCTGGCAGGGATCCCCAAGCCCCACCAGCCGAAAACTCACAATAACTGTCCCTCCTGCATGCCTTGTAAATAGCAGATCTTCGCCTGCAGTGAGCTGCGACTGATAACTTACTGCTCACATCGGCCCCACAGCCTTCCTTCTGTTGTATTCCCGTCTATGCGGAGACAGGAAGTTGCATCAGAGGGAAGGTTGTGGGGCCAACATGAGCATTGTGTATTAGTTGTTGCTCGTTGCTGGTGAAAATCTGCTATTTAAAAGGTATTCAGCGGAGGGGGGATGTTTGAGAGACCATATGGCATGCAGGCAAGTGAGGGACAGACCAAATCACTTGTGGGGCGGGGTTCTTCTGCCCACCCATCTTGGGTCCAGGCCCACCCAAAATTGGGTGTCTGTCTACACCCTGGTGGTATATCGCCTATGTCCTCACCTTAAAGTGCGAATCATCAAAAAAATGTATCGGTGTCCAGGAGCAAACCAGGGTGCCATTGTATCATCTCTCAGCTTTTAATCCAGTACCGCTAAACTTCTTGTGGTTGCAGCTAGGGTTGCCAACTGGCCACAGATGACCCAGTCCTGGGTTTACCCTATTGCACACAGCCCAAGTGGATTCCTCACAAAAAACAAGACTACAAGTACCTTCATGTTAATAGGGTAAACCCAGGACTGGATCAGCCTTGTTGGGTGAATCTGGAGCCATTTGGCAACCTTAGGTGCAACCCCAGGTGCACAACTGCAGCTACATTTGAGAAGCACTGTGCATGCCATCATACCTTTGGCCTACAGATGGCGCTATAGGCACTGAATGTTGGGTTTTGTACTTCAGTTCTTGGCTTGGTCGCACCTGAGCTGCTTAAGAGTCTCTCTCTTACTGGTAGTAATATCAAGCACAGTTTTATAGAATGAGTAAAGACAGTCTCTCCAGCTCACTCCAAAGAACCCTTGAAGGGCTTTCAAAGTCATTTACTTGAGCAAATTTGCAGTGGCGTAGGAAGGGAGGGGCAGTGGGGCGGTCCCCCCCCCCCCCCCCCCGGGTGCGCTCCGCTGGTTCCCTGCTCTCTCTGCCCCGGAACAGGTTACTTCCTGTTCCGGGGCAGAGAGAGCAGGGAACCAGCGGAGCCGATGCAGCTCCCAGCGACGTGCACTCCAGGCGGAATGGCCCTCCCGCCCGCCTGCCCCGTTTTCTATGGTAGTGGTAAGCGGGGGGGGGGGGGGTGTGTGCCGTGCTGCACCCAGGGGGGGGGGGTATGCAGCGGCGACCCACCCCAGGTGTGAGCCGCCCTCGCTATGGCACTGCAAATTGGCCATTGAAAACTGCCCTTCCTCAGTGTTTACAAGTATGTGTGGGGTTCCACAGTGTTCATACTATAGCTGGATTGGATAGGGGGCTTTCATGGCTGGGTGTCTGTTGGGCAGGTCCCAAAATGATACACAGAGATTGGTATGTTTTGTTTTCTGACAAAGTTTGTCTGCACTAAAAAGTAAATGCAGAAGCCCACAGATAATGTTGTACCCACATCCGTTTTCAAAGGAAAGTATGAATATAGTTTCCTTTGAAAATTGGCCAAAGGTTCGCTGGTAGAAAGTATCTGTGGACTTTTGCACCAGAGTGGGCAGTTTGAAACTTGCACACCCAGATGCAAATCAAATGCAGAAGGATCTCTGACATGAAAGAAAGAAGTGACAGTAAATTTTCCAAGCAATGAAACAGACTTGATCTGCTGGTTTCACAGGTTCAACATGAAACTTCTGTCTTTTTCAGTACTACAGCCTAAATTGGCTCTCTCTGCCTCTCTTTCTCTCTTCCCTTTGCCCTCTTTATTTTTTTAATGGCCACCAGTTACTGGGCAGATCCATTGACTTGAACAGGCTCATCACCCAACGTGTCTCTGCTGCAATGTACAAGTCTCTAGACCAAGCCATCAGCCGCTTTGAGAGTGAAGACCTGACATCTATTGTGGTAGGAACATAGATGATGTAATAAGATGTAATAAGCATAGCATATCTTTATGTGAGTTAAATGTTATTTGCAATTTAATAAGGTTTTTAGCTTGCCAACACTGTGTGTTATAGCATGAGTAAAAATGTACACCTCCATCAGAAGCGGAGCCAGTTTGACAGCGCAGGGGGAGCAAAAGTGGTGCGACAGCGGACTTCCGCCGGTGCACATTTTCAATGAAATATGACGAGAAAAAAATAGGCGCTGGCAGAACTCAGTTTAGGGGAGCAGCTGCTCCCCTGGCGCCCCACCTAGCCACGCCACTGACCTCCAGGCAATTCCTGTTTTGATGAAGAGATTAGCTAATAATCTTCAAGGTGGAGGAGGTGCTTTGTAGACCTCAAGACCTAGCTTGTATTTAGTGGAGGAGTGGTCTAGTGGTTAGAGCAGAGGTCTTGACAGCCAGAAGTGGTGGGTTCAAATCCCACTGTTGCTCCTTGTGATCTTGGGCAAGTCACTTAACCCTCCATTGCCTCAGGTACAAGCTTAGATCGTGAGCCCTCCTTGGACAGAAAAATATCCAGTGTACCTGAATGTAACTCACCTTGAGCCACTACTGAAAAAGGTGTGAGCAAAATCCAAATTAATAATTATGATGCTGGAAGTTTAACTCCTGGGTCAGAGGAATGTGTGAGAACTTTTATTTCATCTCTGACCTAGGAGTTAAATTTCCAGGGTCAAAAAAATAAATGGGCTGTTCTCTAGTTCCCCCACCTACATTTCCCCTGTCCTTACCTTTTTCTGGCTTCTCCTATCTTCAGTGCAGGCCATTTAAAAATGACCCTAGTTCAGCCAATAGCAGTGAGCCCAGCTGAATCCTGGTCATTTTTAAATATATGATAGGGTGGTTAGGTAGATGGGGGAATGGGTTAGTGGATGGGGGGTAGGAGCTATTGGAGCAGACTCAGGTCCTGGGCTAGGCCAGAGAGCCTGCAATTTTTAATTCAGCGGTTAGAGGTGCAAGTAAACATCCACCTCTAACTACTGAAGTGTGTAAACCTGTCCCTTGCTCCTGGGGAGGGGAAAACACTTCAGCCCTAGAGGCTAGAATAAGAGAGACAATCAGACTTAGGTATAGGTGCAACCAGAAAAAATCTTTATTGGATCTCACTAAGCCAATACAAAATAATTGTTCTCTCTGGAGCAGGTCGTCACTCAGTAGCCAGACACACAGACTGAATAACAAAACTTTCCTAGCCATCACATATATACTGTTATAAGTTTTGTTTCGCCTAAACTAACTTGTGACCATCTATGGATCTTCCTGTTTCCTTCCATCACATAATATAATAATATACAAAAATGGCAATTTCCTCCATTCTATCATCCTCTCCTACTTGTGTTCACATACACACTTTGTGGCAATTGGCTAATTCCTTATCAGTAACGCATGATCACTGTGTGGAAAACCAGCTAACAAACAAGTAGCGTGAAACACCAGGTGTCCTTCCTCTCTGAACACATATTTCTGTTGGAACATCTTGGAGTCTGCAAAGTCCTCAGTCTCATCACCACCAAGGTTTATATCCATGTTTATCTGCCATATATGGGCCGCATAGCCTCAGTTCTTCCTGAGTGTCACCTTGACATGTAACGTATACTTTCCATTTACTGAGAAAGCACTGTAGCTTAAATGCAGCTGCAGGGAGAAACTAAAATTATGCTGACGACAGCAAACTAGGAAATCTGAGGGCTAGCCGGGCCATCTTACAGGCTTAGGATAGGGAGGAATATACAGAAGATAAAACATAGTAATTTTATTAGCATTTTAATCTCACTTTCCAATGTAATGCGAGCACTAAGGCAGCTATTTGCTCAGTTTTACATATTTTTTTTATTAGTGTTACATTTTTACTAAAAAAAATGCCTTTTTTTTTTCTTCTTTTTTGTGTGTGTACATTTTTTACTCATGTTTTATTGCATTGGCCTATAGCTGAATCAGATCTATTGCCTAATGGATGCATCTGATTTGTTTCATTAACTAAGGCCCTGTTTACTAAGCCGTGTTATAGGCGCATTAGTGTTTTTAACACGCATTAACCATGTGCACGCCTATAATATCCCTATAGGCAAGATTGGACTTCAAGGAATAATGTTAGAGTATCGGCCAACGTTATCTGAGTGCTGTGCCACTCCCTGGAAGGTCCATCTTTTCCAATCAGAGCCAGAGCTGTACCACACTTAGCCAGTCCTGCTCTTTTTCTTTTCAAATGTCCCTGTACTACATCATCTGAAATTTCTTCTTTCTCCTGGTTTTGTTAGCGCAGATGCTTAAACATAACAGATCACAAAATAGCAGTGGCTGAAAGCATTACTCATGACTTGGTTTTATCCGGTTGGCACTTTGCAACGTGACAACTGTAAAACAGGTTAGACTTTGTGTACATTGCAACACATTGTATTATGCCACTACTGCTTCTACTTATCATTTCTGTAGCACTACTGGACATATGCAGCACTGTAGGCAAAACATGTCGGAAACAGTCCCTGCTCAGCAGAGCTTACAAACAGGACAAATAAGGGATTAGGGAATTATTTATTGTGGGATTGATTAAAACATGGGTACTAAACAACAGGTGAATAGGGGTTTATTTCTTGGATCAATACATGCAACTTTATTAAAACTAAAAAAAAAGGTTCATATTTGGAAATGCAATTTCAATTCCTTTTTGCATTTATTTTCTGAGCTTTTCGATGTGCCACACAGCTGGGTTTTATTGCTTCTAAAGGAAACCCCATTTTCTTTTTCCATACACAGGAGCTGGAATGGTTACTAGAGATCAACCGCCTGACTCATCGCTTGCTCTGTAAACATTTGACTCTGGACAGCTTTGATGCCATGTTCCGAGAGGCTAATCATAACGTCTCAGCCCCCTATGGCCGAAACACCCTCCATGTCTTTTGGGAGCTCAACTTTGACTTTCTGCCCAACTACTGCTACAACGGCTCCACCAACAGGTGAGCACAAAACGTCCTGTGAAGGGCCGATACCTGCAGCTTATGGTTTTGTACTACTGTCTTTGCCTCTGAGACAGGAGTAACCTTCTGGAGGTCTACTGGAGGGTGGACCCTTGCCCCCAAGGCAGAACCCCAGGCAAGAAAAACTCTGTATACTAAATAAGTATTAAGCATAAATGTTTATTCAGTCAAAGAAGCCAATCAGTAATTATTGAAATATCAACAAATAAAATCCCAATAGAGTATAATATGTAGCAAATAAAATCAGTTTTCCCTGGGAGCTGTCAATATGTCCACCTGCTTATCTAGACACATTGAGGCTCTCCAGCCTCGGTTCTTTCCTCTTAAATGCTTTTTTCTTCCTTTGTTCATTATCTTAATTATAATTACCCTTCCTGCCTAATGAATATGCATCTTTCCAGAATATTCTAGTTCCTTTTATGGTGAATCATGTTCCAGCACTTTCTACCATCTTCCAACTTCTATTATTTATTCCCTAATTTCATGGACAGTTTTAAGGCTTGTCATATAAGCATAAGTTTTCATTAGATAATGGTTTGACCTGTGTCCTTGTTAAACATAGTCACTATGGTAGTCCCCTCACCCTCTTGCTGAAGTTACAATTTCACCCACACCCACTTACTTCTCCTTTTGATGGTTTATCTGGATACTGCAGCTGTCCTTAGTCATAGGAGTCTCTGGCTCTTGGTTGCTGACCAGCAGCTTATCACAAGTTAGCATAGGCCAGATGTCAAACCACAAATTTCTACTGCCTTAGAAGGGTAGTTACCAGAAGAAAAAACATTTCTAGCTGTCTTGCAAGTCCAAATATGCTCCAAGTTTAAGAAATGTAAAGTAGCTATATTAAAATAAAAAGCTAGAAATATGTATGGTTTGCACCTTGCCATGGCCTCTGTGATGTACAGTTTGCATTCAGAAATGTGCGCAGGATATGAAACATCGATTTTCAAACTGCCTGTAGTGTTTCAGAAAGGGGTTTGCACCGGTTCTCAAAAACGAAAGCACGTGCCAACTTTCACTTCCGAACTTAGCATGGGTTAAATTTTGATGGAAAAATTACTACCAAGGTTTGAAAATGCACATGAACCTTATCTCCTTCAGCTTAAGTGGTGCCTCCTCCCAATTCGGGTAAAAAGCATCTGTATTGAGCAACACAGAACAAACTTTTACCAAATTTAGGAAAGGTCATTTTCAGATACCTGATTAACACATTTACATTGAAATCTTCTGCTTAGTGTGTGGTGATGGTCAAAAAGCAAAGAGAATGCTCGGAATTATTAGGAAAGGGATAAGAGAACAAATGTTGTTATGTCTCTGTATCATTCCATGATGCAACTTCACCTTGAGAATTGTGTGCAGTTCTGGTTGTGCTTTTTCAAAAAAGATATAGCTGAATTAAGTCCAAATATGCTCCATATCTGGTGGAATTGCCCATTGTGTCTTGCACTTTAAACCTTATGGGGTGAAACCAGCCATACATAAACTAGTAACCAGGGCTGTGGAGTCTGAGTCGGAGTCGGCAGCAATTTTGGGTACATTGAGTCGGAGTTGGAGTCGGCAAAAATGTACTGAATCCGACTCCTCATACTTTTGAATAAAGTACTTCTCTGTTGTGAATAAAGCTTAGTACCTAGTTGTTTCACTAGTGTGAAGTCCAGCTGAACTATTTTGCTGGAGAGCTTCCCTCTGCTCAGTCTCCCTTTGCATTTACTGACCTGCTGTAGAGCACCTCCTCTCTGACCCCACAGTGAACTTAAGCTCCAAGAGAAGATCATTCAGCACACACAGATAAGGCAGTAGAGAGACTCCACCCAACTTCCTCTCTCTCTGCAAGAAGAGCTTTATATTTTAGTGGAAGTGGCACACCATTCACAATGGCAAAAAGAATGTCAGGAAACATGACAAAGTCTGCTGTTTATGAACACTTTACAATATCAACAGATGGGAAACATTATGTATGTCAATGTATTGTAGAAGATGATGATGGTGAAAAAGCATGTGATACAAAAATTAGCAGTTTCAGTGGTTATGAAAAAAATGCACCTACAAGAGCATCAAATTTAAAAAGACACTTGCAGCGTTTCCATCCTAAAGTGTTAGAAGCTGTGAATGAGAAAGATAGCAATGAAAACATTCCATCTACTTCAGGGTCAATAAAAGATCAGAAATCTACTGGAGGCCAGACACAACTATCAAGATTTTTTTACAACTGACAAAGTTACTATAACAATGACACCAGAAAAATTTAAAAACCGCATCATTGAAATGGTAGTAAAGAATAGTATACCACTATCTTTTTTTTTCACAACCAGCCTTTTTAGGCTTAAATGGAGAAATGGCTAAAAAGCTTGGAGTTTCTCTGGAACGAGAAAGTATAAGGAAACTTATACTTGAAGAGGCCAAATGTAAGAAGGAAGAACTAAGAAAAAGTCTGAAGGGACGTTTTGTCTTTATTAAAATGGATGCATGCACACGTCACAGAGTCAATTAATGTTAGATTTGCTGATGAAAACAAAAAAACAATAACCCGGACATTAGGTGTAAAGGACACTCAGGCACATCATACCAGTGAGTATCTGCAGAAGTTAGTGGAAGGTGTTTTAGAAGATTTTGAAATTAAAAGGGAACACATTCTATGTATTGTAACTGATAATGCTTCAAATATGTTAAGCACAATTGAAAAAAATGAAGGAAGTTGATGAAGAAAGCAGCATACAAATATCAGAAGATGACAGTTCTGCAATTCAAGAAAGCTGTGAAAGTTTGGATGATATTGCTGAAGAAGCATCTACGCTTATTACCATTCAACATATGCGTTGTGCTGTTCATACTCTGCAACTAGCAATAAGAGATGGATTGAAGGATCGTCATGCGGCTACACTAATTAGCAAGTTGAGGCAAGTAGCTGTTGCAGCCAGGATCCCTAAAACAGATGCTATTCTGAAGAGACGTGCTGGAAAAGGAGCCATTTTGGATCAAGCAACGCGCTGGGGAAGCACTTACTTGATGATAAAGCGTTTGCTTGAACTAAAAGACTTTCTTGAAGAACTGGACAATGTAAATGTTTCATTAGAAGAAAACCAGTGGGCTCAAGTTACAGAATTAGGCTACTTTCTTACCCTTTTGCTGTTACCAAGAAGCTGCATTATGAAGATTTAACACCAGGTAAATTCTTCTTGGAATGGAAGGGCTTGATATATAACCTTAACAAAAGTGGGGGGTTAATTGCTGATGGCATTGTATCTTCAATGAGGAAAAGAGAGGAGCTCTTGCTGGATAATCAAATTCTCTTAGCTGCTATTTATGTTGATCCAATGAGCCGAATTTTGTTGAGCAGTGACCAAATTGCTACAGGAAAACAGGCACTCTATGACATAGCAGTTCGCATGAAAGGGTTGCTACCTGAAACTCATAAACCTCTGGATGAAGCTAAAGCTATAAATACTGGTGGTAATGGTAACTCAGGTTCATCCTCTTCAAATGAAGAAGAGAATTTTCAAGCCTATTTGGACAAAATGGAAGCTTCAAAAGCAAAGCGATGTCGGTTAAGCATGGAAAAGCAACCTGTAAATGTCCATATAAAGAAATTCATGCAAGAGTTTTTTAAAGGATTAAAAGAAGTGGAAAAGTTTGACCGCTCATCAAAACTGACTATAGAAGAAGCCATCATTGTTTATCCAGAGATTGTCAGTGATGCAGCTAGAACCGTAACAGCAATGCCACCCACCCAAGTCAGTGTTGAAAGACTGTTTTCAGCACTGAAAATAAATCAGATTTACGGGCTTCTATGAAGGAGGATCTGGCAGAAGCAATTCTGTTTCTAAGAACAATATATTAGTTAATTTTGGATTATGTTTAACAGCTATTCTACAGCTATATATGCCAAGTTTAAATAATATATAAGTTGTTTTAGGTTTCCAAATGTTTTTGGTTTATGTAGGTTAACTTTGATTTTGTTCTAATTTCCAAAGGATGTTGTTCTAGAATTTCCAAAGGATGTGGTTGTTCCAGATTTGTATACTTGCTAATGCTATGATGACTTTCTACTTGATATAAAAAAACAAGGTTATGTTTATTGTTTTTTTTTGTGTGTTTTTTTGTTTAAACTTTAGAATTAATGAATATTTATAGTTTCTTTAATAAATAAAATAAAAAGTCACAATGACATAGATTTTAAACCCAAACATTAACATGCAGCCTTGCATGCTGCACTCTTTCAGTCAACATGCAAAAAAAATACATATTAAAAACTGAGGAGTCGGAGGTACCATAAACTGAGGAGTCAGAGTTGAAGGATTTTTGTACCGACTCCACAGCCCTGCTAGTAACCCATGTTTTCGTAGCTGGCAAGCTGTTAATGGCGGTGGCATGGAAACAACCCACTTTACCAGGAGTGTACACAAGTTCTTGGAGGAAAAGTCTATAAGCATTATTAGCTATGTAGGCTTGGGGAAGACACCACTTATCTGTGGGCATGAGTAGTAAGGAATGGATCTATTCCTTGGGATCTACCAGGTACTTGAGAACTGAAATGTCCACTGTTGAACACAAGATATTGGGATTGATGGCCCCTTGGTCTGATTCAGTATGGTGCATCATATGTTTTAAGGGTTTCTGATGCTGTCTGAGCTAAAAGATTTATAAGTGAATGTAAATGGGGGAAAATCAAAAATTTGAAAGGGCTTATTGTTTTCATAAAACTGACACGACCGTGTAAAAGGCATGATTAACTCAAATTGTTTTGTCTCTAGGTTTGTCCGCACTGCTATTCCGTTTACACAAGAGCCACAGCGGGACAAGCCTGCCAATGTGCAGCCCTATTACCTGTATGGGTCAAAGGTCAGTAGTGCCTGTGCTTGCCAATGCAATCAAATTGAAGGGAGAATTTTTGAGAAAAATGTAACCAAAAAATGAGGAACACGTTAATTCTAAGAATGACTGACTGATTATTTATTGAATGACTGACTGACTTATTTATTGAAAGGAAACCTATGATGCTTGCATGATACTCTGCTGGCTGTCACAGTTGGAATGGATTAATATATATATATATATATATATATATATATATATATATATATATATATATATATATATATCTGTAGTACAATGCAAAGCTGCTTGCTGTGTCCACTTCAGTTGTGGTCTCCAGCAAATGCAGCATCCCCATTGCTCCCTTGTTAGGAGAATCATTTTCCATTAGTAATCACCCAAATGCATGAGAACCTGTTAGAGAATCACAGAGTTATTATTATTATTATTATTTATTATTATTTATTGCATTTGTATCCCACATTTTCCCACCTCTTTGCAGGCTCAATGTGGCTTACTATACTTCATGAATGGTGGAGATATATAAGAAATAAACATGTAGAATTACAGAGGATCTTGGGTAACATGATAATGGTAAAGCATGAAAGAAGTATAACAAGCAAATATTTAAAAGACAATTCTGGATATATGTGGAGGAGTTCGCATTTATTGGTCTTTGTTCTTTTCTGCCTTTACCCTTATTTTTGTACTCACTGTATCTTGCCTTATGAAATTATGTTTATAAATTATATTGACTACCTATGGTTTATCAGCTGGCCATTTAATCCTTTTCTCAACATATTGTGGGTTTTGGGGTGGGTTTTTTTTCCAATTTTATTTTTTATTACATTTTCATAAATTGTAATATAAATATCAGTATGAAAACCCCGTACGTACATCAAAAGATAAACACTGTTTCCAGAAATTGGGCAAACCTCTATATGATATTTATAGGTTGACCCACAATGGTGGAGCAGTGCTATAAAGGGTACTGTGCCAAGCGCTAATTTTACGACAGCATCTGGACGTCCAGATTCTGTAATGGAATTCTAACATAAGTCGGCATTTACTTGCCAGCATTTAGGTGCACCCACATTGCCATGTCAATATTAGGCATAAATGCAGTGTGTTCTCTGTACGTTATGCACGTAAATGTGGGACTCTCCCAAGCCCTGCCCACGTGTATGCCCCTTACATTTACATGCCAAGCAAGTTGCGTTCCTATATTATAGAATACCACTGAACACACAACTCGCACTGCACCTAACTAGCAATCAGGCATATAACCACTCTCACCAACTCTTTTTAACTTAATGATGACACCATTAGCCAAATCGCTATCCAACCAAGGACTTAACCCATGCATCTATGCAGACGATGTCACGATATACATCCCGTTCAAACATGATCTAAATGAAATCACAAATGAAATCAAACAAAGCCTCCAAATAATGAATTCATGGGCGGACGCATTCCAACTAAAGCTAAATGCAGAAAAGACACAATTAGGCATATTTTCAAAGCACTTAGCCTTCCAAAGTTCCATAGAAACCTATGGAACTTTGGAAGGCTAAGTGCTTTGAAAATATGCCTCATTGTCTTATTCTGTCCTCACAATATAACACAAACAAACCCAGTACCATAAACACACCAGACTACAACCTTCCGGTCTCAGATAATCTGAAAATTCTGGGAGTCACAATTGACCGAAATCTCACACTCGAAGACCATGCGAAAAATACTGCAAAGAAAATGTTCCACTCAATGTGGAAACTTAAAAGGATCAAACCTTTTTTCCCAAGGGAAGTATTCCATAGCCTGGTACAATCGATGGTGCTGAGACATCTAGATTATTGCAATTCCATTTATGCCGGATGCAAAGAACAAGTCATTAAGAAGCTTCAGACTGCTCAAAACACAGCAGCCAGACTCATATTTGGGAATACGAAAGCGCCAAACCCCTAAGAGAAAAACTACACTGGCTCCCTTTAAAAGAACGAATTGCATTCAAAGTTTGCACTCTGGTCCACAAAATTGTTCACGGGGAAGCTCTGACCTACATGTCAGACTTCATAGACTTGCCTACTAGGAACGCAAAAAGATCATCACGAACATTCCTCAATCTCCACCATCCCAGCTGTAAAGCACTAAAATATGAATCCACATATGCATCCAGCTTCTCCTACATATGCACGCAACTATGGAACGCATTACCGAAGGCCATAAAAACAATACATGACCTAACAATCTTCAATAGACTACTGAAAACTGACCTGTTCAAGAACATAACGATCCATCCTATATACAAAATAAATAGACTACACGAACTAGACAAAACCGAACTCTTGTCGCTTGACTGTTTAACCTCACTGCTATTAATGAAAGCTACACAATACGCACTACCACTTCATTTCCTAAGTTGAAAATGATAACTCTATAGTCGATGAACTAACCTATGCTACAACTCACGATCACTCAGAAACCTCCATGCAATACCATAATGTATTCCTCCGTACCATGTATGTATGCACCTTAATGCAAAACCATTTGTAATTTTGTACCCAGAAAAGGTTACTCAGAAACCACTATGCAATACCACAATGTACTCTTCTTAACCATGTATGTATGCACCTTAATGTAATACCATTTGTAATCCTGTACCCGGAAATGGCGATCGCCATCACGGCAAAATGTAAGCCACATTGAGCCTGCAAATAGGTGGGAAAATGTGGGATACAAATGCTACAAATAAATAATATTCTATAGCTCATGCGCATTTTAGGTGACTTGTTATAGAATGAAAGGGCATGTTCATTGAGGGGGGGTCTTTTACTAAGCAACGGTAAGTTCAACGCGGGCTTACCGCTCGCTATTCTGGAACTACTGCTGGGCTACCGCAGCAGCCTATCGGTAGTTCTCACCCCCAGTGCATGCCATTTCCGTCGCTAGAAAAATATTTATTATTTTTGTAGTGCCTGTGTTTACCCGGTGGTAATCGGGCAGTGCTCCGTGCGGCCTGGTTAGCGCAGGAGCAATTACTACCACCTCGGTGGGTGGCAGTAAGTGCTTCCCCCTGAAATGGCTGTGCAGTAAGTGAACCACTTACCGCATGGATATTTCTTTATACCCCCCCCCCCCAAAAAAAAAAAAGCCTTTTACTCGCTGCAGTAAAAGGGAGCCTTAGCGCATGTCAAAAACATGCACGGACGCTAGTGCAGGTGTCCTTTTATTGCAGCTTAGTAAAAGGGGCTCTGAGTACATAGAATAGTAGAGTTTTCTATTTAACACACAACTAAATCTGAAGGATTCACCTCAGATTTTGCCTCTCTCATCTTTTCCTTGTCTACTTGTGTTTTTGTTTTACTTCAGTGCGTTATTAGCAAAATGTCTCTCTCTTCCTCGTTGTTGTGAGGAAAGTAGCTATAAAGAAGTCTCTGTGGGCTCCCCTTTTTGAAACCAGGGTTCCTGAGCAATACTGCCATGATGGGCACCTCTAGAGATTCCTCCTCAAGTCCTGAATTCAAGCAGCTTTCAGACCAGGCATGGTGATCAGCCACAGGCTCCACTGAGCTGGCAGTGTACTGCTGAGGCTGTGGTTGGCATCTTGCGCACCAGAACTGTAAACAGCCGTAGACAAGGACTGCCATAAAGCAGATAAATAAGAGACAGGCCACTGCCCAGATAGTGGTGCTGGTATGCAAGGCCAGCGGGGTTTTGTCCAGAGTGTGGAATGTTGTGCAGAAGTCGCTGGAGGGGTAGAAGCTTTCACAGGTGATGCACAGGATGTAGACGGTAGCTGGAGTAAATCTGTGGAGGATAAGGGAACTAACTTACCCAGAGAAGAAAATATTTCAGTAGTAGTAGTACATAATTAAGGCAATAAAAAAAAACTCGTGCAAGATATCAGGCTGGCACTAAGGAGATTTGTGGTAGGTGGGTTAAATTGAGGAGAGGTAGTCTTTTAATACTGTATGTTCATATATGACACATTTGGTCTGGAAAAGGAGGATTCTGGTTCTGTCAGATGCTGCTAAGTAAATTTTTTTCCAAAAAGGCAGTAAATAAATCTTAATAATCAATTAATTATATAGTGTTTTCAAAACTGGATCATTTGTCAGCTCCAGTTGTTTCTTAAGAAACTAAGAGGGGCTTTTACTAAGGCGTGCTGGCATTTTTAACACACTTTAAAAATAGGGGCGCGCTAAACGCTAAAGGCACCCATAGGAATACATTGACATCTTCAGCGTTTAGCGCGCGCCTATTTTTAAAACATGCTAAAAACGCCAGCGTGCCTTAGTAAAAGACCCCCTAAGGGGTCCTTTTACCAAGCTGCCCAGCATTTCCTCACTCATTCACCCATTCCTTCTGTGTCTGTCTTCTGCAGCCACTCAACATTGCGTACAGTCACATCTACAGCTCCTACAGAAACTTTGTGGGACCGCCACATTTCAAGACCATTTGCCGGCTGCTGGGGTACCAAGGCATTGCTGTGGTAATGGAAGAACTGCTAAAAATAGTCAAAAGCCTGGTGAGTACCACTTGTCATCTCTGCATGTTTAGATTCCCACTGGGTCCTCACATCAGCTCAGATTTTATATGATCTGACAAAATATATAGGAGAAAAGGAGAGAGGTTAAGTGAAACTTTTAAACTATCTTTTTTTTTTTTTTTTTTACTTTTTAAGCTACTGTAGGGGTTTATTTCCAGGGGTGCAGCCAGACCCTCACGGTAGGAGGGGGCCAGAGCCTGAGGTGGGGGGCACATTTAGGTGTGCCACCTCACCGCCCCCCCCCCCCTCCGCCACCGCCTCACCGCTGCAAATACCTTGGCTGGTGGGGGTCCCCAACCCCCACCAGCTGAAGCCTACATTCAGTGCCGGACTTAAGGAGAACAAAGAACAGGGAAGGCAATGTGGCAGCGCTGGAGACCAGCGCTGGATGAAGGCTTCAGCTGCTGGGGGTTGGGGACCCCTGCCACCAAAACCAGGGGCCCAGAAGAAATTTGAGGGGACCCAGGCCCCCGTGGCCCCACCTAGCTACGTCACTAGACAATCTAAAATTTCCAACCTTCCCTTGACAGCTACAAGGTACTATTCTACAGTATGTGAAAACTCTGATCGAAGTGATGCCAAAAATATGCCGCCTGCCAAGACATGAATACGGGTCTCCAGGTGAGAAACATGCACAGGGCTGTGCAGGGCGAAAGTGTCATGGGGGAGAGAAGCGCGCAGGGCTCTCTGGGGGAAGTGCCAAGAGGGAGTTCTATTTGGGTATTCAAGGCTTTGCATGGTAATTTGTTGTGCTGCCTGAACTCCTTTTCCATCTGGGATGATCACACTTGTTTCCTGTGTCTAGGTATTTTGGAATTCTTTCACCACCAGCTGAAAGATATCATAGAGTACGCCGAGCTGAAGACTGATGTGTTCCAGAGTCTGCGAGAAGTGGGAAACGCTATTCTCTTCTGTCTCCTCATAGAACAAGCCTTGGTAAGTGCACCAGAAACAACCGGTGCATCTTCTCTGGTGAGCAAATTGCTGTCCTTCTTACAGGACATTATCAGGAGTCCAGTATTTGCCTTCCATTTTACACTCCTACCGATTTTTAGACCTGCTGTTGCAGTGCTGTACGTAACCATTTTCAGACCCACCCTGCCTGGAGCTCGGAATCCATTCCAGGTCTTTTCCTCTCTTTCAGTGCATAGCCCCAACCACTTGACATTCATGTGGTTATTTTCTTCTCACTGGACTTCTCTTTAATTTCATTACACCACAAAATAGACAGCTACAATCCTGTTCCATTCCATGGTTGTAGCTGTCCATAGTCGTAGCCAGACCTCGCAGTGGGAGGGTCCAGAGCTTGAGGTAGGGGGGCACATTTTAGTCTGTCGCTCCCCACCCACTGCTTCAGCAAAGTGCCTTGGTTGGCGGGGGTCTCCAACCCCCACCAGCTGAAAACTTGTCCAGCACCGGTCTCCGGTGCTGTCGCATTGTCTGCCCTGCTCTCTCTTCTTTCTGACGTCCTGCACACTCCTTTTAGTGAAACTGAGCATGCCGGAGACCGGTGCTGGACAAGTCTTCAGCTGGTGGGGGTTGAGGACCCCTGCCAGCAAAACCAGGGGCCTTGGGAAAATTTGAGGGGGCCCAGGCCCTTGTGGCTACACTACTGGTCCATATATATATTTTTTTTTTTCAGGAATTCCTTCTTAGTAACCTTTATTCTTTTCTGAGTACTCCCACATTTCCTGCAGCCTTCACTCTCTTTAGTTCAGGTGCTGATGTGAATTTAGTCTTTTCTCAGCGAGCTCCCATCTGCTTTGCTTCATTCAGCGAGACACTCTTTTGACGTCAAGAAATAACAAAAGGGTTTGTAGAGCCTCATTCAGTGCTTGCAGCAGGCAATGCATCATAGATCCCTACCTGGACAATTTAGTGACTGGCATCCACTCTGAAACTGGATATGTTCAAAAACTGGGGGTGATTTTTCACGCTGCCCAGGTTACAGCAAAGTCCACGGATGCTTTTTTTTTTTTTTTTTACCTGCAGGAGCACCTGCATATTTTCACTTTTGAAAACTGTTTTTTTTTTTTTTCAAACAGTACCAACAGCGACTTGGACCCAGTTTTAATACAGGTACTTTTTCAGGTTCAAACAGCGTGCATATTTTTGAAAATAAATTGCCACTGTGTTTTGAAGTTTTAAGTCCTAACTGCAGCTCCTTGTGTAAAAATGTAAAAAAAATTGAAAATTAACCAAATAGACCATGCCTGTGCACATCCCTCCTTGGTGGTCTCAATATAACATGCTGTGCTCCAGGGATCTGTGAATTCTTATCTAGGGGCTCTTACCAGCTCTGCTTTGTTCAGTGTACAGAAAATAAGTCAACAAGATGCTCCAGCATAGTGATGTGTCCAGGATCTTGCTTGGAATAAGAGCACATTAGTGGTCTGTGCTGTACTGAAGCAAGGTGAGGTTCAGCTTGTTTTGTGCTTCTCAGCAGGACTGAAAACATTGCCTTATACAATCACACAGACACCTCATTTCTTGGAATGACCACTTAAACTGGTAAAAGAAGACATGTAATTAAGAGCTGCAGGTCCCTGGCAGTCTGGGCAGCTGAGCGTGCTGATTAAATCGCTATGCTGTGTGACAATTTGTTGTCTACGTGACTGTAATTCTACGTGCACAGAATTGGTATTCGCCCATCTTCATAACAACCCAATGCCCCCAAAATGGGCTTTTCTTTCTCTCAAGGGTGGATAATTGCAGGAGTGAGGGATCATCGCTAGCTTAAATTAGTACACAGGCAAGATATAAGAACTTTATAAATAAATCAAATAACCTGTCCTGATTTAAAAAAAAAATCTGGTCAATCCAGCATTCCCTGCTGTGTGATGGAGGAGAGTTTGTATTCCTTTGCTGCTTCATAAAAATAGCCATACTGGGTCAGAGCAATGATCCGTCTAGCCCAGTATCCTGCTTCCAGCAGTGACCAATCTGGGTCACAAGTACCTGGCAGAAACCAATTAGTAGCACCATTTCATGCTACCAATCCCAGGGCAAGCAAGTAGCTTCCCCCATGTCCATCTCAATAACAAGACTATGGACTTTTCCTCCAGGAATTTGTCCAAACCTTTAAATCCAGATATTCTGACTGCCGTTACCATATCCTCCAGCAACAAGTTCCAGAGCTTAAATATTCTTTGAGTGAAAAAATATTTCCTCCTACTTGTTTTAAAAGTATTTCCATGCAATTTCATTGAGTGTCCCCTGGTCTGTGTACTTTTTGAATGAGTTAAAAATCGATTCGCCTCTACCCGCCCCACACCACTTAAGATTTTATAGGCCTCAGTCACACCCTCCACCCACTTTCTCTCACCAGTAAGGTAATAAATAGAAATAAAACAAAATAAAGAAAATAAGATACCTTTTTTATTAGACTAACTTTATATATATATATATATATATACAGTGGGGGAAATAAGTATTTGATCCCTTGCTGATTTTGTAAGTTTGCCCACTGACAAAGACATGAGCAGCCCATAATTGAAGGGTAGGTTATTGGTAACAGTGAGAGATAGCACATCACAAATTAAATCCGGAAAATCACATTGTGGAAAGTATATGAATTTATTTGCATTCTGCAGAGGGAAATAAGTATTTGATCCCCCACCAACCAGTAAGAGATCTGGCCCCTACAGACCAGGTAGATGCTCCAAATCAACTCGTTACCTGCATGACAGACAGCTGTCGGCAATGGTCACCTGTATGAAAGACACCTGTCCACAGACTCAGTGAATCAGTCAGACTCTAACCTCTACAAAATGGCCAAGAGCAAGGAGCTGTCTAAGGATGTCAGGGACAAGATCATACACCTGCACAAGGCTGGAATGGGCTACAAAACCATCAGTAAGACGCTGGGCGAGAAGGAGACAACTGTTGGTGCCATAGTAAGAAAATGGAAGAAGTACAAAATGACTGTCAATCGACAAAGATCTGGGGCTCCACGCAAAATCTCACCTCGTGGGGTATCCTTGATCATGAGGAAGGTTAGAAATCAGCCTACAACTACAAGGGGGGAACTTGTCAATGATCTCAAGGCAGCTGGGACCACTGTCACCACGAAAACCATTGGTAACACATTACGACATAACGGATTGCAATCCTGCAGTGCCCGCAAGGTCCCCCTGCTCCGGAAGGCACATGTGACGGCCCGTCTGAAGTTTGCCAGTGAACACCTGGATGATGCCGAGAGTGATTTGGAGAAGGTGCTGTGGTCAGATGAGACAAAAATTGAGCTCTTTGGCATGAACTCAACTCGCCGTGTTTGGAGGAAGAGAAATGCTGCCTATGACCCAAAGAACACCGTCCCCACTGTCAAGCATGGAGGTGGAAATGTTATGTTTTGGGGGTGTTTCTCTGCTAAGGGCACAGGACTACTTCACCGCATCAATGGGAGAATGGATGGGGCCATGTACCGTACAATTCTGAGTGACAACCTCCTTCCCTCCGCCAGGGCCTTAAAAATGGGTCGTGGCTGGGTCTTCCAGCACGACAATGACCCAAAACATACAGCCAAGGCAACAAAGGAGTGGCTCAGGAAGAAGCACATTAGGGTCATGGAGTGGCCTAGCCAGTCACCAGACCTTAATCCCATTGAAAACTTATGGAGGGAGCTGAAGCTGCGAGTTGCCAAGCGACAGCCCAGAACTCTTAATGATTTAGAGATGATCTGCAAAGAGGAGTGGACCAAAATTCCTCCTGACATGTGTGCAAACCTCATCATCAACTACAGAAGACGTCTGACCGCTGTGCTTGCCAACAAGGGTTTTGCCACCAAGTATTAGGTCTTGTTTGCCAGAGGGATTAAATACTTATTTCCCTCTGCAGAATGCAAATAAATTCATATACTTTCCACAATGTGATTTTCCGGATTTAATTTGTGATGTGCTATCTCTCACTGTTACCAATAACCTACCCTTCAATTATGGGCTGCTCATGTCTTTGTCAGTGGGCAAACTTACAAAATCAGCAAGGGATCAAATACTTATTTCCCCCACTGTATATATATATAAATTTTTTTAATGAGCTGTCAAAGGTAACCCCCCCCCCTTCTTGGGATCAGAAATGAGCAAATGATAATATATATCAGAACATATCTGTGTCGATGATAGTCTCATGGGGAAGATGGTGAGGGGGGGTGAGAAACATGGAGAGATAGATGGGTGATCAGAGGGTGACAAAGCAGTATCATTTTATGGTTTATAATAAGATAGGAAACCCTGATCTTCTCACCGGTAAGAATTGTCAAAGGAAAATTCCTTCCGGGGGTGGGGGGGAGTGGAGGGATTCCCCCTTGTAAATAAGCTTGCAAGCTATTTAAAAGTTTCTCCATAAATTGTTAACATTAGCCCAGTGATAGGTATGGCAACATGCAGAGTGAATGGCATTGGGCACAGAGACCACATCGCATGCTCAGTTAGCTTAGACATCAAGAGCCAAGTCTTCCACTGTATCATATTTCAGAGAAAAATTAATAGCCTGGAGCAGAATGAGGATTACTTGCAAAATGGTGCACAGAACATGTTTTTCTTGTAATGCTGATGGCTGGAAATGAATTAATTGTAAAGTTTTTTTCCCTTCTGCATTCAGTCCCAGGAAGAAGTCTGCGATTTGCTGCATGCTGCACCCTTCCAAAACATCCTACCCAGAGTCTTCATCAAAGGTAAGAGAAGCTGTGAAGGCACTGTCTGCATCTGGGGCAAGTCCTTCATTAATGGATCAGTATACAATCTATGCAATCACCTGTGCTAGATACAGTCCTGTTACAACCTCATAAGTCTGTGTCTTCTCTGTTTTTTCTTTTTATTGCTTCTATGTTGCACTCATTTTATAATTTCTCGTATGACTTTGCGGCTCTTTATGCTATCATCACACTGTGTTATCTGTTCAGTAAAGGAATGATGTTTAACTTACTGGGTTAAAGGTCTGTATTGTCGTCTCCATGAGGAAAGATCCACACATGGATATTTGCTCAAATGTAGTTCTTATATTTCAAAAGCTAAAAGACCCAGCTGGAGGCTAACGGCTGTGGGCAGCCATGCCTAAAACCTGGCTCTAGTACCTCCACCTGCTCTTATCTTCACAGAAGGGGAACGCCTCGAAGTCCGAATGAAACGACTGGAAGCCAAATATGCTCCCCTCCACCTCGTACCCTTAATTGAGAGACTGGGAACCCCACAAGTAAGGATTGTATCGCATAAAGTTTCATGTGATAGGAGTGACCAGGCTTTACCTCTTCCACCCTCCACCCACTTTCCCTCTAAACACAGACAGTTCAGTAAATTGACAGTTTATAAAGAAGTACCTAGGTGAGCAAACACACAGTCAGGAAAGCTGAATGACAGAAGAGACAGGCACAGAGAAACCAGTTTGTGGCTTGAGTTTTTGAGTGAACTGAGGTCAGAGCTAGTTGGAGCAGACGTGTATCTGTGCTACCCCTATCAAAAGCATGGTTTGCTTTATCCTTTGAAAAACTGACAATTTCTGTATTTTGTTCCAGTGGATTTGTCTGTACATTGCTGCTGCTGTTCTGTTTGTCATCTGCCCAATGAAAAGTCTAAACCCCACAAAAAGGATAATAATTAGAATGCAGAGAAAGGGGGGAGATATTAGACCAGAGACTTTTTGCATC
This sequence comes from Microcaecilia unicolor, assembly GCF_901765095.1. Taxonomy (NCBI): domain Eukaryota; kingdom Metazoa; phylum Chordata; class Amphibia; order Gymnophiona; family Siphonopidae; genus Microcaecilia; species Microcaecilia unicolor. The sequence continues at coordinate 161,660,611 of NC_044038.1, forward strand.
ATCCGAGCATTCTGTGGCTGAAAAAGCAGACCAGGGTACTGTGATTCTCCCCTGAATTGGTCCATACTGCTCCTTCCCTCCCTAACACACTTCTGCAGTAAATGCCTTCCTCTGTGATTCTGAGAATGAACTGCTTTGTGGTTTCCTTTCTATTTGCTCAGTGTGAAGGTGGAGTTTTCTGACTGCAAGGATGTCCTTGTTGATTGAGCAGGTCCACCCATTCAGATATTTACTGAAGTAAGCTCCAGACCAATATAGTTTGTTGAAGAATGGGGTGCTGGAAATCAGGTCATGCATTAAGATACACAGACAGGTAGCTTGATAAGTTTTTACTTGAATTCTGTATTCATCAGGGTAGCTGGGGCAGGGACTGTTGCAGAAACAGATCCTGGAGATGGGGTTATTCCCAGTCAGTTTATTAAGAAAAGACGTGCAGTGCTACTTTGTAGAGTCAGGAAGTCTTTTTTTTTTTTTTTTTTTTCAATATCTGACCTCCTGAAGGCAGAACAAACAGTGGAGCAAAGAGTGGTTGCTTCAGATAGCACCTGTGGGGCACCCTGTGTGACTTTTTTTACAGAAATCAGTTTCTCCCCTCCTCCCGGTTAAATCATTTTGAATAGCGAGCCCCCAGTAAACAACGTGGGGTCGATATTCAGACCACGGGAGGTATCCGAGCTGCCTCCCACGGTTGACACTAGGCCTTGGATATTCAATGTCGGGGTGTTTCCGGTGACTGGCATTGAATATCTGGTTTATTTTTGGCCGGTTTCAACTTAACTGGCCAAGTCTGACATTCAGCACGGGCCGGTTAAATGAAACCGGCCAAAGATAGGCTTGCTATTTCAGTGACCTAATTTGGCCACCAACCTTAGCTGGTGACATGCTGAATATTAGCGGATAGCCAGTTATATCGTGTAGCGCTAACCGGTAGTATTCAGTGGGAGATAACGGGTGATGTAAGCCGCATTGAGCCTGCCATGAGTGGGAAAGCGCGGGGTACAAATGTAACAAAAATAAAAAGTAAAATAAATCTCCTGCCGAATATCGCCGGATAGCTAGTTAGTTAACCAGCCAGGAGCAGTTCCTAACCAGTTAAATGGTTTTAAATATCGGGCGGAATGTCTTTCTGTTGCAGATATAAAGGACTGGTCATTTCAGGGGTAATTCTGTATTGGTGTGCATTTATAGGCGCCTGGGGGGGGGGGCACTAGGATCCCTGTTCTATAAAGGTAAGTAGGTGTCTACTTTTCTTTATAGAATATAACATACCCGGGTATATACACCTATCCAGTTAAGTGTAAGCAGTTAATCCAGCCATAAGGTTTCCAAGTTTATTAGGATTTACTAATCCGCCAGTCGGGGTACCATCTAGTCGGCTCACAACTTCATCGGTAATATAATAGAAAAAGAGGTATAGTGTGTGTACATAGACAAACATTGAAATGTGACGGAAGGAGGGAGGAACTCCCATATTTTTAGAAAAAAAAAGGTGGGGGGGGACAATGGATGCTCTCAGGGGCCCTTTTACTAAGCCGCGGTAGTCCCTACGCATGTGCAGCGCATTCCCAAATGAGACTACCGCCAGGTCAGCACACCCACTTGCGGTAGCTTCAGATTTGGCACACACCCGTAACACATGGATGAATTTATTTTTTTCTTCCTACGCGCCGGTTCCGGTGGTAATCAGCACTTGGCGCTTGATGATTGGTCATCGCACATGACATCAAGCGCGTGAGCCTTTACCACTAGATCAATGGGTGGTGTTAAGGTCTCAGGCCGGTTTTGGGCGTGCAGTGGTTTCATTTTTACCACAGGCCCTTTTCCCTTCCCATTAAAAAAGTCATTTTTTGTAGATGCGGTAAAAACTGTCCCAGCATGTGCCCAATACACACACCTACACTACCGCAGGCCACTTTTTACCACAGCTTAGTAAAAGGACCCCTTAGTGATTCAGAAAAGGCAGTAAAACGGACAAAAAATGGAGACTAAATGCATCTTGAAATTAAAAAAAAAAAGTCTTAAGGTCCGTCTTGAAAGTCGGTAATGGTGTCTGAAGTTGCAAAGAAATCGGTAGAAGATTCCAAAAATATGGTCTTTGTACAGAAAAGATTGAGGCACCAGTATGCTTATGAAGAACTTGTTTGTAGGTTGGTAAAATGAGCAAATTCTGATCTTATGAGCGTAGGATACGGGAGGGAGTGTATTGTAGCAGGAGGCAATATAGATAAGGAGGTTCTTTTTGAAGCCAAGGTTTTAAAATCCAGTAAGAGGAGCTTTTATGTAATTTTGTGACAAGGGAGCCAATGAGATGCCTTCAAATGTGGTGTAATATCATCAAACTTTTCAGCTTTATGAATTATTCAAGTGGCAGTATTCTGTACTAATTGTAGGCGGTGTAGATCCTTGAGCCGAAGGCCTTTGTATAATGAATTACAATAGTCAATTTGTGATATGATGAGCGAGTGTACTAAGATATGCTGAGGAATGTTAGAGAGATTGAACCGAACGAATAAGGCGAACATGGAACATTGTACGACCTGTCCTGTTTAAGACTGACATGAAAGTTTAGTATCGATAAGTGCAACAAGAATGAGTGACTAAGCTGCATAGGCACCTACATGTGGCCAGCGTGTGCCAAATTGGAGTTACCGCGTGGCCCTTCTGGTAATTTCAATTTTGGCACGCGTCCGCTACGCACGTCTGAAAAATATTTTTTCTTTTCTGACGCGCGGCAGCTACTCGCGTCAAGTGGAATTTGACACACGTGGACCATTACCGCCTGGTTACTGCATTGAGACCTTACCGCTAGATTAGTGGCTTGCGGTAAGGTCTCAGACCCAAAATGGATGCCAGGCAATTTTCATTTTGCCGCACATCCATTTTTGCCAAAAAGAGGCATTTTTTGTAGGTGCGCTAAAAAAAATAATTCTGCGCGCGCCCAAAACACACATCTACACTACCGCAGGCCATTTTTCAGCACACCTTAGTAAAAGGACCCCCTAGTATTACAAAGACAGATGGGTAAACAGAATCGACTAGGCTTATGGTTAGTAAAAAGTAATAGCTTAGGTTTGTCAGAGTTAAGAATAAGATGGTTTTCTTGTAATCACTTTTTACTTTACAAAGGTTATCATTGATACTTGTAAGGACAGAAGGTATGAAATGGTCTATTACTGAGAAAAGTTATATATCATTAGCATAAACATATAATGTAAAATCTAGAGACTGGGCCAAAGTAAGCAAGGATGAAAGGAAAATTTTAAATAGAATGGGGGATGATATGGAACCTTGAGTAATGCCAAATGTAGGGGAAAAAGAGACCTAAATACAGGAGATATCCACACACATTGTACAGTATTCTATAAGTTATGTGAAGCCCCACCCACCACACTCTGTGTATGCCTACATGTAAAATATGCACTATGTAAGGTAATGTTCTTATTTACAGAATAGCATTTGGCTACATTTTGGGCATATAAAGACCCGTCTTTCCATGACTATCAAACCTTGAACCTTCTGTGTTTTCATTCTCCAATTTCAGCAAATAGCCATCGCTCGGGAAGGTGACCTGCTGACCAAGGAGCGGCTGTGCTGCGGACTATCCATGTTTGAGGTGATCCTGACGCGGATACGGAGTTATTTGCAGGATGCCATCTGGCGAGGCCCTCCCCCAACGAACGGCGTCATGCACGTGGACGAGTGCATGGAGTTCCATCGGCTGTGGAGCGCCATGCAGTTTGTGTACTGCATCCCTGTGGGGACTAACGAATTCACTGCAGAGTGAGTCCTGCCAGCCCGTGCAGCTAGAGAAATGCGATCACTATAAATTATAAAAAGAAGTCCATTAAAATGCAAAAAAAAAAAAAGTCCATAGTAAGCTGGACGCACCAACCAATTTAATGCAGAAGTTACTGAACCTAAAGCAAAATAATAAAGCAAAACTAACCATGGAGTTAGAAAACTACATCCCCTGTTTGAAATTTGCCCAGCTACCTAGTATCGCTGTGCAAACTATATTTAGCTGCTACGAGGGAAGTTTCAAAGGGAATTTGTGCAGGTAAATGGAAAAGACCCTTTTGAAAATCTCTCTCCTGTGAGTAAAAGGGGCAGTGTAGGGCAGGCCTGGGATAATGCAGATGGGGACTTTAATTTGATGTCCCTGCACATTCTTTAGCTCATGTGCATCATTGCGGTCTGTGCCGGGGCTGGTAGTTGAGCGGCGGGGATAGTGCTGGGCAGACTTATACGGTCTGTGCCAGAGCCGGTGGTGGGAGGCAGGGATAGTGCTGAGCAGACTTATACGGTCTGTGCCAGAGCTGGTGGTGGGAGGCGGGACTGGTAGTTGGGAGGTGGGGATAGTGCTGGGCTGACTTATAGGGTCTGTGCCAGAGCTGGTGGTTGGGAGGCGGGGTTGGTGGTTGGGAGGCGGGGATAGGGCTGGCCAGACTTATACGGTCTGTGCACTGAAGAGGACAGTACAAATAAAAAGTAGCACATATGAATTTATCTTCTTGGGCAGACTGGATGGACCGTGCAGGTCTTTTTCTGCCGTCATCTACTATGTTTACTATGTTTGCTGTGGAATTTTCAAAAGGAGACTCCATGAGGATTTTCCTTTGAAAATTGTCTCACAGTAGTATGAAGAGGCTGAAAACAGGACCGCCTGAAGGTGTAACCTGATGGGGGGAGAAAACTATGTACATATATTGAATATTCAACTATATTCATGTAGTTTGCCCCCATCTGACCCTATGAAAATATGTAGTGAACTTTCAAAGAGAAACTGAAGGTATTTTCTTCAGAAATTTGCTAAAGCTAAATGGGTATGAAATCTTCGCTGCTGTGCTTTGCTGTTAAGGCAATGGTATGCTATGCCGGGCAATGGTTAACTAAGGAGTCAGACAACTTAAGAGTGAATTTAAAAAAAATAAAAAAAAATAAAGTACATTTATTCCAATTTAGAGGGTACAAAAGTAAACATGTCTCTTGCCATTGGCCAGTTTAATGAACATTGCACTGTGGTCTTGATGGTTTATAAAATACTTGAGTTCCTAATTTTTCTTTATTTAGGAATACATTTTGGAAATCTTAGTAGAGAATTATGCTTTTCTCAGTAGTTCAAAGTGAGTTACATTTGAGTATAGTAGGTGTTTCCCTGTCCCTGGGGGGCTTACAGCCTCTTTGTACCTGAGGCAGTGGAGGGTTGAGTGACTTGTCCAAGATCACAAGGAGCCACAGTGCGATTTGAACATGTTTTCCCAGGGTCTCAGCCCACTGCTCTAGACATTAAGCCATTCCTTCACTCCTACGGAGTTAGGCATATAGACTGGTTCCGTATGCTGTAATGCAGTGTTTCCGAAGTCCGATCCTGGAGTACCCCTTGCCAGTTAGGTTTTCAGGATATACACAATGAATATGCAAATCAAGTTCATGCATATTTATTGTGGGTATCCTGAAAACGTGACTGGCATATGGGGTACTCCAGGACTGAACTTGAGAAACACTGCTGGAATGGACTTCCAGCTGCAGAAAATATTGTGTGTACATTCATAATGGACAAAAGGGAGCTTTCTGATCACTAGTGATGAATCAGCTGCATCTCAACTTCTAAAGGACTAAATTATAGTCGAGTGTAAACTAAGACATGGGAAGACTTAACCAAGGTTACACAGAGAATCGTTGTGAAGATAGAAGCTTAGATTGCTATCCCATAATTTTTCCTGACTCATATCTGTGTTCTCATTATGAATGGTGTATTCTTAATAACTGCCTTCTCGTGCAAAGTAGATGCTTAGATTTATATCTCATAATTCTTCCTGACTCATTTCTCATTATGAAGTTGTATATTCATAATAACTTCCTTCTCATCTCATAATTGGAGCCTTTTTTTTTCTGACATGTTAGTTAGATGTTTAGTTGTTGATATGAGCTTTGGGTATACAAGGTGATGCAAAAAAAAAGTAATCCCCTAGAGTTTTGGGGTTGTTTTTTTTTGCTGTTTTCTCAGCAAGTGTTTTGAATTTCAACGAGAAATTTTACGTACTTTTTTAGTCGTCATACTTAATTTTTACTGTTAAGCAACATTTAATTATCTTAAGCTGTGTTGATGTTACTGACAGTTTAGCGTTGCTACCTAGTGATTTTTGTGTATTAAAAATGTTCCTAGAACACAGTAAAATAACCTCATTCAAATGATACAATTAACAATGTGTCAGAATTTTGTAGTCACTGTGAATGCTCAAAGTGTCCACCCCGAGCTTTAACACAGGCTTTCAGTCACTTTGGGAAGTTCTTAATATCCTTGTCCATTGGTCCCTGTTGCAAGCCGTCCAGATCACCTGCAGTGCTTCCTTGAGTTTGGCGATTGTTTACAGCTTTGGGTGGAGCTTGTAGATACGTCTCCGAACATTTGCTCCCCAGACAAAAGTCTATGTCATTGTGACTGCATTAACAGTAGGCTGGTACCTTGTTTTGTTTTTTTCAAATATGGTAGTTTTACAGTGCAAACATTTTTGAACGTGTGAAAATCGCTGGGTAGTTACGCTAAGAAGTCTGTCACTTCCAAGCGGTTGCTGAGAAAATAGCAAAAAAAAAACTAGGGGATTACTTTTTTTGACTCACCTGTAGACAAATGCATGCATCAATCAATGGCAGATTTGAAGAAGCCTTAGCAGCTGTGACTCTGGAATATTGGTCACGGAATAGGACCAGCCCAAGGGTACCTGTTGCCCTAGATGAATGTTCAGTCAAGTGCCCCTCCTGGAGTGGCTCAAGACCCTAACCCTACCCCCTGCTCCATAATCCAACATATCCCCTTCCCCTTCCTCCCCTCAAGGTGTCCAGCATCTCTCACTTCTTTTCTCTGCCTGTCTCTCCATTCCCAGCATCTTCCTCTTCTCTTACCTACCCCTCAAGGTGATCAGAATCTCCTCTCCCTTCCCCCATAGGTTTTAAACAGCTACACCTTCACACCCCCCTTCCCCTTGTACAGCATCCCATTATCCTCCCTTCACTGGGCAGTTGCCATGCTACTGTTCCAGAACCCTTTATTGAAGTAAAAAGAAACACAGCATGGCATGGGGCCATGAACACAGATCCTTACACAAGGGCTACAGGTTCCCACCCCTCCCACCTCAAACTTCTTGCCAGAGGAAGCAGAGCCTGGCAGCGCTTAAGCACTGACCTGCACAGAAAGAGCCCACGCAGTCTTGAGAGCATCATTACAGCGCTGCTCTCATGCCATGCGGAGGCTGTGCTGTCACCCCCCCCACCCCAAATTCTGCCATAAGCAGGCACCTGTAGTCTACCTAGTGGCAGGGCTGGCCCTGTCATTGGATGGAATTTTTTTAGCTGTGCTTTAAAATGGTGATTGGTGTCCCCAGAATCATGTTTTGTGGCACTTTGAATACATTTACTGCCATCCCTGGTGATGTACTTGCATGTAATATACAATAAGGGAGCTAGCTGGCAAATAAGGAGTAAGCTAAATCAATTTTTTGGCTACACTGTGTAAAATTTAGCCTTCTAAGTGTAATAAGGGAGCAAGATTTAGCCAGCCAAATTTTAGTCATCCTCAGGGACTGAGGAGACAGTTGGTTAGCACTGACTTTCAACACTAAGTACCCAACTTGACCAAAAAAAAACAGGTGCTGCTATAGCAGTCCTAAATTTATAGCCTTCCTCACAATTATTGACATTGTTCTAAAATTTTAAAATAAGCAGTCCAACCCCTTCCCGCCCACCCTATGCACCCTTTGGATATTTTTTTTAATAAAGCTCCCAGTATTGAAATTCCTCCATTCTCCTTCCTTGCCCCAGTTGGAGATTGGCCCCCTCTTTCCTGTCTTCAAACAGATACAGGAAACATGGAACACGGCAAAATCTTAAATAATGGCAGGAAAAGATCTGTATGGTCCATCTAGTCTTCCCAGTAATGTGGCCAGAGTTGTACCTGCCACTCTGTACATCTCTGCCCTGTTTAAAATATAAAGCTTATTTAAGTTTTGCTTTGATTCCTCCGTCTTTCTGTATTGTGTACTAACATTTTTCTTAAACTTGGTTCTTCCTTCCTTCTCTTCTTCCTCTGTCACTCTCTCCCCTCGTGCGTCTCTGTTCCTCGCCTTTCCACCTGTTTCTCCCCTGCTTTTGCTTCTTTCTCTGCTCTCCCTGTTTCTTTCCACTCGGTGTGCAGGCAGTGTTTTGGAGATGGTCTAAACTGGGCCGGCTGTGCGGTCATTGTTCTTCTGGGCCAGCAGCGTCGCTTTGATCTCTTTGATTTCTGCTACCACTTGCTGAAGGTGCAGAGGCAGGACGGGAAGGACGAGATCATAAAGAACGTGGTAAGCACCATTCTGCTTTCATGCACTTTCCTGGACAACCATGCCAGAGAGCTCCAAATTCTTGATGTGATTTGAGCAACGACATGCCAAAATGCTCTTTGGCTGTAGAACTTATAAACAACCCGCAAAATGCAACAATATGGAACTCTGCTGTAATGCAAAATAATAGTGTGAAAACTGGGAAGGAAGAGCCACAAAGTAGCTCAAAACCAAGGTTTAAAGAGCTATACGGATCTCTGTAGATCTCTAAATGGATCTGTATGGATCTCTACTTCATCACAGGCAAAAACCTTCCCGAAGCTGCAGTGTCTTCATATGACAAACAAATGCAATCTCTGTGTGTATAATGCTCAAAAAAAGTAAGGAAACGTAAGTATTGCCATACTGGGACAGACCAAAGGTCCATCAAGCCTAGCATCTAGTTTCCCTACAGTGGCCTATCCAGGTCACATTCCAAATAGAACCCCAAAGAGTAGCAAGATTCTAGAATTCTAAAGAATAACAAGATTCCATGCAGAACCCCAAAGAGTAGCAAGATTCCATTCAGAATCCCAAGTACATAGGTATTGCCATACTGGAACAGACCAAAGGTCCAACAAGCCCAGTATCCTGTTTCCAACAGTGGCCAATCCAGGTCACAAATACCTGGTGAAATCCCCAAAAAGTAGTAAACATTTTATACTGCTTATCCCAGAAATATTGGATTTTCCCCAAGTCCAATTTAATAATGGTCTATGGACTTTTCCTTTAGGAAGCCGTCCAAACCTTTTTTTTAAACTCTGCTAAGGTAACCGCCTGTACCACATTCTCCGGCAACAAATTCGAGTTTAATTACACTTTGAGTGAAGAAATATTTTCTCCGATTTGTTTTAAATTTACTACTTTGTAGCTTCATCGTATGCCCCCTAGTCCTAGTATTTTTGGAAAGCATAAACAGACGCTTCACATCTACCCTTTCATCTCCACGCATCTTATCTTCATGGCAGCATTAGGTGGATGTTTCAAGATGCAGACTTGCCCCCAGGCTGTATAGCTCTTTAAACCTTGGTTTTGGTTTTGAGCTACTTTGAGTCTTTTCCTTCCCATTTTTTACACTATTATTTTGTATTACAGCACAGTTCCATATTGTTGCATTTTGCGGATTTTTGTTATTTAGTTAACTTAAACAACAAGACACAATATTTAAGATTTAAGACACTGTAACTCTTCTGTAATGTAGGTACTTGCTTAGGAAGATACTGAGAATGAGCACTGGCTCCAGGTAAGGAGGAGCAGCAAGTGAGTCATTTTTAGATTCCTACATTGGCCAATTCAGGAACTCCTCAACGTCAAGAGCTTCAATACAGAAGCTTTAAGGTTTAAGACACTGTAACTCTTCTGTAATGTAGGTACTTGCTTAGGAAGATACTGAGAATGAGCACTGGCTCCAGGTAAGGAGGAGCAGCAAGTGAGTCATTTTTAGATTCCTACATTGGCCAATTCAGGAACTCCTCAACGTCAAGAGCTTCAATACAGAAGCTGAAACCCTGCACTTCTCTCCTCTGTCATTTGTTAGGTTTCACTACCTCCTCTTGGACATTAGTCAGCAAGTGTGGTGTTCGGCTTATAATAAACCAACGCAAATGGGAAAAAGAATTCTTCCACAAACAGTAACAAATGGACACAGGAGTGGAAGATGCCAACCATAATCTTCAAGACTATCAGAGCAGTAGTTTATTGATCCAAAGCTGACGAACTGAACCCAACACAGGCTTTGTTTCGGCACCCAGGCCTTCGTCAGGGGTTCTGTAAAGCCAATGGAATATTCATAAGAACGAGTATAAAACAAATCAGCTTATATTGGTGCTCAACCTCTAAAGACGCACAAAAAGCTGTTGAGCTCCAATGACCTTTATGCTTTTAGCCCACTTCTCTTATTTTAACTCTTAGAATCTCATGGCCTTGTATTTTAATAAGAAATGCAGAACTGCAAATGGCATCGTGCATTAGAATAGGAGGGTTTTTTTTAATGTGCAAACTCGATCAAGTTACATGGGTGATGTGGAATCAGTTGTTACCTAATACAGCTGTTTAAATATCCATTTACTTCTAGGTAGGATTCCCCTAATTAATAAAAAAAAAAAAGGTGAGTGTGAGGCAGGAAGTGAACTGGGAAGAGCAAGCATAAGACAGTTTCAGCTCTTAAATGCAGAGAAGATTTCAGGATCTCCTACCCTGCTGGTACACGATGAAGTAAATGGAGATTTCCAAGAACATAGTGGCATGCTATGCTGTGAATTGCCCCTAGGTGCTTTCTGAATCACAATGTAAAACTTGAATAGCTTCCCATTAGTGATAAAAGACCGTATCTCGCATTAATTTTGGAAATTAGAATTAAAGTTTAGGACTAGAGTAGTTCACTGCAGTTTTTGGCTCTGTGAACCAAGACCAGGAAATTCAGGTGGTAATTAGAAGAAAGGATTAAGCCATTCCCAGGCGAGATCTTTGTCCTCTTATTCATCCCACCAACTAATCTTTGTCTTTCTCCCTGCAGTTGGGCCCAATCTCCCTCTGAAATCAGCATTCTCTCAAAAAGCTTGCCAGGAGGCAGACACCTGTGCCACATGCATCACCCCTCCTTTCCCAGCTAAAGATCTGTTTCTCCAGTCTCAATCACATATAGCAAAATACACACAGTAAGCTGTTACGTTTATCCCTCTTTTCCAATGGTTCTTAAATTCCACATTGACACATAAGAAGACATTTAGAAACTAAGAAAAGGCTTTAAAGAATTTTTCTTCTACCTATTTTCTGCTAAAGGGCACCAGAAAGGCTTATGCTCTGGGACCACAGACCAGATATATTCCATGTATTTAAAAAAAGGAGGAAGAAAGGACAAACGACAGCTGGCGTGGTTAAAAAGTGAGGTGAAAGAAGCTATTAGAGGTAAAAGAAAATCCTTCAGAAAATGGAAGAAGGATCCAACTAAAAATAATATATTTTTAGTTGGATCCCCTACTCCAGTGCATATATTGAAGGTCCATGGTATGGATCTCTACCTCATCAACTGGCCAGCTATGCCTCCAGGAGAAGGTCCATAAGCACAGTTGTACATAATGCATCCTGAATCTCCGTGTTTGACAGCTCCTGCCCTAAAGTGCTTCATGTGTTAACATGATGAGTAACATTTTCCTGAAACCCAGCTATTCATAAACTGAGGCCAGGAAAGGTTTTGTTACAAGCCAAGCATTGCTTGAATTAGTATTTGCGACAGCTTGTTTTCCTTAATGTCTGGTTTCTTTGATATTCTTTGAAAGGAAAGAACCTTCTTTATAAAGGGATCGGCCCGTTAGTACATGTGCAGTGCCCTACAACTGAGGCGAGAGTTAGCAAGGGGGTGAAAATGTATTTATTTATGTATTTTTATTTATTTATTGCATTTGTACCCCACATTTTCCCACCTATTTGCAGGCTCAATGTGGCTTACAGAGATTAGTTCTGGTGTTACCTTTCCAGGTTGTCAGATACAGTTGGTGATACAAAGAGAAATGGCGTAGAAAGTCTGTCTGTTTTGATTTCCTGTGTGTTTCGTGCACTGAACTGATGGTTCCTGAGATTCTAAACATTCCTCAAGGTTACCCTTTTGATGCTTTAATTGGGATATCCTGGAATCCACTTAGCAAGATGTTTCTAAGAGAGGAGCAGTTGCAGCTGCATTAAAAAGTGTCATTTGGCAATTAAAACATTCAAGCACCAGCAGAAGCAGGGACTGATTTTCCAGCAAGAATTATTCAGCATTTCCTTGTCATCAACAGCAGATGAATCCATTAACTGATGGGTTGTATCCGCCTACCAGCAAGTGGAGATAGAGAACATGGAAGAACCACAGTGACCCTTGGACAGCTAGCCCCATCTGCCTTCAGTATTTCTCTATCTCCCAGCAGGTGTGGACGTAGCTTGATCAGCTCCTGGATTTCTGCTTGGGGTGGCTCCTGTGCTTTGCCAGTTGAGCAGGGGTGTTGTGGCTGGTGGTGCCCACTTTAAAGGCATATAGGTTTGCCCTTTCCCTGCCTTACCCATTCCCCCCACCTCCCGGAGTCCCTCTGTTGCTGCCTCCAACTTTCCTCACAGCGTAAAAAAAAAAAAAAGAGCGCGCTTTTACTGCGTGGCTGTTCTGAGGCTTTCTCCAGAGATTCTGGTTCAGTGCAGCTTGACCGGAGCTCGTTGACTCGGTCTTCTGAGGTGAGAGTGATGCCCAGCTCCTCCGTGGAGGTCCCTGCGGACAGCGTTCCGAATGGGGTAAGTTTTGGTGCGAAGCCACCATTTTATTGCTATATTTCCGTCCAGTCGGGCGATGGCTGCTGAAGGAGTTAAGCTCTGCTCCCACTGTGGTAAGTGCAGATCAGCAGCGGGGCTTTGCAATACGTGCTCCTTAGATGCTCAAGCTAGTACGAGCATAGTGAGCGATGATTCTTCCCGCTCGATGGAGCTGGCAGCGGGCGCCATTTTGGAAGAGCCGCGTACCTAGACCCCCGCGATGGCGGAGGAGTCTAAGTGCAGGGGGACACCTTGTTTCGAGGCTACCAGAGGAGCTCCAACCTCCATTTCGCCTAATTCGAGGACGGAGGGCCAGGGTGAGTCTTTCTCCCCTGAGTTTGTGCTTCTGATGCATAAGGCCTTCCTGCTGAAAAGAGCTCTGCCGCAGGTGTCTGACACTGTGTTGCATTCTGGTTTCCCTCCGGGTGTTGATGCCCTGGGGATGGCTACAGATGTTATTTCTTCCCCCGAGCGTTGGAAACACGCTAAACATAGACAGGTAAATTCCCCGTCTGAAAGTGGCGCATCTCCCTCCCTCCCCCCCCCCCCCCCCCCCCCCCCCCCGGTGATCTGGCTGTGGGGAGTCTGAGGGATCTGGCAGGCCCTCATGGATGGAGGATCTGGAGGAGGGTGCCTGTTTGCCACGGGATTCGGATGATCCTAATGCGGTTCGGATTTTCCACCACGACGAGCTGCCAGCTCTCATTACTGACGCCTTGCAGGCCCTCTCGATTGATGATCCTGCTGAGAGCGATGCCTCCTCTGTTAATCTTAGGATGGCGAGTACTAAGAAGCCTATGCGGGCCTTTCCTGTGCATGACTCCATCCAGGAGCTTATTTCAGCTCAATGGTCTGACCCCAATGGGCCTTTGAAAGTGGCCAGGTCTATGGGTCAGCTTTATCTCTGAGTGAGGTTCACTTGGCCCTTTTTGGGATGCCTAAAGTGGACGCGTTGGTCATGGTGGTGACTAAAAAGACCACTCTCCCTGTAGAAGGAGGAGTCGCTTTGAAAGACATGCAGGACCGGCGGCTAGAATCCGCGCTGAAGCGGTTCTTTGAAATATCAGGCCTTGCATTAAGGGCGTCTATTTGCAGTTCCTATGTAGCCCGCGCCTGTCTTTCCTGGTTACAACAGGCGGTGGATCAGCCCACAGAGGGTGCGGGGTCCCTCTCTGAGGTTGCCCCGCGGATGGAGTCAGCCCTGTAATTTTTGGCTGACGCCCTTTATGATCTGGTCAGAGCTTCGACTAAGCAGATGTCTGTGGCGGTTTCTGCCCGCCACCTTCTTTGGCTGTGGCATTGGGCGGCGGACATAGCCTCTAAGCAAACGCTGGTGAGGTTACCCTTTCGGGGCCTCCTGTTATTTGGAGAAGATTGTTAAAGACCTAGGGGATTCTAAGCCCCAGCGGTTACCTGAGGCTAGGCCGAGGCCTTCTTCCAAGGGTCCTGTGTTTCCCTCCCAGCCCTCGCTTCCGTGAAGCTTTCAGGTATCGCCCGGGGCGCTCTGCTGGGTTTTCTCAATGTGCCCGTTTTCAGCAGAGGAACCCCTTTCGCTCGGACAAACGCTCCGCAGTGGCCTGGTCGCGGCCGGAGTTCAGGGGCGTCCTCCACAATGATGGGACGCCGGTCCACTCCTCTATTCCTGCAGTAGGAGGATGTCTTTCCCTCTTTCTCGAGGAGTGGGCCAAGATTACTTCGGATCAGTGGGTCCTGGACCTGATCAGAGAAGGTTACCGATTGGAATTTGGTGCCCTGGTGAGACGTGTTTTTGGAATCCCGGTGCGGCGGTAGAGGAGACCTTGCAAGTCTTGCTGTACCTTGGAGTGGTGATCCCGGTGCCTTCCGCCAAACGCGGCTGTGGTTGCTACTCCATTTATTTTGTGGTCCCCTCGGAAAGGCGGGTCTTTCAGACCAATCCTCGACTTACGAAAAGTCAACGAGGCCCTAAGAGTGCGACACTTCCGCATGGAAACCCTGCGCTCCATCATTGCAGCGGTTCAGCCAGGAGAGTTTCTTACGTCTCTGGACCTCAAGGAAGCTTACTTGCACTTTCCTATTTGGCCCCCGCACCAGCGGTTCCTCTGGTTTGCGGTGTTGGGCCAGCATTTTCAGTTTCGGGTCTTGCCGTTCGGCCTAGCCATAGCTCCCCGTACCTTTTCCAAGGTAATGGTGGTGGTAGCTGCCTTTCTCAGGCGAGAGGGTATTAGAGTTCACCCTTATCTCGACGACTGGCTCATCAGAGCGGATTTGGCAGATGAAAGTCGTCTTGCCACAGCCAGAGTGGTTACAGTCCTGCAGTCTCTGGGCTGGGTGGTCAATATACCCAAAAGTCACCTGACCCCCCTCTCAGTCTCTCGAGTATTTGGGGTTCCGGTTCGACACAGCCTCGGGGTTGGTCTTTCTCCCCGACCACAGGAGGTGCAAGCTTCAGACTCTGGTCTGTCTGCTCCTGCGGATGCCTCGCCCTCGAGCTTGGTACTTTGTCCAGCTGCTGGGGTCAATGACGGCCACCTTGGAGGTGGTCCCCTGGGCAAGAGCGCATATGAGGCCACTGCAGATTGCTCTGCTCCATCAATGGTCTCCGATTTCCCAGGAATATCAATGCAGACTAACGTGGCTCCCTGCGGCCCGGCGCAGTATGGATTGGTGGCTCTCCGACAGGATGCTGCGACAAGGAATGCCGCTCACGCTTCCTTCTTGGTGCCTGGTGATAACGGATGCCTGCCTTTTGGGCTGGTGCGCGCATTGCCAGGGAAGCTATGCTCAGGGTCAGTGGACACCCGTGGAGTTGGGGTGGTCCATCAATCACTTGGAACTAAGAGCGATATTCCAGGCTCTGATGGCCTTCCACAAGACTCTGAAGGGGCTTGCTGTCCGGGTTCTGTCAGACAACACGACAGCGGTGGCCTACATCAATCGTCAGGGTGGCACTCAGATTTGCCACTGGACTGAGCTCCACCTGCAGCTTCTGTCAGCAGCTCACTTAGCAGGTCAGTGCAAGCTGATTTTCTCAGCAGGCATCAAATTGACCTGGCGGAATGGGAACTGGCAGAAGAAGTGTTTCTTCAGATTTGTGCCAAATGGGGGACTCTCGGAATGGATCTTATGGCATCAAGTGCAAACGCCAAAGTCCCTCGCTTTTTCAGCAGACGGAGAGATCCTCGCTCGGCGGGGTTGGATGCACTAACTCAACCCTCAGGCCTCCTATATATGTTCCCTCCTTGGCCCTTGATAAGACGAGTCCTCCTGCGGATTTGACTACACTGAGGATTGGTGATTCTCATCGCTCCAGATTGGCCAAGGCGTCCGTGGTATGCGGATCTCCGCCGGATGCTGGTGGAGGCTCCACTTCCTTTACCTCTGGTTCTGAACCTGTTGGTTCAAGGCCTGATGACTATGGAGGATCCCTGCCGATTTGGTCTTATGGCCTGGCTCTTGAGAGGGCGCAATTGAGAGATAAGGGCTACTCTAACAAGGTCATCTCCACTCTCTTGCAGGCCCGCAAGCAGTCTATTTCCACAGCCTGTGCTCGGATATGGCGTAAGTTTGAGGAGTGGAGCGTTCCAAAAGAGGTCACTCCTGCTCGGGCTACGGTCTCGCAGGTCCTGGACTTTTTGCAGGCCTGGTTTACAATTCCCTTTGGGTCCAAGTGGCAACATTGGCATGCTACCAAGGGAAGGTCTCTGGCTTGTCCCTTGCTGCTCATCCAGACATTGCCCGATTTCTTAGAGGGATGCTTCGGCTCCACCCTCCCGTGCGGTTGCCTTATCTGGCCTGGAACCTGGGGCTGGTGTTGAAGGCTCTCCAGCGTTCGCCTTTCGAGCTGCTCAAGCGAGCTTCAGAGAAGGATGTGACTCTCAAGACAGTCTTTTTGGTGACCATTACATCGGCTAGACGCGTATATGAGCTTCAGACGCTTTCCTGTTTGGGACCCTTTTCTGCAGTTCTCAGAGTCTGGGGTGATGGTACATACAGTGCCTTCCTTCCTACCTAAGGTGGTTTCAGCATTTCACCTGAACCAGCCCATTTTTCTACCTTCTTTTCTAGAGAGGACTTTCCGGATTCCTTTGGGCAATTACATCTTTTAGATGTCCCCAGGGCTCTGTTGCAGTATCTACAGATGTCAAATGACTTCAGGACTTCTGATCATCTTTTTGTCTTGTTGACAGGTACTCGACATGGGTGCCTGGCGTCTAAGGCCACTATAGCCTGTTGGCTCAGAGAAGTCATCTTTTCTGCGTATCTGCTTTCAGTGCGGGCTCCCCCTGAAGCGTTTAAAGCACATTCCACGAGAGCGATTTCCTCCTCGTGGGCTGAAACAGGTGTCCTTTCTCTTCAAGAGATCTGTCGTGCAGCTACTTGGGCTTCTCAGCTCTCATTTGTACGGCATTACAGGCTGGATGTGGCAGCGAAGCAGGACGCGCATTTTGGAGCGCAGGTACTGGCTCCGGAGTTGCCAGTTCCCACCCTACGTAGGGAGTGCTTTTGTACATCCCATCAGTTAATGGATTCACCTGCTGTTGATGACAAGGAAGGGAAAATTAGGTTCTTACCTTGGTAATTTTCTTTCCTTTAGTCACAGCAGATTAATCCATGATCCCTTCCTGTCTGACTTTGTGTTTTTGTTCAGTTCTTTCATGCAGATATTGTATCTCATCAGGAGGCGTTGATGAACAGTTCTTAAAGTTTCTACATGCTGTTCTATTGCAGGAGGTTGAGTTCATCTCTCCTTTGTGTGGTTATTGCTCCGGTTCTGGGGCATTTGTTCGCTGTGAGGAAAGTTTATGTGATGTTACCTTTCTTATTCACTCTGGAAATTTCAAATACTGAAGACAGATGGGGCTAGCCGTCCAAGGGTCACTGTGGTTCTTCAGTGTTCTCTATCTCCACCTGCTGGTAGGCGGATACAACCCATCAGTTAATGGATTCATCTGCTGTGACTAAAGGAAAGAAAATTACCAAGGTAAGAACCTAATTTTCCCTTACTTACTTTCTGTATTAACAATCCATCATCCAGTACCTCAGGAAAATAGCCATGCTTTTCTATTTATTTCTAGTAGTTTGGGGCAGCTGGAAATCTGAGTCTCTTTCCTGTTTTCTCCTCCTGAGTTCTGGGAGGACAGACAGCCTAAATCATGCTTGTATACATATACTGGGAGAAATTTCACAGAACCTGCCTAGCTGCAAAATTTGTGAGTCTTTGTATGTATGGAACATGTCCCCCCCCCCCCCCCCCCTTTTTTTTTTTTAAGGGAAACTACATATATTATTTCCCTTTAAAACTTGGCCATGGTTACAAATTACTGGTGGACTTTGCATCTGCTTTTTAAGCAGGTGCAGTTTTGCTGGAAAGCCAAAGCACAAATCTGAATAGCCAGGTCAACATGTAGCTTTTCAGTCCCGCCTTGAACACATCTCTGGAACACCTCAGTCAGCATGGCTAAAAATGTGCGACCTAGGGCACTTCACATGGACTTTTTGTTTAATTGTCTGAAAATGTTCACACTTAGACAGCTTACATGGTGAAATGGCTTTGAAAATTGTATCTGCCTAAACCGAATAAGAGGGAGAAAATCTCAATTTAACTTATGTTCTTTATACAAACTTTCAATGTAAGTCTACCTGCCTTGTACAACTATGAAAAGATTAAAAAATGCAAACTTTAGGTTTTCATGTACTGTGCACATATTATTTCTGTGGGCAGCAGAGAGGGAGCTAGATAGTATTCATATGTGTGCATTTGATTTTCAAATGTGGTGTTTTACTCCCCCAACTTGAACACACCCTAGGTATCGCCCTTTAAAATGCAGCTGAAGAGCAGCATGCTGTAGAACGCACATGTGCTTTGAGCCACCTTGTGGGGGGGGGGGGGGGGGGGGCACAGTTTTCTATCAGCACTTTATCCCTCAGTAACACGTTTTCAAAATTTCCCTCCAAAGTAAACAAATGGAGCATATTGCCAGAAGAAAGAATTCCAGTAGATGCCAGAAAAGGCTGAAAAAAGGCTAAATCTCCAGTTTCATTGTACCCACATGTTTTCGGTGACTTTTCTAATAGGCTGCTTTAGGCTTCAGACTTGAAAATTCTTTCCTGTTCCAGACTATCGTGTCATGTCAAAAAAGAAGGCATGGGAACTGGATCAGGCTCTTCGAAAACAGACTCAGGACTCCCATTATGAAATTATAGATGTTTATTTAAGATGACTCGACGCAGCACCATGTTTCGACACACAAGTGCCTGCCTCGGGAGTCTTGATGTGTATACTTGACAATGACATTTGTCCTTGGCAATATGTCTTGTAAAATAAACATAAGCTGGTCTTTAAAATGATTGTTGATGAAAAAAAGTTTGAATAGCATGTGAAATGCCGCTGTAGTCATGTCATATATAAGTGGGAAATTGGGTTTCAGCTATTGTATATGTATGAATCTTGGCCCTCGGTCAAATAGGTCTCCCGGTAGATCCATGTATGAACTTGTATCAGTGTGCTCAACTATTTGTTGTTTTGTAAACTAGTCCATTCCCTGTGAGTTCATGTAGAGTAGCTACAATTGACAGTAAACAAAAATACCCATAATAGTAATTGTCTTGTATTTTACCTTCTTCCAGCCTCTGAAGAAAATGGCTGACCGCATCAGGAAGTATCAGATCTTGAACAATGAGATCTTTGCCATTTTGAACAAATACATGAAGTCGGTGGAAACTGACAGCTCCACTGTGGAGCATGTGCGTTGTTTCCAACCCCCCATTCACCAGTCTCTGGCTACTACGTGCTAATGTGCAGAAGGGTTGTTAACACCCCTTGTCATGGGGTGAAACTTGGACCAGTTCATGAAGAGTGTTTCGTGGGGCCAGTAACAAAACCGAGTGGAACAAAGAAAGATATCCCAGCATGCCAAGTTTGAGCGCATGTACTTTCATAATATTAAGCCATGGTTGTTTCATCTAGTTTTTCAAGAATTTTTGGGTAGTACACTTTTTGTGACGTATAAGCTAACCTCCATGACGTATAACCAGTATGAAGGCCTGCACAGTTGAGGGTACTAGGTTTGAGAATTTATTTTTGGGTACTGTATACCAATAATCATGGCTTGGATAAACATTAGAGCACTATGTTAGAACTAATTTTCTACAACAGGCTATAGACTTGGATGTCGTGGCAGTACTGAAAGTGGAATCGGCAGAGGTTTAAGTGCAATAATGGTTCAATGTGTTAAAATCTGAAAATAATTTCTGAATTTTCCAGTCTTGTCTCTTTCTCTCCTGGGGATAATAGACCTGCCTTTCTTCTGTCTTCCCTATGGATTGAAGAGTCTCTTGTTCTATTGTGTAGGTGCGACAGCCTTCCACTCTTCTCTGTGCATGAAGAGATCTCCTTCATTCTTACCACAAAGGAAGGGTTATTTCTCCTAATATTTTGTTTGGATGGGGGTCTTCATCATCATCGTCTTTACTTTATATACTGCAAAGTCAAAAAATATCTAAGCGGTTTACTTAGGACCTTGTTTACTAAGCAGCGTTATAGGCACATTAACATTTTTAACACGTTAACCATGTACATGCCTACAATATCCCTAGAGGTGCCTACATGGTTAGCGTGCACACTAAGTGTAGGCGCGCTAAAAACACTAGCACACCTTAGTAAACAGGGCCCTAAATATCCAATAATTCAAATCAACATATACAGACAAAACAAACTCCCGAAAGGGAAAAATTACTATTTAAGTATAATGTATTGCCCTAATGAATGTGTAGATCACCCTCTGTGTGTGCGTTATTGGATTTCTGTTACCGTCAGGTAACATGCAAGCCTTGCCCAAGTTTCCTTGTGCAGCTGACTTAACTATAACTGAGGTTCAATCTCTTTGTACCCTTTTGAAGACTTTAATGAAATGAACAAGCTCTCTGTACCTACACTATTACGTTATTGACTATATATGTGGTCTAAGGACTGCATGTACACAGCTAAGGGCATTTAACTTCAGCCGAAGAGATCCACATTTGGGGCTGAGAATGAGATTGGGCATTGTCCTTGTCTGCTATAAGAATTAAGAACAAGATTTCAGGAAAGTCAATTTGATAAATGTGTAGAAAGACAGCTACACCCATGTCAAAGCCGTGGCCTATTTTTGCTTGACCCAAAATTAAATAAAATGCTGTTAAGGTAGATTTGTTAAATTTGTGGATACGTTGAATAAAATTGGGAATTGAAATATTTTATTCAAATAGTCTTAGGCAGTGCCCACTGTATGATGAGCCATTCAATGTCTTAGTTGAACTTCAGGGCCAATCTGTGTTTACTATCTTGAACAGCACTGGTTCAGATCTCTGCTTTGCAATGAATTAGCTGTTTGACTTGAGTAGTGTCAAAAATGATATAAATTAGTGTCTTTCCTTGAAAAATAGAGCAAACTGAAGGCACTCATTGAGTTCTAAATAGCCTGGTTATGTAGTGAATTTTGTTTATTATTTAAAAATAAAATACCTTAGATTGTACCATATCAAGAAACTAAGCTTCTTTTTAAAAGAAAGCAAACTACGAGAGAAGCAAGAGACCAAGGGGAGGGGAGAATTTATTTTCTGCTGGACAGAAGAAGAATATTTAATGTTTCTAAAAATAATGGATTAACTTATTGTACTCAAAACAATTCATGCATGCTGACCACTGATGTAGCACACTTAACCTGTTTCTTCCTCTTAACATGGTAACTTAGTTATATCTGGAAAATCAGATGCAGTTGATCTCAGTAACTGGAAGTTTTACTTTTTTTTTTTTCCCTGAACTGAACAGAAAAATGTAGGATGGGAACTTTGAAGATTATCAGAAAGCTGTTGGCTTAAGCCACACTACAGCGTTCTTGTATCCCTTTAATGTGGGGGTTCTTTAACCAGCCCTCATGACACATTCAACCAGCCAGGTTTTCAAGATGTCTGCAATGAATATGCATGAGAGATTTGCATATCATGGAGATATGTGCGGGTCTCTCCATGTACATTCACTGGGGTTATCCTGAAGACCCAAGGACTTGGGTTCAGCCTTATTGTACTGTGAATGAAATACGAGTTAATTTGGGTAACTGCTGTTCTTCATAAGGGGAGAACTGTGAACACATTTAGATTTGTTTCACTGTAAGCTGAGTCCACCTTGAGGCATTCACCAAAGCAGTGCACGCTTCTCTGCTCAAGTTACATTACCGTCCCTTGTGTATGATTTGGTTAGAAAGGTGCATGTGTGTGAGTATTCTCTTGGGACCCTCCACTGCTGTATTTAAGGGGGCCACTGTAGAGCTAACTGAAGTCTCTGTGCCTGGTTGGGGGCAGGAGGGAACATTTCAGGAAAAAGTAAACTGACTGCTCCCCTTGTTGCTCAAGAAAATTTAGATCCCATTGAACTGGATTCCTCCATGTTAGAAGCAATGAAAAAAGAAGCAGCATACTGTTTGTTTTTGTTTTTAATTCCCCGTGTATTTTTATGCACATGCATGTGAGAATATGACAGTCAGAAGTGTGCACTGTAAACTAGAAACTGTTATTTATTTTTCCTTTCTTATAAGCAGTGTTTTTTAATGCTGTTGGGAGTCCTGGTATTATTTAAGGGCCAAAAGTGTATTTCTTTATGAATATTCAATGATTAGTATACAGTGTCGGTTAGAAATTAAACTGTGTAATATGAGTATGTGTGTTCTGCTGAGCACCCTAGGTGTTAAAAAGTCCCAAATTAATATTTGCCCTGCAGTATAAGCTGGCAACCCTTGCCCACAGTCCTTTGCCCCACCTTTTCTGCCTGTGCTTTGGAGAGCCTCTGTATCCTCTTCTGTCCAAATTACTTTCAAATGCAGGTGTAGTCAGGAGAGACCAAGAGCAAACACAGAATAAATGCCTGATGTGGCTACTTTTTGTCTCCCCAGAGGCTGTACTTTCTATCAGGGTCCCTAAAGGCACATACGCCTGATAGCAGCTAAAGACAAAATCTGCAGCAGCAGAGTCACAATACCATTAAAAGCAATGGCTTCAAACACAGACATCTTCCTCCTCCCCTTTAGCTGCTATCAGGTGTATGTGCCTTTAGGGATCCCGATAGTGGAAAGTGCAATCCCTGACGCAGCCTCTGGGAGGCAAATGGGCCCACATCAGGCATCTGTGTTTTTAATAAATTCAATCTTGGCCTGCTCTGTTTGTTTGGAGGACTGTCTGCATGCAGCTCAAAGCCACTATCATTAGTGGTCAGGAGTGACTGAGACAGTTGCACAGACATGTGCGAAGCGTTAGTGTAAGTGATGAAAGAAAGTGCTGAATATAGAACCAGTGTGTAAGAATATGCAAAATTGGAAAAGCGAAAGCCACTGCCAGCAACGTGACCATTAGATCTCAGTTATTAGATATTTCTACTGTGATTGACTTATACTGCTGTGTTTTTCATATGCTATAGCGCTGATGTACTAAAGGTCAACTCTGATGTATTTCTATTTTAAAGGCAAGCAAAAGAACGATGGAGCAGTTAGGATGTGCTTTTTAAATTATTGATGTACCATCATTTTATTAGTACTTACCAGTCCATAGACCCCATCTAAAAATAGGAGGTCCTATGCATTTTAACAACACCTCATCTGATATTCTTGCTCACAGATCTGTAAATACGAATGATGTCAAAGGCAGGCTGCTGCTGCTTCTGTAACCTGTGATTCGGCGACAATCACTTTCCTGTTTTCATTGGGTGAAGCTTTGATGTCTTGCCATATTGGGAAGGGGGGGAGGAGGGGTTGCATTGCCTGTACCTGTATAGTTTTGAAAAATGGACATTGGTTCTTTCAGGTGAATGAAAAAAAAAATAAAGTTACATTGGAACAAGTCGTTTGAGTTGCTTCCTTGCCACTTTTCTTGGTCTGCAGAACTAACCAAGGCAGTTTACAATTACAGATAGTTAGGTGGGCAGAAAACCACTTATGCAGTAATTACTCTGGACTCATTTGGCAAAAGAGAATTATCAGTACCTAATTGGCCCTTAAGGTTTGTGAAAAGCTGACTCCCAATAAAAGGAATATATATATGTGATTGGTTATAACTTTAGCCTAATCTTGCTTCTAAGTGGTAATCTATTCTCAGGATTTTATAGTTGCATAATTACTCACATATTATATATAGATATAATGAGTAGATTTTGGTAGTGTACACAGTATTTTTGTTGCATTTTGCTTGGCTACATTGCTTATATATATATATATATATATATATATATATATATATATATATATATATATATATTTGTGAAAAGCTGAGGCATATTTTCAAAGCACTTTGGGAGGCTAAGTTCCATAGGTTTCTATGGAACTTTGGGAGGCTCAGTGCTTTGAAAATGAGCTTGGCTGACTCCCAATGTGTAGATAGAATGTATTTGGATACAGGCAGCAGATGATGTTTTGTATATTCCTGAGAATCTAGCATGTGATGTTTTTGTTCTTTCCTGAGAAAGTAGCAGAATAGCAGGTGATGTTTGTACATTCCTGAGCAGGTTCACGAGCTGTTCATGTAGAGTTGTTCTTGTAAGCAATGCATGATCATGGTTGTGTAAGCAAAATGTAACCAATAGTAATGATAATACATGTAATATCCATGAATATTCATAGAGTATATAAGAAGGGGATTGACTCCCAAATAAAGAGTTTTTTGCCCAGACACACGAGAGGAGAGTTATTTTGCAACATCTGGTGATCCCCGACGTGATCGGTGAAAACGTGACGTACTTACTACGACTGGAACAGTCAGCGCGCCATTCCTTCTACGGAACACTGTAAGTATGGGGGGAAATTTAACATCATCACATAAACAACATGCACAGGAGCTATATACTATAACGCAAAGATATGGTTCCTCCCGAAATCCAATAACTCTTAAAGATATAGAGCGTTTAATTGAGGAAATAGTTTGTCAATGTCCCTGGTATCCAGAGAAGGGATCATTCGATCCTCAAACATGGGAAAAGATAGGGCAGCAGTTTCGTTTAGAGCCTAGAGTTTCGACTCCTATATTATTGACTTGGAGAGAGATATATTCTACTATAGTAATTCTCTCTTCTGGATTGACAGGCATTACTAACGAAAATATATCCAACAAATTGCCAGGCAAGACCTGGTCTCTTTTACCTCCCGCGACTCTTGGACCTACACCTTCTCCTCCTTCTTGTCGGCTGGCCACCGATATGGGAAGGGAAGAGCAAAACAAAACTCCTGACTTTACTACTACTACCCCTAATAAACCAATTGAAAATATCCAAAACAACAACGCTAATGATAGCGTTATTATTACCAAAACACCAAAGAGCGTAGAACGACCTAGTTTAATTCAATTAGGTATACAGCAAGCACGAAAAAATGGTGAATTCATTTGGAACGATGATCTATGGGATAATTCGGAACCTAATCCTAATTTATACCCAGTTACTAGAACTACAACAATAGAGGCAGGGAACGAAACACATCATGCAGAATGGACTGCTCTACCTTATCAAGTTTTGAGAGAATTACGTAGAGCTATCGTAGAATCAGGTTTAAAAAGTTCATTTGTTCAAGGCATGATAGAAGGGATTAGTAACGGTTACTTAATGACTCCAAAAGATTGGAAAGACCTTTTCCGTATGCTGTTAACTCCTGCGCAATATGTAGTGTGGGATAATGAATATAAGCAAGCAGCACAACTTATCACTGGGACTAATTTGGTGCCTGATCAAATTTATGGATCGGGACCATTTTCAACCCTTGATATGCAAATTCAACAAAACGATACCTGTTTTCAAGCCATAGGCACTTGTATCTTGCGAGCATTTAAAAGAACACCAGAAGGGAATAAACCAACAAAATCTTTTGCATCAATTAAACAGGGTGCAACCGAATCTTACCTTCAATTTGTTAATCGATTGCAGGAAGCTGTAACTAGGCAAATTGATAATCTTGATGCGCAAACAGAGTTATTGATTAAATTAGCCCAAGAAAATGCAAATTCAGATTGCAAAAAGGCATTGCAGACTGTAGCTCATCGCCCAGGAATTACTTTAGCAGATTTATTGAGCGCATGTGCAGATGTGGGGACTCATGGTTATTCTATGAATTTGTTAGCAGGAGCTATACAAAAAGGTAATAAGCCACAGGGGACGTGTTTTAATTGTAAGAAACCAGGACATTTTCGAGCTCAGTGTAGAGCCCCAGGAGGGGGTGCCAACTTTGCAAAAGGACCTTCTCGACCTTCTCGAAAATGTCCTCGATGTCAAAAAGGATATCATTGGGCCAATCAATGTCGCTCTAATCCAATTAATTCCACACCGCCACCCCCAAAAAACTTTGCTCCGGGTTAACTCCTAACCTCGGTCCAAAGGGAGTGCAAGGGTCTTTTGCTCATAGTACTACTGCTACACAAGGTAGTGCAGGAATTGACCTTATTGCAGCGGAATGTAAAACTGCCATCTTACCTCATGAAGTTTTGGTATATAATACTACCTTTAAAGGACCCATTCCAGCGGCTACTGTAGGTTTAGTATTACCTCGCTCCTCTGCATCGAAGGCAGGTATTCATGTTATCCCTGGAGTTATTGATGCTGATTACACAGGCATTGTTAAAATTCAAGTATGGTCCTCATCACCTTTAACAATTTCTCCCGGGGACTCGTGGGCACAATTAATTATTTTACCATATTTTACAGCACCTATTCCTTCTACTGTCTCTCGTACAGGGGGCTTTGGATCTACGCGACAGGTAAGTGCAGTTTTAAAACCGGTTTCTAATGCACGACCCACTGCTCAATTTTTATTGCAACAAAAGCCCTTTGTTGGTATATTAGATACCGGGGCGGATGTTTCTGTCATAGCTTATAAACAATGGCCTGTGGAATGGCCCATTGAAGATACTTCACATGTGACAGGAATAGGGGGAACTCAGTCAGCCTCCCAAAGTTCTCAATGGTTATCTATTACATATCCTAACGATACCAAGGTTCTAGGACATATTAAGCCCTGTATTTTACAAGTACCCTTTAATTTATGGGGTCGTGACCTTTTGGAACAATTAGATGCATCATTGATCCTACCTGATTAACAGTTCATAAATATGTCTTTTTCTCTTCCTTTGGAATGGAAAACTGACAAACCTGTTTGGGTAGAGCAGTGGCCGATTACCAGAGAAAAACTGTTGATTTTACATCAATTGGTGGAAGAACAATTACAATTAAATCACATTGAGCCTACCAATTCTCCATATAATACTCCGGTATTTGTGATCAAGAAAAAATCCGGAAAATGGAGATTTTTACATGACCTACGAGCTATTAATGCGATTTTAGAACCAATGGGCCCGTTACAATGTGGTATTCCAAATCCTAATTTGATTCCTTATGATTATCAATTAGCTATTATAGATCTGAAGGATTGTTTTTTTTCAATTCCTCTCCAGGAAAAAGATTATAAATACTTTGCTTTTACTGTACCTGTTTACAATAATGCACACCCTACTACTAGGTATTGTTGGAAAGTTTTGCCCCAGGGAATGTTAAATTCACCCACTATTTGTCAATACTATGTTCATCAAGCCTTGCAACCATTTCGTGCCTATTTCCCTCAACTTTTGGTATATCATTATATGGATGATATACTAATTGCAGGGATAACTCTTCCCCCTTCTTGGAAATCTACTTTAATTTCTATCTTGGCCTCCTCAGGATTAACAATTGCCTCAGAGAAGGTTCAAGAAAAGGAACCCTATGTATATCTAGGTTTCCGTATGACTAAAGCTGCAGCCCAACCTGTCGCTCCTCATCTCAATTTACAGTCTCCCACGACATTACATCAATTACAAGAGATTTTAGGAAATCTCAATTGGTTACGTCCCTACTTGAAACTTCCTACAGAATTTTTACAACCCCTGTTTCTCGCATTAAAAGGTCATAAAACACCTGCTGAATTAATTACACTCACTGCATCGCAACAAACAATTCTGTCACAATTGGATCAAATCTTACAAACAAAATGGACAGATAGACGAGATGCATTTGCCCTTTTTTGTTTTTGCGTTCTCAAAGACCCCACCCACCGACAACCGTTTGGTGTCTTATATCAAGATACAACTCCTCCGAAATTGATAGAATGGGTCTATTTACAGAATACTCTCCATTCTACTATTACACAATGGCCCCAGCAACTAGCCTTGCTGATTACTAAAGCTCGAGAGCGAGCAACATTCATGACTGGTTTCGACATTCTTAAACTCATCATTCCTCATTCTTTGTGGCAGTGGGAAAAAATGATTCAGTTCTCCGACGACTTGCAATTTATTTTAGCCACTTATGTTGGTATTATAGATTGCCACTATCCTAAAGACCCTCGCATACAGGGCACATCCATTTTGCCAATCACTCTTCATGATCCCATTTCTTTACGTCCACTCCCTACTGCTCTCACCGTCTTTACAGATGGTAGTCCCACTCGTGGGGTGGTTACTTGGTACAATCTGAACAAATGGCACGTCAAATTTACCTCTCCACAAACCTCTGCTCAACGTTCAGAGCTTGCTGCCATCATCCTGGCTCTTTCTTTATTTTCAGATCAACCACTGAATCTTATTGTTGACAGTCAATATTGTGCTAATCTTGTCCGTCGCATGCCCGACAGTTATGTATCATTCAAAATGGATGCCTCTTTTTATGCTTTACTGTTAACCCTCCAAGGTTACTTGGAGAATCGCCTTTCTTCTCTCTTTATAGGTCATATCCGCAGTCATCAACCTTTTCCTGGTGGTCTGTCTGAAGGGAATGCTCGAGCGGATCGCCATCTTCATTTTTTCTCCACAGCACACTGCAGTCATGAACTTCATCATCAAAATGCACCTAGCCTAGCTCGCCAGTTTCAAATTTCTTTAGAAGAAGCTAGAGCTATTATCAAAAATTGTCCACAATGTTCCTTTTCAGCTCCTACTACCTTTTTTCCTGGAGTTAATCCTCGTGGTCTGGAAGTTAATAGCCTCTGGCAAATGGACGTTACTCACTTTCCCCCTTTTGGTCAATGGTCTAAGCTTCATGTGGTTGTTGATACTCATTCTGGATTTTTGTGGGTCACTGCACAAAAAGGGGAAAACTACATCTCATGTCCGCTCTCATCTTCTCCAAGCTTTTGCGGTCATGGGTGTTCCTAAAACTCTCAAGACAGACAATGCCCCTGCTTATACTTCCACCTCCTTACAGGAGTTCCTGACCCTCTGGCATATTGAGCACCTTTTTGGTATCCCCTATAACTCCACTGGTCAAGCTATTGTTGAACGTGCTAATCGCACACTGAAAACTGCTTTAAGTAATCTGACTACAAAAAAAGACGGTATTCTCCGTCATAGAGTAAGCATTGATGAATGCTTAGCACAAATCCTTTACACACTGAATCATCTCAATCTCATCAATAATCCTGCTACAAAAACTTTTTCTTCCAGATTTGAACAACATTTTCGTACTCCTGCCCCACCTTTATCTCGTCCTTTGGTCATATACCGACAACTACCTTCTGATCAGTGGAGTTCCCCTGTGCCTCTCCTTACCTGGGGTCGTGGTTACGCTGCTGTTCAAACAGATTCTGGCCCGGTGTGGATTCCAGCAAAGTGGGTGAAACCTCATGTCGTGGCATCAAGGTCTTCACAACCCAATTCCCAATTTCACACTCACCCTTCAAGGACCGCAGATGCAAACACGCAAACGGTCAGTGACTCGTCAACCTAATGCTCCTGTTACTTGGGGACAAATTAAAGCCTTGAGTCAACAAGCTACAGAGACTTTAGAAAAAGCTCATATTGAAAAGACTGATGATAACTTCGTAGTGGCTATTATTGCAGCGCTTAATGCTAATTCCATTACATTGCTTCTACTGTGTTGTTGTTTGTACATACCTTGTGGACAGTCACAATTACTTCCCACAAAAAATATTTGGGAAGCGTTTGCAATTTCACTGAACCAAACTGATTTCTGTCTTTCTCATCAAAAGGCAGTTGGAGAAGTTTTGGCAACTTGCCTGATTCCAGTATGTCATGATCCTAAAGATATGCAAAATGATACTTGGTTTTATTCACAGCTTCCTGTTAATTCATCCTATCGAAATGCTTCTTATGAATACCATAATTGGGGAACACAAACCCTGTTGCCGCCTACTTTGGCAATGCATGTGAGAACCAATCAAATAGCTAGTATCAATATGACATGTGCTCGTATGGTTAATTGTACCCGATCAAATTGTGTTAATTTTGGACCAACTTTGTTAAATTGTAGCTCCTACGAAAATGTTTCATATATTTATAAATTTACTCATTTACCCCCTGGCTGGTTTTGGTCATGTGGAATGTATACCTTTAATTATATTCCAGCTAATATATCTGATGGTACTACATGCTGTCTAAGTCGACTCACTATGGTACTTCCCAGTAAACATATTTTATTTTCTAACTCCTCACATATGCGATCCAAGCGTATGACCCTTGCTGCCAATTGCAATGATAATGTTAAATTTCTGAGTCAAACTGAATATCTGGCACTTGCATTTTCATTAATAGGTGTCCCTGCATTGGCAGCGGCAAATGCAAAAAATATTCGTGAATTAGCCTGTTGGGCAATTAAATCAATCAATGCAACCTCCACTGCTATTAGTTTACTTAATGCTGAGCAACAGCAATTACGTCATGGAGTTTTACAAAATCGAGCAGCCATTGATTATCTTTTATTACTTAACCATCATGGTTGCGAAGAGTTTCAGGACATGTGCTGTTTTAATTTATCTGACAATTCAAAGGCCATTGACAAACAATTAGCTTTCCTACGGAATTTAACTACTCATATTACTATTCATAATAACCTACTCTCTGATGTATGGGATCAATTGTGGCAATGGATCCCTTGGACCTGGCTCCGCCCTATTATCCAGTATTTAGTCATTGGTATTTTTGTTTTCACTATTTTTTGCTGTTGTATACAATGCATTCCTAACCTTTTTTCTTTATGTTTTCCTCGTCCATTCGCTCCAACACGTCACTCTGCTCAATATGTTTATAAGCTATTACAAACATCTCCACCTCCATCTCCAGCTGGCACACCACGGAGATTTCATTAAAAAAAAAAAAAAAAAAAAAAAAAAAAGGTGGAGATGTAGATAGAATGTATTTGGATACAGGCAGCAGATGATGTTTTGTATATTCCTGAGAATCTAGCATGTGATGTTTTTGTTCTTTCCTGAGAAAGTAGCAGAATAGCAGGTGATGTTTGTACATTCCTGAGCAGGTTCACGAGCTGTTCATGTAGAGTTGTTCTTGTAAGCAATGCATGATCATGGTTGTGTAAGCAAAATGTAACCAATAGTAATGATAATACATGTAATATCCATGAATATTCATAGAGTATATAAGAAGGGGATTGACTCCCAAATAAAGAGTTTTTTGCCCAGACACACGAGAGGAGAGTTATTTTGCAACACCAATGCAAGGTGTGAGAATAGATTACCACTTAGAAGCAAGATTGGGCTAAAGTTATAACCAGTCAATCACAGGCAAACTAAACTAACTAAAACCTGAGCCATAAGAAGAAAAATAAACTCACCCTTGAGGTCCCTCGTTCAGAGTCCAAGGGGGTGATGAATCGGCTTCTCTTCCAGGCTCTAGCAGATTACCTGCAAGTTCTGCAGATTCCCAGGAGAAGGGAAATGTGACTAGGTCTGATCCTAGGGAACATCCTGTAAGATAACTGCAGGATTACATTTCTGTTTATTACAAATCTTAATGTATCACCTTTACTGAAATACAGGACAAGGCAGTTTACAGAAATAAAAACTGAGAAAGCTTTCCTATCATTTATTGGAGTTCCTATCAATCACTCGAGCAGTCAGAAAACAGCAGACAACAGACAGATTGCTGTAATTGTCTCTGTCATTACTTACTAACACAGAAAATTAAAAACACATAGAAATATTTCAACAAACAGACTGAACTCCCAAGGTTTTCTAACTGCAGATGAGATTTAATGTGGTAAACCAAAAGCTAGGTGGAAAAAAATGGGTTTTCAGCAAAGATTTGAAGCGAAGAAAAGAGAATTCAGACCTTAGAAAGGGGGGGGAGGTCATTATAGAGTTTAGGGGCTAAGAAAAAGAAACCTGCGTGCCTAGTGGATTCATAGTGTACCTGTCTAGAAGGGAGAACCAACTGGTGACTATCGCGTAAGCGAGAAGGGGTGCAGATGGAGTACCTTTGTGTAATAATTGAAAAGTGACAGAATTGCTATCAGTCTGGCAGGCAAGTGAAGACTTGGTTATTGGTCATGAGAAATTACGGCTTTGCTGCTATGTAAAGGGAATTTAGATATAGAAGTGGGTAAGGGGTTAGAGAACGGGTAGATGGGGCTGGATAGTATGTTATTGAAGTTAAATGGTTGTGTACTGGATATGGTCTGCTATACAGAGAGGGGGTTTTTTTCCATGAGTAAACATAAGCTGGGCATGACCTCCTGTGACTTTTCCAAGAAGAGGTGGTTGAAAACTGTAAAAAGAATATGTAATATTCCTAGTATCTCTACATAAGAGATACTAGGAATCCAATTAATGCCTTCCTTCTAAGAGATGTTTCTTATTTTTGCATAAACACTAACAAAAGACTTGTTGAAACTAATATTAATGACATATTCTGAATCAAATCTTGTTCAAAATCACATATTCTGAATCAAAATCTGTTCAAAATCTTAAATTAATGAAAGCTCTTTTAGTAATTTGAGTTTTGCAGTCTTATTTTTGCATAACAAAATGTTTTCATTACGGCTTTAATACTTTATGACTTGACTTGCGAGAACAGAAGCTTTAAAACTAAGTGCTGTTTGCTGCAGAGTGATTCATCCGTAGGAGCATGAAACTGTCCTGTGGTCCAAATTCCTACCCTGAGTTCATTCAGCTCTTCCCTGTCATCAGACTTGTATTTCAGGTATTGCCACAATCCAGAGAGTTTTTTCCTTCATGGAAAGGAATTAATTAGTTACAGTTAAGTAACTCACTAAGGGCCCTGTTTACTAAGATGCATTAGTGTTTTTAGTGCGCCTACACTTAACGCACGTGCTAACCATGTAGGTGCCTATAGGGATATTGTACGTGTGTACATGGTTAACGCACATTAAAAACATTAATATGCATATAACACTGCTTAGTAAATGGCCCCTAATTTATTTATTTACATGAGGAGAATCAGAATAGATAGGACAAGAGGTATAGTCCAAAGAGGGAGGTGAAAATGACTATATTGTACAAAGATTAGCCTTAAAATCCTTAGGTTAATATATTTACATAGTAGCATAGTAGATGACGGCAGAGAAAGACCTGTATGGTCCATCCAGTCTGCCCAACAAGATAAACTCATATGTACTACTTTGTGTATACCTGACCTTGATTTATATCTGCCATTTTCAGGGCACAGACTGTAGAAGTCTGCCCAGCACTAGCCACGCCTCCCACCACTGGCTCTGCCACCCAATCTCCGCTAAGCTTCTGAGGATCCATTCCTTCTGAGCAGGATTCCTTTGTGTTTATCCCAAGCATTTTTTAATTCTGTTACCATTTTCATCTCCACCACCTCCTGCGGGAGGGCATTCCAAGTATCCACCACTCTCTCTGAAAAAAATACTTCCTGACATTTTTCTTGAGTCTGCCCCCCTTCAATCTCATTTCATGTCCTCTAGTGCTACCGCTTTCCCATCTATGGAAAAGGTTCGTTTGTTGTGTACACACAGCTATGTTGGGCTACTCAATGGCTAATGGTATCTATGGCTAGGTAGAAAACAGCAGAAACAGAAATATTACTTCAAGTTGCAGAAATTGAAGGGAACAGCATCCGATGGCAGGTAGAAACTGACATGTACTGGCTAGGCAAGAGATTTCAGGCCAATTGTGTTTGCTGATCAGAAGGTAATAAACTGACGCAGTAAGACAGTGCCCAGAGCACCATCAGAGAAAAAAAAATTAAGGAATAATGACTCTCTCTCAAATATTGGCATTATTCTGTATGCCAAACCTCCAAAAGGATACAACTAGTCAAGAAACAGACAAATCCACAGGGTCCTCACCAGAAATCCAAGTAGCACAAGAGATGAGGGTGAAACATAAAATTATGCACACAAAAATCTTTTTCAGAAGAAGGAATGCTCTAGCCCAGGGCTTCTCAAGCCAATTAGGTTTTTAGGATAATAAGAATATGCATGAGAGAAATTTGCATGCATGCCTCCATTGTATGGAAATCTTGAAAACCTGACTGGGTTTTAGCTCTCAAGGGCCATGGTTGCCCGCCTCTGATAAAGGAGCTTATGTGCATGCATACACATGTAAATATCAAAAATTGTGCTTAAGCACATTCTGTAAATACATGTAGATCATAGACAGCGTGTAGTTTACAGGTAGGTGTACACATAGACAAAGCATGGGTGGGACTCACATGTACAGAGGCAACTTATAGAATGCTTTTTTTTTTTTTTTCAAATTTTATATCCTGGGTGGCTTATAATAAATACAGCAATATATGAAATGTGTCAGCACTTATTGCCTTCTTGTGAATAATATAAAGAATCTTTCAAGATAAGTACTAGCAAATATCTAAAAGTAAATGTGAGAGGTTTTGTGAAAATTAAAGAAGATCATTGAAGAAAAAGTAAAAAAAAGATAAAAAGAACTGTTTCTATAAAAACAACTTTTATTATATTTGTACCCCACACTTTCCCACTCATGGCAGGCTCAATGCGGCTTACATGGGGCAATGAAGGGTTAAGTGACTTGCCCAGGAGCTGCCTGTGCCTGAAGTGGGAATTTAACTCAGTTCCCCAGGACCAAAGTCCACCCCCCCCCCCCCCAGTGTACCTCTACACTGCTGGCTGTGCTATGCTATTGTATGAGGTGACATCTTAGAAAAGAGGAACGCAGGGCTAAATCTCTCTGCCTGGAGTCTCTTGCAATGGGTTTCAAGTGTGAGCTCATGTATCATCACCTTTCCTAAGGATGGATCTGCAATATCACCGCTGCTATAATAGAAGCCAGCTCTGTAGGTACCAGTGGGTGCTGAGCACCCCAATATTAAGCAGGCTCCTTCACTGTGTCCAAGAAGGGGTAATCTGTATTGTGTTTGGCACCCCTAATCAATTTGAAAGTTGGCACCTTTGGCGATCGACAGTCATATTGCCCTGAGACTAAGGTCAGAGCTCATAGAAACCAAGAGAGAAAATCCAGTTCCTAAAACACAGGCTGTTTCTTTGGAAATCTGCAGATGAAGTTGTACAGTAGCAACAGGCACAGCTCTTGATTTATGTATTTATTAGGATTTATTTACCGCCTTTTTGAAGGAATTCATTCAAGGCAGTGTACAGCAAGAAAAAGTCAAACATAAGCAATAGACAATTAAAGCAGTAAAAATATTCAGCTTGGAGAAAAGATGGCTGAAGGGAGATATGATAGAGGTCCATAAAATAATGAATTGTGTGCAATGGGTAGACATGAATTGCTTTTTTCACTCTTTCCAAAAATATTAGGACTAGGGGGCACGCAATGAAGCTACAAAGCAGTAAATTTAAAACAAATCAGAGAAAATATTTCATCACTCAACATGTAATTAAACTTCACAATTTGTTGCCAGAGTGTGTGGTAAAAGCAGTTAGCTTAGCGGGGTTTAAAAAAGGTTTGGGTAGCTTCCTAAAAGAAAAGTCCATAAGCCATTATTATGATGGACTTGCAGAAAATCCACTGCTTATTTCTAGGATAAGCAGCATAAAATGTACTGTTTTGAGATCTTTCCAGGTACTTGTAACCTGGATTGGCCACTGTTGGAAACAGTATGTTGGGCATGATGGACCTTCGGTCTGTCCCAGTATGGCAACACTTACATACTTAATATTCAAATAATGCAAAACATTGCTACATTACAATGTCAACACAATATGCATTAAAAGATTTTCATATCTTGTCATAAGACACCACCTGTGATTAGTGTTTCCATTCACTGCTTCTCAGTCTTAAGTGACCTGCATGATGAACATCAGTGCCTCAGAGACAGAGCCGGGCCCAGGACAGGGCTGCTGCAGCCACCACCACTGCTGAGCCACCGATGCCCCCTGCTCACCCCCTCCACTTGGGCAGCCGGCACCCCAGCCCCCTTACCTTGCTGTGTGTCTGTCACTCTCCAGCTCTTTTGTACCGTGACCTGGGTTATCGTGTTAATGCAATCACCTGGGTCCCAACACACAGGAGCAGGAGGCAGACCCCTGGCTCTGGAAATCCCTTGGAGGCCGGGCCCAGGGAATCTTGCCCTCCCTCTTGGTGGCCCTGATGAACATCTCCAAATTAGGTGCCGAGAAAAATCTGGGCCAAGTACCTTTTATATAATAGCGTTAGTGCGGATTCCCATGTTCAACTTTCGGAGCAAGGACTTCCGTCTCCTGAAACCTGGTGTAAATCCTGGTGCATAAGGTAGGCACAAGGACTTGTGCTGCACATGGTAGGAAATAAAAAAATAATTTGTCCCAGTGTTATGGGTGCATGCCAAATCTGAAACTACTGCCAGGGGGCAGCTCCTCAGTACCTCTCCACTCTCATCTCTCCCTACATTCCTCCCCAGGAACTCCGTTCACTGGGTAAATCTCTCTTATCTGCACCCTTCTCCTCCACCGCTAACTCCAGACTCCATTCCTTTTATCTTGCTGCACCATATGCCTGGAATAGACTTCCTGAGCCGGTAGGTCAAGCTCCATCTCTGGCCGTCTTCAAATCTAAGCTAAAAGCCCACCTTTTTGATGCTGCTTTTAACTCCTAACCCTTATTTTATCATCCTCACTTTAATATTCCCTAATCTCTTATTTGTCCTGTTTGTCTGTCCTAATTAGATTGTAAGCTCTGTTAAGCAGGGACTGTCACTTCATGTTCAAGTCTACAGCACTGCATACGTCTAGTAGCACTATAGAAATGATAGGTAGTGGTGGTAGTAGTTTTGGTGACTGCGGCACGTGCGCAGAGCATACCTTTGTAAAAGAGCCAAGTAGAAAATGACACGGGGACGGGGACAGATCCCATGAGAACGGAGCAGGGATGGGGACAAACATTGTCCCTGTGTCACTTTTTACTTTAAAACCTGTTAATGAACTGGACTTTTATTTATGTTTGATTGATGCAGACAACAATATTTTTATTTTTGGGAAAAACAAGCAAACATGCTGACCACAACTAGCAAACTTTGCATGGGGGATCCTGTACATTCCTGCTACCAGCTCTTCTTCTAAGAAGACATCTTCTATTGCAGGAAGGACTGTGGAAGACAGGAGAGCTAGACTGAATCCTGAGATTGTTGATGACTTCTTATTCATCCATAGATTAAAAAATCATAACAGTGCTTCATAGGGCATATTTCTCCCCTCTAGGGCATACAGAACGGGTTGTATTTTGTACCCCCTGGACATTTTAACAGGGTGGATTAGGATTCCTTGGGGTAGCAGAACTCAGCTATTGTTGGAATTGGAAGGGCAGAGGGTGATGGTGGGATGGAGTGTTATTATAGTTGCTAGTTATTATTGTTTTCTATTTGTAATTTATACACAACAGTTGCATAGCATATTCTTTTTTTATACTTCAAAAAAAAAAGATTTAAATATAAAATCATAATTGTTCCAGGCTTATGCAGATGAGAACAGAGCCCATGGGGAAGGGGCGGGACAGAGACAGAACCCACAGGGATGGGGCCAAACTTTGTCCCTGTGTCATTCTCTACTCCTAAGTGCTTGTTAGTTCCAATAATTGTTAGCGCCTAATTAGCTGATTAGTTTACATGCAGATCTGTGATCCATGACAAAATTTGCACATCCAACTTTGGGTGACCTTTACAAAACCAGCGGTTAGTGCCCCCCTATTTAAGAGACAGTACATGGTCCCATGATTAGTGTGTTATTTGCCATGTGCTAATTACAAGATACCTTCCCCACCCATAGCCCACCCCAAAACAAAAAGCATTTAGAGGTCCTTTTATAAAGACACACTAAAAAGTGGTCTGCACTACTTTTAGCGTGTGATTTTCCCGCATGCTCAGGCCACCTCTTAGCGCATCTGCCAAAAAGCTGAATTTCTATTTACGGAAGGTGCTAAGTCCAAAATTGCTGCCTGGCCATTTACCGTGTGAGCCCTTACTGCCTCCTATTTACTTGGCAGTAAGGGCTCACACAGTAACCCCATGGTGATCGGGCAGCACGCACCAATGTGGCCACACTGCCAATTACCACTGGGAATGCCCCCACAGTAGAAAATAGTAAATAATTTTGTACCACAGGAAACTTCATGCGCAGACTTCGGAATTACCACCGGTCTCCTGTGCTACCCCAGCAGTAGGGCCAATTTGTACATAAGTATTGCCATACTGGGACAGACCAAAGGTCCATCAAGCCCAGAATTCTGTTTCCAACTGTGGCCAATCCAGGTCACAAATTCCTGGCAAGATCCCCAAAAAGTACAAAACATTTTATATTGCTTATCCCAGAAATAGTGCATTTTCCCCAAGTCCAATTTAATAATGGATTTTTCCTTTAGGAAGCTGTCCAAAACCTTTTTTAAACTCGGCTAAGCTAACCGCCTTTACCATATTCTCTGGCAAAGAATTTGAGAGTTTAATTACATGTTGAGTGAAGAAACATTTTCTCTGATTCGTTTTAAATGTACTACATTGTAGCTTCATCACATGCCCCCTAGTCCTAGTATTTTTGGAAAGCGTAAACACACGCTTCACATCTACCCGTTCCACTCCACTCATTATTTTATAGACCTCTATCATATCTCTCCTCAGCTGCCTTTTTTCCAAGCTGAAGAGCCCTAGATGCTTCAGCCTTTCCTCATAGGGAAGTTGTCCCATCCCCTTTATAATTTTCGTCGCCCTTCTCTGCACCTTTTCTAATTCCACTATATATTTTTTGAGATGCGGACGCATCGTAGCCTTACCATGCCTTTGTAAAAGGGCCCCTTAATGCGTGGTTTACTGCATAGTAAGTGCAAAACAACTACAAAGCCCCTTTACGCAGTTGTGCGCCAGTTACTACGTGGTAAACTGCACTTAACACGGTTTAGTAAAAAGGCCTCTTAATGAGGTGAATATATCAGATGGGCGTTTCTCAAACTTCATAGGGAGGCAGCCAGCCCCCTTCCCCCATTTTCCTAGAATCTTAGATTATGTTTGTACATCTAGCAATGCAATACAGTATGTTGCTATACTGGTAAATATATACACCCAATGCTATTATGCCAATATTTAAATACGTCTGAGTGAACATTGCTGGAACTGGTTATTATTTAGTAACAAATGGCCAGAGTCAATCAGACTAATGTGTCCTACTAGGTAATCCAGTAGGCATCAGATGCACATTCCATCGATTATACACACGGGCATTAAGAACCCCAAACCAGCAGCAGCAGTGCTTCATCCTAGTTAGCTGGACATCCTGAAGCAATAATCTAATTGAGAGTGTTAAGGGAAATGCCATTCGGTGGACTTCCACTTAAATCCCAGATTCAGATGCAGCAATCACTGCGAGGACAGAATGACTAATGGAGCCATTTGCTAATTCCATTCAAGTTCATACCAGCTTTCACATATCCTGTGCCAGCCATTTGAACTTCAGGGCGTATTTTCAAAGCACTTAGACTTACAAACTTCCAAAGGTTCTTATGTCTCTTTATAAGTCTCTAAGTGCTTTGAAAATGAGCACCAGACTTGGTCTACTAGAAAAGTACAGGGGTGTGCAGTGGTTAAGAACACCTTTTATTTATTTTTATTTGTTACATTTGTATCCCACATTTTCTAGTGCTGGAATTGGTGCACAGCAGGAGTTGGAATTAGCACCGTAGGCCTGAATCACCGCACACCAAGCCAGTGCGACGCCTATCGCTTTTGTAAAAGGCCCCCTTAAATAACTATTTCCAGTGGTGCAGGTCCACCTAGGCAGTGGTATGGGCCTAGTGCCCACCCATGTTAACCTCCAGCTCCACCAAAATAAATAAATTATCAATTAATCCTCCTAGCTATATGCCACCAGTTTCTTCCTCCTAAATCCTACCTAAATATCCACCTGGTTCTAGTCATGTTGATTCTAACCAGAAGCCTGTAATTTGTAAGCTCTAGGGAGCAGAGACCTTCTTTTATTTATAACTGTGCAGACTGTTGCTTGCATCTGGTAGTGCTGTATAAATGATTAGTAATAGTCATCATAGAAGCCAACTTTTCAGAATGATTGGGGGTGCTAAACCCATCACAAACTCCTTGGACAGAAAGCATTTGCTCAATTTTGGGGGTGCTTATAGCAGTGCTTAAGGCTGACGTCCCCTGCCTGGAAAAGGAGGGAAGGGGTATGTGTCCTGTCTCAAGCAGCTCCTCTCCCCTTCCCCCGGTACAGCAAACTAATCTTCTAGTAACATCTGCGGCCAAACCCACTTCCCTGCTCACACACTACCTCACCATGTCCTGTTCATCCTGCAGTTTCGGTGGGGCTGGGGGCGGGGCTCTCCTGTAGGCTGGTTCAGCAGAGTGGGGAGCGGGGAGGAGACTGGAAGCCTTTCAGGGGAGGAGCTGGCACCTGGCAGCCGCAGAACCTGCAATCATGCTGCTGGATACACTGGGGCTGAGCCTGAGGGAGGAAAGCGATCACTGCCGCTGCTGGGAATGAGCTCCAGTCCTGATACTGCAAGGAAAGGCATCCGAAGACATGGAGCTGTCGGCGCCGTTTCTGGCCGGTCACAGCTGTTCGAACGGTAAGACCGGTGAGGGAGCAGGGTCTGGGCTGGAGATTAAAGTAAGGCTGGGCTTTGCAGTCCTTGGACAGGACGCATTAATCACATGTGCTGTGGCTTTTGCTCGTGCCTCGGAGCCGGACTTAACTCTTTTACCATAAGGGGGGCAACGCTTCACAAAGATTGGGGGTGTCAAAAATGATTGCCCCTCTGGACACAGCTTGCTCAGTATTGGGGCGGTCTCAGGCTTTTTATCCCGGGGCCTCCTGTGCTTTCAGGTGGGCAAAAGGTAAAAAAAAATAAAAATGGATACAGCGGGATCCTCTGGACCTGGAAAGGTGGCTTTTTGCATATGATTCAAAGCCTTTACCATGTAGTAATTTACTTTTTGAAATGCAAAAGAGAGAAATTCCAAGCACAATGGAAAAACACCGTGGAACGAAGGGTGGAGAGCGATGCTTATAGGACGCAGTTTGAAAAGTTGTAACTAACCTGGGTGGGGGAAACCGCCAGATTGTGAACCTAGGCTGATTTCTGTTTGAATTTATATATACATACATTGCAATGGACATTTTATTTCTTATTTCCTTGCCCCTTATAGAACCCATTTACCCCTACATTACTTGATCCTTTTTCTAATTGTATTTGTTTAATACCTACCGTACTTGGCGTTCACCATTACGGTATTTTGTAAGCCACATTGAGCCTGCTAATATGTGGGAAAATGTGGGATACAAATGTTACAAATAAATAAATCCATGATTGAATGAAATCCAACAGAAAGCTCTGCATGAATCACATAGAGGCATATTTTCAAAGCACTTAGCCTTCCAAAGTTCCATAGGTTTGGAAGGCTAAGTGCTTTGAAAATATGCCTCATAGTATACTTTTTTTTGTTGTTATGATCTGTCTTCCTCAAAATGGGGGGGGGGGGGGGGGGTAGAGATCTGTAGCCTTTTTTTCCTCTCGTTTGTTGCTTTGTTGCTTTTTTTTTTTGTACTATTCTTTAGTTCAAGGTTCAAGGCGAGTTGCTTATCGATAAAATACGTATTTCTATATTGAAACTTGTATGTTCTATTGTTGATTTTTCCCACTCCCGAGATTAATATTGTTGCTTTTTCTAAAGAATGGGCATTTTCTCCTCTTGGAAAGTTTATGCCTCAAAAAATCTACTTGTTTCATTCTGAGTCATCCGCCTTTGTGACACATCTGCTGCTCCAGGCTAAGACCTGCCTGGAAGTTTGTCCAGGATGAGAGTCTTAAGGAATTGCAAAGGTGTATAGCCTCCTCCCACCCCCACCCATTTTTTTAAAAATCTGGCTTGACTATTTAAGAGTTTATGGGGTCTCTTACAAAGGTGCTCTAGCGGTTTTAGTTTTTAATTTTTAGAGACACCCATAGAAATATATGGGGGTGTCTAATGTTTAGCATGTGCTTATTTTTAGTGCACCTTTGTAAAAGGACCTCTTAAGTTTTTATTGTTTACATGCATAAAATCAACTTGCACACACAAAACAATTTATGGATGTAAAAAAACAATTAGCATTTAGCGTGTTCTAAACTTTATTAACAGGGCCCTTTAGGCATATAAGTGAAACAAAATACATGTTCCTACAAACATGGATTCAGTGAAGGAAAATCTTGCCTCACCAATCTACTACATTTCTTTGAAGGGGTGAACAAACATGTGGATAAAGGGGAGCCGGTTGATATTGTGTATCTGGAGTTTCAGAAGGTGTTTGACAAAGTACCTCATGAAAGACTCCAGAGGAAATTGAAGAGGCATGGGATAGGCGGTAGTGTTCTATTGTGGATTAAAAACTGGTTAAAAGATAGAAAACAGAGAGTAGGGTTAAATGGTCAGTATTCTCTATGGAGAAGGGTAGTTAGTGGGGTTCCCCAGGGGTCTGTGCTGGGACCGCTGCTTTTTAACATATTTATAAATGACCTAGAGATGGGAGTAACTAGTGAGGTAATTAAATTTGCTGATGACACAAAGTTATTCAAAGTCGTTAAATCGCCAGAGGATTGTGAAAAATTAAAAGAGGACCTTACGAGATTGGGAGACTAGGCGTCTAAATGGCTGATGGCATTTAATGTGAGCAAGTGCAAGGTGATGCATGTGGGAAAGAGGAACCCGAATTACAGCTACGTCATGCAAGGTTCCACGTTAGGAGTCACGGACCAAGAAAGGGATCTAGGTGTCGTCGTTGATGATACATTGAAACCTTCTGCTAAGTGTGCTACTGCGGCTAAGAAAGCAAATATAATGTTAGGTATTATTAGGAAAGGAATAGAAAACAAAAATGAGGATGTTATAATGCCTTTGTATCGCTCCATGGTGCGACCGCACCTTGAATATTGTGTTCAATTCTGGTCGCCGCATCTCAAAAAAGATATAGTGGAATTAGAAAAGGTGCAGAGAAGGGCGACGAAAATGATAAAGGGGATGGGACGACTTCCCTATGAGGAAAGGCTAAAGCGGCTAGGGCTCTTCAGCTTGGAGAAAAGGCAGCTGAGAGGAGATATGATAGAGGTCTATAAAATCATGAGTGGAGTGGAACAGGTAGATGTGAAGCATCTGTTTAGGCTTTCCAAAAATACTAGGACTAGGGGGCATGCGATGAAGCTACAATGTAGTAAATTTAAAACAAATCGGAGAAAATGTTTCTTCACTCAATGTGCAATTAAACTCTGGAATTCATTGCCAGAGAATGTGGTAAAGGCGGTTAGTTTAGCTGAGTTTAAAAAAGGTTTGGACAGCTTCCTAAAGGAAAAATCCATAGACCATTATTGAATGGACTTGGGGAAAATCCACTATTTCTGGGATAAGCAGCATAAAATGTTTTGTACCTTTTTGGGATCTTGCCAGGTATTTGTGACCTGGATTGGCCAATGTTGGAAACAGGATGCTGGGCTTGATGGACCTTTGGTCTTTCCCAGTATGGCAATACTTATGTAAAGGGCAGTTTATCCTCTCTACTAAATTGCTACTCCCCAAATGCAGAGATGCTAAGTTCTGGTCACCGCATCTCAAAAAAGATATGGTGGAAACAGAAAAACTACAGAGAAGGGCGACGAAAATGATAAATGGGACGGGACGACTTCCCTATGAGGAAAGGCTAAAGCGGCTAGGGTTCTTCAGCTTAGAGAAGAGACAGCTGAGGGGAGATTTGATAGAGGTCTATAAAATAATGAGTGGAGTGGAAAGGGTAGACGTGAATCGCTTGTTTACTCTTTCCAAAAATAATAATACTAAGGGGCATGCAATGAAGCTACAAAGTTGTAAATTTAAAATGAATTGGAGAAAATATTTCTTCACTCAACGTGTAATTAAACTCTGGAATTCGTTGCCAGAGAATGTACTAATAGCAGTTAGCGGGGTTTAAAAAAGGTTTGGACGGCTTCCTAAAAGAAAAGTCCATAAGCCGTTATTTAAATGGTTTGGGGAAAATCCACTGCTTATTTCTAGGATAAACAGCATAAAATGTATTGTACTGTTTTGGGATCTTGCCGGGTACTTGTAACCTGGATTGGCCACTGTTGGAAACAGGATGCTGGGCTTGCTGGACCTTCGGTCTGTTCCAGTATGGCAAGACTTATGTACTTATGTTACCCAGTTACAGGCTGGAGATTTTGGGACAATCCTGGAGTTCTGATCACCCCATCCTGATGCAGCACTGATTTCAGTGGACAGGATCAGGCACTACATACCACACTGCTTTGGGACCTAAGTTCAAAACCAGGACTGTCTAAAATCTCTAGCCTGGAACTGGGTAACTTGGCATCTCTGCTAATGCTTACTGGGCCACATGCTGCCAAGAGTCAGTTCTGGGTCCACTGCTTTCCGTTAAAGTGCATTGAAGGGCTGGTGCAATACAGTATGTAAGGCTTTCCGCAGAGTTAGCGCAACTATAGCGCACAGTTTTATGGGCAGCTAAGCCTGTGCAAAGTCTTGCATTAGATATCAGCGCACAGCATATTTAAAATCATGGTAATGAGGCTGTGGCTATTCTGCACAGAT
Organism: Microcaecilia unicolor; assembly: GCF_901765095.1. Lineage (NCBI taxonomy): Eukaryota > Metazoa > Chordata > Amphibia > Gymnophiona > Siphonopidae > Microcaecilia > Microcaecilia unicolor. The sequence goes on from NC_044038.1 coordinate 161,705,040, forward strand.
ACAGAGAAGGGCGCAGAAGATTAAACACCAGCAGGGCCGTTCTTAGGCAGGGGCAGTTGCACAGGGCCCCGCATCTCTGGCACATCTGCCCTCCTGTCTCGGAACACCTCCCTGCTCCGTAGCTTAATGTGCATCCATATTTCAGTAGAGAGCATCGGGGAGTGGCAGCAATTTTCATATCCTGTCAGCTGCCGAGCCCAGAGCCTCCTCGCTGCTGCATCCTGCCCTTGTGGAAGCAGGAAGTGACATCAAAAGGGGGCGGGACACAGCAGCAAGGAGGCTCTGGGCTCGGCAGCTGACGGGATATGAAAATCGCTGCCGCTGTCTAGTGGAATGTGCTGTGGATGTACATCAAGGTATGCAGTGAGGTGGGATTCCAAGTGCTTTAAACCTCCTTTTAAACTCTGATAAATTATGGCTTATGGTGGCGGGTGGGCGGAGGCGGGGGGCCCCACAATTGCTAAGACGAGCCCTGAGTACCAGCATTGGACCCAAGTTTGAATAGGTGTAGAAGACTAAGCTCATTCTTCTGTTTTAGTGTTTTGAGGATTTATCCTGGGATTCTATACATCGTGTTGAGATTTCCGTGTGGAAATTGAAGCTATTCAACAACAATGTGCATAATTTAATTACTTAAGCTAATCAGCACTGGTAATTGGATATTAGCAAGTAATTATCAGCACTAATTGGCATTAATTAGAATTTACATGCACTACCCGCTAAGTGTATTCTGCAAAGCGGTGCATGTAAATTGTAATGCGCGCTGCTAAAAAGGGGGCGTGGAATGGGCATTCCAGAAAACTACGCACAGGGTTGCAGAATACACCTGCTCTGCCATTAACTTAGGTGCCGGTATTTACACCAGGTTTTACTTGGCGTAAATGGCTGCGCCTAGAGTTAGGCACCGTCATGGCTGCGCTGCATATTCTATGCACCGTGCAGAAGTTTAGGCTTATTCTATAAAGTATGCCTAAATTAAGTTGTACTGTATAGAATGCGCTGAGGCAAATTTCATTTCAGTGCCAAATGTTTAGGCGTGATTATAGAATCTAGTCCTTAATGCCTGTTTCGTGCTGGGAGCATATAGTACCCACAACTTTTTTTTTTCCGGCCTCTATGAAGAACCTGAGGCGAAAAAAGACAAAACGGAGGGGGCATGGTAGTGTGCTGAGGGCAGCTAGAGCTGGGCACAATAAAATGGTATTGACAACCTCTGGGCATGTGCTGGAATCCTGTTCTGCACAGAAATATCGGTACTGCAAATCATTTTATCCAGCATGTGTACGGATATGGGGGGGGAGGGGGAGGTGTTTCTGCTCAGAATGGTGTCCGCATGTGGCCAGTGTGTACTTTCTGGTTTATTCACAAGTTTTGCTCGGGGCCTGTTTGCATACAATTTGCTTATTACATGGGCGAGCCAAAATTTGACACCTCATTTGCAAGAGGAATCTGCACATTAAGCTGTCAGCACGTGGCTCTAGCACAAGCTCACTGCATGGGCCTCTGAGTCACTGTGCCAGTATTTAATGGAGTACTAATTGCTGAAATATCTTCCTTAGATCCTGGTGCTAATTCAGGCCATCCTTCTTTATACCATCTTGCATACTTGTATCTTTTTTTTTCTTGGTCAGTCTAGCTTCAGTAGAGTTTAAAGTATACTTTCCCAAAGGTGCAAAGCTGGGATCTGGGTTCAAATTGTATTTGTTAATGAAGCTTACAGTGATCTTAGATAAACACCTTTATTTCTGATTGGCTCAGGTACCTACTTAACCTGTAAGGTCATTTGGGCAGGGACCTATTATCCTTGCATATAGTTTCTTGTACAGCACTTTGGTTTGGGTTGCTGTATACACTAAGGTCCTCCCAAGGGATATCCCTGACCAACATCCTCTCCAAAAGACATTACATGAAGTGATGCCCGCAAGCGAGCCTTCTCCGGAGTAGCCCCCACACTCTGGAATGCAGTGCCCGAAATGCTCCGCTTAACACAAGACTATCTGTACTTCAGGAAGCAGGTGAAAGCTTGGCTCTTCAACCAGGCCTTTATGTTTAAATATTTTTTATTGAAAGTGCAACTGTACAATGCTACATCAACAAGGTATTCATAACATCTCGTATTGTACACCAAATAATAACAGAGCTCAATATCCAATATTCTGTTTCCAATATTTTCTCCCCAATTCCCTAGTACTCCCCTCCCGTTATCCTCTGTCCTACTCCCACTCATTCTCCTATTATGCTTGACCCTTCATTACCGTTCATCTCTCGTCTTCACCTAAAACTATCCCCCCCTCCTCTGTATCCCCTGGAGCCTGGGCTCTTATGGCCCCAAGGGCCCCGTAGGGTAGGGTCCTATAGTATGTCTCTAACGGTAGAAGTGAGAAGTAAATGGACAAGAACATTCCAAGCCTTTAAAAAAAAAAAAACTACTATTGAATCTCTTTGCAAGCATAGCCCTGTCCATTTTTATTGCGGAGTCTTCTTCAACCCTTCCACCCCCTCTCTTCCGCCCTCTCTAATCCTTCCAGCCCCCCCTATATTAAAAAACTCCCTTGGGGATCACAGTACTCTGAATATAGTGTGATTTCCTAATGTATCCCAATACTGTGGTGTCCCCCTATTAGTACCAAATCCCACCTGAAGCATATACAGCCACTTGGGAAATAAGATCATGTGAAACAACTGGAGGCGCCCATGAACCGAGATGGGTAACGTCAACCAATGCGACAAGGACTGATCTGTCTGTTCCAATAAATGCGAGTCGTTCAAGTCGTGTATGAGAAACGATTTATATGGGAGTTTTATGCCCAGATATTTAAAATAGCGCTTGGCCCATTTCAAAGGAAAGGGTCCCTCCCACTGTCTCTTCACTAAACTACTTGTTGGCAAGGCCAAAGACTTATCCAAATTCAGCTTAAACCCGGAGAAATCTCCAAATTCAGCGAAGCTTTCCATCAGTGCAGGCAGGGATTTCCTGGGATCAGTCAGATGCACTAACAAATCGTCGGCAAAGGCCGATATTTTAAATTCCTGCCTTCCCATTATTACTCCTGCAATCTCTGGGTGCGACACAATCTCTCTGATCAACGGGTCTATACTCAAGACAAACAGCAGTGGTGATAACGGGCAACCTTGTCTGGTCCCCCGTTGTATATCTATAAATTCTGAAACGATCCCATTAACCCATATCGCTGCCCGTGGTGTTTGATATAGTGCCCGTACTGCCCGTACCCAATTGCCCTCAAAGCCATACATCTCTAAAGTCGCGAATAAAAAATCCCATCGCACTCTATCGAACGCCTTCTCCGCGTCAAAACTGATCAACAGAGAAGGCGTCCCATGTCTTTCCACCCATTCCATAGAGGACAAAATTTTCCTCATATTTTTTGCTATTGTCCTTCCCCTCACAAACCCGACCTGACTCTCTTCTATCAGTGATGGCAGTATCACCGCAAGTCTGTTAGCCAAGATCTTAGCAAATATTTTAGCTTCCATGTTGATCAGCGAGATGGGTCTATATGAGGATGCTCGCTCAGGATCCCGGCCTGGTTTCAGCAAAACCACCATCCTGACCTCCTTCAAAGAGTCTGACATATCACCAGTCTCCATAAATGTATTAAATAAAGCTGTCAGGGGTGTTACAATCTGGTGGTTTAAAACTTTGTAAAACTCATACCGAAAACCGTCTGGGCCTGGTGCTTTAAATAGAGCTCCCTGTCGTATCGCTAGTAGCACCTCATCTTCCGTGATCTGGTGATTCAGTGCAGTCCGCTGTGAGTCCTGCAAGGTTGGTAGGTCTTTCCCCTCCAAATAGGCCCTGCTTTCCAAGTCATCTGTGTTCGTACAGGTATATAACTCTTGGTAATATTGCTGAAAAGTCGCAGCTATTTCTGTATCTGTTCTTGCGAACCCTCCTCCTGGCCTTAAAACTTGTAGTACCTTCTGTTTTCCAGTTTTCCGCCTTACCATTCCAGCTAATAGTTTCCCTTGTTTGTTACCATGGAGGTATAACTGGAATTTATAATATTGCATTGATTTAACTGCCCTAGCGTGCAGCAGAGTATTAAGGGTAGCCTGTACGGCCAAGAGATGCGATTTATTCTGTGTCGTGGGCCTAGACGCCCACTGCCTCCTGGCCTCTCCCACCTGATTGCTGAGACGAATAATAGCTTTATCTCTCATCTTCTTTTTATAGCTTGTATAAGCCAGTATTACCCCCCGCAGCACCGCCTTAGCAGTTTCCCAGTATAGTATCGGGTCCTCTCGGTGAGCGGCATTATGTGTCTGATAGTCTATCCATTGCTTCGTTAAGTGTTCCCGGAATTCATTATCCTGCAACAGATAACATGGGAATTGCCAGTGAAACTGTTGACTCTGCCCGGACGTGTCCCTCATGGTCCACCAGACATAAGCATGATCCGATATCCCATATGGACCAATATCCGCGTCCTGGACCCCAGAGAAAAGGGTCCTAGACAAAAGCCAGTAATCAATTCTAGATTGCGAGGAGTGGGCTCTAGAAATATGCGTATAGTCTCTATCACTTGGGTACAGCAGTCTCCACACGTCCACCAGATCCAGGGCCGTACAAAGTAATGGATTCCCTTCCTTTGGAGACCCTCTTTCCGCCCTTTGACCTCTTGAGGAGTCCAAACTAGGGTCATTTACTGTGTTCAGATCCCCGCCCATAATTATCGGAATACCCTCATGCTTGGCAAGAATATGGACCATCGACCTGAAAAATTTATGATTAGGAACATTGGGGGCATAGATGTTCACCAGCAAAAATGTTTATTGGTTGATCCTGACTTTTGCAATCACATACCTACCATCCTTGTCCCGCCAGCAACCCTGTGTCTGAACATCAAGCGTCTTCCTGAACAATATCATCACCCCAGCTTTACGAGCCTGTGTCGAGGCTTCCAGCAGAGAACCCACCCACCATTTTTTGAATTTAGCATGTTCCATTGAGGACAGGTGGGTCTCTTGTAAGAATACTACATCTGCTTTCTGCCTATTCAAAAGCTGCAAAACTTTTTGACGCGTAATTGGAGACGTAATCCCCCCCACATTCCATGACACAAACTTCAGCGTCTTCATCCTTCTCCCTTTGAAAGCCCTTTAATCATTGGATCAATCTTTCTTATCAAAAGGAGGGTCAGCCCAGCCTCTGACCCTCCCCGTTCCTCCTTAAATTTAGGAGGGTCCAGCATGTTAGCCGCTTCTCCCTCTCCCTCTTGAGATTTCCTAGATTCCTCCTCCCCTGGTCCCCACAGAGCCGATCCTCCCTTCCCCCTACCCTGTCCCTCCCGTCCCCAGATCCTTGTCCTATTTTTATTCCCCCCCTCCCATTCCCCCCTACATTACTAAACAACCTCCTGTGAGGTTTTCCTGCCCACAGCATATCTGTGTCAGGCGGAGCCTATTAGGTCACTTTCAAAGAGATGCTCCCTCCCTCCCTCCAGAACAGCTTATCCACCTATAACCCTCTTCTTGTCATATTCCAGCCAAACTTCTATTTATAGGTTATATATCTATCCCCTTGAGTACCGCACATTTCTCTCTTCCCCTCCTCCTCCCTCCCCCCCCCCCCCCCCCCCCACCTCCCCACTCATATATTTCAATATATCATCACAATACATGAATATGCAATCGGCATTTATACTTAGGAATCCAAGAATTTAAAATTTAAAGAATACAGCACATTTTTAAGTTTAGAGAGGTTATCAAAAAAATTAACTCATGCATTTAATTTTTGGTGTATACATCTTTCCCACTACATTGCAAACCAGCAGAGTACTGCCTGTCCCCCCTAAACAGTGATAACTATTCACATGTCCTTTTAACATAAACAATTCAGCAACTAGCAACAAAATTGAACTTGTACTTCAAATTAACATTGTTATCCCCTCTCTCCAACCCATTTCAGTGTCCCTCCCCCCTCTCCCACACCTCCATAACTCCAGCATTTTATCTCTTCCAGCAGCTTTGCATTTGAATGACAGCAGAAGAAGAGAGAAAGGAAAAGAGAAAAACAAAAACCTTTTATAAGTAGCTGAGGATCTTTAACGTTTATTCATCTTATTCATCATCTCCTGGCCATATAATATCCTCTTTGGAATCGCGGGTTGTCTTTTATAATGCCAATGCAAGGGTTTATGAGTTTGTTTACTTATCTCAGCATGAGGAGATTTGAGTCTGTAGTCCCAAATCCCGGGGCGCTCTCCTCCACTTTCACAATCCTTTAAAGTTCGAGTCTCCTTGGGCTTTCTGAATCCCCTCTCACGTTCTATTGCCGCTGGTCACAAACCCTTGCAGCTCCATTGCAAAACCTCTTGTTGATTCTCATTGTATTTCCTTACCCGCACCTGTACTTCTCAGCCATTCTGTCTCAAGCATACACAATCCTGTGAATTGTCCTGTCAAGTCGGCTCCTCCATTCCGTGCGCCCTGACTCCTCTACCCTGCGTTCATTCAGCAGCCGCCCGTTGCACTGCATCTGGTATGTCAAAAAACGCACGCGCTGCTTCAGGGGTATCGAAGAAGGTCGCTTTGCCATCTGAGAAGACTTTCAGGCGTGCCGGGTATAGCAATGCGAATTGCACATGGCGCTGATGCAATGTGGAACATATTGGTGAGTATGCTTTCCTCAGCTGTGAAACTCTTGTCGAGAAATCCTGAAAGCATAATACCGGCTTGTTGTCATATCTTAACTGGCCTTTCGCCCTAATTTCTTTGAGGATTTCCAGTTTATGAACATAGTTCAATAACTTGAATATAACAATCCTCGGTTTGGCATCTCCCTGTCGTTTTGGCCCCAATCGGTGCGCTCGTTCGATTCGAAGTGGGCCTGCTTTCTATTGCAATTTTAGCGTACTGGTGAGCCATTCCTCTAAAAAGGATCTCGGTTCCAAATCTGTGATGGTTTCAGGCAAGCCCACCAATCGAAGATTGGCCCTTCTAGATCGTCCAATTTAATTTCCAGCGCGGTGACTCTCAATTGTAGTTTTTCTTGGCCTGTCTGTGCTTCCTCTACTCGATCCTCTAGATCCGAGATTCTTTGACACGATGCCGCAAACTCGCCTGTGAGTGATTCTATTTTTCCATCCATCGTGTCAAGCTTGTCCGTCATTCGTTGGAATTTCTGTTCTAGAGACTGATTTATGGCCTGCGTGACTTCCGTTACGATTTTGGACACCCATGCAGAGCAAATGGAGCTCGGACCTCCTTCTTCAGCTGCCGCCATTTTGTGGATTTCAGCCGCTTTCGGCTTCTCACTTTGTTTTCGCAGCGTTTTTGAGGCCATTAACGTCCGAGTCCTACACCCTCTGCGATGCGATATCTCCACTTTAATTTCCACTATTGGTATTTCTCTGGTATTAAGTTGTTTAGCTAGCGGGAGCTGTTCTTTCGGTTGGGGCCCGGGAGCTCTCCTCGTCCACGTCTGCTATTCAGCGTGGCATCACGTGACCTCTCAACCAGGCCTTTAATGGAAGGAGTCAAACACACATGCACAAGGAGTGACACAAGCTGTACATACTGGAGCAGGACATGTTTATCCACTCCTGCTCTAGCTAAGATAATATTTAACCATCTTTCTGACCTCATGTGCAACTTTCTTTAAATTAGTCACCATTTTCTAACTCCTCTTACCTATCTACATGTTCCATCTTTGCTTACACCCTACACTGTCTATTAAAATGTTCTATTACGTATCGTGTTGACATTGTAAGTAGTGTACTATACCATACTTTGTATTTTTGAATATTTTTACTGCTGTAATTGTCTCTTTCTCATGTTTGATCTATTCTTACTGTACACCACCTTGAGTGAATTCCTTCAGTAAGGCCGTAAATAAATCCTAATAAATAATGTTATATATAAATGGCCAAAAGAGTAATCGATTTGGCCTTCCTATGGTAAATAAAATTCTATTCTTGTACAGCATTATTTGGGGAAGGGGTAGGGGCTGCATTGTGTATCTTTAAATCATAATTAACCCATTAGTGCCCAATGTTCCCACATGGGCACTTATTTATTTATTACATTTGTATCCCACATTCTCCCGCATAGCAGTAGGCTCAATGTGGCTTACAGGTTCCGGAGAGGAGAGTACCAACTCCGGGAATATATACAGGGTGGAAAATAGAGTTACAGTAGGTGCAAGGAAGCTGATAAGGTTCTGGAAAAGAGAATATGACTCTGGGGCGAATATATAGTAGCAATATAGAGAAAAGTAATCCCAATGAGGCTGTCTCCTGGGATGGGACTACAGCTTCTAGTGAGCAATACAGAGTAGGATAAGGGTAGAAGTATACTTAATTATAACTGGAGTGGTAAAATTATGAGAACATTGGGCACTAATGAGTTAAAGTAGCAAGTGAAAACTTTTGAAACTTCACGGAAATGTATTGCAGCTGTGTCAAATATGTGGCCTGCAGGGGAGTTCTGCACAGCTGCATTGTTGTATCTAATGCACATTCTAAATGTAACATCTGGTTAATTACATAACGTAAATTTGGCTCCTAAGTAATTGTAATATTTTAGTGCAGCCCATTGATGAATGCATGGCTACTGTAGTGGCCCACCATTAGTCGTGACACTGATACACCTGATCCCCGATACTCAAAACTCCAGCGCTGTTCCAAATAGTGTCATAATAATACCAACGGAACAGCGCAGAAGAACTACGCCCTAATGCTCAGTGCTAATGAGATGTAAATAAATATGGGCTTATAGGTGTTGAGCATTAGGGAGTTCAGCAGGAAGATTGTGCTTTGGTACAGGAGGATTGTGCTTGGCGCATGCGCGGAAGATTTCTGTGGTACATAAGTAATGCCATACTGGGAAAATACCAAAGGTCCATCGAGCCCAGCATCCTGTCCCCGACAGCAGCCAATCCAGGTCAAGGGCACCTGGCAAGCTACCCACAGGTACAAACATTTTATACATGTTATTCTCGAAATTGTTGATTTTTCCCAAGTCCATTTTGTAGAGGTCCATGGACTTGCCCTTTAGGAAACCGTCCAACCCCTTTTAAAACTCTGCCAAGCTAACCGCCTTCACTACGTTCTCCTGCAACAAATTCCAGAGTTTAATTATGCGTTGGGTGAAGAAAAACTTTCTCCTATTTGTTTTAAATTTACTACATTGTAGTTTCATCGCATGGTAAGCTCGGCTCCTGTGTGTATGGTAAAACCGAAATGTGAAGCACACATTGATGTCTGTTTTCTACGGCCTAAATATAAGCATTTTTAATTTGGGGTTGTGTGGTTTTTTTTTTTTTTTTAGCTTGGATGCTTATATTTAGATGCAGGAAACAAATGCCAATGTGTGTTTTCACTTCAGACTGCTGTTTCTCATGACCAGCGCTTAAGGACTTACACTGGCTTCCTTCTGCTTCCAAAAGCAATCAAAATGGCAGATTTTGCAAAAAGATTCATGAGGGAAGTATGAGAATCATGGGAAATCTCTCTTCCAACAGCCTAACGCCTGCCCCAACCTGGCATTATTTTTTGCAGCGGTAAGGCAGTTTTGTTTCAGGCGCTGTTTTCTGAGCATTGGGGAGGAATATAAAACAACCTCATTAACATGAGCTTGACTATATTAGCATGCTACTTGCGTGGTTTGTGCGCTTTATTGTTCCCGTGCTCCGGGCCTCTGAACATTTGGTGAAAGTAAATGTGGCCGCTAGTATGGTGCTAATGACCTCTAGTGCACACGTTTACTTTTGAGCATTCGGGCCCTGGTGTACTGTAGTTGAAGAGGAAATGTGCAAATCTGTGGAAAGCCCCAGGTAGTCTATGATTGTACAGGATTGTGCAGGACGTCAGACTCACAGAAACAGAAGTCTGCGTGGCTGCGTTGCTGATCTGCAAGGGCAGGCTTCTACATGGAACATTGCTAGTGGAGGAGTAGCCCAGCAGTTAGAGCACCAGTCTTGCAATCCAGAGGTGGCCGGTTCAAATCCCACTGCTGCTCCTTGTGATCTTGGGCAAGTCACTTAACCCTCCATTGCCTCAGGTAGAAACTTAGATTGTGAGCCCTTCTGGGACAGAGAAATACCCAGTGTACCTGAATGTAACTCACCTTGAGCTACTACTGGAAAAAGGTGTGAGCAAAATCTAAAATAAAAAAACAAACATCCTATAGTGAGAATAATTATACAGTTCCAGAGAGAACTTCATTCTTATTGATTGCTGTTTGAGGAGCTGTATTAAAGTAACTAGTCAGTTCATATCTGTCTTCATGTTTATCTGCAACATCTGGCTGGCAGGTGTATTAGCTGTTAATTCTACCGTTCCTGGCATGTGTATCTCCTTTTGGGCGTATGTGCCAGCTCTTTGGGTGTTTGGGCAGCCCTGCTATCGAGCAAACCCCTTGACTGTTTCTGGGAAGAGGTAATGTGTGTTCAGTTAGCGCCTCTAGATGTTTTGGCTTCTAAGCTGTTAGATGGCATTTTTTGTTTTGTGTTAGCGAGCATTATTTCATGTTGTTGCACAATAGAAGAAAGTGAAATTCACCAAATTGGGGGAAAATAACAAGTTTAACTGCAGTGGAGTATTGTTTTTAGCAGCAAGGATAAACTGCCCTTTGTAGAAATGTGAATTTTGTTTCACTTATGTGCCTAACTTAGGGCCTTGTTTACTAAGCCGCACTGTAGGCATGCTAAGCTTTTAGTGCACATGCTAGAGACACCCATACAAATATATGGGTGTCTCTAGCATTAGCGCGCGTACAGCGCAGCTTAGTAAACAAGGCCCTTAAATTGTCTTGTGAGAGTAAGAAGATTTTATGCATTTAAACAATTAAAAAATAAATAAATAAGTCAAGCCAAACTAACAAAAAATGGGGGGGGGGGGGGGGGGGGGACGGTGTATATTGTGTGGGGGGGAGGAGCTGCAATTTTTTAAAGACTCGCATCCTAGACAAACTTCTAGAGAGGTAGCTGTCAGCCTGGAGCGCAGACATCTCCTTATGAAAATGCAAATTTCTTGAGGCATAATCTTTCCAAGAGGAGCAAATTCCATTAGAAAAAAAAAAAAACCCAAAAACCTACCAATCAGCCCAAGGGGGTGAGGGAAGGGTTGGATCCCCAGTGGAAGAGCATACAGGTTTCATCTTATACAAATACCCACTGTGAAACTAGATTCAGTCAATGGCGCTAAAAATATACCTGCTGGGCAATATTCTATAGATGGTGCGCACCAATAGCACATAGTACGAGGATTTACACCCACTGAAACCTGGTATCAATTCTCACGTGTATTTACATTTATGCGGATCACCTGAATTCTCTAATAAAACACGAAACTGTAGTGAACGCCCCTAACCCACCCATGCTCCCTTTCAGTTGTGCACTAAAAAATTTACTTATGTGTTTTTATAGAATATTGCTTAGCAAGACACACATACAAATCCAAATTGTTGCCAATTAGCGCCAATAGTTATAGTACCTGATTATTGGTGTTAATGGGCTTCAGTTAAATTTGCATGCATAAATTAGGCACATGCCCAAATTTGTGCATGCAATTTTGAGTAGCATGTATAGAATCCGAGGGTGTATGGGAATGTAACTCACCTTGAGCTACCGATGAAAGGCTGGAGCTTAAATAGTGATAAAACAACACGTCTGTTTTATTTATTCATTTATTTATTTCTCTGTATAGAGTGGCTTATCAAAAAAAAAATTGAATTGCCCTAAAAGCATTTAACAAAGTGCTATGAGCTTAACACTCCCCCCCCCCCCCCCCCCCCGGATGTGTTGGGGAGGGGCAGGGGGAGATAACTGTATAACAGGTTGTCTAGGTTTATAGAGCAGGAGAGCCCTTCATTGCTGCTTTTAACTCTTAACCCTTACTTGTTTAGCACCCATGTTTTATCATTCTCACCTTAGTAATTCCTTTATCCCTTATTTGTCCTGTTTGTCCTAATTAGATTGTAAGTTCTGTTAAGCAGAGACTGTTTCTTCATGTCCAACAGCGCTGCGTATATCTAGTAGCGCTATAGAAATAAGTAATAGTAGCCCTTATTTCTTAGGTGTCTGTGAGGCTCATTTTCAAAGCACATACATACACAATAACAAAGTAAGTGACGGCAGATAAAGACCTGAATGGGCCATCCAGTCCGCCCAACAGTTACACTCATTACCAATTCAAGATTAATTCAACAATGAACGTGAGATTATATACTTGATCATGGTCTTTCTTTGGTGCTTCTGGGACACACGGACTGTAGAAGTCCACCCAGCTCTGTCCTTATGTTCCAACTACTGGAGTTGCCGTCAAAGTCCTCTCCAGCCCATCCTAAACCGGATCGCCATATGCGGGACATAGACCGCACAAGCCAGCCCAGCACCGGCCTTAGTTTTTCCAGCCTGAGTTGCCATCTAAGCACCACTGGACATGCAAACACATATGCAGCCCTTTAAGTTTTCCTTTTTATACCATTCATTTTCTAATTAGAGACTTAGAAAATTTTCAGCAGGTCAGAGGCAATGTAGGAGGTTTTTAGGAGAGAGCTCTCTGGGGGCTGGCTTCATTGGCTCCTAGGTCAGTCCCCTGCTGAGGATATGGTGGGTTTCTGTAGTCCCTAGGGAAGGGAAGTCTAGTCTATCACTCAACAATGATGTCTGGTGGATCATAGTTACACATGGTAAAGAGAACGTGGACACGTTACCCTGGCCAAGGTCACCGCTTGTCAAGGGGGTGTGGTTTAGAAATCTAGATAAATGTATGATGGAGGCAGAGGGATCTATAATGGGGTAAAATGTTTGGGTAGTTGCAGATGATGGATTGCTGCGCTAGTGCCCAGCTCCATGTCCAATTGAGCTGGAAAAGTAAAACCTTATCAGGTCTGAAAAAATAAATAAAAGGGAAAAACTGCTGGAATGCCATAGCTGTTTCTTTTTAATATTTATAGCAGCAACTAGTCTCTTTTGAGGGCTGTTACTAAACCAAAGTGAAATCATAACGTCTCTGTTTTGCTGAGGTTCACACACCTTTCCTTGTTCTCGCTCTTCCTTTTTAATTCACTCCCATCGCTACATGTGTTCTTAACTCTCCATGGGAACAGGCCTCGTATTTAAGGTTTCACTACACCCCTGTTTATTCAATATTATGAAACCTGATATTCCAACATTCAGCCAGACAGGTATAGAATAATTATATAATTTCAGAAAAATATTTGAGTAGGAGTAACTAAACCATTCATTTCATCGCCTTCCTTTGTTCCAAATGAGCGGGGCTGGGTTCTTGGGCCTGTGAAACTCAGGAGCCATGCCTTTGAAACCAAAAGGAACGTGTTTTAATTTTATGAGTAATGGTTGGGTCCTATATATGATATATATTAGGCTAGGTTAAAAAAAAGGGAGGTGGTAACCTTCAACATTTGTGTTTCTCTGTTCGAGGGAGCAACAGCAGTAACATGCTGGTAGGCTGATACTTTAAAAACCAAACTTGTACTGTTGACTTAGTATCGCCCCTAGAGTACACAAAGCTAATATGTTAGCAAATATCTGAAAAGGGGGTGCCAAAAATTTGGTGCTAAGCGTAATTCTATGAAGTGCCTGTGGTCTTTATAGAATACTGCTTAGTGCCAATTCCCGTGCCTAACCCAAATCAAGCGCACTGAGGTGGTATTCTGTAACTATGCGTGTAACTTTTCAGAGTGCCCTGGCACGCCCATGGCTATGCCCCCTTTTGAATTATGTGCCAGTAGAGTTAGGCGCCGTGCCTTATATTTTATTTATTTATTTAGATTTTGCTCACACCTTTTTCAGTAGTAGCACAAGGTGAGTTACATTCAGGTACACTGGATATTTCTCTGTCCCAGGAGGGCTCACAATCTAAGTTTGTACCTGAGGCAATGGAGGGTTAAGTGACTTGCCCAAGATCACAAGGAGTAGCAGTGGGATTTGAACCGGCCACCTCTGGATTGCAAGACCAGTGCTCTAACCACTAGGCCACTCGTCCACTTCATTAATTTGAACACACAAATCTGGGCACCAGGATCATAGCCAGACCTCGATGGGGGGGGGGGGGGGGCACATTTTAGCCCACCTGCCCGTTGCCACCCTTCACCACTGCCTCCCCCACTTATGCTGCATGATGGTACCTTGGGCGGTGGGGGTCCCCCAACCCCCGCCAGCTGAAGTGTTTGTTCTGCACTGGTCTCGCATTGTCTGCCCTGCTCTGTTCTCAGTCACGCCATGCACGCTCATTTTAATGAAACTTCATAGAATACACCTATGCGTATTTCATTTCAGGGCTTATTTTTTTTTATAGGTGTCATATATAGAATCTAGCCCAAAGAAGGGAATTCTATAAATGCTGCTCAAAAATCAGCGCCAGAAAGAATCGGCTGTAAACGCTAATTCTGTAAAGGATGCTCCAGGATGAGTTCTCTTTATAGAATATTTTGTTACATTTGTACCCCGCACTTTCCTACTCATGGCAGGCTCAATGCAGCTTATAGCACTTAGAGCCAATTCCCGCAGCCAAAGTTGAACCCTGGTATTAACGCCAGCTGAGAATTTGGTGTAAATGCTGGCACTCAACTGTTCTATAATTATGCACAACTTTTTGGTATGCCTCCAACCCACCCATGCCCCCTTTTGAGGCCATATATTAACAGTTGCATGCTGTGGGATTTAGGCACCCAGTAACGCACCAGCAGATGTGCACGCAAAACTAAATTAGTGCCAACTTACCTCAATAATCGGTTGATAAGGTTAATAGTTAATGGCTCGTTAACCAATTTCCTTTGACACGTATCTTGGATCTGCACTGAAATTTTGGTGCCATTTATAGAATCCGGGGGGAAGCATCCACCTTCCTCCAATCCGTACAAAGATTGCACTCAAGGCAGGATTAAGGCATAGGCAAACTAGGCGTGTGCCTAATGCCCAAACATTCAGGAAGGCCCTGTTCAATATCCTGCTTGGGTTTTCCATAGAGAGAAAAGCAAGGGCAGGCCAGAGCCACTGCCACCTGCAGCTGTCATTCAGTCTGTTTTTCTCATCTCCAGTACATGGTCCTCCAGTCTGCAGGAGGAGCTGGCCAGCGGTGCTTCTCATATGCTGCTGTCTCCTCTGCAGTGAGAACTGTGCGGGGGGGGGCATAATTATTTGAGATTTGCTGACCGTAACTACACACTGACCACATGTTGTTTTAACTGCAAGAGTCAACAGTAGCTGAGAAGTGCTGTTGGCCGACTCCTGACATGTGATGGTGACTATGGTAGGGGGCTGTGGAGATGGTTTTAAAATGTGTTTTTATTATGATGGAGTGGGGACCCATTGTGCTTGTTCACCTAGGGGCCAGCAAAGAACTAATCCTACTTTGTCTTTGCTGTTGTCTAAGAATTCACCTTAACACATCCTGTTCTAGCTGGCAATTCTGGAAAGGGCCAGCAAACATTAAGTCCTGGCAGTAAAGAGAGCATTCTGAAATCTCTTATCAAGCCTAACAGGACAGTAATGTACACACAAAGCACTCCACTCTCCCCTTTAACTGAATAATAAGTTTTTTGTTTTCTTCTAATCTTTAATCTTAAGTTCATCACTCCCCCACGCCCTCTCCTGCCATTGGGGCTGACTGCATGTGGTTTCACTTATCATGTTAGATAAGACTTCTGCCACTGATCTGTAACTGTATTTGTAATTCTTTAAACTTAGATTGAGAAATTGGCTGACTTTTACTGCTGTATATTGCCATGCAGAAGGACCTGAGCTTGATTTATGGCACAGGTCTTTCATTCCCTAGTCCACTGGGATGGGATGTTGCAGAGACAGTATTCACAACCCCTGTTGCAGGATGGGGTGAAGGTGGGGGAGAGGGAGTTAGTCCTGTTTCAGATTCCTGTTGCATAGTATTGGTGAGTATGTTGGAACATGCTCTATCTGTAACTGACACGGGAAATGCAGTGCAGTAGAAACAAAATGATGGGTAATGTAAGAGAGCTTAAGGAGTGCATAAGAGTTTGGCAGCTTTAATGAAACAACAAGCAGTGGGGGAAATGCAATGAAATATCACTCTTGACAGACCAGAAGGACGTAGACGAGATGTATCTCTGCAAGGAAAAGATTCAGTTTGTCCAAGCCAACGTATTTTCACTAATGTCATATGAATGTGAAAGTTGGACAGTGAAGGAGCAAGCATGAAGAAAATCGATGTTTTGGTGAATTGAGACCATCAGCCTAGGTGTAAATATTTTGCCCGAGCGCTATTTTGTAAATGCTCATTTAACTTACGTAATGGGTATTTGCAAATGTGTGTACATGGGGAGGAGCATGAACGGGACATAGGTGGGCTCCCACATGCACGTGTGACATACAGAGTGTTGTAAGTTACACGGGTACCTGCTGCACATAGGCATGTGCTTACACCAACTTTATGGCTGGCATAAATGCAAGCACCTAAATTTAGCCACACTCCCCCCTCCCCCACATCCCCATATTTGGCGCTATTTAACCGGCCAGAACAGCTGCTGACCAGTTAAATAGCGCTTAACTGGCTATCCGCTGCTATTCAGCAGGGGATAATCGGCTATCCCACGCTGAAAATACCAAGTTAGTGACTAGCTGGTAGCTGGGTATATCTCCCGATAGAACCGGCTCTCCGCCTATTTTTTAAAACCGATTTAGCGACCATATTTAGCCGCACGAAAAGGTGGGATATCTTTGGCTAGTTTAAAGATAAACAGCTATGTCTGAATATCGTCTTGGACTGCCCGGCATTGAATATCCAGGTTCAGCGCTGACTGCGAGAGTTAGCCGGTCTAACTCCTGTGGTCTGAATATCGGCTCCTTTAATACCAGTTATGTTGGTATTCTATCATGGAAAGTAGGTGCCTACTTTCCATTACAGAATACAGTCCTTCTCCTGTGCACCCTCAGGCACCTAGTTGAAGGCACCCAGTTATAGATTGCCACCAAGGGTGGAATTCTCTAAATGGTACCAGAAAAACTGGGTATTAAGCAACATTGCATACCAATGCCTATGTTTACTAAGGTGTGCTGTAGGCGTGTTAGTGTGGTTAACGCGCATTAAAAGCTAACGCACCCATAGAAATGTATAGGCGCATTAGTGTTTAATGCACCTTAATTTTAAAGGTACGTTAAAAACACTAACGCATCTTAGTAAACATACCCCCAAATCTGTTCTACAAAACTATCGTAAGTCCTTGGTTACATGTTAAAGTTTAGGTGTGATCACTTATCCATCTCTATGGCCGGCGTAAATACTGACACCTAAAGTCAGCAGTTGGGCATCTCTGCCCTGATGACTCTGCTTCAGTCGCAGCCCTGTGCCATGGCGGTTATCTATTTTCACATACTCCTCGCCCTGCTAGCCGTGGGGGCGGTGTTGGACTACTTCTCTCTCCCTCCTCCAGATTTCAACCCCTTCTTCCACCTCAATCTCACTGTTTTTCCTCCTTTGAAGTCCACTCTATCCGCCTTTTCTCTCCTCTGCCTCTTCGAATAGCGGTCATTTATCGTCCCCCTGATAAGTCCCTTTCATCCTTTCTCAGTGACTTTGACGCCTGGCTTGCCTTCTTCCATGATCCTTCCTCCCCCTCTCTCATCCTTGGTGACTTTAATGATCCTTCCAACTCTTATATTTCCAAGTTACTCACTTTAACGTCCTCCTTTAATCTCCAACTAAGCTCCACCTCCCCCACTCATCAAAATGGTCACTGTCTTGATCTCATCTTCTCCTCAAACTGTTCACCTTCTAGTTTCCTTGCCTCTGATCTTCCCTCCTCTGATCACCATCTTATAACTTTCACACTTAAATCTTCGCCCTCCCAGTCCCGTCCTATCTTATCTAATTTATCTAGGAATCTTCACGATATTGACCCTTCATCTCTATCCTCCCATGTTTCAAACCTCCTCTCTACTGTGGCACCATCCACGTCTGTCAACGAGGCTGTTTCTTCTTACAACAATACTCTATCCTCTGCCTTAGACACTCTTGCACCTTTGATGACCCGCCCTGTAAGGCATACAAAACCCCAACCTTGGCTGACTTCTAATATCCGCTACCTACGTTCCTGTACCCGCTCCGCCGAACGCCTCTGGCGGAAATCTCGGGCCCTTGCTGATTTCTTACACTTTAAGTTCATGCTGACCTCCTTCCAATCTGCTCTTTTACGTGCCAAACAGGATTATTATATCCAACTGACCAACTCTCTTGGCTCTAATCCTCGACTTCTCTTCACCACATTGAACTCTCTCCTCAAGGTGCCCCCTCCCCCAACTCCCCCTTCATTATCTCCTCAGACCCTTGCTGAATTCTTTCACAACAAGGTTCAAAAGATAAACCTTGCTTTCTCTACCTCAACAGCTCTCCCTCCACTAGTGTGTTCCCCTCTCTCTCCTTCCCCTCATTCCCTTTCCTCCTTTCCTGAAGTTACTATTGATGAAACTACACGTCTCCTTTCTTCCTCAAAATGTACCACCTGTTCCTCTGATCCCATTCCCACCCACCTTCTTAATGCCATCTCTCCTGCTCTTATTCCTTTTATCTGTCACATTCTCAACCTCTCACTGTCCACTGCGACTGTCTCTGCTGCCTTTAAACATGCTGTGGTCACACCTCTCCTTAAGAAGCCTTCACTCGACCCTACTTGTCCCTCTAATTACCGACCCATCTCCCTCCTTCCTTTTCTCTCCAAATTACTTGAGCGTGCTGTTCACCGCCGCTGCCTTGAGTTTCTCTCCTCACATGCTATTCTTGACCCACTACAATCTGGTTTTCGCCCTCTCCACTCAACCGAAACTGCGCTTACTAAAGTCTCCAATGACCTATTACTGGCTAAATCCAGAGGTCAATATTCCATCATCATTCTTCTTGATCTTTCCACTGCTTTTGACACTGTCAATCACAGCATACTTCTCGATACCCTGTCCTCACTTGGATTCCAGGGCTCTGTCCTTTCCTGGTTTTCTTCCAACCTCTCCCTCCGCACCTTTAGTGTTCACTCTGGTGGATCCTCTTCTACTTCTAACCCTCTGCCTGTCGGCGTACCTCAGGGTTCTGTTCTTGGTCCCCTCCTCTTTTCTATCTACACTTCTTCCCTTGGTTCATTAATCTCATCCCATGGCTTTTCCTACCATCTCTATGCTGATGACTCCCAAATCTACCTTTCTACCCCTGATATCTCACCTTGCATCCAAACCAAAGTTTCAGCGTGCTTGTCTGACATTGGATGTCTCAACGCCAGCTGAAATTAAATATGACCAAAACCGAGCTTCTCATTTCCCCCCCCAAACCCACCTCCCCGCTCCCCCCGTTTTCTATTTCTGTTGATGGCTCTCTCATTCTCCCTGTCTCCTCAGCTCAAAACCTTGGGGTCATCTTTGACTCTTCTCTCTCCTTCTCTGCTCATATCCAGCAGATCGCCAAGACCTGTCGTTTCTTTCTTTACAACATCCGTAAAATCCGCCCCTTTCTTTCCGAGCACTCTACCAAAACCCTCATCCACACCCTTGTCACCTCTCGTTTAGACTATTGCAATCTGCTTCTTGCTGGCCTCCCACTTAGTCACCTCTCCCCTCTCCAGTCGGTTCAAAACTCTGCTGCCCATCTCATCTTCCGCCAGGGTCGCTTTACTCATACTACCCCTCTTCTCAAGACCCTTCACTGGCTACCTATCCGTTTTCGCATCCTGTTCAAACTTCTTCTACTAACCTATAAATGTACTCACTCTGCTGCACCCCAGTATCTCTCCACACTCGTCCATCCCTACACCCCTTCCCGTGCACTCCGCTCCATGGATAAATCCTTCTTATCTGTTCCCTTCTCCACTACTGCCAACTCCAGACTTCGCGCCTTCTGTCTCGCTGCACCCTACGCCTGGAATAAACTTCCTGAGCCCCTACGTCTTGCCCCATCCTTGGCCACCTTTAAATCTAGACTGAAAGCCCACCTCTTTAACATTGCTTTTGACTCGTAACCACTTGTAACCACTCGCCTCCACCTACCCTCCTCTCTTCCTTCCCGTTCACATTAATTGATTTGATTTGCTTACTTTATTTTTTGTCTATTAGATTGTAAGCTCTTTGAGCAGGGACTGTCTTTCTTCTATGTTTGTGCAGCGCTGCATATGCCTTGTAGTGCTATAGAAATGCTAAATAGTAGTAGTAATCTAGTCTATAAGTTGCTTATTGGCACTCGTCTCCAATTAAGTTCCAATGTAGCGCCAATTAGCTAATTATGTAACGTACGTAACTGACTCTTCTATAACTGAGTGAACAATTGAGTGCCTAATTTTAGCTGCAGTTTATAGAATTTGGGGTTGATTATTAAAATATTTGACTGTACATAAAGGGCTGATTATCTGTAAATGTTTGAAATGGCAAATTACTAGTGCTGGAATTTTGTAAGTATGCTGCTTCCTTTCTCTTTTTATGCTTAAACTATGACATTTCCAGGCTCTTTGTTATAATGTTCGGCTAACTCTATCCTTTTCTTGGCCCAGGTTCTCTGATCAGTCTTTCCTGCCCCTCTCGTCGGGTTGTATGCCGCATAATCGATGAAATTGATCTGACCATCTCTGTCTATGAGAACCTCACCATCGGCGCAGGTTGGGCCGGGCAAGAACCGGTCAAGAGGCGATGTGACTTCTTCATTGGACTGTCGCTGGCCGTTTTATCCAGTTTCCTCATCGGAAGCAGTGTCATCCTGAAAAAGAAGGGATTACTGCGACTGGCAGATCAGGGCGGCACCAGAGCAGGTAAGTAAAGAGTTCTCGGGTGTGGCCAGAGTACCGGAGCTAAGTTGAGGGGTACGATTTAGTAATGGGGCAAATAGATAAATGATGAGCAACTTCAGCAGCAGGAAACGAGAGCTGTGAAGAGACTTTTAGTTCCAGATACAATGAGTTTCTTCAGATCTCTCATCCCCTTGGCTTAGTATCATTTTTTCTAGTAGTAGAATGACCACAGAATTTGTACAGTATTATGGGTGTTGTGGAGAAGTAAAACATCAAAAACAAAACAAATGCAATGTGTTGAATATACGTCTAGACCAGGGGCATAGCCAGACTTCGGCGTGAGGGGGCACATTGTAGCCCCCCCCCCAGCGCCGCTGACACCCGCCATTGCCGACCCGCCGCCATCACCACCAACTTTGACCCCCGCCGCCGACCCTCTCAATCCCCCCTCCCGCTGCCAACCCTCCCCTGCCGTTGCCTACCTTTGCTGGCGGGGGACCCCAACCCCCGCCAGCTGAGGTCCTCTTCTTCCTTCGTTCTGTTTCTGAGTCTGACGTCCTGCACGTACAACATGCAGGACGTCAGACTCAGAAACAGAACGAAGGAAGAAGAGGACCTCGGCTGGCAGGGGTTGGGGTCCCCCGCCAGCAAAGGTAGGTGACGGTGGGTTGGCGGTGGAAGGGGGGGGGCGAGAGGGTCGTCAGCAGGGGGGTCCAGGGCCAAATCTACAGGGGCCCAGGCCCCCGTGGCCCCACGTAGCTACGCCCCTGGTGTAGACAGATCTGTGTGGGAGAAGGGAATGATAATGCCCTGACAGGAAGGCCCATAGGGCCAGATTCAGTAAATAGTGCCGAACATTTGGTGCGGTTATGATCTACCCTAAGCTAGAATTTTGAAAAGGGCAGAGCTTCACATACATTTCAGGCCTAACTTCGGGTCCAAGCACTTATGCCTGCAGAACGTTGGTGTAAATGCTCACTGCTTAGCACGCAAATGCAGGTATTCTATAACATTGCGCCTAATTTCCGGCACCGCCCCCGCCCCGCCCATGCCTCTTCCTTGCTACGCCTCCTTTTGAGTTCCACACTATTAAATTTAGGCACACGTGTTGTAGGGCACAGGACAGATCTGTGCATAAATCCTAATTATTGCCAATTATTGCTTGTTAACACCAGTTATTAATTGTTGGTGCTTTATTGGTTATTAGTTTGTGCGCGCGTCTGGGATCACACCCAACTTTGGGCGAGTTATACAAAAGCTGGAGGATAGTGTCAGCACTAATTTAGAAATTTGGTAAGTGGAGAGAATTGCCTCCCTAATGGAGCAGGGAGACAACATTTTTTTGTTAGACTGACAACTCTGATTTCTGTGGCTACACAACATTCCTAGGTTCCTGACTCTGGCACTCCTGGAGAATTGGTTGTCCATAGAACTGGTCTTCTAAAGCACTTTGCGGGCAATGCAGTAACTTCTGCCCCTCCTTCCATTCTCCAGCATCTTAAGAATATAAGTATTGCCATACTGGAACAGACCGAAGGTCCATCAAGCCTAGTATCCTGTTTCCAACAGTGGCCAATCCATGTCGCATGTACCTGGCAACATCCCATGACAGAAAAACAGATTTTATGCTCTTATCCTAGAAATAGGCAGTAGATTTACCCAAGTCCATCTTAATAATGACTTATGGACTTTTAGGAAATTATCCAAACCCTTTTTAAACCCCGCTAAGCTAACTGCTTTTTACCACATTCTCTGGCAATGAATTCCAAAGTTTAATTATATGTTGAGTGAAGAAATATTTTCTCCGATTCATTTTCAATTTACTGCTTGGTAGCTTCTTTATGTGCCCCTTAGTCCTAGTATTTTTAGAAAGAATAAACAAGCGATTCACATCTACCTGTTCCACTCCACTCAATATTTTATAGACCTTTATCATATCTCTCCTCAGCCGTCTGTTGTCCAAGCTGAAAAGCCATAGCCACTTTAGCCTTTCCTCATAGGGAAGTCGTCCCATCCCCTTTATCATTTCCGTTGCCCTTCTCTATACCTTTCCTAATTCCACTATATCTTTTTGGAGATATGGTGACCAGAACTACAGAATTGCTTGGATGGGGGGACAGTGATGACCTCAACCTGATAATTAAATAGGGATGGAAAAGAGGAGCAAATGCTCAGGGTACAAAGACTGCCATGGGGTGTAAAATGATTGAAGTGCAAGAGTGGACTGGCAGTGGAATAAGAAGTCGGAACATTGCTGTCCTACTTTTTGGGTGCTGAGAGGGAGAACAGAATAGCAATGAGGGCTGAAGAACAGAGTATGGAGCAAGCTTTGGGAAGATTAGGGAAATGTTTGCCTGCCTCACCCAGGCAATAAAATGCCTAGTTACAGCTCTGGTCTCGGCTGTGTCTCTGATCTCTTGTGTTTCCCTCTGTTCATCACCTTGGACTGAATATAAATTGCACTGGGGCTTTTGCTGCTAAGCACAGGCAGGTACAAAGAGCTGTAGGGAGAAGGACAGGGAGCTGTGTTTTGGTTACATAACCCAGGTGGCTGACCCTTGTTGAATGTTGCCTAATGGGATTAATCAAATGCTATTTGCTTTCTGTTGCATGTTTAGTTAGTGGTGACCCAGGGTTTCCAGCTGAAGGTCATCTTTTTATCTTTCCCAGTGGACATGACACTTCTAGCTCCAGAGAATTTCACAGCATACCTGCAATTCTGGTTGAATAATTTTTTTTCTCTCACAAAACAGTATAATCAGTGTTTAGAAGGTCATAGCACTGACTTTTTTTTTTTTGCACAATAGATAAAAAACAGGGTTTTTTTTCCTTTAGACATAATGGGGGGAGGAGGGATCCGCACAAATTTGTAGCTGATTTGCAAAGGGAAACCTCCGGAGTTTGATGTATGGCTCCCAAAGTTGAGCGCTTCCGAGTTGCACATGCAAATTGGATAATGAACTCTGACCTTGGGTGCCAGCAACCAATTATTAAAATTTGCATGCTATTCTTTAAAGCATGGTGCCTAACTCCCACAGCACATATCTGAAAAGGGGTGTGACCATGGGGGCAGCTCTGAGCTTGTTCAATAAATTAATTCCAGAACTTGACAAAAGGAGCCATGATGCTAGTCACATCTTCCTCTCTGCCATGACTTGCCACCATCACTGCCAGTCTTGAATATGGTGGTAGTGAGATGCAGGGTTAAATGGATTTAGGAAAACAGTGCCGCACTGAAAGGAGTAGAGATGGTGAAAGCTCCCAGTTTAAGTACTTGTAGCACATTACTGCAGTGGTAGTTATTAACAAATAGGGGTCCTAAAACTAAGGTATTCCGCAGATTCTATAAACTTGTGTACCCAAATGTATGCATGCAAAGCCTAATTTAATAATTGTCTCTTAATTAACAGCCAATTATACGCTTAATTTGGTTCTAATTAGTACCAATTAGCGTTTGCTTGTGCAACTGCTCTAAGCTACTACTCTAGAATTTGTGTGCGCCAATTCCGTCCTACACAACTTGAGCATGTACGGATCAGGGACGTGCTAGGAGTTTGGCGCATAGATTATAGAATGCAAGGAGTTACATGTCTAATTCAGACACAGTCTGCCTCCACCGGGAGCTAAAAGCATTTGGGAGAGGAAGAGTTAGTGGATTCTGTCAGTGGGCAGACTGGAGAAGCCATTTGGCCTTGATCTGCCAACAGCCTGTGACATGGCATAAGTGCTTACACCTAAAGTTAAGTGTAAAACTGTGAACTTTTGCTAGTATGCTATAATGGAAGCTCCACGTGAAACTGCAGTTGTAGAATTGTGGCTTAGCTTGCAGCTTCCTGGCACCTAAATTTTGTGTGTGTCTCTCTCTCTCTCTCTCTCTCTCTCTCTCTCTCTCTCCCATTGGCATGGGTCCCTGTAGATTTGGCCCTGGACCCCCCTGCCGTGACCCTCTCGACCCCCTTCCCGCCGCCGTCGGTCACGTGGCATTGCTTGCTGAATGATCTGATCAATTTTCTGTGCGTGCTTCTGACATCCTGCACGTTATACGTGCAGGACGTCAGGCGCACGCACAGAAACAGATTCAAACTTGATCAGATCATTCGGCAACGCTGCACAGCCGAGAAAAGGACTTCGGCTGGCGGGGGTTGGGGTCCCCCGCCACCAAAGATATGCGGTGGGAGAGGGTTGGCGGCGGAAATGAGGAGCAGCAACACTGCTCAGCCGAGAAGAGGACTTCGGCTGGCAGGGGTTGGGGTCCCCCGCCAGCAAGGGTTGGCGGCGGGAAGGGGGGGTCAAGAGGGTTGCGGGGGGGGGGGGGGGCTAAAATGTGCCCTTTCACCTCGGGCTCTGGACCCCCCTCCCGTAAAAGTCTGGCTACGCCCCTGCTTTTAGCCCCTTTTAAAATCAATATAAGATCCATCATTACTTTTTCAAAGGGTCTTGAAAGGTTTATTAAAAGCTTGGTCCTTTTGCTCTTTTGAAAGATAGAGCTTTTTGTAAACTTTACGGTCAAACTGAATGTATATTTTCTGGGTAGGCAGGACGCAACATTGCACGGTCACTTCATTCAGCTAATGTATCTGTCTCCTTTGATTCTTTAAATTGAGATGGTCTTTTGCATCTCTCAAACACCTCAGTGTCAGACTTAAGTTTATTTAGTTAGAATTTTGCTCACACCTTTTTTCATTAGTAGCTCAAGGTACTACTACTACTATTACTATTTAGCATTTCTATAGTGCTACAAGGCGTACGCAGCGCTGCACAAACAGAGAAGAAAGACAGTCCCTGCTCAAAGAGCTTACAATCTAATACACAAAAAATAAAGTAAGCAAATCAAATCAATTGTGTACAGGAAGGAGGAGAGGAGGGTAGGTGGAGGCGAGTGGTTACGAGTCAAAAGCAATGTTAAAGAGGTGGGCTTTCAGTCTAGAGTTACATTCAGGTACACTGGATATTTCTCTGTCCCAGGAGGGCTCACAATCTAAGTTTGTATCTGAGGCAATGGAGGGTTAAGTGACTTGCCCAAGATCACAAGGAGCAGCAGTGGGATTTGAACCGGCCACCTCTGGATTGCAAGACCAGTGCTCTAACCACTAGGCCACTCCTCCACTCCAAGTTGCAGGGTTTCACAGTTTTGTCCTTTTTCTGAATTGCTTCTATCTGCTCTCTCGATGGCCTTGCAAAAATGTGGTTTCCGTGTGTGCAAAGAACCCATTTACTTTCAGCTGTGTTTTTGCTTTTACTAGATGCTTTTTTTTTTATGTGTTCTCCCAGGTGATGGTGGGCATGGATACCTCAAGGACTGGCTGTGGTGGGCTGGCTTATTGACAAGTAAGCAAGAAATTGAATGTGTTATGTAGAGGGCTTGTGACCATATGCTACTGTCACTACTATATATGGACCAGTGGCTTTTACCACTCACATACTGATGTGCACCCTGGACTACAGCGGGGGGGGGGGGGTGTTCATGAGATGAATTGCTAAAGCTATATGGGTCTGCTGCCGAGGCTGAGAAGTATCTATTTTGTCTAGTTGCAGTGATTGGTGGTTCATAATTTTGCCCCAAAGTTACAATAGAACCTGATCAGAGCCTCTCTCTGTATAGTATCTTTCAGACTTTGTTATTATTAAATCAAACATTTATTGATTGTGTTGTATTAAGATGTTATGTGATTTTTGTTCTAATCCATGTTGAGGAAATACAAAAATTAAACGCCATTATTACATTTATATAAGATTTGTTCATACAAAATTCTAGAACAGGAACTCCGAAAGCAAAGATGGCAGAATTCTTGATCTGATGTCTCTTTAGACACCTCTGTCCAATATTAAGTGGAAGAAGTTCAGTTGTGTACAAACCCCTCTCCCTCCTTGCTTTAAGAGCATAAGAGTTACAAGAGGAAAGATGTTAATAGGGGGGGTGGGAAATGGGGGTGAAAATGATGTAAAATATTGATGATGGCAGATAAGATGTATATGTACAACTATGACATATTAGAATGTTCACAAAATGTTTGATTTTATTGATACTGTTCAAAGTGTTGCATCATCAATAAAAACCGTTGAAATATAAGAGCATAAGAGTTGCCCTACTGGGTCAGACCATGTCAGTCCATGTCATAAGTACCCAGTTGAGTCCCCAAATGTAGCAAGATTCCATGCTTCTCAACCTCAAGGATAAGCACTGGTGTCCCCAGGTCTACCTTAATTAACAGTTTATGGACTTCTTCCAGGAACTTGTCCAAACCCTTTTTAAACCCAGCAAGATTAATTACTTTTATCACATGCTCTGCCAATGAGTTCCAAAGCTTAACTAACGCTGAGTGAAAACATATTTCTCCCTATGTCCCCTGGTTTTTGAACTTTTTGAAAGAGTAAACAGTTGATTCACATTTACCCATTCCACACCACTCATGAATTTATAGAGCTCTCGTCTCTCTCCAAGCTGAAGAGCCCTAACCTCTTAATCCTTTCCTCTTTAACCGTTAACCATAGGCAGCTGGTTGAACAGGTTCAGTGAGTTGGCCACAAGCAAAAACTATCTGACTGGTGTTTCTACTCATTCTGTCCTGCCTTTAAAAAAAGCCTCTTTGTGTTTTGACCAGGTTGTAAGCCCCATGAGGTTGGCAGTCTGTCTTGGGTATCTGTACAGTGCTGTGAATTCATAATGGCACTGTAGAAATGAAATAGTGTTCCCTTCATGTGGGACACCTTTTAAGGCATGTCTGCAAAGTATTGTAGGCTGGCTGACTGCACCATTCAAATGCAATGGACTTGTTTGAATAGCATCCATGCAGTAAATTTAACATCTTTTAGTCAGGCAAAGGAAAATGGCACGCAATTTACACTCAGAGAGCCAGGAAGTAAAACTCTGGTGCCAGTGATGTAAAGTGCATTGGACTTGTTTATATGCTTTTGGGTTTCTTAATGCTCCACTCTGAAGAATGCAGTAATTGAAACACTTGCCAAATAAATAGCTGAACTGTGTTTTAAATAGAAAGCACAAACATATTGTTGTTTGCTTTTTTTAGGGGGTGTGGAAAAAGTGGTTGTTGCTTGGAAACAAAGCTCACTAAATAAGTTATAAGCAATTAATAG
Organism: Microcaecilia unicolor; assembly: GCF_901765095.1. Lineage (NCBI taxonomy): Eukaryota > Metazoa > Chordata > Amphibia > Gymnophiona > Siphonopidae > Microcaecilia > Microcaecilia unicolor. The sequence goes on from NC_044038.1 coordinate 161,732,853, forward strand.
TTTTTATTGGACTGAATAATAGTTTTTGAGCTGGAGATTCCCTTCGGGTCCATGCAAATGTGCTGTTGATTGCCCAGACCTGTCCAGTGCTGTCCAACCTTCAGAAAGTGATCACAAGCCAAGTCAACAACGCACAACCTTTTTTGAATTTGTTTCCTGTTGCCCGTGAGCTGCAGTGGAAGGCGGAAACTCTCTGTTGCCTTAACCTGGTACATTTTTTGAAGACTAACCATGGTTACAACAGTATATAATCTAGGAGAAAGGTAGTACTGGGTCTCTGCCAGGTTGCTGACTTGGGACCTTTTATGAAAAACAGGAAATTGCTTCCTCGTCCCTCACTGTAGCCAGATTAAAGGTTGCCACTGACTCTAACCTAGCGCCTTTAAGAGAACCATGATTGAATAAAAAGGGAATGTAGGTTTATTTATTTGCTGAGTGATCTTATTTCCATATATCTAAGTGAACTAACACGGCAATGATGCTAATTTGTTATCAATTTCTTGATCTGAGATGATCCCCCTCAAATATATCACCAACCAACAAAGAGAGGTCAAGCCAACGCAGAATGAAGAAGATGACACCAAGTTGGGAGGCTCTATTAGTGATAATGAATTTATGGCCTCCTCGCTTGGTGTCTTCTTTCTCCTCAGAATGGAAGTGTTCTGTGTTGACTTGTACAATGCGTGCAGTATCAGGCTGGACGATGCTCTGGATTATGATCCACAGTAGGTTTGAAAGACATGTACCACACCCTCTAAACAATGAAAGAAAGCTTAGTTTATCCATTGCCTGCAGTACAACCTTTTCCAGACCTCCCATTGAGTAAACATGGCCTACTCGTGTCTTCTCTTTTTTTTTTGGCTAGACATATTTGCTGATGCTTTGAGGGGAAATGAGTTCCCTCCAGGTCCATGGAAGAATTGTTTCAAAAATTTGTGATGCATATTGTAAATTCCATATTTTTCCTTTTTATTTTTTTTCCAGTGGGCGGTGGTGAAGTGGCCAATTTTGCTGCTTATGCCTTTGCTCCTGCAACAGTGGTCACCCCACTTGGTGCCTTCAGCGTGCTTATCGGGTACAGTACCTACTGTTGTTGGTATTTTCTAATTATAGACTGAGGTCATCAGAACTCAACTCTGTTAAGGATTATGGTGTTTTGAGGATGGGAGGTTGAACAAGGGTGGTGGGGAGAGCATACAGGTAATGTGGGCTCCTAGATTATACAGCTACCCTTCACATTTACATGCCGATTGCACATGTAAATGTCTACATTACTACCACTTACATGGGTATGTGTGTATTTACCTATGTAGGTGCTAGCAAAGTGCTTCAGTGTTGTTCTGCAAATACATGCTATTTAAATTAAGCAGGTATTTGCAAGGGGTGGTGTACACATGGGTTGGTTACCCATTTACATACGATACAGGATATTGTATGTTATGTATGTTCCCGCCACATTTAGGTGCCTGCACTTAGTTCTGTGGCTGATGTAACTGCGGGTGCCTGTTAGGCATGTCGGTATCGGGTTATGCTAGTATTCTAGAGTGGAACCTGGGTTCTGTTATAGGATAGGTTCTTTCTGTGTGACCTCAGGGCTTCTAAATGGAGATGCTTAGTTGTAGAATTGCTCCCATAGTGTACTAGCACAGGAGTAAGGGGTAAATCACAGTAACAGCCCAATAATCAGTCAAGGGTATTTCTACGTTTGCTCCATGGATGTAGCCAGACCTCGATGGGAGGGGGGCCAGAGTCCAAGATGCGGGGGCACATTTTGGCCTTCCTTCCTGCTGCCACTCCCACTGCCATTGCGAAGGTACCTTGGCTGGCGGGGGTCCCCAACCCCTGCCAGCTAAAGAGTTCATTAAAATGAGCGCGCACATCGACTAAAAACAGGACAGGGCGCCAGGCAATGTGAGACCAGCGCGAGATAAAAACTTCAGCTGGCGGGGGTTGGGGATCCCCTCCAGCCAAACTGGGGGCCCCAGAGCCAATTTGGGGGGGCCCAGGCCCCCATAGCTATGACACTGGTTTGCTGCATTTCTCATTGCCTACACATATTCAATCTGAATATGTCCACCTGCAAATTTTGTAATTGAAAAAGCCGTTGCCTACGTTTGTAAAATGTCTGTGGAACAACATTAGCTTGTTGAGAAACTGGCTAGGCCTTGCTAAGTCAATTTGTATGTAACTCCCTGGGGAGAATCAGTAATGGAGTTGGGTCTGGTGAGTTCCCCCAGGGGATTACTGAATCATACCTGGCTCCTGGCCAGGGTCTGGGAGGAGGAAAGGAAGTAGTTATTGGCTTGGGGGGGAGGTGTATACCCATCTGATTGACATGTGGTGGATGTGCCAGGGTACAGTCCTAGTACTGAAATGGGCGAGGGGAAAAATTGATACTGTAATGACTGACAGTGAGATGTAATTGGGGGGAGAAGTCAGGAGAAGTAAGTTTCTGCCATTTTGTGCACGAGGTCTTTGGTTGACCTAATCCCTGCCAAGACCCATGGAGTGGAGATATATCCTGCCTGGCACAAGAAGCAGGGGCTGCAAGTGGAAATTGACTTCTGCTGAGACGCAGAGGTTTCAGTGAGGAGGCTCCAGGGAAGGGGGAGAGAGAATATTTCCCTGAGAGTGGAACAGGGAAGAAGCCTGTTCAGGCCAGGGGTGGGTGAGAGAAACTGCATCCTTGGGGGAAGAAAGAAAGACCGGAAGATTTGGTCCTAGTTACAGTCCGGCAGCTGGGGAAAAGTCCAGCAGGATGCTTGCCTGGCATGGGAGCAGAGAAGCTGCAGCCCCGGGCTGTCCGGCCAGGTGGGGTGGGCTAGAGAAATAAGAGCCAAGTGAACATTGAATGAAACTGAATCTGAGGGATGCCATCCATTTACTGCCTGGGATTGCCCTTGAGATGGCTATTAGTAGAGTTTGTAATTTATTAAAAGCAACCTGGAGTGAGATTGCATGTTAATAGCACCTGCATAGCTTTCAGTTGCATGAGTGTCTGCACCAGCTCAGCATGATTAGCCTTGGGTCGGGTGCCCTTCAAACTAATGGGAAGAGGAGCAGGCCTAGCTTCATGTCCATTGTTAATTCTCTCTGTTCAGAATATCCTTCAGAACTGTAAATGCTGGGACACTGTGAAGCCCTTGCTGCAAATCAGTTTTCTGTCTTGTCCTCAAATCCACAGTGCTGTGCTGTCCTCGTATCTACTGGGAGAAAGGCTGAACCTGCTGGGAAAGCTGGGATGCATGCTGAGCCTTCTGGGAAGTACAGTCATGGTGATTCATGCCCCCGAAGAAGAAGAAGTTACAACTTTGAATGAAATGTATTCAAAATTGAAAGAGCCAGGTGAGCTGTCCTTTTGGAAGTTCAAAATCCTCTCGTGGGGTGCATTAGCCTCGTTAGAAGTAGCTTTTAATCTAATGGTCTCTGTGAAGAGTCCCTCTCTGCTAAAGGTACAGTGTTGTAAGCCTTTCCCTTGCAATTACTGGGTCATATTACCCCATCCTTCCTCTGCCAACGTAAATACAGTTTCTTCCCCTTCATCTCAGTCATCATGGTGACAGTTTTCGGTTAGGGGCCAATAAGCATACTTAAATAGAACATACTTAAACCTCCATTACCCGAGCTGCAAAGGACTTAAATACAGATCAACTTATGATGCCATCTTCTCCTACATAAGTACACAACTGTGGAACGCACTACCAAAAGCCGTAAAAACAACTTTTGACCACCTAGACTTCCGGAGATCACTAAAAAACAATCTGTTCAAAAAGGCATACCCTACGGACCCAACTTAAACGCCTGGATCCTGCTACACAACGAAACCAAAGCTCGCAATGGACATAACATAACTCTTCCTCTTTATGTTTCCAAATGTGTCTGTAACACTTGATATCCTATGATTCCCAAATGTGTCTGTAACACATGAACCTTATCCTACCACAAATCACACTGTATTTGTTCTTTACCGGACTGGGCGAACTCCTTTACGGTAGTACCATGTAAGCCACATTGAGCCTGCAAATAGGTGGGAAAATGTGGGATACAAATGTAACAATAATAATAATAAACACTGTCCCTTGATCCCAGTGCATATGCAACACATGGCCCACAAAGTTTTGATGTTGTGCAATGGTGGTCAGAAACAAAGAGAGAAATTGTGTGATTACATCCCTAATGCACATTGACCTGAGGACGTTTCTAAGAGCAACTAAGAGTGCCGAGCTTTTCCTTTGGCTCAAATAAATCTGTATTGGCTGTGATGTTAAACATGACATATCTTATGCTGCATGACCAAATCTGATCTCTGTCTGTGAAGACAGTCATGACACTGTTCCTTGTACAGGTATTCCCAGGGGCACAAGCATGAAACAGCTAAATGAAGTATTGTAAGCTATGACTAAACAATGAGAGCTTGCTCGCTATTGAGCAGATATCAAACCTTGCTGTAGTTTTGAATATCACACTATGAAGAAATCTCCAGTAGTATGAAATAATTCAAAATCATAGTATAACAATCCAAATTCACAAATATAATACAAGTGGATGATCCAGTGTTCACAACAAAAGAAAATATCGGTGTTAATAAAGGACCTCGGAGATGGGAGTGACCAACAAAATATGAAGTTAGTCAGTTAACTCTACTATTTAATCATCAGCCCAGTTCACCAAGTATTAATTCATTGATTTTTTTTTTTAATCTTTCTATATTATAAATAAAAATGTGTTCAAATAAACAAGCTTGTCTTAATGCGCAGGCACCCCTCAAGAAATGTCTTCTTTAGGAATTAGCATTTCATCAAGCTACAAGCCAAAGTATGACATCTTCTGAGCATTTCTTTGACATATTCGTTTATCCGCCATTACCTGTGGACTGGACCAGTGATTAAATGGTGGAGTAAATGGACCAACTTAATATTATGATGGTCACTCCCTTACCTGAGGTTCTTTTATTAACACTAGTACTTCTTGTTGTGATCAGTTAATCATCCCCTAGTATGATCTTTGTGATTTTGGATCAGTTTAGTGTAACTCTTTAGTTGTGGAACATTGATAGTATATGAAATGTGCACACATGTATGATAAATTATCACTGCCACTGTTAGTTTAAAATGCGCAGGAGGTCATTTTATAAGGGCGCCAATGATAAGAAGGCATCTACCTAGGCGCTATTTTATAAAGAAAAGTAGCCACCTACTATTTTTTATAAAATAACTAGCATAAGGGGCAGAAATTGCATCTGCAACGTAGACATGATCATACCTGATCTTGAGGCATGAATGATTGTGCATACTTTACACATGTATGTGTGTAGATTAGGGTATTTCATAATTTATGTACATACTTGCTAACCTGGCTTGCATTCCACCTAGACTGCCCTTTTGGAACTGCCTGCTGGTAAAGTACACACCATCATATGAACATGTGTACTTTTCAAGAGGCCATTAGTGTGCATTAATGACTAAAGTAGGCGTGTATATTACCACTTAGGGGTTAAGTTATTAATGTGGACTACCAATAAGGCATGCTATTAATAACTAGATCTCCATGCATTAAATGGGATCTGTAGTAAAATAACACATCTTAATTGTAACTCACATTGATAACTTCCTCCCTTAATGTGAACAGTATCTCTGGTAACCAGAGCTGATATTGTGATTTCATAAGGCCTCATTCCACCAATGCGTAAGAACCAACCTCATCAATGATGTCACAATGGTTTTGACTGCCCTATACTTGGCTCACTTTTATTACATATAGCAGTGATTTCAATTTCTAGAGACATTTTTTTTCTTTAATTAAGGGAGGGTGAGTTATCAACGTTGGCTGCTACCCTTTAGATCTGTTATTTTACTGTAAACCCAAGTTTATTAGTAACTAGATGTCATTGTATAAAATGGAACCTGTGCTAAAATAGCATGAGCTGGTGGTAAAAATGTTTTGATAACTACCCCCGCCCTTAGTGTGAAGAGTTTCAGTCTCTGGTAAACAGAGCTGGTATTGTGATGTCATAATGCCTCATTCCACCAATCCCTAAGAGAAAGTCTCAGTGATGTCACAATGACTTGATTGCCTATACTTGGCTCACTTTTATTACATATAGCAGTGATTTCAATTTCTAGAAACATTTTTTTTTCTTTAATTAAGGGGAAAAGTTATCAATGTGGGCTACTGTGTTATTTACTGTTAACCCCAGTTATTAGTAACTAGGTCTTATTGCATAAAATGGGACCTGTGCTAAAATAGCACAAGTTAGTGGTTAACTAACATGTCTTAATGGTAGCCCAAATTCATAACTTCACCCCTTAATGTACACACCTCCTTATAAAATTAACCTCCATATTAACCCGAGTTGAGCTGCCTCTCAAAACCTCATCATTCCTTCTCTTTGTTTCTCCAGTTGTTTATATATGACAACTCTTTGGGTTCTTTGCATTGTCATCATTTTTGTACTCACTTTCCTTAATAACTGTAGTCTTGCATTATGTTGACAGTTGTATTACCATTTACTGATGTGTTCCCTTCTTTTCTAAAGGTTTTATTGTCTTTGCTGTCATCATTCTCCTCGTATGCTTGGTGTTGATATTTTACCTGTCACCTCGTTATGGTCACACCAACATTTTGATTTACATTGCCATCTGCTCCTTGATTGGGGCGTTCTCCGTCTCTTCAGTTAAAGGACTTGGAATTGCTATTAAGGGCCTTTTCACTCAACAGTCTGTTGTACAGGACCCACTGACCTGGATTCTTCTCATCACGCTGATCATTTCGATTGTCACTCAAGTGAACTACCTCAATAAGTCATTAGATGTTTTCAACACCTCCTTAGTATTCCCTATCTACTATGTGTTCTTCACCACAATCGTCATCACCACTTCCATCATACTGTTCAAAGAATGGGTTGCAATGTCCGCCCTAGATATTGTGGGAACTGTTTGTGGGTTTCTCACTATCATTCTGGGAGTTTTCTTACTTCATGCATTCAAAGACCTGGACTTGAGCTGGGAGAACATGCCACATACCATTCAAAATGAGGACCTCTCGGTGAACTCCAAATTCATGAAACTGGATGACAAAAACATTCTCTTAACCAGTATGGAAAATTCTGGAGTTTATATGGATGAAAAATCTAAAGTATTTGTGATTTATACATAGAACTTCTTTTTTTAAGCAAATTCTCCACCTTTGAGGGACTACAGTGATGCCAGATCATTTAAACAAACCTTTTCTTTTGTTGTATTTGCAATATTTCAAGTTGGTTTTCAGCAAATCATTGTTTTGCTTTGCTTTGTGTTCACATGTGACAGTTGCTGCCTGATTTTATTGTGTCTGTCCTCATGTGTCCATCTATTATACTCTTTGGACATAGTGAACCTCCAGTCTGAATTGAAGCAATAGTAGAATATTCCAGTCAATAAAGGTAGTAATAGACAACACACGGGTGCCTATTACCATGTTCTTAAATGTCAAGGGTACTCCAAGGTACACGTGATAGGAACACACTGTGGGAGTAATTCTCAAAAGGTCACCTGAAGTTAGGCACCTAAAGTGTTTGAACTAAGCACAAATTCTATAATGACAATTAGGCACATAATTGCGATTACAGAATTCTAGCGTAAGTCCACAGTTATGCAAGCAGTTACGCTAGCTGAATGGCTGCTCTAAATGTTCATGCCTAACTGCTCTCAGTTTGGCGCATGCCTGACAATGTTCTATAGCTTAGCGTGAAGTGCTAGGCACACCCATTCCCCTTCAACATCTAATGTTATTGAATACTCAATGCAGATACGTGGCAATTAATTCCAATTGTAGCCAATTATTGATTAATGCCAATTAGTGCCTAATTTTACAATTATGCATGTGAATGTATTCTATAACCTGCTTGTGAACTTTTATGCGCTAACTCCAGGATTCTATATAGTCACCTAAAGATCCATGCTAAAATCGTCACAGATTCTATAACAATGTGCACAATTTATCAAGCACTAATTGGTACTGATTATAATTTAGGCGCACAACTTGCTAAGCGTATTCTATAACGATGTGCGCCAAACTTCTAACATGTGCAGACGAAAAGGGGCATGATTAAGGACAGGGAAATGGACGTTTGTGGGTGTTCTGAAATTTACGCGTATGGTTATAGAATATGGCCCAGTGCGCCTAAATCTACGCCTAAGTCTACGCCATGTTTTCCTTGGTGGAAATGGATGTGCGTAGATTTAGGTGCTGAAATATCAACTAACTATATTCTATAATTAGCGCCTAAATCTATAAATCAGCGCAGATTTTAGATGCCATATATAGAATATCTCCCTAAGTGGGAAAATGGGCACACAATATGATAGATTTGGGTGTGGGGGTGTGTGTACGATGCCTTCACTTGACATAGGTGGTGCAAGGAACCCTCGCCAGGTGATATTTCCTATTCTGCGCTGCCAGATTTCTAGAAGCTGGTGTCCTGCCTTGTAGGGATTATACATGAACCTGGGATCCTCGATGCTGTTTGGTTTATAGGAGATCATTAAATAGCTCCCATGTATTTAACTAATCTTGCTGTTTGAACCTTTGAGAGCTAAACAGAATTGTCTAACGGTGATAGTGTTCAGTGTTGAGAGTGCTGGATTGTTGGAATTTGTGGATTACTCAAAACATTGTTCTTTCTTTCTGTGTCTATGGGAGAAACATTCATTAAATGAAGCCCATAGATTTGGTAGCAGAGTATTTTAAATGTTTACGGGCTGATCATGTTTGTTCTTCTTCCTGGTCTGTGATTGATGAAATGTCCTTTGCATAGTTTCTTTTTTAACAGTTCTGTGATTTGGAAATCCTGGATCTAAATATCACTGTATATATCCTTATGTTTTTTAAAGAGTTTTGCTAATGTTGGCAACTATTTTAAAAATATATTTTGTAAGCTATAGCAGACAGTATTTTTGTGCAACATTAAATAAACCTTTTTTATTATGTGATGCATTTTCTATTTAAAATTTTGTTTTGCTTGTGATTTTCTTTTTTTCTTGGTGTCAGACTGACATGGGCCATGGCCTGTTTGAAACACTTCTTTTACCGCAGAAACCAATCAGGGGATGGAAATGTGAATGGCTCCCATCTCCTCCCTTTTTTTGTTGTAAAAGGGAATTTGACTGATGGCTGTTTAATTTCTGGTTTTCAGTTGCCAAGTCCTTGAGGAGTAATAAAATATTGGGGAATACACAGTGGGTTCCAGGCCTCATGATAGCAGTATCTCACCCTGTTCTGCTTTGTGGTTCCGCGGAATCTTAGCTGGCCAGACTTCTACGATCTATGCCCTGATCGTGACTGAAGGGCTGGAGTGTAAATTTAAGGGGCTTCGACCTTAGCTTCAGAACTTAGTACAAGAACAGTACTGGGCAGACTTCTATGGTCTGTGCCCTGAGAAAGGCAAGGACAAATCAAACTCGGGTATACATATAAAGTATCACATACCATGTAAAATGAGTTTATCTTGTTGGGCAGATGTACTATGTTACTATCAGGCTTATTTTCGAAAGTGATCGCCGGCGATCTTCCGACATAAATCAGGAGATGGCCGGCGATCTCTCAAAAGTGGCAAAATCGGTATAATCAAATGCGGCTTTTTTTGACACTGTCGCCGCGCCGGCGAAAGTTCAAGGGGGCGTGTCGGTGGTGTAGCGAAGGTGGGGCATGGGCGTGGCTACCAGATGGCTGGCTTTCGCGGATAATGGAAAAAAAGTGGCGTTAAGCAGTATTTCACCGGGTTTACTTGGTCCTTTTATTTTCACGACCAAGCCTCAAAAAGGTGCCCCAACTGACCAGATGACCACCGGAGGGAATGGGGGATCACCTCCCCGTAGTCCCCCAGTGGTCACCAAACCCCTCCCACACTAAAAAAAAATAAAAACCTTTTTTACCAGCCTGTATGCCAGCCTCAAATGTCATACCCAGCTCCCTGACAGCAGTATGCAAGTCCCTGGAGCAGTTTTTAATGGGTGCAGTGCATTTCAGGCAGGCTGACCCAGGTCCACCCCCCCCCCCCTACCTGTTACACTTGTGGTGCTAAGTGTTGAGCCCTCCAAACCCCCCCCCCCCCAAAACCCACTGTATCCACATGTAGGTGCCCCCCTTCACCCAGAAGGGCTATGGTAATGGTGTAGAGTTATGGGGAGTGGGTTTGGGGGGCTCAGCACCCAAGGTAAGGGAGCTATGCACCTGGAAGCTATTTGTGTATTTTTAAAACATTTTTAGAAGTGCCCCTAGGGTGCCCGGTTGGTGTCCTGGCATATCAGGGGGACCAGTGCACTACAAATGCTGGCTCCTACCATGACCAAATGCCTTGGATTTTGTCGGGTTTGAGATGGCTGGCATTTTTTCCCATTATCGCTGACAAACAAAACCGGCGATCTCAAACCCAGCGAACTCTGGCATTTGGCCGGGCTAAACCGTATTATCGAAAACAAAAGATGGCCGGCCATCTTTTTCGATAATAAGGTTCCGGCCAGCTGTTGCGCCGCCACCAAAATAGATCGCCGGCGACGTTCGATTATGCCCCTCCACGTTACACAGCGTGCACTAAAAACGCTAATGCGCCTCTAATGTGGTTTAGTAAACAGAGCCCTCAGTGAGGGCACCTTTTACCAAGCTGTGGCAAAAGGGGGCTTGTGCTGGTGTCGGCGCGTGTTTTTCATGTGCATCAAGGCCCTCCTTTTAATGCAGCGGATAAGTCTCTCTTCCCTGCAGGAAATGGTCGTGCGGCAAGTAAAGCACTTGCTGCGTGGCCAGTTCGAGGGTGAGCCCTTACCGCCACCCATTGTAGTGCTGGATATGACGGCGCGCTAGGGGTGGGAAGAATCGCTGGGCTGCTGTGGTAGCCCAGAGGTACTTCCTGTTTAGGAAGCAGTAAGCCCACGTTGGGTTTACTGCCTCTTAGTAAAAGGGGCCCTGAATGCACTAAAACTGGAGCGACAGAGCCCTCTGCTGGAAGACGAGAAATTTGCTTTGTTTCTCATGTTTGTGTGTTAGCAAATATAGCAAAATACAAGAACATTTGTTTTTAATTTTACTTTTCATCTTACTGTGCGTGAAACTATATGGGTAGGAGATCCACATTTCCCTCTAAAGCAAAATAAATAAATGTTGAACTTTTGCATGTCTCTGCTCTGCTCCTTTCTGTATTTACAGCTGCCTGCTTTCTGCAGTAGCCGTACAGGAAACCAGCAAAAAGTGATGTGGCTTCAAAGGGGGGGAGGGTGATGTGCAACCTGAGCTAGAAGCTGCCCTGCTGATGGTACTGTTAAACCGTGCACATCTCTTTTTGGTTGCAAAGAAAGTAGGTAACAATGGACAGAAATCTACTCGCATTATGATTTTGATCTTATATTTATTTATTTATGCATTCTGGTATCCAACTGTTATCCAAAAACAAGTTTTGGTTCAAAGTGGCTTACAAATTGCATTCTCGTTAAGTTATAGTATTGGTTTACATTTTATAGTTCGGTTGAGACTTAGTGATGGTTTACAGTTACAGTTTGCATTTTGGTTGGGACTTAAGAGGACAGTTTGATTAGTAATTGGAATGGACATTGATGGCTAAATTATTTGTTGTACAATTTTTTTAAAAAAGGTATGTTTTCCTTTCTTTCCTAAACTGAAAATAGTTTGTGATGCTTGTGATTTTTTTGACAGTTTGTTAATCTGTTTTCTATTTTATTTGTGTTATTTTTTACTAGGTTTTTTGTTAGTTGGTGTCTATAATTAAGTTTTTTTTCAGGTATACTGCAGTATTTTAATCCGTTTCTATTTTTTGCTGGGATAAACCTTTCTCTTGGAGGATCTATTCTTTAGTATAATTTTGTGGTGTTCCCTTTCCGTTTCACATTTAAGAATTTGATTGTACAGCACTCTGCTCTATGATTGTATTGAGAGATTTAGCAAATACGCCATAAATCATAAGGGATTAGATTCTATATATGGCGCCTGAAAAATTGGCGCTGAAAATATTTCCACCTAGGCGTATTTTGTAAACCGCGCCTAGATTTAGGCACACTTTATAGAATACGCCTAGCGGCCATGCCTGCGCATAACTCTAGTCACGTCGATTTAAGCCAAGTACAACTTGACGTAAATACCAGTGCTTAAGTTAAATGCAGAGCAGGTATATTCTATGACCGTGTAAATAGATTTTCAGAATGCCCACAGTCCACCCATTCTGTGCCCATGGCCACACTCCCTTTTTGGCAGCGCGCATTACAATTTATATGCACCACTTTACTGAATACGCCTAGCACAGTGGTTCCCAAACCTGGTACTGGACGCACCCCAACAAGTCAGGTTTTCAGGATATCCCTAATGAATATTCATTTAGAAAGCAGTTGTTAAATTTTTAGAACTGTTATCATTAGTCAAAAGATTATTAATTGATCATAACAGGACATTAAACGACACTCCAGATTGTGGGTAATGAATATTCATGAGAGAGATGTGGAGGCAGTGCATGCAAATCTCTCTCGTGAATATTCATTGTGGGAATCCTGAAAACCTGACTGGCTGGGGTGCTTCCAGGACCAGGCTTGGGAACCGCTGGCCTAGCAAGTTGTGCGCGTAAATTCTAATTAATGCCAATTGGTGTTAATAATTGCTTAAGTGGCAACTATTGGTTCTGATTGGCTTGTTAAGTAATTAAATTGTACGTGCAAATCCAGAATACGACTGGATTTGCACATGCAATTTCGGTCATGCTATATAGAATCCAGGGTAGTGTCTCTCTGTGTGTGTTTACACTCCCATCAATCAAATACAGAAATCCCAGTGCTGTACTTCACTAAGATAAACCTCACTCCAGATCCACCCTTCTTATCCCACCCATTTTCTCTCTGCTACAAGGTCACAGATGGATAGACATGAAGTAGTCATAAGTTATCCTTTTCATAAAGAATGTCTAAAGTAGAGGCTGACTGAATTTCAGTTTCAGCGTCAAAACCAACTCAAAGTTGGTATTTGGCCTTGTTTTGGTTTTGACCAAAAATGCCAGTGCATTTTGACTGAAAACACAACCAGTGCTGTACAGCCCCTACTCCCTCCTTTCTCTTCCCCCTCCCAGGCAGAAGCACCTCCTCTCCCTCCCCCAGGCCTACTGTATTATTGGTGGAGTAGAGGCTACTGCTGGAAACCCCAGCAGCCATTTTGATTTAGGATCACTCCTGCCATCAATGATACGGTAGGCCTGTGGGGAGGAGGGGGTGGTCTGGGAAAGGGCTCCTTCTGTTTAGAGGGAGGGAGGCTTCTATTCGGGGGGCTCCGTCTCTTTGGGGAAGGAGCTGTTCGGGAGCCGGGACAGGGCCAGTTTTTGGTTTTGGCAAACTTCAGCATTGAACTTCTGTCACAGATTTGGTTTCGGCTGGCCTCTAGCCTAAAGTGTTTGTTATCTGCTTTCTATGTGTGGTATCTCAACAACTTACAGTGGGAAAGAAGGTCAGGTCTTCCAGTAATGCAGCCTCCTTCCTCTCACTGCTGCAAGGTGATATAGTAAATGATGGCAGATAAAGACCTGTACGGTCCATTCAGTCTGCCCAACAAGATAAGCTCATTTACATGGTATGTGATACTTTATATGTATACCCGAGTTTGATTTGTCCTTGCCTTTCTCAGGGCCCAGCACTGTTCTTGTACTAAAAGTTCTGAAGCTAACGTCGAAGTCCCTTAACATTTACACTCCAGTCCTTCAGTCACGATCAGGGCATAGACCATAGAAGTCTGGCCAGCTAAGATTCCGCGGAACCATTCCTTCTAAACAGGATTCCTTTGTGTTTATCCCACACATGTTTGAATTCCATTATAATGCTGATATTTCTACACTCTCACCTGGCAAGTTCTCATTTTCAAGATTTTATATTACAGTTTACAATTTCATAAAATGTGACGCAGGGAAAAAAGAAGAGAATTTGTTTGGCTAACACTGCGGCACAAATATTAGGTCTTGCTTTAAAGTGTGTGTGTGGTGGTGGGGGGGGGGAATCTCACATGCACCGCTCCAGTTGTTACACTAGCAGAAGGAAAGGGATTTAAAGATTTAGCTCAGACCTTTGCAGTTGTAGCTTAAGATGAGTTTCATTCAGATACATTAGCTATTTCTCTGTTCCCAGAGGGCTCTTAATCTAAGTTTGTACCTGAGGCAATAGAGGATTAAGTGACTCGCCCAAGGTCACACGGAGCAACAGTGGGATTTGAACTGTGACTTCCCCCATTTCTCAATCTGCTGCTCTATTACGCCACTTCTGTCATTCTCTGCAAACCTTGGCCCAGTCTGCGCTTGAAAATGCAAAGTCCTTTTGCTCCAGCTGCAGTTTTGTAACACACGGTCCTCTTACGGCCTATGTTTTGAGCTTGGATGCAGCTGCTACTCCTAGAAATGATTCTCTGAAAATAGGTTTGAGGATTATTGTATAAATTTAGTTTTTTGTCACATGGTGTTTGCTGATCGGTTGGCTGTTCCTTTGTTCTCTCTGTGGATTAACTTGCATACATAAAGGAATTCAAGCCTATCAGCTTCTTCTCAGAGAAAGTTGATTGTGACCCCTGAGGCAGGCGCTTTGGCGCCGAAACACGGACCGTGTCGGGTCTTTGATATTGATATGAATATTCTGAATAAACTGTTTTTTGAGACTATCTCCCTATTGGTTTGCGCATTTGTCAGCCTCTACTTTTGCTGTTTTGCTTTGACTTTCCGTGGAGGCTCCTCCTGTCTTCATAAATTTAATGTAACCATTAGGACTATTTTTCATTGCTTCCCCCCCCCCCCCCCCCCCTTTTTATAATCTCTAAGTTCAAAGTGCAGTAACAGGCAATAAGAACTGCCACTGTTGCAGTGCTGCTTTGCCTTCTTTGCTGGACCAGAGCTGTTTTCCCAGAGCACAATAGTAACATAGTAGATGACGGCAGAAAAAGACCTGCATGGTCCATCCAGTTTGCCCAACAAGATAAACTCATATGTGCTACTTTTTGTGTATACCTTACCTTGATTTGTACCTGTCCTTTTGTGGTGGTGGTACAGAACCAAGAGCCTGAAAACTCATTCCTCCTCCCTCCCTCTCCCCCCCCCCCCCCCCCCCCCCCCCCCCCCCGTCTCCAAATGTCTGACTCTGACCTTGAGCTGGATGCTTAACCTTCCTGAGGCTGTCTTCATGCATTAACATTGTTCTTACATCTAGCCATTGACCCTAGGTGCAGCTCTGTGTGTGTCCAAATGGCTTGAATGGTAAACTAAATCAACCAAGAGCTGATTTTAGTTGAACAGTGCAGTACATCTGGAGTCTGATTTCACATTTTACATCTTGCATCTATCTGTTTCTAGCATTAGGCCTATAACTCCTGGACTAACAAACTTTTTTTTTTTTTGCTTTCCTTTTGAAGTCCTTTTGCTGTCTCTGAAAGCTATCATGGGAATACACCACAGTATGTATGATTAATGCTCCGTTCTGTTATAGAAAACTAGAAATGTTTCCTCCTTCCACCAAGCCTTTCAAACCTCAGCTGCAAGCGCCCATGTTCCCTCAGTTCACAGAGGCTTTCCACTCTGTATTTCCATCCATGCATTATTTTTCATTTTGCATATGCATTGAAAGCTTTCTCTTAGAAAATCCACACTGTCTCCTGCAGGCATCTGTCCCTATATTGTCATGTTGGAGCAGGGGCGGACTGAGAGTACTTTGGGCCCCCGGGCACTGAGACTACTCTGGGCCCCACCACCACCATCATGCTGCTGTTTCCCCTCCTGCCATGCCGCTGCTGCCACCAGTGCCCCCACCCCCGCTGTGCTGCCTCCCTCCCACCGTGTTGCTGGTGTCCCCCTCCCACCTTGAAGGGCCCTGGTTGTCTAGTGGCTGTGGATTCTTCAGGGGCAGGAAATACATCCCCTCTTTCCTGCCTACCCGCTGTCTCTACTCTGCCCAATGTGGCACTGTGTTTACAAGATGGCTGCCGAGACTTCCCGTAGTCTTGGCAGCCATTTTGTAAGCACAGCAATGCAACCAGGGAGAATAGTGGCAGTGACCACAGGCCCCCATGGGGGATGTAGCGTGCTGTGGCGGGCAACCGGGCAGAGCCTCTGGGCCCTTGGGCACTGCCCGGTTGCCCGAATGGTCAGTCCGCCTCTGTGTTGGAGACAGTTTCCCTGTCACAGGTGCCAAGCACAGACCTGTCTTAGTGCTCCCCTGCTCTGCCAGTTGTATGTATAATTAGTTACACTGGTAGATTTCAACACCCAAGGTATCAGTGACAGTGGTGTTCCTTGGTCAGCTGCCCCCAGGGGCAGATCACCGCTGCGCATCCCTCCCCCAGCACATCGCCTTCAAACATCCCCCCAGGTGCAATGCTCTTACCTCCTGGGGTGCTGCGAGCAGCTGCACGGCTGTGGGCTCCACCGGTTCCCTGTGTCCCGGAACAGGAAGTATCATCAGAGAGAGCAGGGAACCAGTGGAGCCAACAGCCATGAGGTTGCTCCCTGCACCCCCCCCCCCCTTCAGCGTGCACACAGGGTGGACCACCGCCCCGCCCTTGGTACACCACTGATCAGTGACCACCAGCAGCTGTGCTGTCAGTACAAACTGCTCTGCCCCCCCCATCCACAGTGGCTCATGTTCTTGGTACCCACCTACCAGGTTGTGCTGGTGCCCAGTGAACTGTTAAACATCCACATGCAGCATTTCAGTGGCAAAAGGAATATTTTATTAAAAATGAGGCAAAAGGCACAATCAAACATATTCTTCAAGTAGTTGCATAGGTGCCAATCAAACTGCTGTTGTAAGACAGGGATGGGCTGTTGTTCGAAATGAGTGCTAATCATTGATAACTGTGAACGCTATATGGGCTGGATTCTATAGATGGTGCTTAAAAATGGACACTGGAACAGATCAACACTAAGGGGCCCTTTTAGTAGGCGGCGGTAAGCCCACCGCGGGTTTACCGCGTGGCAATCCAGAACTACTGCCAGCCCAACGTGGGCACCAGCGTTAGTTCCGCCCCAGTGCATGGTGTTTCCAGTGCGAGCGGAAATATTTGAATAATATTTCTGCAGGGGGTCACCTGGTGGAAATCGGGCAGTGCCGTGCACTGGCTGCTTATTTATTTATTAGGATTTACATACTGCTTTTTTTGAAGGCGGTGTACAATAAGAATAAATCAAACATGAGCAATAGACAATTACAGCAGTAAAAAATATTCAAACAACAATACAAAGTATGGCATAATATACTACTTTCAATGTCAACATAAAAGAACATTTTAATTGATAGTGTAGGGTATAAGCAAAGATGGAACACATACAGTGGGGGAAATAAGTATTTGATCCCTTGCTGATTTTGTAAGTGTGCCCACTGACAAAGACATGAGCAGCCCATAATTGAAGGGTAGGTTATTGGTAACAGTGAGAGATAGCACATCACAAATTAAATCCGGAAAATCACATTGTGGAAAGTATATGAATTTATTTGCATTCTGCAGAGGGAAATAAGTATTTAATCCCTCTGGCAAACAAGACCTAATACTTGGTGGCAAAACCCTTGTTGGCAAGCACAGCGGTCAGACGTCTTCTGTAGTTGATGATGAGGTTTGCACACATGTCAGGAGGAATTTTGGTCCACTCCTCTTTGCAGATCATCTCTAAATCATTAAGAGTTCTGGGCTGTCGCTTGGCAACTCGCAGCTTCAGCTCCCTCCATAAGTTTTCAATGGGATTAAGGTCTGGTGACTGGCTAGGCCACTCCATGACCCTAATGTGCTTCTTCCTGAGCCACTCCTTTGTTGCCTTGGCTGTATGTTTTGGGTCATTGTCGTGCTGGAAGACCCAGCCACGACCCATTTTTAAGGCCCTGGCGGAGGGAAGGAGGTTGTCACTCAGAATTGTACGGTACATGGCCCCATCCATTCTCCCATTGATGCGGTGAAGTAGTCCTGTGCCCTTAGCAGAGAAACACCCCCAAAACATAACATTTCCACCTCCATGCTTGACAGTGGGGACGGTGTTCTTTGGGTCATAGGCAGCATTTCTCTTCCTCCAAACACGGCGAGTTGAGTTCATGCCAAAGAGCTCAATTTTTGTCTCATCTGACCACAGCACCTTCTCCCAATCACTCTCGGCATCATCCAGGTGTTCACTGGCAAACTTCAGACGGGCCGTCACATGTGCCTTCCGGAGCAGGGGGACCTTGCGGGCACTGCAGGATTGCAATCCGTTATGTCGTAATGTGTTACCAATGGTTTTCGTGGTGACAGTGGTCCCAGCTGCCTTGAGATCATTGACAAGTTCCCCCCTTGTAGTTGTAGGCTGATTTCTAACCTTCCTCATGATCAAGGATACCCCACGAGGTGAGATTTTGCGTGGAGCCCCAGATCTTTGTCGATTGACAGTCATTTTGTACTTCTTCCATTTTCTTACTATGGCACCAACAGTTGTCTCCTTCTCGCCCAGCGTCTTACTGATGGTTTTGTAGCCCATTCCAGCCTTGTGCAGGTGTATGATCTTGTCCCTGACATCCTTAGACAGCTCCTTGCTCTTGGCCATTTTGTAGAGGTTAGAGTCTGACTGATTCACTGAGTCTGTGGACAGGTGTCTTTCATACAGGTGACCATTGCCGACAGCTGTCTGTCATGCAGGTAACGAGTTGATTTGGAGCATCTACCTGGTCTGTAGGGGCCAGATCTCTTACTGGTTGGTGGGGGATCAAATACTTATTTCCCTCTGCAGAATGCAAATAAATTCATATACTTTCCACAATGTGATTTTCCGGATTTAATTTGTGATGTGCTATCTCTCACTGTTACCAATAACCTACCCTTCAATTATGGGCTGCTCATGTCTTTGTCAGTGGGCACACTTACAAAATCAGCTAGGGATCAAATACTTATTTCCCCCACTGTAGATAGGTAAGAGAGTAAGAGGAGTTAGAAAATAAGGGACTAATTTAAAGAAAGGTGCACATGAGGTCAGAGTGATGATTAAAAGTTATCGCAGCTAGGGTAGGAGTGGCTAAACATGTGCAGCCTGTATCACTCCTTGTATGTGTGGGTTACCATTGGGTTAGTGTGGAAGCCCCTAGGTAAGTGCTCCTCCCATGGCCACTGGTAAGTGCAATCTTACCGCATGGCCATTTCTTTTTTTGGCCTTTTTATCTGCTGCAGTAAAAAGGGCATCAGCGCGCAGTAAAAACAGTCGCTAGCGCAGGACCCCTTTTACCGCAGCTTAGTAAAAGAGCCCCTAAGTGCGATCCTATAAAGCGTCTTAGCGCCGTTTCCCGTGCCCTAGCTTTGGGTGCCAGATTTACACCTGCTGAAACCTGATGCAAATGCTGGTGCCCAAGCTGGATGTCCCGAGCCATTATTCTGTAACAATGTGTGCAACTTTTCAGAACGCCCCTGACCACACCCCCTTTTGGGTGGCACACTATGGATTTTGGGCACCAAGCGTTATAGAATAGCATGCAGTCAGATGCATGCACAGATCCTAATTGGTGCCTATTAATGTCAATAATTGGCTGTTTTATTACTGCTCAATAAATTGCACACACTTCTTGGGATTACCTTATATAGAATCTGAGGTTATGTACCCTAGCCAGCTTATTTTCGAAAGAGAAGGCCGGCCATCTTCCGACACAAATCGGGAGATGGCCAACCATCTCTCAATGCCGGCAAAATCGGCATAATCGAAAGCTGATTTTGGTCGGCCTCAACTGCAGTCCGTCGCGGAGCCGGCCAGACTTCAAGGTGGTGTGTCAGCAGGGTACAGAAGGTGGGACGGGGGCCCGATAATGGAAAAAAGAAAGCCGGCCCTGACGAGCATTTGGCCGACTTTACTTGGTCCCTTTTTTTCAGGTCCAAGTCCCATAAAAGTGCCCGAACTGACCCGATGACCACCGGAGGGAATCGGGGTGACCTCCCCTGACTCCCCCAGTGGTCACTAACCCCCTCCCACCCTCAAAAAAACTTTAAAAACTTTTTTTTGCCAGCCTCTATGCTAGCCTCAAATGTCATACCCAGCTCCATAACAGCAGTAAGCAGGACCCTGGAGCAGTTTTTAGTGGGTGCAGTGCACTTCAGGCAGGTGGACCCAGGCCCATCCCCCCCACCTGTTATGTTTGTGGAGGTAAATGGGAGCCCTCCAACCCCCCCCCCCAACCCACTGTACCCACATG
This sequence comes from Microcaecilia unicolor, assembly GCF_901765095.1. NCBI lineage: Eukaryota > Metazoa > Chordata > Amphibia > Gymnophiona > Siphonopidae > Microcaecilia > Microcaecilia unicolor. The sequence continues at coordinate 161,753,033 of NC_044038.1, forward strand.
TAGGTGTCCCCCTTCACCCATAAGGGCTATGGTAATGGTGTAGAATTGTGGGGAGTGGGTTTGGGGGGGGGGGATTTGGGGGGCTCAGCACCCAAGGTAAGGGAGCTATGCCCTTGGGAGCTATTTTAATTTTTTTTTTTTTTTTTTTTTTTTTTTAGAAGTGCCCCCTAGGGTGCCCAGTTGGTGTCCTGGCATGTCAGGGGCACCAGTGCACTACAAATGCTGGCTCCTCCCATGACCAAATGCCTTGGATTTGGCCGGGTTTGAGATGGCCGGCCTCGGTTTCCATTATCGGCAAAAACCGAGGCTGGCCATCGCAAACCTGGCCATCTCTGACATTTGGCCGGCCCCAACCGTATTATCGAAACGAAAGATGGCCGGCCATCTCGTTCGAAAATATGGTTGGCCCTGCCCCTTCGTGGCGCCCTTAGAGATAGCCAGCCCCGTTCGAAAATGCCCCTCCATATGTGCATTCTTTTTATAGAGGGAGCACTATTTGCACATAGTGTACACACTTTCCTGATGGTGCCTATATGTGCACACACGTGCAATGGTTCACACAGATACACACTATTCCCCGGATTCTATAAAGGTTACCCAAATTTTGGGCGCAGATCCCAGATGTGTGCAGGAGCTAATTAGTCAATTAGGAGCCAACAATCAATTATTGGAGTTAAATGGTACTAATTATGAGTTACGCACCGCATCTGCCCTATTCTACAACCTGAGCACCTAAATTTCATAGCGTGCAACTCCAAAGGGGGGCATGGCCATGGGTGGGTCAGGGGCAGTGGCATACCTAGATTGCTTGCCACCCGGGGTGGGTTGCTGATGTGTCATACCTCCACTCCACCCCACCCAGAGGTGCATCATACCCCCTCCCCCAAAGTGCATCACCCCAACCATCCTTTCTCCTAGCAAAGTGGTGCATGGAGGAGTTGCATAGCTGTCGGCTCTGCCGGTCCCCTGCCCCCTCTGATGTTACTTACTGTTTCAGGGCAGAGGACCGGCAGAGCCGACAGCTATGCAACACCTCCATGCACCCCTTTGCTGCCTGCACCCTGGGTGGACCGCCCCTACCACCCCACCTTGGTACACTACTAGTCAGGGGTGTTCCCAGAAATTAGGCGCAATGTTACAGAACATTTGAATTTGTGTGCTTAACTACCATCAACTGGGTGTGAGGATTTACACCAGATTTCAGCAGGTGTGCGTCCTCTTGCCCACAGTTGGGTGTGGGAATCCACTCTAAGCGTTATTATATGAAGGCTGCTTAGCGCTAAGTGACATTTATAGAATGAATGTTTAATGCAGATCTTGATGGCCATCTAACCTTGGGCCCAAACAACAGGATGATGCAATGTCCTCACCCAAATCCTGAACATCTGCTAAGTCTTTTCTAGGTCTCAATAACTCTCAGTAATCAGATAGTAATGCACCCTATGCAGCTTCATAGTCTAGTGGTCATGGAGGAAAATGACCTCAGTAGCGGTCTAAGCCCTGACTAGCAGTAACACACCTTACAAGGTTACAATCATTGGTAAAAATAAATAAATAAACCCCTCCTCTTAGCCACTATTCCTTTATTCAATTTACTAGTTTTTATTTCTTTTCTTTTTACTTCTAATATATTAATCCAAAATAAGTGTCCGTGAAATATTTAAACAGAACGGGGCAGAAATTGAAACTGGGAAATTATCTTTTCATAGGCTCTTCAGAGCCTCCCGTTTCACTCATTTGAGCTTCCTCAGGAGCAGGTAGGTTCCTTTCCTCAGCAAATGCTGCACACTTTTCTCGAGTGTTCAAGTAATGAAAACATCTTGCCCTCTAACTTGAGGCACCATTTCTGAATCCAGCCCTATGTGAAAACAGTGTGCACTCTTTAAGGAGACATGTGCACTCTTAATATTTGTTTTAAAACAAAGAAACACACATATAAAGACCACTGCCCATCCCTATTGTAAGACCACTAAACAAGACATTAACCATGTGGAGGGAACATGCATCAACATTTTTGCACTCACCAATCTAGCGGTCATTTGGTGAACTTTGCAGAATGTAAACAGAACTCCTAGGCTCACTTTTGGGTTGGTACCTGTCCTGTAAACTGGAGTTCACTGGGGGCACATTTAGGTAAGGCTGCAGGTGTACGACCCAAACTTGTTGAGTTTTCCACCAGCTTTTGAACTGGGAGGGATAGTCAAAGTACCCAGTTAGTACCAGTTCATGAAGGGCAGATGCACTGATGCTAGTGTCTCAGCTCCTGTTTCATAATTTAATTAGTTTTTTTTTATTGCAATATCTTCAGAATCATGCACAGAGGCCACAGTAGAAAATCCAGGATTGATGCACCTCTCCTTTCTGATCTGAAGCCAGTAACCTCCCTGTAAGCCTGGTCCTAGGGGCTGCAGAAGATCTGAAGGGTCTGTTTCAGTGCCTTCCAGTCATACTTTCAACTCCTGCATTGCCTTGGCTTGGCTGTTCACTTACAGAAATAGGATTATTCAAGTTGTCACATGCGAGATGCATAAGTTCAGGTATTGCTGATGATCAATTCAGATTGTAAACAATTACGGAAGATCTAATGAACCATCAAACACTTTCCACAGATGATGAGCTGCTTGATCAAGGAGCTTCTGTGGGCCGATTGCCCTTCACCATTTGGTCTGAACAGTCTGTTTTTGGTGGGGAGGTATCAAACAATCATTAGGCTTCCCAGCCTTCATTCACTGAAGGAGAGGACACGTCTCTGTACCATCCACTAACCCGCACAGATTACCCCACAGATTATTCACCTTGTGTGGATGCTTCTGACCTCTTTCCTTCCATTCAACCTAGAGCATATGAGGCTATCATCAAAAGGTCACTATTTCTAAGAAAGAAACATGCTACAAAGTAACACAGCAGGACTTCCCACACTTGTCCTGGTGACCCCACAATGAGTCTAATTTTCAGGATCTTCCCAGTTAGGAGTCTGTACAGTTTCTCTCTCATTTTAGAAGGGTTTTTTGTTTCTTTTGTTTTGGTTTATTGCATGCTATTACCAAAAACAAAATAATAATGAATTGTCTAGGGTGTTTTTCATCTTGATATGAAATGAAGCAAGCCTGTTTTTTTATGCATCTTACATTTCACTTCCGAACTAATACTCATCCCTATCCCCACCTACATTATGCATGAGACCTGCAAATATAAACTTTTCACTGTGGCTGACTGCATCTGGCTGTAGGTTCCTGCCAAGTTTTGGAAGCCCTGAGCTAACATCTCTTAAATTAAATAACAAAAAATATGGAACTCTAGCTAGAACATCAACTTCTCCTGAACTAGTTAGTCACCGTCTCTACCTTACAGTGTGATAGATGAGCACCACTGATCAGAAAGGTTTTCAACCGCATGCTACATCCCAAATGTTACAAATGTACAAGAATCTCCATTTGCTAAGAACACCGTGATAAATTCAGACAGTTGCCCTCTGTGATGTCATCCAAATGAACCAGGTAATCCTGCAGCCTATCACTCTACCTGATTGCACTATTTAATCTTGGAATGGTCTGGTGGCCCAATGACATGGACTGAAACCCAAAGTGTTTGCTTTATGTCAACTATGCTGGTGCCACTGTCTTCTCCAGCTGAAAGACCATACCCTTCACTTGGTCTTCCTATCCTCAAGACCCTAGTACTGGTTTGGTTTACCCTTCCTGAAGACCCTTGCACTGGATTATTTTTTTGCCCCACTCTGAAGATCTTCGCTGTGGAGTGGGGTTTTTCTTCTGTTGACACGGTAGTCATCTTGATTTTCCAAATCTAAAGATGTTTATTTTTGTGTGTCTGTCTGCTTCATGCAGTCTCTTTCACACTCATTCTTTCTCCAGCATTATAGATATTGCACATTTTAATGGCTTTTAAAACAAGAAACTCACTTGTCCAAGGAAGAAGAGAACCTTAGGAGTAATTCAGAAATATCTGTGGTGGGTGTGGTAAGGAAGAAATTTAAGACAGCAGTGGCTCAGTGCAAGTTGAAGGATCCAAATTGTAACTTCATAAAAGCAAAGTCTGATAAAAACAATAACAACAACAAAAAACCCACCTTCTAATCTGAAATCCATAATTCATATGAAAAAACATTCACATCCTGGTGAAATAAATCCTTCACAAGTTATCAAGGGCTTAATACAAAAGATCTTCACAAGTGTTCAGAGGTTTCACTTTATCAACTGTGCAGACTCTGCCATTCTGATTTTCTTTCAGTGAAAAAGAAAAGAAAAAAAAAAGAAAAAAAAAAGAAAAAAAGAAAAGAAACATTATTTGTCTGGAAAATTTATTTGTGTTCAAATACAAGTTTCAGTTTTAGTAGCTGCCCTCTGGACCAACTTCATCCTCTTTATATATCGATTTGATGGTGCGTTCTCCAGAATTGCACAAAATATTCTAAATGAGGTCTCACCAGAGTCTTATACAGGGGGCATTATCACCCCCTTTTTCCTACTGGTCTTGTTCCTATAAGACATCATCACTGTTTGCTTTCCTCCTATAAGCTTTAGTGGCTGTTTAGGGGTGGGGTTATGTGAACTATTGCCACTCCCTCCCTTTCCCCAGTACATACCGATTGAGTACATGATTTAATTGTACAGAGTAGGAAAATTTTATGTAGTGTATCTTAAGTGTACTTTCTGTCTTTTGGGATATTGTATCAAGTGTTACATCTTTGTGTACTATGATGTATATGAATACCTTCCTGTTATCTGCTGAGGTTTCCACCTCTTCAAGTATCCTTGCACTTGGCTGCAGCAGTGTTAGGTCTCTTTCACCAGCAGGTGGGAGCAGAGCTCTTCTGAGTGTTCTTGTACCATCAGGACCAGCACCAGGGACCGCTGGTAAAGCTTTCTGAGGAGGTTGAGGTCTGTGCAAATCCTAATAGAAAATAATATATTAATTTTCTTAACTGAATTGTTAGGTTCTATTCCTGTCCCTGCCACTCATGTTCTGTTGTACTGCAGTTTCCTCCTAGTCCTTTACACTTCCAGCTCAACTGGAATAAGGACTTGACCCTTCATTCCCAACTACTAAGGGATTTTTCTCCTGCTTTATTTCCCTGCCCCCCCCCCCAACTTACTTTAGTCCAGTTATTATAGTGACTGCATCTTCTGGACTCCTGCAATTAAGGGCTTTGTGTGATGAACAGATTCCCCCTCCCCTCCAAGGAGTCACCAATCCCCTGATGCAGCCACCATGAGATCCGTGTGGGGAGTTTCCATAATTTAATTTATTTGCAATTTCTTTGTGATTCTATTTCTGAGAACTGAGAATTGGAACCATAGTGTACACATTGTTGAGAATTTGGGGGGGGGGGGGGGGAATCAGTGCCTGTTATTAGATTTGCACTGTCGATAGAACAGTTGTGAAAACAACAAAACCTCTCTTATATGAACCGCAAAGTACTTAATACAATACTACATTCCTGTGAAGTGCAAAAAAAATGATAATGAGAAAGGGAAAAAGCCTCTGTACCCCAACCTCCACCCAATATATGTTTCTTATAGGGTATGGAGGAAATAACATGGGTCAACGTTCTTCATCGTCACAAAAAAACCTTCTCTCTTTCTTCTTCTTGCTAAAAACTTCACAGGAATAACATAAATCTCAGGGATCCAAAATAATTTAAAGTGAAAAAAAAATGTAGCTTTAAGCTTCAAAGTTAGTAGACACGGACGTGCAGGGGAAGTCAGTCACACCGACTGTGGCCAGAGTATCCTCCCCGGAAATGATGTGTGCTTGACCCGGAACTACTGCCAGTAGCTGTGTTGGCCGATGGTAGTCCCACAATAGCGAGCGGTAAGCCCGCATTCGGCTTACCGCCGCTCTGTAAAAGGGCCCCTAGCTAATTATTGTGCAGATCTGCAATTGGCGCCCAAATTTGTGTGACCTAGGGGCGTAGCCAGAAAACAGATTTTGGGTGGGCCTAGGCAAGAACTAGGTGGGCACCAAGTGTTCTCCCCCACCCCCACCACCCAAATAAAATCTCAGCTGGCAGGAAAATGCTTCTTTCCACTATGTGCAGGTACCAGTATTGTGGAGAGTAGCGTTTTTGTTACCATCAGGGGGAAGCCTTTAGCTGGCGGAGCTTGGGATCCCCACCAGCTACCACTAAATATGTGCTACCGTTGGGTGAGCCTGAGCCCTAAGTGGGTGGGCCCTGACCCACCCAGGCCCACTTGTGGCTATGCTACTGGTGTGACCTATATAGAATCGGGGGGGGGGGGGGGGTTAGTGTACATAGCGGGTGATATGACCTGCTACCTCTATTTTTATAGTGTGTGAACTTCCCCCTCCCCCACTCCCAGAAGCTGTAAACACAGCCACTCCAGCATCCACAGACCCAGTTCCACATGTCTGCACACATTGCTTCCACCAGTGTTGCCAGGTGGGCGGTTTTACCGCCCAATTGGGCGGTTTTCCGCGACCCGCCGCGGGAAAATTTTGCCCGCGGCGGGTCGCGGTTTTTTGGGCTTCTTTTTTTTCTTTTCCGCTGTTTTCAGGCGGTTTTTTCGGCCGCGGGGGGCGGGGTTAGTGACGTTTTGGGTGGGGTTAGTGACGTTCTGGGCGGGGCCGATGACGGGGGAGGCGGGGCCGGTGACGGGGAGGTGGGGCCGGTGACGGCGGGGGCGGGGGTGATGACGCGGGGGTGGGGGTGTCAGGGGCGGGGTTTGAGTTTGGGCGGGTTTTGGGCTGTTTTTAGGCTGGATTGGGTGGGAAAAAAATTTTCCACCTGGCAACCCTGGCTTCCACCAAACCTGCCCCTTTACCCTTTATTTATACATTTTCTAGCTACAGATGCAGATTTTCCATCTCAAACAGGTCCAGCAGCTGAGAGTGAGCTAACATTCAAAAAGCCATCAATATCACTTTGACTGTCTTTGTAGCTTATACGTTTGGATAATAAATGTGACGTCAACCTCTCAGTCCAGAAGCAGCTGATTATTGTCTGCCAGTGTGTTTGTCATGGAAGGAGGGAAGTGCCTGGGTGTTCCCGCCTCAAGCAGGCCTCAAGCAGACCGCAAGGTCTGCATATAGCCTGATACTTTGAGGACTGAAGCTGCTGTCCTGCAGGATGTGGTCCCCCCTGTCCCCAACTCAGAAGGAACTGGTGACTCAATTCTGGTTTCCCTATTCCCCATTCATGGCTCTCTGGAAATTTGTTATACTGAAAATCATTTGAGAGGTTGAAAAGCCTAGGACTAGCTAACATGCTCCTTGAGACCTGCAGTCAGGTAGCCTCTACGTAAGTACATAAGTATACTGGGACAGACTGAAGGTCCATCAAACCCAGCCTCCTGTTTCCAACAGTGGCTAGACTAGGTCACAAGTACCTGGCAAGATCCCCAAATAGTACATTTTATGCTGCTTATTCTAGAAATAAGCAGTGGATTTTCCCCAAGTCCATTTTAATAATGGTCTATGGACTTTTCCTTTAGGAAGTCATCCAGATCTTTTTAAAATCCTGCTAAGCTAACCGCTTTTACTACATTCTCTGGCAGCAAATTCCAGAGTTTAATTACACGTTGAGTGAAGAAATATTTTCTCTGATTTGTTTTAAATGTACTACTTTGTAGCTTCATTGCATGCCCCCTAGTCCTAGTATTTTTGGAAAGAATAAACAAGTGATTCACGTCTACCCGTTCCACTCCACTCATTATTTTATAGACCTCTATCATATCTCCCCTCAGCAATCCCATGCCATCCCATTGATCATTTTCATAGTCCTTCTTCGTACCTTTTCTAATTCCACTATATCTTTCCCTGAGCCCACTAGAGGGTGGGGGTGGGAGAGGCCTAAATATTTGCAAGCCTGGACAAATATTCCAACAGAAAGTTTGTCTCTTATTTTCCTCCCCATAGATTAATGTTATGGGCAATCTTGAGTCTTTCCTCAAACTTAAGGACAGACAAAGTCAGCAGAGCACATGTCCAGTGTCAGCAGTTCATTTCTTGTCAACTGACACACTGCAGGTGCTCCTGATACAATAAACTGAGCTAATGTATGCTGGATACATCCCAAATATCCATCCAGTTGGAACATTGATATCCTGGAGTTTTCAGCTGTGGAAGTATAAGGTTTATCCCATGATGATGACCTGTCAGAGAAGATGAATGATTGAGGAGTGGGTGTTGGAAGGCCCCCTAATAAAACAGATGCTGCCTCTGGGGAGAGTGGGTTGCTGTGTGTTTCCAATGTGAAGTTCAAAATAGAGACACCCCCCACCCCACACACACACACACACACACTGTATCCAGACAGCTCTGCGAGTCTAGCAGCCTATAAAAGTTACCACTGCATAGTTAATCCTCAACCTTTAGGTCAGGACACCAAAGACAGACTTTTGACACCTCTTCCAGAAAGAAAGCGGGGACCGTCCCGACACCTTTCTCACTGAGAAATGAATCAACTTCGGTGTATTTCTGAGGGGGAGAGAATAAACTTCTCTTGCAAACTGATCTCACTGTACAACGTCTGGACCAAATCTCAGCAAGGAGACCATTACCATTGAGGAATAAAAGGAAAGAAAAAAATAAAAATGCATACCGGCCACATGTGGACCAGAATAAAACGAAGCCCACCCCTGAGCCTCTGCACTTGGATAGTAATAATAGTGCAAATCCTTCAGGTGAAGATAACACTCCTGGTGCAGTCATAGGTCATAGTGAACCTGGTAATAGACCCACTTCAACAGAAGATATTAAAAAAATTAACTGGACCCCTGAGGATAAAAAGCAGACAGTGTGCTGCTACAAACATTTAAAGCCATAACATGCAAGAATTGGGAAGAATGGGGCATGTAGCCTGTACTTATTTACACCTGTGACTGCCAGAAGAAAGCTCTCTATGGCTTCTAATGAGTATATTTCAGATGCTGAGGTCATACCCAACATACCCAGCTTAAGAGTGGGGTTCATTACAACATAACCTGCAAGAGAAACCCCACATCTTTCCCACTGAAAAATGAGGTGCAGTCCTCACGCCCTTACCCCAGAGACGAGAAGGACACCCCTACCTTGGCTGGATATGCTGGAAGAAGTGGTGCAGGTCTGTTTGGTGGAGGCTGCCTCACGGGGCCTGCCTGATGGTTGGCTCTGCAGGTCAGGGGACCGTGGGCAGCTTGAGGGGTAGACGGGTGTTGTCTATTTATTGCCGTTGGCTCTGAGATTTTCCTGGGCTGAGGTTTAGGCATACAGGGTTGTAGGTTAGTTGTAGATAATGTACAGGACTAAAATCATTCCGTTAACAAATAAAATGAACAGTTTTTATAGGCAATGTTTTTCAGTGTCTTTCCTTATACATTTACCTAAAATGAAAGCATATCCCCCAGGGTTACCAAGCAGTGTGCTTTTATCATATGGTCTGTACATGTTCCTAGCACATGTACCTATTGGTATACTCATACCCAAAGCTCCCACTTGCACCCTGTCATAAACCCATACAAATAGCTAGCGGCTGTGGGTTGTGTCGGCATTAGCACACGCCAGCCACTAGCATGGCTTAGTAAACAGGGGGAGTAAGTGTTTCTCCCTTACATCACACATAAAGGGCAAATCTATGAACTAGACCCTAACATGTGCATGTCTATTTTCACACAGAATGCCAGCATACGTGAGGCCTTAACATGCATGTATGCCAGTATGCCGCCTAAATGCTCTTCTGCAAATACCTGTTTAACTTACATAACGTGTATTTCAAGGGGGTGTACAGCAGGGGTGGGGCATAGGAGGGGCTTCCACTTATACGCATAATTACAGAACACTAAGTTACGCAGATCCCTGCCACACTGAGGTGCCCGCAATTACATCAGTTCTATAGCAGGTGCCTAAATGCTAGGGGTGCTGATACCAGGTTATGCTTATATTCTATAATGGAGCCTAGGCATCAAGGTTCTATTGTAGAACAGGGTCCTATAGCACAGCCTCAGGGCACCCAAATGGAGGCATTGCAGTCATAGAACCACCCATACAGGGCTTAACTGTAGAACATTTTTGCCATAGGTACAGCACAGATCGGTGATAAACACGGAAGATTCCTATATAGTGAAAGGATGGAATCCAATGAAAGTCAGCTTTGACGGCAGCTTCAGAGGTTGGGAAGGAAGACCCATGCTGGGCAGATTTCTACAATCTGGATCTCGTAAATGGCAAAAATAAAAACCCAAACAAACCAGAACAGTATAAAGGCTGGAGAGGGCTTCAATAGCAATTCCAGTAGTTAGGACCACTGCCAGGCAGCAGTGGCATAGCTAGGAGGGGCCACGGGGTCCCCAACCCCCGCCAGCAAAAGCCTTCTTCAGTGCCGGTCTCCGGCACTGCCGTGTTCTCTGCCCTGTGCTCTTTCTTCCTCCTGATGTCCTGCATGCGCCTTTAAGTGCACAGCACGTCAAGAGGAAGAAAGAGCAGGGCAGCGAACGTCGCAGCGCCGGAGACTGCTGCTGAAGAAGGCTTGAGCTAGCGGGGGTTGGGGACCCCTGCCCCCAAAGATATTTGGTGCTGTGGGGTACGAAAAGGCAGCAGGGAGAGTGGCGAGGCAGTGGGGGAAGGGAGGCGAGGCAGCAGACTAAAATGTGCCACCCCATCCTTGGGCTCTGGCCCCTTCCCGCTGCGAGGTCTGGCTACGCCCCTGCAGACAGACTTCTACAGTCTGTGCCCCAATACCAGTGTTTAACCATGAAGACATGGAACCTGTTCAGAGTGCTAGATTTAACTGGGCAGACTGGATGGAACATGCAGGTCTTTATCTGCTGACATTTACTATGCTACTATAGGGAAAAGTTCTTCCTGAATAATCTTTTTTTAATTTCCTGTCATTGCTTCTGTACTACTCATAGCACTTTTCATATTCAGCCCAAACCTCTAAATTCTATCCTTCACCTGGAAATAACACTTCAGTTCGGAATAGCTGACCGACAGAAAAAGAGTATGTGGGTTTCGACTGCCCAGAGTACAAATATAATAAACACAAATCTCACCGTCTTTCCTTTCAGCTGAGTTATGAGTTTGAAGATGATATTGGTTTGACCACCGATGCCATTTGTATCTGGTGTGGAGCGATACCTGTGGAAGAAAAGAAATTGCTGTCTCTGAATTAGCTGCTGTTCTCAGGACATGTCGACATTAGGATTTAGTCTCAGTGTCTCACCTGCTGTCTAAGCAGAAAGTAAAGCATTACTGATGATCCCCTGGCTTAAATGAGTTTCCAGTACTGTAATTCCCAGTGCTCTAATTTAGCAAGCACATTCTTGAAACTGCTAGGGCTGTGAGGCCAGAAAAAGTTCAGTTTGTGCTTGTTTGAAACAAATTTTTCTTGTTTTTCAGACAGTTTTCCATGCATGTGTGCAGTCAATTGTATATATGTAAATTCATGCATATAAGCAATCCGTGTGCACTTTCAATTTTTAGGCACCCATAGAAACCAAGTCTATGCACCCTACAAACTACCTTGTTCTTCTCCTCCCAAGATCAGTGGTGTAGCTACAGGGGACCATAGGGGCCTGGACCCCCCAAATTGGCTCTGTGCCCCTGGTTTGGCTGTCGGGGGTCCCCAAACCCCGCTAGCTGAAGCGTTTGTCCAGCGATGGTCTCCAGCACAGCCGCATTTCCTGCCCTGCTCTCTCTTCCCCTCACATCCAGCACGCTCGTCTTAGTGAAACTGAGCATGCTTGCACACTCAATTTCATTAAAACAAGCATGCTGGACATGAGGGGAAGAGAGGGCAGAGCAGGCAATGTGGCAGCACCAGAGACCAGTGCTGGACAAATGCTTCAGCTGGTGGAGGTTGGGGACCCCCGCCAACCAAGGTATGTGTAGCAGCGGTGGTGGGTGGGGAGTGGCAGGGTGGTGGTGCGGGGGGGGGGGAGGTGTATCAAAATGTCCTCCCCCCCACACTCTGGCCTCTGGCCCCCTCCCACCTCGAGGTCTGGCTACGTGCCTGCTCATGAGTAACATATCCATTGCTTCTCTGCCTGTTTTGCTACGATCTAAGTGTAGGGTCTGAGTTATGAGCCATTCTGCTGACACTGGGTTCTCTTTACAATACCCTGGTACTTGACCTTCTCGGGAACACAATATTACAACCATTACCATAGAAAGAGGATTAAAGCATCTTTATGTCACAAACTCGTCACTGACATCCAAAAGTTTCAGTGCAATGACTTTCTTGAGCACCTGCGCCCCCGCATCTGATACATAGGGGCATATTTTCAGAAGCTTCATCAGGACTCATATATGGAAAGTGAAAATATGGAATGTGGTTGTGTGTACATAAGTGAATTTCCAGCCACCCAAAAATATGTGCATAAGTTCAAAACATGCATAAAAGTTATCCTCATACAGCAGGTATTCCAGGACTGAGGACATTTTGGGAGAAGGGATGTTATGGTTTAACACAAATAACTATGAAGTTACACCCATATATTTAGCTGCATAATAATCTGATAACCAAACCAGTTTATGTATATCTTGTGCTTAAATGTCAGATTTTAGTAATGAGTGAAATTCTGTGCATAACTACTTTGCAAGCAAAGACACTGAAAAATTTTCACCCCTGTGTCCTTCAGATTGACAAATTACAAATTCACCCAAGTTAGACAGTAGAACATGTGATACAGGAATCCCTTGGTTTCAGGTTACTGATACATTCAGTTATCAAAATTTCTGTTATGTGGACTCCAGGTGGCACTGTTGTGTTGTAGGGATTGAATTACTGTGTGTTAGGTTTTGTTAAGTTTCTGTTCTTACCGATCTTTCTTGGAAGAAATTCTGCTCACTCTATCTCAAGATGTAATAAGATGAAAAACTTTAAATACTGAAGACCTATTTCAGATTTCTGCTGTACCTTATTTTCAAGGATGTTATTTATTTATTATTTATGTTAGTGCAAAGCAGCTCGTATTACTAACCACACTGGAGAAATCTGTTTGGTGCCAATAGGATGCATAGCTTTACAGGCAAGGGCCTAATTCACTGAACTTCCCCCCTCCTCCCACCCATAGACACAAAACGGGAGAAAACCTTTAGTGAGTCAGGCCCAGAAAAAGGTAATCAGATATGCTGTTTCTCTTTCATGAACACTACTCTCTCAATCTTGTAAAATGTAAAACAAGTGGAAAATGGGTAAAGGCCTGAAAAATGTCTGAATGCCATGTCCTCATTTGGGAAACCTTGGGGCCTCTCTAGGCCCTATCTTACCTTTTTCTGTAGAAGCAGTAACAAATAACGATTCCAATCCCAAACAAAACCAAAAGGAGAACTGGAATAACTATTCTCACTAGTTTACTGCCTGAAAGGAAGGAATTAGGAACAGTCAGAACTACAGCAAAAGATAAATTGCATTTTTGTCCTCTTTTTAATTCAGCATAAATAACACTCACTTTCTGTAGGCAGTGGTCCACTGTCTATGCTGCCTCCATTTCCTGATGTGTTACAAAACGGCGGATCCCAGCCTTGGAAACAGTGACAGTTATTGTTGTTGTTGCAGATCTGTGGCAGGAAGACATCAAGAGATAGAGGTCGAGGGAGTGAAGGAAAAGGTGGAGGACAAATGTAAATAGAACAGGAAAACTAGAAGTGAACTATTTAATGGTCTTCATAGGACTGGGAAAGTTCTGGAAAGATGCATGTATGATGTACGATATATACATTTAAATTTAGAATATTAGGTATTATTTCTTTATTTGGATTTTGTTTGCATCATGGCATTGATTGCTTGTTTAGTTTCTCTGTTAAAGGGTGGCAGCTATAATTTTGTAAACATATTCAGGGCAATTCTACAAGCTGGTGCCTAGAGGTACGTGCCACTTATGCATGTCAAAGGTGCTATCAATTGACAGGTGCTTATGCGCACTAGGCATTATTCTATAAGGTAGCACCTAACTGCAAGGGGGTGTACATGGGCGTGTCTCCCAGAATACTATAAATTACGCACATCACTTGGCACACCTAGATGTGCCAACTTACTCTTGCCAATGGATGGTATAGGAGGGTGTGCCTAAACACTGATGCACCAATGCCAATTTGCTCTAGATTCTATAATAGAATCTTGACACCAAGAAGCTGTTCTAGAATTAACGCTAAGCACATGGCATTGGGGCATCTAAACTTGGCGTCAATTTATAGAATTGCTCCAATTGTGTTAACTGCTTGTTATTTCCCTTTTATTGCTGCGAGCTGGGTCCAGTCGGTGCCTGCTGAAAAGCCAGGTTATAAGGGCTTTTGAAAATTCAGTTAATTGAGTGTGAAAGATCCAGTTACACAAATGACCCTCTCACACATTATAAAACCAGCTCTGGCAGGCAACTTTAGCATGGCCTGCAGACCAGGTCCTGCTCAAACATCTCAACAGATTCCACAGATCTGTGGACCATCAGGTTTTTGAACGCCTATGCTTCGTCTTATGGCAGCCCCTCGGACAATGTGAAGTGGCGCTGACTCATGAAGAGATGGGAGGGGAAAGGAAACACAGTAAAAGCTGGAAAATGAAACCAACACCTACCCCATGACCGTTACACTTCTTGGTGCATTCTTCAGCCTTGAAAAAGGAGGCGTTTGTGCAGCGCCCCTCAAAACATATCTGTGAGGCCAACAAGAATGAGAATGTTTAAAAGAACAGGACCAGCCAGACCCGTCACAGCAACTGCCTGCTACTTGGCTCCTTGTTCTCTCTGTTCATCCTCGTCATAATTCTTATTTCTTTCTATGCACTGCTGTTTGTCATATCCTGCAGTTTTACATTTTTATGCATATTTTTGAATAGCCACACCCCCTGTCTGGAAGATTCTCTTTCCCCAGGTTCCTTTGAAAGTCTTAGTTCTACGTCTATTAATTACACTTGTGCCTGTGAGGCCTGCCTGGGGCAGTCAAAAAGAAGCAAGGTAGGTGGTCCGCCAAATCCAATATGGAAGATAAAACAACAGCACAATTGTTATTAAAAGATTAAAAAGCGCCCAGAAATTTAACATAAAATGCCAGACATGGCCATGTTTCGCCAGTATAAAATGGCTGCGTCAGGGGAACAGCTTGTCTGGTGTAACTATTAAAACGTATGCAAGCTAGATTCTGGGATCAGTCTCTCATAACAACGCTGCGATTGTAGTGAAAAAAAAAAAGCACAGCGTTGTTATGAGAGACTGATCCCAGAATCTAGCTTGCATATGTTTTAATAGTTACACCAGCCAAGCTCTTTTTGGTGCTGGTGGGGTAGCAGGGGCATTGGGGCTGGACCTCACAAAACGAAAAGGAGCCTCCATTTGAACAAAAGTGTTACTTGCTTAATATATTTTTTAACTGAACATGAAATTAATTTGGCTACTGGAATTTTCTTTAATTATAAACAAGTTTGTACATATTTACGTTTAAAAGTCTGCCTCATCTGTTTCTATATCTGTTATTTTTTAAATTATGAGTTCCAGGATTACTAAAGAGAAACAGACCGATTTAACAGGATTCTGGCATGTGAGGGGGTCAGCTGAGCTCCAGACAGGACAACAGCCCTCTTGATGTTTGCTGTGTACAGTGTTGTACAAGATTTCCTGTGATACTTTTACAATCTCCAGCACTGTTCTCCCATTCTTTGTGCTTTAAATTGTCTCTGTATTTTCCTAAACTTCTTTCTCTGGCTGCCTAAATATATCCCCCTTGACCTGTCAACCCACTATGGGAAGATAGGAACATAGCACCTTTGGGTTTGCTCTCGTGGAGGCTCCTGCTTTTGAAAGCTTAAATAATTTCAGTAATCGCCAAAGAACTCTCCCCAACACCAGTACAGAGTTGCATCAGGGCTGGCCTAACCATCACGCAAGACTAGGCAGCCACCTATGGCAGTAGCTTCTGGGGAGCAGCAGTAGGCAAAGAAAAAACAAACCAACTCAAAGAACCATCAATGCATTCTTTTACCCGCAGGAAGGATGGGTTATTTTCAAATAGCCCCATTTCAGAAGCGTAGCCAGGTTGAAGGCACAGGGGGAGCGGAGAGCGGACCGCTGATGGTGCCGGCACGTGTTTGGAGGAGCGGCTGCTTCCCTGGTGCTCACCCTAGCTACGCCTCTGCCCCATTTACATGGGTAAATGACTTCTGGAAAGTGCCCTCATTTTTTGTGCCTGTGTGATATACACATATGACAGTTTCATATTTAAAAGAATGATATATTGGAGATGGGGGGAAGATTAGAGGCCTGAAAGTTAATGGGGGAAGCAGGGACGTAGCCAGACCTGACGGTGGGAAGGGGCCAGAGCCCAAGGTTGGGGGCACATTTTGAGTGCCACCCCCCACCGCCACGCCTCACCTCGCCCCCCCTACCACCCCGCCCCCACCACCTCGCCCCATCACAAATACATTTGCTGGCGGGGGTCCCCAACCCCTGCCAGCCGAAGCCTTCTTCAGCACGGTCTTTTGCTGATGCTCAGCGTCAGCGTGCACAGGAGGAGCAAGAAGAAAGAAGAGCATGGGGCAGGCAGCGAACAGCTGCGCGGGAGACCACGCTGAAGAAGGCTTCGGCTGGCAGCGGGTTGGGGACCCCTGCCAGCAAAGGTATTTGTGAGGGGGCAAGGCGAGGCAGTGGGGGGCAAAATTTGCGGGGGGCTCAGGCCCCCGTGGCCCCCCAGCAGCTACACCCCTGGGGGGAAGGGGTGTAAGGCTCATTTAAGGCATCCAATACTCTTGCACAACCGCTGGGGCATACAAAGTCCATGACACCCATCACTCACATGATGTGCCTCACATTTGGTTCCGGTCAGCACTAGCCCTGGATCCAGCATGTCCCCTTCTTCCTCGGCCGTTCTGTACACGTGCATTCCACGGCATTTGATTTGTTTCCCTTTCACGGTGATGGTGGTGTCTATGGGAACCGCATTGGACTCCAGCGGTTTGGAAGCAGGGCTCTGACACTGAATCTTCCCACACTTTGAATCTCTAGTTCAAGGCAGAACATGAAGATTTCAATGAGGTTACGTTACAGAGGATTTTTTTTGGCATGGCTGTTTGTTTTATTCCTTTTGGACTTCCAGTTCTATAAGCCTTTATTTACAACTGCTGCTATGTTATTATCCCCTGGCCAACTCCTCCAAACTATCGCAGCAACAGTCATAGGCCACATACTAACGTTCCCCCCCCCCAGAACTCAGCTAGCATGAACCTTAAATCTGGCCACCAAGTGAGTGATGGCTGGGGCTCCCTCCCTTCAAGGCCTGCGAGTGCTACTTTCGCAGCAGACTTAGACTTCAAGGTGCAGAAACCAGAGACCAGGAATTGAACCCACTTTTCCACATGGCAGCTGACAATATTTGCAACTGAGCTACCAGGCTACCTCTGCTTTCCCTTCTCATGAGATGAACATTATTTACACCTTAACTGGATTAACCATTCAAAGCAGTTTGCAGAAAAATTTTAAAACACATAACATAAAAACAAGAAAATGAGTTAACATTAAAAATAGAGCTAGAAAATAAAAACAAAACAAGCAAAAGAAAAGAAAAAAAACAAATATAAAACAATCTAAAAATACCCAGTGTACAAAATATGAAATATGGTTCTTTTGAGTGTTTCCTTCTCTTGCAACCTGTGTGCACTACCTGATGTCACATGCTCTGTATTTGCCATTCAGATCCTTCCCACAGTTGCCATATTTATCCCCAGCAGCATTCACCTTCTCATAACAGAGGGCGGGTGCCGGCTTGGCTCCTGAGGGATGAAAGCAAGAAAAAAGTCAAATGAATGGAAATGCTGACAGATAATCACACAGATATAAAACTACCTTTTATTTGCATTTTCTTTATTGGATAGCAGATCACAGTTCAAGCCAAACCTAGCCTGAGGCTAAACAATGATTTAGCAACACCCAGTCGTTCATACATACATATATACACACGGAGGGAATTCTATAAAATATGTGCTCATAGTTACACACGTGTTTACATGTGTACATGTTTAGAATACTAGCACATACGTGGGTATATACCAGTATTCCGTCTAAGCTCTATTCTGTAAATATGCACATATCTTGCTGTGCGTCTTTGCAAGGTAGGTGTACAAAGAGGTGGAGCCTGGGTGGGGTCACACTTTTTTGCATACATTATACGATATTATAGGTTATGGACTAAATTATGTAAATGGCGCCCAAATAAAGTGTGCGCTAAGTGCTATTCTATAAATGGTGCTCCAAGTTGGACACCATTACAGGCATGGATTCCCCGAATTCTATAACACAGTGCACAAATCCTAGAAATGCCCCTGTCCCTCCCATGCCCCTCCCATGGCCATGCCCCCTTTTTGGATCCACACCGAAAAATTTATGCACGCATCCTCATAGAATAGCGACTATGAAGATGTGCACATAAATTCCAATTATTGCCAATTAGCACCAATAATTGATTGGTGTAAGTGATTGTGCCTAATGAGCATTGTGTGCAAATATTTAAGCGACAATTGAAAACACATCTGTTATGCTTAGTGCACAATGGGATTCTTTTACTAAGCCACAGTAGGGCTAATGCACAGGTAGCAGGTGCCAAATCGACACTACCGCCGGGATAGTGTGGGCACCCTGTGGTACTTTCAAAGTTAATATGTCCTGTTTCCCACGTTAAAAAATAATTTTCAATTTTCTACCACAGGGGCGTTCCTGGTGGTAATCGGAAGCACGCATGCACTGCCTGATTACCACACGAGTAGCATATGAGCCCTTTCCACCAAATTAATAGGTGGCATTAAGGGGCAAGGGGGGAAAGGGAATGGGACTTAATATACCGCCTTTCTGTGGGTTTTCCAACTACGTTCAAAGTGGTTTACATTATATACAGGTACTTATTTGTACCAGTGGCGTAGCCACAGGTGGGCATGGATGGGCCGGGACCCACCCACTTAGGGCTCAGGCCCATCCAACAGTACCACACACTTAGTGGTAGCTGGTGGGGATCCCAAGCTCAGCCAGCTGAAGACTTCCCCCTAATGGTAATGAAAACACTACTTTCCACGATACCAGCGCATGCGGACTGTAGACTGCCATGGTGGAAAGAAGCATTTCCCCGCCAGCTGAGATATCTTTGGTGGTGGTGGTTGGGGGGAGGGGGGTGAAGAGCACTTGGAGCCCACCCACTTCTTGCCTAGGCCCACCCAAAATCTGTAGTCTGGCTACGCCCCTGATTTGTACCTGGGACAATGGAGAATTAAGTGACTTGCCCAGAGTCACAAGGAGCTGCAGTGGGAATTGAACCCAGTTCCCCAGAATCAAAGTCTGCTGCACTAACCACTAGGCTACTCCTCCACTCTCACGCAGTAAATAGCCACACGCTACTTTTCATAATAGCACACAGCCATTTCCTGCCCCATTCAAAAAAGGCCTTTTTCCCAGTTGCAGTAAAATATGGCCAGGCACGTCCCAATTTCATGCATCCAAACTAGCGCAGGCCACTTTTTACCGCAGCTTAGTAAAAGGGCCCCTATGTACCCCACTGGTCTTGATTCTTTGTCCATTTACAGGACTTGGACATTGGTTTTTTTTTTACTCTTTTTAGTTTTCTTTTTTGACTGTGTATTATGAAGAATTTATTGTGATTGTTTTTATGTGATTTTATATATGTATTGTTCGCTGCCCTGGATAAGGACGGGTTATAAGTAATAAATCCAATCCAATATATAGTAGGAATGGGCAACGTGAAAAGTTTTGTTTCGTATCTTTCCCGTACTGTTTCCTGGAATGTTCATTTATTCATTTTCGTTTGCCCATTTTTTCATCACAGGAGCAAAGTCATTGAGTGTGCACACTTTTTAAAGACTGTGCACTATGGGCCCGATTTTATATATGGTGCCTAAAATTAATGCGCTATAGGTAATTACACCTAAGCATATTCTAAATACTGCACATAAAGTGCTTAGGTGTAGTTCATGAAACTAAATCTACATGCGTCCGTTTATGCCAGCGAAAAGCTGCTGTAAATCCCTGCATGAAGATTTACGTGCACTGTCCCATATTTTATAACAACGCACATAGATTTTGGAATGCCCACGAAACGCCCATTTCCACGCCCCCTAAGCATCCCCCTTTTTGCTTGCGGATGTTAGAATTCAGGTGCAGTACATTACAGAATATGCTTAGCAATATACGTGCATAAATTCTAATTTTTGCCAATTGGTGCTCATTATTGCTTGTCAAAACAATTAATCTATGTGCGTAGTTATAGAATATGCCTAGATTTACTTGCAGAACTGTGTGTAACTCTAGGCACACTATATAGAATCCGGGGTAAGCATGCATGCCTGGCAGTTTGCACATGTGCAGTAGGCGTCCTCTTGGCCTCTTGAAAATTCTTACCAGCTCCCCACAGCTGGAAACACTGCTGTTCATAAGTGAGACACATCCCGCTGTAGCAGTACGCCTCCCCATCCTGGCAGGCAGTGCCATCCAGCTTGTAATAGTTGGAGGGGCAGAACGGTGATTTGCCTGTGCAGAACTCTGGGAGGTCACATGGCCTGGACTGCTTCCTGCACAAGACGCCAGGGGGTTTCAGCTGATCGACAGGGAAACAACAAGGTTACATATTTCTGCTCAGTATAAGTAGTCAGGTTTTCAGTGGCAGCATGGTGCATACCCACTGTGATCTTGTAGCCAGATTTTGATGTCAGGGGGAGCAGACCTTTTGTAAAATAGGTGTCAGTGAGAAGCTGAAGGGCTGATCTGCATAGGCGCCATTTTATTTCAAATCAGTTTGGGGGAGTGGCCGCTCCCTTTGCATCCCATCTAGCTACACCTCTGCTGGTAACCCCTCTCCTCTCCTGAGCACACTGGGGAACTGGCGCTGTAACTCTATTGTCCAAACTCTTCACCCTGCCTGCAAGCCCCTCTTGGTATATAAGTTCTCTGCCTCAAATGCAAATGTCCCCTAATTCTATAAACTTGCATGCCCAAATTTATGCTTGGTGTACAAATTTGCACATTTATAGAATAGTGTCAGTTGCATGTATACTATATTGGCTATAATTGATCTTAATTGGCAGTAATTAGCAGTTACAAATATAGCTGCCATTGGTTGCTATTCTATAACTCGCACATTCAAAATCCATCGTGTGGACCTGGGAGAGGTGTGGCCATGGGCAGGTCAGGGGCATGCCCAACACTTAAGCGTGCAGGTTATAGAACACTAGCATTTACGTGCCTAACTGCCTACAGTTAGATGTGCAGCAGACAGAAAAAGAGGTAATGATCCGCAGTCAGGCGTAACTTTCAAGCAGACCAACAGTTCTGAAGTGCTGTATTGTTTATTAAAACAGTAACCTGACATGGCCACGTTTTACCCTTAGGCTGCATCAGGGGGAAGAGCTAATAATACAAACATCTCAATTAAAACCATAGAAATAAAAATAAGAATATAAATATCAAATTATAATAAATAATAATTAAAACAATTTTGTGACACACATGTTAAAACATCAATAGTGTGACATTTAGTACATAACATACTGAGATTTAAAACTGAACAAATACATATATAAAGGTGCCTTTCACTTGCATATTAGAATGGATAAAAGCAAACCATGGATTTACAATAATATGTAAATGCATGGTTTGCTTTTAGAGTTCGCTATGAATGTTTTGTCCTTTTAAGCTTGCACTGTGATTCTTGGATGCATGTTAGAAGTACATTATGGGCCCTGTTTACTAAGCTGTGTTAGCATTTATAGTGCGCTAAATACTAGAGACACCCATATATTCCTATGGGCGTCTCCAGCGTTAACGTGCACTAAAAATGCTAGCGTGCGTATAACATGGCTTAGTAAACAGCACCGTTTGAAATGATACACACACTGTTTTATATCAGCCATTCTAATATGCATGTGAAAGGCACTTTATACATGTATTATTATTTACATGGTTTTAATTGAGATGTTTGCTTTTATTAGTTCTTACCCCTGATGCAGCCTGAGGGCAAAACATCGGGTTGCTGATTTAATAAACAATACAGCACTTCAGAACTGTTTGTTTGACATCTACAGTTAGATGTGGCCATTTACACCAGCCATCGAAACAGAATAAGTGCTGGTACCAAAAGTTAGCTGTGCAAATGAGGACTTTCCCTAGTATTCTATAACGGCGATTGTGCGAACAACTGCCATTATAGAATTCGCAACATCCTGGCACCTAACCTTAAGTGGTCTTTATAGAATTAAACCCATGGTTCTTACCCAATGTAACCTTGTAACCTCCTTCTTCCCCCAAAACCT
Source organism: Microcaecilia unicolor (assembly GCF_901765095.1). Lineage (NCBI taxonomy): Eukaryota > Metazoa > Chordata > Amphibia > Gymnophiona > Siphonopidae > Microcaecilia > Microcaecilia unicolor. Next base: position 161,775,282 of record NC_044038.1, read on the forward strand.
ATTTCCTGAGCATACTGGAGAAATGGCACTGTAACCTCCCTCATATGCATATGGTACATACCCAATGTGATCTCATAACCTCTCTCTTTGCCAAGAAACTATTTTATAAGCACATTGGGAAAATGGTGCTATAACCCTGGTGTCCACCCTGCTCACCATTGCCCTCCTGTACATGAAATCTCTGCCTCAAATGCAACCCAGGAAACTAATTCTCTTCTCTCTTCAAATATGGTTGTATTGCTCCAGATAGGAACTAGCAAAAACTTATACTAACAATAAGTAAATTATCAGTCAGGGTCCTAAGCTGGTATCATCAAAACATAAGGTGTCTTCAATGAACAGCAGATGGTTTTTTGGCACTGGGTAACTGTGTAATCACACTAAGGAATCGGAGTAAGTTGAGCCAGATGGTTCACTGTAACCCCAATGGAAAGAGAAAGATATTGTCTCTTGTTATGAAAACTGTATTAACAACAAGAGAAAATATTCATGTTACAGACACCGAAGTCTCATGGCTTCATTAGACTCTATAGAGTTGGATTCATGAAAGTGGTACTGGTAGTTTTAATCAGTACTGGGTAGAGTGGACCTCTCTGTCAATACCCCTCACTCTGGGCAGAGGACTGACCACTAGTAGAGCTGTGCCAAGCTTTTTACTGAAATAAAGGACAGCTACATTCAATTTTTTGGGAGGGGGCCAGGGGTGGACAGGGGGGCAAGAATTTCCTCTCAGTTCCTCTCCTCCCCCCTCCCAAAGAATCATACTTTTGCCAGCGGGGATATTGAAGCCCCGCCAGTCAAAGAGATGCTTTGCCAGAGCCCCCACTCTGTGCTGCCTGAGCATGCAAGAACTGAGCATGTGCAGAAGTGCCAGAATTGGCAGCCAGAGCACCCCACCAACTTCCTGCTCCTCAAGCAGCTCAGGCAGGGGCTCAGGTGGTGAATCTCTTTGGTTGGCGGGGCTTGAGCAACCCTGCCAGCCATGTATCCAGTGCTGCAGTTTTGGAGGGGGCCTAAATCCAAAAATGGGGGACCCCCTGTGGCTACACCCCTGGGAAGAACTGTTTGGGCAGTTGACAGTGGAGTAGCAGAGGGTGTTTGGACTTGTCTAGACCTGAACCGAGATGCACTGGCAGTGTTTCTTGGGAATCAATACCGGAATAGCTCCTACCTAGACCTGAACTGAGATTCGTGGCAGGGCTGTGTGGTCAGCCAGTACTGGAACAGCAGGGTCCACTACAGACATAGACTGTAAACAGCACAACATGTCAGAGTACATTGACAAAACTGTACTAGGATATATCTGGGGTAAAACACATCAGGGTTGTGGTTCACTGATGGAATTCCAACTACAATACGACACTGCAAGTCACAATTGAGGTTTGTTGGCTGGATCTGTGATACTAATAGTATCATTAAGTGTTCCAGGTTATATAGGACAATGGTGCAGTGGTTCAGATTCCAGTATTCCAATATCAGAGGGAATTACAGGTAAATATCAGCACGGGTTGATGCAGTTATATGCAAAAAAACTGAGCAGTACCTGCCTTCATGGTGTGCCTTGCTCATTATGACACCCAGTCCAGTCTGTTTAGCCCTAATACTATGACTGTGACCAGGACAAGAATGATTGTCATACTTGTCAGTTATATTGGAAATGTTCTCAGTCTCCTGGATTCACTGTTAATTACATTATCACCACTTTATCTGCAGGGTTCTGCTTAATTGTAGTCAAGGGTTGTGCAAACTTTCAGCCTTCTGCACTTCCCTATTCCAATCAACTTTCAGGTCCCTTGGACCCCACCCCCCAACATCATACTCACCCCCAAACCACTCCTCTCATAATAATCTGGTAGATGGGCAGCCCCTGCTGGTAAAAAGTATCCCTTGTTATCTCTTTGAGTGGGTGTCAATACCTATGGTTTACTTTGGCGCCCCCTACCGCCTAGAACCTGCTACTCCAGGTGACTGTTGAGACTTGCCTAACGGTTCAGCCCCTGATTGTAGTCAATCCTCCTAATTTTTTTCATGAACTCCTGTGGTTCATCAGGGCCTCTATCTGCTGCGGACATGTTACCTTCTTCTTTAGTTTTTAGCCAAAGGATAAGATACAGAATAATCAAGGCCAAACCAACCTTGCACTGATGGCAACAGATTCCATGAGCGCAGTCGGCCCCAGGCTTAAGGATACAATTCCTGGCATTACAGCATGGGTTATTACATTCCTGAAGGAAGCACAAGACCCCAGAACATTTAGTTAGGAAAAGAAACAACTCTACAAAAAAAAAAGACACACACATACAGCATTATCATGAGGTTTGTGCCACAAAGTCCACTTGTGATCTGGATTGGCCACTGTTGGAAACAGCTTACTGGGCTATATGGACCATTGGTCTGACCCTGTATGGCTATTCCTTTATTCTTAAGTACATTTATACCTAGTTATGCTAGTACAGTACAGTCTCGATTATCCGACGTAAATGGGACCGACCTGTTGTTCGATAAGAGAAAAGTCAGATAATAAAGAAAACACTGCATAAACACCTCAAACAATGCATAAACAAAGCCATAGCATTCCCAATTTTCAAAAATTGTTCTAAAACAAAGATATTTAATAGAAATAAATGCAATAATATCACCAGGGGGGGTCTGTTGGATATGCTGGATTAGTGAAGGTCGGATAATTGAGACTATACTGTATTCTATAAAGTAAAGTAGGCACCTATCAGGCACCCTCTGGACACCTATATATAGAAGTATACCTTTACAATGTTAAAGCCAAACTTTTACTAATATATTTTTCTGTTGCAGTTTAGATAGACGCAGACCTAATGACCCTGAGGCAGGTAACGAAACGCTGGCCATCGTAGGTCATGGTCGTGTTTGGCGTCATATCAAGAAACAGAAAATCTATACCTCCGGACTACTTTGAAAAAGCTAAGTAAAAAGCTAAGTAGCTTAATAGCTCTCTATGGTCTAAACACAAAGAAATTACTTAATACTCGGGGTGTTTGCCAGTGATGAAATAGCCCAGCCCCCGTGAGCTTGTTTGACACAAAGCCGGGGGTTTTTGAGGCAACACCCTTAGGTCAAAAAAACGCTAGTTGTGTTTTCATATCTTTTCCATGTTTTCATGTTTGTTATATAAACAGTTTCAACAGGAGGAGATCACCTTCTTAATATACTAAAAAAATCACCTATATATAGTCACATGGTTATAGAATTACCCCTAAAGGGTCCTTAGTTGCCGGTGAAGGGGCCATCTGGCAGGCTGCTGGCACAGTAATAATTTGGGGCCAATATTCAAAAGCACGTGTCCAATCCTGCTTACAGCACTATACAGACAGTACTACACTTTTGAGATATCATCCCTTATAATCAAACACGGGTACTGAGGTCATTACAACTCAACCTTCTGTCCATTCCATTGCATAGAGAACTTTATCATGAACATAATATACATACCATGTTCTCATTTCAAGGCCCAAGGCTATGGAACTCCTTACTACCCCTCTACCCCTCTTTAAAGAAGAGCTCAAGACTTTCCTCTTTCAAGATGCTTATACTTAGATTTTTTTCCAGATGGGGTCACTCTTACCTGACTGACAGATTCCCTTACCATATTGTTTTTTCCCTACTCCCCCCTCTTTCCTGATTATATTGTAGTTGTACCCTAGTTCCTTTTGTTTCATGTTAGTAATATATGTCCATTTCTCTTCTATTCTTTAGATTGTACACCGCCCAGATGGTTGTTCTGTTGGGCGGGATAGAATGTCTTTAATAAACTTGAAACTTGACTGGTCTATAGGTAGAGCCTGGGCAGAGCAAGTGGTTATCCGGTTTAATGGCTATATTCAGACTGATAAACAGATAACAAACTGGATAAACTGAGGACAGCAAAAAGGCTCTCCTAGCTTGTTTGCTATCTGATTAGCCACCTGCATGTATCTGCCAACCAGGTAGCATTTCTGGGTTGGCACTGAACATGGATATTCAGTGTTAGCCAGTATCCAGGTACTGATGCTGAATACCCAGTTTCATTTTAGCTACAGCAACTGGTGTTTTACTAAATGGTGGCTGCCATGATTAAATATTGGGCTGTAGAAGGCATACCACAAAGATCAACCAATGTGATTATACACAACTCCTTCACATAAATTCTGAACTGTCTTACAATATCTGCTTGTTATACTACTATTATGTTTCATCATTATCATGTTGCCCAAGATCCTTCTGTAACACTAAATGTCTTACAGTATCTGCTTGTTATTCTACTATTATGTTTCATCATTATCATGTTGCCCAAGATCCTTCTGTAACACTAAATGTCTTACAGTATCTGCTTGTTATTCTACTATTATGTTTCATCATTATTATGTTGCCCAAGATCCTTCTGTAACACTAAATGTCTATTTTCTAATATATTTCCACTATTCATGATGTACTGTAAGCCACATTGAGCCTGCAAAGAGGTGGGAAAATGTGGGATACAAATGCATTAAATAAACAAATAGAAGTCTTGGCGGAACTACAAACGCTCATGTATAGTGATGCCTGGAGATCCTCGTGGAAGCACACGCACTCATGTAGCCAGGTCTGTCTGACAGAATACATGCTCACTGGATTAACTGAATTAGTGTGATGGGCTGCTTGTGGGGGGAAACTATCTAGAAAGACCATCAGGCTTATTTTCGAAAGAGAAGGACGCCCATCTTTCGACACAAATCGGGAGATGGGCGTCCTTCTCTCAGGGTCGCCCAAATTGGCATAATTGAAAGCCGATTTTGGGCATCCCCAACTGCTTCCCATCACAGGAATGACCAAAGTTCCTGGGGGCGTGTTGGAGGTGTAGCGAAGGCAGGACTGGGGTGTGCCTAACAGATGTGCGTCCTCGAGTGATAATGGAAAAAAAGAAGGGCATCCCTGACGAGCACTTGGCCAACTTTACTTGGTCCATTGTTTCTTACGACCAAGCCTAAAAAAGGTGCCTGAACTGACCAGATGACCACCGGAGGGAATCGGAGATGACCTCCCCTGACTTCCCCAGTGGTGACTAACCACCTCCTACCCTGAAAAAACAACCTTAAAAACTTTTTTTGCCAGCCTCAAATATCATACTCAGGTCCATCGCAGCAGTATGCAGGTCCCAGGGGAGGGAGGTGTGTGTGTGTCAGCGGAAGCATAGCGAAGGCATGGACGCCCTTCTTTCAAATATTTTGGACGTCCTGAACTGCCCCTCCCCCCTCCCCCCCCCCCCACACCGAGACAACCAAATATCAAGGGAGTGGAGTGGATTGGAGTGCAGAAGTTGCCTAGTTAACTACTGGTCTTGCAAGCACTGGTCTTGCAATCCAGAGGTGGCCAGTTCAAATCCCACTGCTGCTACTTGTGATCCAAAATCTAAATAAATAAAGAGGGTGTCAGAGGCATAGCAAAGGCCTGGACGTCCTTCTCACAGAAACATCCACATTTTGGACGTCCTCAACTGCCCGTCACAGGAGGCACCTAACACTTGGACATCCTTCATCCATACTCAAAAAAGACGCCTAACACTTGGACATCCTTCACCCATACTCAAAAAAGACATCCCTGATGACTGCTTAGATGTTTTCACCTGGACTTGTGTTTTTTTAAGGTTGTAGACGGCTATTATACACGCAGCTTATCTGCATGTATGAAGCAGTCTTTGGCATGCGCTGAGCAGCCACACATAATGCATGGCTGCTCTGCACTGGCTTCCCCTCCTTAGGAAGGAAATCGTGTGCAAATGAGCTAACAGCGAGCAGCTCATTTGCATGCTATTTCCTTCATGCATGCCTGTTCCTTTCCGAATCGCTAAGGGATCGGTAAGGGAAGGGCCTTTTCCGTTCAGTTAGTGCATCAGTTAGTCCACTGCAGTGCCCCCTAGGGTGCCCGGTTGGTGTCCTGACATGTCAGGGGGACCAGTGCACTATGAATGCTGGCTCCTCCCACAATCAAATTAGTTGGATTTGGTCGTTTTTGGGATGGGCGTCCTTGGTTTCCATTATCGCCAAAAACCAGGGACGACCATCTCTAAGGTCGACCATCTCAACATTTACGTTGACTATCTCTAAAGTCGACCTAAATGTTGAGATTTGGGCGTCCCCAAATGTATTATCGAAAAGAAAGATGGACGCCCATCTTGTTGTGATAATACGGGTTTCCCCGCCCCTTCTCAGGGACGTCCTGTGAGGATGCCCTCAGGAAAATTTGGGCGCCCCGCTCGATTATGCCCCTCCATGAGACCCAAGGAGGCTGAATGTTTGGTTAACACCCATGAATGGGACTCTGTGGCTAGAAACAAGAGAGGAGGGGTTCTGGATGTAAACTGAAAATGGAACTTGCCCAGTTGCCCGGGCTGTTGGCATATGATGAAGAAACACAATGAAAACTGTCCTATATAATGTCAGACTTGTGAATTCTTGTACCAAGTAGAGCGCTGCTGAGCCCGGTACTCAGACCAGGTTCTACTTGGCGGCTGGACAACTCCGGGATTCACCTGTGCTGACCGCCGTTCCACAGAGGTTGAGCCCCTAGGTGCGGGCGGCCTGCTGGATTTATGGGACGGAGCTAGAAATGGGGTGATGAATGTATCAGCCAGGCAGGCAGCAGGTCAAGAGAGTAATCCAGGTACAAGTGGCAGTCAGTAGGCAGGCGGCAGGCAAGAGAGTAATCCAGGTACAGGCAAGTCAGTAGGCAGGCGGCAGGCAAGAGAGTAATCCAGGTACAGGCGAAAGTCAGCAGGCAGGCGGCAGGCAAGAGAGTAATCCAGATGCAGGTGAAAGTCAGTAGGCAGGCGGCAGGCAGAAGGGTAATCCAGGTACAGGCAAAAGTCAGGCGGCAGGCAAGAGAGTAATCAAGATGCAGGTGAAAGTCAGTAGGCAGGCGGCAGACAGAAGGGTAATCCAGGTACAGGCAAAGTCAGCAATGAGGGACCAGTAGATAAGAAGCAAACTACAGAGTTAGAAACACCTACCAAAGTAGAAGCCGAAGCATGGAGTCCAGGGAGAACTCAGCTGATAAAGTGCTGGTGTCTGAGATCAGCAGGGAGAAGGGGCACAGCTATAGGACAAGAGCAGGGGAAGGAGGAACTGGAATACCAATAGGAGAGAAGCAAGGGAAGCCAGGCAGAGGAAGAGCAGACCCAGGTGGGTGGAAGCAAAGCAATCAAGGAGCCTGGAAGCCAGGCAGAGAGAGAGAAGAAACAGGTCATGGAAGCAAAGCAATTAAGGAGCCTGGAACCATCGCTCTCTGAACAAACCCAAAGAGGACTACAAACACATGGCTCAGGCAGTGCTAGTCAAGTGTGCGTGTTGACGGGACCCCGTGCAGCCCGAGGACGCCGCTTGCATTGAGGTAGGGGACATGACATAAGGAATGAGGTTGTTGGCTCCTTGGCAGTGGGAAGAGGAATGATTGGACCAGTTGATCTTTTCTCTAGAGTTGCTAAGTTACCCATTTCCAGGAGAGAGAATTTTTTTGGCCAGTCCTGAATTTAAACTTAATCCCAAAGTAGCCTTTGATTCTACCCATTAAAATCAGTGCTGCAGAGCCCATAATGCAGATTGGGGTGTCAGAAATCCAAGACTAGACCTAAATCTCTCTTCTAGATCTGTATCTGTCATCATCCACTATTGCTACTGTGAATTAACAGAGCTGAGTGTTACCTCCACCTCTCCACAGTCACACTCTTCACCTTCCTCCAGGTACCCGTTGCCACATCTGTGCCCTCCGTACAGGGTCTTGGTATCAGGCATGTTAGATAAGCACATTCCGCCTCCAGTCTGCAAGAAGCGATCCAGTTCCTTCATGTTGCAGGTGTTAAACACTTTGGGGAATGGGTGCCTGCATGAAACAGACTGCCGTCCAATTAGAATCAAGATGTGTCCCCAAATAATACCAGGCTGAGGCTGGAGCACAGAAAATGAGCTCAGCATTTACCCAAAAGCTTGTTCATAGGCAGGACCTGATACCATCTTTTTAATATACATCTCTTTTTACAACAGGAGAACAAAACTGTTGTGTTTCATATGAGGAAAGGCTTGGTTTGGGATTATAAATTATAGCAGCAGTGATGTCCGGTCTCCATATTTGTTTAGGGGCTTTTTAAATCACAGCAGTTTTGACCTGCTCCTTTTTGTACATCTGGCTCAATAACATAGCAATACAATTTCTATTCTGCAGTCAAACTTGCGGTTCCACATGGATAACAAAAACCAAGAGACTGGACAATCACCAGGAAGTACAATTTAACCCCTCCCCCCCCCAAACTAACAGCAACCTTAGCTGGGATGTGGCATTATGGGGGGCAGTTCAATAATTGGGTACCCCCTGCTGGTGATCCAGTGCTACACAAGTACTGCCTATTCTGTAAAGACATCTGGAAACTCAGATTTTGTAATAGAGTACTAGCGTCAACCCACATTGGCATATGTAAATGTAGGCACTCCCATTTCTTCAGGTCAATGGCAACGGGAAGTAGGCGTGTCTAAGTGCAGCTTGCAACGTGTGTAACATACACTGTTTTGTAAGTTTGTGTGTAAGCGGCAGCCCCCCCCCCCATGCCCTTCCCATGGCTCCACTGATGAGGACACCCCTTTGCAGTTATGCACTATCCCCCAAATTCTATAAAAGTCACTACAGATTGCGTACACAATTTGGGTATGTGCCCAATTTGCATGCACAATTTAATTGAATAATAAGCCAATTATCGCTGATAATTGAGATCTTAACAAGCAATTATTGGCTTTAATTGGATTTAATTAAAATTTATGCGCATAAATTTTATACACCTTTTTAAAATTATTCACAGTATTTTGTAACTCCTCTTACTCTTTTACCTATCTTCATCTCTCTGACCTCATGTGCACCTTTCTTTAAATCAGTTACCTTATTCTCTAACTCCTCTTACTCTGTTACCTATCTATATATTTCATCTTTGCTTATACCCTACACCATCAATTAAAATGTTCTATTACATATTGTTATTTGAATATTTTTATTGCTCATTTGATTTATTCTTACTGTACACCACCCTGTTTGAATTCCTTCAAAAAGGTGGTAAATAAATCCTAATAAATAAAATAAATTTTACACACAGGTCCAAAAAGGGGCACAGTCATGAGAGAAGCATGGGTGGATTGGGGGGCATGCCCACAATTTATGCATGTCGTTATAGAATAACAGGAATCCGTGCTTAATTTAGGAGTGCGTATTTACACCAAGGTTTCATTGGTGTAAATGTAGTCATGGTTCCCAGCACTAAGAGCTATTCTATAAAAAGTGTCTAACTTTAAGGTTTTTGCTCAGTTCTGATCTGAAGAAGGGTTACCTCTGAAAGCTAATCACAAAATGTATTAAGTTAATCCAATAAAAAAGGTATCATCTTACTTTCTTGTCTATGTTTTGCTTTATTTGTATTTATTACCTTTAAAAGTGGTCTAACACGGCTACCAAACCACATTTCTTGAATTCCAATTTACTTTTATTGATTTTTCAGATGAGAACAAAGTAAAAAATGAAGGACAAACAATGGCAGAGCAAAACTGTTTATATTTAAAAATGTACCACCTCTCAATGGTGTAATCAAAGTGGTTTTCAAATAATAAACTTAAAAGGAAGAAAAGAATTGCCATTAATAATAATAGTTCAGGATGGGTGGTGAAACTGTCCCATAATCAAATACTTTTGGGATCAGATCCGGAAAGAAATGATGATTTCTGTTCCTATTTATTGGAGAAAACTTCGTTAGACCCTGATCCTGTAGGCGGAAATAATTAGCAGTTTCTCACCCAGTCGCTGCTGCCATGATGCAGCCTCCGTCCTCTGGGCTGGCAGTACAGCACCCCGCTGAGTCATGGCTCATACCAAAGTTATGGCCCATTTCATGAGCCATGGTAGCTGCAATGCCGATAGCATTATTCGAATGATCCTGTTGGGGAAACAGAAAGTTTGGCATTGCACTGGATTGAAGTGTTGTCATTTGTATATCTTTGATGACATTATAAGTCTATTGTTGGTTGTAATTAGTGTTCATGTTCACAAAATTTGCATGTACAGAGGCAGGTATCCACTAGCTGTGCTGTCTCTAAAGAACCAGATCCCTTTTCTTCTAATAGGCATCTAAACAAGGAACCTTTTCCCCTTATTTTCCAGTAGTTCTGCAGCAGGGAAATATGAGCCTAAGCTAGAAAAAAAGAAGAGCTGAGTTAACTGGCCATCTTTGTGTAATAAATCTGCCTTGAGAGAAACTTAATGCTAAGTCTCCTCGGACATTGCTACACTCAGCAGGTTTTTTAGGTTTCAACCTATCAAAGGGTGTTTTGAGCAATAGATGAAGTCAGCGCAGTAGAAAGATCTCGCTTTATATGAATTAGCCTTTCTGTCCACTGAAGGGACAAAGACATTCAGAGGGATAAGGAAAGCAGGGACCCCAGCAGCACCTGTTCTGCATTTTAAACTCTGACTCCTATTGCAGAGACTAGATACACTGTATGTTTTTAAATGCCTAAAAGATGTTTCAGCCCAGCTGTAGACAGCAGACAATCCAATGCAAGAAAGAATTTTAATCCAGCGCAGACGAGTCTCGGAGAAAGGGGTGTATCTTCTCCAACTCCCTAATATAACTGCCATCGGGCTCCCGATTTTCAGGGTCTTGAACTTTCAGAGCAGAGAAAGGTGCTATTAATGAAGTAATAGCATTTCGGCAGTGGCATTCCTTGGTCGGCTGCCTCCCGGGGAGGATCGATGCTGCACCCCCCCTCCCAGGTACAGCATCTGTCCCCCCCTGGGTGCAATGTCCCCCCCCCCCCCACACATATCATTTCCAAGCCCCCCCCCCCCCCCCGGTGCATTCTTCTTACCTGCTGGGGTGCTGGGAGCAGCCGCTCGACTGTCAGCTCCGCTGGTTCCCTGCTTCCTCTGCCCTGGAACAGGAAATAACAGCAGAGGAAGCAGGGAACCAGTGGAGCCGACAGCCGTGTGGATGCTCCATGCACCCCTCCTGCAGCGTGCACCTGGGGCAGACCGCCCCCACAGCCCCACCCTTGGTACGCCACTGCGTTTCAGAAAGCCTGATATAATGACGGTTTTTTTTTCCATTTTGAGCAAATTTCTCTAAAGGGGTGTCTATCTGAAGCCCACTACAAAGGAAAGTAGGTGCCTGCTGTCCCTTACAGCAGGGGTTCTCAACGCAGCCCTTGGGACACACCTAGCCAGTCAGAGGTTTTTGGGATAACCACGATGAATATGCATGAAAGAGATTTGCATACAGTGGAGGTAGTGCATGCAAATTTATCTCCTGCATATTCATTTTAGATATCCTGAAAATCTGACTGTGACCCAAGGACTGGGTTGAGAACCCCTGCTTTATAGAATACTAGTCTAACCAGGTCTATATGCATGTATGTGCTTAGATGCGAGCACTTATGCCAGCCATAGAACTGGTGTAAATGCTCGCACCTACAGTGGGGGAAATAAGTATTTGATCCCTTGCTGATTTTGTAAGTTTGCCCACTGACAAAGACATGAGCAGCCCATAATTGAAGGGTAGGTTATTGGTAACAGTGAGAGATAGCACATCACAAATTAAATCCGGAAAATCACATTGTGGAAAGTATATGAATTTATTTGCATTCTGCAGAGGGAAATAAGTATTTGATCCCTCTGGCAAACAAGACCTAATACTTGGTGGCAAAACCCTTGTTGGCAAGCACAGCGGTCAGACGTCTTCTGTAGTTGATGATGAGGTTTGCACACATGTCAGGAGGAATTTTGGTCCACTCCTCTTTGCAGATCATCTCTAAATCATTAAGAGTTCTGGGCTGTCGCTTGGCAACTCGCAGCTTCAGCTCCCTCCATAAGTTTTCAATGGGATTAAGGTCTGGTGACTGGCTAGGCCACTCCATGACCCTAATGTGCTTCTTCCTGAGCCACTCCTTTGTTGCCTTGGCTGTATGTTTTGGGTCATTGTCGTGCTGGAAGACCCAGCCACGACCCATTTTTAAGGCCCTGGCGGAGGGAAGGAGGTTGTCACTCAGAATTGTACGGTACATGGCCCCATCCATGCTCCCATTGATGCGGTGAAGTAGTCCTGTGCCCTTAGCAGAGAAACACCCCCAAAACATAACATTTCCGCCTCCATGCTTGACAGTGGGGACGGTGTTCTTTGGGTCATAGGCAGCATTTTTCTTCCTCCAAACACGGCGAGTTGAGTTCATGCCAAAGAGCTCAATTTTTGTCTCATCTGACCACAGCACCTTCTCCCAATCACTCTCGGCATCATCCAGGTGTTCACTGGCAAACTTCAGACGGGCCGTCACATGTGCCTTCCGGAGCAGGGGGACCTTGCGGGCACTGCAGGATTGCAATCCGTTATGTCGTAATGTGTTACCAATGGTTTTCGTGGTGACAGTGGTCCCAGCTGCCTTGAGATCATTGACAAGTTCCCCCCTTGTAGTTGTAGGCTGATTTCTAACCTTCCTCATGATCAAGGATACCCCACGAGGTGAGATTTTGCGTGGAGCCCCAGATCTTTGTCGATTGACAGTCATTTTGTACTTCTTCCATTTTCTTACTATGGCACCAACAGTTGTCTCCTTCTCGCCCAGCGTCTTACTGATGGTTTTGTAGCCCATTCCAGCCTTGTGCAGGTGTATGATCTTGTCCCTGACATCCTTAGACAGCTCCTTGCTCTTGGCCATTTTGTAGAGGTTAGAGTCTGACTGATTCACTGAGTCTGTGGACAGGTGTCTTTCATACAGGTGACCATTGCCGACAGCTGTCTGTCATGCAGGTAACGAGTTGATTTGGAGCATCTACCTGGTCTGTAGGGGCCAGATCTCTTACTGGTTGGTGGGGGATCAAATACTTATTTCCCTCTGCAGAATGCAAATAAATTCATATACTTTCCACAATGTGATTTTCCGGATTTAATTTGTGATGTGCTATCTCTCACTGTTACCAATAACCTACCCTTCAATTATGGGCTGCTCATGTCTTTGTCAGTGGGCAAACTTACAAAATCAGCAAGGGATCAAATACTTATTTCCCCCACTGTAGATCTGGGTCATATGTGCAAACTTACAGTATTCTATAATTTACACGCTTAAGTGTGTGCCCTGCTCACATGTTCATCCACCTGAAAGGTGCACTTGATCAAAGATATGTGCATAAAGAATAGTGAGTAGCTGGATTATTGTCACTTGTGGGCATATGTACATATATGCATGTATGAGACAAGAATACTGCCTAACTTAGGTGACTCCTTGTACCATTGCCTATGAGGAAATTGCTTGGCTTAGCACATCAGAGCTGCTGGAAGAAGATTTGGTCTCACAACGGAAGATCCAGATGAAGAAGGGCCTGTTCAATCATCTGTGTGTGTGTGAAGTCTGAAAGGAGGAGGGGATATTTGATAAAATTGAATGAAACAATAAAAGAGTGATTGAGAATAATTTAGTTGGAAAGTTTGAGATATAAGAGGTTTGTACTATATGTTAGGGGTGGTTCTGAGTTACTTTTTGAGAGTGGAAAGCTGAGTTCCCCAGTAATTTGCTCCTTCTGATAGGGTTTAGGGAAAAAAAACCAATTTAATCTTTATCTAAGAAATATTTTATTATAAAAAGGGGCTGGAAAGTATTAAACTTTGTTTTTCCTTCTTTCTCTTGCCTGTTACCTGATTTATTATCCCGCCTTTGGCAATGTATTCTAGGGGGCCGCTTGCGAAGTTTCTTTGAATTAAGCTGGCCGGCATCTGATTCTGATCTTGGTCCCTTCTGAGCTGGTACCAATTGCTTTGATTTTTTTTGTGGGACACGGCTCATGTCTGGATCACGAAACTCAGTTGTTTTTTTCCTCTTCACGGTCCTTTCCATCTTTCTACACCTACCTCCCAACGCTCTTTTCCTTCTGAACCCAATTCCTCCTATGTTTAACTTACTTTCTGTTAACCCCATTAGTTTTGTGTTTACCACAAACTGTATATTCTTCTTACGACTTTGTAATTATTTATACTGTTACTATGTAAGCCGCATTGAGCCTGCCATGTGTGGGAAAGCGCGGGGTACAAATGTAATAAATAAATAATAGTAATAATAATAAACCTCCGAACAAAGAATCCAGTTGCATTTTAAGTCCAGATAGTCCCCTTTCTCCTGGAACATGGTATGAACCGTCCTCTGCAGCATTAACAGAACTCAGCTCTTGCCAGACATTAGAGAATACTGCATTTTTATCTGCATCTGAAGAAATATGACTTCCTTCTGCTAAAGGGGGTTGTGGAAAGTGTTCTCTACTAGGATGACAAAGCACAGAAACTGGTAACTTTTGCAATGAAGGTTGATGTAGTAAGAGCTCTCTGCCTCTAATCTTATCTATGCCTTAAGGTTTATGGTTTATTTACTATACTGCTTCTCCTATTAATATAACAAAGTGTTTTGGTAGCTGCAACGCCCCGAACAGCTGGTGTAGTTTGAAGATTCTTGAAAAGCTGATAAGGAGTAGAGCTGCCAAACTGGCTTCAGAATTTCAGGGCAGGTTGATCCCCCAATTTCATGCAGGGACTTGCAGGTCTAAGAAAAGCGAGACTCTGAGTTTAGCACTGGATCAATCTGCCCTGAAATTCTGGAGCCAGTTGGCAACTTTACTCCCTATCAGCTTTTCAAGAATCTTCAAATTACACCAGCTGTTCGGGAGTGGGAGCTACCAAGATTAGAGGCAGAGAGATCTTACTACATCAACAGTGATTGCTTAAGAGTTCCCAGGTTCCGTGCTTTTCCACCTTAGTACGTGTTGATAACCCTTGCACAACACGTGTACAGGAAATAAGTCATTTTTCATCAGATGCAGATAAAAAGACAGTGTCCTTAACTACTACTACTACTACTACTACACATTTCTAGAGCGCTACTAGGGTTATGCAGCGCTGTACAAATTAACAAAGAAGGACAGTCCCTGCTCAAAGGAGCTTACAATCTAAATAACGAAATGTCAAGTTGGGGCAGTCTAGATTTCCTGAGTAGAGGTTTAGTGGTTAGGTGCCGAAGGCGACATTGAAGAGGTGGGCTTTAAGCAGTGATTTGAAGATGGGCAGGGAGAGGGCCTGGCGTATGGGCTCGGGGAGTTTGTTCCAAGCATGGGGTGAGGCGAGGCAAAAAGGGCGGAGCCTGGAGTTGGCGGTGGTGGAGAAGGGTACTGAAAGGAGGGATTTGTCTTGAGAGCAGAGGTTACGGGTAGGAACGTAAGGGGAGATGAGGGTTGAGAGGTAAGGAAGGGCTGCAGATCGAGTGCATTTGTAGGTTAGTAGCAGAAGCTTGAACTGAATGCGGTACCTGATCGGAAGCCAATGAAGTGACTTGAGGAGAGGGGTGATATGAGTGTATCAGTTCAGGCGGAAGATAAGACGTGCAGCAGAGTTCTGAATGGACTGAAGGGGGGATAGGTGGCTAAGTGGGAGACCAGTGAGGAGTAGGTTGCAGTAGTCAAGGCAAGAGGTAATGAGAGAGTGGATGAGAGTTCGGGTGGTGTGCTCAGAGAGGAAAGGGCGAATTTTGCTAATGTTATAGAGGAAGAAGCGACAGGTCTTGGTTATCTGCTGGATATGCACAGAGAAGGAGAGGGAGGAGTCGAAGATGACACCGAGGTTGCGGGCAGATGAGACGGGGACGATGAGGGTGTTATCAACCGAGATAGAGAGTGGAGGTAGAGGAGAAGTGGGTTTGGGTGGGAAGACAAGAAGTTCAGTCTTGGCCATGTTCAGTTTCAGGTGGCGGTTGGACATCCAGGCAGCAATGTCGGATAAGTAGGCCGATACTTTGGCCTGGGTTTCCGCAGTGATGTCTGGTGTGGAGAGATAAAGCTGGGTGTCGTCAGCATAAAGATGATAGTGGAAGCCATGAGACGAGATCAGGGAGCCCAGTGAAGAGGTGTAGATTGAGAAAAGAAGGGGTCTAAGGACAGAACCCTGAGGGACTCCAACAGAGAGCAGGATAGGGGTGGAGGAAGAACCATGAGAGTGTACTCTGAAGGTACGATGGGAGAGATAAGAGGAGAACCAGGAGAAGACAGAGCCCTGGAACCCAAAAGAGGACAGTGTGTCAAGAAGTAAGTTGTGATTGACAGTGTCAAAAGCGGCGGATAGGTCGAGGAGAATGAGGATGGAGTAATGACCTTTGGATTTGGCGAGGAACAGGTCATTGCAGACTTTGGATAATGCCATTTCTGTCGAGTGTAGTGGGCGAAAGCCAGATTGAAGCGGATCGAGGATGGCATGAGAGGCGAGAAAATCAAGGCAACGGCTATGAACGGCGTGTTCAAGTATTTTGGAGAGGAAGGGTAGGAGGGAAATGGGGCGGTAGTTGGAGGGACAGGTAGGGTCAAGTGAAGGTTTTTTGAGGAGAGGTGTGACTACAGCATGCTTGAAGGTGTCAAGGACAGTTGCAGTGGAGAGAGAGAGGTTGAGGATATGACAGATGGGGGGATGATAGTAGGAGAGATGGTGTTAAGTAAGTTGGTGGGGATGGGGTCTGAGGAACAGGTGGTGCATTTCGAGGAGGAGAGAAGATGGGTGGTTTCCTCTTCGGTGATATCAGGAAAAGAGGAGAAGGAGGCCTGGGTTGGTTGGTTGAGGGAGTGGGTGATAGGATGAAGAGGAGGAGAAGGTTTAGTGGTGAATTCGAGGTTGATCTTCTGGACCTTGTCGCGGAAGTAGTCAGCTAGTGATTGAGGAGAGAGTGAGGGGGGGGTGGGGGGTGGGAGCAGAGGGCACTTTGAGGAGGGAGTTGAGGGTGGCGAAGAGACGACGAGGGTTAGAGCTGAGGGAATTAGTCAATTGGGTGTAATAGTCCTGTTTGGCAAGGAATAGAGGGGACTGGAAGGAGGATAGCATGAATTTGTAGTGAATGAAGTCAGTATGGGTGCGAGATTTCCTCCATAGGCGTTCAGCTGATCGGGTGCAGGAGCGAAGGTAACGGGTGCAAGGGTTAAGCCAGGGCTGGGGATTAGTGCGCCTTGTGGGATGGGAAATGGACGGTGCAAGGGTGTCTAGGGCAGAGGAGAGAGTGGCATTGTAAGTGGAAACAGCCTTGTTGACAGACTCGGAGGACATGATGGACGGGAGGAGATCAGAGATACTAGAGGATAAGGTGGGGGGGGGGGGGTCAACAGCCTGGAGATTCCTGGAGGTAGTGGTTAGTGCTGGGCGGGACTGAGGGGGAGGGTGATGAAGTGTGAATGTGATCAGGTGATGGTCAGAAATGGGAAGAGCAGAGGCGCAGAAATTGGAGGGCAAGCAGATAGAAGAGAGGACGAGATCAAGACAGTGACCAGATTTGTGAGTAGGGGTGGTGGAGCTCAGTTGGAGGTTGAAGGAGGAGGTTAGAGTGAGGAATTGAGAAGCGTATGAGTCGGATGGGTTATCAGTGTGTATGTTGAAGTCACCAAGAATGAGGGATGGGGATGAGGGCTCAAGAAAAACGGAGAGCCAGGCATCAAAATCGGTAAGGAAGGAAGGGAGGGACTTATCAGGGGGGCGGTACATGACTGCAACTCGGAGTGGCAGCGGGTAGAATAGACGGATGAAATGGACTTCAAAGGATGAGAAGCAGTGAGACTGTGGTAGGAGGAGGGGTTGAAAACTGCAGGAGGGCGAAAGTAGTAGGCCAACGCCGCCACCGCGGCTAACTGGGCAGGGCGAATGGGAGAAAAGATAGCCTCCATGGCATAGGGCCGCGACTGAGGCAGAGTCGTTGGGGGTGAGCCAGGTTTCGGTTAGGGCGAGCAGTTGAAGGGAATGGGAGATGAAGAGATCATGGTTGAAGGTAAGTTTGTTGCAGATTGAGCGGGCATTCCACAGGGCACACAAGAAGGGGAGGGAGGAAGGGGGGAGGAGGGGAATGGAGACGAGATTGGAGATATCGCGAGAACGTTTGCATAGATGAGATGAGGACGAGGACATGTGTGGTGGACCTGGATTGGGATTGATGTCTCCCGCGAATAGCAGGAGAAGGAGCAAGAGAGAGCGGAGAAGGGTGGGGGAGGTAGGGCGACGAAGGCGACAAAGACGGGATGCGCTTAGGAGGAATGGGGAAGGGTTCATGGCAGGAAGGAGGTGTTGGAGGTTGAGAGCTAGGAAGGAGGAAGAGGACAGTAGGGATGGTGAGGTGGTGGGGGATAGGGGTAGGTAGGGTATTGCAGTAGTGAGCAGGATGGGGGAGGATGGGTAGTGAGTTCGTGTGGTATACAGCGGTGGGAGGGGGAAAAGATTAGGGAGGGATAAGGCGAGGAATAGAATGTGAATGGGGGCCATAAGTAGTGAGTGAGGTGCCTATGGGGGCAGTGAGGTGTTTATGGGGGCAGGTAGCTGGGTTGGGAGACAGGCAGGTTGAGATGAGCAGCCGTGTAGGAGAGTGATGGGCTGGCAGGACGATGGACTTGGAGGCAGGCAGGTTTCAAGGTGAGTAGCCAGTCAGGAGGGTGAAGGGCTGGGAAGTGGCAGGTTGTTGATGGGCAGACAAGCAGGCAAGTTGAAGGGCTGACAAGTGGCAGGCAGATTGATTGGCCAGCAGGCAGGCTGAATGATTGGTTAGCAGGCAGGCGGGCAGGAACATGTGGTTGGCTAGTAGGCAGGTTGATTGGTTAGCAGGCAGGCGGGCAGGAACAGGTGGTTGGCTAGTAGGCAGGTTGATTGGTTAGCAGGCTGGAGCAGAAGGACTGGAGCAAGCAGGGAGAAGCTGAACAGGCGGGCTGGAACAAGCTGGAGTGAGCAGGGAGAAGCTGAACAGGCGGGCTGGAACAAGCTGGAGCAGAAGGCTGGAACAAGCAGGGACAAGCTGGATCAGGCGGGCTGGAGCAAGCTGATGCAGATGGACTGGAAGCTGGATCAGGCGGGCTGGAGCAAGCTGGTGCAGATGGACTGGAACGAGCAGGGGGAAGCTGGAGAAGCTGGATCAGGCTGACTGGAACAAGCTGGATCAGGCGGGTTGGAACAGCTGGAGCAGAAGGACTGGAGCAAGCAGGGAGAAGCTGCTCAGGTGGGCTGGGACAAGCTGGAGCAGATGGCTGTAATAAGCAGGGAGAAGCTGGATCAGGCGGGCTTGAACAAGCTGGTGCAGATGGACAGGAACAAGCAGGAAGAAGCTGGATCAGGCGGGCTGGGACAAGCTGGATCAAACGGGCTGGAACAGCTGGAGCAGGAGGATTGGAGCAGGCAGGAAGAAGCTGATCAGGCGGGCTGGAACAAGCTGGTGCAGATGGACTGGAACGAGCAGGGAGAAGCTGGATCAGGCGGACTGGAACAAGCTGGTGCAGGTGGACTGGATCGAGCAGGGAGAGCAGAATCAGATGGACTGGAACAAGCTGGACGAGTTGGATCAGGCAGGCTGGAATAAGCTGGAGCAGATGGACTGGAACGAGCAGGGAGAAGCTGGAGAAGCTGGATCAGGCTGACTGGAACAAGCTGGATCAGGCGGGTTGGAACAGCTGGAGCAGAAGGACTGGAGCAAGCAGGGAGAAGCTGCTCAGGTGGGCTGGAACAAGCTTGTGCAGATGGACTGGAACGAGCAGGGAGAAGCTGGATCAGGCGGACTGGAGCAAGCTGGTGCAGGTGGACTGGATCGAGCAGGGAGAGCAGAATCAGAAGGACTGGAACAAGCTGGACGAGCTGGATCAGGCGGGCTGGAATAAGCTGGAGCAGATGGACTGGAACGAGCAAGGAGAAGCTGGATCAGGCGGACTGGAGCAAGCTGGATTAGGCGGGCTGGAACAAGAGCTGGATCAGATGGAATGGAACAAGCTGGACAAGCTGGATTAGGAGGACTGGACCAAGCTGGAGCAGATGGCTGTAACAAGCAGGGAGAGGCTGGAACAGGCGGACTGGAACAGGCAGGAAGAAGCTGGATCATGCGGACTGGATGGAACAGAAGGGAGAAACTGGGTCAAGAATTGGGTCAGGTGGCCTGGAACACGCTGAACAGATGGACCGGATCAGGCAGATGGGCTGGAACAGGTAGATGGATCAGAGCAGGCAGGGAAGAGCTGGGTTTGCAGAGTGGAGCGAGTTGGAGCAGGCAGATGGATCGGAGCAGGCAGGCAGGGAAAAGCTGGGTCTGCAGACTGGGACAAGGTGGGGCCGATATACTCTGCCTCCCCACGGTCTCTGTCACTGCCCCGGTCGGCCCGACGCACAGGACGCTGGATCGGCGGGCTGGAACAAGCCGGGGCTGGTAGACTCTGCCTCCCTCGGTTTCCGTCCCTCCCTGTCGGCCCGGTCGCGCCCCGAAACCACCGCAGGCGTCTCGGTCCCGTGGTCCGCAACTGCAACTCGCGCCCAGGCCGTTCCGGCCGGGGAGTGCGGCGGCAGTGCACAGGACCACGGGGTGCGACCAGTGCAGCAAACTACTGAATACACGAAGGCTTATAGCAAACTGTGGCTCGGGAGCAAAAGGGAAATGATGGAACTGCGGAATTCGCCTGGATCATTTAATAAACTTAAAATTTCACTTGTTCAAAAATCATTGAGATGCGGACTTTTTACATATTTTTCCCTCTTAAAGACGAAGCCTGCGCCCTTCCTCCAGGCAGCTCGCGCACAATTCCAACAAGATGGAAGCCAGCGGTATCACGGTCTCCAAACGCTAAGCTATAAAACGCTGCAAGCAGACGCTTAACAACCCACAGTACGGTTCCTCGTAGTAAACAGCAAGTACTCAGCTCCATTAATGCTGGAACTGCTGTCAGAGCTGCCAAATTACCCAGGTCCAGAAGGACGACTGTAGGCCAGTCCTGCATTTTTGACAGCCCTTTCATGGTGCATTATGGGATCTGCAATACTGATCTTGATGGGTAGAATAAGGGACTACAAATTCCATGCTGCTTTGAGATAGAAGTTCAAAACCAGGATTGGCCAAAACGTTTCCCTCTTGGAACTGGGGAATTGGCAGCTCTGTAAAGTTCCATAACTGATTGGAGAAAAGGTGCCATTTACCCTTAAAATGCAACTGAGTTCCTTGTTTACACGTTTATAGTGACTTATTATTATTTAATTTCTTATATACTGCCTGCAAGCCTGATGTCTAATTCCCTTCCGACAACCCTGACAAAAAGGGACAAATTCTCAAAAAGTCACCAAAATTTAGGTGCTGGGATGATTTTATTTTATTTAACAAATATATGCCCTACCTATCACTAGGCGATTTACATAGGACTATATACATTAAAAAGATACAAAACCACAAACTAACCAAACCCTAAACAACACAGATTACTGCACACAATCGAGCACCATAATATCCAACTCAAACTCCAAAATTGGGGAATGCTTCCAAAGCCTGCGGAATAACAACCATTACTACTTTTACATGCTTTAACTGCCTTTAGGTCTGTTAGATGACTCTCCTCTATTGCTCTTAGTGACCTATAAGATTGCATTCGATCTATGTTCCACCTAAGATGTAAACCGCACTGAACCCGGAAAAGGGGATTTTAGCGGTATACAAGATGTATTTTGATTTGATTTGAAATAAATGTGTCTTAAGCACTTTCTTAAAATGCTATAAAGATGGACAAAAGCGAACATGGCCTGGCAACTCAATAAGCATGAATTTTATAATGGCAGTTGTTGAACATTTACTATTACAGAATACTATTATAAGTCTTCAGTCACATGCCTAACTTTAAGCATCAATATATATGCCAGCATGCATTTCTTTCTATTTCTCAGGTGTTGCATAACATGCAAAGTCAGTATCTCTGCTTTCAGTTTTTGCCTGCATGCTTTTTGCAATTTCCTATTTTGTATCAGGTAAAAGTCATGTTCTGCATCTGCAACTGAGGTGAAGGATTCTGCTGGAATGTGGTGTCTGTGTAGGAATCTGTAACAGTCCATCTTGATCCAATTTCCCAGTAGCAAGTACATTGGTGCTCTAATGCATTTCATAATTAAATGAAATAACTACTTCTAAAGGTTACAGGTATGGGTGGTGATGGAGGAGATTACTTGCGGGGATGGGTGAGGATGGAATGGATCTTAGAGGGGCCGGGTGGGTATTTATTTATTTGTAGCATTTGTATCCCACATTTTCCCACCAATTTGCAGGCTCAATGTGGCTTACATTATGCCATGATGGCGATCGCCATTTACGGGTATAGAATTACAAATGGTATTGCAATAAGGTGCATACATACATGGTAAAGAAGAATACATTATGGTATTGCATAGAGGTTTCTAAGTGATAGAGTGAGTTGTAATGGTGTGCCTTGACAATTTTTGTGCCTTGTAAGTGTGCCATGAGATGAAAAAGGTTGAAAATCACTGTGTTAGGCAATTGGAAGAAGTTTGGATTTGATGGTCCTTTTATCATTTTTCAACCTGCATTAATGCAGGATCCTATCTCTGAAGGCTGAAACAATTTTTTAATAGGACCAAAATGGACCAATTTAGGTCCAAACAAAAGGGCTCACTAGAAGCTACTTACCATGTTAACACCCCCAGACTGGTACACAGAGCACATTGCCATGAGAGGAGCTAATCCAATCGTTGTGCCAAGGAAGGTCTTTCCTCTGAAACAATCAACAAGGAAAGTTTTTACAAGAAGAAACAAAGATTTCTTCTCATCATAATGCTCTGAAAGCCTGTTTATGGGAGGGGAGAGACTCACAGGCATGAGAGAGCCCTACCATAGTAAGAGACCCAGGTAGAAAATGAAGAGGATTATTTTCCGGTAGCAAATATCTGGATATTGATGGAGATACTGAGGACAGAGCATTGTGGAAAGACTCTCTCTTTATCATGACATAGGTAATGGATTTAAAATTTCAGAAGCAAAGCGTTCATGGTTCTACATTTCAGCAGAGTGGTTAATGGAGCCAAATATGCTCCTCCCCCCCCCCCCCAGTCACTCCCATATCAGAAACCACTAATATTTCTTTAATTTAAAAAAAACCCTGCAAAATCTTCTGCTAGTTCTATCAAAAGATTCATAAAAGGAAAGACCCCTAGCTTTACACATCAGTTATCCCCATTTATTACTAAATATGTTGAGCTTGGGCATAGGAGGAATGGAGAAATAGTCTAATGGTTAAAGCAGCAGGCTCAGGCTGATGCTGAGAACCAGCGAAGCCAAGGTTCAGATCCCACTGCTGCTCCCTGTGATCTTGGACCAGTCTCTTAACTCTTGATTGCCTCAGATACAAACAGGAGAAATTCTATAAGCAGGCACCTTCTTTTTGGTGCACCATCAGCATGTCTAAAAGTTACACACCTGAAGTTACGCCAGCTGGACCTCACTCCTGCCACAACCAAGTGCTTCCTCATAATAAACATGACAGTTTTGTTCCCCTCTTTTAAAAGGAATGCATGTAAAAAGATGGCATCAGTTCCTACCTATGAACACACAGCCTTAGCGTAAATGCTGAGCTCAGTTACTGTGCTCTAGCCTCAACCTGGTATAATTTGGGGGCACATCTTGATTCTAATTGGACAACATAATTGTGGGTGCATAAATTGGCCAGGGTATGCATAACTTACAGTAGTCTGTATGTTACGCACCTAAGTGGAAGGCACGCTCGTCCCGCCCATGCTCCACCCACATGTACGCTCCCTTGCAGTTATGCATGCTTATACAGAGGAATGGACAGTGAAATTTATAGATTGGAAAGCTAAGTTCCTGCCCTTTTCTTAAAATGTTTCTGGTGCTTCACAACTAGTATTGACAGTATGAATGGTCTTGAAAGAAAGCAAGACTAAACTGTGGATTTCTGGGAGCAAATTTCTCCTGGTCTTCTCCTTCTAGCTAGAGGGTCTAATAGTGTACTGGCTGGTTTGGAACATCTACATATTTAGAATATTCATACATATAGGAACAATTTTAGGTGAGAAATCACACTACTTATTTAGTTCTTATTTAGACACAAGATTAGGGTGGTTTGAAATAAAGAGAGTATCGAATGATGTATAGAGCTGAAAAGTGAGCCGTTTTTAGCGGCAAGTCTCACTGAAAATATGCTCGGCTGTATATACAGCCTTTACTGAACACTCTTCAAGCAACACATATAATATACAAATAAACATTATACATTTATAATTTATTGATTCATGGTATATTTTTCAGTCAGTTAGTTTTTGGTGGATATATAAGTTCCAACTCATACAATTTTTATGCTTAAAAAGGATTGACTATTTTTGACTTTGCTCTTACAGAATGACACTTGGAGGGGCATTTTCGAATGGGGCCGGCCATCTCTAAGGACACCCATCTCCGAGGACGGCGCCGTGAAGGGGCGGGGCCAACCGTATTTTCGAACAAGATGACCGGCCATCTTTCATTTCAATAATACGATTGGGGCCGGCCAAATTTCAGAGATGGCCGGCCTCGGTTTTTGCCAATAATGGAAACCGAGGCCGGCCATCTCAAACCTGGCCAAATCCAAGGCATTTGGTCATGGGAGGAGCCAGCATTTGTAGTGCACTGGTCCCCCTGACATGCCAGGACACCAACCGGGCACCCTAGGGGGCACTTCTAAAAATAAAAAAAAAAACATTAAAATAGCTCCCAGGTGCATAGCTCCCTTACCTTGGGTGCTGAGCCCCCCAAATCCCCCCCCCCCAAACCAACTCCCCACAACTCTACACCATTACCATAGCCCTTATAGGTGAAGGGGTGCACCTACATGTGGGTACAGTGGGTTTTGGGGGAGTTTGGAGGGCTCACATTTACAAGTGTAACAGGTGTGGGGGGGGGGGGGGATAGGCATGGGTCCACTGGCCTGAAGTGCACTGCACCCACTAAAAACTGCTCCAGGGACCTGCATACTGCTGTCAGGGAGCTGGGTATGTCATTTGAGGCTGGCATAGAGGCTGGCAAAAAAAGTTTTTAAAGTTGTTTTTTTTGAGGGTGGGAGGGGGTTAGTGACCACTGGGGGAGTCAGGGGAGGTGATCCCCGATTCCCTCCGGTGGGCATCTGGTCAGTTCGGGCACTTTTTTGGGACTTGGACCTGAAAAAAAAGGGACCAAGTAAAGTCGGCCAAATGCTCGTCAGGGCCAGCTTTCGTTTTTCCATTATTGGGCGAAGCCGGCCATCTCGTACCACGCCCCCGTCCCGCCTTCTGTACCTGCCGACACGCCCCCTTGAAGTTTGGCCAGCTCCGCGATGGACTGCAGTTCAGGCCGGCCAAAATCGGCTTTTGATTATGCCAATTTCACCAGCCTTGAGAGATGGCCGGCCATCTCCCGATTTGTGTCGGAAGATAGCTGGTCTTCTCTTTCGAAAATAAGCTGGTTGGGGTCTTTGTGTACTTAACAGTCACTTTTCACTGCATTTATGTGTGCAAGTGACACATAAATGCAAGCACGTACTTATAGAATTGCACTTCATGTCTGTAAGCTCTCCATTGACGGGAGAAATAGCTACTGTAGCTGAAAAAGGCGTGACTTAAATTCAAATCCCTTTACTCTTTTTACCCTTATAAAAGAACAAGTGGTGTACACATAAGAGACTTACGTGATCAGTTGAGCATTGTCGTGCTTTCTGTGTGTGAAGAGCTTGCGCTTCCAGGCTAGAAAGGACCAGAGTGTAGAGTAGGGATTTTCAGACACTTCACACTGATCCCCATTGGTCCAGACTTCCAGGCCAACCAAGGCAATGCGGATATTCAGAGATCTGTAGAACTGAAGATTGAAAGGTGGCATGAAAGAAACAATGTAGCCTTTAAACAGTTACAGTTGTCATTTGTATTTATTGTCTTTGATCATTTTCTTGAGTTTCTTGTCATAGTAATTTTTTAAAAAGCAAATAAATTAAAATAAACTACAGTTTTCTTGCTTCTTGCCTTAGCTTGGCCCTTAAATAGAAGGGAATGACTGACTTCATTCCATGATACACTCACTAACTCTGCCACATTCAACCATCCTCAGGGGCTTCCAAAGTCTGCTCACCAGCCAAAGTTCTTCCCTAATATATCATGAGAAATGTTTTAGGATTGAAATAAAGCCCTTATGTGGTTCATGCATGACCTTAGTTCATGGGGAAGAGCTCCAGTTCAAACATGTGGAACGTACAAAGTGACAACTTTTCACCTACTCAAGCTGTTCCATCAAATGACCTCAACTATATGGTCATGTATCAGCCATAAATGAAGTACACGATATCAGGGGCATTTGCGAAAGAGAAGGGCGCCCATCTTCCAACACAAATCGGGAGAGGGTCACCCAAATTGGCATAATCGAAAGCCAATTTTGGGCGTCCTCAACTGCTTTCCGTCGTGGGGATGACCAAAGTTCATGGGGGCGTGTTGGCAGCGTACCGAAGGCAGAACTGGGGCGTGCTTAAGAGATGGGCATCCTCGGCCGATAATGGAAAAACGAAGGGCACCCCTGATGAGCATTTGGCCGACTTTACTTGGTCCATTTTTTTCATGACCAAGTGTCAAAAAGGTGCCCGAACTGACCAGATGACCAGCAGAGGGAATCGGGAATGACCTCCCCTTACTCCCCCAGTGGTGAATAACCCCCTCCCACCCAAAAAAAATTTTAAAAACATTTTTTGCCAGCCTCTATGCCAGCCTCAAATGTCATACCCAGCTCCATCACAGCAGTATGCAGGTCCATGGAGCAGTTTTTAGTGGGTGCAGTGCACTTCAGGCAGGTGGACCAAGGCCCATCCTCCCCTTCCTGTTACACTTGTGGTGGTAAATGTGACCCCTCCAAAACCCACCACAAATCCACTGTACCCACATCTAGGTGCCCCCCTTCATCCCTAAGGGCTATGGTAGTGTTGTACAGTTGTGGGGAGTGGGTTTTGGTGGGGGATTGGGGGGCTCAGCACCCAAGGTAAGGGAGCTATGCACCTGGGAGCAATTTGTGAAGTCCACTGCAGTGCCCCCTAGGGTGCCCGGTTGGTGTCCTGGCATGTCAGGGGGACCAGTGCACTATGAATGCTTGCTCCTCTCATGACCAAATGCCTTGTATTTGGTCGTTTTTGAGATGGGCATCCTCGGTTTCCATTATCGGCGAAAACCGAGGTCGCCCATCTCTAAGGTCGACCACCTCAACATTTAGGTCGACCTGTTCTATTTTCCTTTTTTATTTAGTTCTATAATTCCCACTAATTTCTCCTATTTTTGAATGCCTTGCCTCTCTGTATTATGGACTTTTAAAAATAAGGCTGATGTTTAATGTAATTCACTCTTTTACTATGTGTGAATTAACAGTAGTTAATTTTTTTCAAATAAGTGTTTATTTTCTTGTTCAGCCTTATTATTTCAATCAAGTGTTTCGACTTGTATATTATATTGAAATTTCATAAAAGTAAAATAAAAAAAAAAATAAAAAAATGATGCAAATAAATAAGTATATAATTTACCCAGGATTGAGTATTGGGCATACCTTTTGCTCAGCAGTCCCAAGAGCATATTCAGGTCATAGCAGTTAAATAATATGGATAGATTATGTTCAAACCTATGTGCATTAAGTTCAAGGGAAAAGAGTACTCACGGAAAATGCGGAAGCAGAATCTCTGTGGGTACACTGTCTGAAGGCAATGTTCAAAGGCAAAATGCACGACTACCTTCCTTTTCGGAACTGGTGCAATGTCCATGCATCAAAGGACCCGTGCACTTTGCACTGATTGCTGAAAACTGCCCCGGAACGTTTTCACTTCTGACACATACAATAACAGTGAATCAGCCCCAACAAGATCTTATCCAAAGCCTGCACCCAGCTCTCACCTTGTCAATATAATTGGCCACCTCCACCATTTTATGCTTCATTCTTTCATAGTCATAGTTATGTTTCTGAAACTAAACACAGGGAGAAGACCAATTATTTCAACAGCACACAAAGAGCTCAGGTCCCTTGTTTGATGGTAAAGTGCTGCTTCTCCTTTCAAACAGTAAGATGGGAAGGAGTCACAGGTTCCTCTGAATTTGAACACACTTATGCCCAGATGATCAAAAGCCCTGCGCTGTTCCAAACAGCGCCCTAAAAATAGCGCCGGGACAGCGCAGGGCTTTTCTGCATTGATGATCAAAGATAATGCATGCGAATCTAAGCAGCGCTATTATCTTTGATTATCACGTTTAAAGTGCAGGAGAATTGTGCCGAGCATGCGCTCAGCACAATCCTCCCACACTTGTTTGACAGGTCTGGGCTGTCAAACGCCCAAACCTGTCAAACAGCATGCCGAACGAGGCCGCCACCGCGCAAACCGTCTCCCACGCTCCCGCCCAGCGACAGGGGGGGGGGGGGGCTGGAGGTCCGGTGGGTCTCCAGCATCCCCACCCCCCCCTCCACAATGCAATGGTATGTAGGTTTAAAAACCAAGAATACCCCACAGTTTCCAGGAGAAAGGGAGGGCTCCCCTAACCAGCGAGGTAACAGTAGGAAGAGACCCCTTAAAGAAGGAAACTGGAATTGGTATAATACCCCAGCCCTTTCAGGATTCTGATATCCCAGACTCAACACAAGGTTCTTTCAGGGAATCAAAGACTTCAGCTAGCCCAGCCATTGTTCCATAAGGAGGAATGAAGTAGTAAAAAGTGCCAGACTTCTGCACTTGCTCAGAGGTATGTTCTGGAATGGGGAACGACCACAACCCCTGCTTCGGAAAGAGAAGTTGGAGAAACAGGAGAACAACAGGGGAAACTGGTCTCGAGGAGAAGCAAGAGAGGAGCACAAGAGAAGACAAACTACAGCAGTGACCACATCTGGGTTTAGACTGGCTCTGAAGTACAGGAGGAGTCCATTCTGCATAGCTTTTGAGACAGCAGGGTTTTGATTTTAGGATAAATGCGGATGATGTCTAAGTAGTTGTGCCTCTGTGTAATTCAACTGGGACTGTGCAAAGATCTAATGAGTGTCCTCAGCTTACAGTTCCCAGGTCGTGTACTGTCTTCAGGAATATACAGTCCCCACTAGAAAAATACTATTTATAAGCCAACATTCACAGGTCCATGAGATTGCAGAATTCTGGTAGGAATTATAGTACATGGTCCCTGGCCCAAGACTGTCCCTGCAATGACCACACTAGGTACATCCAAGTGGGGAGGGAGAAGGAAGGATTACAAAAGATGTTAAATATTCCTAGGTAGAAGATACTTTTGGGTTCCTTAAATTATGTTTGTCATCAATAGACTAGTGGATGAAAGGCAGGGCTTTCTTTGAGGGAGTACTGAGTACCGGCACCTTTTCCATTGTCTGCTAAAATTGACCCATAATCCCCAAGTTTTAATGAAAGAGCTCAGGCTCTACCCACCAATTCTGCCTTGTCATAGATTCTGTAACTGATTGCAGGGGGCCAGGCTATTGTGGGGTGGGTCCCTCAGTGATCATCCCATCCCTGAATGGTGGCCCGGCATTTGAGTACCTGCACCTTTTTTTGCTAGAAAAAATGCACTGATGAAAGCTGAATGTTGCTAAGAAACAGATTCTATTGTTTTCTGGATATCTTTATGATGACATTCCTGCTTGTTTTACATTTGGAAGTGATTAAATTATCATCCTATATAATAATTCTCACCTCTAACGTTCTATGCTTGGGACCGTGGCTCCCTGGTTGCAAGTGGTCTGCGAGGCAGACATGCACGGACGTCACTGACGTCAACACAGCTGATTCCAAGGCAAGGGGAGGAGTAGGGAAACACGAGCAGCGTGTTTCCCTACTCCTCCTACTGCCTCGGAATCAGCTGTCACCCCCCCCGCGCTACGGCCCCCTCGAAACCCACCCCCTCCCGCGAACCTGTCAATCCCCCCCCGGAACGCCGAAAACCGCACCCCTTCTCCCGCCGCTGTTGTGCACTACCTTCGGGTGGGTTCCTCAATCATCTTCTCAGAAAGTTTAACTCCTTGCGTCTGACATCAGACGCATGCGTGCGTCTGACGTCAGACGCACGCAGAGGAACTTCCAGACAAGATGATTGAAGAACCTACGGGAAGGGAAGAACAACACGGCGGTGGTGGCGGCAGTTTTCGCTCGCACGGGGGGGAACGACAGGTTCGCAGAAGGGGGGGTTCGAGGGGGCCGTAGCACGGGGGGGGGGGGGGGGGGGGGGGGCGGGAATTGCCTGCCTAAGGCCCGTTTCCTTGCCTACAGAAACGGGCCTTTTTTACTAGTAGTTACTAAAGCCCATAATTTAGGAATCATTTTGGATTCTTCTCTCGCTCTAAAATTTCACGTGCAGAAAATTATTAAGGATGTTTTTCTTTAAACTGCGATTGTTGAGACGCTTAAAAGAGCTACTGAATTACAGTATCAATATCCCTTGTTTTGACTGCTGTAATGGTCTTTTGGCAGGATTATCCAAGAATTTACTAGGAGTGTTACAAGCAGCCAGAGCTTTGGTAGGATGGTCTCAGTACACACATATTTCACCTGTGATGAAACAACTTCACTGGCTTTCTATTGAGCAAAGGAGTAAGTACAAGATAATATCTAGAGGGGGGTCTTTTACTAAGGCACGCTGGTGTTTTTAGCACGCGTTAAAAATAGGTGTGTGCTAAATGCTAAAGATGCCCATAGGGATACATTAGCATCTTTAGCGTTTAGCATGCGCTAAAAACGCCAGTGCACCTTAGTGAAAGACCCTCTTAGTATTTAAAGTATTAAATAATAAAGTGTCTGTGATCATTGGAACAGGGTTACATTTATATCACCCAGTAAGAAGTTTGAGTTCAATGAACAAGACCTTTTGGAGGTTCCATTCTTTTGTTCAGTGCGATTAGAGGAACATCATTCAGTCATATTCACAATAATGGTCCCCAAGTGATACTGGATCCAACCTGGACCCACCATCAAACTTAATATATATTTTTATTAAAACATAAACCTGGTAGGATTAATCTGGGCTGACAGTGTTACATGTGAAATGGCCTCCCAGTGGAGGAGGTGGAGACAAGGACCATACCTGAATTCAATAAAGTATGAAACAAGCTCAAAGGATTTCTAAGGGAGAGGAAGGAATTGTAGTGCTTAGTATATGGCATAGATGGGCCAACCTGATAGGGCATTTGCCACCATTTTTTCTATTTGTGACAGAGTCCAGTTGTTTAATAACAAGGGCATGGGTTACATGAACCATACAACACCATGGCAGTCCTGCTCATCCACACAGCCATAGCTGGGCATCTCACTCACACCAGGGTCTGATTAAGACATAGATAGGCAGAAAACTGAAGCACATCTAACAGGCCCCCCGTAAGCATTTGTGCCCTAGGCATGTGCCTAGTTTGCCCATGCTTTAATCCAGCCGTGTTCCCTTCCCTGCTAATCCACACACATCTCAGATTGACCAGAACTCATAAATTAACAGGCCCATGGCCACATGAAACTCATAAGCAAATAAATAAAAGAAAATTTGTCACTTTTCCATTTACCTCTGTATAATCTGCCACCAAGAAAAGTTCCACATACTTCATACTCTGAAAATCTTCCCTCTTAACCTGCAAGGAAATCAAAGGTTCAAAGGTACATTTATTTGATTAACCGCCTAAGGACATACCATCAAAGAGGTAGATATAAAATCAATATAATCAGATGGTGTGGAACAGCATTTTAGAGAAAAGGATGTTCAAACCAGAATTTAGAAGTTTACGTTGGGACATCTGAAGTTCCGCTAAAATAGAATCTGCTGATGTAGAGCTTGTTCTAAAACATATGGAGAAATGGATGTTTATGTGCTGGAACATAAACGGTTATGTCAACCATTTTAGAAACACGGACGTCTATATCTCCCGCAGCTGTCATGAACCTCGTATCCCTTGCCAGTTTTGCTTTTGTGGTGGGGGACACCAACCACTGGGGGATGAAGGAGATGACCTCCATAGTCCCTCCCATTGAGCACTGCTCAGCAGGATCAATTTTCTGAAACTTGGACATCCCAGGGAGCAGGTCTAACTCCTGACGCACATCTTTTTGGACACAGATGTTCATTTTACTTCTGAAATTTGGAATAAACCTCTATTTTTTCCCGACTACCTCGTTCCACCCATAACATGCACCCTTGCCATCTGGACATTCTTCAGTTTTAGACACCCGTATCCTGGCTTTATATAATTGGAACTTAGACATTTATTCATGATAGACACCTAAGTGCTGGTTTATGGATGTTCGAAAAGCGAATAGTACTTCTAAAATAGCCACCTTAATGGTCTAATGCAGGGGTGAAAAACTGCAATCCTGGAGTGCCACAAACCAGTCAAGTTTTCAGGATATCCATAATGAATGTGTATAGTTTCCACTATCTGAGCTCTCCTTATTTTTAGGGGTTACCCTTATATTCTCATATCTACCATCTACGTAACCACTATAAAAAGATTTTTACATAAACTTCTCTTTATTTACTTTTATATATCCGATAAATTCATATAAATTTGTAGCATATCCTACTTTCCACATCATACCTCATTCATACATACCACACATACCATACTCCTACTTCTACATTACCATAAAACTTCAAGACCGTAGTTCTCACAATCGGATATAATTATATCTGATACAAATCCTTATTATCTCTTTATACGTTGATTATACACTTAGTGTCTGAATTCTTCAGTGCACACTCTTAACCCAGTCTTCCAGTTCCTTCGTTAATGATGTTTAAATCTGGATATCATGTTATAATCCTTTCACTGTATCCAACAATGTCAATTCCTTGTACTCCACACTGATGTTCTATTCCCAGCTCCAGTCTTGAAATATATAAATGTTCTCGTGAGCTATATCCTTATAGACTCACTATGCTACTATTGTAGCTTGATATATATCTAACTTGTTTCCAAGTTACTCCTTTCCAAATCGCTGCTGTTGCACCCTACGCAATCGATGCGTTTCACCTCTCTGGCATCATCAGGGGTTCAACTTTTGGAGTTCAACTCTGAAGAAAACAGAATAGCTATTCTAAAAACTCTATTAACATATCATCTCTTTTATCATATAATCCTATCATCATATATACCTAAACATACCTTCAAATTTATCAGCACATCTCACAGGTTTAGTACTCCACAGGAGTCTGCACAAAAATGGCGCCGTTCATCCAAAGACACCAGCACATGCGCTGTCTATTTATATTCACACTGACCGATAACTCCTCCCCTCACTCATAAGCCTACCCAATCCACTTCTTTGTTAAGTCCCTTAGGGTATACTGTGCACCATTCATAAATAAATCGTTGTTCCGTGCACATCATTCTCTGCATTAAATTCCCTCCATCTTCTACTCTAAACTGCACTAACACCATGAATCTAAATTGTTCTACCGTGTGTGATGCATTCAACCAATGTTCAACCAAAGGCATATCTCGTTTTTGCAGACGAATATTGCTAAGATGTTGCGCCATTCTTAGCTTAACTTTTTTTATTGTTTGCCCTATGTACCACAATTTACATGGGCACTTCACTGCATACACTACCATCTCTGACTCAGTCAGTGTTATCTCGCAGATAATATTTCCTAGATTTTAATTGATTTGGAATCAGGATCCACTCAATCTCTAATGCATATGGACAATACACACATCCTTTACATTTGGAGTGCCTTCCCCTTATATTTCTTCCGTCTCTACCCTTTTTCAATAATTCTCCCATATTTCTATCTCTAGTATAGGCATACCTGGGTTTCTCCTCAAAACCTTCCACTATACCCAACATGGACCAATGTTTATTAATAATATCTCTTACTTTAAAAATTCCCGGTCCATTTGGTAACACGCAAGTGATGCGCTGATCCACCCTCTTATTAGATGTCCCTTCTGAAAATAACCACGTAGATTAATACGTCTTAGGAAGCATTTTGGATGGGAGGGACCAGAAGATAATAGTTTTCCAAAAAATATCATATTCCCTCTACGTGGGTTCCTCTGGGCCCTATAGACCCAATTATTAGCAGTTTTCAGCAATGGGTATTACAAGATGTAAAAGCATTTGAAAATCGTATACAAAAAGAACGTGGGAACATGTCCATAGGAATGTGGAAGGCGTTGAAAGAACTACAAAATGATAGAACAATAGTAATTTCCCATGCAGATAAGGGGGGTGCAGTTGTAGTTCAAGATATTGAACTTTACAATAAGGAAGCAGAACGTCAATTGAACGATAGGGAATTTTATCAGAAATTGGAGGTAGATCCCACGAAAGAATATCAACAAAAAGTACAATATTTGCTGAGGGAAGCTAATAAATCGGGCATTGTTTCAAGTAAGGAGTACAGGTATTTATTTAGACAATATCCCACAGTTCCTAGTATCTACTTTACACCAAAGATTCATAAAAAGGTCATAGAGCCGCCTGGTCGGCCGATAGTAAATGGTAGAGGGTCACTGTGGGAGCCATTGTCGCAATACCTAGATTTTTACTTGAATTCTGAAGTGCAAAAAATTCCATCTTATGTTAAAGATTCTACTGACATAATAAAACAATTAGAAAATTTAGAAATTTTAGAGGGTAGCAATATAACAATGGTTACGTTGGATGTTAATGCTCTTTATACCAATATTCCTCAATGTAGTGCCTTACAAATAATTGACCACACGTTGAATTGTTTGGATGTGTCCATGGAGCGCATTACTCTATTGAACCAACTAGCATCTTTAATTATTCTCAACAATTATTTCTCCTATCAAAAACAATTTTATTTGCAGATAAAGGGTGTTGCCATGGGTGCTACTGTAGCACCCATGGTAGCATGCCTTTATATGGCTAAGTTTGAGGAGTTATATGTCGAGAATAGTATATATAAACCCCACATCATAGCGTGGCGTAGGTATATAGATGATATTCTGTTAATATGGAAAGGAGATTCAACTTTATTACAAGATTTTATCATGTACCTAAATCGAGTAGATGATAATATAACTTTTGCCAGTAATGTGGGAGGAATAGAGGTGTGTTTTTTGGATTTACAAATTAATTATTACCAAGGAAGGTTTGTAACTAAAATTCATCGTAAACCTACAGACCGTAACTCATTACTACATTATGAGAGTTTCCATCCGCGAATATTAAAAAACAGTATCCTGGTGGGTCAGTTTTTGAGAGTTCGGAGGGGGTGCACTGAGCGTGCAGATTTTGAACAACAAGCGCTTGAAATGCAAAATAGGTTCTCCCAAAGAGGCTACCCTAAGAAAGTAATCCGACAAGCGGTTAAAAGGGCTTATAATGTACAACGTGAGTGGTTATTTTCAAAAGGGACATCTAATAAGAGGGTGGATCAGCGCATCACTTGCGTGTTACCAAATGGACCGGGAATTTTTAAAGTAAGAGATATTATTAATAAACATTGGTCCATGTTGGGTATATTGGAAGGTTTTGAGGAGAAACCCAAGTATGCCTATACTAGAGGTAGAAATATGGGAGAATTATTGAAAAAGGGTAGAGACGGAAGAAATATAAGGGGAAGGCACTCCAAATGTAAAGGATGTGTGTATTGTCCATATGCATTAGAGATTGAGTGGATCCTGATTCCAAATCAATTAAAATCTAGGAAATATTATCTGCGAGATAACACTGACTGTGAGTCAGAGATGGTAGTGTATGCAGTGAAGTGCCCGTGTAAATTGTGGTACATAGGGCAAACAATAAAAAAAGTTAAGCTAAGAATGGCGCAACATCTTAGCAATATTCGTCTGCAAAAACGAGATATGCCTTTGGTTGAACATTGGTTGAATGCATCACACACGGTAGAACAATTTAGATTCATGGTGTTAGTGCAGTTTAGAGTAGAAGATGGAGGGAATTTAATGCAGAGAATGATGTGCACGGAACAACGATTTATTTATGAATGGTGCACAGTATACCCTAAGGGACTTAACAAAGAAGTGGATTGGGTAGGCTTATGAGTGAGGGGAGGAGTTATCGGTCAGTGTGAATATAAATAGACAGCGCATGTGCTGGTGTCTTTGGATGAACGGCGCCATTTTTGTGCAGACTCCTGTGGAGTACTAAACCTGTGAGATGTGCTGATAAATTTGAAGGTATGTTTAGGTATATATGATGATAGGATTATATGATAAAAGAGATGATATGTTAATAGAGTTTTTAGAATAGCTATTCTGTTTTCTTCAGAGTTGAACTCCAAAAGTTGAACCCCTGATGATGCCAGAGAGGTGAAACGCATCGATTGCGTAGGGTGCAACAGCAGCGATTTGGAAAGGAGTAACTTGGAAACAAGTTAGATATATATCAAGCTACAATAGTAGCATAGTGAGTCTATAAGGATATAGCTCACGAGAACATTTATATATTTCAAGACTGGAGCTGGGAATGGAACATCAGTGTGGAGTAGAAGGAATTGACATTGTTGGATACAGTGAAAGGATTATAACATGATATCCAGATTTAAACATCATTAACGAAGGAACTGGAAGACTGGGTTAAGAGTGTGCACTGAAGAATTCAGACACTAAGTGTATAATCAACGTATAAAGAGATAATAAGGATTTGTATCAGATATAACTGTATCTGATTGTGAGAACTACGGTCTTGAAGTTTTATGGTAATGTAGAAGTAGGAGTATGGTATGTGTGGTATGTATGAATGAGGTATGATGTGGAAAGTAGGATATGCTACAAATTTATATGAATTTATTGGATATATAAAAGTAAATAAAGAGAAGTTTATGTAAAAATCTTTTTATAGTGGTTACGTAGATGGTAGATAATGAATGTGTATGAGATATACTGAAAAGCAGTTTAAAAAATATATCATAAATTGGTATTCTATTCCTAACTGAGTAAAAAGATAATATGAAAAACCAATAAGATGTACATATTAAACAAAATAATAGCAAAATACAAGAAATCTGAGCTTTAGGTCATGTAGAAGCATAAAACAATTACACACCTGAAAGGACAGACACAAAGCACCGGGGTCCTCTTTCTCAGCCCTTATGCCTAGTGTAGAGTTTCAGGGAAGGTTATTGATTTCCTGTGCTTACAAGGCTCTGGGTCAAGTTGAGAGACATTAACTCCAGGTGACTAAGACTACAGAAGGAATTTGAACCTGAATCCCAAACTCACTGCTATAGCTCTTCACCTACATGACACATTAAAAACCAATTTCTTGGCAGGTAGGGAAGGGAGAGATGACAATTAAAAAAATATACAAATAAAAAATAGTGCTCACAATGTTCCCCTCCCTCTTTTCCCCAAAATAAGACTTCCAAATGATTATTGGAGTGAATCACTCGGGCTGCTAGAAGGCCTCTTGATGTCAATTCATTCAAATTTCTACTGACTTTCTGTCTGCTCCTTCTGGACCATGCTGTCCAAGTTCTCTACATGTTTTCCTGCCTGTCGCTTTTCTCTAGAACTGCATGGACCCCTGTGCTACTCACTCGGTGATGCCCCGAATCCATAGAGGATACAAATGAAGTAGCCCAGTCCGGTGAAGGAGCTTCAGCATGTTCATGCCCACAAGTGCCACCTTGAAGCTTTAGGTGTTTAGTTCTGTAGATCCGGTGCTCCGTTTGGCTCCCAGGAACTGGCTCTATGATGTAGCTAAGGTTCTTGGTCAACAATATCATCCCTCTGACAGCGTATACAAAAGAACAAAGCAGCAGAGGTAGATCAGTAGACAGTGAAGGTTTGTTGTATTTATTTGTTTTATCCAAGCTTGATATACCACTTTTAGGGGCCCTTTTACTAAAGGGGAAAGGGAAATGGGACTTGATATACTGCCTTTCTGAGGTTTTTGCAACTACATTCAAAGCGGTTTACATATATTCAGCTACTTATTTTGTACCAGGGGCAATGGAGGGTTAAGTGACTTGCCCAGAGTCACAAGGAGCTGCATTGGGAATCAAACTTAGTTCCCCAGGATCAAAGTCCACTGCACTAACCACTAGGCTACTCCTCCACTTCACAAGGGCATTAAGGGCCAGATTCTATATAAGGTGCCTAACAAATCTACACGGTAAACATTTCCGCCTAAGTATATTCTATAAGCGGCACCTAGATTTAGGTGTGGTATATAGAATACGCTTAGTTGATATCCCAGCACCTAAAACTATGCACCTCCAATTTATACCAACGAAAATGTGGTGTAAAACCCTACACGTACATTTACATGCACTGGGCCATATTCTATAACTGTGCATGTAAATTTTGGAATGCCTGTGAAACGCCCATTTCCCCACCCACAGCCGTGCCCCTTTTGAACTACATGCATTAGAATTTAGGCACTGTTCATTACAGAATACACTTAGCGAGTTGTGCGTATCAATTCTAATTATTACTAATTAGTGCTTATTATTGCTTAAGTGTTATTAATGCTGATTAGCTTGTTAAGCCAATTAAGTTATGCGTGCTGTTATAGAATGTGCCTGGATTTTCGCACAGATTTCCAGGCGCACTATATAGAATTCGGAGGTAAGCCCTTAATTCGCAATTAATGCACGCAAACAGGCTACCGCAGAAATACATTAAAGCATTTTGCAGTATTCTGCCTGTTTTAGCAAATTAACCCATGCATCACTGATTTTTAAAAACTATTTTTGGGAGGGGATGTGGCATACTACTACCACTAATCATTTCTATAGCTCTACTAGACATACGCAGCACTGTACACATTATATGCAGGTACTTTCTCTGTCCCTAGAGGGTTCACAATCTAAGTTTTTGTACCTGGAGCAATGGAGGGTTAGGTGACTTGCCCAAGGTCACAAGGAGCTGCAGTGGGAATTGAACCCAGGTTGCCAGGATCACAGCCTGTTGCACTGGTGGTGTAGCTACAGGGGGCCACGGGGGCTTGGGCCCCCTCAGACTGACTCCAGGGACCCCAGTTTGGCTGGCAGGGGTCCCCAACCCCCGCCAGCTAAGGCGTCTGTCCCGCTTGTCTTACATTGCTGGTGCCCTGTCCTGCTTTCAGCACCATGCACACTCGTTTTAAATGAAACTGAGCCCAGTTTCATTAAAACGAGCGTGCATGGCGTGCAGGGACTATGACAAAAGCTTTCTGAAAATCTACATATACTACATCGACCAGCTTGCCTTTATCCACATATTTATTAATGACTCCACAAAAATGTAGCAGATTGGTGAGGTAGAGACCGACTGAATTTCAGGTTCAGTTTTGGTTTTGGCACCAAAAGTGACCTGAAATCCAAGTTTGGGTTTCTGCCAAAAATGCAAGTGTATTTTTGACTGAAATGGAAATTTCCCCTCCCCCCCCCCCCCACCAGATCAAGTCCTCCAGTCCCCGGCCCCGCTGCCACTGCCACTATCCACTGCTTCCTCCCTCCCCCCCCCTGCCACAGAGACCTGGCCCCAGTGCTTTTTTTGTAGAAAAAAAGGTGCCGGTACTCATTGTGGCCGGGGTCACCACACATGGCACCGCCCCTATTATAGCCACACCCACATTAGCCACATCCCTTATACCAGCCATAGCGCATATAAACAGACATCATTGAAAATATTATACTAGTATAGGAGAAAAAATAATGTGATTTTTTTTTCATTATAAATAATTTCTGTAAGCTGTTACAGCTCCAGTATACCCAGTGCAAAATAAGACAAATTCCAAATACTAAAATGAAAATAAAATGATTTTTTTCTACCTTTGTTGTCTGGTGACTTTGTTTTTCTATCCATATTGGTCCCAGTCTCTGATTCTGCTGCTCTCTATCTGTTCTCTTAACTCCGTTTCCAGGGCTTCCTTTCCATTTATTTCTTTACTTTCCTCCTTTCTTCTTCTTTTGTTGCCCTGCATCCATAAGTAAAAGCTGGGTCCTCCTCCATGGAATTGACTGGAGGAGGTATAACATGGATCCAGCTTTTGCCTATTTTCTCCATCCATGTGCAGTTTTTCTCCTCTCTTCCCTTTCCCTCATCTCCATCCATGCGCATCTTCTTTTTTCTTTCTCCCCTCCATTCATGTCCAGCACTTCTCCTCTCTCTTTCCCTCCATCCATGTCCAGCATTTCTCATCTCTCTTCCCTCATCTGTATCCATATAAAGCAATAATTCTCTCTCCCCTCTCCTCCATCCAAGTCAGCATTTCTCCTCTCTCCTAGCCAACTCCTCCATCCATCCATGTCCAGCAATTCTCCTCTATCTCCTGCTCTCCTCTCCATCCATTTCTAGCATTTCTCCTCTCTCCCCTCTCATCCATGTCCAGCAATTCTTTCTTCCCTGTCCTCCCCTCCCTGTCCAGCGATTCTCCTCTCTCCCCTCCATGTCCAGCAATTCTCTCTTCCCTGTCCTCCCCTCCCCGTCCAGCGATTCTCCTCTCTCCCCTCCATGTCCAGAAATTCTATCTTCCCTGCCCTCCCCTCCATGTCCAGCAATTATCTCATCCCTGCCCTCCCATCAATGTCCAGCAATTCTCTCTCCCCTGCCCTTCCCTCCCATCCCATGTCCAGCAATTCTCTCCCCTG
Organism: Microcaecilia unicolor; assembly: GCF_901765095.1. NCBI lineage: Eukaryota > Metazoa > Chordata > Amphibia > Gymnophiona > Siphonopidae > Microcaecilia > Microcaecilia unicolor. The sequence goes on from NC_044038.1 coordinate 161,815,663, forward strand.
CCCTTCCCTCCCGTCCCATGTCCAGCAATTCTCTCTCCCCTGCCCTTCCCTCCCATCCCATGTCCAGCAATTCTCTCTCCCTGCCCTTCCCTCCCATCCCATTGATTTCCTGCAATTCTCTTTCCCCTGCCCTTCCCTCCCATCCCGTCCAGCAATTCTCTCTCCCCTGCCCTTCCCATGTCCAGCAATTCTCTCTCCCTTGCCCTTCCCTCCCAGCCCATCCCATGTCCACCAATTCTCTCTCCCCTGCCCTTCCCATGTCCAGCAATTCTCTCTCCTCTGCCCTTCCCTCCCATCCCATGTCCAGCAATTCTCTCTCCCCTGCCCTTCCCTCCCATTCCATTGATTTCCAGCAATTCTCTCTCTCCTGCCCTTCCCTCCCATCCCATTGATTTCCAGCAATTCTCTCTCCCCTGCCCTTCCCTCCCATCCCATTGATTTCCAGCAATTCTCTCTCTCCTGCCCTTCCCTCCCATCCCATTGATTTCCAGCAATTCTCTCTCCCCTGCCCTTCCCTCCCATTCCATGTCCAGCAATTCTCTCTTCCCTGCCCTTCCCATGTCCAGCAATTCTCTCTCCCCTGCCCTTCCCTCCCATCCCATGTCCAGCAATTCTCTCTCCCCTGCCCTTCCCTCCCATCCCATTGATTTCCAGCAATTCTCTCTCCCCTGCCCTTCCCTCCCATCCCATTGATTTCCAGCAATTCTCTCTCTCCTGCCCTTCCCTCCCATCCCATTGATTTCCAGCAATTCTCTCTCCCCTGCCCTTCCCTCCCATTCCATGTCCAGCAATTCTCTCCCCTGCCCTTCCCATGTCCAGCAATTCTCTCTCCCCTGCCCTTCCCTCCCATCCCATGTCCAGCAATTCTCTCTCCCCTGCCCTTCCCTCCCATTCCATGTCCAGCAATTCTCTCTTCCCTGCCCTTCCCATGTCCAGCAATTCTCTCTCCCCTGCCCTTCCCTCCCATCCCATGTCCAGCAATTCTCTCTCCCCTGCCCTTCCCTCCCATCCCATTGATTTCCAGCAATTCTCTCTCCCCTGCCCTCCCCTCCCATTACTTCCAGCGATTCTCTGCCTCTTTCCTGCCCTCCCATCGACGTGCAGTGATTTTTCCGTCCCTCCCCTGCCCTCACCTCTCTCATATCCAGCGATTCTTCGTCCCTCAGCGTCCTCCTTCACTGCCTGCCAGCCAGTCGGACTCAGAAGCGAACGGTGCAGGCAGCGATTGGCTGGCAGCGTCGTAGCTTCCCTCTGCATGTCCCGCCTACAACTTCCTGTTTACGCATAGGCGGGACTTGCAGAGGGAAGCTACGACGCTGCCAGCCAATCGCTGCCTGCACCGTTCGCTTCTGAGTCCGACTGGCTGGCAGGCAGTGAAGGAGGACGCTGAGGGACGAAGAATCGCTGGATATGAGAGAGGTGAGGGCAGGGGAGGGACGGAAAAATCGCTGCACGTCGATGGGAGGGCATGAGAGAGGCGGAGAATCGCTGGAAGTAATGGGAGGTGAGGGGAGGAGGAGAAAAAGGTGCCGGTACGCCGTACCGTTGCGTACCGGCACAAAAAAAGCACTGCCTGGCCCAGACAGTCTGGCCACCCCCCACCCCAAGAGGACAGCGGGTGCTGCCAAGCCAGCCAACCCTGGCCTACCCCCATCAGTCCTCTATCAAAATAGCTGCCAAGAGTTCCCTCAGCAGTCTCACAACACTTCCACAGATCTTGCAAGGTTGCTGTGGGAACTCTCAGCAGCCATCTTGATGGAGGAATCGGAGGGGGCAGGAGAATTGGGATAGCTCCTGTTCTGAAGAGGCCACTAGGCCACCAAAGAAGTTAAAGTAGGCCTGGGGTGGGCAAGGGGCTGGCTTGGCAGCACCCGCTCTCCTCCAGCAGAGAGGGGCAGGTAGCAGGCCCAGCCCAGCCTGTCCAGGACGTCTCTATGGAGGTGGGGCAGTACCAGTAGTACCGGCACCAACCCCTCATGCAGCGGCAGCACCCAGTCTCTGTGGGGGGGTAGTGCTGGTAACCCGGAAAGACCTGCTGTTTGCTGGGGGGGGGGGGGGGGATGAGGTGTCATTTTTGTTTTCGGGTTCGGTTTCAACTGAAACTGACCAGCAAATTTTGGCTGCTGATTTGGTTTCAGTTGAACTGAGAAGCCCGGTTTTGGTTGGCCTCTATGGTGAGGCAAGGTTTCTCTTGACTAAATCCATATTGATTTAGTCCCTTTAAACCACCATTGTCCCATTAAACCATGTCTAAATATGTCCCTGATTCAGCACCCTGCGTCACAAAATACTAACCTTTCATGTGAAATTGGTCAAAAGCAGTCTTAAGACTTTACGAGCTTTTTCTCTAATTTATTTTGCATCTGTTACAACAGCTCACTGAGGCCAGGTATTACTGTAGATTAGAGTGGTTATAGGATAGCCCTCAGTTTAGCCTTCAAGGCACCTGGTGAACAGTACAAATTCAGATACAATAGAAGCTGAAAGTCTACTTCCATATATCAGGCAGGCATGAGAAAGTGCTGACGGGTGGAAAATGGAGCTAAAGGTCTTAAAGGCTCCTGATACTGCTGAAAAAAATAGATCTTAGCCTATCTTGGGTCTTCTAATCATTTGTGATTGGCTTATTGATTAAGTATCATTTTACCTTACTGGGAAACTGGATTATGAAACCCAAACTAAGGTTTATCTGCTCATGGTGTAATTGAACTGGAAATCTTCCAACTGTTTCAGGTACAAGGTGATCAATGAATGCCCACCAGTGCAAAAAATATAAATTTAAAAACTCCAGGAGCCAGACATCTGATTCAACACAAACTGAAGAAATACTGTCATAATACTTTGTGGTTTTATATCATATTGGTGTAAACATTGTTAATAATATCACCCAGCTTTCTCCATTAAGCTGAGGAGTCCAGCAGATGAGCATTGAATGAATAAAGAGCAACCAAGAGGGTGAATATTAAACGAGTAAGCAAATATAACCTGCAGGTTAAAAGTCAGAGGTCACAGAGTCTGTCCATATGTAGGCCACCCAGAGATTTCATTTTACAGAGAATTTTGGCAAGGTTCAAAGACTGAGGTTTTCCTGCATTGAAGCCTGAAAGCATTTCCTACAGGCTTCCTGCAAAGATGTCCCATATGCTCCCGTCTTTACCCCCTCTCCCAGCTGTTAGAGTAAAACTTGGATCTCCCCAGGGTTTTATTCATTTTCATCTATTACTGATTCATCTTAATGATGTTACAGCAAAGCTTTACACAATAAGTTAATACCCGGATTCTATAAAGCACGCATATCCAGTCGTATTCTGGATTTGCGCACAACTTAATTAGTTAACAAGCCAGTCTACACTGATAATATATACCGTGCCTAAATCTTATATAATATGCTTAGGCAAAAATGATTTCCACACAGATTTTCCAGGCGTCATATACAGAATCTCTCCCATAGCGTCTAACTCTACTAGCGAGTAAGTCAAAACGGGTCATGGCCATGGGTGTGTCAGGGGTACACTGAAAGGTTGCGTGCGTATAGAATACTGCCTTAGCACGTCTATCTTGGGTACTGGTTTCAGCAGGTGTAAGTCTGGTGCCTAAAGTTAGATGTGAGAATCGGAATTACGTGCTATTCTATAAAGGAATCACACCCTTTATCGAATAATGCTTAGCGCCTAAACGTTTGGCGCCCATTTTTCAGTACCATTTATGGAAATCTCCCCTTAGTGCACGGTAACAGTTAACATTGTGAGCTCAGTGTTATGTGACTTCCATACTCAATGAAGTTACAAGGAAATACTTTTAAAACAAATAGGAGGAAATATTTTTTCATTCAACGAATAGTGAAGCTCTAGAACTCATTGCCAGAGGATGTGGCAACAGCAGTTAGTGTATCTGGGTTTAAGAAAGGTTTGGCAAGTTCCTGGAGGAAAAGTCCATAGTCCGCTATAGAGACAGACATGAGGAAGCTGCTGTTGCCCTGGGATTGGTAGCATGGAATGTTGCTACTTTTTGGGATTCTGGAATCTTGCTACTCTTTGGGTTTCTATTAGGTACTTGTGATCTGGATTGGTCACTGTAGGAAGCAGGATACTGGGCTAGATGGAGCAGAAATAAGGAAGGGGAGAAGACGATGGGGGGTGGGTGTAGCTGGCAGGATAAAGGACCGACAAGGACATTCTCAGGCAGGAGAGAGGAAGGGAAAAATACAAAGGAAGAAAAAGATAAATGAGGGACAGGGTATATAGAATGAGAAATCTACTGAGAGACTGGAAAAGAACAGAAAAAAGAGAGATTGTTCATGGAAAACTGGGCAGGACATCTAAAGTGAGGAGAAAGAGGGTGAGTCAAGATAAGAAGGAAAGTAACAAACAAACAAACAAACAGATTTTAGGATGAGGAGGAGGCAAAACAAAATAAGAGAAGAGAAAGGGTAGGTGAAATTTCAGTAAATGATGTGTCTGCAATGCATGGAGAAGTGTCTTACTGTCAACTCATCCTTTACAGGAAAAAAACACCATCCTTATCTGACCACCACCAATCTGCATCAGCAACAGAAACAAATCAAGGTGGAAAAGGGAAGCTTTACAATTCATAGCACATTTAGCAGATTTTTGTACAACCTCTGTATACATTTACTGGAATTTGGACAAGTGAAAGAGCTTTGCAAAACTTCTGACACTTATTATCCTGTAATTATTTTGTGGGCAGCTCCATTTGAAAAAAGGACGTAGAAGTCGGAATTGAGATGACCAGGTCAGGGCGTTTCAAGTTTCACAAGTATTTTAGAACAGAATCTGCTGACATAGAGGTTGTTCTAAAATACAGAGGAAATGGACTTTTATGCACCATGTGCATATGGTATAAACATCCATAAGCTTAGCAGAGATTGGGTGGCAGCACTGGTGGTTAGGAGGCGGGGCTAGTGGTTAGGAGGCGGGACTAGGGCAGACACCTACGGTCTGTGCCCTGAAAATGGCAGAAACAGATATACATATAAAGTAGCACATATGAGTTTATCTTGTTGGGCAGACTGGATGGACCATACAGGTCTTTCTCTGCCATCAGCTACTATGTAGAAAAAAAACAACTTAGAAACTCTCAAAGGATTGACAACCAGCATGTAGGTGCCAGCATAAAATGACCACCATACTGTATTAAGAGACAGTCACAGTAACAAAACTACATTCAAATTGCCTGGGAGGGACTCCATTCATCAGGAAAGTCATCAGTGGAGAGATTAAGGGACCTCTTAACTCATAGAAAGAGCTGTGAAAATAGCAGCAGCTAAGTGTGTCTTTGCTCTGTTATGTCTGATTGCCAGGCCTCTGTTTCTTCTCCTATTGACTTTCCTTGTGATCTTGGACAATATTCACTCAGAGAATGCCAGTTTGAAAGCTGAAACTCTGCAGGACAGTTTCTCTACTGCTTCAGCTTATGGCCCCTTCATGGTACATGAAACCTACATGTCTAAGACATTGCTTCTCAACCCTGTGCATGAGAGTTGCATATAATGGATCTAAGCTATATGCAAATTTATCTCATACATATTCATGTGGTAATCCTGAAACCCCAAGGGCTAGGTGTTCCACCAGCAGAGGGTTAAAAAGTGCCATTTTAGGGAGCTAGGGGACTCAATTAGCCTCTATCACTGGCTATAATTGTTGATGCCAGCTGCTCAGAGTTCTATGCCACCATGGATCACAAATGTAAAATTCTTGAGAAAACGCTGACAGTTCCAAAGAGGACACTGAAACGAGAACCACAATTTAGAAAGACATTTTTGGCCCTTACACAAATGTACAGTGCTAAAGTTACAACCAGCGCATTTTTTCTAGCAAAACAGGTGCCGGTAATAGGCCACCCTTCAGGGGTGAGGTGATCACTGAGGGACCCACCCCACAATGGCCAGGCCCCCTGCAACCAGTCACAGAATCTGTGACAAGTACCCCCTCAAAAAAAGCCCTGGTTACAACCTTAAACAGCAGACTGCATCAGGACTTCAAAAGCATACGGAAGCAACACCTTGGTGAACTGTGCTCATGCTTGGGACAGATGTGAAAAGAGGCCTGAGAGGTTGCACAAAAGACATGGGCAAAGGAGGAGCTGATGGGGGTGCATTTAGAAATGTTATATGTACATCTACTAAGAAGACAAAATCTGTACTGGGCAGACTGGAAGGGCCACTTTGATGTTTCTCTGTTGTCATTTACTATGTTGGATGCCTACAGCTATAGCTAAGTGAAGAGAATGAACATCTCACCCCTGATCCATGCACCATGCTGCTCTATGTCTCTGAGGAAGGGGTCTTCCAATGACATCACCACTGGGCACAGCAACAGGCTTTGTGCATACCAGCAGCGGATGCACTTCCTGGAAATCAAATCACTTCTTTATACCAGTCTTTCAATAAACATATTTCATGAAGTCACATAGCTGGACAAAGTTTCTAACTGAAGCATGTGCGTAGGTTAATAGAGAACTCTCCCCTCCCCCACCCAATGTCCAATGCACACAACCATCTAATAGCCCAAGAAACACAACTGTCAAGATTCGCTACCTTCTGTCTCATTTGTATCTCATTTGAATGGAATATTTCAGTGTTTTGAAGTGTAAAATGTTTGCTTTTCTGGTCTGCTGTATTGAAACTGGGGTGCTGATCATTGCTAGAAGCCTGTGTCAACACTGTGTGAACTAATTTTATTTATTTTTATTTATTTGTAGCATTTGTATCCCACATTTTCCCACCAATTTGCAGGCTCAATGTGGCTTACATTTGCCGTAGTGGCAATTGCCATTTCCGGTTAACAAAATTACAAATGGTATTGCATTAAGGTGCATGCATACATGGTAAAGAAGAATACATTATGATATTGCATATAGGTTTGTGTGTGATAGCTTGGACTATTTGACATAATTATTGAAGGGTATTGCATTAAGGTGCGTTCATACATTTTAAATAAGAATACGTTATGGTAATAGGTTGGTTTGTAACATATACAGAGAGCAGTCCACAACAACTAAAGACGGACCTCAGGGGAGGAGAGTTTTACAAGAAAAGGGTGCATCCTGAATGGAAGGTGCCCACATCGTATGAGGGATAAACATCCTTAGACCAACAAAAAGAGGAAGAGGGGAAGAGGGGAGATCTAAGGCACTGCCAGAGAATGTGGTGAAGGTGATTAACTTAGCAGGGTTTAAAAAAGTTTTGAACGGCTTCCTAAAGGAAAAGTCTGCAGACCATTATTAAATTGACTTGGGGAAAATCCATTGCTTATTTCTGGGATAAGCAGCATAAAATGTATTGAGCTTTTTCGGGATCTTGCCAGGCATTTGTGACCTGGATTGGCCACTGTTGGAAACAGGATTCTTGGCTTGATGGACCTTTGGTCTGTCCCAGTGTGGCAATACTTATGGTAGGAGAGCATCAGCAAAGGAAGGCATGGAGCTACAAAGCAGGTGCATTCATATTCTGAGAAATGCAGCAATACTAGAGATTCAAATCAAGAGCTGAGGGAATTTCTTGTGGTGTGATATAGTGGTTACATCATTCAATTGGATCTGAACGGAAGTAGTAAGGTGGAGGAAGGGCCTTAAATCGGCCCTGGGTGAACTTACAGCATAGATGATATTTCGACATCATGAGATATGTTCATTTAAAGCTGTATTGGTTTAACATTGCTCTCTGCTCAGGATGAGTACTGGAATATTACTATAATGCAGGGCTTGCTGAGAATTTTTCATCAAGTTTATTAAAATATTTGATATACCACCTTAGAGAACACTGTCAAAGCAGTTTACAATCAATCAGTAAAACAATGATTAAAAGAAAAGGACCTACAATAATAAATAGGAAAGTGAAAGGACCAAGAAAGTTAAAAATCAGGACAAAAGAGGAAGATGAAGAGGAAAAAGAGGGAGGGGAATGGGAAGAGGCCAACACTGGTGCCCACATCCAACAAATGCCCCGAACATGAGGCAAACGGTGAAATCAAGGAGGACAGGCCTGATGAAACAAGTTGGCATTTGCACGTTTCAAGTTTATTAAACTGAGCCTCCACTTAACAAAGGTATTTTCAGCAGGTACAGAATGGGAGGAGACCCTGATTAAATCAGACAACAGGCTCTCATCCTGGGAAGCGAGCACAGAAGGATTACTACTAAAATACCCCATGGAATATTACTAAGTTTATGTGTGTTAGACCTTTCCAGAGTCCCTTGTGGGAGAGAGATCCTTGCCAGTGGATTGGAAAGTAGGATCCCTGGGTGGGAGGTAGCCCACCCAAGAGGGGCTGCTGTTGAAACAAGTTGCAGAAAGAAATTGTATCCCTGTAGAGAGTTACAGTAGGGGTGGGGTTTGGGTTTAATAAAAGGAGCTGTGGTGAAGTACAAGAGGTCTTTGGTTGCCTGTACCCCCACCGGACCCTTGGGAGCACTGGGAAATCCTTAATAAATACAAGTTGGCTAAAAGAGTATTGCTACCCCTATAAGTGGCAACTGGAGAAAGTGTGAGAGCTTCAGGTGAGCAAGGGGAGTCCAGCTTGGGAGCGGGACCAGGTCAGGGAAAGCCTGTTCAAGGCACACTGATGGAAGGAGGACAGCCTGAAGGGTCTGTGCTTGCAAGTAGCGGATTGGAGTCAGGAGTAATAGAGCAGCTTTGGATTTATTGCCGACACAAAAGGATGAGTAAAAGGACAGGCGGTGGTGTAAATATGTACAGCTAAAACTATATTGGAAGAGTGGAGAAAAGAGCAAGAAGAGCTGACATGTCTATTTGCCAGTTGCAGCAATTAAAGTTCAGTTGCATTCTATAAAAACTCTCGGGGTCCAGCGTTGTCATTGGCAAGTGAGTGCAAGTGGGTGTTCTGGACTGAGTGAAGTGGCACCCAAAGACTCTAAGTACTCCCGACACCCCAGATCTCTGTTCCATACCATTTACCCAGGCGATATGGGATTTGAGAAGTACTATACTAAAGGGTGCTGTTTTAGGGAGCTAGGGAACTCAATGAGCCTCTATCACTGGCCACAATAGTTGATGTGATGTGAGAGCAATTGGAGCAGTAAAAATATTTGAACAACAATACAAAGCATGGCATGGTATACCATGCTTATACTTGGTATACCTAAATGCATAACTTAATAGTTAAATTAGCTGCTACTTGGCTTTAAGAACCAATGATTGGCTTTAATTTTCACTAAGGGGGAAAGGGGACTTGATAAACCACCTTTCTATGGTTTTTGCAACTACATTCAAAGTGGTTTACATAGTATATACACGTACTTATTTGTACCTGGGACAATGGAGGGTTAAGTGACTTGCCCAGAGTCACAAAGAACTGCAGTGGGAATTAAACCCAGTTGCCCAGGATCAACGTCCACTGCACTAACCACTAGGCTACTCCTCCACTTCACTAATTGGCATTAATTTTCAGTTACACCTGTAACTGCCCTTGGTTGGTATTCTACAAATTGAGTGGGCAAAATCCATAATGTGTAACTGCAAAGGGGGCATGACACCATGACCGGAGAGAGAAAATAAATTGTGACCAGGGTTGGGGTTTTTGCGGCCCTGAGCTTGTAAAAGGCAAGACCCGGGTTACTCTAGCAAGAAGCCCTCTGGCTAGCCTAGTGCTACTGTTGCTTGTTGCCAGTCAGCAGACCTGAGCTTGGTTCCCCAGACAGACAGTTCCCTGAGCTGGCTGGGGATACTATGAAGGCTGTACTCACAGTGCCTGGAGTGGGGGGTGGGGGGGAGTATTATGTTTATTTTGATTTGATATATTGCTCAATTTCTAAATGTGCCTGGGAACATGCATAAAATTATTAGTCATCACGGAATGGTGACACCTAGTGGTTGGATTTGGGGCCTGTGATTGGTGGGTTCTGGAAAGGGCCCAGTGTTTGGCTTGGACCGACACTGTAATAGCTGGGTCCAGCATACTGGGAGGGAAGATATCAGGGTAAAAGAAATCCCCCTTGAGAATGAAGACTCATCTGTGTCCCAGACCTGGTTCTGATTGAGCTGGAAGCTGAAAAGGTGCAGGAAGAAATTGCCAAGACTACCACCACCACCACCCACCAAACAGAATTTTACTTACAGCATTTAGAAATAAAGAGCATAAAACAGGATAAAATCAGCCATTGCACTGTCTTCTTTCTCGGGGCCAGATGATTCTATTTTATACATCACAGGTGGCTGTGATCTCTCCCATTTATACTATAAGTTATTTCTTCCTCATTAAGATCAGCTGGGCCCTTTTTGGCAGCCTTATTTCCTGACTGGACTTTATCCAAGCAGCTTTGTCTGTAAGGCTACAACTTTCAAGCAGAGATTAAGGCAAGCATATGGAAAAGCTCTTTGCCAACAGATGCAGCACATCTAAACTGCATGTCGGAACCCTGTCTGAAAGTTATTATTCCTCCTTTGGCAACGGAGTTACAAATAACCGGCATCTCCTCTCGCAATCCCAATCCCAATGGAAACAGAGATCTTTCTTAGGGTAATAAACAAGGCGTGCGCCATCCCCACCTGCAGGAGTGTGGGTGGCATGTGACTGACTCTGGAAGGGAGGAGGCTCCACAAACAGAGCAACTTGAAATGGTGGGAAGATGTCATTCTGTGTTTGTGCCGCACTGGGCTTTTTCTTACCTTATTCCTCGGCACGTACTGAGTACCACACTGGAATGCTGCAGCCCTCTCACGGAGCCGTGATAATAGCAATGGTCCTGGAGCAAACAAAGAAATGGATTGGTGAAAACTGATGGGAGATACTATAACAGTAGCTGCACTGTAGAACTCTCTGCCCTTCTTTCTCCCTTCCCTCTGTTCCCTCTTCATTCCTGGTATGCCTTCCTTCCACCAATCCCTTTTTTTCTTTTCTTTAGGGTTTTTAAAATTGCTTTTTCTTTTTGTAGTTGTTTTTTGCAAACTGCATTGAAGCCTATGTTAGGCCGCATGCGGTATATCAAGCATGTGAAATAAATAAATAATAAATTTTACGTGCCTAAGTTTAGGCGCAAGCACTTATACCAGATCAATGGCTGGCGTAAATGGCCACATCTAATTGTAGGCAGTTAGGCGCATAAATGCAAGCATTCTACAACCTTTGCGCTTAAGTGCTGGGCATGCTCCTGACCAGTCCATACCCTTTGTAGTTTCACATGATTGATTTTGCACATATAACTTATAGGGTACTGACTAATAGCAATTATGCGCAACTGCTAATTAGTCCAATTAGCACAAATTATAGCCAATGCTTGATTGCTAATATCAACTAGCATCTAATTATTCTATTAAATTACATTCTATAAGCCGCAAGTGCAAATTTGAGCTCTAAGCGTAAATTTGTCACACAAGTTTATAGAATTAGGGAGCATGGGTCCTTCCAAAGAACTATTATTTTGTCCCTCAATCACTTTTTCCCTCTTCTGTCTATGATACTTACGGTGTGGTTTAAAGTGACAACATTTGGGATTCCTGTATGAGTATAATAGGTTTCAGTGTAATCTGGAGACTGGAGTTGCCTGTGGAAGGTAAAGAAACAAATCATTTAAGACTTTTCGGACATTCTGGCCACCAGTCATTTTCCAAGCCTGCACACAGGCTTCGGTGAAGTCTTTGCATATAGTGATGTCTCTTACCAGAATCTTCCTACTCTTTGGGGTTCTGGAATCTTCCTACTCTTTGGGATTCCAGAATCTTGCTATGCTTTGGGGTTCCGGAATCTTGCTACTCTTTGGGGGTTAGGCACAGTAGCACAGGCAACTGCCTAGAGCACCAAACACGGAAAACATCAAGTACCCAAGCCAGAAGAGCCATCTTCCACTGACTTTAGGGCTGTCTACTGGTGCCACTTCAAGGACACATCACCATGGCACGCTGCTCCAACACCCCCACCCTTGCTTTCCAGTCTCAAGGAGGCCCTCTGAGCTCAGAGGAAGGATCCCTGCCCTATGGGTGCCAAAATCTTAAATCCAGTCCTGGTCAGACTAGCATCATAAGTACCTAAATAAGGATTTATACCTGATTTCCAGAACACACAGATCCCTTCTTCCAATGTTTATAATATTCAATGCATACAGTACATTTAATAGAATTAATGTAGACTAAAGTCATTCATATCTCACATGGTACAGCTGGCCAGTACAAGAAACTGAAATAACTGACATAGCATCTGAACATATCTTTAAGATACCATACAATTTACAGGATTGTGTCATTGTTTTCTGTTATATGTATTAATTAGAACTCTGATTAGCAGAGAGAAAAAAACCCCAGAATCATTCCAACCTCATGCTCCAAATGTGACAAGAGACAGACTTCTGTGAAACCCACAATTCTGTACCGCAAGATACACAATCCAACAGTAACAACAATACATAAAATGCAAAAGAACTGTTGTATGACCTTTTCTTACAGACCCACGACCCACTGAAGAAAAGGACAGAGAGAAAGAGAGCCAATGCCTTACAGACAAAGAGAAGCATATTCGTGTCTCCACAGATAAATGAGATATGAATCCCAATGGTGAAAGGTTAATGGGTAGAGGTCACAAGCTCCCTTTTTAATGGAACTCTACCATTGCATAGCTAGAAATTTAATCTCAGAGCATACATTACTGCTGATGTAGTGTGGTTAAACCCATTCTGCCATGATTCAACCTTTAGTCACGTATCATACCAAATTGCAAAGCACATGGATTTCCCCTGACTCCTTGTGTCGCATTGCAACCCTAATGGAGTAACGTGAACAGGACAGCCATGCACATTCCTGAAGACATTGTTTCACACTGCATATAAATAATGTACTGGATACGCATAATTCACAGCTGTATCATACAACAGTACAAGCAATACCAGTTTATATGTGATACTGCTGTTATCTACATTATGGTATGGGCTTTATTTGTTGTTTCCCTCAGTCACTGACTCCCCCAAATTAAATAAGCTTGCGTGACAATTTGACACTTTGCACACAAAGTTACATGCCCAATGTATAGGATACTGTCACTTAAATTTATTTATTAGGATTTATTTACCGCCTTTTTGAAGGAATTCACTCAAGGCGGTGTGCAGTAAGAATAGATCAAACATGAGCAGTAGGCAATTGGAGCAGTAAAAATATTTGAACAACAATACAAAGCATGGCATGGTATACCATGCTTATACTTGGTATACTTAAATGCATAACTTAATAGTTAAATTAGCTGCTACTTGGCTTTAAGAACCAATGATTGGCTTTAATTTTCACTAAGGGGGAAAGGGGACTTGATAAACCACCTTTCTATGGTTATTGCAACTACATTCAAAGCGGTTTACATAGTATATACAGGTACTTATTTGTACCTGGGGACAATGGAGGGTTAAGTGACTTGCCCAGAGTCACAAGGAGCTGCAGTGGGAATTAAACCCAGTTGCCCAGGATCAAAGTCCGCTGCACTAACCACTAGGCTACTCCTCCACTCCACTAACTGGCATTAATTTGCAGTTACACCTGTAACTACATAAGTACATAAGTAATGCCGTACTGGGAAAAGACCAAGGGTCCATCGAGCCCAGCATCCTGTCCACGACAGCGGCCAATCCAGGCCAAGGGCACCTGGCAAGCTTCCCAAATGTACAAACATTCTATACATGTTATTCCTGGATTTGTGGATTTTTCCCAAGTCCATTTAGTAGCGGTTTATGGACTTGCCCTTAGGAAACCTTCCAACCCCTTTTTAAACTCTGCTAAGCTAACCGCCTTCACCACTTTCTCCGGCAACGAATTCCAGAGTTTAATTATATGTTGGGTGAAGAAAAATTTTCTCAGATTTGTTTTAAATTTACTACACTGTAGTTTCATCGCATGCCCCCTAGTCCTAGTATTTTTGGAAAGCATGAACAGACGCTTCACATCCACCTGTTCCACTCCACTCATTATTTTATATACCTCTATCATGTCTCCCCTCAATACCAACTGCCCTTAGTTGGTATTCTACAAATTGAGTGGGCAAAATCCATAATGTGTAACTGCAAGGGGGGCATGGGTGGGTCAGGAACATGTCTACCACTTATGTGCACAGGTTACAGAATACTGTCAGTTACACACCTAACTAGCAGTACTTAGGTGCGAGTATCTCTACCAGCCATGGAGGTAGCGTAAATTATAGAATAGTATAATCTGGGCACATGTTGCCTATCCACTTGCTAGCATTTCCACCAACTCTATGGCTGGTATAAATGGGGTTACGCAGCGCTGTACAATTTAACATGGAAGGACAGTCCCTGCTCAAGGGGCTTACAATCTCTCTAGTTATGAACTCTGCCTCATGTGTTATCAGCACTGGCATTGGAAATGCCATTACTCTTAAAGGGAATGTGTGCAGGAAAATCTCCCTATATGGAAGGATGGCTCCTAGCGGTAGTACCACAAGACTATCACTAGGGGTCACACCAGCCGTCTGCATCTCAGCTCAGTCCCAGGTGTGAGAAGAGGAGTACTTTTCCCGCCTGAGCCCACTGCACTATCAATGAACATCCCTAGGTAGGTACTGGAGGGGGTTGGGTAGTAGGGGGAGGGGCCGTTACAGAATACCACTTGGTGAATTTGCTGCCACATACACAAGTGTCAATTTCCTCTACATTTACATGTGCAAGTTGCATTTAACTGTGAGCACTCTGATATGCATGACCCACAATTGCCCATCATGCCATTACATTTCAGGGCAAACACTGACTTCCTTTATCCCCTATTCTGGGACTGAACTTAGAAAACTAGAACTGTATCAGCATTTCTTTCCGGCTGCCAATAGATGAGTAGAGAGGTGTGGTAGCCGTGTTAGTCCACTTATCAATAGAAATAAAACAAAATAAAACATGGAAAAGAAAATAAGATGATACCAGTTATGTCCAATAAAAAAGGTATCATCTTATTTTCTTTTCCATGTTTTATTTTGTTTTATTTCTATTGATAGCCAATAGATGAAAACCTTGGATCTGTGTTCATACAGATTCTTTTCAAGTCAAAAGAGAAGAGGAGAATCTCAATACCATTTCATTCCAAGCAGCATCTGGAGCCTAAATAACTTTTATCTTCACTTGCACAGGAACGATCCCTGCTCTGCTTTGATGTGTGAGACATTATCAAAGGATTCTTGTGTTCCTGGTCAGGATTCAATAATGCAGCTATCAGCTATTTTGCCCAGTATTTGTGACCATCAGATGCTAACACCACATCATTACAAAATGCAATTCTAGCTTTAATCTTCCTTCTCCTTACATCAGCATAAAATTGAGAGCATTTCACCATCAACGGGCATAGCAACTACAAAGAAAGGTACAGGAATGATTTTGAGCTCTGAAAGTAGATTTTATTTTCTTCCATATGAAACTGGTATCTTACTGGCAGTGATACCTCTTACTGAACAAACAGAAAAAAGGTTGCAGAAAAATCCTTTTGGGACCAGCTAGGTCACACCTTACCTGAAAGTTCAGGTACTGCAATCTCTTTTCTGTGGCACAAATGAAAGGTATGAAAAACAAAAAGGGAAAAATCCATATCCTGGAATATAATAGGAAATCCAGCAAGGTGGGTGGGATTTAATTACTAATAATAGTGGATGGTGAAATAAACACTTTTTGAAGCAAATGATTTTTAAAAATGTTTTAAATGGAAGGTTTAGGAAAAACAATTAAAGACATTTCTATGTTTTCTTCAAAAACTTATTTTAATTTTTTTTCAAAGTTGCCTTTTTTTTAAACACTTTTTGTTGAAAGTTCTTTTAGCATCCATTCTTATTAGTGATTGGAGCCAACCTTCCTTTATTGACTTACTTACCAGTATCTTGAACTGAATCCTATAACACATAGGGGCAATTCTTTAACTGTGCACCTCTAGTTAGGCGTGCCAATGCTGCAAACTGTACACCAGTTCTACAACAGCATCTGCGTGCCATGATGCCACTACAGAATGCTAGCTCAAACCTGAATTGGCATGCCTAAATGTAGACATGACCATTTATGCCAGGTCAATGGCAGGTGTAAATGAGTGCCTAGCAGGCTTATTTTCGAAAGAAAAGGGCACCCATCTTTCAAAACAAATCGAGAGATGGGCGTCCTTCTCACAGGGTAGCCCAAATCAACATAATCGAACGCCGATTTTGGGCATCCTCAACTGCTTTCCGTCGCGGGGACAACCAAAGTTCCCGGGGGCGTGTCAGAAGCATACTGAAGGCGGGACTGGGGCGTGCTTAACACATGGGCGTCCTCGGCCGATAATGGAAAAAAGAAGGGCGCCCCTGACAAAAACTTGGATGACTTTACTTGGTCCATTTTTTTCTTGTGACCAAGCCTCAAATAGGTGCCCGAACTGACCAGATGACCACCGGAGGGAATCGGGGATGACCTCCCCTTACTCCCCCAGTGGTCACTAACCCCCTCCCACCCTCAAAAACAAACTTTAAAAATATTTTTTGCCAACCTCTATGCCACCCTCAAATGTCATACCAGCTCCCTGACAGCAGTATGCAGGTCCCTGGAGCAGTTTTAATGAGTACTGCAGTGCACTTCAGACAGGCGACCCAGACCCATACCCCCCTACCTGTTACGTTTGTGGAGGAGACGGGGGCATCTCTATCCTAGACGAGCGAGAAAGATGTAGCATATTGGGCACGTGGGACAGAAAGACGCACTGGGCCCCACATAGCCCTGGGCCCTCGGGCACTGCCCGATCAGTCCGCCCCTGATAGCAACCAATGATGTTGTGCAAGCAAGGATGCGATAGGGTCAAATTTTTCAGCCCTGCAGAGAATCCTGATTGCAGTATTTCTGACTCTCTGAAGACATTACAGTTCTACAGCAGTAATGGCTGTATACTGTACAACACAGTATTCTAAGCAATAAGTCTAGGGTGACACAAATAGAGCTAAGACCAGGAGATGCCTTGTGAAACTAACAGATAGCACATTTAAAACAAATTGGAGAACATATATTCTCCCTCAGTGCACAATCAAGCTACAGTTTGTTGCTGGAGGGTGTGGTCAAGGCAGTTGATACTGGACATCAACAGGGGGTACTGGTGAGCTCTCATCATGCAGGCAGTAGTGCTAGGTTGAAAGAGTTTAGACCAGTTCCTGGAGACCAAGTCCATAAACTGTGATTAGGCCACTGATTATAACTTCCATGGGTGTAAGCAACAAGGGATAGATCTACCCTTTGAGATCCAGACAGATACTTGTCACCTGGAACAGTCACTGTCAAAGAGTAGACTCTGAGCTCTATGGACCTTTGTTTTGACCCAATATGATTCATCCTATGTTTTTACAATGCCTTTCTTTAGGGTGGAGCTGCCTGTGTTGATTATCTACTACTACTACTACTTAACATTTCTAAAGCGCTACTAGGGTTACGCAGCGCTGTACAGTTTAACATGGAAGGACGGTCCCTGCTCGAAGAGCTTACAATCTAAAAAGACAAATGTACAGTTAATCATATAGGTCAGACAGATTGGGGCAACCTATATGTTCGAAAGGTTAGGTTCCGAATGTCTATATGTTCCCCCTCCACTTACCCTCTATGTTGTCTATTAAGATGTTTTATTGCGTATTGTGTTGACAGTGTAAGTAGCATAATGTCAACAGTTGTTTAAATAATTTTACTGCTGTTTTATTGCCTATCTTTGGCTTGTTCTTGCTACACACCAACTTGGGTGAATTTCTTTAAAAAAAAGTGGTAAATAAATGCTAATCAATAAAGATGCTCTAATGTATATTGAATTTACATTTTTAAGGAGTATACTATGTCATAATGTGTATTGTTTGAATATTTTTACTGCTGCAATTGCCTATTGCCCTTTAGGGTGTCAGCAGCATTGACTTGGCATGCATTTCCATTCAAAATTAGATCTCAGGAGGAGTAGCCTAGTGGTTAGTGCAGTGGACTCTGATCCTGGGGAACTGGGTTCAATTCCCACTGCAGCTCCTTGTGACTCTGGGCAAGTCACTTAACCCTCCATTGTCCCAAATACAAATAAGCACCTGAATATAATATGTAAACTGCTTTGAATGTAGTTGGAAAAACCACAGAAAGGTGGTATATAAGTCCCATTTCCATTATGACTTTTCAAAAGAAGTTAAGTAGAGGAGTGTGGTAGCCGTGTTAGTCCACTCTTAAGGTTATCAATAGAAATCAAACAAAATAAAACATGGAAAAGAAAATAAGATGATACCTTTTTTATTGGACATAACTTAATACATTTCTTGATTAGCTTTCGAAGGTTGCCCTTCTTCCTCAGATCGGAAATAAGCAAATGTGCTGACAGTGTATATAAGTGAAAACATTCAAGCGTTACTATGACAGTCTGACAGGGTGGGAGGATGGGGGTGGGTAGGAGGTATGCATGGGGACATCAAAGCATATCATTGATATTCTAACAGGATGGGTGTGGATAGGTGAGGGGTGGGGTGATCAACAGAGAAATACAGCTTTATGGTTTATAATGGGCTAGGAACCCCAGGTCCTTGTTAAGTCCTTTCTGTTGGGTGTTAAAATATTCAATCATTCTGACTTCAAAGGTCTTACGTTCTTGTATGGTTTAAAGTTACCTTTCAGGATTCTCACTGTGAAGTCACTGGTACAGTGTCCTGGTCCTGTAAAATGCTGACCAACAGGCGTGGGAGCCCTACTGGCACCAGAATTGTTCATGTGATGTCTATGTAAATTGAATCTTGTCTTAAGCATCTGGCCTGTTTCTCCAATATAGCATCCTTCATTACATTTTTTACACTGAATGATATATACCACATTGGAAGATGAGCAAGTGAAAGATCCCTTTATGTTGAATATCTTTCCTTTGTGGATGACTTTGGGGTCCTGTGAAATATTTTGGCATAGTTTGCAACTGGATAAAGAAGTTAAAAACTTATCTCCTTAAGAAACATCTAGTTAAGTGCTTGTCAATCTTTTGTGGCCATGACTCCATGATCACAGCGAAATAAAATTGTGTGACCCCCTGGAGATACAGAATAATGATATACTTAAGTTGCAATCCCAAATCTGGGTTTGGTGACCCCATTGGGGGTCCTGACCCACAGTTTGGGAAGCTCTGGTTTCTCTTTTTTGTGATCTACACAATGCCATATTTGGAAATTTGTGGAATGTAAGTTTCATATGTATTGTATTGTTCTTGCTATACACAACCTTATGTGATGCTCTTCAAAAGGCAGTAAATAAACCCTAATAAATAAATAAATGTTAATGTTTATTGGAAGTAGCATACTATAATATGTGCTACTGTTGTAGCTGTCTATGTCTAGCTTATTCTTGCTATACACCATCTTGGGTGAATGTCTTTAAAAAAGCAGTAAATAGCAGTGGCCTAGTGGTTAGGGTGGTGGACTTTGGTCCTGAGGAACTGAGTTCAAATCCCACTTCAGGCACAGGCAGCTCCTTGTGACTCTGGGCAAGTCACTTAACCCTCCATTGCCCCAGGTACCTGTATACAATATGTAAGCTGCATTGAGCCTGCCATGAGTGGGAAAGCGTGGGGTACAAATGTAACAAAAGAAATGCATTTTCAGGACTAGAAAATCTTTTAGATTAAAACCTGTGATTACTGTTTCCTACAGCCTGAATGCCAGAATGAGGAAAGTCCCTTTTCCTCTCCATTTTTCATTAATCTGAAAGTATTGGGAGGAAAAGAGACGGGTAAGGGCAATGGGGGCTTCTAAGTGAGTAATGAGAGAAGCCCTGGACAGCAGCCACAATGTTGAAACCAGGCTTCTCGCTAAGAAAGATAGAAGCAATGTTGGACAGTCTCCAGAAAATCAATGATATCATTGTTCAGGGCTGTGCTCCGGGTGAATGCCAGTTACACACTGCATGATGAGGACATTGCCTCTCGCTGTGTGTTGTGCACCAGGCAAAACACAAAAACTCCAGCTTAGGGCAAATATTTAACGAATGAGGTTTTTGAAAATGTATCTGAATGAGTTTCAAGAGGCACACAGCTGAGGAATTAATACAGCTGAGCACAGAATGAGTCAAGAAAGCTTACAAATGATACAGCATAGAATGAATGAAAAAGTCACTAACTCGATACAAGTTAAAAAGAGTAGGTGGAACAAACAGTGAATTACCAGCATTCTTAGTACTGATGAGTCCTAGTGAAGGTAGGTGCTCCTGCAGCCTGACCTGATCCCTGCACAGTTATTAGTGCCTGGGGTAGTGTATGCATGAGATACAGTAAACTAGGAATGGAAACTAAATGGTAGAGGAAGGTCCTTTTCATTCCCTCCTCCCCCCCCCCCCCCCCATCATCTTTCAATTCTAATTTTCCTTTTCATTCCCTCCTCCCCCCCCCCCCCCCCCCATCATCTTTCAATTCTAATTTTTGGGGACAGAGAACATACATTTCCAGTTAATGCACTGCAAGCTAACTTCATGGCCCAAATATTTTTTAACTCCATATTTTCTTTTGAGTTGGTGGAGTTTTACATAACCCCAAATTTTTCTCTTTGATAGTTTCCAGTTAACCATTTGCAGGATGGTATATGTTTCCTGTTCATGCATGTCGGGGAAGGGGGTAAGATATCACTTCAAGAAAAAATAAAATTTGTCGGTGTCAGGCACTGCAGTCACAGAAACATACAGCTCAATATTTAGCCTACAGTGGTCAGGTTTTTTTTTTTTTTTTAATGTGAACGCTGACTGCTACAGGCCAAATTGAGCACCATGGCAGTCTCTTGCCCAGTTAACTCATTTTGAATATTGACTCCATAGTACATAATGGCTGGTGAGGACCCTACAGTCCATAGAATCTACTCAAATTACTTCCTGTTGCTGTAGACCTCAATTGATCTCCAGCTTTCTGCCATTTCTTAGCGGCTAGCGACCTTTTATGCTTCTCCATCCTTTCATTTGGCTACTCTTCGTGCGTTCACTGTGTCCTCTGAAAGACTGCTCCACCCCCTTTTCTCTGAAGTACTAAATTCTGATGTTACACCCTTGGGGCTTCATATCATGATGTCTTGTTTCATTTGTATTTAATTTAGTGTGGCAGTTCTATACCACTTTAACCAATTACTTGGCATAAGGTGGTTTACGATAACAATAAATAACAAGTTTATATTATATATGCCTTGTAAGAGTGTAGTTACTTATAAAAAAGCTGGATATTTTTTTTGTTGAGTCTTCCCAGTTGACTATGTCCATTTCTACTAGAACAATAGTATCTGCCATCATGGCTTGGCCTAATGCAAATCCTCCAGTTCCTTGAGATAACGTTGTGTGATTGATATTGGCTACTCTCTGGCTATATTTTACCTAAATGTAAATTGTTTTTTTCCCCTCCAGTCACATGCCAGTCCCCCATAAATTGTGGGCTGATTCAAGGTGCTGTTTTAAGGATTGCTTTCTTGCGTGGTAAGTTTTTATACTTACTGTGCTTTAACAGCAAAATTCACATACAACGAGGGGGGGATTCTATATATAGCACCAAAACTTAGGTGCCAAAAAGATCTGTGCTGAGTCCCTATTCTATAAAGGAAGCTTGACCTTTACAGAACACTGGCATAGCGCGTAGGTCATGACTAACTTTGGGCGTTGGACTTACGCCTGATAGAAACAAGTGTAAGAGAATTGACACTATTCTATAACTTGTTGCCCAACTTTTGGGAACACACATGACCAGTCTATGCCCCTCCCATGGCCACGTCCCCTTTTGAGTTGGGCGCAGGAAAAGTTAGGCACCAAGATATAGAACAGCACACAAAGGAGATCTACATACAACTTCAATCAGGCACCAATTAGTGCCAATTAAGCGGCCCATTAGTGCTCATTTCCTCAGTAAGTAGTGCATAGATCTCAGATACACACACAAATTCCAGCGCCTAATTTTCAGCATTATATATATAGAATCCAAAGGCTGTGCGGTAACTGCTGGGGGGGGGGGGGGGGGGAGGAGGGATGGCCAGCATGTCCTGTGCAGTTACCACACACAGACACGTTATATATTACACATGTATTATGTACTACAGGACAGGGGCGTAGCCAGACTTCGGCGGGAGGGGAGTCCAGAGCCCGAGGTGAGGGGGCACATTTTAGCCCTCCTGGCGCCGCTGATCCCCCCCCCCCCCCCACTGTCACCACCACCATCAACTTTGATCCCCCCCTGCCGACGACCCTCTCAACCCCCCTCCCGCTGCCGTTGCCTACCTTTGCTGGCGGGTACCCCAATCCCCACCAGCCAAAGTCCTCTTCTACCCGCGCAAGGCTTCGTTCTGTTTCTGACGTCCTGCATGTTGTATGTGCAGGACATCAGACTCACAGAAACAGAACAAAGCCTTGCAGATCAGCCAGCATTGCTGGCTGATCTGCAAGGCTTCGTTCTGTTTCTGTGAGTCTGACATCCTGCACGTTGTACGCACAGGACATCAGAAACAGAACGAAGCCTTGCACAGGAAGAAGAGGACCTTTGCTGGCGGGGGACCCCAATCCCCGCCAGCCGAGGTCCTCTTCTTCCCGCGCAAGGCTTCGTTCTGTTTCTGACGCCTTGCATGTTGTATGTTTAGGACGTCAGACTCACAGAAACAGAACGAAGCCTTGCAGATCAGCCAGCAACGCTGGCTGATCTGCAAGGCTTCATTCTGTTTCTGTGAGTCTGACATCCTGCACGTCAGGACGTCGTTCTGTTTCTGTGAGTCTGACATCCTGCACGTCAGGACGTCAGAAACAGAACGAAGCCTTGCGCGGGAAGAGGGCCTCGGCTGGCGGGGGTTGGGGTCCCCCGCCAGCAAAGGTAGCCCATGGCGGTGGGGGAGGGTTGGCGGCAGGAGGGGGGTCAAGAGGGTCGTCGGCAGGGGGTCCAGGGCCCCACGTAGCTAAGCCACTGATACAGGATGCAGTTAATACCTCCTGTCCAAGCTTTTACTACCTCTGATCATCTTAGCAGCCATATTAAAGTCAACTTGGATAGGCCAAGGTAATCACATATACATTGCATTACAGTATCTAACAGAGACACAACCACTGCCTTCATTACTTGGCACAAATGAGATAGCAATAAATAAGCCTTAATTTGACTTAGACAGCAAAGATTTTAAAAGTCTCTTTTTATAATTGAATTGGCCTGCTCATCCAGAGTATTTATGCCACGAAGATATTTAAATGTCTTTATTATCTCTCCCCCCCCCCCCCCCCTGCCTTTCCTCCAAAGTATGCACATTGAGATCTCTAAGTCTGTCATCATGGGTTTTTTTTATGACAATGACCACTGACCATTTGAGTAGCCACCCTCTGGACTGACTCTATCCCATTTATCTTTTTGAAGGTGAGGTTTCTAGAATTGTACACAGTACTCTAAATGAGGTCTCACCAGAGAGACACATTATCACCTCCTTTTTCCTGATGGTCATTCCTGTTCCTATGCACCCGACATCCTTCTGACTTTTTGCTGTTGCCTCTTCTACCTGTTCGGCCACCTTAAGATCATCAGATATGATCATCTCCAAGTCCCACTCCTCCTTCATGCACAGAAGTACTTCACTTCCTAAACTGTACCACTCACTCTGGTTTTTGTAGCCCAAATGCATGACCCTGCATGCTCTGCCCAAACACTACCCTGTACATTTCTATTGGCAAAGTATGCATCATCATGTCATGGCACATAATTTTACACCAGTCAGTATTCTGTACGAAGCCATTTATGCGTGCATATGGTCATCAAAATATCAACAAAATGCCATTATTTTTCCATTGTCTTCTTTCTAAAATGACCTTTTCATGAACTGCCACAAGAAATTTCAAACACTCCCTCTTTCTTTCACCAAACCTACCTCCTGAGAGCTTCCAGACATTAGCACATATGAATTTTATTAAAGCTGCAGAGGCAGCGGCAGCATCCTGTGTGTTTCCATTCATCCTGGCAGAGTGCTGGAAACCATGACCTAGCAGACTGCTAATAAAAACAAACACTACCCTAACCGAGACCCTCCCCCCCCTAAAAAAAAAGACATTTCCAAGGACACAGCATCTCTGTCATTGTTAAATACAGCTAGATAAGCCAGGAAATGATCCAGAGTAAAAAGAGCCTCATCTGGCAGTCAAAAAAAAGCTCAAGATGCTTGCCTAGGGACGAGGTGAGGAGTTCACACGTTTGACCCCAGAAGCAGTATACGATATGCCTGCTAGTTCTGTGTTTCTCCTTGTAAAATATACTAAAATTAGATGTCTACATGCTACCCAGAGTGCTAGAATAAATGAGTTCACACTAAAAGACATTAGAAATTTAGAGCTATGATTATTTTTTTTGAGTCTTGTATTATCAGGATTATGGAGAACTGAGAGTTTGGAGGTAGGGCTGGGCACCAGTTTGGGAAGTCTGAGAGAGATTGCAGAGTTTTTATGTTTGTTGGCTTTATTACGTTTTGTTCATTTTATTGTGTATGCGGTCATTGTAATCTGCTGAGAATTGTAAAGATTATGCACAATATAAGTATTTTAAATAAATAAATAAAACCTAGTACAACAAACATGCCAGCTACTACTATCATGCCAGAAGAAAGCATGGGAGCTGACTGGTTGAACTGGATGGCTATGTTATGCTATATATATAGCGATAAACACATACGCTTGGTAAAATATAAATGATAAATAGATCTGCTTAGAAAAATAATAGATGTACCCAATATATATATTGCAATATCACTATATAGTACTACTACTACTACTTAACATTTCTAAAGCGCTACTAGAGTTATGCAGCGCTGTACAATTTAACATAGAAGGACAGTCCCTGCTCAAAGAGCTTACAATCTAAAGGACAAATGTACAGTCAGTCAAGTAGGGGCAGTCAAATTGGGGCAGTCTAGATTTCCTGAAAGGTATAAAGGTTAGGTGCCGAAAGCAACATTGAAGAGGTGGGCTTTGAGCAAGGATTTGAAGATGGGTAGGGAGGGGGCTTGGCGTAAGGGCTCAGGAAGTTTATTCTAAGCATAGGGTGAGGCGAGGCAGAATGGGCAGAGCCTGGAGTTAGCAGTGGTGGAGAAGGGTACTGAGAGGAGGGATTTGTCCTGTGAGCGGAGGTTTCGGGCAGGAACGTAAGGGGAGAAGAGGGTAGAGAGGTAATGAGGGGCTGCAGACTGAGTGCATTTGTAGGTGAGAAGGAGAAGCTTGAATTAGTAAGTCCATTAGTAGATGGACTTACTAATTCTTCAATCATTGTGCATCAAGAGGACATCAATATAACCAACAAACGATAATCCAGAGACAATACTTATCTCCGTGTGATGTCAGTTTCTTCTCTACCTCTTGACGCAAATTCATTCATGCATACATATTCCTCATCCCATCCATAATAAATATATCTTCAACTTCCCTATGAGGAAAGGCTAAAGCGGCTAGGGCTCTTCAGCGTGGAGAAAAGGCGGCTGAGGGGAGATATGATAGAGGTCTATAAAATAATGAGTGGAGTTGAACGGGTAGATGTGAAGCATCTGTTCACGCTTTCCAAAAATACTAGGACTAGGGGGCATGCGATGAAGCTACAATGTAGTAAATTTAAAACGAATCAGAGAAACTTTTTCTTCACTCAACATGTAATTAAACTCTGGAATTCGTTGCCAGAGAATGTGGTACAGGCGGTTAGCTTAGCGGAGTTTTAAAAAGGTTTGGCCGACTTCCTAAAGGAAAAGTCCATAGACCGTTATTAAATGGACTTGGGGAAAATACACTATTTCTGGGATAAGTAGTATAATATGCTTTGTACATTTTTGGGATCTTGCCGGGTATCTGTGACCTGGATTGGCTACTGTTGGAAACAGGATGCTGGGCTCAATGGACCTTTGGTCTTTCCCAGTATGGCAATACTTATGTACTTCTGTAATACAAAAGCATTCTAGTCCTGATGTACATCTATGTTTCCCATGGTGTCCCTTTCCTGCTAACAAAAATGTCCACAGCATACATTAGCACACATTCCTGCATCTAAATATAAGCGACCAAGCTGAAGAAAATGTAAAAACACATATTTAAGACACCAATGTGTGCTTCATGTTCAGGTTTTACCAGGCGCATGCGCACAGGTGCTAAGCTTACTGCAAAACTCTTCTGCACATGTTCCAAGCACAATTCTGCCGCAGAAATTCCCTAATGCTCAGTGCTATGAGCGCACCTATATTTGCATCTCATCAGCATTGAGCATTAGAGCGTTGTTTTTCTGCACTGTTACAGCGGTATTTCTACAGCGCTATTGGGAACAGCGCCAGAGTTTTGAGCATCAGGGCCTTTTATAGCAGGGGTGCTCAATGGCTGAAACCCAGTCAGGTTTTCAGGATTTCCACAATAGATATGCATGAGATTTCTTTGTGCATGCCAGGGGCATAGCTAGATCTCGATGGGGGGGGCACATTCTGGCCCGCCTCCCCACCACTGCCGCATAACGGTACCTTGGCTAACCCCCTGCCAGCTGAAGCGTTTGTCCCGCACTGGTCTTGCATTATCTGCCCTGCTCTGTTCTCAGTTGTACCATGCACGCTCGTTTCATGGGCATTCCGAATTTGCGTGCATAGTTATAGAATATGGCCCTCTGTGCCTAAATCTACGTGCCAGGATTTACACCACTTTTTCACTGGTGTAAATGGAGGTGCATACTTTTAGGCGCTGGGATATCAACTAAGCGTATTCCATATACCGTGCCTAAATCTAGGCGCCGCTTAGTCGAAAATGTTTTCAGCACGGATTTTTTTTTAGGCACCATATATAGAACCTCCCCCTATGTGTGAAACTGCAAATTGGGTCTAATTTGTGCCAATAATCACCAATTGGTTGTTAGCGTCAGTTCGCACCAAATTAGGTAATTAACTTACACATGTAACTGGCACTCTAACCCCAGGATTCTATATATCATGCCTTCATTTACACATGGAAATCGAAGCGTATTCTATAACAGTGCACGTAACTTAATTGGTTAACTAGCTAATCAGCGATGTCAAGTGGATATTAACAAGCAATTATCAGCACTAACTGGCATTAAGATTTACACGCAGAACTCACTAAGGGCCCTGTTTACTAAGGCGCATTAGCGTTTTTAACACACCTACAATTAGTGCGTGTGTTAACTGTGTAGGCATCTATAGGGATTGTAGGCATGTACACAGTTAACGCGCATACATGGTTAACACGAGTTGAAGATGCTAACACACCTATAATGCTGCTTAGTAAACAGGGCCTTAAGTCTATTCTGTAACATGGTGCGCTTAGATTCTAAGTCACATAGTTGAAAAGGGGACGTGACCATGGGCGGGGCATGGGCGTTTCTAAAAATTATGCACTTTGTTATAGAATACACCCGCCAAGTAAAACATGGCTGTGACTAAATTTGGTTACTTGGACAGGCACTCAGCGTATTCTATATACCGCGTGGAAAGCCTATACTATAAAATATAGGCATGCTTTAGAAAATATGCCTAGGTGTATTTTTTTTCTGCGCAGAATTTTCAGGCGCCATATACAGAATCTAGCCCTCAGAGTGAAAATGTACATGCAAAATTACCGAATGAGGGGATAATAGGGTAATTTTGCTACAAGTATTTAAGGCAACTCTTAAAAATGAATGTGTGAAATGAAACGAAAAAAAAAAAAACTCTGAAAATTGGGAGCAAAGTCTAAAAGTGACTTGAAAACAAACAAAACATTTTTTTTCCTGTGCTTATCTCTATAAAAATGCCCAAAAGATAGTAGAGAAAAACAAAATTGCAGAGGATAAACAGGAAACTATGTGAACATACAGGAGCAAACCACAGGTTAGAGACTTCCAAGTCACACAACAAGCTATTTACAGTAAGAGGAAATAGTCCTTCATCACAACTCACAAACAGCCCATGAGAAATTGTAAGAATTGACTCCGCAGTCCGTGCCTCATTTTTGTCTATGCACCCCTTTCTCATCACTTTGCTCCTTTGAGCACTCTTTTTAGTATTAGCCTGGAATAGAGTTCCCAAGCTTGTACGCCTAGACCCGTCTTTGGCCGTTTTCAAATCCAGGCTAAAAGCCCACCTCTTTAACATTGCTTTTGACTCCTAACCACTACTCACTTGCCCTGTACCCTTTTATCCCCACCTCTTTAATTCCCTTACCTCTTAGTTGTTCTGTCTGTTTGTCTGTCCTATTTAGATTGTGAGCTCTTTGAGCAGGGACTGTCTTTTCATGTATGGTGTAGAGCGCTGTGTATGCCTTGTAGCACTATAGAAGTGATAAGTAGTAGTAGCAGTAGTAGCTATGTCTCATGTCAATGACTTTAATTCCCTCTATGCTAGTCTATCTCTATACTCTGTCAAACGTCTTCAAAACATTCAATCCACCCTCGTTAAACTCCTTCATAACTCTTGCTGCTTTGACGAAGTCACACCACTTTTCCGTTCAGAACACTGGCTTCTGGTCACCGCTCGAGTCAAATACAAACTTCTCACAATGGTTTTCAAAGGTTATTCTCACTGCAACTCCCTTCTAGGTCTACAACCTACTTATTCCCTACACTCCCCTCTGCTGCCCTTTCCAGCAGACAGTAACCTCCTTTCACTTCCATCCCTGTCCACCGTACACTTAAATCTCACATGAAACTGCATTTAGGTACCTCGGCCCAAAACTCTGGAGCAATCTCCCCCCTTACATCAGGAACCAGCCCTCCTTTTCTGCGTTTAAGAAACAGCTCCAAATTCACCTGTTCACCGAGACCTTTGGCCTCCCTAACAGTTAAATTATCCCTTTCTTCTTTCTTTCAACCTTCCTTCCACCCAGTAGTTATACTGGGTCAGCCCAGTATCCTGTTTCCAACAGTGACCAATCCAGGTCACCAGTATCTGGCAAAACCCCAAATAATGGTCAGTCTAATATGGATGTATCTGCTATCTTGGACTCTGCTCAGGAATATGTCTCAGATTGTGCTACTTGTGTTTGAACAGGATTTGAATATGATCATGAGTTCTTATTTCTTATTTGGATATTTCCGGATTTGGCAAGAGTGACAAAGGAGAGACACAATGCCTCTCTTGCCATAAGACAAGAGGTTTTATCCATGGGAGAAAACTTTGTCTTACGATACCCTTGCAAACGTGTAATTAAATATGTGGACACTAAATATATTTTTCTTTGTCCCGGAACAACTACGTTCTTCTTGGATTTGAAGAAGCTCTCTCCAAGACTTCCTTCTTAGTCCGTTAGCTGCTCTGTTTTGTGCTAAATAATTGTACTCTGGATAGTCATCATGCAAATGCTGTATTTCCATGTTCTGTTTTCCTTTAGTTAGTAAGTTCCACCCTTTTTCTTTTCCTCCCCTAGCTCCCACTCTGCTTGTGGTCTAATGGATCAACTTTGGGAATGTTGATATTCTGGATTTTATTTAATTTTATTGTATATTTTCTTTTCCTTCAGTTGATCGTATTTCTGAATCAAGTGGATGCTTGTAAGAATTTGTTTATAACTGAATAACAATAAAGTAATAAAAAAAAACCTCCAGCCACACTAAAAGTGGCCTGAGTGTGCGGGAAATCCAAGTGCTAAAAAAAAGCGCAGGCCACTTTTTAGCGTGGCTTAGTAAAAGAGCCCAAAGTTTGTACTTAAGAAAATGGAGGGTTAAGTGACTTACCCAAAACCACAAAGAACAGCAGTGGGATTTGAACCAGGCTCTAACCACTAGGCTAGTCCTTCACATAATTATTACAAGAAGGATGGGACAGGAGAGATGCTGAACCATAAGGGGTGGGGAGGGGGGGGGGGGAGGAGATGGAAAGAGAGATAATGCACCATAGGAGGGAGTGAAAGGTGAGTTGCAAGACTGTTACCCTCTATGCCAGGAATCCCAGAACTATTGCCCTACAGCCTCAGAAGCATTTAGAAAGCAAAACAACATGCAGATCTTACACAGCTAAAAAATCTTACTCATTATGGTAGCGAATTTCACTTTTGGATGGGCCACTCTTGACATCTCTGTTCTAGGGAAGTCTATATATGGCACTTAGCAATATACACTATTTCTAAGCTGATGTTTTGGCACAGAAAAGTGTTATAATGGAAACAATGTGCCAAAATGGCCCAAACCCGGCAGATCGACACGGAACAATGCTTAAGTGCCCTGTTATAGAAAAGCACCTAAATATTTTCGGTGGATCTGAAAAGTGGGTGTAACGATGGGAAGGACATGGGTAGAACATCCTCTTTTGCTTGTGTTGCATTTCTTATGATTTATAGAGGGTGGGTGAGTATTGTGTATCTTTTTCTGAATTAAAATTGATTGAAACAACAACAACAACAACAAAAAGCTGAGCGCAGTGTTATAGAATTTGGGGTTTCTGTGCCTAACTTGCACTCCAAGATTTACACCTGGTTTCAGTTGGTATAAATGCTCGCACCCAAAGTTGGGAGCAGATTCTGGTGCCATGCACTGTTCTATAAAGGACATCCATCCCAGAGCTTTATAGAATACTGTTCAACGCTGATTTTTCAGTGCCATAGACTAAATCCAGCCCATTATGCCTTCATGCTGTCTTTTTGAAGCAGTGTGAACATTTTTCCTCTCTGCACCACTTTTGTTTTATTATTAAAATAAAAAATAGCAAATAGAAAGAATGAAAAAGAGGAAATTGGAGTAATTGCTAGGAGTCATTATTGCATGGCGACAAGCACCCACCCCACTAGAACGTAACAATTTGCATAAAGAACATCTTCCATTGTCTACATGTAACAGTAATGTCTACTAGAACCTATCAGTAGCTATAACCAGGAGCATCCAGCCAATCAAAACTTCCAGCTCTCTGATTCCTCTTCCATAATCTATTGTTTATAAACCTGCATCTGGAAATGGATTTTGAAAAAATTTTGTTCCTTTTATTTCACAAAATGATTTGCTAATTATGCCTCCATGTAATAATATTCTGGCTGATATTCAAAATGATTTAACCACTACCTGGTCATTTTCAGCAAATTTAACCAGTTATTTCTGCTGAAAACGACTGGTTAGTGTCGAATTCAAAAGCGGCTATCTTGTGGGTGATCCAGGGGCAAAGTAAGGTTAAGTGCCAATATTCAGCCTCTCACCACATAAGTAAACCGCTTAAATCAATTCACATAAATTGCAATCCTATCTTTAAGCAGTTTGGCTTATGTGATGAGGAGCTGAATATTGAATATGTTAGCTGGCTCAAAAAAACATGGATATTCAGTGTTGAAGCACGGACAGGGCCTGGTATTAATTATCTGGGAATAACGCTGGTGGTGGTAAACAAAACGCTCAATGCTACCAGATGTATATCGGCTGGACTGTATTTATAATACAACACTATCACACTCGGGGCTGATTTACCACAGTGCATTTACATTCAGTCATTAATGCACATAAGTGTAATATTTATCATATGAATTAATGACTGATGTACATTTATGAACCTTCATTGCTCTAATATACCTGAAACATTTTGTGCATTTTAACATGCTCACTTTTTCACTGCACTGATAGGTAATGAGATGTTTTGCATACCTGTCTTTACCTCATTAGCATTCATTTTATTTTAACACAATCATAAGATTGTTTACAAGCATTAACAGTACTGTCAATGTGTATTAACCACTTGAAATAGTGTTAATGCCCCTTTAGTACATTGAACCCTTGGTACAAATAGGATTGGACAGTAAACATGTCTTTCAAACATGTACAGCGATTGTAGATGCATGCACACAGAAAAACACCACCTCAGCCTCTTTTTGTGTAAGATGAAATGGATGGTCTGAATTATGAGCTGACAGTCTCCTCTTGACTTTTTTTTAGCCAGGAATGGGGGGGGGGGGGGGGGTGTGAGTGCCCCTCTATTCCCACTGCCGTGACACAAATCATTTGGATTTTAGCCAAAACAGAAGCATTAAATCTCCCTTGAAAAAAACAGCTAACAAGAGGATTTGGATTTAGCTTACACTTTTTTCAATCATAGATCAAAATGATTTAATTATGTTTTAAATCCACTAAGCCAGACAACAGCCCTCTCAAATTCTGCCATGAGCTTCTAGTGACTGAGGAGCTCCAGTCAGGCGATAAACGCTGGCAGAAAACCCTGTAATTCTAACATTACACCATAGAGGATAAAAGCGGCACTTCTCTGCCAGGCAAGGTACCACTCCCAGCAGGCACTGGGGCATGATGTCATCCTCCAGGACATTAATCTGCTGCTTATATTACTGTCAATGCTCATTATCTCTGCCGTCTCCCAGGACATATCATCTCCATGCCATGGAGCAGTTCATTTATTCCATAGAGAGGCTCTGGCTTAACATTACTTTCTAGAGCAATGTTATTTTAAACTGTACTGTACAATTCAAGCATCAGACACACTGTGTTCAACCTAAGAAAAATCTGCCTTTAATCAGGCCTAGATTTATGCATAGGGAACACAGACAACTTCCTGGGGTGCTGGCGAAAACCCAAGCTAAAGAGAAGCTTGCTTCCAGCTGCTTAAAAACATGTGCTGGTGCTTCCAGCCTCTGAAGACCCCTCTGCCCTGGCCACACTTCATTCCTTCAATCCAACTGCCTCATCTCCAGTCCTGCCTATAGGTGCCAAAATCTTAAGTCCTGCCCTACCGTTAATAGAAAAGCCATTCAGCATATAGGAACTGAATGATAATAAGGAGCCACCAACTTTGAGCTGCGAGAAGGGCCCCATTCATGGCAGTATTCTAGTCATCTATAACAATCAACAAATGGGTGTGGATTAACAAAATAATACAGCAAAATCACACACTAGAAATCCACTCGGTGAAAAATAACCAATGTACATAAAAAAGGA
Organism: Microcaecilia unicolor; assembly: GCF_901765095.1. NCBI lineage: Eukaryota > Metazoa > Chordata > Amphibia > Gymnophiona > Siphonopidae > Microcaecilia > Microcaecilia unicolor. The sequence goes on from NC_044038.1 coordinate 161,848,463, forward strand.
AGGAAAAGGTTCAAAGAGCTCAAAATCTAAAGATTTATGGCCCCCTTTTACTAAGCCATGTAGGCGCCTATGTGCACCCAACACGCACCAAAATGGACTTATCGTCCGACTACCGCATGGCTCTTGTGGTAATTTCATTTTTGGCGTGCATCCAATACGCGCATCTGAAAAATATTTTCTGGCGAGCGCAGCAGACGCACATCAAGTGGCATCTGACACGCGTAGGTCATTACCGCACAAATTCTTTACCACTAGGTCTATGGCTGGCAGTAAGGTCAGAGACCCAAAATGGACGCGCGGCAATTTTGATTTTGCCGCACGTCCATTTTCGACAAAAAAAAAAAAAAAGAATACTGCAAAATCACACACTAGAAATCCACTCGGTGAAAAATACCTATGTGCAATAACCAATGTGTGATCACAACATGAATATGGTGAAGTATCATATTAAGTGCTTTTGGAAGGTTTTTGCCAATGACGAAAGAGTAAGAGATCGCTTAGATCCTTTCAGCTCTTTAAATCTTTTTTAGATTTTGAGCTCTTTGAGGCTTTTCCTTCCATTTTATGCACATTGGTTATTTTTCACCGAGTGGATTTCTAGTCTGTGATTTTGCAGTATTCTAGTCATCTTCATATGTAAGTGGGTATTTATACTGAGTAGTAGAAAGGTATGTGCCATGCTTTGACGGTGCGTACTTTGGAAGTGAGCCTTTGCACATGTTTGCAAAGTTTAGGTGGCACACACATGTGGAGTGAGAAGGGGCGAGGGGAAGAAACAGAGAAAAAAGAGGGATGAAACCAGAAAAATTGGGCAAAAGAGAAGGGTTACACAGGAGGGTCAAATGCAATTCTGAAAAGGTAAGATTTTAGTGCCAGTTTTAAAGATGCAATGGTGGGTTGATTCCGAATCTGACGTGGAAGCTCATTCCAGAGTTTAGGACCTAAATAGACCTAAAGCAGAATCTCGAGTACTGGTGACACAGATAGAAGAGGGCAGTGGTATGAAAAAAAGATTGTTATCGGCCGATCTAAGGCAACATAAAGGAGAGTAGGGACAGGGCCGTGCCTAGGGTCTCTGGCGCCCCCCTGCAGACTATCAATTGGCGCCCCCCCCCCCCCCCCCCCCCCCGTGAAAATGATCACCCCCCCCCATGAAAATGATCGCTCACCACTTGCCACACTGAAAGGAATTGTCAGCAATATTCTTAGAAACAAATTGGTATACATTGCAAAATAAGATAGCAGATGTAAATTCTCAAAGTGGACATATTCCAAATGCTAAAATGAAAATAAAATGATTTTTTTTCTACCTTTGTTGTCTGGTGACTTTCTTTTTTCAATCATGCTGGTCCAGTATCTGATTCTGCTGCTATCTGTCCTCTTAACTCCATTTCCAGGGCTTCCTTTCCATTTATTTCTTTACTTTTCTCCTTTTTTCTTCATTTCTTGCTCTATATCCATTTCCAGCAATTTCTCCTCTCTCCCTGGGTCCTGCCCTCCCATCCATGTCCATTCTTGTCCCTCTCTGCCCTTCCCTCCTCCATCCATAGCCAGCAATCCTCCTCTCTCCCCTCCCCTCCATTTCCAGCAATTTGTCCTCTCCCTGGGCCCCCATGTCCATCCTTGTCCCTCTCTGCCCTTCCCTCCTCCATCCATAGCCAGCAATCCTCTCTCCCCTCCCCTTCCAGCAATTTGTCCTCTCCCTGGGCCCTGCCCTCCCATCGATGCCTCTCTGCCCTCCCATCCATGCCTCTCTGCCCTTCCCTCCGCGCCCTGGGGCCTTTAAATCTTTTACTTCTGGTCGCAGCAGCGTCAGTGAAAGCGGAGCGCTGCCGACATCTCCCTTCCCTTTGCGCTCTTGGTTCCCTCAGTGTCCGCCTTCTTCTGACGTCAGAAGAAGGCGGGACACTGAGGGAACCAACGAGTGCAAGGGAAGGGAGACGTCGGCAGCAGTGGCGTAGCTAGGGTAGTTGACACCCGGGGCCGGTCATTTTTTTAACACCCCCCCCCCCCCCCCCCCCCCAAATCCAGTACTAGGCATACCGAGAATACAAAACACGACCTATAGAGCAATTTTACCATACCATAAGCAGTCGTTTCTATGAGTCACACAAGGAAAAGGAAAGCATCTTAAGCACTACAGTGAGCACTAGAACATCAATTCACCTATTGTAAAACGAAACCAGACAGAATAGTACAGATCGTCGATCCTGCACAGTCAATGCCAACTGAAAGCCATGTCTTTTTCACAAACAGATACACCCTAATCCACTATAGAATAAGTAATCATAAACTTTCTATTTAGACAAAAATTAAACTGAACCCCCAATGCCAGACTCTGCATACAATGCAACGCCACAGAAACAGAAAATGTCTCCTAGTACTGTGCAAAATATAAAGACAGCAGATGTAAATTTGAAAAAACTAACAAATACCAATCACCACTTTACAAATTAACAAATAGAAATAAAACAAATACAGAAAATAAAATAATACCATTTTATTGGACTAATACATTTAACTTCCAGAGGCCAAAATCTCCTTCCTCAGGTCAATACAGTATAGTGCTGTTACAGTATCCTATCCTGATCTGAGGAAGGGGGTTTTGTTCTCTGAAAGTTAAGTCAAAATGTATTAAAATTAGTCCAATAAAAAGATTACCTTATTTACATGTTCTATTTATAAACATTTATTAACACAGCTAAAATACTATATCCTAAAGCAAAATAATAAAAATATATATTTACAGTTTGTTGTCTTTGGTTTCTGCTTTCCTCATCTTCTTTTCACCGTCTTCCTTCCATCCAGCATCTGTCTTCGCTCTCTCTCTGCCATCCAGTGTCTGCCCTCTCTAATGTGCCTTCCATCCACCATCTGCCCCAGTCTGCCATCTCTCTCTCCCCCTTCCATCCACCATCTGCCCTCTCTCTCTCCTTTCCCTCCAGCATTTGCCCTCTATCTCTGCCCCTTCCATCCACTGTCTGCTCTTTCACTCCCTTCTATCCACTGTCTGCCCTTTCTCTCTGCTCCTTCGATTCACCATTTGCCCTCTCTCTTTCCCCCTCCCATCCATTCAGGGTCTGCCCTCCCTCTCACTCCCCATTCCATCCAGGATCTATCCCCCCTCTCTCAATGCCCCCTCTTTTCGGCTCCCAGTTCCCACCTGCGGCTGCCCCTAGTTCCAGATCCATTGATTCTCCCATCCACCCCTGCCCCAGGCATGACCCCATTCTCCCTCCTGCTCACTTTTCAGACCCCAGTTCCAGATCCATGCCCCTTCTCCCATCTGTCTCCCACCCAGTCCCTTCTGCCCATCCAAGTCCCCCTCACCCCATCTGTCTCCCACCCAGTCCCTTCTGCTATCCAAGTGCCCCCACCCTCACCCCATCTGTCTCCCACCCAGTCCCTTCTGCCCATCTGAGTCCCCCTCACCCCATCTGTCTCCCACCCAGTCCCTTCTGCTATCCAAGTGCCCCCACCCTCACCCTGTCTCCCACCCAGTCCCTTCTGCCCATCCGAGTCCCCCTCACCCCATCTGGCTCCCACCCAGTCCCTTCTGCTATCCAAGTGCCCCCCACCCTCACCCCATCTGTCTCCCACCCAGTCCCTTCTGCCCATCCGAGTCCCCTTCACCCCATCTGTCTCCCACCCAGTCCCTTCTGCTATCCGAGTCCCCCCCACCCTCACCCCATCTGTCCCCCACCCTCACCCTGCCTCGTCTTCTCCCTGCCACCCGGTCTTTAAAAATAAATTGCCGACGCGATAGGGAGCGCAGCACCTCGTGTGCAAGTAAAAGAAGCGGATCCGATCATCTCATTGGGCCTTCCTTCACTGTCCCGCCCTAGAGGAAATAGGAAGTTGCGTCAGAGGAGGGCGGGACAGTGAGGGAAGGCCCAATGAGATAATCGGATCCGCTTCTTTTACTTGCACACGAGGTGCTGCGCTCGCTATTCGCGTCGGCAATTTATTTTTAAAGGGCTGGTGCGGGGGAGGGGCTGCCAGGAAGAAGAGCAGCGGGAGCGGCGGCACCCCCCTTTCTGATGACACTCGGGGCGGACCGCCCCGCCCCGCCCCGCCCTTGCTGGTCGGCAGCGCTTTCACTGACGCTGCTGCGACCCAGGTAAAATATTTAAAGGCCTTTGCGGCGCGGGGCGAGGGTAAGCACCGCGGCGGCGCCCTCCAGAGGTGGGCGCCCCCCTGCGGCGCTTACCTCGCTTACCGCATCGGCACGGCCCTGAGTAGGGAATAAGATACCTGGTCAGACCGAGAGGGGCAGAAGGGGACCTAGATTTATATACCAACAGTAGAATCTTGAATTGTATTCGGGAGGAAATAGGAAGCCAGTGTTCAGAAATCAGAAGAGGAGTGACATGATCAAAACATTGTGCGTTATGAAGTAATTTGACTGCTGTTGATTGGATAAATTGTAAACGTTTTATACTCTGTAAAGGCAGGCCTGCAAGAAGGGAGTTACAATAGTCCAAATGAGAAATAACCCCGTGAAGAGCATTTCTATAAAGGGTGCCTAAATTTAAGAACCAACTGCGCCACTACTTTATAGAATAGGCATAGTTATGCACGTGAATGACATCACAAATTGACATTTATGTGTGTATGCGCTAGGCGCTAGTCTATAAAATTGGCATACGAGTCACATGGGGCTGAATTCTATATATGGCACCAAAACATTTGGCACTGAAAAAAGCACTATTCTATAAACCGCACTTAAAGTTAGGCGAAGTTTATAGATTAGCGCTTACACCCAGGAATCGCAGCTAACTTTAGGTGTGGCCATTTGCACCAACTAAAATGTGGTACAAATGTACGCACCTAAATTAGACATTTCCATCTTATTCTATAGCACACCTTAATTTTAGGAATGCCTCTGTTCTGCCCATGACCCTCTCATTTCTGCACCCCCTTTTTGAACTTGTGCCTAAATTTACATGCATATATTTCAATTAAATCTAATTAGTGCCAAAAATTGGTTATTAAGCCAATTATTGGTGCTAATTAGCTCATTGTTCAAATAAATTGCATATGCAAACTGGGCATGCGCCCAAATTTACGCACTCAATTTTTAGCAACTTTTATAGAATTTGGGGGATGGTGTGTACCAAGATATGCCCCAGATTCTATAAAGGTCATCCAATCTTACACATCATAATTTGGGTGCAATCCTGAGATGCACGTGCAACTTACTTGGTTAATGAACCAATTAATGGCAATAATTGGGTGCCAACAATTATTGGTGTTAATTGGCACCAATAAAATTGCACGTGAATCTGGCTGCGCGTTATTCTATAAGGCAGTGTGCCTAGCTCCCATAGTGCATATCTAAACCCATTTATTTATGCCGACGACATCACAATCTCTATTCCTTTTTCAACTGACCTTAGCGAGATCCATGCGGAAATACGTCTCGGACTACAAACTATGCTTAACTGGGCCAACTCCTTTCAGCTAAGGCTCAATACTGAGAAAACCCATTGCCTCATTCTCTCCTCCCCTTATAGCAAATACGCCCCACAAGCTTTAATTACTCCAGAGCTTACCCTCCCCATCTCTGAATCCCTGAAAATCTTAAGAGTGATAGTTGATCTAAACCTTACGCTAGAGCAGCATACGACTTCTACCGTCAGAAGCATGTTCTTCACTCTTTGGAAACTTAAACGTATAAAACCATACTTTCCTAGAGGTGTCTTTCGCACTTTAGTGCAATCACTGGTCCTTAGCCGCCTTGACTATTGCAATGGCATCTATTCAGGGTGCAGAGATGTGCTCCTGAAAAAACTACAGATGGCTCAGAATACTGCTGCCAGGCTAATTTATGGTGCAACTAGATTTGAAAGTGCAAGACCATTGCGAGAGAAACTGCACTGGCTTCCCGTCAAGGACCGTATCACTTTTAAAATTTGCGCCCTAGTACATAAAATCATCTACGGCGAAGCCCCAGCATACATGGACACCTTGATCAACTTGCCACCAAGGAACACACACAAGTCTGCGTGATTGTACTTAAACCTCCATTACCCAGTATATTCTGGACTTAAATACAAAAGAACCTACGCATCAACTTTCTCCTGCACTAGTGCCCATCTCTGGAATGATCTACCTAAGCTAGTGAAATTCACCACTGATCATCCTACCTTCAAAAAGCGCCTCAAGACCTTTCTATTCGGCAAAGCGTATACACCACTACCGTCTGGCATCTCTAACTTCTGAACTGTCTTCCCCGCTGTCATATTACCACCTCTGCTTTTTCTCTTTCTCTTCACCTCACTTCTGCCCTTTCCCATTATACTTCTAGAACATTAATTGTTTTGACCTTGCCTGCTGTATGTTTATGTAGATTGTTGTAATCAACATTGGGTCTACCCTTGGGTGGGAAATTGTGGGATATAAGTGCTGTAAATAAATAAATAAAATTACAGAACACTGGGTCAGTGAACCAGCATTTACACCAGGTTTCAGCAGGCATAGGTCTTGCACCCATACTTAGGCACGAGATCCGCACTTAAGCACTAGTTTATTAAGGGTGCGTACCCTTAAGGAGTGGATGAGTAGCCTAGTGGTTAGTGCAGTGGACCTTGATCCTGTGGAACTGAGTTCAATTCCCACTGCAGCTCCTTGTGACTCTGGGCAAGTCACCTAACCCTCCATTGCCCCTGGTACAAAATAAGTACCTGAATATATGTAAACTGCTTTGAATATAGTTGCAAAAACTTCAGAAATGTGTCAAGTCCTATTTCCCCTTTCCCTATTTGAGATTCTACATGGAATGTTGCTATTCCACTAGCAACATTCCATGTAGAAACCTGCCCTTGCAGATCAGCAACGCAGCTGCACAGGCTTCTGTTTCTGTGCAGGACGTCAGACTCACAGAAACAGAAGCCTGTGCGGCCGCATTGCTGATCTGCAAGGGCAGGCTTCTACATGGAATGTTGCTAGTGGAGGAGTAGCCTAGTGGTTACTGCAGTGGACTTTGATCCTGGGGAACTGAGTCTGATTCCCACTGCAGCTCCTTGTGACTCTGGGCAAGTCACTTAACCCTCCAATGCCCCTGATACAAAATAAGTACCTGAATATATGTAAACCGCTTTGAATGTAGTTGCAAAAATCTCAGAAAGGCGGTATATCAAGTCCCATTTCCCTTTCCCTTTACAGAATAGCACTAAGTGCTGATTTTTTTTCTAGCACCTAATTTGGAGTGCCATTTATAAAATCCAGCTCATGGGGATGTCATGGGCATTCTGCCTAGCAATGCACACATCTTATAGAATAGTATCAGATGCATGCATTGCAAGGCATAAGCTGTCGTGACTGTGTCACGCACCAACACAGCTTTGCGTACTGTTCTATAATGAGTTGGGCATGCCTTAACACCATTATTGAACTGATGCTCAGCATGCTTCTTAATCACATCTATACTTAGGAAGCACTGTATAGAATTGCCCCTTGCATGCCCAGAAGCTATACTTAAGTTGGCAGGATTCATGTAAGTTATTGCTCTGCTGCTCTTTAATTTGATTTCACACCATTGTCCCCTGAGTTGTGGCACCTTGAAAGACCACCTGACAGAAACCTTTTAAGTCAATATAAAACAAAGGTATATTTTTTAAACCAACACTTATGTTGTTTTTCATTCAGCAACTAAAACTAATAGGACAGCAAGTTAGTTAAAAAAATATAAAGTAACAGAATCTGGCCACTATTACAAATCCAGATGGTACCATCAACCAAATAGAGAACCGTTACACAGCCCAACGAGTTCTTTCACAGTCAAAATACCTTACTAACAAACTATGACATCACAATCTGAGCAAGATCTCTTTGTTCCACACATAAGCATTAGATGAACAGAAAGGTTTCTTTCTTTACAACATCCGTAAAATCCGCCCCTTTCTTTCCGAGCACTCTACCAAAACCCTCATCCACACCCTTGTCACCTCTCGTTTAGACTACTGCAATCTGCTTCTTGCTGGCCTCCCACTTAATCACCTCTCCCCCCTCCAGTCAGTTCAAAACTCTGCTGCCCGTCTCGTCTTCCGCCAGGGTCGCTTTACTCATACTCAGTGCATTTTTTCTTGCGAAAAAGGTGCTGGTACTCAAATGCCAGGCCACCCTTCAGGGGTGGAGTGATCACTGAGGGACCCACCCCACAATATTCAAACCCCCTGCAAACGTTCACAGAATCTATGACAAGGCAGAATTGATGTGTAGAGCCTGAGCTCTTTCATTAAAACGTGGGGTCCATGGGTCAATTTTAGCAGACAATGGAAAAGGTGCCGGTACTCAGTACCCCCAAGTACCCCCTCAAAAAAAGCCCTGCTCATACTACCCCTCTCCTCAAGACCCTTCACTGGCTCCCTATCCGTTTTCGCATCCTGTTCAAACTTCTTCTACTAACCTATAAATGTACTCACTCTGCTGCTCCCCAGTATCTCTCCACACTCGTCCTTCCCTACACCCCTTCCCGTGCACTCCGCTCCATGGATAAATCCTTCTTATCTGTTCCCTTCTCCACTACTGCCAACTCCAGACTTCGCGCCTTCTGTCTCGCTGCACCCTACGCCTGAAATAAACTTCCTGAGCCCCTACGTCTTGCCCCATCCTTGGCCACCTTTAAATCTAGACTGAAAGCCCACCTCTTTAACATTGCTTTTGACTCGTAATCACTCGCCTCCACCTACCCTCCTTTCTTCCTTCCCGTTCACATTAATTGTTTTGTCTATTAGATTGTAAGCTCTTTGAGCAGGGACTGTCTTTCTTCTATGTTTGTGCAGCGCTGCGTATGCCTTGTAGCGCTATAGAAATGCTAAATAGAATAGAAATAGAAGATCTCGTTCCAGCTCTCTCAACAAATGCTACTGATACACTCGCTATTATCACAGGACATGTTTATCCACTCCTACCCTAGGTAAGATTATATTCAAGCATCTTTCTGACCTCAATGCAATTCTCTTTAACTAGTCCCTTATTTTCTTACTCCATCTTATCTATCTATATGTTCCATGTTTGCTTACACCCTATGCTGACTATTAAAATGTTTTATTGTGACATTATAATGTAACATACTATACCATACTTTGTATTGTTGTTTGAATATTGTTACTGCTGTAACTGTCTATGGCTTATGTTTGATTTATATTTGCTGTACACCGCCTTGAGTGAATTCCTTCAAAAAGGTGGTAAACAAATCCTAATAAATAAATAAAATCACGACCACAAGAACTGCTCTCGGTTTTAATTCTGAGTCTTCCACTAGCAGTGCACACAATCCTGGTCCTAAGCAGATTGCTGACACAGCTGGTGATCTATACTGTGGATGTTACAGAGTTCAGCCTGTATAGTACTCATGTGTATGCAGTACTTATTGTCTCAGTCCATTTTTTTTTAATATACAAGATTATTGGATACTTACTCATTCTTCTCAAGATCAAGGATGATGTCTCTCCCTTCTGCTGTTACCTGGACTTGAGCCCGGAGTGGATGCTAAATGAATGCAAGATACCATGTGCTACTTACAAACAGCAGAAACTCCAGATTTATAGCAATTAATACATGAGACTAAAGACCTACAGCCTGAGAGCTGAGTTATAACCAGAGTTTCATGCAGGCTGGGAAAGGCTGAAATGATTGGCCACTTGAGATTCTGCTGCACACTAAGCTGGCAATTCTGTAAAGTGATGCTTAATGTTTGGTGTCACAAAGAGGCACGCTTGGTACCAATTCAATAATGGTTTCAGGGTGCACCTAAATCATTATAGAATAATGGCATACATCCACTTTAACATACATAATGGTAGACGCAGTAACTTATGACCAGTGGCGTAGCTACGTGGGGCCACGGGGGCCTGGGCCCCCCGTAGATTTGGCCCTAGACCCCCTGCTGACCACTCTCTCGACCCCCCTCCCACCGCCAATGCCCCGCGCCGTCGGCTACCTTTGCTGGCAGGGAACCCTAACCCCTACCAGCCGAGGTCCTTTTCTTCCGGCGCAAGGCTTTGCTCTGTTTCTGTGAGTCTGACGTCCTGCACGTAACAGAAACAGAACGAAGTCTTTCGCCAGAAGAAGAGGACCTCGGCTGGTGGGGGTTGGGGTCCTCCGCCAGCAAAGGTAGGCGGCGGCGGGGGAGGGTTGGCGGCAGGAGGGGGGGTCGAGAAGGTCGTCGGCAGGAGGGGAGTCAAAGTTGGTGGTGGTGGCGGCGGCAGCGGCGGGGGGTGTCAAAAATGGGGGGTGGCAGCGCCAGGGGGGGCTAAAATGTGCCCCCTCACCTCGGGCTCTGGACCCCCCTCCCGCCGGTCTGGCTACACCCCTGCTTATGACATGACAATGGCAGGTGTGCCTTGTAGTACGCGCAAATGACAGCATTCTATAAATTGTGCGCATCACTAGGTGACATGCCCAGGACACACCCATGCTCCTCCAATGTTAACGCTCCCGTTGCAGTTCTGCACTACCCCCCAAATTCTATATACGGTGCTCAAAATTGCGTGAGCAGACTTGGGCACATGCCCAATTTTTATGCACAATTTAACTGGATAATGAGCCAATGAGCGCCACTAATTTGGCGCTAACAATAATTGGCACTAATTGGCATCAATTTGAATTTATGCACGCACCTTTCTAATCAGTATTCTATAAAGATACACACTGTGAGCACTCTGGAGGGCTGGTACGAGGGAGAGGGGATAGTGGTTCTTTCAGCCGGCATCATCCCCGGTCATTCAGCCCAGCTAGGAGAGCAGGGCGCCCTCTAGGGATCAAACTGCCAGGGAAAGCTGTAATGCAGGAGAAAAACTACACTCCCCAGAAGCCAGTGCAGAGTCAGCTGAACTCTCAGGAGGGGGAGGGTGGAATGACTGATTGGGAGATGAGGTCTGATCCTGGAGATGGGGAACAGCTGGTGGAGCTTGGGGAGGAGGAGGAGATGGAGTGGAATAAAGTAGAGGTAGAAGGAGAAGGTAAAGGGGAATGTATGGAGGTGGGTGGTTTGGCTCTAACCCGTGCAGACAGGGTGAGAGCTTTTGTGGCCTCAGCATTGCCCCGGTTGTGGAGTTGGGGGAAGCTGGGAGCAAAGCAGTGGGGGAGCAACTGGAAAGCACAACTTGCTACCATATTGGCTGTTCCCAAGAGGTAGTGCTGTGAAAGGGGGGGGGAAGGGTTTTAAGACAGAAAGGCATGTGCATTTTGGGGGAACTTAAAACTGTAGGAGGTGAGAGAGGAGGTGGTTCCAGCTAAATCTCCAAAACTATCTGCGGTGAAGATAGTGTGGCTGGAGGTTTGGGGAGGGAGAATTTAAAACAAAAGCCTGTAATTGAAAATGGATTAAAGTTTGCTGATAGTTGGAGGTGTTTAGACAAGGCTGACATCTGTAACAATAAAGAACTTGGATTGCTCTTTCTGCTGGAGTGGGACTGATTTTCTCAGCAGCTGGCAAGGTGGAGAGGGAGAGCAAATGAAAGTGCGGTGGCTGGCTAGGAAAGCAGACGGAAGCCAGTGAAAGCTAAGCAGGGTCAACCCCGGCTCCCACCTGGAAGGGAGACCTGGTTACAACACATACATTTTTAAGCACGCATCCAAAAGGATGGCCGTGGGAGAGGCATTGGTAGGTCAGTGGAACTCCTAGAATTTGTGCACAGTGTTATAGAATAAGGTGTGAGGATTTACACCAGGTTTCAGTTGGTATAAATCATTGTGCTTTTCTATAAACAGCACCCAACTCGGAGCACCATTTGTAAATTAGCGCTTAGCACTCATTTTTTTTTTTTTGGTATCCATATTTGAGCATCCTTTACTGAATTTAGCCCTATGCAACTTAGGTACACCATTTATAGAGTAACACCTAGCATCTATGAGTATAAATGCCAATTGGTGATGTTATTTACGCACATAGGTATGCCTATTCTATAAACTACACACCTCCAAGGACAGTAAGGTCTTCCCAAGGGGTATCCCTAACCACACCCTCTCCAAAAGATATTACATGACGTGATACCCCCAAGCGAGCCTTCTCCAGAGTAGACCCCACCCTGAAGGGCTCCGCTTAACATAAGACTATCTCTACTTCAGGAAGCAGATGAAAGCTTGGCTCTTCATCCAGGCCTTTAATAGAAGAATAACTAAGGAGCCCTTTTACAAAGGCGCAGTAGGCTCTACGTGAATGCAGCATGTGCCAAAATGAGGCTACCACCAGCCTAGTGTGCCCCCTGGTGGTAATTTCGGATATGGCGTTCACCCATACCGCCAGGACAAATTATTTTTTTATTTCATACCACATGTGGTGTTTCTGGCATTAATCAACAGTTGGCTTACACTGACCAGTCATCGCATGTGTAGTGCATGAGCTCTTACCGCTAGATGAATGGGTGGCGTTAAGGGCTCAGGCCGTAAATAGGTGCGTGCTGATTTCAATTTTACCGCAGGCCCTTTTCCTGACCCATTGAAACTTTCCCACCTCAGGCCACATTTTGCCACAGCTTAGTAAAAGGACCCTTAACTTCTTAGTCTCACACATACACAAGGAGTGACACAGGTTGCACATACTGCAGCAGGACAACTTTATCCACTCCTACCCTAGCTGCGATAACATTTAACCATCTCTCTGACCTCATGTGCACCTTTCTTTAAATTAGTCCTCTTACTCTCTATGTGTTCCATCTTTGCTTATACCCTACACTCTCTATTAAAATGTTCTATTACGTATTGTGTTGACACTGTAAGTAGTATATACTATGCCATACTTTGTATTGTTATATGAATAACTTTATTGCTGTAATTGTCTATTTCTTATGTTTGATTTATTCTTACTGTAAACCACCTTGAGTGAATTATTTCTAAAAGGCGTTAAATAAATCCTAATAAATAAAAATTAATTAATTAATTGTGTGCAAATGATGCCTAAATGTAGGTGCCCTTTATAGAATTGCCCTTTTTAATCTTTCCCATATGGATTTCTCCCATATAGAGGATAAAACTATTTAGCTGGGTATATGGTCTGCCTCTGCCTGTCTAAAAAACTGAGAACACAGCTGAACGGCTGATTTACAATGCTGCTAAATTTGAACGGGCATCTCCACTATTAATAAGATTACACTGACTTCCAATAAAAGCCATATCTGTTTTTTAAATTTGTATTCAAAATATTATGGGGACCTTTTACAAAGGCGCAACAGCATTTTTAGTGCATGCTAAAAATAAGTGTGTGCTAAACGCTAGAGATAATCATGCGATAATCATTAGAGCACACTACAAATGCTACTGCACCTTTGTAAAAAGACCCCTCTATGGGATGGCACCGAGCCACATGCTTAATTTGAGAGACCTTCCTACAAGAAATGCCATACCAGGCACTAGATACTTTCTTATTCTCCATTTCCCCAATTGGAAGTATATCAGATTCAAATCAACTCTCACTAGCGGCTTCCCTTACCTAGCCACAAAACGGTGGAATACACTCCCAAAGGGAATGAGACATACAAATAATTACCTACTATTCTGGAAATCTTTAAAAGCCTTTTTATTCAAAAAGTTCCTATCACAGGATGCCAATTAACTGTCTAAAAATTAAATATAGTTCTTAAAATAAAGTATCTGTTACAAACTGCTCTAAAAGCATTAAAACAACTGTTCACTTTTTCTTGATTCTATGTGTATTTGTAAAGCCACATTGAACTGATATTACTTTTCAGCAAATGTGGGATAGACATACCAATGAATAAATAAACGTTATGTGGGTTTTCATAGTGCACATTCTATTAGCTGGGTTTGAAGACACATTCCTGGAAGCAGGCTTGGGTTGGGAGTGGGAAACCCAACATGAACACATGAAAGTTTTGAAAGTAGGATGTGATAGTTATGCAGTAACTTTTATCATTAAAAGCAACCACAACCTCTGCAACTATCCAAGCTATCTGAAAATTGTCCCCTCTTGTCTTTATCAGAAAAATATTTAGCAAAGTTATACTCAGACATTATTGCCTGGCTTAACCCAGTTGCAGTGAGATTTTCAATGGCAGACATTTTTAAATTAAGAGACAATCTTGAACATATGATTACAGTTAGGGGTATGGTTAATTACTTATAGTCCATCTTTATCCAAGGCAGATTACAAAATCACATAAATAATAATACAGACAAATAACATGAATCCAGACATTAATGGTCCTTACTGCAGTAATTCTGTGACAGTGCAGCCTACTGATGCAGGAGATTAGGTTTTGCAGTAAAATGTCCCTCCGGTCATTCAGACAGTCTCACTTCAGCATGACAAAATTTTTATTCCTTTATTTGCAGAAATGTGATATACTCCCAGTCGTATTTAGGAGCCAAAAACTATGTGTAAATTCCACCCGGATCTTTGTTATAGTGATTTTTTTTATTAAAATCTTGAAATTCCAATTTAAAAAAATGTCACCCAGAAAGAATGACTATGCATCTTTAGAGACTGTGCTTCTCTGTATAATTACCTTTTCATTGTAGCCCCAGTTCAGATATTACTGAAATTTTAGAAGTTTGGGGGTTATTAGGCCCCCTCGTAGACAGAGGTCGGCCAATATCTAGCGCTATTTAACCAGCCAGGAATGGTTCCTGGCTAGTTTAACACTTAGGTGTCCTTTTACAAAGGTGTGCTGAATAATGGCTTGCGTTAGTGTGGGCATGGGTTTTGGGCGTGTGCCGAACCATTTTTCAGCCCGCCTGTAAAAAAGGCCTTTTTAAAATTTTTGCCAAAAAATGGACGTGCGACAAAATCAAAATTGCCCTATGTCCATTTTGGGTTTGCGACCTTACTGCCACCCATTGACCTAGTGGTAAACACTGATGTGGTAATTGGGCGGTAATGACCTACGCATGTCAAATGCCACTTGGCACACACCTGATACGCGGTCCAAAAATAAAAATTATTTTTCAAATGCGCATATCAGATGCAAGCCAAAAATGAAATTACCGCAAGAGCCACGCGGTAGCCGGGCGGTAACTCGACACATTTTGGGTGTGAATAGACGCTTACGTGACTTAGTAAAAAGGCCACTTAACCAGCTAAGCCGTAATATTCTGCGTGAGATAGCCAGTTATATCTGCTGAATATTGCTGCTTAGTGCATAGCGGCTAACCGGGTATATTGCGTAATATAACTGGTTAGCCACAAATATTCAGCATATTGCCAGCTAAGTTTAATGACAAAATAGAATCATCTAAATAACAGTCCTATCTTTGCTGCTATAAACTTAACTGGCCAGCGCTGAATATTAACTTGGCAGGTTAAGTTTAAACCACCTGAAACTACCACCCCCCTCTGCCCCCCCGGATATTCAATGTCGGTCACTGGAAACAGCCCAGCATTGAATTTCTAGGCTCAGTGCCGATCGCAGGACTTAGCCAGCCTGCCTTCTGAAAGCTGAATATCAGCCGGAGTGTAGATAATACTCTATGAACCTGATCACATTCATTGCTGTAGAGAGATGACTTGTCATTGCAGGGATGCTAAGATATCTTTGAATGATGTCACATGGAATTAAAGCAGGTGAAGAATTAATTCCAATTTTTAGTCAGCCCAGTGATTCAGCACGAATGTCCTGTCAGACAGTGTCATCTGGGCTCATGCATGGGAGGAAGTGACATGCTCAGGTCCAGGTTGGGAGAGATCACTGCTACAACTGCAGTGACTCCTGCTGAATGAAGAATGGTACTGTGAGGGTAAATCACAGAGGAAATTTCCCTCAGCCCTCATAGTCAACAAGGAACTTTGCGACACCTGGCTGGGAAAGGAAGATAATATATAAACTGGGAAAATGAGAATGAGAAAAACAGAAGCCTCCCCATTTCTCAGGACTCAACAATAGCTAGTGAAATTTAAATCACAAAAACTTGTGTTTGTATTCTTCTAAAACATTGCTTTCCTTCAACTTTCCAAAACAAAAACTAAACTAAAATAAATAAATATAGGAGCGTTAACCTGCAATATGTAAGAGGAAACAGATTTGATGATAGTTAAAGACGAAACACACAGAGAAGGAGGTTTTCCACACCTCTGTGTGGTCTATACTAAGCTTCACCTTGTAGTGAGCACTGTTCCTTGAGGTCCCTGTTCCCAGCCAGCGAGGGATTGTCACCTCATATTCTGAAACATGATCAGCATCACTGGGACCTCCTAATGAACACAAAACAGCTTTAAAAATCACAGCAATAAAAAAAAGAGAAAGAATGAGTGTCTTAAATTCTATATGGATCAGCCTCTAGGTGCTAAATTCAAATATTTCAATATTATTATTTAAAACAAAAATGCATAAATAGATTAATTGCACAGGCTGTACATAACATTCCCAAATGTCAAGCCCAGATCATTTAAGTGCCTTTGGACTGCCCACACAATAGCCAATTTCAACTTTAGTGGTGGAGTGTGGTAGCCGTTTTAGTCCACTCTTAAGGTTATCAATAGAAATCAAACAAAATAAAACATGGAAAAGAAAATAAGATGATACCTTTTTTATTGGACATAACTTAATACATTTCTTGATTAGCTTTCGAAGGTTGCCCTTCTTCGTCAGATCGGAAATAAGCAAATGTGCTAGCTGACAGTGTATATAAGTGAAAACATTCAAGCATTACTATGACAGTCTGACAGGGTGGGAGGATGGGGGTGGGTAGGAGGTATGCATGGGGACATCAAAGCATATCATTGATATTCTAACAGGATGGGTGTGGATAGGTGAGGGGTGGGGTGATCAACAGAGACATACAGCTTTATGGTTTATAATGGGCTAGGAACCCCAGATCCTTGTTAAGTCCTTTCTGTTGGGTGTTAAAATATTCAATCATTCTGACTTCAAAGGTCTTACGTTCTTGTATGGTTTTAAAGTTACCTTTCAGTATTCTCACTGTGAAATCACTGGTACAGTGTCCTGGTTCTGTGAAGTGCTGTCCCACCGGGGTGGGGGCCCTACTGGCTGTATTGTTCATGTGATGTCTATGTAAATTGAATCTTGTCTTAAGCATCTGGCCTGTTTCTCCAATATAGCATCCTTCATTACATTTTTTACACTGAATGATATATACCACATTGGAAGATGAGCAAGTGAAAGATCCCTTTATGTTGAATATCTTTCCTTTGTGGATGACTTTGGGGTCCTGTGAAATATTTTGGCATAGTTTGCAACTGGATAAATTACAGGGAAGTGTGCCCTTCTGTTCCTTTTCAGTCTGTGATGGAAGTTTACTTCTGATTAGCAAGGATCTGGGGTTCCTAGCCCATTATAAACCATAAAGCTGTATGTCTCTGTTGATCACCCCACCCCTCACCTATCCACACCCATCCTGTTAGAATATCAATGATATGCTTTGATGTCCCCATGCATACCTCCTACCCACCCCCATCCTCCCACCCTGTCAGACTGTCATAGTAATGCTTGAATGTTTTCACTTATATACACTGTCAGCTAGCACATTTGCTTATTTCCGATCTGACGAAGAAGGGCAACCTTCGAAAGCTAATCAAGAAATGTATTAAGTTATGTCCAATAAAAAAGGTATCATCTTATTTTCTTTTCCATGTTTTATTTTGTTTGATTTCTATTGATAAACTTTAGTGGTTAGAGAGGACATGCCAGATCAGAGTAGCTGAAAATTCCCTCAGGGCTCTCAACTGGTTAATTGGCTTTGAGTATATTCATTCTCTCATTCTCTCTCTCTCTCTCTCTCTCTCTCTCTCTCTCTCTCTCTCTCTCTCTCTCTCTCTCTCTATATATATATATATATATATATATATATATATATATATATAGGTGATTGTGATATAAGCACATTTTCTGCCATTTGCACTAATATTCTGTAATTACCTTTACAGAATATTAGTGCAAATGGCAGAAAATGTGCTTATATCACAATCACTTACACCAGCCCTATGCCTGGTATAAATACTCACACCTAGAAGTTAGCCAGAGCACATGTAAACAATAGAATGCTATCATTTATGTATGTATTTACATGCTCCACCCATATTCCACCCAGTCTTCACCCATGTGCATGCCTTTATGGTGCATACTTTTCTGCTAGTTGGTATTATATAAGGGGGAAGAGAAAGAGAAATGGGACTTGATATACCACCTTTCTATGGTTTTTGCAACTACATTCAAAATGGTTTACATAGTATATACAGATACTTATTTGTACCTGGGGCAATGGAGGATTAAGTAACTTGCCCAGAGTCAGGGGGAGCTGCAGTGGGAATCAAACCCAGTTCCCAGGATCAAAGTCTGCTGCACTAACCACTAGGCTACTCCTCCACCTGTGTCCAGGTCATTTGCATAGCACCTGGACACTTACTGTTACTCATTCTGCCTAGCTAATAAATATTAATAGACTTGGCCTTCAGAAACTTGTCCATACTTTTTTTTCTAGATCCTGCTTACATTTAATCACCTCCTTACATAAATGATGATTACTGAGTTTTACAGATAGACAAATTGGTTATATAACCTTAATTCATAAGTAAGCATTTAGCTGAGCAGAAATGTCTAGGAATTTTTAAATAAAGGGATTTCTTAAATTAATGTTATATGTGGAAGTGTTCCAAATGAGAAAGCAGCGCCTATGATGTCACAGAGCTGCTTCTACTTGATTGATGATGATGACATAACAAAAGCCCTCTGACAGCTGCACAGATACAGCTGGAAACAACTGCACCAGGCGTTAGTTTGACTACTTTTGAAAAAGTAGCATTCAGCAAACACGGAATTTGAAAATGTACATGTTATGTAATCTTATATCATTTGCTATATTTATGTACTCCCTACTTCACACCAAAATAAGACAACAGGTAAAACCAGAACATTAAACACAGGAAATTGTGTGCAAATTGCAAAATTAGCCCCATCTGGAGAAATTGCACTTGAGTGAAACCAATGAAGTGGTAAACCTCAGAGTGAGGGGGAAAAATTCTTCTTTCAATTAACATTTAATTGCTAATATTTGCTCAGACAAAAGAAGAATTTTCATGCCTATTGTTTTTAATGAATAATCATTATTTATCCATCAATTTTTTATATACTGCTTTCCCAGTTTAATGGCTACAAAACAGAGATGCCGTCTCCACCTACATTTACATGCATTCTTAGTTTAATAGCTTAAAAATGTCTTGAGACATCTGAGATCTCTGGTTCAAAAATTCAGTTGTTGCAGAGACAGTCCAACCGTGGTCAATTTTTTTTAAAAAAATTATGTACAGCATGATGTCATAGCTAAGAAAGATTTCTTTCTTCTTTCTCGTCTTAGAAAAAGCATGTACTAACCTTTCCGAAAAGAAATTAAAAGCCATTCTCCATGACATCTGAACAGCGAGGGATTCAGTAACGAAAATGAAATGAAATAAAGTGGATTACAATCTGCTAGCACTGACTGAGACACTCATAATCAAGTGCTTTGGGCTGGGTCAAAGCAAGAAGGACAAATCAGTGTGTGATGCACCTAGCAGTTGAAGACAGTCAAATAAATGGCATCCTATTTCTGCAATGCTTGACTACACCGGCAACGCGTGAAATAAGATGAAGCCGATAGATTCTGGCCCCACCTGCAGGTCTTCTGCTTGCACCTTACCTGCCTGCGTGTAACCCGGCTGATCCAGCAACAGCATCTTTCCGAGCAGCAGCAGCAGCGGCCACCAGAGGTCGATTTGCAGAGCCCAGAGCAGGGGACGCCCTGCTCCCGCGGACGCCTCAGCCGCACACCTCATGCCTGCTCCGCTGCCTCCTTCCACTTCTCATCGGCTCATGTTTCTCCTGGCCAGCGATCGCCGATCGCTGCTTCCACGTTAAGAAGTTCACTGACATTTCTCTCCTCCCCCAGCAGCGCTTCCCCTTCCCTCCCCTCCCCCTCCTCTGCAGAGAAAACCCGCGGCAGTGCGCTTTGAAAACTTTCGCTCTGGGGGTGGATGGGAAAGGGGGTGACAAGGCGCCGAGAAAGGGCAATGGAGGCGGGGAGAGGGGTGCAGGCCCTGCAGGGTAGAACAATTGGATTTAACACTCCGTTTTTCCAATACAACAAACTGCTTAAGGCAGCTTACACCAGTGAAACGAATATTTATTTATTTAATAAACGCTTATAGTGTGATATATTGGTGTTTTCCTTCTTTTCTCTGTGAGGTGGGGAGGGCGTGTCTCAAGGGGGCAACTGTGAGTAGAGAGAGTTGTAATACCGTGTGAGGGGGTGTGTGTAAGAAGCTAGGGGTCCCTCTTACTAAGCCATGTAGGCGCCTACGCACGCCCAACGCCCGTCAATTTAGAGTTACCACCCGGCTACCATGTGGCCCTTGCGGTAATTTAATTTTTGACACATGTCCGCTACGTGTGCCGGAAAATAATTTTTATTTTCTGGTGGTTGGCAGAAACCGGGCGGTAATCGTCATTGTACGCGCGTGGTCGATTGGTTAACGCATGAGACCTTACCACTAAGTCAATGGCTAGCGGTGAGGTCTCCAAAATGGACGTGTGCCAATTGTTATTTTGCTGCACGTCCATTTTCTGCAAAATTTTTTTTTAAAGGCCTTTTTTACAGGTGCACTAAAAAAATGGATCTGCACGTGCCCAAAACACACACCTACGCCAGCGCTGCACATTTTTCAGCGCACCTTAGTAAAAGGACCCCTATATGAATATGGTGGAGGGATGTGTATATGTTGTTGGGGGGGGGGTGAAGATTATCTGTATATTTGTGCTTGGAGTGGGGGTGGGTGTTTGTGTATGTGCTGGGAGGAGGGTGTTGGCAGTGGGGACTGGGGATGGATGCACAGGATGGTGTTCAGTAAGTGGGATTTTCTGGATGTGTGAGGGTGCAGGAAGCTGTATGAGGTGCAGGAAGTTTCAATTAGAAGTGTTTCAATTAGAAGTGTGATGGGGGAGTGACTTGAGGAGTATCTTTACATGTGTGTGTGCATGGAATGGGGATGGCTGTGCTCAGCCTGGAGGGGAGAGAGTTAGGTATCTGTATGCATATGTTTATATGCAGGGTGATGAGTACAGGCAACAGAGGCCATTCACCTTATCTTTCTCTTCCTTTCCCCTCCCCCTTACTCTGGTTGGGTGGGTGGGATGAGTGTAGGATTCTATGAATAGTAACTGTGTGAGGAAGGGAGAGAGGAGAGGGGCAGTGCAGTTCAGCCCCATCCTCTGCCCTCCCTTTTCTTTTCCTTCCATCTTCACTCTTTTCCTTTCTCCCTTTTTCCTCTTCTCTCTTGTCTTCTTACCTCTCCTTTCTGGCTGGCACTTACATTCAGGCTGCACAATGGAAGTGGAAACCCTACCAGTGCTTTATCCCATAGTAACATAGTAAATGGCGGAAGATAAAAGATCAGCATGATCCATCTGGAGTTGTACCTGCCGCTCTGTGCAGGTGGTTACCCCTTCTATGCTTTTGTTTAAGGTTGTAGCTGTGGGCAGACACTTGGTGGATGCATGGAATGCCCTCCCGCGGGAGATGGTGGAGAGGAAAACGGTAACGGAATTAAAAAATGCATGGGATAAACATAAAGGAATCCTGTTCAGAAGGAATGGCTCCTCAGAAACTTAGCAGAGATTGGGTGGCAGAGCTGGTGGTGGGAGGCGGGGCTAGTGGTTGGGAGGCAGGGCTAGTGCTGGGCAGACTTCTACAGTCTGTGCCCTGAAAATGGCAGATACAAATCAAGGTCAGGTATACACATAAAGTAGCACATATGAGTTTATCTTTTTGGGCAGACTGGATGGACCATACAGGTCTTTCTCTGCCGTCATCTACTATGTTACTATATAGTAACCAGATGGGAAGAGGGGTGGGGGGAAGAGGGGTTGGTGGTTCGGAGGCGAGAATAGGGGAGGGCAGACTTGTATGGTCTGTGCCAGAGCCAGTGATGGGAGGCGGGACAGGTGGTTGGGAGGCGGGAAAAACTGCTGGGCAGACTTGTACAGTCTGGGCCCTGGGAGAGACAGGTGCAAATCAAGGTAAGGTATACACATGAGTTTGTCTTGGGCAGACTGGATGGAACATGCAGGTCTTTTTCTGCCGTCATCTACTATGTTACTATGTTACTATGTATCTATGCGCAAGGAGTTCTGTGTTGGGCAGCATACTAAGCACCATCACTTACTGTGCTATATTTACATCTTTTTAAGAAGTATAAGAATTAAGAACCAGCTATTGATTCATTCCACTATCATCTTTAAGCGAGATCTTGTTTGGACCCCGGCCGCAGGCATATGTTTATGCTGAAACACAGCTGTGTCAGGTTCTTTCAATGTTATAGCTGCAGACAATAAAGAATCATCTGGTTCCTATATTCACTTATTACCTCCACTTTTTGTTCTATCTGTGGTTTGTTCCATCCGTGGAGGATTTTTTCTTTCTTTGTTTTGTACTGATGGACAATATTCATCACACTCCTAAACTGTCTGTTCTTGGTACGAATAATGCTGCTTTTATTTGTCTATCCTGTCTAAATAATGGAGTTCTTGTCTGTGTTAAGGAATTGTTTCAAATTGTGAATCACTATGCAGAATCTTTCAGAATAGTGGCATATCAAATGAAATTTAAACCATTAGGGAAATTTCAGTCCAAGATATTAACTTGTGTTATATGCAGTATGGTCGACTACTGTGGCAGACCTCTCAAGCAGAGAGTCTACTACTACTACTTATCATTTCTATAGTGCTACTAGACGTACGCAGTGCTGTACACTTGAACATGAAGAGACAGTCCCTGCTCGACAAAGCTTACAAAATGGCAAGACTCCCAAACACAACTCATGGATTTCATCTCAAACTCCTGCGTATCTGCCTCAAACATCCTTATACTAGGAGACATCAACCTACACATAGAAGATGACACCTTACCAAACACACGAGAATTCAAAGAATTCCTAAAACTCTGGGAACTACAAGCACCCAACATGCTACCAACCCTCGAAAAAGGACACACACTAGATATCATAACAAACAAATAACAAACAAATTCGAATCGGACTCAACTATCATACTCACTGACACAAGATGGACACCCACATTATGGTCAGACCACCATAAAGCAAATGTCACTCTTTGCTGGCGAAAAACACATTTAAACACGACCAATAACCGTGAGCGAACAACATACACAACGAGAGGAAAAATAGACCCCACAACATTCTGGCAACAGATCTATCAGAACGAATGGACAACAAACGCTGACACCATCCAATTCCTCCAAGAATGGGACGACCTATGTACAACAACATTAGACAAAATCGCCCCAATCCAAACCAGAACATCACACAGGAAAAAAGCAAACCCATGGTTCACCGAAGAGCTGAAAACACTTAAGACGCAAGTTAGAAAACTAGAACGAGCTTGGAACAAAAAGAAAGACGAACAAACACTAAACGATTGGAAACTACTTCGGAGAAAATACAAATACACCATAAAACAGACAAAAAGACTACATTACAAAACAATAATAGGACCCAACTACAAAGACACACACAAACTCTTTAACCTCGTGAACAAATTGCTAGATACCACACCAGTTACAAACAATGGCAAAGATATGCCAGACGTCGACAACCTTGCGAAGTACTTCAAGGAGAAAATTATACTACTACGACACAAAATACCCGCTAGTCCTATAGAATACGCCACTCTTCTAGATTGTCTAGATCCAGAAGAAGGAACACACCCAGCAGACAGAACCTGGACTGAATTCGAACTACTATCAGAAGACCTCATCTCTAAGACTCTCAAAAGATATGCCAAATCCAATTGCAAACTAGACACATGCCCAAATAGCCTCATGAAATCTTCTCCTCAACAATTCATAATAGACCTAACGAACCATATAAACTACATGCTACAAAACGGACTCTTCCCAAAAGAAAAAGGAAAAATCTTACTCACCCCAATTCCTAAAGATTCAAAGAAAAACACAAGCGAAATAACCAACTACAGGCCAGTAGCATCCATACCACTAATAACCAAGATAACCGAAGGAATGGTAACCAAACAACTCACAAACTATCTAAACAAACATTCAATACTGCACGATGCCCAATCAGGATTCCGGTCGAACCATAGCACTGAAACAGTATTAGTCACCCTTATGACTAAATTTAAACAAATAATAGCAACTGGCAACAATATACTCCTCCTACAATTTGACATGTCAAGCACATTTGACATGGTCGACCACGGAATCCTACTACACATACTGGAATACTTTGGCATTGGAGGAAATGTCCTGAACTGGTTCAAGGGGTTCCTAACCTTGCGTTCGTATCAAGTCACATCAAATTCAACCACGTCCAAGGCATGGACACCTGAATGTGGAGTTCCACAAGGATCACCTCTCTCACCAACTATCTTCAACCTAATGATTATCCCTCTAGCAAAACTCCTATCAAACCATAACCTTAACTCATATATATACGCCGATGATGTGACGATATACATCCCTTTCAAACAAGACATCATGAACACGTGGGCAGATGCATTTTGTCTGAAACTAAATGCAGAAAAAACTAAATGCCTGATACTCACCTCCCAATACAATACAAATGAATTCAACGCGATAAACACACCAAACCAAAACCTTCCAATCTCAGAAACGCTAAAAATTCTTGGAGTCACTATCGACCGCCACCTAACACTCGAAAATCACGCAAATAACACAACTAAGAAGATGTTCCACTGCATGTGGAAATTGAAAAGGATAAAACCATTCTTCCCAAGATTCATCTTCCGCAACCTTGTGCAATCCCTCGTACTAAGCCATCTGGATTATTGTAACTCACTATACACAGGCTGCAAAGAGCAAATACTGAGGAAACTTCAAACAGCCCAGAACACAGCAGCCAGACTCATCTTCGGAAAACCAAAATATGAAAGGGCAACACCACTACTAGAGAAACTACACTGGCTTCCACTTAAGGAACGCGTCACTTTTAAGGTGTGCACACTAGTCCACAAGATCATTCATGGTGAAGCCCCTGCCTGTATGTCCGAGTTGATAGACCTACCAACCAGAAATGCTAAAAGATCATCCAGAACATACCTCAACCTCCACTTCCCTAATTGCAAGGGCGTGAAATACAAGACGCTACACGCGTCAACCTTTTCTCACACGAGCACGCAGCTTTGGAATACACTGCCGCGCAACTTAAGAATGATTTACGAACAACCCTCCTTCCGCAAATTACTGAAGACTCATCTGTTTGAAACAATTTATGGCAAGAGCCAAAACACATAGAGTCCACACTCACTGATCATCAATGCATCATACACCCACTTCTAACCCTCATCCCCCGTAATTCCACATCACTCATACATTTACTCACAGGAATATGTACACCATATGTCTCTGTGTCTTAATACTACCCTTTAAGCTTCCCATTGTCTCTTTCCAGCGTTTCAATGTTGATGTCCCATTGTTATATTCTTAATGATACTTCGATGGTTTCACAAAACTTGTACAATGTAACCCATAACCAAGTTGTAACAAATGTATTTCCATTAGTCATATCATATTGTAAGCCACACTGAGCCTGCAAAGAGGTGGGAAAATGTGGGATACAAATGCAATAAATAAATAAATAAATAATAAATAAATAAATAATTAGGACAGATAAACAGGACAAACAAGAGATAAGGGAATATTAAAGTGAGGATGATAAAATAAGGGTTCTGAACAAGTGAATAAGGTTAGGAGTTAAAAGCAGCATCAAAAATGTGGGCTTTTAGCTTAGATTTGAAGACGGCCAGAGATGGAGCTTGACGTACCGACTCAGGAAGTCTATTCCAGGAATATGGTGCAGCAAGGTAAAAGGAACTGAGTCTGGAGTTAGGGGTGGAGGAGAAGGGTGCAGATAAGAGAGATTTACCCAGTGAACGGAGTTCCCGGGGAGGAATGTAGGGAGAGATGAGAGTGGAGAAGTACTGAGGAGCTGCAGAGTAATGCACTTATAGGTCAATAAGAGGAGTTTGAACTGTATGCAGAAACGGATAGGAAGCCAGTGAAGTGACTTGAGGAGAGAGCTAATATGAGCATAACGACACTATATTAGTCGCCCAGCAGAATTTTGAACAGATTGAAGAGGAGAGAGATGGCTAAGTGGGAGACCTGTGAGAAGCAAGTTGCAATAGTCTAAGCGAGAGATGATAAGAGTGTGGATGAGGGTTCTGGTAGTGTGCTCAGAAAGGAAAGGGCAAATTTTGGTGATATTATAGAGAAAGAAATGACAGGTTTTAGCAGTCTGCTGAATATGTGCAGAGAAGGAGAGGGAGGAGTCGAAGATGACCCCAAGGTTACGAGCTGATGAGACAGGAAGGATGCGAGTGTTATCCACAGTAATAGAGAATGAGCCCGGAATTCCTTTGATGAAACTGATCTTTTGGTTGGGTGCTTATTTCTGGCAGAGAAAGCCAGAAAAAGCTTCCATTCATCACACTGTCTAACCACAAGCATTTGTTGGAGCTATTTTCTGTTAGAAGCAGGAACCAGTATTAGTCTGCAGTAACAGCTGCCTGTGGCAAGCTCAGGCAATGCGAAAGTATATATCATTGCACAGGGGCTGGGTACAAGGCTTTTTTTTTATTTTTAAATCAGAAATGAACAACATGCTCAGTCTGTTTTAGCAAATTCTTGCTATTCTAAGCCACATGATTGATTTGAGAGGCTGGAAACAAGGCAACGTCAACTATGTCCAAAGATTCTGTATTTGCTGAATATTTAAGTTCTTACCGGCAATGAAAGCAATGCTTGAAAAGTATAATTTCTATGGGTGTGGCTTAAAAGGAGGTATGGAAATGATTTCTGGTCTTTATATCTTCCTTGGAATTCATCCTGAGCAATAATATACATAGTTTTGCAATTTCAAAACTATGGAGTCATTTTACAAAGCTGTGGTAAGCACTAATATATGTTTACTGCAACAAACCATTGACTTACTGGGGGGGGGGGGGGCTTGCTGAGGCAGCTGAGGCATCCTGTAATAATTTTGGGATGTGCGTGCACTACCCATACACTGAAAATTAACCTTTATTTTTTTGCATTGGGGGTGGGTCTGTGGGCAGAGAATGGGCACCTTCTATGAGTGGAGGAGTGGCCTTGTGGTTAGAGCAGCTGTCTTGACATCCAGAGGTGGTCAGTTCAAACCCCACTGCCGCACCTTGTGATTGTGGGCAAGTCACTTAATCCTCTATTGCGTCATGTACAAACTTAGATTATGAGCCCAACAGGAAAATATCCACTATACCTGAATGTAACTCACCTTGTGCTACTACCTAAATGGTGTAAGCAAAATCCAAATAAATAAAATAATTAGTTAGCTCAGCCAGATGCTAACCAATTAGTGTGTGCCTTTACTACCTATGTAATGGGTGGCAGTGGTGCCTCATGTGCTACTGGGCCATTTTACAGCAGGGGCATAGCCAGACCTCGGTGGGAGGGGGGTCCAGAGCCCGAGGTGGGGGGGCACAGTTTAGCCAGTCTCCACCAGCCACTGACCCCCCCTGCTGGCGCTGACCCCACTGCCACTTTTGACCCCCCTCCTGCCACCGACCCTCCCCTGCCACCTTTGATCCCCCTCCCACTGCCGCTGTCTGGTACCTTTGCTAGCGGGGGTCCCCAAATCCTGCCAGTTGAAGTCTTCTTCAGTGCCGGAGACTGGCACTGAAGAAGACTTCAGCTGGTGGGGGTTGGTGACCCCCGCCAGCAAAGGTACCAGGCAGTGGCAGCGACAGGGGAGGATTGGCGGCAGTGGGAGGGGGTATCAAAAGTGACTGGAAGGGTCAGCGGCAGAGGGTGTCGAAAATAGAGGGGGCCAGGGCTAAATCTGTGGGGCCCATGCCCCCATCTAGCTACACCCTTGTTTTACAGCAGCAGTAAAAATGGCCTTAGCACAAGGGTACACTAAAGGCCACTTCTTACTGCTGTTTGGCAAAAAAAAAAAAGAGGCCCTTATGTGTGTTGTTTTATCCATAAAAATACTCACACCATAGGTAAATCTCTGCAGGTACTTTTACTTTGGACAGTTTTCTAAATAAAGGTACAGGTTGGGCAATTCTGAAAAAAGCATTTTACTTGGGTAAATTGCCATCTTTGAAAATTACTTTCTACAGAATCTGCAACCAGTACTGTGTGACTTTTTCCCAATCCTTATAGCCGGTGTTCAGTCTTCATGAAATTTAAATGTTCTAATTGTGTTCTTATTAGATATTCCATAACTATTATGCTTACACTGTAGGGAGTAGAAGAGTAGCCTAGTGGCTAGTGTAGCAGACCTTGATCCTGCAGAGCTCCGCTCAAGTCCCACTGTAACTCCTCAAGAATCTGGGGAAGTCACTTAACCCTCCATTGCCCCGGGTACAAATGAACAACATGCTCAGTATGTTTTGCTGTCCTAAACCACATGATTGTATATACTATGTAAACTGCTTTGAATGTAGTTGCAAAAATCACAGAAAGGCAGTATATCAAACAGGGCCACTGAGAGACTGGGCCAGGCCCTGGGCAAGGCCGCCCAGGGGCCCCGCCCATGCCCCCGCCGCCCCCCTCCGTCCACCACCAGACCGGGCCCCCTGCATTGAAATCACAGCGAGGGCGGGACATAAGGAGGGAAGGAGGGCCGAAGGGAGGCGATCTGCTGCCCTACTGCCTGCAGCGCTTTCACACGGAGGTGAGAGGCGCTGTGATTTCAATGCAGGGGGCCCGGCCCGGTGGCAGGCAGTCGACGACGGAGGGCAGGTGGGACTGCAGCGCCGGGCCCCCCTTGGAGGCCCTGGCCTGGGGAATTTTGTTCCCCCTGCTCCCCCCTCTCGGCGGCTATGATATCAAGTCCCATTATATCTCTGCTATTTGAATTTCAGTGCAGTTAAATGTATGTAACTTTGATCTCATTTCATGGTATTCTCATTATTAGGTTTCAATTTGCTGTTTTCAAGTTTCATTGTATTTATGTTTATACTTGGTCATTTTACTATTGTTATGCTGTTAACAGAATTGTAAGTTTGATGTTAAACTGTACCTACTGTACACCTCCTTGGGTGAATCTCTTCATAAAGGCAGTTAATAAATCCCAATTTATTTATCCCAACTGACTCTGTACCATGCATCTTGTCCCCATTTATATATCTGCATTTGGCCCCCCAGCTATATGGTAAGCTGTACTGTAGAAAATCATTAGTATCATGGCAATGTTATTAGAATGTTCTAATTGTATGTTTATATTCCATAACTATTATGCTGACATCATAATATATCTCTGCTATTTGAATTTCAGTGCTGTTAAATGTGTGTATTTTTGAACTTGTTTCTTGGTAGTCTTATTATTAGGTTTAAATTTGCCGTTTTCAAGTTTTCCTCCTTCATTGCATTTATGTTTATACTTGTAGATTTGTACTATTGTTATGCTGACAAAATTGAAGTTTGATGTAAAACTTTATCTACTGTACACCGTCTTGTTGTGAATCTCTTCATAAAGGCAGTTAATGAATCCAAATAAATAAATAAATAAATAAATATTAATCTCCTAAAGTGGGGGAGAAACCTGCCTAGATATGAACAGCATTTCAGAAAGGCAACTGCAGTGATTCATTCCTAACTGCTGAACTGCACTCACCCCAACATCAATTACCCAAATTACATTTGAAAATCAGGTTAAACTTCAATGTCGAGAGAGCATTCAGAACCCACTGGCATGACTTCATCTAAAGCCTGAACTATAATTAGAAATGACTGTTCTGTATACGAACACAACTTAACTGGTGTATAGAATATTAATGATGTGTGCGCTCTCCGGAAACATACAATCACAGAATAACAACAGAGCTGAAAACTATGGCAAGCTGTTGGCTTAGCAAACTAGACTGACATGATTCTTGATTATATTAAGGGGTCCTTTTACTAAGCCGTGTAAGCATCTATGCACGCCCAATGCACACCAAAATGGAGTTACTGCCTGATTACCATTTTGGCATGCGTCCAATATGCGCGTCTGAAAAATATTTTTTTATTTTTGGACGCGAGCCAAGCGGCATTTGACATGTGTAGGTCATTACCACCTGGATTCTTTACCACTAGATCAATAGCTGGTGGTAAGGTCTCAGACCCAAAATAGACACACGGCAATTTTGATTTTGCCGCACATCCATTTTTGGCCAAAAAAGGGCCTTTTTCACAGGTGCACTGAAAAATGGATTGGCACGCACCCAAAACCCGCGCCTACACTACCGCAAGCCATTTTCAGCACACTTTTGTGAAAGGACCCCTATATTTGGTATGTTCCAATTAACAGAGTATCATGGTGATTTATAATAAAAAAGTAAAGCTTAAACAAAAAATAAGCAACATACATAGGAACAAAACAAAAACATCATAACACACGGGACAGACAGGTGGGGGGTGCAAAGAGCAACAGAAAAGACACTGAGAAACATCGTTATATAGGAACACAAAAGTGGAGATCAGGAAAAGAAGTAAACCTCCAAAGTTAGGTGAGAAGGTCAGTCAGAGACCTTGGGGAAAAACCAAGATTTTAAGAGCTTTAAACTTGGCAATGTAGGGTAAATGGGAACAAAACAGCACTACTGCCGTGCACACCCAGGCACCCTGCAGTAGTTCTGAGTTTGCTGCATGCTGTTTCCCGTGCTAGAAAATAATTTTTATTTTATCTATTTATTGCATTTGTATCCCACATTTTCCCACTTCTTTGCAGGCTCAATGTGGCTTACAATACATCATGAATGGTGGAACTATATGAGAAAATAGACATTTAATATTACAGAAGGATCTTGGGTAACATGATAATGATAAAACATAATACTGTAACAAGCAAATGTTATGACAATTCTGGTTATCTGTGTGGAGTTTACATTTGTTGATCTTTGTGGTATGCCTTGTTAAAGAGATGGGTCTTCAGTAGTTTGCGGAAGTTAGTTAGTTCATAGATCATTTTAAAGTTGCGTGGCAGCGCGTTCCAGAATTGTGTGCTCAGGTAGGAAAAGGTTGACGCATGTGTTAGTTTGTATTTTAGACCTTTACAGTTGGGGAAGTGAAGATTAAGGAATGTGCGGGATGATTTTTTAGCATTCCTGGGTGGTAAGCCTATCAGGTCTAACATATAGGCTGGGACATCTCCGTGAATGATTTTGTGAACTAGGGTACATATTTTGAACGTGATGCGTTCTTTAAGTGGGAGCCAGTGTAGCTTTTCTCATGCGGGGGGGGGGGGGGGGGGGGGGGGGGGGGGCGGGAAGTAGATGTCTCTGGTGGTAATCAAGCAGTACGAGCACATTGCCACACGCTGCCTGATTACCGCACGATTAGCACATGAGTCCTTACCGCCTCCTAAGGGCTCAGACAGTAATAGCCACATGCTACTTTGGAAATTAGCACATGGCTGTTAATGGCAGAAATAACCATTCTGCCATTTTAGATCCACACTAAAATGTGGCCAAAGTGTGAAGGAAACCCACAGCAGTAAACCTACCACCAGCCACGTTTTAGAGTGGTACCTGCCATCCGTTTCTATCTTGATTTAAAAAAAAAAAAAAAATAGGGTGAACAGACAAAATATACCAATGCTTGTGAATAATTTAAGTTAGCTGGAGAGTATCTATGAGTAAAAACCTACATTGGCCATCAATAGTAGCTGAATATAGTGTATAGAGATGTTTGTTAGCTTATAGTTCTTTATGATAATCTCTTCTTTACACTAATATTTGAAATGAAGAGTGCGACGTACAGAATATATGAGTTTTGTTCCACTTTGTTTTTATGCCATTTCCATGAGTTTAGTAAAATCAGGGATGATTGTATATGCTTGCAATATTGTATTCCCAGAGGTGATACTTTCATTTATGGTAGCATTGGGTGTTATCTCAGGTCAATGTCTGATCCTCCAGTGAAGGAGAAAAATTTTGACATTTCACTGTTAGCTACTCTACATTCAGATTATATAGCCGTCAAGTGAATTTTTAAATCATGAAGTGTTTCACTAAAGTGTCAGTCCAGGTGTAGGGGGTAATGCTGATGTTGCTACTTTCAACGAAAGGAGTCCTTAGGGAAAACACCAGGTCAGGGGAGTAGTCAACAGACTGAATGAACCGCTAGATTGTCATAAATTTCATAAAGTGCATGTCAGGTATCTTCAGCAGATTATTTGAGAGCATATTGAACTCATCGAGGAAAACATATCTAGGAACCATGAGGTTACAACAGAAATAAGGGAAATTCATCTCTAGATTCTGGTGAGGCACGAAGATGGTATACAAGTAAGAGATAGACCGCAGGGTGTATACCTACTTGAACCATGAGATCCTTGAGAACTTAAGAGGATGAAGACTGTGTTCAGAAACCATAATTTGTTTTGAAACCAACATAACTAGTCCATCACCTTGCCTAGCTGGTCTATTTCTGTAAAAGTACAATAGGTAGTAGTGGGGGGTAAAAGGGAGGGGGGGGGACACATTTACTGCTAATAATAAGCTTTACCATCCTTTAGCCAGATTTCAGTTAGACATAGTAAAATTAAATTTTGTTCAATGGTTCATACAGAAATGAACATTTTGACTTGAGTGATTGTTATGAAGACTTACCTTGAGACTTGGTCCAGTTTGATTAATGTTTTCATAGACCAGTAGGTCCTCGGGACCCAAAACTGGGGAAAAAAAAAGCATGGCTGGTATCCCCATACTAGAAGAATGAGGGAGGGAGGAGAGGCACATGGTAGTGGCATAAGCCTTTTGAGGATCCAAGACAGTTTCTTAAAGGCAAGATGAAGAAGATGTGTTTTGTCTCTCTGCTGGAATTCTTAGATCGTAGCTAAGAAAATATTCTTGTTCCTGTTCCATTGTAGGAGACTCATCCATCTATTCCTTTCTGGTGAAGCAAGAACATCCAAAGATGTAGTTTCAGTGAGTTCCACTACTCAACCTCTACTCCCCAGTCCTATTTGCAAACCTGAAAGATATGGCAGCTCTCTTCTCTCTTTACTGGAATGGGCATTTCTGATGGTTCCTTAGATTTGTTGAGGTATTGTCTTGATCAATGGGGCTCTTTACCTCAAATGAGTTCTTAGTGTCTGCAGGGGAAGCAGAGAACCAGGAAGATGATGCTAGGTCATTGATTGGTTCTGTCTGTGGTCTTTAGTTCAATGGCAGTGCCAGAAGATCCTTATGGCTCTTGATTAAAGTTGTGGAAGTTCAAAATGATCCCACATTGAGGAGGAATTAACTTTCATTTAACAAAGATTCAGAAACATGCTTTGATTTCATAGAAAAACTGTAGTTTCTTCAGGCTAGATCAATGAGTTTTCACTTTACCTGATACAGAGAAAACACTTCAGGCTTAGTGTTCAGTGGTGCTTATGCTCTTCTACCTGGATAGGTCATGCTAACCAGATCATACCTGGATTTTCAGCAGCACTTACCCAGATAGTGTCACAGAGAATCCGGTCAGACTGCCTCAGCATGCGGGGCAATACAGGGTGAAGTCTGGGAGGAGCAAGGAATTACCCTGTCAGCTGCAATATTTAGTCCACTAACCCAAAGACTGTCCTAACCTTTTGAAAATTAGGAGGTAATGAGGGGCATTTTCGATATGTCTAAATCCTATTTTGGACGTTTTGCTGAAAATGCCCAAAATACAAGTGGCAAACATAATGATTTTCAAACCAGAAAAATGTTTTTTTTTTTTTTAAAACATCCATATCCTTGACATTTTGTGCTCAGTGAGTTTTTCTTTTGTGACCATTTTCGGGAAAAAAATATTCCAAGGGTAAAACACACTAAAACAAGCTATTGGGATGTATGGGGGGCCCAGCATTATTGGTAATTAGCCACAGATATCCCAGCAGAGCAGTGGGGAATCCTAGGGGGCGCTACAGTGGACTTCACATAAAAGGTCCCAGGTACACATTTTACTGTTACCCTCTTATATTGTATGGAAAGCCCTCCAAAACCTACCAAAAATCTACTATACACCACTACAATAACCCTTATGTCTGAAGTTGCCAACTATATGTGGGTATGATAGGTTTTTGGTGGGTTTTAAGAGTTTGAGTGGAATAGGTTCATATGGAACAGTAATTTACTCCTTCAGATAGCACTAGGACTAAGATACTTCATGAAATTAGCAAGTAGCGGAGTTTGAAATGGTTTTGAATAAGTTTCTAGAGAATTATCAAGCAAGCAAGCTTGGAAGTCAGTTTTCATCCTTGGGAAAGTACTGCAAGGACTGGCTCTACCCCTTGAGATCTGTCAGGTACTTAAAAAAAAGGTTTGGATAGCTTCCTAAAATAAAAGTTCATACGCCATTATGAAAACGGACTTGGGGAAAATCCACTGCTTATTTCTAGGATAAGCAGCATAAAATGTATTGTACTGGTTTGGGATCTTGCCAGGTACTTGTGACCTGGATTGGCCACTGTTGGAAACAGGATCCTAGGCTTGATGGACCTTTGGTCTGTCTCAGTATGGCAACACTTATGTACTTACGTGAGCTGCACTGAACATTGTTGGAGATAGGATGCAGGGCTTCATCAACTTTTGGTTTGATCCTGCATATCACTAGACTTCTGGTTTATATATTTGATTCACAATATAGCCATAGCGTAGAATGTTTAACAGTTCATGATAGCTGCTGGAAGTCCTTTATCTTTAGATCTATGTTCAAAAAGGGGCAGTGGCACACAAACATTCTGTTACCGAGACCCAGGGCACTAATGGTTTTTATTTTTACATTGTCAATTGGTTTCATGATAGATACAGTCGCAGCCAACATATTCTTTTTTTGTTTGTTTTAGCTCTCTTATCACTGAAGCAACATTGGATTCACTCCTACTTGTTTATGCAAAACGCAGGCCTCAAATTCTTGGAGATGGGATTTTAAAGAATGGCATCTGGTTTGCAATTAGTTGGCAGCTCTGACCATTAATTTTTTTCCACCACAAACCCAGCAAACAGTTCATCTGCATACTCTGAGAAAGAGGAGAAACAGAAAGAAGGAAGCGGGATAAGAGCTAAGGAGTAAAAGTATTCACTGATGTGGAAAAAGAGGGAACAAATACATGCCCTTAGCAGTGAACATTAGAATGCAACAATAAGGCAAGGGCAACATTATACATAACTTTATTTTAAATGTTAACAAGTGAGAGAACAATTCTTTCAGTGCAGAAAAAAAATGACAAAAATGAAAAAAGGAGAAAGTGTTTGGAAACAGGACCAGAATGTCTCACATATGCTTTCACTGCAACAGAAAAAAAATGTGCTTACCAACTAACATAAAGGTCAGCATTTTATACATATAATCAATGTTAATTTAATTCTGGACAGTGCCCTGAATTATTTCAAGTGCTTTTGACAGATGACACAATAACCAATATAAATACTAATGATATTAAATACATCTTAAATTGCACCAGCAGTTAAAAATACATAAATACATACATAAATGTATCCGATGGCCAAATATGATTCGCTGCATATCAGCACAGGATAACTTAGTAAAAGTGAAGTAAAATCCCTATGTAGCCTTACATATTCTTACAGGAGTTGCACAGACATAACATACAGTAAACAAATTTGTTAAAATTCTTAAAATGAATGTGCATTTTAACTATTAGAAACTTCAAAACTGAATTTACACTGAGAAAATATATCTAAGGTCGATCACTTCAAGGCACTTCACGTTTTCCTTCAACGAACAGACTGAAAAAGAGAGGTTTTATTGCTTTTTATTCTGTGTATAATTTTTTTGAAAAGAACTGATTGCATTTTATATACCACTCAAATTCCCTCCTTTATAAATTCCTCAACACTTTACCCTCGTCTTCCTCGTCACTGTCAGTCACATTTACCCTCTGGATGCGAGAGGGTGCAGATGTGGGGGCAGTGAAGACGTTCTCCAGGGCGCCGATGTCCAGGTGTGGGATGGAATTGAGGTACTCCTCGCTGCTGTGGCTGGTGTAGTAGGACACACCTTCGATGCTTTCACAGCTGCGGGAATCTTCGCTCTGTGTGCGCTCGTCACTGTATTCCCTGAAGGGATACTCTCTGTTCAGAGCTGAAAACATGGCTTCGTGCTTTTGGTACCGGTCTTCGTAATAACCAAGGCATTCAGGCATTGGGTTGGGGAAGTCTCCATACCCGAAAGGCGGACGGCTATAAGGACACGTGCTGCATGAAAAATAAACAGAAAAACAGATTAGGAATCCAGCAAACAAGCATCAAAGAAAAAGTGCATTTTAAAGTTATTTTCATTGAACAGTAATTTTACATAAAACA
The DNA here is from genome assembly GCF_901765095.1 of Microcaecilia unicolor. Classification (NCBI taxonomy): domain Eukaryota; kingdom Metazoa; phylum Chordata; class Amphibia; order Gymnophiona; family Siphonopidae; genus Microcaecilia; species Microcaecilia unicolor. The sequence continues at coordinate 161,884,735 of NC_044038.1, forward strand.
CTCATTACTATCAACTGAGCTAATATGACCAGGAAGGCACAGGCAGATGTGTATAGAAGAGTACTATATATATTCCACAAAAAATGCTACTGACGGAATTGGGGGGGGGGGGGGGGGGGGGGAGGGACAGAGAGAGAGGATGTAACCTACTTATAGCAGCAGTCATACATCTATTCACCTTACTGGGCAGACTAGAAGGCCTATTTTGGTCTTTATCTGCCATCATTTCCATACGTTAGAAAATGTGTAACTTATAAGAGGTTAGTACACAGCAGGCATTATTTCAAGTGGAGCACTTGATGGCAAAAGAGGCCACCATCCACTATGCTAGACAACTCAGTACATTTTCTATTGTCTTTCAAGAGCTATGTTCCCTTCCTCAAGATTTCTTGCGGTGCCCGTCATCGGTGCCAGGTGGCATGGAGGAGGAGGAGGTCGATCCCCCTCGGTCCAGAGGAACCGGGTCAGACAGGGTTCGGTCCCGAGGGCCATGGGCCGAGGGAGTGACCGGGGCCGATTGCCCACGCGGCCTCTCACCCCTACCCTCGCCGGAGGACCGGCGGGCCGACGGGACCTGTGCTCCTGGGGTCGATGCCATCGGTGCCGATTTCTCGGGCATCGATACCGGTACCGAAGAACCGGCCTTCGATACCGATGCCGTCGAGGTCGACGTCGAGGGGCCGGCGCAAGTTCCAAAAAGACGGTCCCGCAGAACTTGCCTCGCAACCTGAGTCCGTTTCCGGAGACCAAGACACAGAGAACACGACTTGATATTGTGCTCCGGCCCGAGGCACTGGAGGCACCAAGCGTGGGTGTCGGTCTGCGAGATCGGCCGGCCGCACCGACCACACTTCTTAAATCCACTCGGGACCTTCGAGGACATCGACGGAAAAATTGCGTCGGCGAAGTTAAAGTCGTCGATGGTGGCGGTAATCACACCTCGAAAAAGTAATCGACTGCGTGGCCACAAGGCTGCAGCGCGGCGCCCCCGCTCGAAAACGAGGGAAAAATAGAGCACGTGCTCTCTCTTTTTTTTTGAAAAGAAATTCGGAGCGCGCGGCAATCAAAACTAAACGAAAAATAAACAGAATTCGCGTAAACGCGACGGCTTTCCGGGGCTGACGAAGAGAGAGCGGCGGTAGCACGACTCTCTCCAGGCGCGGAAAGAAAAGGACTGGCGGGAACGGTCGCGCACGGGCGGGAAGACGGCCGCGCATGCGCCGTGGGCATGCCCTGCGTGCGGACCGCCCGCGAAGCTTCTTCCGGTTGGTGGGGGCTGACGCGGACGTCACCCAGTCGTGAGAACAAGCAGCCTGCTTGTCCTCGGAGAATGACATGTTTGGGCTTTTGACAGCCCAGACCTGTCAAACAAGTGCGGCAAGATTGTGCTGAGCGCATGTTCAGGCACAATTCTCCTGCATTTCCACCCCATGATCAGAGATAATTGTGTGCTTAAATTTGCATGCAATTATCTGTGATCATCGGTGCAGTAAAGCCCTGCGCTGTTCCAGTGCTATTTTAGAGCACTGTTTGGAACAGCGCGGAGCTTTTGATCATCTGTGCTCAAGAGGACTAACTTGGAAACTGCACCAGTACGTATCGGACCATTTGCAGCCATGAGTGGGATATAATGAAAAGCACAGTTCAAGTGCTCCATCTAGTGATAGATTACAGATCCAAACTTCCCAAAACATCAAATCTCATATTTAATAGTGGTGAGCAGGTATCACAGTTTTAGGCACTGCTGCATATTCGATAATCCAACAGATCAAAGATCCTTCTCAATTTTTGTGCCATGAGACATCATGATGGAGAAAAAGATATAACACAGTAACAAAATAGATGATGATCTGAAGAAGGGTTACCTTCAAAAGCTAATCAAAAAATGCACTAAGTTAGTACAATAAAAAAAGGTATCATCTTATTTTCTTTTCTATGTTTTGTTTTATTTCTATTGATTACCTTTAAAATTGGACTAACATGGCTATAACACCATTTTACTCTAGATGATGAAAACAAAACTGAGAAACTGACCCATCAGTCTGCCCACTTATCCAGTCCACACTGTAGGATATTTCCAAGCTGTCAGTCACAGAAATGTAGTCACTGCAGGTAAGATAGAACTCTCCATCCAATCCAGTTCAGGTTTTGTTTAAGCCCTCATCGGTTTTCTGATTATTATTTCTTAAGCATGAAATGTGTTACCTCCATCTAAATCCTGTTGCTTTGCAAGACCTGTGATGCAGGAATTGCAAGCCCTAGACAAGGATTAAGCAGCACTGAAGAAGTCCAATACTCTCTGCAATTCTAGTGAAAATTCTCAACTGTTACTAAGTGACTAGTTGAGCTCCTCACCTTCTAGTTTGCAAAATCCTTGAACCTGCATAAATGGCTGAATACCTGAACATTCAGCTTGTTTGTTTTCAAAACGAGCAAAAAACAATCCAGGTCAGCTCAAGAGATTTGTGGCTCTATCTGCCCTACAGAATTTTATGTCTCTTGGGTTTTGCCCATGTTCAGATTTTAGCATTATGCTATGCTAATGCATTACATTTTTTAATATAAATTGTTTTGGGTGCCCCTTTTGGGGAAGGAATAAGGGTCAGAACAGAATAATGAATTCCATCACTAAGATCCATTCACTGATGTCACACTTCAGCATTTGAAAGACTAGGAAAATTTCTACTATGCCATAATCACCAAACTGTGACACCACTGAAGGAATCCACCAAGAACAAGTTCAGTGTATGCACAGCTGTTTATGAAGGCACTAACCTTATGTTAATCATTCTCTTTGGTCATCTGGGATAATGGGAAATTATAAAAAGAAACAAGAACTTCAGTTTCACATTGGGCAGAGAGTCATTGCCTAGTCCAGATCAGCCTTACAACATACCTCCTTCCTCTAAAACCCTTTTCCAGTTAGGCTTTTATGAAAAAAAGTTGCTGCCAAGGGTGCATACGGCAAGGGCAATACGAAAAACTGGCTTGTAAATGTTTTTATTATGAACAATTATGCCTGCTTTCTTGATCCCTGTACTATTCCCTAGCAACTTTTCCTACAGCTCCTACTAGGATATTCAGTCCAGAATGGGGATCAGCAACCTACTCAAACAGGTGACAGAATTAGTAGACCCCTCAGTGTGAAGGTGTCACCTGCTTCTACACCCACTAATGCCGGAGTAGATTAATAAAAACTATAGCTTGGTCTCAAAATGATCCATATGTCATTACTTCTGACAGTCAATTTGGAAGATTGTTAGATGACAGAGGGACTCATTTTCAAAGCACTTAAGACACACAAAGTAACCTATGTGTGTCTCTTTGAAAATGAGCCTTGAGTCTTCTATTTCTGGCTTTTCGCTTGCTTCTTTTTCTATATTGAGAGTTCTGTCTACCACTCTTTCCTTGGATGTAAATCCCAAGTCCTGAAAAGTCTCCAGACTGCCCAGAACACGGCAGCCAGACTTATATTTGGAAAGTCAAGATTTGAAAGCACCTCATCCCTTCGAGAAAGGCTTCACTGGCTCCCCATCAAAGAGAGAATATACTTCAAGGTCCATACAATTATCCATAAGATCATATCAGGAGAATCCCCCAGTTATATGAACAACCTGATTGACCTCCCAATTAGAAATAGAACAATGTAATCGCAAACATACCTCAATCTACACCTCCCAAACTGCAAAGGTGTCAAGTACAAAACATACTATGCATCCAGTTTCTCCTTTCTGGGTAGTCAACTTTGGAATGCTCTCCCAAGACCCATCCGAGCTATTAATAACTATTTACCTTTCAGGAAAATGTTAAAGTCTCATTTTTTCAAGCAAGTTTACCCTAATGGAACTGCTTAATTCCACCAGATCACCTACGATACTCCTGCTAAGACGTCAACGCTTACTCTGACTCCAATGTTATACTCAATCCCTCATCTTCTTCCCTCCATCCTTTACCATTTCCCTCCCATTCTCCAACCCTTTCACCTATCATATCCTTGTCTACCTTCCCTATTCTAGTTCATTACGTTCTTTTCACATGTCCTTTGTAATGCCTTTCATAATGTAAGTAGTTATGATCACCACAATTTATAATATTGTTCCTACATTTCCTTGTTTTTACTGTATTCTTTACCATGTAAGATGCTTTCTTTTACTATGTAAGCTGCACTGGACCTGCTGTATGTGGGAAAGAGCGGGGTACAAATGTAATAAATAAATAAATAAAATTGGTTTTCTAAAGATTTACAAGCCATGATGTTATCCTGTGAAATATACGGCCACAGAAAATTGTGAAAACAAGAGGATCCCTCTTGGATTGAATAGAGGGAACTGTGTTATTTTGACTTCAGTTTCACTGAACTATTAAACTCCGATTATGGCCTGAAAACAAACAAACAAACAAAAAACTCTGTGATGACCCCCCTCCCACTCCCCAGACAATATCTTGACGCTCTATGGCTGATAGAGAAAAGAGAACTAGTCTACACCCTCTCAGTTAAATTACCAGAAACATTAGTTTCCATGAATATACTACCATAATGTCCTCTCTTACGGAAATAAGAACCTCTCTTGTGCCAAATACACTGCCATCTGGACCTCCTTTTGCATTTTTGATATTGTGAAATTAAATCTGTACCTGGATGGGAAGTAGTGGGGTCCAGGCAGGAAGTACGGATGATGAAAGGAAAACCGAGGAGGAGGTCCAAACAAGCTGGCTGGATGCCCCAGGGGAGAAGGTTGATACACATGTGAGTGTGGCATGGGTGGAGCCTGCGCCATGGGTGGACCTCTAGGACAAGTGGAAATACTGGAATACTCCTTTGGCATATGAATGTCAGAAGCTGTGAACCTGGAATGCACTGAACTGTCGTTACTCATATTCCGGCTGGAGTTCTCCACAGACACTGCGGGGGTTCTCTCCATAGAGCGAGACGGGCCAGTACTGGGCCCGGAGAGACCATGATGAGCATCTGCTTGTGTAGATAAAACAGAGCGTTGAGGAGGAAGTGGGGGACGAAGGGGAAGATTTGGAGTCTGAACAGCTATCTGGCTACCATTCCCAACACTTGGCTGGAAAAGAGTGATCGGAGTAGGGCGCTGAACAGGAGGAGCGGGCAGCTGTAGAGCAGGCGGGGCTTCACCTACAGAAAGGAAATACAAGTATTCTCTCATAAAAAGACATCACTTTTTAACACCAAAAACAACAGAAATTAATGTTTCGTTGTTAGTAAATTAAAAACTCACCGCTTAAGAGCCTGATTTACTAACATATTTCTCCCATCCCATGTCTGTGAGAAAAGATGTTGATGAATCAAGTCCTTAGTGCCTGTATCTTTGCTTCCATCCACCTCACTCCCCACCATACACTCACTTTATAAACTTGCATTCTTGTCTCTCTCACAACATCAACAACTCTGGTTTCAACAAGCATTCTTCTAGTCTTTGTTTCTAACAAAATTCTTTAAAAAAGCAGGGCTCTATAGGAACTTCATTTATTCTACATCCTCTTTTAATTTGCTCAGACATGGAGCACAGCATTTCTTTTTGGAGAGATAACGAATTGCTTTAATTAGATCCAGAACCAGACAGTAAACATTAATTCACCCTTTTATCATTACAGTGGTGTGCAAAAATCTGGAATAAGCAGCTCTTAATTCTGTTTTGAAATTTCAGAATGCAATTTTTCACAAAACCATAAATGTTATGGTACTACCTCATACATTATGTGTTTCAGTGTTCACTCCTTTTTCAAATGCAACTAATTTTGTACTCTGGATATGCATTCATCCATAAAAGATTAATCCTGCTTAGAAAATAGTACAGTTAAGCAGACTTGGATACTGCAGGATATGTGCATCCAACTTCCGCAAATCACAATTATGTAATTTTGACCAAAATCTCACCTCACCTCAGCTATTGAGGCAGAGGTTTGACAACTGTGGAGAGGCAGTTTCTTCATCTACAGTGGGTAGAGGATGCCTAGACTGTGGACTGAGGGGGATATAAAGTAGGAAGAAGCCATTGTTGACCGAGGCACTGAGGAAGTACAGAGCTGAGTAAGCAAAAATATTCAAAATGGACTTCAAGGATTTGGGAAAAGGCACTTTTTAGTGATGAAAGTACTTCCTGCTTCTTTGAGATCAGGCTTGCGAATATGTAAGATGATTTCCTGGTGAAGAATGCAAGCCAGAGTGTTGGAATATATCTGGTAAACATTCACTGAAGATCATGGCTTGGGGTTGCATGACAGCAAGTGGTGTTGGGAGACTACAAATTAATCATCAACAACATGGTAAATGCCAAAGAATACACTGAGATACCGCAGAAATGCATGGTATCATCAGCAGAGAAACATTTTCCAGATGACCACATATTCCAGGATGACACAGCCTCATGCCATCAAGCAAACACAGCTGTTGACTGTAAGAAATCCAAGAAGACCTCTACCCTTCATTGGCTAAACCAGTCACCAGAATTAAATCTAATTGAGAACTTGTGGCATGAAATAGCACTGGAAATATCCAAGTGGCATTTGCAAAAAAGCGAGCCGACAGGTGCACTCACTGCAGCCTAGAACCAAGTGGTCACCAGATACCACCTAAAGCTGGTCCATTCAATGCCAGGATGGTGCAAGACTATTTACAAGAGTAAAAGCTGACCTACCAAAAAATAACCGTCACTAACACACACCCATATGGCCATTTTCTTGCCACATTTATAAAAAAATTAAATTAAATGCCTTTATTTCATCCATATAATGTCATGATCACAACATTCAGAAAGCAGCTGAGCTATTCGGATGTAAATTGCAGTACCTGAGTTGCAAGCTGTTTCACATATGTAACCAGGGCTTTTTTTGTGCCGGTACGCACCAGTACGGCGTACCGGCACCTTTTTTCCCCCGGCAAGTCCTGCACCCTTCCTCTCATTCCCCTACTTACTGTTTTTTTACGGACTCGGCAGTGTGAATGGTGCAGTGATTGAGAGAGGCTGGCAGCGTAGGAGCTTCCCTCTGCGAGTCCCACCAACTTTGTTTCAACTTCCTGTTTCCGCATAGGCGGGACTCACAGAGGGAGGCTCTGACGCTGCCAGCCTCTCTCAATTGCTGCATCGTTCGCGCTGCCGAGTCCGACACTGGCAGCTTTTCTTTATCGCTTCACTGGCAGGCAGGCAGGCAGTGGAGGAGGAGGATGGGCTGGGAGAAGGATGATGGGCAGGGGAGAGTAGAGAATCGCTGGACATCAATGGGAGGGGAGGGGAGAGTGGAGAATCGCTGGACATCGATGGGAGGGGAGGGGAAGGGAGAGTGGAGAATCGCTGGACATCGATGGGAGGGGAGGGCAGGGGAGACAGGAGAATCGCTGGGCATCGATGGGAGGGGAGGGCAGGGAAGACAGGAGAATCGCTGGACATGGATGGGAGGGCAGGGAAGAGAGAATTGCTGGACATGGATGGGAGGGGAGGGCAGGGAAGAGAGAATTGCTGGATGGGAGGGGAGGGCAGGGGAGAGAGGAGAATTGCTGGACATGGATGAGAGGGGAGGGCAGGGGAGAGAGGAGAATCACTGGACATCAATGGGAGGGGAGGGCAGGGGAGAGAGAATTGCTGGACATGGATGGGAGGGGAAGGGAGGGCAGCGGAGAGAGGAGACTTGCTGCCCATGGATGGGAGGGGAGGGCAGGGGAGAGAGGAGAATCGCTGGACATGGATGGGAGGGGAGGGCAGGGAAGAGAGAATTGCTGGACATGGATGAGAGGGGAATCACTGGACATCAATGGGAAGGGAGGGCAGGGAAGAGAAAATTGCTGGACATGGATGGGAGGGGAAGGGAGGGCAGGGGAGAGAGGAGACTCGCTGGACATGGATGGGAGGGGAGGGCAGGGAAGAGAGAATTGCTGGACATGGATGGCAGGGGAGGACAGGGGACAGAGGAGAATCACTAGACATGGGAGAGAAGGGCAGGGGAGAGAAGAGACATGCTGGACATGGATGGAGGGAAGGAGAGAGGAGAAATGCTGGACATGGATGGAGGGAAGGAGAGAGGAGAAGTGCTGGACATGGATGGAGGGGAGGAAAGAAAAAAGAAGAAGATGCACTTGGATGGAGACGAGGGAAAGGGAAGAGAGGAGAAAACTGAACATGGATGGAGAAAATAGGCAAAAGCTGGATCCACGTTATACCTCCTCCAGTCAATTCCATGGAGGAGGACACAGCTTTTACTTATGGATGTAGGACAAGAAATGAAGAAGAAAGGAGGAAAGTAAAGAAATAAATGGAAAGGAAGCCATGGAAACGGAGTTAAGAGAACAGATAGAGAGCAGCAGAATCAGAGACTGGGACCAATATGGATAGAAAAACAAAGTCACCAGACAACAAAGGTAGAAAAAAATCATTTTATTTTCATTTTAGTGTTTGGAATATGTCCAATTTGAGAAGTTACATCTGCTGTCTAATTTTGCACTGGGTATACTGGAGCTGTAACAGCTTACAGAAATTATTTATAATGAAAATAAATCACATTATTTTTTTCTCCTATACTAGTATAATATTTTCAATTATGTCTGTTTATATGTGCCATGGCTGGTATAAGGGGTGTGGCTAATGTGGGTGTGGTTATCATAGGGGTGGAGCCATATGTGGTGACCCCACCCATAATGAGTACCGGCACCCTTTTTTCTACAAAAAAAGTACTGTATGTAACATACATTTATGACTGAAACAGCATTACAGAATCATTGTGCAGGAAGTCCCCCAAAATAACACTAAATAAGCACACATTTTATACTAAAGATACTGAAATTCCACTTTACAAACAACCTATTCCAGACTTTTGCACTCCGCTGAAGAGCACCTAACCTAGTGAAAAAGATCACAGAACTTATTTAAAATTTCCTACATTTATTACATCTCCCTGATCAGTAAAAATGGAGAGTTCTGGACAGGTCTGGTCTCTGCACCTGTGACATCAAAAACTTACCAGCACGTGACAGGCTTGAAGCATCCAACTCAAGCTCCACACTGCATTTCCACTGGTTAGCGAGCAAGAAGTTAAAAAAAAAAAACCAGGACAAATGTATTCTGGGAGCACACACGCATCCTTCACACTGAACGCTGTTTCAATGTTTTTGCATGTTTTTCAGTATCCACATGAAATTTCAACACATGTGCCATAACCCTAAGAGTTATGAGTCGAATGTCACACAAGTTGAAAGTTATGTGTACATGTTTCTGTGCATGTGCAGTTGAAAAATAACACGGCAGAACATAATCAGATACCCCAGATGTTCCACAGTTTGCATACTATAAAGAACATTTATAAAGGAATGCATTGGTAAAAACAAAGAATGAGTGATGTAAATATCAAACAGCAGGGAGAAACCCTGAATGCAAATTCATTTTCCAATAGTGGGAATTTCAAGCAGCCTATAGGTGTTTACATCTCAAGACTCATCAGTGCAACTAGACTGGAACTTTCTGCTTAGGAGATGTCCAGGACTGAGAAAGTAGAATCATAGCTGGAATGGTAAAGACTTTCGCTATAACAGCAAAAAGTGACTACAGCAGAATGGTTTGGAGATCAGGGTGCTGGCAGAGGTTTTGACAGATCCGCATTACAGCGAACTGGGGTTCAGCACAGGAATGGCAAATGTTATAATATGTTGGGTACATACGAATTGAGAGGGTTTTGTAAGAGTTTAGAAAGTTAGAATGAAAGACAGAATCAGTATGTAGGACTGCATAATGGAAGAGAAGGGAGGGATGCTACTCATAACTGAGGGCACTAGTGAATAACAGAGAATGGATGAAGAATACCAGTGAAAGGGCACACCTAGGGCTGGGTGCCTTGCACATTTAAGTAAATTAAAATACTCTTCAATGGAACAACACTAAAAACCCAAATCAACAAACTTACCAACTGAATGACTCAGACTGGGAATCACAACTGAGTAGGTGGGAGACCGGTAGGGATAAATTGTGGGTTGGCTTGTGGTGATCATATTCTGAGATGTGCTAGAAAACACTGTCGAAGAGCTTAGAGGAAAACGTTTCCTCTTACCAGGTCGTGGCTGGTAAACCCATCCTGTGGTAGAGAAATAAAGAGGTTAATTACCAGCGTGCTTGAAGCAGGATGCATCACATGCTTATTCAGCCCTGCAGGGTCTCAGATTTGGAAATGTGAAAAGATACAATGGGGTTTACTGTGGAAATTAGTAACAACAAGGAGAAGATTTCTTGGTAGCTACGATCCCTTGCTGGCATTGACAGCAAAAGACAGTCATACTTCCTTATCTGACAAGAAATACCAAACTCGAAGGTCATTATTAGTCTTACAGAAAGTGTCTTTACTCTTGAAGAGAACTATAAACAGGGACTATTTAATTCTCATTTCATGCATGCTCACTAGTTGCTAGGGACAATTGACCTTTCATGGTATTATTTCTAAGTGCTGCTTAATGAATCAGAAAGTGTGATTCTTGTTCCCATATACTGGCCACATCTCTTGTGTTTATAATTTCCAATAACCATGAACATTTAACTCTAAATGGTGATTTGAAATCTTGCCTGTGAGATTATGTACAGGGGTTGGGGGATTAAAAATAAGCAAAACAATCACAATCTCCACCAATACCAGGCACAGAAATAAAATGATCTGCCTAAGATAACAGTGGTTGAAAAGGAATTAGTATCACCAATGTCATGTATAAATCTTCATTAGTCTAAAGTAGGGGTTCTCAACCAAGTCCTCGGGACACAACTAGCCAGTCAAGTTTTCAGGATATCCACAATGAATATGCATGACACAAATTGCATGCACTGCCTCCACTTTATGCAAATCTATCTCATGCATATTCATTTTGGACATCATAAAAACTAGAATGGCCTGGTGTGACCCGAGGCCAGGATTGAGAACCCCTGGTCTATAGCCTTAGAGCTACATTGTATCAACTACAGAATTCAACGAATAATTAGAAAGGTTCTGAGATTTTTTTTGAAGGATGGTGGGTCTCTCATGCTATATGCTTTCTCTTTAGTGTTTCAGATACAAATCAATATACACAACCGGCTTAAGGAAAATCTGGCACCTACTATTTCAGGAACCTAATGGCTTATTATCTCTCCATCCACCAGCCCAATGTATCTTTGTTTTCTCAGGGTTCACCTTTATATTTTGTTGCATCCAACTACAATACTTGTTCAAATACTGAGCTCATGAAAACATACGTATCTAACATCGAATCCATCTTTGGGAAAATAAATATATTATCTGCACAGATATCTAATAAATGTAGACAAAATGGGCAAAAAGGGGAACTTTGTGGTTCCCAACAATACATAGTTTGAGGCATTGATAAATTCCCTCTCCCACTTATCCTCAGCAACCCAGAACTACATCAGACACTTCAGTAGCACTAAAGCAACTATTAAATCATGATTTACTAAGTGAAATGCTGCTGATATATCTAGCAGCATTACAAAAGCTTGGCTGCAACTATCCAGTGTTCCCTGTAATTCATTCAGTAACGGTGCTCTTCCTGTCTACGATGGCAATGTTTCCAAATGTGCGTACTGTATGATCTCATTTTCCCATATGCACTGCGAACACTCACTGTAGTACCTGCATCGTGCCAAAGAGGGCTTCCTTCTGGGCATCATAAAATATTAACATATATAGGCAACTCATTAAGATATGCTTGGTATTTGAAGATCTTGTCCTTCTCCACTTAAGGCACAGAATAATCACTTGGCACAGAGACCTCTATTATCAGTATTGTTCTTTTTTTTATCACAATGACCACTTTTCTTGCATCAAGCTTTTTATTGGAACTGGAATGTCCCAGGTAATCATAACCACTTCATGTTCCATAATTCCAATGGGGTCATGATGCTAATGCTTTCCGAAGGATGATACACACACACATACACCATCTTATTGTTCTATTCTGTGTACAAACCTTCTCCCTTCAGAACTCTGCAGCCAACTACGAGATGTGTATTTCCAGTTCCTCCTTACAGAACCCACATGCTAGTTTTCCCAGTTTTTTCTAGGTTCGCTGTGAACCATCTCATCTGAAATCCACTATATCTTAACTATCAACCTTTCATCTTTTGGTTCCAGTTCACCTCTCCGTAATCATTTTTTAAAATCATTTTAAACAATTTTCCATCACATAGGAAATAAGAAAAAGAAATACAGTATACAACAAATAATGAACTAATACACTAGAGAAACCTACAAACCCACATCAAGGAGAGAAACCAACCTGCATAAAGAGCTAGGAAAACAAAAGAGAAATCAGAGGGTAATACCTCACAATAGCGTGTGAGAAAAACTTATAACTCCTGCAATCACTTAACATGTCCTCCTCATCATTGGCATAAAAAACCTCCCACTGCACTATAAATTTGTTTGTTATAGATAAGAAGAAAATATGGCTCTGTTATTTATTTTTTGCTCTTTCTCCTGATGAAGAGGCAAAACAGTTTGAGCTCTATTTCTGTTGAGAAGTGAGAAATGAAGAATAAAGACGATAGAGTCCATAACGTCAAAATCGACAGAGTGCATTGACACTAGTGGAGTGTTGGATTAAAAAGACAGAAGGAAGGAAGGAAGATACTGGATATGAAAAGGTTCAGTTGAAATTAAGTACCTTTCTTTTCTGGTACTGTTGCTCTGTTGGATGTATGGACAGTTTTTACTTCTTATCTTCTTTATATTTTTTGATGAATGGATTTTGCTATTTGCACTAAAATAAAAAAAAATTTTGTATTCCCCACCGACCCTTCACCACAGACTTTTCTCTCAGTTAGTTAGGAGAGTTTTTCTCTGTGGTTGGTTAGGTTGGTGGTGGGGCCAATGATGATAGCCATATAAAAGGGTGTCCTATATATGTTTGGTACCCTGGGCTTGTGAGGCTATTTATTAAAAATTTAAAAAAAAATTTTAGTGCTGGGCAAAAATTTCTCCTTCATGTTAAGCAAATATTAGTTATTGAGTTACTATAAATTTTATTCAATTTCAATAGTTATCAAAACTTAAAAATACTTAGCTGCATGTTATCTTTCTCCAAATCCACCACAGACCGTGATAACTATTGAAACTGAATACAAATTTATAGTGCAATAGGAGGTTTTTTTATGCCAATTATGAGGAAGTCCTGCTCAACCAGCTAATTGTTTATTGCTGGGTGCTTCTTGAGGCTTTTTCCTCCCTTGCTTTCTTTACGCTTACTGTTTTTTATGAGAATCTATATTTATAATATTATCTTTGTATATGAACAGGAATAACAGAGGCAAATTGCCCTGCTGGGCTAAGGAATGGTATGTTTGTATTATTATCCTGACTGGATTTCTGCCATATGGGAGAAGGATTCTCTCCTGAAAGAGAAGAGGGAGTTTTGTGTTTCAGGGAAGCTTTAGAGTCTGACTTCACAGTAGCACTACTGACCGCAGGGTCACAGTGGGTTTGTTGACTTACAGCAGGCTTCGAAAAACAGTGCTTCTTTTTTCCTGTCTACCTGCTCTCCCCCCTCAGTTGTGAGGTGTATAGAGGCGTAGGGAGTGGTTCCACACACAACTAGCTACAACAGGAGTACTTCCATCTACAACATCCCTACTCCTTTACACTAGAATCTATCAGGCACGCTATAAACGATCTTGGTATAATTCTTTCCTTGCAAATTAATACAGCTAGTGTTGCTTTAAAAATATTATAAAATAATGTTACTGATCGTGAGCCAAGGATTTCCTCAATTGAAAATAGGATTATTAAAACTGATGATTCCATAGCTAATATAAAACATCTGGAATCTATAATTCTTAAGAATAAAAAGGAGGAGAACCCTGCTGGCTGGGGGGAGGAGTCAAGATGTGTGTCTCTCGTTTGGAGAAAGTTTGAGCATCTCTCCTTTTTTTGCTTCTACTTTGTGCTTTTTACCTTTAATGCCACATGCTAAAAGGAAAGGGACGGTGAAAGGTCAACTGTCGCTGACCAGAACCTCATCCCCGATCCAACGCACGCTTCATCAATATGCGACAAGTCTTCCATCAGATACCGGACTGTTGAGCCCTGCTGTTAGAACCGATGGAGGAGCGACGGCACTACTAGGGACAGAAACATCTTTCTCTCTACCGGATCTTAATCCACCACCATGTCCTGCGGGAAACCCGAGGGGTTTAGAGGAAGTCCTAGCGGAATCGGGTGTCGGTGTCTTCGAAGCCTTGGTCGGCAGTGCTCTACCCCAGGCCGCAGAGGAGGCGAACGTGGAGCATAAGACTCCCGTGGTGGCAACATTAGAGCCTATTTGGGGAGCGATACAAGAATTGACTACAGCTGTTACTAAAGCGGCCCAAGATACATCTCTCCTTGTGAGTAAAGTTGAAGCTTTAACTATCTATAGACAAAGTTAAACAAGAATCACTTAACCAAGCCTCACAATTGCAATTAGAGGTTTCAAATTTAAGATCCACTACTGAAGCCTTGGTTAAGGAAAAAAAACTTATGACATCTCGGAAAATTGAACAAATAGAAAATTATAATAGACGTTTTAACTTAAGAGTTTTGAATTTCCCGATGACGGAAGGAATGAATGCGACAGATTTCTTCAAAAAATATTTAACAGATATTCTTCAATACTCCTCCTCGGCTATTCCTCCTTTAAATAAAGTTTATTACCTTCCACCATCTTTACATGCAGGAGTGAGATTTGAAGCTTCTGAGAATTTGCCTTCAGTTAATGTTCCTGAGTTAGGAATTCATGATATCTCTGAGTTAGGAATTCATGATATCATTCGTATTTGAGCAGGACTTAAATGCAGTATTGAAGTTATACTTTAAGAACTCAAAGACTTTTTGTGGTTCCAGATTATGGATATACCCACCCAGATGTCACTAAGACAACACAAGATAGAAGGAAAATGTTTCTAGCTCTCAGGGAAGAGACTAAGGCATTAGGCGCAACATTCTTATTGGCATATTCGTGTAAATGCCTTATAAGATTCTTGGGTAACTAATATGCATTTTTTGAGCCAGAACAACTTTGAACCTTTTTGGATATGAAAGCAGTGGTCAAATAGACTCTATGTATGAATGATAACTAATAAGTAATTGAATAAGATGGAATATTCAGGCTAGCCATTTTTTCTGTTGTTACCTTTACATTTTGACCTTTTCATCTAATAATACTCCTCCCTCTTTCTTTAATAAGTGGTCTAAGAAAGAGAGCGAACATAAATTTATGAAAGTTTCCTATAGTTTGATTTTCTCTGTATTGCAATTTGCAAGTTAATCTTGTAATGTGAAAATAAATGCCAATAAACAAACAAAAAAAAAAAAAGAAGAAAAAGGAGGTTGAAATTTGAGAATTCTAAATTTTCCTTGCCTCTATATCAGCTAAAGAACTTTTTCTACGCTATTTAATGGACGTTTTGCGAATTTTTGAAGATAAGATTCCACCTGCAACTGAGATTTACTATTTACCAACTCAAAGGAAGATAAATGGGACTTTAACTTGGAACCGATACAAGCTTTAGAACCTTTAGATGTCTCTGCGTTGGTCAATACTTCAGACTCAGATGGCTAAACCACAACACTGTTAGTTACATTTGCTTTGATTTTTGATAGAGAGCGGCTTTTATGTTTGCATTTCAGACATCATGTTTGTTTTCTAAATTGTAGTACACATACCCATATAATTCAAGAGAAAATCAGAGGAAGAGAAAACAGGATTTGCTATTGTGTCCTGTTGTTCTTCAGTTGGGAGCTACATATTTCTTAAAGTTCCCTTGTAAGTGCATAATTAAGTATAGGTCTCATAAGTATGTCTTTCTTTTGATGCTCCTCAGTTAATGGCCTTTATTTCATCTAGAGGAATTATGTTGAGTGAGGATGGAGATAGGACTTCCTCTCCTATACCATGTTTTGGCTTGCTTTACTTTATAGTTTACAATATTTCTTGTTTTGGTTCTCCCTATATATAGTGGACTTGAGATCATGGATAATTACAGATCATGGTACTCATTTTCAAAGCACGCAGACTTACAAAGTTACACAGACTATGTGCTTTGGAAATGAGCCTGTATATGAATACTTTTCTCCCTTTCTTTTCTCTTTTCTGTACAAGTAGATGCTTGATTGTACAATTTAAAAATCAAATCAAATACCTTAAACTAGTATAAAATGCCTCAAATTGGACCGTGACCCATGCCTGGTACTTTGAACATTGCACCTCACTTTTAATTTGCTCAACTGGCTTCCTGTTTTTTTAGAGCATCAGCATAAATTTCTTACTCTCACCCATCGGGCTCTTTATATAAAACGCACCTTCCTATCTTTCTGTACCAATAACACCTTATATACAGTTCTTTGATTTTTCTCATGCACCGTCTCTTGATGCCTTTAGTTTCTCAATCTTGCTTAGAAACAACTAGACAGAGAAAAATACCCTAAGTCCTTCCTCTGCAGTCAGGGCCTTCTTAGAAGAAATGTAGATCAGAAGTTAAGGATTTCCTCTTTTTACAAGCTTCCCCCAACTCCTTTGGGCACTAGGTGCATGCTCTGACAAAAAATAGTTTCCTCCCCCTCCCCAACTCCCCCCTTTTCTTGCTTGCAGCTTTTCTTTCCTATTTTTCGATTGTAATTCCTTTCCATTCACTGTTTTAAAATATGTAAACTGCTTTGATTGATGGTTGAAAGGCAGAATATCAAGTTTTTGATTAAACAAACATGTTTAAACTCGGATATCTACAAAACTACACTACTTTGAACATACTACTTGGCCCATTCAACATGGAAGTTCAGCACAATAGAAGAGGACAGTACAATGCTGAAAAAAGCATCAGTAAGAGCCACTGTACACAAAGCGAAGTAGTGAATTAGATACAAAAATGGAACTTTAATGCCTTCTTTTGATAAAAGTTTTTTTTTTTTTTGGTTCAGTTTAATAGCGTTAGATGAGGATAGTAGTTCTAATGAGAAATAACACGTTCATCTGACAGCAGCATTTATTTACTCATTTGATTATTTCAGCCATGTTCTAAAGTCTTTCAAAATGATTTAGATATAGATTATTCATGATTTTTTGATTCCTTCCATTTAGGCCTTTCATAGCAACAGACTTAATGAAGATTACAGAGCTTGACAAGATCATTAGTCAATTCAATGTGTTCAATGCTTTAAGCATCACAAAGTCTTATTTTGTAAGTGATCTCATAGGCATTCTTTTGAGTACAAAACTAAACAGCATGTATAACTCTACATACTGCCACTAAAAACTTTTGCATTAGTGTGACAAAAACAAACTGCGAGAGGAAATTACCAAAACCAACCATCTGCATTCTTTTAAAATTTGGGCTGTCCTACCTTTTGTTCCCCAAATCCAATTATGGCATAAGTAATCTTAGCGTATATTGTGTATAACCTTCATCAAGATCTATATTAGAATAAACCAGCTGTTTCCTATTATTATTACTACCAATAATTTGGTTCTTATTTTAGAAGCACTATTCGGGCTTTAGACGTATAAACTGACATTAGATATTTATATTGCATAAAACAAAGTTAGCAGGTGTTTTCCAAGGCCAGAAGGCCTTAAGTCCTCATTCATGGGTGACATCACCAACAGAACCTGGCGCAGAAAACAGTACCCAACAACTCTTTTAGAGTTCTTTGTGCTGTCTCACTGCGCATGTGCACACCTGCTATGGTCATTTAGGATTCTGTGAACAGGCCCTGTCGCAGCTTCTGGGGTGGGGGTTGTTTGAGGAATCGAGGGACATCCAGTGTTCCTGCCCTAGGCTCCTCCATCTCTAACTGAAACAGAATAGCCCGTCATCTCTCACCTGTTGTGAAGATTTGCATTTCTCATGTGGTGGGGAAAGTTCTGACAGGAAACCCCTGGACCTCTTCTTTAAGAAGCTCCCTGGCTTTTCATCAGAATCCCAAGAGCACGCGGAGGTCAGCTGGTGAAATCCGAGTTTCTGCCCATCTTGCACTACTCTAACAGAAGAGCCAGGCCTCCTATGGTTTGAGACACCAATATTAATTTCCCCTGGGGCATCTGACCTTGACTCTGAGTCCCCTCTAGGCCTCAATGTTGAGGCATCTCTTTCAGGCAGTATCAGTTAGATTGCCCCTGCTTTCAATATTGACAAAGCTCCTCAAAGGCTGCTGACGACACACTCCTTTTCAGCACCAATGAAAAGGTTGAATCCTTCCTCCTGTTTAGACAAGAATAGGACAATGACTGCTCCCGGTGGGCCCTACTGATATCTAGAGTGACCAAGAAACTCTTGATGTCGATGTAAACCCATGGAGACTGGTGTTTCTGATGCTGATAGACTACTCTTAACACCAAACAGCTTTTCTCTACCATGGATTCCTCTCTTTGACATCTGCAAACAATAAGAGGGATCATAGTCTGGACCCAAGCACTGCAGGCATCATAAATGGGTATCCACAATGGATATGGTCCTGTTGCAACAGAACACCTCTTGAAACCGCTGGGAGTCTCCTTTTGGGACAAGCTGTCTGGAAAATCAGCCGCACAAAAATCAAAGAACTTAATGGTGATAAAAATCCTGGTTGGGGCAGAAGCCCATAAAATGATCTACACTAAGTTGACATAAAAAAAAGAAATAAAAATTAAAAAACAGAGAAAAACCTAAGGCTACATGACAGCGATTAGACTGAGGAGGTCCCGTGTGGCAAGTGGGAACAGATGCACATGTGTGGTGAGATGGCCCAATTGCTTCTAGAAAAGTTACAGGTGTACTGTTTCTCATGCTGAGCTCCATCAGTGATGTCACCTATGACTGAGGATTCACAGTCCTGCATGTCCTCAGAGGAACTTCTAAATCCTGATTTTACAAAGTCAGGATATGAACGTCAAGGGCATCTGGCAAAGGGATGTGGTCTGGGCATGTTTTGGGTGGGACTAGGTCAAGCCTTGAAAATAAACGTGTGTTCCCATTCAGGAGGGGAATGCACGTCTATCTCCAAAAAGACTGACATTAGGATTTACAACTGCTACCCAGGAAATCTAAACTTCAGAGAAGCACTCCTAATGAGCAACACTTCACTGGATAGGTTAGGGGAGGTCACCTCCTTGCACCCCACCATGGTTGATGCTCTCTGTAAATGCAAAACAGGCAGGGATATTGGGACTCTGTGACAGCTTAGAAAAATGAATGGTTATGTTTGTAAACGTCCAATATAAATGTTTACGTTCTGCCACATAAACATTTATCTTGCCATTTCAGAACACAGATAAATGTTTATGTGCCTGTATTGACCTGTTGATATTTTAGGTGAACATGAGATGCTTCTGTTACACATAACCAGAAGATAAGCATCCATTTCTCCATGTATCTTAAAACAGGCTCAATGTCAACAGATCCTGTTCTAAAATCCTAGTGGAATTTGAGATGTACTAATTTAGACATCTCAGTTCTGATTTGTACATCCTTTCTAAAATGCCGCCCAATGTGTATCCATTGAAACTTACAACTAAAATTTGAATAAAGATGCTTTCCTTACCAGGGAACTCTTCTCTGTGCTTCTCTTTAATCTTTTGAGCCTCATCATAATATGGCTTCTTTTGATCCTCACTGAGCTTGTTCCACTCCAGCCCTAGCTGCACACTGATCTCTGCATTGTTAGCAGCTGGGTTTGCCTTGGCTAGTGCTGGCCGATGGATCCTTGCCCAAACCATAAAAGCATTCATCGGCCGCTTTACATGGCCGTTCCTGTCTTTACTAAAGGGAGTATCAGGCATTCCTAAGTAACACAGTCAAGAAATGTATAAAATTATTAGTGATCTTGAATTCTTACTTCTTTATAGACTGACTCTTCTCGCTTTTTCAAAGGAAAACAAAAGCCTACAAGGGCAATAAAAATGCTTGCACCAGTTTTGGCTAAGCTAGTCAACAGGCATGAACTTAATAACTCCAGCCATCCAGTGATAGCTGAAGACATTCTTGGTTTTCATCTATGATCTAGAATCCTTCTGTTTCTGCTAAATGTGGTTAAAGTTTCTTGTTCAACTTGACTTGATGGCCTAGAATAACTTGGCAATTCTGCATCATGCAGTCCAAGCAGCTCACATTGTACAGACATATTACATATATGGATACATTTTTAGCTTTCCTTGAATGGATTAGTCACATACATTTGATAAAACACGGGCAGATCTGCTGACATGCAGAGGAAGCTTTCAAGGTTTGCTATGGGAGTAAGGGAGATTTTAAGAGAGAAAGAATAAACCAGGACCACAAGGGATTCTTCCTTCTAGACAGGGACACCTAGGCAAGCATCTTAATGAACAAAAGAAATACATTTATTTTACATTTAAAAAGAAACATCTTTATGCAAGATTTGTTTGGCCAGCATGCCAAAAATATTTTAGGATGATGGCTTCTCATCTCACTGGCCAGCAACTGTAATCCACAGTTTTATTTTAGGCTTTTCTGTGGCTCTTTTGGGATGGTTTTTAGCAGTCTGGATGGGTCTGATCATTATCATCCTGAGGCTGGCTCTGAGTGTTTGGAGGAAAAAGTCACTTTCTTAAAGATTTGGGCCCTTCCCTTCAGACATCCTACATATAGCTGCCCAATGATTCCTGCAAAGCTGTTGAAACACACAGTTTCATGTGAGCTATGCAGGGACTTCAAATGCTGAAGGTAAGTTATAAATATGGATTGAAAGGTAGTCCGATTCAAGTAATTTCAGAATTATGTTCACCATTTGAAGAAGCAAAGTGTTAAAAAGTCTTGGAAAGCAGGACAAATTTGATAACTTTTTCAGTTTTCAAAGCTGAAACATATCCGTCAGTGTCTTTCTTATGCCACTGAATCAATTATTTGCAATCTAGGGGGGGGGGGGGGGGTCTTTTACTAAAGTTTAACTCGAGTTATCTGCAGCAGGTCCCATTTTATTCTTATAAGCCCTGCTGCAGATAACAAGCTAATCTTTCGTACAGGCCCCCTAGGAGACAAATGAAGACCTTTCCTTTTAAGCAATATTATACAGAGGAACAGTAGCTTGGAGAATGTTTTATATTGCTACCTAGATCTGTTTTTCTTTTTACTGATTTATGCTGTTTGCATTTTTATAGTGAACTACTCAACTGTTGTTTGTGATTGGTGGTATAAGAAATGAATAAAGTAAAGATCAAGGCAACAAAAACCTGGCCTTTTGAGCTCTTGGTTTCTTTATCTGTGACATATGATACATTACTGTACCAAATAATTTATGTTATTTATTGAACTTTTGATGAATTATTTTATGTTGTATCATTATTTACTGAAAACCACTTGGGTTGGACTATAAAGGAAGAAAATATAGAAACAGAGGCATCCATCGGTCAACCAAACATGAAGCCCTGGGAGGTGTGCTGTCTGCATGATACCAAGATTTAAGACATTATGGAGAGTTTGCAGATACTCATCAAGACTACCATTAGTTGATGCTTCTTATCCATGTTGGCACGATTTTATTGCTAGGTATTTTACCAAACATATCAAAAGATATTTTCATGGCTCTGGGAAACAGGGTGAAGCAGATAAGTGCAAAAGTGGTGTTCTTATCAATCTTTGCTGTTGAAGGTAAAGGCCAGAGCAATGACCTTCATCCGAGGTGAATGCATACCTCTGCAGATGGTGTCAATGAGAGTATTTCAGCTTCCTAGACCATGAGATGATTTACCAAGAGCTGCTGAGTACAGACAGTGTCAACCTAACAAAGAAGGGGTGAAGTGCCTTCCGCAACAGACTAACCCACTGAAGAGAGCTTTAGACCAGGATCAGTGAAAATGGGTGGACAAAGCCTTCGAGCAGACAAAAGCCCTTAGGTAAGTAAAATGTTACATCCCTTGAGTAGAGGTTCTCAACCCAGTCCTTTGGACACACCAAGCCAGTCAGGTTTTTCAGAATACCCACGATGAATAATATGCATAAGATAAATTTTCATGCACTACCTCCACTGTATGTCAATCTATTTCATACAAATTCATTGTGGATATCCTGAAAACCTGACTGGCTCGGTGTGTCCCGATGACTGGGTTGAGAACCCCTGCTCTATAAAAATGTGAAAGAAAATGCAACTTCTGGAAAGCTATGTATATTAATACCTGCAGTATGGGAAAAAAAAGGTTCTGGATCTAGAGGCTGTAATGGCAGAGATGGACTTGGATTTAGTGGTGGGCACTGAAAAGAACCGTGACTAGAATGTGATTACACTGGGCTATAGTCCATTCAGGAAGGATACGGTAGGAAGAAAGGGAAGAGAAGTGGCACTATGTCAAAAATAATTTTAAACAACCAAATTACAAAACTTATGAGGTAAGGAAGAAGCATTGTAAGTTAATCTGGAAAGAAGAATCCTTCTCATAGCTCTGGCTGTACCTAGACTATTGCAACTAACTATATAATGATCTGCAAGTCATCCAAATTAGACGGCTACAGTTGGTGCAAAATACAGCTACTAAGCTATTATTTGGTAAGAAAAAGTAAGATAATGTTTCTCCTCTTTTCATATCTGAGTATACACGATTCCTTTCAAATACTTGAATGCACTTGGATGAACCTTCATGTCTTTCCAGTCTCCTCACCCTTTATGCCCTCAGTGGTCCCTCCGCTCTTCCCCTCAATATCTTCTTGCTGTGCCTTCTTTATCATCATATTTGTCTTAACTATATTAGGAATTCTTGCTTTAGTGTCATTGCTCTTACTCTTTGGAACAGCCTTCCACTTTCTCATATTAGGACTAAATCCTCTCTTCAGAAATGTAAAGATAAAACTTCTCTCTTCTTCTTAGTCTGATACCTCTCATTTGAGTCCATCCACCATTTGTTGGCAGCGGCATGTGGTTTCTTGTTTCTTCTCCGTTTTTCTTTTCTTTTTTTCTCTTGTTCCTCTTTTTATTGAAAATCTAAGTGTTTTACCTCAATGTTCCTTTTGCCTGTTGTTCTGATTTCCATTGTCCTGTTGACAACCCCCTTACTTTATGTTGGTGCGATATACAGACCTCTTTCACAGGCAGAAGTGGACTGAGATTTCAATAGCATTCCCCTTCATAGCAATACAGTGACTGTCTTAAAACCATATTGCTATGAAAGGGGAATGCTGTTGATAAGTGATTTCAATGACTCAGATATTGATTGGAACATCTCTATGGCGTCATCTAGAAGACAGATCCTGGATTCTCTACAGGAAGAACTTTCCACAATTGGTAACTGAAACCAAAGGAGGTGGCCATACTGGACCTGATGCTTATGAATGGGGAGAACGTTGGATGTCATAGTGGGTGAACATCTGGCATCCGGTAATGAATAGTTGGTATGGTTCAATATTAGCGCAGTGTTAAGACACGTCATTCAAAAGTGAGGGTCTTAGAGTTTAGGAAAACTGCCAAGATTGGGGGTGGGGGGGGAGGATTAGAAAACAAGTGAGCACAACTGAAAGATATTTTAAAGATAACACTTTTTCTTAGGAAAGAATTTAGCTGAAAAGGTAAGGGGAAAAAGGTCAACCTTCATAAACTACAAGAGATCACAAAAAGAGGAAGATAAGAACTGGTAAACAGTCTGGAAAGCAAAAACGCCAAGACTTTATTTTATTTTAGTGCTAGGAGGAAGCGCAAATGTGTCAATCTCAACTCAAAGGTGAAGGGAAGGAATATGCAGAAGCTGATGAGGATAAAGCAGAATTGCTTAACAAATATTTTTGACAGATGCATTTGACAGATGCAAGGCTGGGTGCAAAGCCACAGAAAAAAAAACACAAATATGAATGAAAGTGAGGTAGACCTCAAATGATTTTCAAAAAACTATGTGAGAGGCTAGTAAACTAAAAGTACACAAACCGATGGGGCTGGATCCAAAGGTACTGAAGAAATTTAGGGAAGTTCTGGTGACTCTGCTTTCTGAAGATTTCAGTGCTGTAGAGCAGTGTTCTTCAACGCATGGCCCCATCCTCATTCTGTTTTGCGCTCTGCCTCTCCT
Source organism: Microcaecilia unicolor (assembly GCF_901765095.1). Lineage (NCBI taxonomy): Eukaryota > Metazoa > Chordata > Amphibia > Gymnophiona > Siphonopidae > Microcaecilia > Microcaecilia unicolor. Next base: position 161,908,730 of record NC_044038.1, read on the forward strand.
CTACCCAAGCTCAGGACAGAAAGAAGGAGGTAGACAGTAAGAAGAGCCGCATGCTTGAAGAACAAGGTGTTTCTCAATAGATGAAGAGAATGCATTTGGAAATGCCCACCTTCTTGAGGAAATCACCAGTGAAAAGTCTGAAGATGGTCTGGAAGGGATTGATGTCATTGACACACACTGGTCAGCAGCGTCAAAGCCTCATATAGGAAGATATTTAGCAGCTCTCCTCCAGGTCATTTGCACAGTGGCCTCGACTTAAAAATTATAGAAGACCATTGCTTTAGAAACTCAAGGGTCCTCGCGGACTGGAGAAGGGTGGATTGTGGCCCTCTTCACAACTAAAGAGGATGTTGGGAACTACAAGTCAGTCTGACCTCTGTGGAGAGTAAATAGAAGCATTGCTAAAACAGAGAATTGTGTAAATTCTGGAATCCAATGGATAAACTAGAGGTAGGCCTTTCTAGATGTTTCTTTGACTGGATGACCAGAGAGTTGGATCAAGGCAGAATGCTAGATGTGGTGTACTTAAATTTTAGCAGGTCTTACACATAATTCCCCGTAGGCAAGCTATAAACTGAGCCTCCTTAGTAGGGGATCTAAAATTACTGACTGACTAACTAAGAGGGAGGTGACAAATAGTAGTGGTAAATGGTGTTCACTCTGAGGATAAGGGCGTTACCAATGGTGTGCCATAAGGATCGGCTGAGCTTTTGATTCATTGAATTTTTTTAGTTTCGTTCCCTGTCTTTGGTTATTATTTGTTACATTTGTCTATCCCTCGGTGAGTTTTCAAGACGTTTTACTTGCTGAATTTAGAAATTTTTAACTTTTGGTTGTTGACTGGACCTATTTTCTTGTGTGGATGTTTTTTCAGTCCTTTGGATAGTGTAGTTCTTTTTCCGGTTGCTTTTTCTTGATAATGGATTGTACACTGCCGAGTTCTGCATGTCAGTATGGGCATTATCAGTGTGAATAAACTAACATTTTTGTAAGCGATGTTGTGCAAGGGCTGTCAGTTAAGGCTTGCCTCTTTGCAGAGGATACCAATATCTGCAAAAAGGCAGACTCTGGTTTGTGTGGATAGCCTGAGGACTCTGCATTCATTAAATCTGAACTGCCAAATTTTAGACCAATGTTTCCCAAGTCCAGTCCTGGAGTACCTCTTGCCAGTCAGGTTTTCAGGATATCCACAATGAATATGCATGCCAGAGATTTGCATACACTGCCTCCTATATTACATGCAAATCTCTGGCATGCATATTCATTGTGGATATCCTGAAAACCTGACTAGCAAGGGTACTCCACCAGGACTGGACTTGGGAAACATTGGTCTAAAATTTGGCAGTTCAGATTTAATGAATGCAGAGTCATCCATCTGGGCTGCAAAACCCTGAGGGAATGGTACAGTATAAGGCAGGGAATCTTAACCAGTTGTGCCCACACACCCAAGGGATGTGGGAAGTCAAATGGAGTATCAAATCTGAGGCAATTTACTGACACTTTCTAGTCCAGGGCTGAGTAACCTCAGTCCTCGGGCCACAACCCAGTCAGGTTTTCAGGATTTTCCCAATATACACAAGATCTCTTTGCATGCATGCATCCATTGTATGCAAATATATCATCTGCATATTCATTGGGGAAATCCTGAAAACTTGACCGAGTTGCAACTCTCGAAGTTGCCCATGTCTGTTCTAGACAGAGTGAAGATAGTTTTTGGTAGTATAACTGTGTACATGCTTGCCATCATTTACTTATGTTTCCATCGGTCATGGCCAGCATTCTTTAGCAAGTTAACTGGAATAGCTGTTGCCTTTGAAAATGTTAAGATCCTTTCATCAAGGTTGCTTGGTTTCAGTGTTCGAGATACGACCTCCAGCAATTTGAGGTGTTTTTTTTTTTTTTTAAATCTACTAGATTTCAAATCAATCTAAAGAAGGAAAACCTTGGACCCAACTCAATTGGATTATGGAGTCACACAAGCTGCAATTTTACTCCTTTCATTTAATATTTATTTATGCCTTTCTTCTTATGAGTTTCTCAAGATTACTCATTTTTAATATTTGAAGATTATTTGTATTATTTTTAAGGTCCTGCATGGCATAGGTCCAGTTTATTTATCAAAGTAAAATGGTATATCCATGTGCTCACTCTGATGAAGACCATTTTTGCCTTCCTTCAGTCGAAGAGTGCAAACTTGCAACAAGGAATTGAGTATCTACGAGTGCTGAGCCTTCATATTGATTTCTCTTCCCAGGGATCTCCATTTAGAAAGCAATTATCTTGTTTTTAGACAGGCTCTTAAAGCTTGCTTTTATACTTAAGCTTTCTGCTGTCCAGTGTAAAGGACTCATTAACTTTTTATTGTACCTAGTGTTATGCCAAGGCTAAGGTTTTAATTGATCTGACTGAACATAAGAATAGCCATACTGGGCCAGACCAATGGTTCATATAGTCCAGTATCCTGCTTCTAATAGTGGCCAATCCTGGTCACAAGTACCTGAAAGAAACCCAATTAGTTGCAACATTCCATGCTACCAATCTCAGAGCAAGTAGTGGCTTCTCCCATGTCTCTCTCAATATAATGATCAATATATATTGATCATCATGATATTTAATTACGTAACTATCTCCCCGTGAACATGGTTTCCATTTGTTCTATTGTTTGCACATTTTTCCTGTATTATGCATTCTTACCATTTTTGTTAGTTGTATTCTGTACGTCAGCTTGAGACATTGTGTGGGTGATTAAAAATATAACTGACCTATAGTAGCTGTGATATCAACAGTGACATCACATCCATGAATCAAGCAGAATTTCTGTTAATACTTTGAGGATGACTGCCTACGGAGATACAGAACTAAAAGCTGCATAAAGAAGTTTTAAAAATTGCTTAGCAATTAAAAGTTTAAAAGGACATTTTTATAAATTGGCGCCTCAATGCCCTGTGCTTAGCGCCAATTCTATAAAGGCAGAGAGCCTAAGTATAGGCGTAATTTGCCATGCCAAGTGACTCTACAAACTATACATGTACCTAGGAAACAAGCTCATGGCCAACACATGCTCCACCCCCTTGTAGTTAGGCGCTATGACACTTAGGTTCTACCTGACAGAATAGTGCCTAGAACCACTTTCTAGAATTGCCCTCTGAGACCGAAGTAATAGTTTTTACTATTTACTGTGTATATTCTTGACATACTGAAGGGAGAGTATAGTTTCTTTTCCTGACAAATCAAATAAGGGCTTTATATACTACTGTCACATCTATCTATAGGGCACAAATCCTCAGAGAATTAGATTTTTTAGGATTTTTAGCCGGCCTCCTTAAAGCGCACAGAATTTACAAAACATATAGCTCTGCCAGGCTAACAAGAAAAGCATATGCGGAGTACTGATTTTCTCAAAGAAAGTAGCTTGTGTGTTCTGTTTCCTAAACTTTGATTGTTCCCTTGCAGTACCTATAAACATTGTCTTTTCAGCTCATATTTATGGAACAGTAAAGTTTGCTACCTTGTATACTACAACAAGAAGTGTTACATTAAAAAAAAAAACTCTAGTTTCAATTATCATATATGCTTTACACATTTCTCAATAGCTGTTGTAATCTTAGTCTAGTCACAAAGATCCCAGTGCCCTTTCGGCTCACCCTGGACAGGGCTTGCTAGCTATGTTGTGTTGGCGAGCCATCAGGCAGATAAAATTTACCCAGTGAAAGGTTAAATAGTGAAAACAGAGGCTTAGTCTCATGGGTTAAAGGTAAATCAAAGTTTTTCTCTTTCTTTTGCTGATGACTTCATCCAGCACTGAACTTATCAACTCTCTGTGGCCGCGACCCAATATGTATAGCCACAGAAAGTGTGCAACTCCTCAAAGAAGTAAGTCAATTATGTGTTTATGCAGGCCTTGATCCGGGGTCCCAAACTAGCATTTTGCCACCTTCAGGTATAGGTGAACTGAAATGTGGCAAAACTAGAAATAAGTGCAGGTGACAAGCGAAAACAAGTGACAGAACTACCAATTATGAATGAGAAATGTGGAAATAAATGTGAAATAAAAACATAATTACATTTTCCTAATTTTTATTTATTTTGTATTTTACATCAATATCCCCTAATTCTATAAACTTGCATGCACAATTTTGCACTTAGGTATAGCGCCTAAAACTAACGTATGCTGGGCAATTATGCCTAAGTGTCTTCTAAATACTGAGCGTAATTAGAATACGCCTAGGCATAGTTAATGTGACAATCTACGCACTTCCATTTAAGCCAAAAAGCTTGTGTAAATCCCTGCGCGTAGATTTACGCACAGACCCACACAACGCGCGTAAATTTTGGAACGACCACAAAACGCCCATTTCCACGTCCCCTAACCACACCCCTTTTTGCTTGTGTGCATTAGAATTTAGGAACAGTACATTACAGAATACACTCATAAATTCTAATTTTTGCCAAATAGTACTCATTATTGCTTATTACAAGCTGTTAACACTTAACACCTTGTTAAAACAATCTATGCACGTAGTTATACAATACAGATAGATTTACATGCAGAATCATGTGTAACTCTAGGTGTTCTATATAGAATCCGGGGGTTAATGAGCAAAGTTGTGAACGCAAGATATAAATAGTGCCCGTTATATGTATAACCTTATAATTAGCATAATTGGTGTCAACTGGTACTAATTTGCTTTTGTTATTCTACAAATTATATGCAGAACATACACAGCATGCAACTGTCAGGGGGTGTGCACTTGGGAAGGGCATGGACAGGTCAGGGGCATGATTAGCCCTTGGGCGCATAGGTTCCAGAACTGTAGCAGTTATGTGCCTGACAGTTAAGATATGTGCATAGACACCACCCATTGAGAGGGCATAAGTATTTGCACCTGAAGTTAGGTGTGTAAGTGCAGATTAATGCATGTAATTGCCATTGTAGAATCTGCACTTAACATGGCTCAGTCCAACACCTATCTTGAGGCAACCTTTTGAGAATTACACCCATAGTGTCCTGGGCAGTGACCTTTATGGGATAATTGCTCTTACCTGTGGATCACATTCCATTTCCATTGCTGTTAGTGCACATAATTCTGATAACACCCAAGCTACAAAACCTATTGCTTAGAATACCTGAGACGAGATAGAGAGTAGGTAGAAGAGGCAACTACACCTTTGAACAGCTGCTATTACATTGCTATAATATACCTGCATCTGAGGGTAGTACTGTGAGGGGTACATCTTTTGTTTCAATTTTAACAGAAGGCTCCATTAGAGATTGCATTTTAATTGGTACCGGTGTCAGGGGCATCTTTGTCAGTCGGATCATCTCCGAAGCGGAAGGGGGTCCCTGAAACTGGATCCTAGTGCCTGGAGGGACAGGGTGCAGAGTCAACGGGATCCTCAGGTCCTGGGAGAGCGTCCCAAAGACACTGGGATCCTGGGCCAAGAGCACCTCCTTGTTCTGAGGATGCAGATAGCCGTTGGGTGCAGAAGGCCTGGCAATGCTGGCAAGGTCTTTCTTCTCACTTTGCTCCTCAGCCCGCTGCTCCTCAGCGCTCTCCCGCTCCACATCCTCCGTTTTGATGGCTCGCTCTCTGACTATCACATGCATGCCCCTACTGCTGCCTTCGCACAGAGCTTTGGCCCTACTCCTGTCATCTCCGCCCAGGGGCTCCTGATTGCTCTCCAGGGCCTCCCATGGTCCCTTGGTGCCGAGGGCAGCCCTGGTCTCGGTGTCACAGTGGCCCTTTTTGTGATCAGGAGCCTCCCATAATCCCCTGCTGATGGCGGCTGCCCTGTGGTCATTGTGACTCGTCCTCTGCTCAGGGGCCTCCCACAATCCCCTGGCCGAGGGGGTCCTGTGCTCGCAGTGGCCCTTCCTGGGCTCAGAGCCCTGCCCTGGGCTCCGGGCTTCCTCGGCCTCGGGTGCCTCCGACTTCACCTGCAGCGCCTCGCTCTCCCCACACGGGGCACTGTAACCCGCGGCCTCCACTCTCCGGGGAGCCTCTTTGAGCTGCTCCCCAACCTCCTGAGGCCGGGGCTGGTCCCCGGCTCCTCCCCCTGCTCCGGAGCACCTCTCCCACGCCTGCCTGGGCCGGCTCTGCGGGCTACAGGCTCCGCCCGGGCCGCTCCTCTCCATGATGGGATTGTGATTGTTTTTTATTGTGATCTCAGCCACTGCGCATGACCCGCTCAGCGGGCGGCCGATTGTTTGTTTTCTTTGTTGCTTTTCTTTCTTCGGTTAGTTGCCCAACGTTCTTAGAACGCCGGTCTTGTTTTAAATTGTTAGCTCCGCCCCTACCCCCTTCGGCGGACCACGCCCTCGACGTCCTTTTCCCTCGTGCGCCAGCGCGCCCGCCCATTGGTGCCACGTGGGCACGGAGCGTGTGAAAAAATGGCGGCCGGGAGCTCTAGCGCGTGAGGGAGCCGCGGTGAGCACGTGGAGAGCGGTTGCCAGGGGCGACCGCGACGCCCGGCATTATGGCGTCACCGGGGTGATTGAGTGACGTTGCGCGCCTGACGCACGCTAAGTGAGTGGTGTCTTTTGTAATGGACGGTGACGTGTGCGGGTAGAGGGGGTAAGGCCCTTGGCAGTTAATCGGAAGTAGAAAAATTACAATGCTTTTATTTTCGTCCGCCATAGCCGCCAATATTCCTAACCACGCTTCTTTACGTTTTCTTTAGTTCAAAAACATGGGGCAGCCGACTGGAGTGGGCCAATGCGGCCATTGCCCACTCCAGTACAGTCTCGGTTCAACTTTTATTAAGTTTTGAAGTAAGGCCATAATCAGAGATTATTTTTCCCAACAATCATTCACGCAGACGCCCCAATCTACATGTTAAACCTTGTGGATTTACCTCTCAGAAACGCCTAAAAAAATCATCCCGCAAATTTCTCGACCTCCACTACCCCAACTGCAAAGGACTAAAATACAAGACGATGCATAATACCACCTTCTACATGAGCACGAAGTTATGGAACACCTAGAGACCTGAAAACAATCAACGAAACAACTATCTTTCGCAAAGCCCTCAAGACATATTTCTTCACAAAACCTACAATGAAAACCCAGAACCGTTCAAATCCACCTCTGAAAACCGATCGTCTAACATACCTATTAAATTCCTTCCTTCCTTCTCTTTATTTCTTCCCATAATTAATCTCTGCACAACAATTGTACCTGACATCCAGGATTAACTGTGTGTAACAAATTATGTAAGCCACTTTGAGCCTGCAAATAGGTGGGATAAGGTGGGATACAAATGCAATAAATAATAAATAATAATAACAATAGAAATGTATCAATATTAAATAAAGTCTCTCAAGTATGAAAATTTCAAATAGAATATGCAAAAGGGCTATTACATATGTTAGATTTAATGACTCTGAGATATTTGTAACAAATGTGAAGTTCCCAGCCCTAACAAAATCCAACCCTATTATTTCACTCTTCAGAATCAAAGTACAGAATAAGTGTTATAAAACGTAGGTGATAGAAAAAGTAAGGTCAGTTCATTAGACTTTTCCCTAGTTCTTTCTCATATAGTAGTCATATAGAGAGTGACATTTTACAGTTTTCTTTTACACAGCATCATGGTAAGACTAGGGAAGGGCTGGAGGTGGGTTTGTTCGGCCCCTCCAACTAGAAAGGTGTTCCGTTGACCTTGATGAGAAGTTGTGAAATTTACCTTTGTAACATAATGTGCACCAGGCTTATTACCAGTCTTGTGTTGTCATCATGCACATGTATTGGGATCTGTGGCCCAGACAGATGGCAGGAAAGTGGGGCACCTCGGATTCAATGATAAGGTACAGACTTATTACAGGTGTGCTTTAATAACATAAGCATTGCCATACTGGGACAGACTGAAAGTCCATCAAGCCCAGTATCCTGTTTCCAACAGCGGTCAATCCAGTTCCACGTACCTGGCAAGATCCAAAGTAAAACAGATTTATGCTGTTCATCCTAGAAATAAGCAGTGAATTTTCCCGTCCATCTTATGGACTTTTCGTTCAGGAAAGTGTCCAAACCATTTTTAAAGTTTGCTAAGCTAACTGCTTTTACCACATTCTTTGGCAATGAATTCGAGTTTAATTACAAGTTGAGTGAATAAATATATTTTCCAATTTGTTTTAAATTTACTACTTAATAGCTTCATTGCGTGCCCCCTAGTCCTTGTATTTTTGGAAAGGATAGCAATACACATCTGTTCCACTCCACTCCGTATTTTATAGTCCTCTATCATATCTCTCCTAAGCCATTTCTTCTCCAAACTGAACATCCTTAGCCTTTTTAGCCTTTACTCATAGGGAAGTTGTCCACTCCTCTTTTATCATTTTTGTTGCCGTGTACTTTTTCTAATTCCATCTTTTTTGAGATGCAGTGACCAGAATTGCACACAGTATTCAAGGTGTGATTGCACAATGGAGTGATACAAAGACATAATATTCTCAGTTTTGTTCTCCATTCCTTTCCTAATAATTCCTAAAATTCTGTTTGCTTCTTAGCCACTGCTGCACACTGAGTGGAGGGTTTCAACATATCAACAATGACACCTAGATCCTTTTCCTGGGCAGTTATTCCTAATGTGGAACTGTATCCTTGATACAGTTCCTTACAAAAACACGTTGAATCTTTATTTATTTTATAAAAGATTTAAATGAATTTGAAACAGTAAAGAGAATAGATATCGAACTTTAATACCACTATGTATTTCTTGATCCGGAATTGGCGATCACCATTAGGGTACAATGTAAGCCACATTGAACCTGCAAATAGGTGGGATAATGTGGGATACAAATGCAACAACATAAATAAATAAATATGAAGTTTCTAAGAAAATGAAGTATTTTTTTGAAGAAATGAAAATTTTGATCTATTGGTCAGTGATGAGGTGGGTGCTGTAATACTTCCAGTGTGAAACTAAGACACTGGTAAGTTGCACTGCTGAGACTATTAGATTTAATCCATCAAAGCTGTACAACATATTTCTGAGTACCACTGGCTCTTAATTTCTACAGTAAAGTGTGCGGCAAGTGCGTTTGGGTGCTTCTAAACACTGCACATAACCATCCCTTGCATCTAACTCCCGCTCCCCAAGTTTCCAAGTTTATCAGGCACTTAGAGGTGTATTTGCACTTAGACTTACAAAGTTACATTCCCCCCCGATATTAAAAACTATTTAACTGGCCAGGAACAGCACCTGGCCGGTTAAGCACTTAACAGGCTATCAGGCAATATTCAGCGGCCGATATAGCCAGCTACCTCTGAATATTCAATTCATATCCGGCTATTATAATTGGTCACATTAGGCTGCTTAAATAGTTGGTATATCTTTAGCCTATTTAAAGTTAACTGGCTATCGTCGAACATCGACAGCCGGTTAACTTTAAACCATCTAAAAATAAACTGGATATCTGGTTACCGGAAACAGCCCAGCATTGAATATCTGGGCTGACTGCCGATCGTGGGAGTTAGCTGGGCTCCCTCCCGCGGTCTGAATATCGGCCCCATAGTAATTTATGGAACTTTGTAAGTCTAACTGCTTTGAAAACGAGCACCTTAGTATCCTGCACATCACATATTATATTTGAGTGGCTAACTAATCTAATAAGATAGGGGAGAAGGAGAAAGAAATGGACTGAAGAGAGGGGAGGCAATTTTGGGGAGGGAGGAAAAGAAACTGCAATATATGATAGGAAAGATGGGGTAGTACTGGCAGTAGGAACAGATGAGAGTAATAGTAGTAGTGCAGGCACACCTCAGGAGCCCTTAGCACCTACCAAATCGGAGGCAGTAAGCATACCTGCATTAATTTTGCGCAGGATTCGTGTACTAATGACATCATTTTGAGCTAAAAAAAAAATAACCCCTAAAGAAAAAGCCATAATAAGTGTTGCATTAAATCTTGGCTTAGTGCACCAGAAATTCTTGCATTAGAACACGGTAAGTCCGGATTTCAGTGCATTTTAGTAAAAGAGCCACTATGGGGCCCTTCTACCAAATGGCGGTAAAAAGTGGCCTACGGTGGCGTTGGTGTATAGAACTGCTATGTGCTGAGGCCATCTGTTACTGCCACTGGTAAAATGGCCTTTTTTTTAAAGGGCCAGTAAATGGCTGTACAGTAATTTTAAAAAATTGCCACGTGGCCATTTACTACCAGAGCCCTTACCGCCTACGGGACACCTGGAACTACCACTGGGCTCTTCAGTGAGCCCAATGGTAAGACCAGTTTGCCGTGCACCAAGCCAGCGGTAACCCTACCGCCCTTTACTAAAAGGCCCCTATATTTGCTAAGATGCACTAATAAACTGAATATCCACTAAAGAATGCATAGCCCTAATAAGTGAACATAACATAGTAACATAGTAGATGACGGCAGTAAAAGACCTGCACGGTCCATCCAGTCTGCCCAACAGAAGTTGAAAGAATTTCTACATGGTGCAAAGCTCAACCTATGCACTTTTTAATGCATAATTACTATCTCTGCAGCTTTTTACAGATCCAAAATAAAAGACTACAAAACTCCGAACACCCTTTCAGTCAGTATTGTAACACTTTTGTTTGTAAATCAGAAATAACAGTTCTGAGTCAGCATGTGTGTGTGTGTGTGGGGGGGGGGGGGTTGTACTAATCCGTGCTAAAAATAAGCATGCAGTAAATTTCCTATAGGTGTCTCTAGCATTTAGCACGTGCTAATCATTAGCGAACACTAAAAAGGCTAGTGCGGCTTAGTAAAAGACCCCCCTCAGTTTCTGTATGTTGTGGATAACTTGTTTGTTCAATAGAGATTGAACTCTAAATCAGAGATAGCAGCTTCCAAACGTTTCCTGTAACCAGCAAAGAGTTGTTCTGTTCTTGCTTTTGGAATTTTTCCCCACTCTTTATTGCAGAACTCATCAAGCTCAGAAATATTCTTGTTTCCTTGCATGCACTACATATTTGAGATCTCCCTACAGATTTTCAATAATATTCACGTCTGGGGGACTGTGAAGGCGGTTCCAAAACCTTCATCTTTCTTTCCTGCAAGTGCTTCTAAATTGATTTTGAGGTGTTTTGGATTGAGGCCTTGCTGAACTATCCAATCTCTTTTTGGTTTCATTCTGTTCACTGACTGTGGGAAATTAGCTTCTTGGATATGTTAATATTTAATTGAATCCATTCTTCTTCCATCCACAAACATTTTCTGTGTACTTGGCTGCCACATCACTCCAAACGATAACAAATCCAGCCCAGTGCTTAATGGTTGGCAAGATGTTATTTTCTTCTTCACCTAATTAAAGACCTGACAAACCACTTAGGGTTCCTTTTTCTAAAGCTTAGCGCACGCTAAATGATGTGCACCCATTTTATACCTATGGTCAACATGGCACTTAGCACACACTTATGTTTGTTAGCACACTATAAGCTTTAGCAAAAGAGCCCCTAAGTATTTATGGTTTTATTAACAACCTTTAAAAAAAATGCTGAATCAACTGGAAAGTATCAGATTTTTGCATCTGCCATATTCAACGTTTTTGTTTTTATTTTTTTTTTAATCTGCCAATTACCGCTGCGTGTTTTGGGCGCACACCAAAAATGGAATTACCACCCAGAGCATATGGTAGACAGGCAATAGTGCCAATTTGACAAGCACTGGATGAGCGTAGGTGCCTATGCACCTTAGTAAAGGAGCCCCTATATGATTTTTGTACTGTTGCATTGTTAAATAACCTCAATAAAGATGATTAAAAAAAAGAAAAGTAAAATGAATAAAGCAGAAAAGGGCAAACAATGCAAAATAAAATGAAACATTTTTCTGTGCACATTCTTAATTTTAATCGAATTTGAGAGAACACGGAGGAACCCCCCCCCCCCAAAACATAATTGCAAATCATAATACTATTCACAAAACTGTAAAATAAGTATCACCAAGAGTAATCTAAAAAGAAAACGGAGACAAACCCCCAAACCTTATTCTATGAAATTATCAGCTCAGTTAACCGACACGGTATATTACACTATTACAAAAGGGAGCTCGTATTGCTAGGTAAAATATTACAGCAAAGAATAAATAACCTCAATAAAGATGAAATTAAAAAAAGAAAAAAAAGGATTTTTTTTCACCAGTCCGGGGATTATGACGCCAATGGGCGTGGTGTAGGCGAGCCATAGAGCTACACCAGAGCATAGAGTTCCACACGGGGGCTAGAGAGGAACTCCTTGAAGAATACGTTATTCCGTTTCCGCTGTGCTGATGTTGTGTGGCTGCGGCCTGCTGCAGAAAACGATTTTGGTCCGCCGGTGGGTTGGCAGGGTTTCCGGAAATGCAGGCAGAGCCATGGCGAAGAGCAAGTTCGAGTATGTGAGACAGTTCGAGGCAGACGACACCTGTCTGCAGAACTGCTGGATCGTGGTGCGCCTGGACGGCCGCAACTTCCACAAGTAAGAGCCGCGCGGGGTGTGAGCCTGACAGTCACATGGTTCGCGGGACTACCAGTCCCAGCATGCTGTGTAGTAACGCGTGCCACCTGACCCGGACTTTAGTGATAGATAGTGTTACACTATTAGTGTACTTGTACTTCACGTGCCGGGAAAACTCCTGAGGGAAGGTGTGAAGCTCTTGTTTCTACAATGTAGCAGCCTTAGTTGGAGTCTACATTGGAATAACAAGTCAGATGCTAAAGAAGAGATTTAATTTACATAGACAACATATGAAAAATGCTAGTACCAATCAGGATGTCACGGGTTGCACTTTACAAAACCAGAACACTGTACCAGTGATTTCATGGTAAGAATCCTGAAAGGGAACTTTAAAACAATACAGGAATGGAAGACCTTTGAAGTCAGAATGATTAAATATTTTGACACCCACCAGACAGGCCTTAACAAAGATCTGAGTTTTCTAGCCCATTATAAACCATAAAATTGTACTGCTTTGTCATCCTCCTATCTCCATGCATATCTCCCTGCCCCTTATCCACCCTACTCTTCCTGTCTCTTACCTATCCACCCTCATCCTGTTAGACTGTCACTGAAATGCTTTGATGTTTCACTTATACTGTCACCTACCAACATTTGCTTATTTACGATCTGACGAAGAAGGGCAACCTTTGAAAGCTAATCAAGAAATGTATTATGTCCATTAAAAAAAGGTATCATCTTATTTTCTTTTCCATGTTTTATTTTGTTTTATTTCTAATGTGCAGTGAATCTACTGTCCTGGGCATTAATTGTCTTTGTGTATATCAAGCTGCATGCACTTGTGGTTTGTGGAGTCTGCAAACTAAAGCAACATCTGCTCAGATGCAAGCGATTAAAAACCAAAGGGACCCTTTTACAAAGGTGCGCTAGCATTTTTAGCGTGTGCTAAAAATAAGCATGTGCTAAATGCTAGAAATGCCTATATAGTCCTTTGGGTGTCTCTAGCATTTAGTGCTCGCTAATCATTAGCGTGCATTAAAAACAATAGCATGCCTTTGTAAAAGATCCCTCAAAGTGTTTTCCTGTGAGTTTCAGTGCTACCTGCTTTTACTGTCAGTAGGCTATCATGAGCCCTTCGTTCTCACCAAACTATTTATTTATTTCCCATAAAGGAAGACAAATGGAGTTAGTCCGGGTTTTACTTCCATTGCTTTTAATGGAAGTAAAACCTGGCCTGGCTCAATCTGGAGCCATATGGTAACCCTAAAGAAAACTCGGAACACAATAACCAAGGAACCCAAAATTCAATAATGTACAAATTGACCATCAATTGACTAGACCGGGACTTCATTTTCCAGTAATAGGAATTTTGTAAAGTGGAATGTTTTAAAAAGTTTACGGAACTTCATGTAATTGTGCTGACTTCTGTGATTTCAGCAAGGAGTTCCCCCATTTTGTACACTGAAATGTAAATCCCACCACAAGAACTGATTTGTAGACAATTTTCTTGCAACTTGGGAAGTAGAGTATTAAGTAGTCTCAAGCCCCATGGACATGTGTTGGGGAAGTTCAACAAGAGATTGCATATAGTTAAGGTCAATACTGTATAATAATTGAAAGATGGATACACAGTATTTGAAGGTAATTCCAGCTTTTATTGGGAGCCAGTGCAATTCAATCCTATAATAATTGGGCTACGGATTACTATAGCAAATATGTATGAAATAGATTTGAATGCAGCAGGCATCCAACATATATGCAGATTTATCTCATGCATATTTGTCTTTGAAGTGCCAAAAATCTTGCACCTGGAACAAGGTATCTTGGCAGCTTTTTATTTGTTTTAGTCTAAGCATCACAGCATGGATACAGTGAATCACTCTTTGTGTATATTGCTTCCTAGATTATTTTGCTGATTTGTATTTGAAAGGTAAATAATTTTACCCGATAGGTTTGCAGAACAGCATTACTTTACAAAACCAAACGATGATCGGGCTTTGCAGTTGATGAACAGATGTGCACAGTCTGTGATGCTGGAATTGGAAGATATTACTATTGCTTATGGACAGAGCGATGAATACAGCTTTGTTTTTAACAAGAAATCAAATTGGTTTAAGAGGAGAGCCAGGTAAGAGGGGAAGTGTGTTACGAAGTGAAATAAATTTTCACCTGTTTACAATCTCGTAAGCATTGTCTAATTATTTAGAGGTTGTGTCGTGGTTTCATCAACTGCATGCCATCCTTACACAGCTAGAACATGTATAAATTTGCTCTTTAAAGTCATATTTCATTGGGTATTTTTATCATGGGATTTCCAATAAAATATAATACCTCCAGTTATGGCTTGATTAGTCTCTTGGTGTTAGGCAAAGATAGATCACCCTACATTCATGCAAAGATAGATCACCCTACATTCATGCACTTGATATATCAGGCACATCACATAAGGAGATAAATAAAATGCAGTACACATACAAGAGGGAGTGAATAAATAAGGTTAATTTTTATGCCTGTCTTTATCTACTATTGTGACAGATCCCAGGCTCCAGGTTGCCATGGTGACCAGAAGTTTACTTTTGGTATCTGGGATTTTTAGGGCCCTTTTAAAAAAGTCTTGCAGCCACTTTTTCCTCCCTGTACTGTGCAGTTCTGTTGAGTTTGAGCCGCATGGTACAGGAACTCTTGCTCTGGTCTTGCAAAACTTGAGAACCCGAGACCAATTTGATTGTTTGTCTGAGCCATCTAATGCAAAAAACTCAGAGCTGTGCAGTTCAGGGAGGAGGAAGTCCTTGCTTCAGCAGCCACAGGTAGAAGCAGGGTGAGTAGCTCTGAGAGTTAGCTAGGGGAAGAAAGAAGGCTGACTGGCTTGGAGGGAGTAAGGGCTGGGGGAGTTATTGACTGGTTTGTGGGAAGAAAGGGTTGGAGGAGGGGTCACTTACTGGCTTTCATGGAATAATAGGGGCTGGAGGGGTGGTGCAGGGAGTAAGGGCTGGGGGAGTCACTGATTGGTTTGTAGGGAGTAAGGCCTGGGGGTGGTGGTGGCTTATTAAAGGAAGAAAAGAGCAAATATATAAATACTGATCTCTGATTCCTAGGGACACAAGGGCCTCATTATATGTCTGGGGAACGGCCATTGCATTTCAAAAAAAAGTTGCATGCTCGGTTACTGTTTGTGATGTTTCATGTATACCCACAGGAAGAATCATCCTGTGCGAAATAGAAGTTCAGAGGCGATATGTGAAGGGTAAAATGAATAGTACTGTGTATGCATGCCACTGAAGCTCAGCACAGTGTAACAAGGGGCAGTTGTTGCTGGTGTTGAAATATGTTAGTAATGTGATCTCTCTTTCTCTCTGGGGAAGTAAGTTCATGACTCATGTGGTGTCCCAGTTTGCCACCAGCTATGTCTTCTACTGGAAGGATTACTTCAGCGACCAACCACTTCTCTATCCACCAGGATTTGATGGAAGGGTGATATTATATCCAAGCAACCAGAATTTAAGGGATTACCTCAGCTGGAGACAGGCAGACTGTAAGCATCCCAGGAGAGCCTGTTCATATTATTTCAGCTTCATGGCTTTAACCAGCCTTTCTACTGCTCTTCTGCTCATGGTCACTCTCTCATTTTTCTCCTTGGTGTTCATCTGGTATTTGTTAGCTTCTCTTTAGAGAAATCTAAGCAGTGAAGCATGGTTAGTTTCAGTTTGCTGGGCTGCTAACTCATAGAAGCAAAGGTGGTGCTGGCCTAAGTCTACTGTTCTTTGATTTCCCTTAATTGTCTTTTATTTGCCTTCACTTAATTAAACAGAGTCCTGCTTCTAAATAATCAGAACGTGCTTTCAGGGCATTGCATTAGTGCTGGCAGACACTTGTTATCCAGAACAGAGCTTGTGAGTAGTGAGGTGACAGCAGGTGGTTTTTCCTAGGTAACCTTTGGTTACATGTTGTTACTTAGGAGCCCTTTTACTAAGCAGCGTTAATGGCCTAACGCAGGATGCCCTAAAGTATCCTGTGTTAGTTTTGCCATCTGCGTGCTCTAACTGCATGTTTCAAGGGGGCATGACAGGGTCGGTAAGTCGGTAGCACATTGATTATTTTAAATGGCCACACACTAATGCAAAAATTAGCATATGGCTATATACTCAAGAAACTGCATGTGTTAGAAATGGGCTTAGCATGCAGGAGAGTGTGCTAAGCCCTTTTGTTAGCACAGATTAGTAAAAGGACCCCTAAGCTACAAAATAGCTGACATGTTCTTGCCTGCAAAGGAAGTGGAACCTGTAAGAGATGATAAGAAATAAACACCTAGAATTGCAAAATTTTATAGAGAGGACAATTAGTTCTTTTGTTTATTTAACTTGTTTATTTTTTGTTAAAGAAAATAAGGTTGTTCTGGCAGGTGCTATTACCTGGACTAATGAAAAAAATGTATATACAATGCTTTTTATTGAAAAGAATGCAAGAATTCTATGAGTTAGCCTTAGTTAATTTTTAGTGTCATCTGAAGATATTGCCATTACCTTGATGATGTGGCAAATTTATTTGCTGTGAATAATTTTATATGATTTTATGTCTGTTTTTATTCATTTTAAATTTTCCTGTTTTATGTGTTTTAACATTTTTGTTTCTTTTTTGGTTAATTTTAAATTTGTTATAGGTTTATTCCATGGTATACTGCAGTGAGCAACCTGGATTTTTGTGATCTATAAAATAAAACTGAAATCTTATTTGATACTGTGCAACTCTTAGGGCCTATGCCTCCATGGTGACATGAAACATACAGTTTTTCTCTTTTTCACATTCATATGAGAGTAACATGCCAGCCACCTTCTTTCAACTTTGTTGTAGTGTTTCAGGGACAGATCAGAGGCTAAACTGCTACTTTCTCCCTTTCCAGGCCACATCAATAACCTTTACAACACTGTTTTCTGGGCACTGGCTCTTCAAGGAGGTCTCACGAAAGTGCAGGCACAAGAACGTCTCCGGGTAAGGGGGGTGTGCTTTTTCGATAGCAGAGAGAATGCTGTGTATCTGGAGACTCGGGTTTCTGAGTTTGCAGAGTTCTGCATAAGGAATCCAGTTTTGGACTAGTGGCCAAAAGAACAAGCAATTTGTCCCGCCCATCCTAGAAATACTGTATTCCCTCGTCCATTCAATAACATTCTGTGGCTTTTTCCTCCAGGAAGCCGTCCAACCCTTTTTTTGAAGTCCGCTAAGTTAACCGCCTTAACCACCTTTTTCCAGCAGCGAATTCCAGAGTTTAACTATGCGTTGAGTGAAGAAAAATTTCCTCCGATTCGTTTTAAATTTACCACACTGCAGCTTCATCGCATGCCCCCTTGTCCTAGTATTTTTGGAAAGCGTAAACAGACGTTCCACATCGACAACACCCACAACCCACCCATGGTAAAGCCCCTTTTGAGATCTGTGCATTAGAATTTACGTGCACTACTTTACAGACTATGCTTAGGAAGTTGCGCATGTAAATTCTAATTAGTGCTGATAGCTGCTTGTTATTGGCCAATTATCAGCACCAATTGGGTTGTTAATGGATTACATTTCGTATGCAATTTGGCCTTACTGCTAAATTTGCGCATGCAACTTCAGTCATCATATATAGAATCTGGACCATAGAGTTGTTACTTAACCTCTAGCTGTAAAATCATATTTTTATTTACAAAATCTGAAACCTGTACTGCTGCATTCGGTGGCTAAAAGCAGAAGCTTGTGGTATGGTGCCAAAGGGAAAGATGTTTTCACAGTTGTTTTCCTCTTTCTAGGGAACTCTGTCAGCGGACAAGAATGAGATTTTGTTTTCTGAATTCAATATTAATTACAATAATGAACCGTTAATGTACCGGAAGGGAACCGTCCTGGTATGGCAGAAGGTAAAGGCAGCTTAGGTAAAAATGTTTAAGTGGAGACTCCTGTTTTCTGTGAAATCTGTCTTAGAGGTGGTTTGCGGTACGCTACCCTGTGAAACATTCCACAAAACCCAGTCTGTGCGTGGTTCAGACTTACGTGAGTAACACAGTACACCAGTGTGACAGGAGTGTGGATTTGGTGCATCGAAGCTAGATTCCATGGCTGTGGCAGATTAAACAGCTAGTGGAATTGCATTTACTTGCAGCAATATTGATGCAGAGTGAACTTGTGACAACGTATTCAGTAAGAAGATATAGGAGGAAGCTGAAACAGGGCTTTATTTAGTATAAAGAGCTTTTCCACTTGCTACAGTTTGATGCAGCAAGTGACAAGCATCTCTATGGTGGATCAGCGAGAACAGGAACTGAACAAAAAGGAATTAACTGCAGTGTCATCTAGTGGCTGTACGGCAGATTGCATTTTTTTTTAATGCTGTGAAGGGTAATTCTATACTACTACTACTACTCAAGGCGTACGCACACACACATGCATTTAAGTACTGAGATAATTGGCACTTATGTGCATATGCACACTACAGACCATTCTATAAAATAGCGCATAACAAGTGGGCATACACATGGGTGGCACATGGGAGTAGCATGGGTGGGATTGATAGCCAGCGGCACTCAGAGTTTTGCTGACCGCCACCAACGTTATTTCCAGAAATTCATTGCTGGGCCATGTTTAGGCTCCGGCAGTGAATTTCCGGGTTTCCGAAGCCGGCTAAACTATAGCCGGTTAAGTGCGACATTCAACACTTAAGCGGCTATGGGTCAGTGTTTAAGGATAGAACTGACTTATGCGGTCCTATTTGGTGATCTTGGCCGGTTAAATGCTGAATATTGGCACATAACCAGCCAAGTGCTGACTCTGCCTTCAGAATGCTCCCAAAATAGCCAGTTTTGCTTTAGGCGCTAACTGGTCATTTTCAGCTTAAGTGCCACCAGAAATGAGTGGTTAATCCCGAACAAGCGATTTAACCGGCTAGGAGCTGTTTATGGCCAGTTAATCACTTTGAATATCGACCCCATAACCTTACATGCAGTTCAGGAAACTTTTAGGCATGAACATGTACGTCTGCCATTGATCTGGCAAAACTGTTTGCACCTAACTTTAGGTGTGTCGGTGGTAACTTTCACTGGTATTCTGTAACAGCATCTTATTGCACAGAAGCTGTTGTGAAATTGGCACTCAGTATTTGCGCACCTACCTTGAGGCATCCAGTTACTGAATTGCTCCTGTATGGTTGTGGTATATCTCAGCAGTTCTCAGTGTACGTGATGTGGTATGAGATGATTTGCAGTTGCTATCCTTACCCTTTACTCAGTCTCCTGTGTCCGTATCATCTGGAGAATTCACAGTCCACATACTAACCTGACAACTCATGTCTTAGGTGAATGAAATTGCAACAAAACAAATAAATTTGTCAGAAGGATCAGAGGATAAGGAAGTGAAGCGGACACGGAGCGAAGTCACGTTGCTGCACTGTGATATCATTGGACAGCAGTTCTGGAAGGAGCATCCAGAAATCCTTGCTGATGACAACTGATGTACCTGGGATTAGTGCTCGGAAGGTCAGCAGTGTTGTGCAATACCTAGGAAGAGTGGATATCCAACCACAAAACCCGAAGGACAAGAGAAACAGAGAGGACCAATAGGACAGTTTATAAGATGGTAGGAGAAACAGTGAGAAAGTCATCTCTGGGACAAGAGGGAGCAGAAGAGACTGTGATTTGGGGGGATAGGTTCCTGTACGGAAGAGGGAAAGCATTCTGAGTTTGATCACATTCCAGATATTTACACCCTCCAACATGCCTCTTGGTATGATTTAAGTGTATTTACCAAATATATATATATATTTTACTGTTTATGTTCTTCACAAAATGCTAATAAATTTTTTGCATTTTTCCATCTTGCACACTGCTATGGTCCCATCTCAGTTTAGAGCCTGGCAATGGAGTGGATGTCCTGGAGGGATAGTGGTAGAAATGTCAAAGGGGATCGCTAGAATTTCATGGAGTGAAATTGTCGCTTAATAGAAGAGCAGAGCCAGGGTTCTTTACAGGGTGAGAGTTTACGAGAAGGAGCAGCACCATTCCCTTAAGCTCAGGATTTGTTTGTAGACCCACAAAAGCAGACTTTCTATATGACCACAGATCTAAAAGTGACCTCCAAATGATGGGACAGGGACATCCACGGAGCATGAGATAGAGGAGTTCTTGCTCTCACAACTGAGCTGTATGCAAAAAGAAAACCAGAACAGCTTTGTATTTCCGTGATCTGGAAGGTACTTCAGGACAGTTCTGAGTTACGTAGGTTGAAAGAAGATCAGAGGTTCAGTGAAGCTATTTTCCTTATTTAATTTCTTATATACTGTCTGCAAGCCCAAAAGCTATTGAAAGTGCACATTTAGGTACACTTGGTATTTTTCTGTCCCCAGCGGACTTGCAGTCTAAGGCAGTGGGTCCCAAACCTGGCCCTGGAGGCACTCCAGCCAGTCAGGTTTTCAGGATATCCACAATGAATATTCATGACAGAGATTTGCATATAGTACAGGCAGTGCATGTAAGTCTCAATGAGTATTCATTGATATAAAACTGGGCTATATAATTCAACAATGATAAGAATGGTACAATACTATAAATACAAAATTCACTGTATATCACCAAAAACAACTTACTTTATCAAATAAACATAAAACAGTTGTAAAACCTTCTTGAACTGTTGGTTCCTGTTGCTACCACCTACCTATCTTGAATGAAACCTGACATAAAGTCTTGAAACATATCCTACAGTAAATTACCCAGTCCACATTGTACATAAATTCACACTTTAAGTGGTTGCCCCCACCCCCATTCCATCAAATAAACAGTGAAGATCGTAGCCATTGCTCACATGGTAAGTGGAGACTTGAAAATGTTAGCAAAGCCATTGGCTGCTTTGGAGTAAATCACCCCTGTTTCTTTAAACTCCAACCAGCACTTGCCAAGATTCATGTCTGTAATTTCACTAACAGATGTATATTGAGTCCAAAACTGTGCCTCAGAACAGGCCCTGTGTCTGGTTTCCAATACAGGGGTCGTAGCCACAGGACCACACAGATCATTCAACCATGCTGCTCAGTATCTGCTTTACAACCATCATGTGGTTCATTTGCATTCAAGCTACTGCTCAGGTTTCAACTTAAGCAGATCTCAACTATTTACAGAAAGGTAATTATTTAAAGCATTGCATATTTACCACATCTCAAAAAGGATATTGTGGAATTAGAAAAGGTACAGAGAAGGACGATGAAAATGTTAAAGGGGATGGGACGACTTCCCTATGAGGAAAGGCTAAAGCGGCTAGGGCTCTTCAGCTTGAAGCTGAGATATGATAGAGGTCTATAAAATAATGAGTGGAATGGAATGAGTGGATGTGAATTGCTTGTTTACTCCTTCCAAAAATACTAGGACTAGGGGGCACGCAATGAAGCTATTAAGTAGTAAATTTAAAACAAATCAGAGAAAATATTTCTTCACTCAAGGTGTAATGACATTCTGGAATTTGTTGCCAGAGAATGTGGTAAAAGCAGTTAGCTTAACAGGATATAATAATGGTTTGGAAAACTTCCTAAAAGAAAAGTCCATAAGCCATTCTTAAGATAGAGTTGCGGAAATCCATTGCTTATTTCTAGGATAAGTAGCATAGAATCTATTTTACTGTTTTGGGATTTTGCCAGATACTTGTATTTATGGAGATTATTACCATATATCCGTATAAATGCACCTAGAAATGTCAGTGTTCTGTGCATTTAAGTGCTTGGTTTATAGAATTGTCCTTTTATCTCAACATCATTCAATCTTTCTATTCAAAGATGTAAGGAAATCAGTCCCAACCCTGAGTTTGAGAACCATTGGCCTGTTGAAGGTCTTCTGTTTCTTTATGCCTACTACAAAATTTGAGACCCAGGAAAGCAGAGCTGGTGTAAGAATAGTGAGTGCCCTACATAAACCTTCAGCCTTACTGCCTCACCCCCACACACTCTGATAATTAAACTCAATAATCACATAAATATCCTATAAAATACTGGCTAAAATGTGTTGATGATTCTTTGAGTGTGTGGCTTACAGGTCCTATTTTGCTTTAGCTGCAGTTGTTCTTTGTTGCCTTAGGCCACCATTTAGTCTTGCTTAATGATTGGACCCAACGGCGAGTTTACACAGTAGGGTATACTTGTCAAAAAAACACAGAACCGGGTCATCTCAAGATTGATCAGGTTGGGTACTACCCTTAAATACCTTGTACGAGTTCAGACACTGAACGCAGTCAGGAGAAAAGACAAATAATGCCAAACCGCACTGGAAGGAGGCGGTGCTCTGGAGAAGTCCATGTCCGTGAGGCAGGCATATAAGCATGGAGGATTAATGCTGGAGGTGGTACTGCAGGCAGGGGGCAGAGCTCCAGGTAAGGAACAACCAAGGAGGTGAGATTGAGAACAGGAGACGGTACGAGGCTGTCTAGCCCATTATATGTGTTGGAAGCCAGTAGCGCTATAGAAATGTCAAGTAGTAGTAGTAGGCGGAGATGGCCACTACAGTGGTTGACCCAAAACTACGCTATTCAAAACAATAGTAAAAGATTATTAGAAATAAGGGACTGCCTACGTATGGTCCATTTGTAAAAAGTCAAAAGCTGTTCCAGTTGGATAGGCAGTGCCTTAAAAGGTGGAGGACAAAATATTATATAAAACTTTTGACAGCTTTTTAATTTATTTTAAAGCTTCCCATACGTAGATATAAATATCATGAAATCAAAACTGAATATCACTAAAACAGCTTAAAAATTATTGTAACGGGTGGAAATAGCACTAAGGCTGTATTTTGTGCTCTTTTTTCTACACTGTTCTATTACAATACAGTAATATAGTAACATAGTAGATGACGGCAGAAAAAGACCTGCACGGTCCATCCAGTCTGCCCAACAAGATAACTCATATGTGCTACTTTTTGTGTATACCCTACTTTGATTTGTACCTGTGCTCTTCAGGGCACAGACCATATAAGTCTGCCCAGCACTATCCCTGCCTCCCACCACCGGCTCTGCCACCCGATCTCGACTAAGCTCCTGAGGATCCATTCCTTCTGCACAGGATTCCTTTATGCGTATCCCACGCATATTTGAATTCCGTTATCGTTTTCATTTCCACCACCTCCCGTGGGAGGGCATTCCAAGCATCCACTACTCTCTCTGTGAAAAAATACTTCCTGACATTTTTCTTGAGTCTGCCCCCCTTCAATCTCATTTCATGTCCTCTCGTTCTACCGCCTTCGCCTCTCCGGAAAAGGTTTCTTTTGCGGATTAATACCTTTCAAATATTTGAACGTCTGTATCATATCACCCCTGTTTCTCCTTTCCTCCAGAGTATACATGTTTAGTTCAGCAAGTCTCTCATACGTCTTGTAACGCAAATCCCATACCATTCTCGTAGCTTTTCTTTGCACCGCTTCAATTCTTTTTACATCCTTAGCAAGATATGGCCTCCAGAACTGAACACAATACTCCAGGTGGGGCCTCACCAACGACTTATACAGGGGCATCAACACCCCCTTTCTTCTGCTGGTCACACCTCTCTCTATACAGCCTAACAACCTTCTAGCTATGGTCACCGCCTTGTCCCACTGTTTCGTCGCCTTCAAATCTTCAGATACTATCACCCCAAGATCCCTCTCCCCGTCCGTACCTATCAGACTCTCCCCGCCTAACACATACGTCTCCCGTGGATTTCTATTCCCTAAGTGCATCACTTTGCATTTCTTCGCATTGAATTTTAATTGCCAAACCTTAGACCATTCTTCTAGCTTCCTCAGATCCTTCTTCATGTTTTCCACTCCCTCCCGGGTGTCCACTCTGTTACAGATCTTAGTATCATCCGCAAATAGGCAAACTTTACCTTATATCTCTTCGGCAATGTCACTCACAAATATATTGAACAGAATCGGCCCCAGCACCGATCCCTGAGGCACTCCACTGCTCACCTTTCCCTTCTCCGAGTGAATTCATTCACCACCACCCTCTGGCGACTGTCCGTCAACCAGTTCCTAATCCAGTTCACCACTTTGGGTCCTATCTTCAGCCTGTCCAGTTTACTTAAGAGCCTCCTGTGGGGAACCGTGTCAAAAGTTTTGCTGAAATCTAAGTAGATTACGTCCATAGCTCGTCCCTGATTCAATTCTCCTGTCACCCAATCAAAGAACTCAATGAGATTCGTTTGGCACGATTTCCCTTTGGTAAAACCAAGTTGTCTCGGATCTTGCAACTTATTGGCTTCCAGGAAATTCACTATCCTTTCCTTCAGCATCGCTTCCATTACTTTTCCAGTAATCGAAGTGACCAAATTTCAGTGAGGATATCCTGTTTACTGATGGCTTCATCTTAACTGTTGTAATTTGCCTTGGGAAGTCTGGTGTCTGGTGATTGGAAGTAAAATAACTCTCTGGTCATTGGGGCACATGGAATCTTCATAAGTCAAAATAATAAAAATATTTTCTTTCATGCAGATCTCTCATTTGTTTAAACATAACTGAGCTACAAGCCTCTAAGGCGGTTTTCTTATATTTTGTCCTTGTAATGACATATACTGTGCCAAAACTGGAAATACAGTGAGACAGAAATAATAGAATTCAATAATATCCAAAACTTATTAACATAATTGTGTTTGCATTTGGGTAATAACTGAGAAAATGCTGTTGAAAACTGACAAAGAAGAAATAGATATCTCTGAACTGGAAAATGTTGGCACATTTAGACTGATTCTGGATTTCTGCATGAAGATAATGCTGCCCTCATTATTTAATATCTTTGTTTTAAATAGTAGTAATAATAAGTGCATTTTTATAATATACCACTGCATTCCACAAAAACAAAAGGAGCAAGTTTCCGCAAACCATCTTTCTCTTTTGATCTAGGCACAGGAGAAAAAAAAAAGATTAAAGATTTTAAGTGCTCCCAGGTTTCAACTTAATTCATGTTTAACGTGGGTTATAAATGTCATAAATAAGCAGGGCTTTTTTTTTTTTTTTTGAGGGGGTACTGAGTACCAGCAGCTTTTCCATTGTCTGCTAAAATTGACCCATGGAGGTCTCCAAGTGTTAATGAAAGAGCTCATGCTTAGGGTTACCATATGGCTCCAGAAAAAGGAGGACGGATGGCTCAATCCGTCCTCCTTTTTCTGGAGCCATATGGTAACCCTACTCATGCTCAACACACCAATTCTACCTTGTCATCGATTTTGTGACTGGTTGCAGGGGTCCTGGCTATTGTAGGGTGGGTCGGGTCCCTCAGTGATCACTCCCACCTCTGAAGGGTGGCCTGCCATTTGAGTACAGGCACCTTTTTCGCTAGAAAATATGCACTGTAAATAAGTAAATAGATAAATAGAAACTGTGAATGTTGAGCACCTGATTCTCATAACATAATGTCTGTTTCAGTGGCCCTTTACCAAGAGAAAAAAAAATTCTGCACTACTATAACATTCTAGGGTGTCCCTATAATAACCAGCCCCTCCAAATGACACACTGAATACGATTTATAAAAATAAGTATTCTGTCTATGAAAAGTTATTGCGTTATTATACTTCCTCGGTGTACAGCCGTAGGCTGCACAAATTGGAATGCCTGAAAACATAAGTGAGATTAAATAAAAATGCTACCAACAATAAATAACGACAACATGGAAGCAGCAGCTCACAGATTTGTTTGCTTTGCGTGTACGCACGCAGAACGACGGCTGCGCGAAGAAAGGGAAACGACTGTCACTGACCTAAGTGGCTTCAACGTTTTACGTCATGCCTCAGCCAAACCTCCTTGGGAGCAGCAGAGCGGCTGCAGCTCTCTGCTCCCGCCCGGCGGCCGGAGGTAGTTCTGCAGGCGCTCGCTCTTTCCCATCGGCCCCAGGCTGCGGGTCTTTCAAACATGGAGGAGGAGGAGAGGCAGCAGCCGGATACAAGGAGAGATCGTTCCGATACTGCAGTCGCCGATGGGCGCCTGGACGTCAGCTCGGAGTTCTTCGACCCCCTTCTGGCTCTGTACTCTCCCTGCACCCCGATCCCTTTCCCCAATGTGCGTTGCTTCAATAACTTGGCCGAATATGAGAGCTTTATGCAACGCGGGGGGTCCCGATCTCGATCCCGGGGGGTCCCCAAGCAGCGCAAGCAGCGAGGACCCCCACCCCCGGACCCTGCCAGGATCGAGAGGCTGAAGCGGCTCATCGTGACCAAGGAAGGGGAGGAAGAGGGAGCCCCCAGGGGGGTCCGGAAGAAGAGGCGCCCCAAGAACGTGCTCACTCGAATGCCTCGTGAGTGGCAGGTTCTCTAACCCCTCTCCTAGAGAGCAGGATACTGGTTCAAATTCCTCCTCCAGTCCCAAGTCCTCCTCCGTACAAGGTGGGCTGGGGAATTGACCCTGCACAACTGCTGGAGCCATTAAACAGGAGCTCTTTATTTGTCTTTCTCCAGTCACAGTGCTGCTTTTTTTCATCCTGTCATGCCACGGTAGCAGAAGTAGCAGAGGCAGTTGTGGAGGTCACGGCCCGAGTTTTTTTTCCTGCTTTAACTTAAAATATTTCCCCTGAAGGCTATCCCTTTCTCTGGGTACAATGAGCACCTTGCTTGACACGTTAAAGCAGGCGGTCCTGAGTGGCTTTCTTGCATCCCAGTCTCAGAAAGAAACAAATAAGATGTAGGTGACATTGGATCAATTTGATACATTTGTGACTACCTTTTGCCTGACTCCTTTTATTAGGTAGCACTGCATCCCCATCCCAATCTGTCTGCTGGTTGGGGCAGCATCATTCCTAGCCAGGGCCAGTGTTAGAGGGAGGCAACCAGAGCAACTAGCCTCCTGGACCTCCCATGCCACAGGAAGAAGAGCCTGAAGGTGGGCTTCAAGGCCCTTCCTGCCTACCAATCCTGCTCCCTAGCATACTTCTGTTATTCTGTACTTACCTACTGAAGGAGCACAGCTTGCTAAAGCTGGTCTCCTATGCATTGTGTTAGTTTAATAAAAAGTTATCATAGTTTATTTGTTAAGCTCACACTGACAATCTCCATGGTAAAGTTGCTGCAAGTCTCGTACGACAAATCATAGACATTGTTAGGAGCCTATAACATGAGAGGTCTGAAGGACCTTCAGCCTGGAGCTGACTCAGTCTAGTTTCTGTCTATAGGTGTAACATGATTTTTCATGGATTGCGCCTTCAGAAGGATGCATAATGCCAACTTAACATAATGAAAAGGGCGAAACAGTCAATATGATACTTCATAGTGCTTGCTGAAGTTCTGTTGCTCAATAGTTTTCAATATGGGGGGACCCAAAAAGAGACACTTTAAATCACAGGGAGCAAATCTCTAAATATTAGCAAGGGAAAAGGAGGAAGGGGGGGGGGGGGAAGCACTGCCAAGCTTTAATGGAGGACATAGTATGTTAGCAAGCATACGTCCTTAACTCAAGATACAGTTGCTCCAGTGCACCTCAGTAACAACCATAGCATCAACATGCACACTTGTTAGCTAGAAATATCGGAAGCTGCTTTGGGTCAATCTAACAATATTTACAAAAAAAACCCCGTGAGCTAAAGTCTAGTCAAAGGCCAGACCTTGAGAGCATTTGCCAATAGTATAGCTTTAGATGTTCTGGCTGGCTGAAAGCTTACAAGAACCCCCATTGCATCAGAATTGTCCACAGAGACAGATCTTAAATCACTCTCAGCTACCAACACCCCCCCCCCCCCCCCCCACACACACACACACACCACCACCACCTCCACCTCCACACACAATATAAAATGCTCAGGAGAAAGATAATATAGCTTCTTTAGGGACTCATAGTACTTCCAATACCACTTCCATCATTGATTTGATATACTGCCTTTCCGTGTTGCAACCAAAGCAGTAACTTTCTCTGTCCCCAGTGGGCTCACAATCTTAAGTTTTTGTACCTGGGCAAATGGAAGATTAAGTGACTTGCCCAGTGTCACATGGAGCTGCAGTAGGAATCAAACACAGTTGCCCAGATGCTCAGCCCACTGCACTAAACCATTAGACTATTCCAAGAAGACTTGGGGAAGTTAAAAAAAAGTAAAATGCAAAGGTGTGCTTATCCAGGCCCTACATTTTCTGATATATCATCATCTTATGTTGAACCAGGGTATCATACGACCACCACAGTTTCAGTAGGCCCAACCTTCCCCCTTGTACCTCCAGGGACTTTCCCTGCATGTTAACTATGGATTATAGCAATTAGTCCCCTTCCAAAATGTCTTAGAGCAATCAGGAAGGATTGACAAACTGCTATAGTGTTTCCACAGTCCATTAACCCCATTGGTGTTCTTAACTGTTTTCCCCCAGAAGCACTTACAGGTGGTCCTCATTTTTCTGTAGTTCTTGCATGAAGTTATCCAGTGTCAGCTGGGTCTAGCTAGGATTAATGGCGAAAGTTCCCTAAGGACTGTAGATTAGGACACTCAATAGCAGCTTCACACAGGGTGCTGGTTCTGTGGTTTGCTTTAGATGTTAACAACTCCCTCCTGCCTCAGGTCTGTGCTTGTTCTGATGTGTGCCAGGTTGGTTTCAGCACAGACAGTGTCCTGCATTCCTGTGTGGCTACCACAGCTTACCTCATTGGTGTTTCATTTTTGTGTCTAGTGCATAAGAGCAGCCCGTTGGGAGAGTTGTACCGCTGTGTCCGAGACCGGATCAAGATCAATGTGCACATCCGCACCTTCAAGGGACTGCGTGGCGTCTGTGCGGGGTTCTTGGTGGCCTTCGACAAGTTCTGGAACATGGTAAATTATAGAGCAGTTTTTTTTAACACTTCCTGTGCTGAGGCTGTGACAAGGTTGCTGGGGGCACTGAATACATGGCAGCATTTCATTGGGGCCTGGGAAAAGTAGCAATCACTTTCTGAACATTTCTCAGACCGCTTTCTTATTTGGAGAAGGGAGAAGTACTCTGATTTATCATTTTGATATTCTCTTAATAGTGTAAGAGAAAGAATTAATGTTTATGCACAGCCTTCCATACAAGTAGGAAGACAGCACACCCTAGACAGCTACTGTATGTGATGTTTCCTTTAGCTGAAATGGCCCTGCAGCTCAGGACAACTTCATGTATCCTGAGTTGCTGCATCTGTATAAGCTGAGGCCTAGAGAGAAAGGGAGGCGACAGTGCGTGTGGCAAGGCTGAGACCTAGGACTCCTGCTGTAACCTTGGGATATAGTTAGGGACAGAGGTCAGAGCACATTGAGGTGATGCTAAAGGTTCTCCTCTTGTTTTCCATCTAGGCCCTGACAGATGTGGATGAGACGTACAGGAAGCCTATCTTGGGCAAAGCCTTCTTCCATGAGCGGCAGCTGACTCTTACCAGGGTAAGCACATTGCAGAGCCGTTTCTGGCATTTGTTTAGGGTAGGGATTTGGGATCTGACTAGAGAACGACAGATCCCATGGGGATGGGGACAAACTTTGTCTCCATGTCATTTTCTACTTTGAAGCCTGTTAATGAACTGGATGGTTATTTAGGTTTGAGTGATGCAGACAACGATATTTTGATTTTTCAAAAAAACAAGCAAACATGCTGGCCACAACTAGCAAACTTTGCATGGGGGATCCTATACATCCTGCTAAGAAGCCATCTTCTATGGCAGGAAGGACTGTGGAAGACAGGAGAGCTAGACTGAATCCTGAGATTGTTGATGAATTCTTATTCATCCACAGATTTAAAAATCATGAAAGTTCTTCATAGGGCATATTTCTCCCCTGTAGGGCATACAGAACGGGTTGTATTTTGTACCTCTTGACATTTTAACAGGGTGGATTAGGATTCCTTGAGATAGTAGAAATCAGCTATTGTTGGGGTTGGAAGGGTAGAAGGTGGTGGTGAGGAGGGTTATTATAGCTGCTTACTGTTATTATTGTTTTCTATTTGTAATCTATACACAACAGTTGCACAGCCTATTGTTCCCTTTTATACTTTAATAAAAAGATTTAAATATAAAATCATAATTGTTCGAGGCTTCTGCAGAAGTGCAGATGAGGACAGAGCCCATGGGGACAGGGCGGGGATGGAGACAGAACCGACGGGGGACAAACTTTGTCCCCGTGTCATTCTCTAGATCTAACTAATTTATCCTGTGTGCTGCTAAGCAGGAGGTTCAGGGTTTATTTTCAGCTTGGGCTGCTCTGCTTTGGATTGGCTCACAAACATCTAAGAGGAACAGAGAAGGTGCTTGGATATTTGTTTATGGTGACACCTGCCGGCTGTCTCCATGGAACCTGCACCATCTTCAGCTATAAACATTTAAGGGTACTGTCCCAGATTTGTAGGCGTACAAAGAATGTGGGGCCTGCTTGGGTGCAGGATATGCAAAGCACCCTGCCTGATCTAAAACATTTGTTCCATTGGAGCAGTGCTGATTGTGTTGTTTCATGGTAAAGTAACAGAGTTCTGAGTCCTCTTGTTACATGAAACAGATACAGTAGGCTTTCCCACTCATGGCAGGCTCAATGCGGCTTACATATTGTATACAGGTACTTAGTTGTACCTGGGGCAATGGAGGGTTAAGCAACTTGCCCAGAGTCACAAGGAGCTGCCTGTGCCTGAAGTGGGAATCGAACTCAGTTCCCCAGGACCAAAGTCCACCACCCTAACCTCTGGTGGGGAGGAGGATGAAATATTTCTCCTAGGCCCTCCAGTGAAATGTACTTTTCTTGAACTTCAGTTCAACAATCAAATGCAGACACAACACGCTGGCTGTGGTGTTCAGAAAAACAAACCTCCTATTAGAGGTGGCCTCAGGTAATCCTGTACAGCAGACAGAAAGCTTATTTAGAGGTCTGCTTGTCTGCATTAAAGAGAAGATAATTCAATAGCGGGGACTAGGTCTGATCTCTTCCCATCCTAGCTATCAGCCTGGCTTTGTAGGCCTACATTTTTGTTACAGCATCAGACCAGTGGTTTTCAAGCTGTGGGTTAGGACCCTAAGTGGGGTCATATTATCTGTGGAGGTGGTCAGAGAGATAGCTGTTCCTCCTCTCTGGATCTCCACTGTGACCTCTGGGGAGCAGTGGCAGTTGGCATGGGGCCTGTGAGGCAGTTAATATTCACATTCCCTGCCTCTTCCTCCTGTTAAACTGGAATCCCAGGCAGAGTCCTGAGGTCTCTTGAGTGTGCATGGAGACACAGGGACCTCTGCTGACTACCTGAGATACTGCTGCTGCCCTTCATACTTTGGATTTTTTTTTTGGGGGGGGGGGGGTGGGAGGGGGGAGAGGAAGTAGATAATTACAGTTCTCGGGAGATTCTGCCACATCCAGTCTTCTTCCTCTGTTCCAGCAGTTACAGGTCCTTTCTCTCCACTCACAAGGGATAGATATTTAGGTTATATTAGGGTTGTGCAGGTAGAACCTTTTTTTTTTTTTTTAGTGCATACTGAAACATGGCAGCAAGTTTCATCCAGAGCAGATTAATCATACACACCAAACTGCGTAGTCCTCATATTTCTGTAATATGGCTGTACAGTGGTCTGATTTTATATTCTGTGTTATGTTTTGTTTAAACTGCACTGACCGAATATTTAGGTATTGTAGTATATAGCCCCAACTTCTTGCTCCCCCACCCCCCCTGCCAAGGCAGCTTTTGGGATTCAAATGGAGCAGGGGAGATCGAAAGTGGTACCGTGGATGAGGTCTGAGAGGTCGCACTGTGTCTGGAGGGAGACTGGTACAGAACACAACTGTGCTGTTTTCTTAAGATAATTATACTCTGGGTATTTTTTCACAGTGGGATTCAAGATGGGCTACATGAATCCTGTAGAAGGTGGTTAATAAAGTTTTATTTCAACTCTAACCCAATATCATCATTAGCATGACTAATTCACAAATATTTCTATTTACTTAAAGCAACTACTGTAAAGATCTCTAATGCATGAATCTTTCACATTATTTAACGCTGAGTGACAAACCTTTCCATCCTCAGTTGTTCAGGAGGTTAATTTCATTCTTTTAACGCCCTTCGAAGTACAATACCAGGTCTACAGTTTTTTACATGTGATATCTCCAGCCTTCGCCTAACTTGGGCCATGACTGGCAGGTTTCCATTTTCCCGGGCTGAGAAAGGAGGAGAAGGTGTATGAAAGTTACAGGTCCTTTCTTTCGTTTCTATTTCTGTAGCTCTTCGATCGTCTCAGAGTTCAGGAATCCTGTCCAGATGCAGGAGATGAATCCCAGGCATCCTTGCCACAGCCAGCAGCAGAGAAAGAAGTGAAACTTCCTGTACCTCAAACAGAGCCCCACTGTGAGAGGACCACAAGTGAGGACAAAACACAGAAACAATCGGGCAGAGAAAGCAAGATGCCACACCTTGAACACGAGGGAACTAAACCCAGAGTTACAGCAGGTCCAGAGCTGAGGCCCAGTGAAAGCAGCTCCGGCCCTGGAGGAAAAGATAAGAAACCCAGAACAGATTATCAGCAGGTGTTCACAAGGCACCTGAAGCAGGTGTTTATACGAGGGGAGAACGTCTTGTTGGTGCATATAGCACAGTAAACAGCTCAAGAGCGTAAAGAGCGGCTGCCGCTGTGCTTGTGACTGGAAGGATCCAAGACCTCCCACAATAACAGAAGCAAAGAGTCTTCACTACTGCAAAATTTAAAAGGGTGATTAAAACTCTGAGGCAGGGAA
Organism: Microcaecilia unicolor; assembly: GCF_901765095.1. Lineage (NCBI taxonomy): Eukaryota > Metazoa > Chordata > Amphibia > Gymnophiona > Siphonopidae > Microcaecilia > Microcaecilia unicolor. The sequence goes on from NC_044038.1 coordinate 161,941,771, forward strand.
GTGGGAGGATAAAATGGGCCAGTGACTGGAAGAAAGCAGGGTGCCTTCAGCGTAAAGTGAGGACTGCAGAGTGAGGCATAAAATGAAACATGGGAAAAGTTCTCTGTCCAGAAAGAGAAAAAAATGCAGATCCTAAGAGACATAGCTGATCAGAAAGAAAATGCATTTGAGATTGCTAGTTTTACAGCTACTGATAATAGGACGCCACCCCGCAATTCCAGATGTCTGTCTGCAGCAGTGCTGGAATGCCACCCTGCCAGCTCAGAGTGGCTTTCTCAGAAAGATTGTGCTGGTGCATTCTCAGTGGCACAGGGCCTCTTGTACCAGAAGGCTGAGTTAGACGCCAGCCACACACGGCACGTCTCCCTGGCTCTGTTTTCTCTGCCCTTTTAATTTCAGGGACTGAGGTGTGTGTGTGTGTGGGGGGGGGGGGGGGGGTTACCCACTTTAGTCTCTGGCCTACCTCAAGAACCGGACTATTCCAAAAATCACGGCAGTAATTTCTGAATGGTGATAGAATGTGTGAAGCACTTAGAGATGCTCATCTTCTGTATTCTTTTCATTCTTCTGGATCTCTGTGTGAAAAAAGTAATAAAAATGGAATATCTTATTGCAGCTCTATAAAATTGATGCGCAGTGTTGCAGGGATGTTACAGTAAGCAGATCTGAGGATGTTGTATATTTGCAAACGCTAGATTCATGTTTAGACAGTATTTCCCTTTAACGTTTGACCAAGCATGCACACCCGCCCCTCATCTCCAGCTGGGGTTGTCGGGGAGCTGTCTGCTAGTCTTGTGCTAAGGTACAGCTAGTGGTGTGCCCTGCTGGTTGAATTTCAGGACTAATGAGCTTTTGCACACTTGAGCATTACTTTGCCCAAAAAGTCTTAAGAGTTGTTGGCAGGAATGCAAATCCAAAAATTCAAAACCAGGGCTGGATGGCGGATCTGCGTCCAAGGACCCAGATTTGCCCATTTGCAGATTCATCTCCATGAGCTGGGTTTTTTCCATTAATGCTTCTCATCCATTGCTAGTTACTGATTTGATTTACAGTCTTGTGTCTTACCACTAGATGGCAGTAGCTTGCAGAGCAATCAGTACTTCGGGGGGACGTTTTTTAAAATAGATTATCATATACTTCTTCAAATATCACATAAAAACCTCTGGTCTTGAAGTACAATGAAAAGAGGACATATTCACCTCTACACATAAGTTCAAAGGAACATTCCTTACAAATAATCACTTCAAATTGGATGAATACAAGTAAGGAGTCAGGCATTCTGAAAAGGTGCATAAGTAGGGCAGTTGTTGAACAAATTGGTGTCTTTAGCAAAGGTTGTTATTGGCACACCCTACCCATTTAGGTTTGTGTCCTCACAGACTGACCAAAAAGGGCAGTGGGATGCCCTCTGCTTTGCTGCTTGTCCTGCCTTTACAATAGCCCTGGGTTAAGATAAGTGCAACTGATTTCATGCCTGTGTTTGGAGAAAGATACTTTACTGAAGTGTGTTGAAATTGGGCCGCTTTTTGGGGGTGAGAGGGTGGAAAATAATAATGATATTAGTCAGCACATTAGTAGTTCTTATCAGTGGCGTGCCAGCCCTATCATTTTGGGTGGGTCTACAGTTAGGATGGGTGGGACTTCAAAAACTCCCCCCCCCCCCTACTTTGTCCTGCATATCTCTCCCTCTTCTCCAACACCAGATCCAGCATTAGCCCCCTCCCCCCCCCTCGCCCATGGCCCAGCAGTCTCCACAGTGTACCTCAGCATCTTCACTGGCCCAGCAGCAACACACCTTCGTTGCCTGCGCCGGCCTCACAGGCTTCCCTCTGCCACATCCAGGAAACAGGAAGTGACATCAGTGAGGGCAGAATGCAGCAGAGGGAAGCCTGCAGAGCTGACATTGGCAGTGGGAGGTGTGTCGCTATTATGCCGGTGAAGATGCTGAGGTAGATCAAAGAGGGAGGGGGAGCTGCTGGGCCATAGGAGGAGAATACCAGATCTGGTGGCGGGAGAGAGCAGAATGAGGTGGCTGCCACTGAACTTTTTTGGTGGACTATCCAGGGCGGGCCTGTGCTCACTCAGGCCCACCCTTAGCTATGCCACTTCTTATGATGATGTTGGGGAGCTGGCAGGTCAGGTTGTTTGAAATTGAGAGCCACCAAGGAAAGGATGCCATCTGCAGAATTTCAGTGAAATGGATTCTAAGACCGAGATGCTCAGTGACTACTTGCCAGTATTGCGTTGTTCCAAGTTATAAGGGACTGTTATGTTTATTACTAAGACCATAAGAATTGTCCTACTGAGTCAGACCAAGGATCCATCTAGACCAGTTTCATGTTAACAAAAGTAACTAATCTAGGTTACCAAGTTAAAAAAAAAAACCCAGGGAAAAAGAAAAAAAGTACTCAGCTGTTGAGATCACAGATTGGCGGCATGCTACACCAACATCTAAGTAGGGGAAAATCACTTCAAGTGCCCCCCCCCCCCTCAAAAAAAAAAAAGAAAGAAATGTTCTAAATAATAATGTGTTTTCTGATCAATGATGTCTCTGTACCACAATAAATATATTCAAAAACTGTAATGTTACTCTGTCACAATGATGACCTTTTCAACCATTGTACTGAAACTCCCACTTTGGTTGCTTCACAGCAGGGGCGTAGCCAGACCTCGCCAGGAGGGGGGGCTAGAGCCCGAGGTGGGGGGGGGCACTGTTTAGCTGCCCCCCCACCGCCGCCGCCACCACATCGGACCCCCCCTGCCGGCCTGCCCACGATCCCCTTCAACCCCCCTCCCACCACCAACTCTCCCCCGCCGTCGCTGCCCGCCCCGTCGCCGCAAATGATACCTTTTTTGAAGAGAGACTTCCGCGCTCAAGTAGCGCCTTTCTTCAACGAAGTTCCTGCGATCAGCTGTTTTGACGCCGGCAGCATCACCAGCATCGAAACAGCTGATCGCCGGAACTTCGTTGAAGAAAGGCGCTACTCGAGCGCGGAAGGAAGTCTCTCTTCAAAAAAGGTATTTGCGGCGACAGGGCGGGCGGCGACGGCGGGGAAGAGTTGGTGGCGGGAGGGGAGTTGAAGGGGATCGTGGGGCAGGGGGCCAGGGCCAAATCTACGGGGCCCGGGCCCCCTCAGGCCCCACGTAGCTACGCCACTGCTTCACAGGGATTCCAGTTCATCCTCTGTTATGCAGTGACACTCAGGGCCAGATTCTATATATGGTGCCTAAAAAATGCAAGCGGTAAACATTTCTGCCTAAGCATATTCCATAAACCGTGCCTAGATTTAGAATATGCTTAGTTGATATCCCAGTGCCTAAAACTATGCATGTCCATTTACACCAATGAAAAGGTGATGTAAATCCCTGCAGATAGATTTCTACGCACTGGGCCATATTCTATAACTATGCGCATAAACTTTGGAACGCCCACAAAATGTCCATTTACCAGCCCATAGCCATGCCTCTTTTGAACTGCACCCATTAGAATTTAGGCGCAGTACATTACAGAATCCGCTTAGGGATTTGTGTGCGTCAATTCTAATTATTGCCAATTAGTGCTCATTATTGCTTAAGTGCTGTTAACAACGCTGAGTAGCTTGTTATGCCATTTAAGTAATGCACATAGTTATAGAATAGTCTTGGATTTTGGCAAAGATCTCGAGATGCACTATATAGAATCCGGGGGTTAATGTTTATTCATGTTTCGAAGAACCTTTTGCTTCAGAAGGTATAACTTCACAATCTCTCAAGTTTAAGCATCAATATTATTGACAGCATACTCCATATTGCCTTCTAACTAGAAAAAAAGGAGACACACAGAGGGTCACACGACAAGGAGAGCCAATGAAAAAGCTCCAATAACTTCAATAACTTTAATCATAACAAAGTCACCCATTCTACTTCAGAGTTTAGATGTGCTGGCTGTTTTATTTTATTTTTGTTACATTTGTACCCCGTGCTTTCCCACTCATGGCAGGCTCAATGCAGCTTACATGGGGCAATGGAGGGTTAAGTGACTTGCCCAGAGTCACAAGGAGCTGCCTATGAAGTGGGAATTGAACTCAGGGCCGAAGTCCACCACCCTAACCACTAGGCCACTCCATGAATGTTCTGCATTCAAATGGAAAATCCACTCCACTAATCACTTTCCTTCATTGAGAGAATTAGACTTTTAAGCCTACCAACTCTCTAGATACACTACATCAAATGGCTCCCCTTTATCGATATGTTTCTTAGTTCTATAGTGCTACTAGACATAATACAGTGCTTTACATAAACACGTTGACAGAGCTTACAGTCTCTTGAAAGTGATTAGTGGTATGCTGCAAGGTTCCATACTGAGACCGGTGCTTTTAACATATTTATAAATGAGTTCTGTTAAGGGATCAGGGTAAGGACAGGCAAACAGGACTTAATATCATTTCTTTCTAAGGGAAATTGGAACTGCAGTTCCTGAGAGGCAGTCGTGCAAAGCCAAGTCTGTTCCTGATGGTCCGGAGTCAGCTAGAGTATTTACTGGCTGTGATAAGTCATGAAGAAAGGAGGTGGTTGACCTTTTGGATCCCCTTAGAGGTAAGCTACTGCACTGCTGTACAGAAAATTATATACTTGACCTGCCCTGTCCTGACACTTTGTGACATTTTTGTGGGTGGGGGTTTGGTGGGGGTCTGTTTATTATTTACAGATCTTTAGGCAAGGATTAAAGGGTAAAGAAATATATTTCTATTATCTAATCCTCACCGTCTCATAAACTATCATAACTTCCCTAATGATATCACACTTTGATTATTGCAATGCCATTTATGCTGGCTATAAGGAATCTTCCTTGAAAAAACTGTAGACAGCTCAAAATACAGCATCCAGATTAGTCTGCAAGGCTACGAGATTCAAAAGTGCAACCCCCTTGCTTATAAAGTTACACCGGCTCCCAATCAAAGCCAGTATAACATTCAAATTATGTACATTTGTTTTCAAAACTATATGACAACCCCTGATTATATGCAACCTTTAATTGATCTCCCCCTTTGCAACACTTTTCTTGTTTCAAGAGATTATCTAACCCTCCGCTATCCCAGTTGCAAAAATGTGATCTACAAGTCAGGATTCTCTTACCTCTGTACTAAATGGTGGAATTCCCTTCCGAAATTCATCAGATGGGAACCTAATTATTTGATATTCCGGAAATACCTTAAAGCCTCTCTGTTTAAGCAATTTCTATCGGCTGATCATAATTAATTTAAACCCCTAATTGTACAATTATGCAATTTCTCGGTTCCATTCTAATTATTATTATACAAGGATGACTGTAAATTGTTACCTTTTTGCGTCTAGCATTCGTTTCCATATTCCATATTGTAATTACTCAATCCTCACTTCATTACTACTTAATGTATACTATCCCACAATAAATTGTTAGCCACATTGAACCTGATCTATTGGGATAATGTGGGATATAAATAAATAAAATTTGAGAATAAGTTGAAGTTTTCCTTTAACTGGAATCTGAAAAAGAGAAATCTTGTTCTTTCCATTGTTTGATTTTGCCCATTTAGTTTTTCTTTGTATGTTATTTTGGTCTTTTAAATCTGTCTAATAAACATTTGAATGTGTTAGTGCTGCACCACAGTCTGTGACATTAGCTTACAATGGGCTCTGGCTCTCTGATAATACATTTCTGCTGCCACTCATTATGGCATTAGTTTATTGAATAACTAACTTACAAGGTGAAGGAATGTTCCAAAGAACGAACAGAGATTAGAAATCTTCCATTGTTTTTATTTTCCTCAAATAGTCACATAAGTCAGCTGGACTTTATCATTTGCACAATGCTTCACAAGATTGTCTACGGTGAAGCCCCGGGATACATGACAGACTTGATCGACCTACCTATGAGAAACACATCCGAATCATCACGAATGTACCTAAACCTGCACTACCCAAGCTGCAAAGGACTCAAATTCAAATCAGCCTACGCATCCAACTTTTCCTACATAAGCACCCAATTGTGGAACGCATTACCAAAAGCCATGAAAACCTCATACGACCACCTACACTTCCGGAGAACACTAAAAACTTATCTTTTTAAAAAGGCATTCCCTACCAACTCAACAAATGCCTGATCTCTGCATTACAATAACACTAGAATTCAAAATGCACAAAACACAACTCTCCCACTGTTCAACAACCTTATGTGACTCATCTCAACATCACTCTGTCTTTGTAAACACCGGAGACTGCAAACGCACCTCCGGTACGATGTAAGCCACATTGAGTCTGCAAATAGATGGGAAAATGTGGGATACAAATGCAACAAATAAATAAATATTACACCTTTTTATCATGACAGATCATTTATTATTTATGTATTTATCTTTATGTTTAGACACTTGTAACACACTGTGACCCCTGTAGAAGGCTTATCGCTGAAACACGGACCGTATTGGGTCCAGCCGACTTATGTGACTCTTTGAGGAAAATAAAAACGATGGACAATTTCTGATCTCTATTCGTTCTTTGGAACATTCCTCCATCTCGTTAGCTGTTTGTTCTGACTTGTGTGGAAGGACTTTCCTGCTTTTCTTCTTTTTATTGGTTTATTGAATTCTACTCATCCATCACCATCACTGTTCAGAGCAGTCGTGCAGGCCACGGAATAAGTGTTGGATGCAGGACCCGGCATGGCGCTAGTGAGTTATGTTAATAGATGTGAATTGATGTACAACTGGCACAACATTTCAAAGCAGAGGAAGGACCCGTCCTGTTCTCTGCCTGGGAGCAAAGTAAGGGGTCCTTTTACTAAGCCACGTAAGCGTCTACGTGCGCCCAATGCGTGGCATCTGGCTACCGAGTGGATCTTGCGGTAATTTCATTTTTGGTGCGTGTCCGATATGCACAGCCAAAAAATAATTTTATTTTTAGACGTGCATAGCGGAGGCGCACCAAGTGGCATTTGATGTGTGTAGGTCATTACCGCCCAGTTACCATGTGAGACTTTACTGCTAGGTCAATGACTGGCGGTAAGGTCAAGGACACACGGCAATTTTGATTTTGCCGCACGTCCATTTTCAGCAAAAATTTTAAAAAGGCCTTTTTTTTTAACAGCGTGCTGAAAAATGGATTGGCGCGTGCCCAAAATGTATGCCAACACTACCGCAAGCCATTTTTCAGCGCACCTTAGTAAAAAGACCCCTAAGAGACTGTGATATTCGTCAAACCTAGCAGTTTGGCGGGGGGGGGGGGGGGGGGGTGCCTATGTTTTAATCTGTAGCTTACCCTCTTGTCTACACTTTCACCATACCAACCATCATTTGATGGCAAGCAGAAGTGCAATCAGAGTCAAAGTGATGGATTTTGGCCTTGAGTGGAGGAAGGCATCAGTTACTCTGCTGAAAAGAGAGTGCAGTCACTTCAGACTCCTTTGCCCTTAGTCAAGAGGGAGATCCCGTGCCTATCCTTTGGTGAAAGTGGTATAAAGGCAAAGAGTTGGGAATTAAAAGAAAAGGTCTTACTTTTGTGGGTTGACTTACAGATAGGTATGAGCCCTGAGTTCTAATTCCACCTCCTCTGCTGCTGTTGGATTATTTGATGTGCTTCTGGGTAAATTGAACTGATGATAAGGTGGAAGTTTTGAGATTTAGAAGAGGCTGAGAGGACCTTTGCTCCTTCTCCTTTTGCTCTCCATCCTCAGTAACCATCCCTATAGAAATACGCCCAGGGCTGCAGGATGTTATATAGCTGCAGAACTTCCAGGAAAATTGCCGATGCTGCCACAGAATCCCTAAAAATAAAGCACTTCTGTTAATTAAGAAAAAGAAAGAAATTGATTATTCTGCAATTCTCTCATATTTAATAAATATCTACATTGAGAGTCAGAGATTTAAATCCCCCCTCCAACGTTTAATACAATGACTAATTACTGAGCAGCATATGCACCCGGGACCATTAGTAATTCTGTAGCTATGCAAATGAAAACAGTGATGTATGATTTATGGATTTAATAATGTTCTGAAGGCCCTTAAATTTTAATCACTTGCAACATCCTTTTTAATATTCAATTACTTTATTAAGTAATTAGGTCACTCAGTGAAGCTGCAGAAACGGCAGGTGCTCTGTGAATATCAGCTGAGTGGCACAGAATCTACCAAGTGAGGCTTTTCTTTATTTTAAGCAGATTGTTAGTGACCCTACAATTAATAAAGCAGTTACAGGAGGGATGCAGGCAGAAGACTGATAAATGTATATAGTGCAATGTCGGCAGCATTCCCTGTTTCTAAACATACATTACAGTGCAAAAGTTTTGCAAAGCATGGACAGGGCCCATGTTCTGAGCTAATTAATTCATGTTAAAAGCGCCAAACCTGCAGCCCTTTCATTATCTCGCCCCTGATTGCAATATGTTTTCTCTTTTGTTATTACTATCTCATTTTCATTTGATTGCACACATTAATGTAAAGCCACTCATAGCGTGTCACAGAATAAAATACACAAAACATGTAATAAACTCATAAAAATACAAACGCCTTCACACCCCATCCTCTCAACAAGAAAGAAACCAACTATTTGAGATTGGAACTAAAGGTAATGAATTCCATAGCCAGTGTGTTTTTTCTAGAGAAAAAGGTGCCAGCACTCAAATGCCAGGCCACCCTTCAGCGGTGGGGTGATCACTCAGGGACCCACCCCACAATAGCCAGACCCCCCTGCAACCAGTCACAGAATCTATGACAAGGCAGAGTTGGTGTGTAGGGCCTGAGCTCTTTCATTAAAACCTGGGGACCATGGGTCAAATTTTAGCAGACAATGGAAAACGTGCCGGTACTCAGTAACCCCAAGTACCCCCTCAAAAAAAGCCCTGTCCATAGCTGAGGTCCAACGTAAGCAAAAGCATACTGATGAGTTATAGTGGAGGTGGTAGCTTGGTTACTTGTATCCTTGTATCCCTTTGAGAGAAATCACGTGTCTCCAAGTATAAAATAGAAATGGATTTCAAATGATAGAAATTGCAGTTGAGATATTCCTCCTTTAGTAGACTTGGTTGAAAGAAAGCTCTGGAATGAGGAAGCATAAGTTGACGGTGAAAGGGAATAGGAGTAATCTAAGGAAATACTTATTTACAGAAAGGGTGGTGGATTAATCTCCCAGTGGAGACCAAGGACAGCATCTGAATTCAAGAAAGCATGGGGCAAGCATGAAGATCTCTGAGGGAGAAACAGAGTCTGTGAGTCTGACGTCCTGCACATACAACGTGCAGCGACGTCAGACTCTGAAACTGGATTCAGCAGCTTTGAACAGCACGGAGGACGATCGAAGACGAACTTAAAAGACCTCGGCTCGGCTGGCGGGGGTTGGGGTCCTCTGCCAGCTGAAGGAATATTTTTAAAGGCAGCGGCAGGAGGAAGCGGACCTCAGCTGGTGGGGGTTGGGGTCCCCGCCAGAAAAGGTAGGTGACGGTGGCAGGGGGGGTGACGGCGGTAGGGGGGTCCAGGGCGAAATCTGCGGGGGCCCGTGGCCCCACGCAGATACGCCCCTGCTTGATCATGGTCTTTCTTTGGTGTTTCTGGGACATAGACCATAGAAGTCCGCCCAGCTCTGTCCTTATATTCCAACTACTGGAGTTGCCTTCAACACCCACTCCAGCCTATCCAAATCCATCTTGTTGTTTGCAGGACAAAGACCATAAAAGTATGCTCGGCCCTGTCCTCACGTTCCAAACCACTGGAATTTCTCCAGCCCATCCTAAACCGCATCACCATATGTGGGATTCAGGCCGTATAAGGCAGCCCAGCATCGGCCTTAGTTGATTCAGCCAGAATTGTCATCTAAGCACCACTTGACATGCAAACATAAGCAATCCCTTTTTGTTTTTTATATCATTCATTTTCTAATTAGAGATCTTGTGTGTTCATCCCCACCACCTCCCTCAGGAGGATATTCCAGGCATCAACCACCCTCTCCATGAAAAAGAATTCTCTGACATTACTCCTAAATCTACCACCCCGCAACCTCAATTTATGTCCTCTAGTTTTACCACTTTTCCTTCTCTGGAAAATATTTTCTATATTAATACCTTTCAAGTCTTTAAAATGTCTGTACCATATCTCCCCTGACCCTACTGTCCTACAGGGTATTCATATTCAGGTCTTCTCATATGTCCTTTGGCGCAAGCCATGTGTCAGAGAATACTCCTTGCATCTTGACCTGATAAGATCTACTAGACAAAAATCCCCGAAACCATAAAAGAACTCATCACATATTCCAAAACCATTCAGGATTTCCAAAAGTACTTCATGATCAAGTGCACGAGTAGCCAACTGCTGAGAGCAGTAGGAAGCCAGTGTTCAAATGCAGGTCTCTCTTTCTCTTTGTTGTCGCTTGTGTTCATGGGCATCTCAGATACAAGCTGAAATTATAAGCCTTCCAGGGATAGTCTGTTCCACCTGATTGAAATGTACCTTGAATTAACATTTAGAAAGGTAAGTAACGGGGGGGGGGGGGGGGGGGGGGGGGGGGGGGGAGTTTTCATTTTGCGTTAGGGCAATAATCCATGTTATTTGCCCCTTAATGCAACTTAAAAGGCACTAACAAAGGCTGACTTGCTCTAGCACAGTTAGGGGGTCTTTTACAAAGGCACAGCAGTGTTTTTAGTGCGTGCTAAGCACTCATGGGCGTCTCTAGCGTTTAGCGCATGCTTATTTTTAGTGTGTGCCAGGAGCGTCAGACTCACAGAAACAGAATGAAGCCTTGTGATCTGCAGGGCTTCGTTCTGTTTCTGTGAGTGTGATGTCCTGCACTTTGTATGTGCAGGATGTCAGACTCAGAAACGGAACGAAGAAACAAGAGGACCTCGGCTGGCAGGGGTTGGGGTTCCCTGTCAGCAAAGGTAGCAGACGGCGACGGCGGTTGGTGGGGGGGGGGGGGTCGAGAGGGTCGTCGGCAGGGGGGTCCAGGGCCAAATCTACTAGGGCCCAGGCCCCCCGTGGCCCCATGTAGCTACACCCCTGGTGTATGCTAAAAACGCTAGCGTGCCTTTGTAAAAGGACCCCTTCGTTAAGTCACTGCTGAGTAAATAGTAATGAGATGTGGCTCATTACTATGTAAATGGTATAACCACAGTATAGCCAGCAAATAGCCCCAGCTAACATGAAAAACACTGCGTACGAGCTACCTCTCAAGCAGTGTTATTCCAGCAGCCCGGAAGCATCAGGCCTCAATGGCCTCAGGCTGCAGCTTAAAGCACTTGTCAGTGATCTCAAACCTGCTCAAACCTTCCCCCCCCCCCCCCCCCAAAAAAAAAAAGAAAGTGGAGGAATAGCTTAATGGTTAGTGTAGCTGACTTTGATCCTGGTGATCTGGGTTCAATTCTCACTGCAGCTTCTTGTGACCTTGGGCAAGTCACTTAACCCTCCATTGCCCCAAGTGCAAAAGCTTAGATTGTGAGCCCTCTAGGGACAGAGAAAGTACCTGCATATAATATGTACAGCGCTGCGTATATCTAGTAGCGTTATAGTACTTGTAAAAGAAACCTTTGCAGATGCCTTGAGCATAACTGAACAGGTCCTTGGTGGTCATATGGTTCTCCAGGCAGGGGCGATTTCCAGTTCCTCTTGCCTTTGCTCAATATAGTGTCCCTGGTCTAACAGTAATATCACTAGGGGCCAAATTGTACAAAACTGGGGATAGGGCGTGATTTGAGAGCTCTGACTGGTCCTTTAACCTGCAGCTTGGGAGCATCAGGCCACAGCTTTGAGGCCCAATGTCCTCAGGCTAATGAAATAACGCTTGCGAGGTGGCTCACAAGCAGTGTTCTTCATTTATGGCAGTATTGTGATACTGCAACAGAAGGGTACCCAATTTTCTATCATTGCACTCTTGATTTCAAAAGTGTCCATAAACTGTTCCTATCATAGCAACAAGATAGAAAAATACTTATTTTGGTGCGCTATTCTTTCCAACTGGATGGTTGATGTCACATTTGCAGATCCCTTGTGTTACTAAGTGCTATTAAAATCCAAATATATCAATTCATCACTCCTTTTACAACACCTTGATGCCTCCCCCCCCCCCCCCCCCCACCACTCCGAGTGAATTTAAAGTCCAAATCCTGATCCACAACCCCAAGGGCAATAAACTGGTACTAGCCACCAAGAGTGAGGAAGGAGGAGGCGTCAGGACAAGCCCGTCACTACATCCCTTTATCCACAGTACTTCTTGTGCTTGTTGAAAGCGAATATCTATTGCAGGCACCGAGAGGCTTCCATTTGATTGTTAACCTCACAAACTCAATTGAATGCGACAGTGACACTTCACAGCACATTGCTTTGTCTTATGGGGAACTGACAAAGACTCTCGTCTGCTTTGCATCTATTGGTTTATTAATGAACTACAGTAGCCTCTTAAGCAGATGCATATTCATTAGGTAGCCAGCTGTTCTGAGGTTCCCAGATGTCTGAGGGAGCTGTCATGAAATGCTTTTTTTTTTTTTTCTTTTTCTTCTTATCACGGAATGAAAAGTAATTGAGGTACATATTAAAGAACCACTTAATTACTAAACTGGCACCTTCTGCTTGCTGCTTTTTCTCATTTGCATAGTTTTGAGTCTTCTAGAGAAAAGTTTGGCAAGGAGGCTGGATACATGAAGTTATGAGTAGGGGAAGCAGGCAGAAGTAGGAGAGATGTGCACAAGGCCATTCTGAGTGACCCTTAGCCATGAACGTGGTTATGCACCATATAAACATGTTTCACTAGATTAGCCGTTAAATAGAAAAAAACTACAGTCACTGGCTATTTGAAATATATATTTTAAGTAATTTACTAATAATTGTTATCTTCTGGAATTAGAATGTAACAGAAAATAAAGATGGGACCTTGTAGACTGGGTTCTTGTCTAGAAGGGGAGAAAATTCATAGAAGACTCCAATTAATGTCAGATATCAATAAAGCAACTCAAACAGAATCCAACAGGAAAATGCCAAGTTTACATTGCACCACATTGCTCAGGAGAAGGATGCAAAGGGGGAGGGGACAGCCCTAAATTTACACCCCTTCCAAAGCTTAACATTTAAAAGCATAATGTCTGGGGGTGTGGGGAGATTAGGGGCCTGAAATCTGAGGGGGAGGGGGGTTGCATGAGGCTGAAAGTTGGCCTGGGGCAGGGGTAGGCAACTCCGGTCCTCGAGAGCTGCAGGCAGGTCAGGTTTTCAGGATACCCACAATGAATATGCAGGAGATAGATTTGCATACCATAGAGGCAGTGCTTGCAAATCTATCTGTTGCATATTCATTGTGGATATCCTGAAAACCTGACCTGCCTGTGGCTCTCGAGGACTGGAGTTGCCTACCCCTGGCCTAGGGTAGTGATTCTCAACCCAGTTCTCAGGGCACTCTCAGCCAGTTGGGTTCTCAGAATATCCACAATGCATGCACCGCCTCCTTAGTATGCACATCTGTCTCATGCATATGCATTGTGGATATCCTGAAAACCTGACTGGGTGGAAAAGCACTGACCTAGGCTGCCAAATAACCTTGCACCAGCCCTGGGTACAATCTCAAATTTACTTGTCAATGTTGTTCATAATACCTACATTGTACCAAAAAGAGCTTCCACTTGGAGCTTGTAAGGTACTGGGGTGCACAAAGAGTACTTTTTATCCCTGCCAGTGGCATTGAAACCCAATCGGTATGATATTGATTAGTTTTGTGCCTCACATGCTTGGTCTCAGATTTACACCTTTTGGTGTTTGATGATCTGTTGTACTTGTATGAGCAGAGCTGTGCTTGTGTTTTCTCTTGCATGACTGTGGCTTCTAGTAACAAGCTGTTTATCACTTGGTATGATGTCAGTTAGGCTAGTGGCTCCAAGTAGATTTGTTCAGCGCATACTCAGGCTATGGTGGGTATGATCTCAGGCTCCCAAAAATGTACTTCTAGAGTGCTGTAGTGACTCATGCACTGTTCATATTTTTGTCTGTTATTCTCCTGTGTGTTGCTTCTTGGATACAAAGGGTCACACTTTATAAAGATTTTCTGCATGCAAGGCATGCTTTATGCATGGAAAAGGGCCCTTGGAAAATGTTCCAATACAAGTGCTCACAAGAAAGAAAGAAAGAAAGAAAGAAAGAGAAAGAAAGAGAGAGAGAGAGAGAGAGAGAGAGAGAGAGAGTGTGTGTGTGTGTGTGTGTGTGTGTGTGTGTGTGTGTGTGTGTGTGTGTGTGTGTGTTGGGTACATTTGAACATATACAGACATTTGGTAAAATATACATAATCACATATTTCCACCATTGGAACAGGTGTACATGATGTAGCTTGTCATTATTTGGGGCATACCCTGAAGTAAAAACTACTTAATAACAGAATATTGTCAACATGCCAACTCTCATTCTATAACTATATTGTGTTGGGCATGATGATACCTAAATCCTTTTCCTCAGTGGTGCCTCCCTACTGTGGAAACTAGCATCCACACAAGAGAAAACAAGCACTGGGGGACATAAAAGAGAGCTAGATTGAACACCAAAGGGGAAGAGTGTATTTTTGACCATAGATACTGCTTTATGTACCCACCTCTGGGATAAACCTTAGCACAAATATCTGAGAGGTCCACCATAGCAGTAAAACTTGATGGGTCTCTGTATTTGTAATGGTTCCCAAGCTGGAAGGAAAATGCATGATCTGCTCAAGTGAACAGTTAAGGGGATGGGACTTGATATACTGCCTTTCTATGGTTACAATCAAAGCGGTTTTACAGTTCAGCAAGAAGATTTACACTGTCCTGTAATACCACTGCTACAAAAAAATCAAATCTAAACAGCTCCCCCTTGTCACCAACTGATTAAAGCCTTGCACAAACATAAAATCTAAACAACAACAAAAAAAAATTCCCAGATGACGAGTTAAAAATCTCTCATATAATGAATTTAATCATCAACATTCCAGGAATACAGAATGCTTGGAATTAGCATTAGATCAATCCCAGAGGGTTAGGGTGGATGATGCACCAAACAGCTTCCCCACGAACAACACTATCATATCTCACCATTATAGCTCTTTACCAAAGAATTTTTCAGATCAGTTTTCATGGCAATTAAAATACCACCAGCCCGGCCCTCTCGCCTATGACAATATTCAATGTACATAATTTGCCCTACAAAGATGTCTTAATATGACATAATCAGACTAAATTAGCCATGTTTCAGTGATACAAAATGCATCTAGCTTTCCTTCAAGTAGGTGATCAAATAAAATGTCTACTTTTGACTTACGAGACCTAACATTCATTAACATAACTTTCAATAGAGACATAATTGGAGAATCTTTGAAGCAAAGTCACAAACTAAATTCTCACCAGCTCAATACATTGTCTGCCTGTTGAATATCTGCCTCTGCCAATCAAGGGTGTAATCTGCATACTGAACACTTAGTATTTCACTACAAATAGAATGATTCTTTACAAAGGGGTGCAACCCTTGGTCACAACCCTTCAGCGACTCATCTGCAGTGAGCACAGCACTGGCACTAACACTTAGGGGCCCTTTTTTCTAAGCCGTGTAAGAGTCTACGCACTCCCAATGCGTGCCCAAATGGAGTTATCGCATGGCTACCACGTGGCTCTTGTGGTAATTTCATTTTTGCCGTGTGTCCGATACATGCGGCCAAATTTTTTAAATTTTCTGCCACGCATATTGGACACGTGCCGTGGCATTTGGTGTGCATAGGTCATTACCACCCAGTTCCTGCGTGAGACTTTCCCACTAGGTTAATGGCTGGCAGTAAGGTCTCAGACCCAAAATGGACATGCGGCAATTTTAATTTTGCCGCACGTCCATTTTCAGCAAAATTAAAAAAAAAAAGGCATTGTTTACAGGTGTGCTGAAAAATTATTCTGCGCACGCCCAAAACATGCGCCTTCACTACTGCAGGCCATTTTCAGTGCACCTTAGTAAAAGGACCCCTTAAATAGGCAAGGTTGAGTCCCTTACTGATGAAGTTGCCGGCATGGGGCTGAGCTTGCCATCTTGGCCATGTGAAGGTGGAGGACAAGGGCAGGTCAAATGTGCACAAAACATATTGGACAGTTTTCTTAGCAGTCTTCTCCAGGTGATAAATATTAAATAGGCAAGGCAGAGTCCATTACTGATTACTGTATGTTGTCTTACTGAATTTTGGCTCAGAGGGAGGGTTTAGTATTATTCAAGCTTCTTCACCAGAAGGTTGGGATAGAGAGGTGACGGTGGCAATTATCTAATCTATCAGTCATTAAGGGCTAGATTTTATATATGACACCTGAAAAATCTGCGTGGAAAAGAAATACGCTTAGAGGTATTCTCTAAAGTATGCCTAATTTTTTATAGAATTGACTTAAATTTCCACACGGCTTATAGAATACACTGAGCGGCTCTCTACGTGACCAAATTTACTCCCATCCATTTCGGCCATGTTTTACCTGGCATAAATCCCAATGCCTAAATTAGGTGCAGAGCCGGTATATTCTCTAATAATGCGCATAGATTTTAGAAATGCCCATACCATAACCTCTTTGAAGCATGCACTTAGAATTTAAGCACACTACGATACTACTACTACTACTTAACATTTCTAGAGCGCTACCAGGGTTACGCAGCACTGTACAAATTAATAACTAAGGACGGTCCCTGCACAGAAGAGCTTACAATCTAAAGGATGAAATGTCAAGTTGGGGTAGTCTCGATTTCCTGAGTAGAGGTGTTGTGATTAGGTGCCGAAGGCGACACTGAAGAGGTGGGCTTTGAGCAATAATTTGAAGATGGGTAGGGAGGGGGCCTGGCGTATGTGCTCAGGGAGTTTGTTCCAAGCATGGAGTGAGGCGAGGCAGAAAGGGCGGAGCCTAGAGTTGGCGGTGGTGGAGAAGGGTACTGAAAGGAGGGATTTGTCTTGAGAGCGGAAGTTACGGCTAGGGACGTAAGGGGAAATGAGGGTAGAGAGGTAAGGAGGGGCTGCAGATCGAGTGCATTTGTAGGTTAGTAGGAGAAGCTTGAACTGTATGCGGTATCTGATCGGAAGCCAGTGAAGTGACTTGAGGAGAGGGGTGATATGAGTATATCGGTCAAGGCGGAAGATAAGACGTGCGGCAGAGTTCTGGATGGACTGAAGGGGGGATAGGTGGCTAAGTAGGAGGCCAGTGAGGAGTAGGTTGCAGTAGTCAAGCGAGAGGTAATGAGAGAGTGGATGAGAGTACGGGTGGTGTACTCAGAGAGGAAGGGGCTTTGGGTGGGAAAACAATAAGTTCAGTCTTGGCCATGTTAAGTTTCAGGTGGTGGTTGGACATCCAGGCGGCAATGTCGGATAAGCAGGCCGATACTTTGGCCTGGATTTCCGCAGTGATGTCTGTTGTGGAAAGATACAGCTGGGTGTCGTCAGCATAAAGATGATAGTGGAAACCATGAGATGAGATCAGGGAGCCTAAGGAAGAGGTGTAGATTGAAAAAAGGAGGGGCCCAAGGACAGATTCCTGAGGAACTCCAACAGAGAGCGGGATACGGGAGGAGGACGAACCATGAGAGTGTACTCTGAAGGTACGATGGGAGAGATAAGAGGAGAACCAGGAGAGGACAGGGCCCTGGAACCCAAAGGAGGACAGTGTGTCAAGAAGTAGGTTGTGATTGACAGTGGCAAAAGCAGCGGATAGGTCGAGGAGGATGAGGATGGAGTAGTGACCTTTGGATTTGGCGAGGAACAGGTCAATGCAGACTTTAGATAGTGCTGTTTCTGTCGAGTGTAGGGGGCGAAAGCCGGATTGAAGCGGATCGAGGATGGCATGAGAGGAGAGAAAATCAATGCAGCGGCTGTGAACGGCGTGTTCAAGTATCTTGGAGAGGAAGGGTAGGAGGGAAATAGGGCGGTAGTTGGAGGGACAGGTAGGGTCAAGAGATGGTTTTTTGAGGAGTGTTGTGACCACAGCATGCTTGAAGGTGTCCGGGACAGTTGCAGTGGAGAGAGAGAGGTTGAGGATATGACAGATGGTGGGGGTGATAGTAGGAGCGATGGTGCTGAGTAGGTTGGTGGGGATGGGGTCTGAGGAACAGGTGGTGGATTTCGAGGAGGAGAGGAGATGGGCGGTTTCCTCTTCGGTGATATCAGGAAAAGAGGAGAAGGAGGCCTGGGTTGGTTGGTTGAGAGAGTGGGTTATAGGATGAAGAGGAGGAGAAGGTTTGGTGGTGAATTCGAGGTTGATCTTCTGGACCTTGTCACGGAAGTAGTCGGCCAGAGATTGAGGAGAGAGTAAGGGGGTTGGGGGGTGGGAGCAGAGGGCACTTTGAGGAGGGAGTTGAGGGTGGCGAAGAGACGACGAGGATTAGAGCTGAGGGAATTAGTCAATTGGGTGTAATAGTCCTGTTTGGCGAGGAATAGGGAGGATTGGAATGAGGATAGCATGAATTTGAAGTGAATGAAATCAGTATGGGTGCGAGATTTCCTCCAGAGGCGTTCAGCCGAACGGGCGCAGGAGCGAAGGTATCGGGTGCAAGGGGTCAGCCAGGGCTGGGGATTGGTACGCCTTGTGGGATGGGAGATGGATGGTGCAAGGGTGTCTAGAGCAGAGGAGAGAGTGGCATTGTAAGTGGAAACAGCTTTGTCAACAGATTCGGAGGATATGATGGATGGGAGGAGATCAGAGATACTAGAGGATAAGGTGAGGGGGTCAACAGCCTGGAGATTTCTGGAAGTAGTATTTAGTGTTGGGCGAGAATGAGGGGGAGGGTGCTGAAGTGTGAATGTGATTAGGTGATGGTCAGAGAGGAAGAGCTGATGCACGGAGATTGGAGGGTGAGCAAGTAGAAGAGAGAACGAGATCAAGACAGTGGCCAGATTTGTGAGTAGGGGTGGAGGAGCTCAGTTGGAGGTTGAAGGAGGAGGTAAGAGTGAGGAACTGAGAGACATACGAGTCGGATGGGTTATCAATGTGTATGTTGAAGTCACCAAGAATGAGGGATGGGGATGAGGGCTCAAGAAAAACAGAGAGCCAGGCATCGAAATCGGTAAGGAAGGAAGGGAGGGAGGGACTTATTAGGGGGGAGGTAAATGACTGCAACTCTGAGTGGCAGCAGGTGGAATAGACGGATGGAGTGAACTTCAAAGGATGAGAAACTGTGAGACTGAGGTAGGTGGAGAGGTTGAAAACTGCAGGAGGGCGAAAGTAGTAGCCCGACGCCGCCTCCGCAACCAACTGGGCGGGGCGAATGGGAGAAAAGATAGCCTCCGTGGCATAGGGCTGCGATTGAGGCAGAGTCGTCAGGGGTGAGCCAGGTTTCAGTTAGGGCGAGCAGTTGAAGGGAATGGGAGATGAAGAGATCGTGGGTGAAGGGAAGTTTGTTGCAGATTGAGCAGGCGTTCCACAGGGCGCACGAGAAGGGGAGGGAGGAGGGGGGGAGGGAGGAGGGGGGAGGAGGGGAATAGAGATGAGATTGGAAATATCGCAGGAACGTTTGCATAGATGAGACGAGGACGAGGACAGGTGGGGGGTACCTGGGTTGGGATTGATGTCTCCCGCGGATAGCAGGAGAAGGAGCAAGAGAGTGCGGAGAAGGGTGGGTGAGGAAGGGCGATGAAGGCGACAAAGACGGGATGCGCTTAGGAGGAATGGGGAAGGGTTCATGGCAGGAAGGAGGTGTTGAAGGTTGAGAGCTAGGAAGGAGGAGGAGGACAATAGGGATGGTGAGGTGGTGGGGCACAGGGGTAGGTAGGGTATTGCAGTAGTGAGCAGGATGGGGGAGGATAGGTAGTGAGTTCGTGTGGTATACAGCGGTGGGAGGGGGAAAAGATTAGGGAGGGACAGGGCAAGGAGTAGAATGTGAATGGGGGCCATGAGTAGTGACTGAGGTGTTCACAGGGCAGGTAGATGGGCTGGGAGACAGGCAGGTGAGGGTGAGCAGTCGGGCAGGGAGTGATGAGCTGGTAGGAAGATGGGCTGGGAGGCAGGCAGGTTTCAGGGTGGGCAGAATACACTTAGTGAGTTGTGCACGCAAATCTCAATTGCCAGTTAGTGCTGACTGCTTAACATAGAATTAACAGCACCAATTACTTGATAATTAAGTTATGCACATTGTTATGGAATACCCTTCGATTTCCACACAATATATAAAATCTGGGGGTAAGTGGGCTATTAGTAGTGAGTTATCCTACCCTCCCAAACTGTGAGGATATTATTGCTTTCTGCCTGTGGCAAGAGCTCATAAGCAAGCATTTTAATCTATAGGGCTCGTGATTGTTTACACTCGTTAACAAAATCTCTCTCACAGGCATGCTATCTTTTTGAGTATTTTTATGATTTAGGGAATTTTAATTTGCTGTTGCCTGACACTGCATTAGGGATGATGTACTTTTCTGTCAGATGATGGATGTATTGTTTGATAGTCACAGCTCTTATCTTAAAAGGTCATATATTGGACCTTATTTTTATCTCAATATGTCATATGAATTCCTTCAGATTATTCCTATCTCATGGAAAAATCACACTTTTATACATCAATTATATTTACCGACATTGCAACAAAAACAGGGTAATCAAAAAAGAAACAGGATGTAGTACAAAATTGTTGGACCAGATAAAGAATAGTAGACATCACTGTAGGGCAGTCTTAAACAGCCTGGTCATGAGCACAGCGAGTTCTCGGCCCCTGTTTCTCTATTTTGACATACTTTTAACAATCAAAAATGAATTTTTCACACATTGGAACAGAACCATACCCCCAAGATTCACCCTGGCAGGGATTTGGCATTGTTAGGAGAGAACAATCCTACAGAACTGCTTTTCTATTGGCAAGGCGCAGGGGGCAGAGGATAGCTGGTTCCTTGAGGTTTCTGTTCTAATCTCACAGTATTGGGTTGCTTCCCAGTGTAGAATATCGTCTCTGCCCAGGTTTGGTTTTTGGCTCTTAAATTTCCTAATTTAAAAGTGCTTTGCTAGCTCCAGTGGTGCACTCCCATTTATGACTAAAAGCTTTCCATCTCCCATTACTCATGGCACAATATTTAAAATCCCCCAAAGAATTTCCACCCAAATGTTTTGGCTTGAAACTATTTAGATGAGATGCAGAATCATATTTATACACATTTTAATCCAGAAAGCATCATACTTTCTCCAAACGTCAATACCATAGATTTAGATTCACTTAGCTGTACATGTTAGAACTAGCTTGGATGTAGGTTTTATTGTGAACTATGAATTTTGTTAGTGACTCATTTGACTTGGGACAAATGAAAGACTGTGTACATAACACATTTCTTGCACGGAAAGAAGGGGAATAAAATAACATGATTTTACTGCATAGTAACAATATATACAAGTCAGACCATAAATACTTAATATCTGACTTGTACAGTGGAATTGGAGGGAAGAGAGAAAGGAGGCCTAGAAAAGTTTACACGAAGGGGTAGAGGGGGAAGGGAATTTGTATCAGTAGTAGCTCAAGGTGAGATGCATTCATATACAGTAGGTATTGCCCTTTATCCTGAGGGTTTACAAACTTAGGGCATCTTTTATTAAAGATTAGCACATGTAATCTACAGTGGGGTGTCTGCGATTGTCAAGAATTTTCTGTTTTAGTTTATTGATGCCATCAAAACCTGGAGTATCTGCAATTTCCCAGCTATTTAAAGGACTCAATCCACTTTATAGTGCATAAACATTTTCTTCTTTTTTTCTTCATAATTTAGACATTATCCATAGAAAATAGTAAAAGATCAGTCACATTCCTACTTGTACAGAGAAAGATCATTCCATAAGAAATAAGCGTCCGTGTCTAGTTGCATTTTGAAAAGATAAGCTCCAAAAATTAATTCAAGAGTGAATTTGAAAGCCCCCAAAGATAAAAGTCAAAGACGCAGGTCAAGCTAAGCTAAAGCGAAGATACATATCTGTAGCAGGTATTCTCCGATGACAGCAGGCTGATTGTTCTCACATGTGGGTCGGCGTCCACGGTGGCCTAGGAAACGGCAAATTTTTCTACAGCAAAATTTTAAAAGTTTTGCCAGAGCCTTCTAGTGTGCAAACCAGGGGCGTATCTGCGTGGGGCCACAGGGGCCTGGGCCCCCGCAGATTTCGCCCTGGACCCCCCTACCACAGACCCACTCCACCTCCCCCTCCCTCCCGCCCGCCACCAACCCGTCGCCGATCTTTGCTGGCGGGGGACCCCAAGCCCCCGCCAGCCGAAGTCCTCTCTTCCGTGCAGGATGCAAGTTTCAATGCTTCCTGTTCTTCTGAGTCTGACGTCCTGCACGTACAACGTGCAGAACGTCAGACTCAGAATTTGGAATTCAGTCTGATGTCCTGCGCGTTGTACGTGCAGGACATCAGACTCAGAAGAACAGGAAGCGTTGAAACTTGCAGCGGCGCAGCCTGCATGGAAGAGAGGACCTCGGCTGGCGGGGGGTTGGGGTCCCCCGCCAGCAAAGGTAAGTGACAGCAGCGGGGGAGGGTGTCATTGGTGGCGAGGGGGGGTGTCCGGAAATGGCGGGGGGGGGGGGATCGGTGGCGCCGGGGGGGGGGGGCTAAAATGTGCCCCCTCCCTCTGGCTCTGGCCCCCCCTACCGCCCAAGTCCAGATACGCCCCTGGTGCAAACTGCACGCACTGCGCATGCGTGGACGACTTCCCACCCGTCATGCGAGTGTTCCCGCTCAGTTTAATCAAAAAGCAAATAATAAACAAACAACTCCAAAGGGGAGGTGTGCGGGTTTGTGAGAACAATCAGCCTGCTGTCCTCAGAGAATACCTGCTACAGGTATGGATCTTTGCTTTCTCCGAGGACAAGCAGGCTGCTTGTTCTCACATGTGGAGTATCCCTGGCAACCAGGCTCACTCAAAGTAATGAACATTGGTCAATCGGGCCTCGCAACGGCAAGGACATAACATAGATTGACCTGAAACCATAAACAACTAACTGAGAGTGTAGCCTGGAACAGAACAAAAATGGGCCTAGAGGGGTGGAGTTGGATTCTAAACCCCGAACAGATTCTGCAGCACCGACTGCCCAAACCAACTGTTGCATCGGGTATCCTAATGAAGGCAGTAGTGAGATGTGAATGTATGGACTGATGACCATGTTGCAGCCTTGCAAATCTCCTCAATGGAGGCTGACTTTAAGTGAGCCACTGATGCAGCCATGGCTCTAACATTGTGAGCTGTGACATGGCCCTCCAGAGCCAGCCCAGCTTGGGCATAAGTGAAGAATATGCAATCTGCTAGCCAATTGGAGATTGTGCGTTTTCCAATGGTGACTCCCCTCCTGTTGGGATCAAAAGAAACAAACAACTGGTCGGACTGTCTAAAGGGCTTTGTCCACTCCATGTAAAAGGCCAGTGCTCTCTTGCAGTCCAAGGTGTGCAAACTGCTTTCGCCAGGGCAGGTATGAGGACGGGGAAAGAATGTTGGCAAGACAATTGACTGGTTCAGATGGAACTCCGACACCACCTTTGGCAGGAACTTAGGGTGCATGCGGAGGACTACTCTGTTGTGATGGAACTTGATATAAGGTTCATGCACTACCAAGGCCTGAAGCTCACGGACTCTACAAGCTGAAGTAACAGTGACCAAGAAAACGACCTGCCAGGGCAAGTACTTCAGATGGCAGGAATTCAGTGGCTCAAAAGGAGCTTTCATCAGCTGGATGAGAACAACATTGAGTTCCCATGACACTGGTGAAGGTTTGACAGGGGGCTTTGACAAAAGCAAACCTCTCATGAAGCGAACTAAAGGCTGTCCAGAGATAGGCTTACCCTTTACACAGCGAAGAAAGCACTAATCGCACTAAGGTGAACTCTTATGGAGTTGGTCTTGAGACCAGACTTTGACAAATGTAGAAGGTATTCAAGCAGGGTCCATGTAGGACAAGAAAGAGAATCTAGGGCCTTGCTGTCACACCAGATGGCAAACCTCTATTTGAAAAAGTAACACTTCTTTGTGGAATCTTTTCTGGAAGCAAGACTCGGGAGACACCCTCTGAAAGACCCAAAGAGGCAAATTCTAAGCTCTCAACATCCAGGCTGTGAGAGCCAGAGACTGGAGGTTGGGATGTAGAAGCGACCCCTCGTTCTGAGGGTTGGAAAACAGTCCAATCTCCACAGTTCTTCAGAGGACAACTCCAGAAGAAGAGGGAACCAGATCTGACGTGGCCAGAAGGGTGCAATCAGGATCATGGTTCCGCGTTTTTGCTTGAGTTTCAGCAAAGTCTTCCCTACTAGAGGTATGGGAGGATACGTATACAGAAGGCCTGTCCCCCAATGTAGGAAAAATGCATCTGATGCTAGTCTGTCATGGGCCTGAAGTCTGGAACAGAACTGACAGACCTTGTGATTGATCTGAGTGGCAAAAAGATCCACCGAGGGGTGCCCCACGCTCGGAAGATCTTGCAGACTACGCCCATGTTCAGCGACCACTCGTGAGGATGCATTATCCTGCTGAACCTGTCAGCCAGTGTTGTTTACGCCTGCCAGATAAGTGACTTGGAGAAACATGCCGTGATGGCGAGCCCAAAGCCACATCTGGACAGCTTCCTAACAGAGAGCGAGATCTGGTGCCCCCCTGCTTGTTGGTGTAGTACATGGCAACCTGATTGTCTGTCTGAATTAAGATTACTTGGTTGGACAGCCGATCTCTGAAAGCATTTAGAGCATTCCAGATCGCTCTTAATTCCAGGAGGTTGATCTGCAGACCTCTTTCCCAAAAGGACCAGGCTCCCTGAGTGTGGAGCCCATTTACATGAGCTCTCCACCCCAGGAGAGATGCATCCGTCATCAGCACTTTTCGTGGCTGAGAAATTTGGAATGGTCGTCCCATGGTCAAATTGGATTGAATTGTCCACCAGTGAAGAGAATTTCGAAAGCCGGTGGACAGTTGGATTACATCCTCTAGATCCCCCGCAGCTTGAAACCACTGGGAAGCTAGGGTCCATTGAGCTGATCTTATATGTAGATGTGCCATGGGCGTGACATGCACTGTCGAAGCCATATGTCCCAGAAGTTTCAACATCTGCCGAGCCATGACCTGGTGAGACACTCAAACCATGGACACCAGGGACAGAAGGTTGTCCGCCCTTGTCTCGGGAAGATAAGCTCGAGCTGTCTGAGTGTTCAACAGGGCTCCAATGAATCCAAAGTATGGACTGGGGTGAGATGGGACTTGGGATAATTTATGACGAACCCCAGTAGCTCTAGCACTTGAATAGTCATTCGCATGGACTCCAGAGCACCTCGACTCCAGAGCACCCTCCTTCGAGGTGCTCTTCACCAGCCAATCGTCGAGATAAGGAAACACATGCACTCCCAGTCTGCATAGCGATGCTGCGACTACAGCTAGGCATTTGGTAAAAACTCTGGGCGCAGACGCCAGGCCAAAAGGAAGTACACGGTACTGAAAGTGCTGTGTTCCCAGCCAAAATCGAAGATACTTCCTGTGAGCTGAATGTACCAAGATGTGTTTGTAAACATCCTTTAAGTCCAGAGAGCATAGCCAATCATTTTCCTGAATCATGGGAAGAAGGGTGCTTAGGGAAACCATCCTGAACTTTTCTCGGACAAGAAATATGTTCAGGGCCCTTAGGTCTAGGATGGGACGCATCCCCCATTTTCTTTTGCACAAGGAAGTACCTGGAATAGAATCCCAGTCCTTCTTCCCCTGGTGGAATGGGTTCGACCGCTTGGGCCTTCAGAAGGGCAGAGAGTTCCTCTGCAAGTACCTGTTTGTGCTGGGAACTGTAAGAATGAGCTCCTGGTGGACAATTTGAAGGTTTGGATTCCAGATTGAGGGTGTATCCTGACCGGACTATTTGAAGAACCCACCGGTCGGAGGTTATGAGAGGCCACCTTTGGTGAAAAAATATCAACCTCCCTCCAACCGGCAAGTTGTCCGGCACGGACACTTTTACTGGGGCTATGCTGAACTGGAGCCAGTCAAAAGCCCGTCCCCTGCTTTTGCTGGGGAGCCACAGAGGCCTTAGGCGCACACTGTTGACAAGAATGAGCGCGCTGGGACTGAGCCTGGACAGGCTGCCGAGAAGCAGGAGTGTACCTATGCCTAGCATAGGAATAGGGAGCACTCTTCTTCCCTCCAAAAAATCTCCTAGATGAGGAGGTAGTAGCAGAAGATGCCCGGCGGGAGAGAAAATCCATAGCATCATTGTGCTTCTTGAGCTGGTCAACTAGATCCTCTACTTTCTCACCAAAAAGGTTAGCCCCTCGGCAAGGAACATCTGCCACCTGCTGTTGGACCGAATGATCCAGGTCAGAGACACGCAGCCATGAGAGTCTAACGCATCACTATACCTTGGGCAGCGATCCTGGATTCTACATCAAAAGTGTCGAACATACCCCTGGCCAGGAATTTGACATGCCTTCTGCTACCTGACCACCTAGCGAAAAGGCTTGGCCTGCTCCAGAGGGAGTGCATCAACCAAGCTAGACAGTTGCCTCACCGAATTCCGCAAGTGGATGCTTGTGAAGAGCTGGTATGTTTGGATTTTTGCAGCGAGCATAGCGGCCTGATATGCCTTCCTCCCAAAAGAGTCCAAGGTTCTAGATTCTCTGCCTAGGGGCGCATCAACCAAGCTAGACAGTTGCCTCACCAAGTTCCACAAGTGGATGCTCGTGAAGAGCTGGTATGTTTGAATTTTGGCAGCGAGCATAGCGGCCTGATACACCTTCCTCTCAAAAGAGTCCAAGGTTCTAGATTCTCTGTCTGTGGGCACCGAGGCATAGTCCCTAGTACTCTTGGCTCTTTTGAGAGCGGACTCCATCACCATGGAATTGTGAGGTAGCTGAGACCTCATCAATCCAGGCTCCCCATGGATCCGATATTGGGATTCAGTCTTTTTGGGGATCACGGGATTAGACAGAGGGAAGACCAGTTTCGCATAAGGACTTCCTTCAGTACATTATGCAAAGGAGCCTTTGCAGCCTCTCTAGGCAGAGAAGGATAATCCAGGACCTCGAGAATCTCAGCCCTGGGCTCATCCTCAACCTCCATAGGGAAGGGAATAGCTGCAGCCATTTCCTGGACAAAGGAGGTGAAGGATAGACTCTCTGGTGGAGAAAGTCTCCTTTCTAGTGGAGGGGAAGGTTCAGAAGGAATCCCATAGGACTCGTCAGAAGAAAAGTACCTGGGATCCTCCTTTTCCTCCCACGAACGCTCATCTTCAGTATCGGACAAGACAACCCTCAGACAAGTCTGAAAATGAGCCTGCCTCGACGCCAAGGCACAACGTCCTCGATGGCGGTGCCGAGAAGTCGACGCCCGCCTGGACTCTGGTGAAGCTTCCTCCATCGATGTCAAAGGGGAGTTGACCTGGGTGGCAGGCAGCACCGAGGTCGGGGACCTCACCACAGGCGAAGGGCCAAATGCCGCTGCAGCAAAAGGTACAGAAGGCGCAAGCACCCTGACATCGAAGCAGACTGGCGCAGCAACACATCCAGAAGCTCTGGAAGCAGAGCCCTGATGCGCTCATTGAGAGCCGCCATCGGACAAGGTTGCGGGGTCGGTAAAGGAGCCTGTGGCAGAATCTGTTGAGGTTCGGGAGCAGGTACCGGGCTGCTAGACCGACGCATCAGCACCTCCTGAAGAGGGAGAGCGATCCTCTCGGTGCTGACGCTTCTTGGGTGCCGAATCCCTCAACACCCTGAAGCTCCCGGCACCATGTGTCGGAGAACGATGCCGGTACTTCTTCGCCTTCGCTCAACACCCGTCATCGAGACTCCTCTGTACCGATGAAGAAGATGTGGAATCCTCACATCTCCTCGGGGCCGGGTGCGAAGAAGGTCGGTCCCAGGGGGCCTGCATAATAGGAGGCCTCGAGACAGGTGGAGACCCACTGGATGCCTCACTGCTCCCAGAACAAGTTGGTCATTCTGTAGCCATTACCTTCGCTCCCGACGTCGATGCGTCCCTCAATGTCAATGCCGCCGACTTCGGTACCAATGTCGATGTCAAAGGACAGGACCAAGCTCCAAAAAGCTTCTCGAGACGCTTGGGTCCGTTTCTTCATGCGAAGACACAGACTGCAAGCAGCTGGGCTATGGTCGGGCCCAAAGCACTGGATACACCAAGCGTGGGTATCGGTACCTGAGATGGTCCAGTTGCACCGAGTACAACATTTGAAGCCGCTGGGTGTCTTTAATGACATGGAAGGAAAAACGGCTTCGGCGAAATTAAACGACGCGATCATGCAAAAAAAAGTAAAGGGCACAAAGGGGAAAAGGCTGGCCATGTCGAAAATAAAGAAAACTTAGAAAATGCCAAAAACTAAGAGGAAAATACCGGGGGGGGGGGGGGGGGGGGGGGTTAACGAATAATGAAATAAGAAAAGAAAAAATATAAAACAAAACAATTGTAAAGACTCTTTTTCCTGGGCTAGCGAAGCGAACAGGGGAAAAATCTCACCTCACCGCGGACAAGAAAAAACTGAGCGGGAATGCTCACGTGATGGGTGGGAAGTTGTCCGCACATGCGCGGTGCGCACGGTTTGCACGCTAGAAGGCTCTGGCAAAACTTTTAAAATTTTGCTGTAGAAACATTTGCTGTTTCCTGGGCCGCTGTGGACGCCGACCCACATATGAGAACAAGCAGCCTGCTTGTCCTCGGAGAAATATGCTTACTTTCTTATGGACTAATCTTTCTCTGTACAAGAAGGAATGAGACTGATATTTTCTATGGATACTTTTGTCTAAATAAATTATGAAGAAAAGAGAAGAAAATGTTTGTGCGTTATAAAGTGGATTGAGTCATTTAAGTAGCTGGGAATTGTACCTGTATATAATATGTAAGCCGCATTGAGCCTGCCATGAGTGGGAAAGCGCGGGGTACAAATAAAATAAAATTAAAAAAAAGATATTTTGAATGTCCCCACTATTATCTTAATTTTTTTGACCATTTAGTTGATTTATCAAAACCTGGAGAGCAGCAGTAGAAGTAAATGATTTATACTTGTTAACTGATCACCATTAGTCATGCTATGAATAAGGAACAAAAACAGATAGAATAAAATCCATAAAACAAGTGAAATAAACCATTCAATAATCCACCAACCCCTCATGCCATTAGAAGTGGCTTAGGGGTCCTTTTACCAAGCTGTGGGGAAAAAAGCCCCCAGCACACATGGCCATGTGGTAAGAGAACTCTTACATGGCCATACGACGGGAAGCCCTTAATGCCACTCACCAAGGTGGCGATAAGGGCTCCCACGCTAACATGGCGGTAACTGGGCAGCGCATGGCGATGCCTGATTACCACTGGGTTATCGCCGCGCAAGCCATTTCCAGGGGTTTTCTTTTCCCCACGGAAATGGTGTGTGCTCAAGGTGAGACTACCACTGGTAGCTGCGTTGGGCTAACTGCTGCTCTGTAAAAGGGTCCCCTAATGCTTAGCACAGTGGGCTGAGAACTGGGGAGAGTAGGAGACCAGGGTTCAAATCCCACTGCTGCTCCTAGTTGACCTTGAGCAAGTCACGTCACTCTCCATTGCTTTAGGTACAAACTTCAAGCCTTCAAAGGACAGGGGAATGCTTATTGCACCCATACATGTAAATGGCCTTGAACTTAGATTCGAAAATAGTGAATAATTAAATCCAAATTAGAAGAGCCACAATTTTAGTATTTGCCAGCAAGTCACCAGATCCACTGCTTAAGAATTACAGAAGTAGGGACCAACATATGAAATGAGCTTGTTATAGTATAGCTTTATGCATTACAAAGGTAACAAAGCAAAGTAAAGATTCATATACTAATCTCAAGATCCTTTTACTAAATTACTACTACTACTGCTGCTATTTAGCATTTTTATAGCGCTACAAGGCTTAAGCAGCGCTGCACAAACATAGAAGACAGTCCCTGCTCAAAGAGCTTACAATCTAATAGACAAAAAATAAAGTAAGCAAATCAAATCAATTAATGTGTACAGGAAGGAGGAGAGGAGGGTAGGTGGAGGCGAGTGGTTACGAGTCAAAAGCAATGTTAAAGAGGTGGGCTTTCAGTCTAGATTTAAAGGTGGCCAAGGATGGGGCAAGACGTAGGGGCTCAGGAAGTTTATTCCAGGCGTAGGGTGCAGCGAGACAGAAGGTGCGAAGTCTGGAGTTGGCAGTAGTGGAGAAGGGAACAGATAAGAAGGATTTATCCATGGAGCGGAGTGCACGAGAAGGGGTGTAGGGAAGGACAAGTGTGGAGAGATACTGGGGAGCAGCAGAGTGAGTACATTTATAGGTTAGTAGAAGGAGTTTGAACAGGATGCGAAAACGGATAGGGAGCCAGTGAAGCGACTTGAGGAGAGGGGTAGTATGAGTAAAGCGACCCTGGCGGAAGATGAGACGGGCAGCAACTTAATGTGGGGCTTTACCATGCAGTAACTGCAAATTTAATGTGACCATATTGGGGGGCATTCCCAGCATTGGTGTTATAAGTGCAGTGATTTGCTTGAAGTTATTTGGCACCGTGTTTCTGCACTATGTAGGAAACAGTAAGTGGTCCCACACTAACTGCAAAAATGGCAATTAGCATTCAGTATTTACAGCATGGTAACCACACAAAACTCTCTCCATGCCCTTTCTCTACCCATGACGTTCTCTGACACAAAAAGTATCTAATGCATGGTTCACCATGCAATAACTGCAAAAATACCACAAAGTCCCTTAATGCAGTAATGCGCTAGCAGGTACCATGTGGTAAAATATGCATTAAGGACTAGATTCTATATATGGCACCATAAAAAGCACTTAAAGTTAGGCGTGGTTTATAGAATGATGCTTATGTTTACACCCAGGAATCATGCCTACGTTTAGATGTGGCCATGTGCACCAACTGAAACATGGTGCAAATGTACGTGTCTACATTAGGTGCTGAATCCTTGCTATTCTATAATGCGTATTCATTTTAGGTACCCCCCTTTACACCCACGCCCCTCCCATTTCCACACCCCCTTGTTCCAGTAACACAATTTTTTTTATATTACTGTTTTCTAATAATTGTTATTTACTTTGGCTTAATTCAACTCTGGTTGGGAGCCATTACATGGAATTGACAGTATGATTCACTAATCTGAGCTTTGTCACATAGGATTCTACTAATGATTAGTAGAAGATGACACTTATCGTGCATTTACCTGTCACAAAAACCATTTTATGCAATGAACTTTGCAAAAGATAACACATGATAACAGTGTTATGGAACACTAAATCTTAGCAAATAGGGTCTTAAATGTCACTGCTCTCAAGACAGATGATTCCCAAATCTACTAGCCTCATGGTATCAATAAGAATAGCCAAGCTGAGTCACACCAATGGCCCATCTCCCCCAGCAATCTCTGGCACTGACTCCAGAACACCCATCCAACATAAACCAAAGCTCAGTTGTGTTTCCTGTAGAAATGTATTTATTTCAATTTACCAAATGATACTATCCCAAAGGCATGGAGCAATGTACAAGTAAACAATAAAACCAGTGTATACAATTAAAAAAAAAGTGGCACATTGGTATTTCACATCACCTGCCCCATCTCCATCATTCAGGGAAATATTTATTTATTGCATTTGTATCCCACATTTTCCCACCTCTTTACAGGCTCAATGTGGCTTACAATACATCATGAATGGTAGAAATATATATTAGAAAATAGACAT
The DNA here is from genome assembly GCF_901765095.1 of Microcaecilia unicolor. Lineage (NCBI taxonomy): Eukaryota > Metazoa > Chordata > Amphibia > Gymnophiona > Siphonopidae > Microcaecilia > Microcaecilia unicolor. Next base: position 161,973,397 of record NC_044038.1, read on the forward strand.
TTAGTGTTACAGAAGGATCTTGGGTAACATGATAATGATAAAACATGATAGTAATATAACAAGCAGATATTGTAAGACAGTTCTGAATATATGTGGAGGAGTTGTGTATGTTCACATTTGTTGATCTTTGTGCTATGCCTTATTAAAGAGATGGGTTTTCAGTAGTTTGCGGAAGTTGGTTAGTTCGTAAATCGTTTTTAAGTTGCACGGTAGTGCGTTCCATAACTGTGTGCTCAAGTAGGTAAAGTTTGACGCATGCATTAATTTGTATTTTAGACCTTTGCAGTTGGGGAAGTGCAGATTAAGGAATGTGCGGGATGAGAAAACAGCCAAGCTTTCATCATTTTGCTAACAGCAACCATTATTTAGCAGTCTCAATAGATGTGGGGAAACCTTTGGATTGTTGGGTGTTAGTAATAACTGTGAGACAGGATACGGGGTGGAAACCATGTGGCTTGTTGGGAGCTAGTAGAAGAAAGTGTCAGTACTAGTGTTCACTAAAGCAGGGTTCTCAGCTCAGTCATTACTTTGATAGGGGTGAAAACATAGGGGTCCTTTTACAAAGCTGCGGTAAGCACTAGCACATATTACTGCAGCTTAAAAAGGCTTACTGAGGGACACGTGTCCAGTAAGATCCCAGTGTACACACGCAAACCATATGCTACAAAATATTTTTGCATTTTTCTCAAAGGGTGCATGTCAGGGGGATGAGAGTGAGTGTGACATCACAAATCAGTTAGTGCGGCTCCATTACCGCCTGCTGATTAGTGCATGAGCCCTTACTACCTGCAAAATGGGTTAAGGGCTCACACATTCATTTTTGTTGATGGTTCCATGCTAACGGAACAGGAAACAACTCCCCTAACCCAAAAAAGGGGGAACGACTATAGAAGCTCCAGTACAGGGATATTTATTAAAAGCTATTCAAACCAAGAAAATATTTCTTCACCCAACACATAATTAAACTCTGGAATTCATTGCCGGAGAACGTGGTGAAGGCGGATAGCTTAGCAGAGTTTAAAAAGGGGTTAGACGGTTTCCTAAAGGACAAGTCTATAAACCACTACTAAATGGACTTGGGAAAAATCCACAATTCCAGGAATAGCATGTATAGAATGTTTGTACGTTTGGGAAGCTTGCCAGGTGCCCTTGGCCTCGATTGGCTGCTGTCGTGGACAGGATGCTGGGCTCGATGGACCCTTGGTCTTTCCCAGTGTGGCTTTACTTATGTACAAGAAAAATATTGTGAAAAGACTTATCAGATGCAATCTGAAAGACACGTCCAGTGGCTAAACAAGCCAATGATATAAAATGCTAGCAAACTTCCACTGAAAAGTTTGCTGGTGTTTTATATCACTCAGCTTGTTTAGCCACTGGACACGCCTTTCAGATTGAATGTGATGATTCCTCATTTGTTGTCACCTTTGATGGTTTTTCATTGTGAGAGAATTCAACACTATTGGCTTCCTGTTTAATACAGAATCCAATACAAAGATTTTTACATATAACATTATACATGGTGGCACATGACAACTACCTCAGTTGACACACATTTGGTATGCCACACATCACAAGTGCTTTTCTCTGTGCCAACCACAGCTCTGGAACTTTCCTCCATCTCTCTGAATAGAAGCATCTTTCCCTAGATTTAAAACAGCACTGAAAACCTCTCTCTTCAATCAGGCCTATCCTGGCCACTGTGCAGAGTAGAAGTCTACCTCTCTCAGGCACTTATGGAATAGACATCACCTATATTTTACTTGTTGGATTGTTGGTTCAATAATGCTTTGATAATGAATGACCATTGGGCAGACTGGACGGACCATGCAGGTCTTTATCTACTATGTTACATTTCCACTCCTTTTTAATTGTTTCTCTTCCCTTCTGTTCTATCCATATGAATTACATTCTTTTGTACTTAGGAAAAATATTTTACACTATCTTTTTTTGTAAATGCCCTGTCACGCTGACAGGAAGGACAACATAGTAAATAAAATAAACCACAAACTATAAATGCAGAGCTTCCCTACATGCTAAGAGAATGAAACAAAGGCATAGAGCAGTGCTTCTCAAACCAAAGTTTCAAGTTTATTACGTACTTGCTACCCTGCACATCAAACAAATATCTGAACAGCTCTAGTAATAGTATAGGGAGAAATACAAAGGGCAAGCAAAGAGTCTGGAAGGGTGAAATGGAACAATAATAATTAACAGAGTTGGGCGGCAGGCCCTGTCCAAAGACAGCTTCAGGAGAGTATAAAAGCATTTAAAAAGGAATGTTTTAAGATCCAGGTCTACCCAGCCAGTCAGGTGTTCAGGATATCCACAATGTACATGAGATAGATTTGTATGCACTGCCTCCTTGGTATGCAAGTCTGTCATGCATATTCATTCTGGAAATTCTGAAAACCCAACTGGCTGAGTACATCCCAAGGACTGGGTTGAGAAGCTCTGATTTTGAACAGATAAGATGGTGTGTCTAACACATGATGCTTTCTGACAGCAGAGGTGGAAGTGCGTGCCTTGCCATGAAAAATGTAACTCTTTCTTTCCCCATTAACAAAAATACTCCAAATGCCTAATCACAGGGACAGAATAGTCAATTCCCCCTGAAAACAAAAACCCTTGCTCTCTCTTAAATCCCATAAGCATATCTAGAAGACAGTCCCATGTGTAGCTTAACAGTCATCATACGCCAACTGTTGCCAACATTTTGAGCCTGTGGTAGTTGGATGTGGCATCTTTGCTGAAACGTAAGAACTAATGAATTCTGAAACCCGATTCAAGCTCATACTGTCAAACTTATTTTGGATTCTTTTTTCCAGATTAACTTCTGTAAATCCCAGTTCCCTTCTTTTTTTTGGAAGATTCACAATTCCTATCCAGGATGACTTCAACAGTTGCATAACAAATTTCTATATTGTGTCCAACCTCGTTGCTGCTGTAGTGAAGAGAGGATGTGAATTAATTCTAATAAAACAGGTAATGACAGATGACTTATGAAGGTCTTAGAGTCCAATTTTATTTGATATACTGCTTACATAATAAAAGTCTAAGTAGTTTACATAGTCATCAATAAAATATTAAAATGGAAGCAGCATAAAACCACTCGACATGACAATAGATTACAAATAGGCAAGAGGGGAAGGGGTCAGCTTGTGAAATAGGCTTAATTTCAGCCTCTCAGATCTTTCATTTTATGAAAAACTACTGTACAATTCTCAAAATTGTAGCAGATGGTAAGACTCTCAAACACTCCTGTCTGTTGCAGGATTATCATGTAATATTATGTATGCGTGTGTTTTCAGCAAAGCACTTTTTAAAGCCAGAGAGCCTGTTCTATTATTCATAAAAAAAACCTGGAATTTGTGTTGCATGCAGATGGCTTAAGCCTCATTCCTGCTGTGCTCACTTCTCTGCAGCTAACAAAAGCCACAGCAGATCAACAGTAGCGCTCATCTCCTCTTCCCAGTATTTTTTTTAAACTTTTTTTTTCTTTACAAGGTCCAAATGAAAAACAGTCAGTGTACATGGGTTGAAGGCTTTACAATAGTAACAAAACCTTCTTAATATGTGAATGTAACTCACCTTGAGCTACTACTGAAAAGGTGTGAGCAAAATCCAAATAAATAAATAAAATAGTCAGCACCTCATACTTTCATTAAGAACATCACCCTTGGTTTTATATGTTGCTAATGAAACAAATTGTACAGTGCATTCGATAAGTCAGAACTACTCAACCTTCTTCTGGAGGACACACCTAGCACTCAGGGTTTCAGGTGTACTACAATGAACATGCACAAGACAGATTTGTATATTCCAGGAGAGGCTCGAGATGAACTGTTCTAGGCATTATACAAATGCAAAATTTTGCTGAGTGGGGTACGTATGTATGAGTGTGGGATTATATAGGTAGCAACAGCAGAGCTGTGAGTCTGCAGTTGGGGGGGGGGGGGGGGGGGGAGTAAGGTGTGCAGAGGTACTGTGTGAATCAACCTCTTCCTAACTATCTCAGATAGGCCAACTTGCTGCACCTTCAGCTGTCTATGTTCCCACCCCTCCAATGGTGCTTCACCTCTGTACATGATAACAAGTAGTCTCTGCTGACAGGGGTCTGGGAACTTATGCTGACTCTTTACTGTCAGCCACCGCAAGTCCCTGATACTCCTGGCTGACAGATGTAGGAATCTCTGCCAGCATGTGAACCTCTACTGCATGTCACCAGAAATCCTCAACTGGTGCCATACTGGGAACTGCTTTTGGCTGAATGTTTGGTTTTCATAAGATAAAAACAGGCATAAAGTATGGCCAGACTGACCCTTACTTACTATGCCACCAAAAAGTATCTAAAATCTGTTGAGGCCAAATTATATATGTAGTAGTTCATAAACCATCTCAGTTGTACTATCCCACTATCAGTTCTGATGTACATTACTGTAATACAGAGTGCAAAATAAAATAAAGGAGGGATGGATGTTATTTTGTCTGCGTCAGTGAAAAACATGTGGGTACTTATGCCTTGGTAGAGTTTGCCAGAGATTTTCAGTTTGAAATTACCCCTGAAAAACTATGCACACATTTACACCTATTGCTTTGTGTGCAAATTGTATGTTTGAATTTTCAAGATATACATTTAAATATGACCCCTGTCTCTGGAAATGCTTCTGCTTACTGTGGGTACTACAAGAATTTTTATACTCTTTTGCTTTTGTACATACTGAAAATTGTAATGCACAATACAATGAACATGCATTATTTAGTATGTGTTAAAACAAAATAAAAATTGAAGCACAGTTTTCTGCCTGTAAGCTAGTAGCACACACAGATTTGTGCATCAGGTTAAGCAGGGTATCAAGATTTTAATAAACAAACTTCTGCCTCCAAAATTAGGCAGGTCATTTTGTACACACTCATTTCCATGGGTAAAATACTGCTTTATCTGCAGAAATGGCTTTGAAAGTTACCCTCAATGTATGAAACTCACCAGTTCCCAGAATGAAGGGCCCAATGTATCATGAAAGAGGACCAAACTCTTAAAAAGAAATCATATTTACCGTTTAAGAAATAGACTGCCAGTATGAAAAACTGGAACTAAAAGTGTTTGATTTAATTTGGACATTGTTTGCTTATCATAAATTCAAGGCAGATTACAACAGTAAGAAACTGTGCAATAAGAGTTACAATAATACATTTTTCCAACTATACCCCATAACTGAGCTTGTTGCCAGTAACAATTATAATCAAGCCTCCTGTAGGGTCAGAAAACAGACTGCTCATCTAGGGATCACTAAGTACACCACAAATTTGTACACACATTCCCACTACGCAAACAAAATTGCTTAGTCTTTAACTCAGCAAAAAGGAGATCTGGATTTAGCTCTCACCAGCCATTTTCTGAAAGCTGTCTGTGTGCAGATGCAGCCATGGCAGATCAGCAGCATTGCTCTTGTCCTGTTCCTAGTTCTTGTGATTGTAGTGAACACGGCAGAGAGAGAGACCACTAGAACACCCAGCTTTCTACAGAGAAAAGGCCAGGAGTGAGAAGAGGGGATCTACGTGCTATCCATTCAGCAGAAAATAGAACTGCTTAAAAGAACTTGATCACGGGCAAGTGCACTAAACTACAAGAACATGTGTTGGGCAAATGACGTGGATTTAAGGATAGAAAAAGAAAGAGTCTAATGTTTTATGCTGCAAGTGACACCAATAGGAACGGATAAAACCCCCAAACATTACAAGAGCTTCAGAAATATGTTTTCACTCAATGCTTAGTTAAGCTCTGGAACGGTTTTTTTTTTTTCTGGGGGATATGGTAAAAGCACCATTTGTATTCGGCCAAATAGCAATTTAAATTCGAATAATCCGGGGCTCTACTGTGCTAAATCCTACTGAAATAAACACTTGAGCTCCGATTTTAAGTTGCTTCTTTTATTATTTGTTATGTTAAAGCTCATTGCCCATTATTCCTATTCAGTCAAATAATAACTTTCATTATTCGTATTTGGCTGAATAGTAAAATATGCTATCTGGAACAGTTTTAATTCAAACAAACCAATCATGCCGAAATACAATGAAATGAACTCAGGAAGATCAAGTGTGCTGCAGTCTACCATAATACCAAGCCTATCAGTCACCAGCCTGACACCCTGGGTATCAGCATTCATGACCTATTTGGTACATCCTTGATGTAACAGTTTCTGGAAGTCCAGATAATTCCTAAAATAGATGGATACTGACATGTGCTAAATGACCCCTGGTTTATTATTTGGTGCTCGATAAACAATTGCACTTTGCACTTATTGGTCTTGCTTGTTTCTTGATTTTTTTTTTTTTAAACATACAGAGATAATGCCAATTTTTTTTGAACACTCTGTTTCTGACCAGTCCAAAAAAGGGAATGCTCAATTATAGGAAAAAAAAATCTTAAGTCTCCAAAGGGTGCAGGGTGGGAGAACTCAGTGTGCGATTTTGTACTGCTTATCTGTCCAAGCTAGACTATAAATGAGAATGACAACAAAAAACTCTCCTGGATAGGACAGCTCTCTTTCAAACAGTTCAGAATGCTCATCTTGAGATATCTCCATCTTTTAAAAACAGACTTTCAAACATAAAACATCAACTAAACAACAAAATGCCTACAAATTTGTTGTTTATGTATAATCACTGTAGGGTGTAGTATCAAGTGAAATAATTCAGAAACTTGTATGGGTTGTGAGGTATAAAGCACAACTTGTAACTTCAGTCACCAAGGCATGCGTACCTCACAATCTCAGACTACTTGGATGTGGTCAAGACAACCAACAAAGTGGGATTCAAGAGAGGACTGTACAAGCTTCCGGAGGAAAAGTTCATAAAAAATTATTATTCAGGTAGACTTGAGAGAGCCATTGTTCATCCCTAGAAATGACCTATAGGGAAAGTTTTCTCGGAACAGCTGGGTTTGGATGCTGAGCTTAATGGACTTTGGTTGGATTCAGCATAGTTTTTCTTATGTTCTTACTTCTAAAATGCCCCCCACCCCAAAAAAAAAAAAAAAAAAATCAAGAGAAAGCCCAAAATGTAGGTGATGCTCATGTGCCTTATTAAAAGGCAGAATCAATCCTAATTCCATAATTTGCTGTTCAGAATTCTAAAGCAAATACAAGCACACATCACAACCAAATATTGTATAAATTACTCGTATCTGTATACACATATGACAGTTAGGACTTTAAATACTCTGCTGTTGGCTTTATGTCTCAATGCATGTGCAGATATCCACCATTAACACATACCCCCTGCACCTTACTATCTGAAGCAGACCACAATTTTGTGAATAGCGTTTCCTCAGTTCTTTTTTCCTTGGCTCAGTAAAAAGGTCCAAAAATGACTGCCTCTCCAGCTCATGAGACCATGTTATTAAGGGGATTAGTCTAAATATCACTCTGAAGCTTGTAGAGTTATCACTTTGTTCATCAACCAAACTTTCAGTGCTGGATCTATACTCATTCATCTTACAGGAAACACAGAATGGTGTGTGCTTAAAAAGCCTTTGACATCCAGCACTGAAAGAGGCTGCTTAAGGGCTTAAGAAGGGTGGTTACGTTTAAAAGATTATGCGATGTAATTGATCCTGCTCTTTTACAGATACCAGTTTGTGAATACTGCGGACCCTGATGCAGGAGTCGAAACCTTGGCCAAAGTTGGGCCATGGTTAGTGGTTAGAGATTCAGCAGACGACTGGGTGGCTGGAAAGATAAGTCTCTTTTCATATTCAAATTTAAGAGCTATTTGGGCCTCCCTAAAGTTGATTAACATATTAACAAAGGAGTGTCCCAGCATTTGAGGCTTTTCCTCCGACATTAATAACATACAACATCGATATCTGTATTTTGATTGGACCATGTTATTCAGGCCAGCTAGCTTTAAAGCAAGCAGAGCAGACATCTTCATAAGGCTATTTCTCCTGCCAATTTTATTTTCTCAGAAGAAAAAAAGTTGTACTCTTGAAAGACACTCTGGACTATGACACCTTTCCAAATGTGATGTATTAAAGAAGGAACTGCATGGCATTTTACCAGATTTATGGTTGTCAAATGTGTTAACTCCTTCGTCCTGTCCAAAGTACAGTTTGCTGTAACATTTTCATTCCAAAAAATAGCAGCTTTTGTCACAGTGAACCGTTTAAAGATTACAATCCAATGTACTAATTACACAGGCTCTTGTCTCTTAATCAGTGAATGAATCACTTTTCAGGTTGCCATGTACACTGAAACTCATGAATTTCTGCCCAGTTACAACTGTGGTAGATGGAGCATTAGTGAGGCTACACAGGGTTAAAGTATTTTTCCCTGCTCCCTTTTAATGCTTAATGGTGGATTCTAAGAGGACCCAGTGGATACAAGAAACCATTACACAATAGTAGATTATGTATAAAATGACTTATTTCAAATTAGTTTCCCTTTTCTCTTCCTCTTCCCGCCCCAAGATGCTCTAGTTAGAAATTTAGTTGGGGAAAGCAGCGAGATCAGAGTTAACAGGAATGAATATTTTAATGTTATGTAGAACAGGACAGTATGAAATACAAATGAAAACAAATGCTTTATCAATAGTATTACTTAAAAAAAAAATCAAATTTATGAAGCAAAGCAGATCACCTAAGACCTATACGGCATAGTGTTTATTAACATTTTCCATTTCCATTCCAAGTATCATGATTGGTAAACATAAAATTAACATCAGAATTACAGCTGGAAATCCAAGCATGGGGATAATTAGCTCTTTTATTTTCCTTTATTCGTCTTAAAAATCAATAAAATGTTCTTTTCCTGGTATCTACACATTTCGTTTAATAATATTTATACATACCCATATATCTTAAACTTCACGTTGGATTTCACAGCCGATACTGTCATATTTACACAGAAAAAAGTAAACTTTGTATAAAATTTAAAATACATTGTCATTGGATGGTTTTTTTTTAAATCCACATATTACATTAAAAAAAATAATGAATCTTACCTACATAATTCTGAAACGGTGTTGGGGAAGTAAAATTACTTACCTGTAAAATTTGTTCTCTAAAGACAGAAGTTTAATGGAGTTACACATATGGATCATATTACCTGTCTTGCAGCCATCATCAAGAGCTTTCCAGGAGAGGACAAAAAAAAAAAAAAAAATGCTTCTGAGCATTTACAGGAAAGGATCTGCCCAACTGCCACTCAAGAGAGAAGACGACAAAAACAACTTTGAAAAGGTGGAAGATGGTGGGTGGTACGACTCCACTGAGCGGTGAACAGAGAATACAGCCTTACAAGAAAGGCCATTTCATGTCCTTTGATGACAAGGGGTCTTGATGGAGGCAAATATGTACGAATAACCTGTGCAATGATGATTTTTTAAATTAAAAAAAAAGACATAATAGGAGCACTGGATTTGGATTTGTCATAACACATCTGCTTTGTGAAATACTATGTTTTTGTTTTTTGGTGGAAATGAAATTCCAATCATGGAACAGAAAACAGTTGACACCAACAGAAGAGGACACCTTCTAGGGTTTTATCCTAAGAAAGGAGTTTATAATAGCAAAAGACCAAATTTCAAATGCTGAAGAGAGGCAGTTTCAAGAAAATAATGCGGCTGAACGTACAAACAACTTCATGTAGCAGCCTTGCAACTCACAGAGAAGGCTGATGACTGGTAACTATCACCACTGGTAAACTGTATGGGCTCCAACATGCCCTTTTAAGGTCAGTCTAGTAAGTCAGTAACAATGAGACATGCAGTCTGATGTTTTTTCCTCTGGGAATGCAGAGTCTGTTGGTGTCAAAAGCTCTGAAAAAGTAGCTTGAGGGGGAGGAAAAACCTGTTGGAAAGGCAACGAAGAGGTACAAAGAAATGGTCTGCACTTTAGGTAACAGGGTAAACATCGGCAGTTGGTCGAACAACTGGTGGTCTGCTATATGAGAAATGAGCACAACATTCTAGTGAAACCTCATTCCAAGACAGTAAAATCTTAAGACTACTGGCCTGGCTACATGAACACTAAAAGCTAAGTTAGCTCTGATCTATGCTGGACATGATACTTTATGTCTACTTTCTTACTGCTACAAGTGACCAGATACATTTGTCATCATTTTGCCTTTACAGAAGAGGATCAACAGATACTGTCATGTGTTCTAAGGAGCAGGGGCGTATCTGCTATGGGGCCACATGGGCCTGGCCCCCGCAGATTTGCCCCTGGACCCCCTTACCAATGACGCTCTCAACCCCCTTCCTCCTGCTGTCACTCCGCTGTTGCACCTCACCTCCCTTTGCTGGCGGGGGACCCCAACCCCCGCCAGCCGAAGTCTCCGTCCTTCCTTCCTTCCTTTGTTTGAGATTGGTGGTTTCTGACGTCCTGCACGCACGCACGCACAACGTGCAGCGTGCAGGACGTCAGAAACCACCAAACCCAAACGAAGGAAGGAAGGAAGGACGGAGACTTCGGCTGGCGGGGGTTGGGGTCCCCCGCCAGCAAAGGGAAGTGAGGCATGACGGCAGAGTGACGGAAGGAAGGACGGAGACTTCGGCTGGCGGGCCAGCCCCCGCCAGCAAAGGGAGGTGAGGCGCGACGGCGGGAGGGGGTTTAAAGTAGTCGGGCGGGGGGGAGTGGTGGCGTCGTCGTCTTCAGCGGGGGGGGGGGGGGGGGGGGGGGCTAAAATGTGCCCCCTCTCCTCGGCTCTGGCCCCCCCTATCATTGAAGTTCAGATACGCCCCTGCTAAGGAGCAACCAGATATTTAAACAAACAAACAAACAAACCTAGGTGGGGCTTGGAGCTCCTCAAAATGGATAGCATTAGATATCTTTCAACTAAGAAGGCAAGTGGAATATTCTCATAAGATGGATTTGAAGAAGGGTTTGGATCAGAATACTCTTCATAACTCCAAGATCTGTAACAATAGAATTCAGAGCAATCTGACCTTTCCGATTCTTGTTTCTTAATTGGAGGAGCCGATACAGGGGAAGAAAGTAGTCCAGAAGCAGGTGAACCCAAAGGAGACCTAGCTCTGTTCTGAGTATAAACCTGTCTGAATTATGAAAATGGAGAGCAGAAGGGCACCATCTCACGCTAGTTACATTCTCTACATCATGACTGGTGGGGATAGCTACACACACAATATCCAGAGCGAGTCTTGGACAATGAAAGAGTTAATCAATGAACCTTCAGTTGCAGCATCTAATCCTGGCAATCCAAGGTTCAGAAAATGTCTTGAGAGTTACAACAAACCTACTAATCTCTTTGGAGGGAGAACCATTTTTGGAGGTGTCACAATTGGATAAAGGCTTGCTCAAGAACAGTCCCTGAGCATCTACTACAGTTCAAGCTCAACCGGTGAGAATCCATCATGGACATCATTTTATAGCATGGAGGCATATTTTCAAAGCACTTAGCCTTCCAAAGTTCCATAGGTTTCTATGGAACTTTGGAAGGCTAAGTGCTTTGAAAATATGCCTCCACGGTTATCTCCGGAAATCCCTGGCCTTGCTTTGTGGACATCTGGAAAAAAAAATACTGTAATTAAAAAAAAACACACACACAAAAAACAAACACTAAAGAAATATTATTTTCAGGAAGATGACAAAGAAAACAAATGGGCAGCTTAGCTCGTACACTTAAATGAAAGAGTGCCTGCTGAGGTTAATGCAAGATGGCTAAGATGCTGGCAGCCAAACAAAATAAACCAACATTAAAAAAATAAAAAAAATCCCAAAATGTCTACTTATGGACATCAAAAAAGAAAAACCCCCAAATGAGAAAACTCAGTGGAAGACAGTGACAGAGCACAAAATAACATCTGAAAAGAAGCGCCTCTTCAGAGGACAGACAAAACTGATCTGGCTTTAACAGCTAGTTCTGTGTCAAGCGTGTCCTTGCCTGTCAATGCTCAGAAGCCTTTTTTAGAAAGCTCTCTGGATATTCCTTCAATAGCAGAAATGACAGGTCACTGGAGCCATGTGTGTACCTTCCTTCAAGACGTTTGTTGTTGGAGGAGAAAGTGACTGCTGACCCCTGCCATGTTTTATAAGCAAGTGGCACAGAAGGATACCAGTACTATAAATATAGTAAAATCACAGAATTGCCAAATACAATTTTTTTGTTTAAGAATGGCCATTTTTTCTGTTGTAATTTGTCATGAAAAATAAACCAATCATTTAGCTCAATGTATTTCCCATGGGGGTTTAAGGCATGTCCTCTCCATTTATAAACAACCCTTTGGATAAGTGACAACTCTGGTATTCCTAAAAAAAAAACAACAAACAAAACCCAAAAAAACCCAGCATTAAGAGAAAAGATCTTGTGCTGGCCAAGTGGTAGCTCCAGTATTAAATTTTTATCTGGTATACAACTGTGGAGTTGATGCAAAGAATTTTAAAAAATGGCAAACACAAAAAACTCTCTTAAATAACTGCTCTATAATCCTCACTGGGGCAGTCATGTTGATAAATGCAGTCACTGATTAATTACCATCATGGGGAAAATTCAGTAAATGGCACCCAAAGTTAGGCGCTGGGCAAATCTGTGCTAAAATAATGCTGCGCAGAATGTCCTTTGCAGAATACTAGCTTAGCGACCATCTTGTGCCTAATTTTAGGCACAGCACTTATGCCTGCTAAAACCTGGAGTAATGCTGGTGCCCAACGTAGGCGCAGAAATGACGTTGCTCTGTAACATCGTGTGTAAATCCTGGGAACACCCCTGACTTGCTCATGCCCCTCCCATGACCACGCCCCCTTTGCAGCCACACTTGAATGAAGTTAGGTGCTCAGTTTACAGAATCGGGGCGCAAGTCAGTTATGCGCTTTACTAATTAGTGCCAATTAGTTATTGTTAAGGCCAAGTATTGGTGCTTATCGCCAATAAAGTGCCAACTAATTATTACATGCGTAACAGACTTCTTGGTGTGCAATTGAGCACCTAACATTAGGTGTCATTTATAGAATTTTTTTTTTTTTATTGGGGGGGGGGGGGGGGGGGGGGGGGGATGGGTGGGATCTGTGTAGTTGACATATGCAGCATTCGAGAGAGAGAGAGAGAATCCCAACCTCAAAGAATGCTTGAATGAATTATACACCCAGCCCTCTCCTGAATTACTTCAGGTGGATAATGGCATGCCAGCATACGTGAGGCTGCGTGTAACTCTTCTGACAAAATGGCAACTCCCATTGGAGCTCCAAGACAGCAACACAAATACCAGCTTCAAAAAATAAGAGTCTGCTTTATCAAGAGTTTTTCCTTTAGGCACAAAGTGGGAGGCATCATTTGAGAAATGTGGCCCAAGATTTCAAGTGACACACATTATTACCACTTGTAATGGCAGACCTGCATTTCCTTTTTCCATTAAAACCCAATTGAATTTTGTTGCACCAAACAATTATCTCTGTTCTGCACTGAATATTACTTACAATGGTAAATAAAGAGAGAGAAAAGCCCACAAATCACTTAAAAAAGAAAAACATTATTACAGGAAAAGTAGCAAAAGTATATACATCGCAGATAAGAGATTTTCTAAATCCCAGAATTAGCTAGAATTTCATCAATATGCTACTTTGGAAAAAAATATATATTCTTATAAAAAACTAATCATTAGATTGGAGTGATTGTTGCGCTGAGCCCAGAACGATACAACGCAGGAAAAGGAATGCGTCCAGTCGTGATTGAACACGAATTGGGGAAAGAACAAAATATGATTTTCAAAGAGAACAAAACAAAAATCCAGTTACAAAATTAGATTCAAATTTCAAATCCAGTTCAGTCTCCCCATAAGATTCCCCACTTAAAATTTGGTCGTCAATCTTTAAAGGATTTAATGCTCTTGCCGCAAAACCATGAGTGTGCGGATACATGGAAATTCCCACTTGATATGTATTAAAAGAGCCCCTGGTAGTCTCACCTTTCTCCACAGCTAGAAGTTCCATTCTTACAAAAGAGCCTTTTGGTTCTTAATGCAAGTTCCTTTAATTAATTTATCAATAAGAAAAAGGGGGTACAGATCTCAGCAGTGATTTCCACCCTCTCCCCCCCCCCCCCCAAACAACTTGTGCAGCTAAAATCCTTCATCTGACTGACCAATCCATTACCATTTCTACTTGCTGAAGTTGGCAAAATTTGCAAAGGCATCTTGCTTGGGTTGCACTGTTCCAGGAGCCATCCCAGAGGCCATGCCTAGATTGGGCATTCCTATGCCCATGGTACCTGTCAAGCCCATACCACCAGCTGGCATCCCGATATTCATGTTCATTCCCATCATTCCTTGGCTTATTACTGGTGTGGATGTCATGCCCATGGTACCGGACACCATGCTCGGCATGCCCATTCCCACCTGCATTGTCCCCGGCATCATGGGGTTGGTTTGTGGTCGAATGGGCATCATATTAGGGGCTGTATTCAGATTCATGCTAGCAAAATTCTGAGCCATCATACCCAAGGGCTGCTGCAGACCTACAAGAACAGAAATAAAAGATAGAGCTTAATTTATTACAGAATAATGGCACCAAGGCAACTGCTAATCTCCAAACGGACCAGGACAGCCTATGGGGAAAATCTGTTCACAAACATAAAATCATGGAAACTGTAGTAACTGAAGACAGCATTATACGATAGCCCAGGATTAGCAGAGCAGGTGTTGCAGGTCAAGAGTAGGATGCACTGGCAAAGACACACATTGGCTCATTTCTGGAGAAGCAGGGGGCAGGACAGCTTAAAATGCATAAAGCACATGGTCTAGAGCTAACAGAGGGAAATACTGTAAAATGTAAGCACACTCTTCCACAGACATGTTAACTTCATAAGCTACATAAGGGGCAGGGGGGAAACATTCTTCACTGGTGGACCAGCCCTATGGAATTCTTTACCAGCAGAATTGTGACCGTTGCTTCCTTTTATGACGCATCTGAAAGCACGTTTCAATAGGCATTTGCAGTACTACTATAATAAATTGGCATGTGTACTATACTATAGTATTTTGTTGATATTTTATGCTAATTTTAATTTTTGATTTGTTATTGGACAGTTATGCCATGGTTTTATAGGATGTTTTTGTGTATGTTTTGATGGAATCCACCTAGACTGTAGTATAGCATTGGATATTCATTTAAAAAAATAAAGTATAGCAGTATACTATGTTCTAATGACAGCAATAAATCAGTTGAATGTTTGTGATCAATGGTGGTGTGGGAATAATGCTCCGTAAATTTGTTTGGAGCAATATAGCAGAAGTTGTAACATGGATAAGTCAAAAATGTAATCTGGGGAAGACCAAAGCATAGATGTTAAAGTTTCATCTACATTTAGCAGTGTTCAACGTCATTCGCTTGCTTGACCTTGCTATACAGCAAATACTAAAAGTGTGCCTCATGTTCACTTCAGTGGACAACAGACAGGATGAAGGGCAGCCTTGCATTTTATGGCAGGGTGATTTGGAGAAAGAATGGTTTATTAAATTGCAAAACAGATGCTGAACAGGAAACCACACAGAAAAAGAAGGTATGAAAAAATGTGGCATGCTGACTTACTCTGCTGTTGGATCATGGTGTTAAGAGATGGCTGTTGAGGTTTAGATGGTTGCATGCCTGGAACTAGATTATCCAAACTGATGTTCACGCTAGGGTCTGACCAGGTTGATGGCAGTGTCTTGCCAATCTGCTTTGGGATCAGATCTGTTCCCTGAGTAGGAAGAGGGTGAGGCTTCTGTAAGGCTGTGTTAATACTTTGCAAAGGCTATAAGAAATTTAAAAAACAAAAACAAAAAACAAAAAAAAATAGGAGAAAAATCCAGTTAAAACAAAACCAGCTGTTTCTGAGATGTGGCTTATTTCTCACCTCTTCTGATATGCTTTGACTTTTTGATTAAACTACTATTTGTTATTCATGCATTTACCCTGCATTTCCAGAAGTATTTTATATTTCTGCATTCTCTTCATTTGGCTCCCCAATTTTATTTGCAATTGACTTTTTCCTCATTACTGTATTTACACAGCACTTTTGTCCAAAGTACTTTACATTACCCAACTTCCTCACCAGCTTTATTATTTTTTTGGGCCTTACCAGGTCAACTTACCCCTGCTCCTTGGGTTTCCAACTCTATCGGACCCTGTCCCTGCCTAGGCATCTCCATTTAGAGCTGTTTTTTTTACTTTTGTCCAGCCCTATTACGACAGTGACAATCCTCATGATGACATTTTATGCATGACCTGAGTGTGCTGTGGAGCTAGACAATAGACATCCCATGTATGTTAAAGTAAAGGCACTCCTAGAAGTTGGAATGGTGTCTAATACATCCAGCCTGAAGGGAACTGAAATCACATCTCCTTCATGGCAGCAGGGTCTGCATTTTATCTACTTTAGGCAGAGGAAGTTTCGGGGGGGGAAGTGACGTCATCCCTTGAAATGGCTGCCTGAGCCACGAGCTCCGATCAGCCTCACGCTATCAGGACACCCACGGAGACACGAGCGCATAAAAATAATAAGCAATTGCATGGAAACAGCACCGGAAGCCAAGGGTAAGCGATCCATGTCAAAATCAAAAACGAACCCGATCGACTTACAAGCTTTCGCGTACACGGGCCCAGCGGCGAACATGAGCGCGCCATCCCCCGAGCAAGCACCGATCAGCTCTCGAGAAGGTAGTCCCCCGCTGCTCTCCCCGCCACTTTTTATAACGGGAGAGGGACACAACCCAGAAGAAACTCATATGCACGAGATCCGCGGGTGGCTACAAGAAATAAAAACTGAAATTATCGCCGCAGTGCGAGCAGACCTCGTGGCACTGGGAGCAGAGCTCCGAGGGGAAATAGGCGCGCTGGGCATCAGAGTCGCAGAGACAGAAGATCGCATCGACGAACAAACAGAATTAATACAGGCAATAGATTCCCAGATGAGGGAGGCTAAACTGGAAACAATGCAAATATGGGACAAAGTAGAAGACCTCGAGAACCGGAGTCGACGCTGCAATGTGAGGTTCCGCGGCCTTCCAGATACGCCATTGTACAATGATTGTGAAACAACAGTACAGAGCATTGCAAGCGCCCTACTGAAAGAAGTTCAGATATCTAAAGAACCAGCAACAATCCAACTTGTACGGGCACATAGAGCCCTAGGAAACACCATAAATAATCGTCCAAAAGATATAATCGCCTGCTTTAATGACTTTAAACTAAAGGAACAAATTATGAGAGCCTCACGATCAACACCTGGATTCCAATGGGACACCTACCATATAGAATGCTACCAGGACCTAGCCGCAGCCACATTGAAAAGAAGAGCAGAGCTCAAACCTTTCACTAAATTTCTGACTGACAAGGGCATCAAATATCGATGGGGCCACCCGTTCGTGCTACGATTCTACAAAGAAGGGAAACAATACCAAGTACGAAATATAGAGGATGTGGCGGAAATATTCCCAGAAGAAGGACCACAAGGAGAAACTACTGCATCAAAGAAACATCTACCCACGACCGGTGATAAACCACGTTGGCAGAGAGTCGTCGCGGGAAAAGGCAGACTACAACGCCAACAATCAGACAAGCAATTAACAAAAATGGACGCCAGAGTAAAGAAATAAACAAAGCCTATACCCTTGGCATCGGAACCCAGATGCAAGCCGCAACTTGGTGACTATGTAATTGAACTGTGTTGAGTTGCTGTTGTTAAGAATGCACTACTTAGTGCGGAAAGGAGATATAGCTAGGATATGCAATTAGCAATGTATAAGTTAATGTTGTGGGGCCCAGGTATTCAAAGTTGATAATTAGAGGGGTGGGTCATTATCCTTCTAGACACCCTTATGTTTATGACACGAGGATGTCTTCAAGAAGGGAGGGAGGGTAAGGGGGTTACTGGTGGGAAAAAACTGACAATATTTAAACACCACATGAAGGGGAGGGAAAAAAAAAAAACATATCAAGAGGGGATAATCTGGAAGACAATGCAGGGATCAAAGTTAAGGGGGACACTCTCACAAATTAGATGAGTGTGGTTAAATGTATGACCCTAAATGTAAAGGGCCTTAATTCCCCAGGTAAACGCCAACTCATGTTTAAAGAAGTACAACGCCTAAAAGCAGACATAACATTCATTCAAGAGACCCATTTGTTACAGTCAGCTGAGCGGTTCTGTCAAAATACAAGACAGCAACAGGTATTTTGTGCATCCAACCTACTAGAAAAGAAAAAGAATGGGGTCATGATCATGTTATCCCAAAAATATTCATGGCGGGTCCATAGAGTGATCAGGGACAAAAAGGGTAGATATCTGTTAATGATAGTACAAGTGGAGGGGGAAACACTCACGCTCCTAAACATATATGCACCTAATGATCAGCAGGGTGCATTCTATCTGGAACTGTCAGCGCTCCTCCCCCAGCACATAATAGGTACCCTATTAATAGGTGGGGACTTCAACCTGACGCTACACCCAACTCTAGATAACACCACACAAGGGGTTAGCTACTCGCACTCTGCTCGGTCCCAGCTCCACAAATTCATGAGGCAATGGCATCTAGTGGACATCTGGCGACATAGAAACCCCCAAACGAGAGGATACACATTCTATTCGGCAGTTCACAACTCATACTCTCGCATAGATTTCTGGATGGGCCCACCAACCCTAATGACTGATATCATAGATATTCAGATACACCCGAGAACATGGTCGGACCACACACCAATAGTGCTAGAGGTGAAGCTGAGGGTTTCAAGCCCGGAGGCGCCGCAGTGGCGATTCAATGACAAATTACTAGCAGATTCGGCCGTCGCTGCCAGCCTAGAAATGGCCATTAAAGATTACATCACTCTTAATGATAATGGAGAGGTGACATCAGGAATATTATGGGAGGGCTGCAAGGCAGTGATAAGGGGAAGAATAATAGCTCTACAGATACATCTTGCACGCCAAGCACGAGTAAGGACCCAACAAATACACACAGAGCTGACAGCCCTCAGTGCACAAGAAACCCGCCAGAGAGATAAGGAGAAAATACAACACCGCATACATGCATTGAGGATGGAACTCAGGGAAATCCAGATGGCAGAGATAGCAGAACAACTCCAACGGGTGAGGCAGGCATACTATGAATATGGGAACAAGTCCTCTCGGCTAATGGCATTTAAGTTGAAAAAATGGTCTTCCAACACTCATATCACGGCCATTCATGACAAAGCGGGGAAAATATGCACCACACGAGAAGATATTCGGACAGCCTTCACTAATTTCTACACAACACTCTATCAAGCCGAGGAAAACTCGGATCCGCAGGAATCCGAGAGATACCTAGCGCAAGCCAAGCTTACACAATTAACACCACTAGAGGAGGAGATGCTCTCAGCCCCCATTACACATGACGAAGTGACATGGGCAATTAAAGATCTACCTAATGGGAAAGCACCGGGGCCAGACGGGTTCACAAACAAATTCTACAAACGATATAGCAAACTGCTGATCCCCCTGCTAGTTCGGGCATTTAACGAGTTGGAACTCCAGGGGGAACTATCTCACTCTTGGAGATTGGCGGATCTAGTGGTCCTCCACAAACCAGGGAAAGATCCACAATTTTGCGGTTCTTACCGCCCAATCTCCCTTCTAGGTACTGACTATAAAATCTTCACCAAAATACTAGCCAAGAGATTACAAAAGCTAATGCCGAAGCTGGTACGGGAGGATCAGGCGGGATTTATCACAGGCAGACAAGCAACTGATAACATTAGGAGGGCACTCCACTTGATCCACGAGGCACGAAATACCCGACAACCTATGTTACTTCTCTCGCTGGATGCCGAAAAGGCGTTTGATCGGGTTAGCTGGGGTTTCATGTTTAAGGTTTTAAAACATATGGGATTTACAGGTCGTTTTATAACATGGCTTCAACTGATTTACACCAGGCCAATGGCTGCCTTGAGGATCAACGGGAAAAGTTCAGACCCGATAACATTAGAACGCGGGACACGCCAGGGCTGTGCCTTATCACCACTATTGTTCGCTTTGACAATGGAGCCACTAGCCCAACATATCCGACAGGACCCATATATACATGGCATCACGGTGGGGGATACGACACATAAAATCATGTTGTTCGCCGACGATATTCTACTAACCCTAGTGGACCCGAGCGACTCCATGCCCCAGATAATGCAGGAACTACACCAATATGGCAAATGCTCTGGGTTTCGAGTGAATATGGACAAATCAGAAGCCTTAGGGCTGGGATTAACATTGAGAGAGGAAGCTTCAATACGACAACAATTCCCGATTAAATGGGTCACGAGATCACTTAAATATTTAGGAGTACACTTAACACCCAAATTGACAGATCTATATCAAGCCAATTTTCCAAAGAAGATTAGGGAACTATTTGAAGATCTAGACAGATGGGAGGGCCTAGAACTATCTTGGCTGGGGCGAGTGGCAGCGATAAAAATGATGATCCTACCCAAATTGCTATATTTATTTCTTGCACTGCCCCTACCAATGCCGAGGGGGTTCTTTAGACAACTCAAACGGAAGGTTTTCGCATATATTTGGCAACATAAACCGCCCAGAGTGAAGGCAGCTGTACTATATCAGCCCAAGAAATTGGGAGGTATGGGAGTGCCAAATTTCATGCTATACCATCAGGCGGCACAGCTGCGGGTGCTGGCGGGATGGAGTGCTGGCAGTACAAAAGCATGGTTCCAGATAGAGCAACAATGGATGGGACTAAACAATCTGGGCTCTTTACTGTGGATACCAAAGGGCCAATTACGGGCATATATTAAGAGAGCCCCCCCAGCGGTGCAATATCCATTGCAGACCTGGTTGGCCATAAGGGGGAAGTATCTTCCTAATCGCTGTTGTTTCCACCAAATGGCAATAAAAACGGCCCCAGGGTGTCCACTGGGAATGGATAATTTAATATACAGACAATGGGAGAAGAGAGGTTTGAACACACTGGGCCAGCTATGGGATGAGGGTCAGGTATTCTTATTCGTAGAACTACAGGAAGATTATGGGCTACCACCCTCACATCTGTTCCATTACACTCGCATTAGAGACTATATAAATAAGAGAGCCAAAACAGAATTACTCATAGAAGAAACGACCCTAGAAAGAGCAATGAGAGTGGGAAGTCACAGGGGGTGTATCTCTCGCATATATGCCACACTGCTTAATGACAAGGGACCCATACTATATTACATACAACGATGGGAACGAAACTTGCAGATTACCATAGACTACACACAGTGGGAAAAAGCATTGAATCACTTGTTGCGGGTTTCCATATCTAGCTCAATGATTGAAAATAGTTATAAGATACTATATCAGTGGTACTACACGCCACAGAGACTGGTAAAAATGTATGGACAGGGGTCTGCACAGTGTTGGAGAAATTGCTCAATGGTGGGAGATATGCTACACATCTGGTGGTCCTGTCCTAAGATTCAAGCATACTGGATAGAACTATTGGACATATTTGCTATAGTGACCGGGGTAAGATACCCTACTAAACCGGAGATTTGTCTGCTACACATCAGACCCCCGGGAGTACGGCTGGCGGTGCACAGGCTCACAACAATTTGGATGGTAGCGGGAAAAATCACACTGGCATCAGCATGGAAAAGCCAGCTGGCTCCACCAGTGATAAAGGTGATACACAAGATGGACTACCTCTACCAAATGTCCAAAATGACAGCTATACGATTGGGACATGTAACAAAATTTAACTTACAGTGGGAACAATATCGAGTCTGGCGATCACAAAATGGGATAGACTTGGATGCACCTAAACTGATTATACCAAGACTGTGACTGCTATAACACAGTCCTCATATGATGATATTCCACTGGTAACATGGGGGGAGGGGGGTTTAGGGGACGGGACAAGGGGGGGAGGACCAGGGATATACCGCTACTTGTTTTTGAAGTTCAAACATTCTGTATATGATACATGACTGTTATAAAGAGGTTGTCAATATGTAATTGTTTAAAAACCTTAATAAATAAATATTGAAAAAAAAAAAAAATATAGGCAGAGGAAGTTTCACTCACGCCTGTAGGACTAGAATCCTGAGAGCCACAAGTTTATAGATATTAGAGGCAGATGCCTTCCAAGGTTGAGATATACTTTTAAGCTTTTTGCAGTGCTGCTTCTCTGAATTCTGTTACTTGGCTAACTAGAAACCATGCTGTTCACAAGGTAGTAGCCTGATAAATTATCTCAGCAATTAAAAATAGAGAGAACTATTTTACTGGGAATCACTCCTGCCAGCCAGGGAGAAACCACCATTCCCAGATTAAGCATTCCTAGCCTGTTCATCTAAGAACAGAAAAAGCAGCAAACCTTATAGTGTAACTCCACACTCTTTAAAATACCATCAGCGAGTAGTACAGTTGACTGAAGAACAACCTCCACAAAGGACATAGTCAGTTGTACAATACAAATTATTGCTTCCCTAGGGAGAAAGAGCTATAATACAATCAAAGATTTCTTTCTTAAAAAATGAAGATCCCCAAAGAACAGAATAGCAACATGTTAAACATTTAAACAATTAACATTGCTGCATAAGAGCTCAAACCATTAATCCAAATATGCAAAGTATTACAACCATTAACCTCATGAAAAGAGCCATTTACAAAACAGTTTATAAGTATTTTACAAAATATTAGCCATTAATAAGTTTAACTGTTAACCTATATATCATCTGTATTTGAAGGATTAATGCAAACAGCAAATGATATACTGCTTTCATACATAAGGATATGTCTTTTGACGGGCCATATGGCCAAAAAAGTGATATACATGATGACCAAACAGGATAAAAGGTCTCCCTACCTGGGATCTTGACATAGGGAGTGTGATGCCCATGTTGTTTGAGCTCATCAAAGAGATGTTCATGCTCTGAGAGGAAGTCAAGGTGGCATGAGAAGGTGCCATCATGTCAAAGAACACAGCAGAATTTGTGGCAACTGGTGAATGACCCATGGCTGGTTGTGGGGAAGTAGAAAACAGGTCTGGAACTGGTTGTGAGGCTCCACTGAAGAGGTCTGAAGTGGGCGCCACAGGCCCTGGAGATACTTGACCAAAGGCACTCCAGTCTCCGAATTCTCCATTCCCACTCACTGCTGCTCATGGAGGGGGGAGGGATTTATACAAAGAGAAAAGTAAAATTGACTTTCTGAAAGTTAGGGACCACAGCATGTGTGGCTCAGTGAAGTAGAACAACTGAAAGCAGATCTATGTCCATCCTGGTTACCATTTGCAAGCAAGAATTCCCATCTGGACAACACAGTCTGATGAATATTTCACTGCTCCTTGCAAGACAGCAGGAGGAGTAATTCATCATCAACATACAAAGTTTACTGCCTTTGTTGTTATTTTTACCCCTAATAGAACTGCCTAGGGAGAAGACATTGCTTGTCATGCCATCTGTAGTCCTCATATCTACAAAAATTCATGGCATTATCCATGCCATATCCAGCTCAAACTACACATACTACGTCCTTTTAACCAAGTCGGAGGGGAGGCACAATTTTCGACCAAGCTATTTGCTTGCAGGGCTGTGGAGTCAGAAGCAATTTTGGGTGGCATAGGAGTCAGTAAAATGTACCAGCTTCAAAATAAAAATCTAATATATGTAAAGTTTATCATTTTATACTTATATATATAAATAAATATATTTATTTGAAGTTTGAATAAAGAACCTGAACAAAAAGATATATATTTTTGTTCCGGTTCTTTATTCAAACTTCAAATAAATATATTTTGTGGTCTATTAGTCCTAATTTTGTACATAAATATCCTATGCTTCAGTAATTAATCAAATTTCTCTTAAATTTACTATACATATTAAGAGTCAGACAGTAGAAAAACAGAGCAGTTGGAGTGGAAGGTTTGGTGTACCGACTCCACAGCCCTGTTTGCTTGGGTAAATGTATTTCTCTATGCATACAATCGATACACTTGCTGGAAGCACAGCAACGCTCTGGAACAAGACAAATGAAACAGCAAGCACTAAAACTGGTAGCAGACGAGAACTGCCTTGCCATTACCCTTTGGCATCAAAGGGCCAAAGCAACACTCTCCTCTATTACTTAGGCTGAAGAAATATCAGGATACCTTGGGCTGCTGGCAAACTTGCTGATGCTGCTGCAGAGGTGAAGTCAGCAAAGCCTCCAAATGGGTCAGGTGAAGGACCTAGAATTAAAGAAACACAATTATAGCATACTTGAGTGACCGCCTATCCTCTTCTGTGTTCTGACAATCGCAGCAGATCTATGAACCTGGAGATGTCATTTTGTTTCCTCAAATGCACCATTCCCTATTTAACAAACATTTATATTCTTGCCAATCCAGGAGACTAAATTCTCAGCTGAACACAAATTCAAAACGCATGGCATTATGTCAGTGTTAACAGATACACAAGACGCAGACCTTATATCAGGCAAGGCATGCCCTCAAGTCACAACCTTTCCATGATCAAATACTGTGGGGTAGAGTCATTAAAACCAGATGAATTATGACTTATTCTGCATAACACCACATAATCTCATCATCACTGTATACAACAGCAGTATCTAGAATGCCAGTACAAAGAGATTTGCAACAGGAAATCCTGCCTTCTAGTGTCAGTGCTTTTCTCTCCATCTCCTTTTCTGGCCTACAAATCATTAGCACACAGTGCTCTCAACAGTACCTCCCCTTACAAGCACATCTAGGAAATAAGGGGGTATGTTTACTAAGGCGCGTTAGTGTTTTTAGTGTGCCTTTAAAGTAACGGCGCGTTAAATGCTAACATGTCAATGCATTCATATAGGCGGTTTAGCGTTTAACACACGTTAAAAACGCTAATGTGCCGATAGCGCGCCTTTGTAAACACAGGCAAAGGAGTTCAAAATCCTAAGTCCTATTTACTTGCATCATTCAGCTGTTCTTTATGTATGACACGGCATGGGCTAATTTAATGCTCTACCATCTCACCAAGCGTCATTGTTGCAAGAACTGGGTTCACTGCTGGCCCACAAAAACAAGCCTTGGCATGCCAACTTGTTGGCAAACAGCAAATGTTACTAAAAGTACTACTAAGCTAGTTTTAAATATGAACAGCTATAATCCTTATGGTTGCAGATTAAGGCCGGTCTGAACTCTCAAAAGAGTCGTCATAATCTTCACAAAGAATTTTGAACAAGCTGCAATGTTGGTTTCCTTGTTTCATCACTAGTTTAGCAGAGTCTGGGTACAAAAAGACTTTGTCTGCTGATAGTCTGGACCCGCTTCATACAAGTGTTTTGTGCTATGAGAGGGAGGTATTTGCCAGGGACGCCGGGGGGGGGGGGGGGGGGGGGGGGGGGGGGGGCGGCATCAGGGTCTCTCTTCCTCTCCTGCTCCCAAGGCCACCAGCCCACAGTCCCCAGGTCTCCACCTGCCTATCCTCAGTTCCCTCGACAGCCCCCTTCTGCCTGCCTCCGGGCCACTTGCATTTAAATTAAAAAAAAAAAAATCTCTAAATCGGCAGCGCAGCGCCTCACATCTGTGTGAAAGCAGCAGATCGCCTTGGGCCTTCTCTCAGTCTGTGCCCCACCCTTGCGGAAATAGGAAGTTACATTAGACGAGGGCGGGACACAGTGAGGGAAGGCCCGAGGCAATCTGCCCTTTTCACACAGACGCGAGGTGCTGCTGATTTAGAGATTTTTTTTTTTTTTTTTTAAATGCAGGGGGCCCGGTGGCGGACAGAAGGAGGCTGTCAAGTGAGCTGAGTGTAGGCAGGTGGAGCTTGTGGTGCCGGCGGCCTGGGAGCAGAAGAGGGAGGCGACAGCAGTAGCGACTGAGGGGGTGGGGGGGTGGCCTTGCCCCAAGCCTGGCTCAGTTTCTCGGCAGCCCTGGTATTTGCAGCAACCAAGCCTATTTAAAGGTCTTTTAAAGAGACTATTTTTTATGACCCTACAGCAGGTGTAGCACTTTCTATATGACTTAAAGGCAGCAATGTCTTGCTCCATTGAATTGGATGTATTTATTTTCTGGTACAGTTGTCATCTTTTTTTTTCTTTTTGCATACATCAGTTTTGTTATACACATCTGCGCTACCTGCAATTCATAAACCACATTCTTGTCTTCATCGATTTCACCTCAGCACAGACCCATCCACAGACACGAGCAGTGGTGCAATTACTGCACTTTTAGTGTTCTGCGGATGTTATATATGTTACATTGCAGCTGCTTAGCACACAGTACTCAGGAAGCAACCAGGTGGGACTGAAACATCTGTGAAGCACTCAAACACCACCAGGGACAACTTCCAACATCTGGTACCGCTCCTAAATTGTCATATTGCTGCAAGACATTCTGCCCCATCTGCTACACTCAACTGGGTTAATTAAACTGGAACTATGTCCTTGGTAATAAATGGACAAAAGCAAGTATGGAGGGACAAAAAGAAAATGTGTTTTCTATAAATGCATTTGTCTCTCTGATAAAAGCGACTTTGCTTCTAATTTAGGAAGCTATAACAGATTTTGAACCACAAGCATACACAGTCGCTTAATAAACGTAAAAAATTTAATTCAACAATTAAACACTCATCTCATTTTTCCCCTCCCTCATTGAAACTGTTTTGTGACCACAATATCTTCTAAATCCAGTCACCAGGTCTGGTCATTAAGGATTACAGGGACTTTCCAGCACTTCCTACTACTGGGGCTGTGAATACTATCTCAGCAGCATCCCCAGTCAACTCGGGGAGGGGGGGGGGGGGGGGGGGGGTGGAAAGAGGGGGTTGAAATGCCTGAGCCGGGACTCTAATTGGGAACCCTTCTCATGGCTCTGTACAGCAACTTCAATTAGACCAGCCCAAAAGTGATCTTGTTTTACAGTAAAAAGCAGTGATTGCCACCGAGCAACACTATATATAACACAGTTACCTGGGAAAAAATCTATTTACAAGAAATACAGTTCAAAGCATTCTGCTCTACAAGCATCTATGTATAAAAGAAAGGAGAAAGCTGCTGGAAATAGTCTCAATAACTAACCTGATAATGTGAATAGACCAGGGGAGACTCAAAAATGAATTGGTTCCTCACAAAAATAAGTAGACAGAAAAGGAGTAAGGTAAACCAAAGAAAACAGTGAACTGGAAAAGATTATAGTCAAACTCATGTTTCTTAGTCCAAGAGATCATCCGAACTTCCAATGAAAGGAAGTCACTTTATTCTACATATCAATCATTATTCAGTCCAAGGAGTGTAGAATAAAGTGACTTCATTTCGTTGGAAGTTGGTCTTGGCTGATCTCTTGGCTATAAGCTTCTTCAGTTCACCATTATCTTTGGTTTACGTTACTCCTTTCCTATAGGCTAAGGAAATTCAGTATCCTGAACGTCAACTGAACGGTTTCTGTGATTTTGATTTTGTTTATTCCCTCCCCTCCCCCCCTTTTTTTTAGGTAGTCTTGGATATACATTTGTCAGCTAGGGGAAGAACAGTTTTCACCCCTGGTTACTTATGTGTCCTTATGGATTAATTATATGTATGGTTTTGTATGCAATCACTATGAGACTCAGACATTGCTTATCTCAATCTATTACTTATATTATGCTTCACTATGAACATAAAGATGTACCCACTATGGTGGAATGCTTTCACATTTATTTACGTTTTATCTCTTCACCTAATTCAAATGTATATGTTGCTATATTTTTTGGTTCAAGTCACTGGTTTTACCATTAAAAAAAAACAAAACTAAAACCACATATTTTAATGACTGGATTTATATGACCACTTGGTTCTTATATACTGATTCTGTACACATTCGTGGTGTAAGGTTTAAAGTGTTTATGTATTCTTATGACTACATACTTTTATGTATTGACTAGGAAAAAAGGCCCGTTTCTGACACAAATGAAACGGGCGCTAGCAAGGTTTTCCTCGGAGTGTGTATGTGTGAGAGAGTGAATGTGTGAATGTGTGACAGAGAGTGAGTGAGACTGGGTGCGAGTGTGTCTGTGAGAATGAGAGTGTGTGCCAGGGCCCCCACCTCCCTCCCAGTTCCAGGGCCATCCCTCCCCCCCTCCCTCCCAGGGTCGTCCTTCCCACTCCCTCCCAGTTCCAGGGTCGGCCTTCCCCCCCCCCCCCCCCAGTCACATTTGGGGGCATACCTTACTGCAAGGTCCCTGCCTCATACTGTACTCTCATCTGACAGGATTCTGTGCTCTCTGCTTGACTCTCTCATTCTCTCCTCACTTTGAAAAAAAATAAAATAAAATCTGTGAACCATAAAATTTATTTTAAACAAAGAATTTGTGGAGAGTTAGGGAGTTAGTTCCTGTCTGACTGACTGCTGCTGTTTTCAGAGCCAGAGCGTTTCCCTTGGCTCCGGCTGTCAGTGCTGTGCTGCAGGGGGGATCAGCTGGTAAGTGCCGGCTTTGTTTTTTGTTTAGTGGCATGGCGATTCGGGAGGGAGTCGGTCGGGGAGGAGGGGGAGGTCCAAAGTCGGAGAGGAGAGGGTGGGTGTCTGAAGTCAGACAGGAGAGGAAGGTCTGTAGCAGTGTGCATCAGTTCGTTGGTGTGCCTCGTGCTGCTTTCATGTGGTTGGTCAATGTCTCTGGTGACGTACCAGGAAGTACTGATGTCAATTCATGAGATGGAGAGCACAAATGCTTCAAGGTTTAAGTGCCACAGAGTCAGTTTCAGAACGCTGGAGGTGCTTTTTATTATATAGGATTATGAGCACATATTTATGATGAGCACATTTTAAGATGCAAGTTTTAAAGTTTTTGTTTGCATGCAAGATATTCATATTTGTTTATACTAATTATGATTTGCATTTTGATACATTTTTATTTACTTTGGGTTGTATGTTTAATTTATTAGTGTTATGTCAAACCCCTGATGCAGCCATTGTGACAAAATGTGGCCATGTCAGGTCTTTTTCCAATAAAGAATTCTCTGGACTCTTGGTCTACTCTGTTTTCTACTTCTTGCTGTCTACTGTGGACCTGAAAAGCCTCTCTTTTGTGCTCCAAAGTTTTCTTTTGTGCAACGTTTTATAAGGCAAGTTCAAATTTATGTGTGTATTAACAAGTCAAGTAGACCTTAGCTAGTATAATGCAAATACTGGGATTTCAAAAGTGTTCAGTAATTGCTTTAGTGACCACTACACATTCAAAACAAGAATCACTATCTTTATTTATTACCTGTACTTACTTAAATGATCATGAAGTAGGAGCAGGGTAAACTAAATTAACTCATCTTAAAGTTTTGCCCTGCGATTCTTTGCATTGACTCATTTACTGCAAACTCTGTTCCGATCTGTTAGACCTCTAACAAGCTGATAACTTAACACACATCAGCATGTTCAAATGATCTACTTCTAAGTAATTCCATTGTTTGTTTTATAATTACTTAATAAATGAACAGGGTCAGCAAGGTCAGCTCCTTGTGATTTTTTTTGCATTTACTATAAACTCTGTTCTGATCTATTAATTTTCCACATCAGCATGCCCAAAGTCTTTGCTGTTCAGATGGATCTTCAAGCATCATACTAAGCAAATCCTCTGCATAAGGAAGTGGTCAAGTGATACGTTAAGGTTTCCATGAACTTTAGAATCCAGACAATGTAGGCAAACAACTCCACTGTCATCACATGTGAAAATTTCACAAGTTCAATACATATTTTGAAATCTTGGTGTGACCGTTTCTACTTTTGAATTCAGCCATTCTGACTGAAGTAGCTTTTTTTGGTGCTTAAGGCCACGAAAGCAACATTTCAGGTTGGATGGTTTTATCAATGGGCTTTGGTCACTATAAAGTTTCTAACTTTGAAGCACTAAACTGCAACTCAAAAAGGAAGATCCAGAAAGATCCAGAAGTCTTTTCAATGGAAAGATTTGGGGTTATGTAAATACAACTAGCAACACAATCATTATTAAAATTTAAGAATGGCCCAAACAGACAACATGGCAAAGTGCCACTTTAAGATAAGTAGTCACTGGTAAGATCAGGCACATGCAAATGGTTTGGTTTTCTATACTGCATTATAACATCTACTTATAAGTAGATGTTTTTATGCCATGTGCGTGTGCTTAGGGTAAACACTGGAGTGATCCCTACTTTCTCCAGAGTGCTATATGTAGATCTCTTTTCCAGTCTTTGGCCAGGAATGGGAAGCTAACATTACAGAAGATGCCCCCCCCCCTAAAAAAAAAAAGAATAAAATAATATTCTAATGCATGAGAGAGGGAACTACTGATTGCCACAACAAGAAACATGCATAGATGGGATGAAACTGAATTGTGTCTACCTGTGGTGGGTGACTGGCCGGAGTTTTCAAACAAAATATCCACAAGGTCACTTGATGACTTGCCACCTGATCCTGTAGTGGCCTGAAGAGAAACCCACAAAATTCATTAGTTACAAATATAGTTAACTTAGCAAATCTTACCCTGTATATTCCATTCAGTGAGTCAAAACGTGGCTCTTTTGTTACTTTATTGTCATTACAGTTCCAACAATGAAAAAGAGAAACCACTCTCTAAGCAGGTACCATCACAATATGTTCATATTTATTTAAATATACTGCTGGAGTATATAATACTATCGAAAACAACAAAAAAAAAATACATGCTTAGGTAAATAAAAGGAACACCATAATATGATAGGAAAGACCTATATTCATTTCACACAGACTTTAAGTGGAAGCTGATTCTACAATAAGGGGGCTCACAAAGGTGTATATGAGATTGCTAATGAATGCAAATACCCAGGCTGTAAAGTATAATATGCCTTATGAGTTAAGGCTAATATTTTAAATTTTAATTCTATACCTAATTGGTAGCCAGTGATATTTCAGATAAAGAGGCATTACATGATCAGAATTTCCACTGTTGCCCACAAGTTTAAGGTGAAATTAGGCCTTACCTGCTAATTTTCTTTCCTCTAGATCCTCCAGACCGTTCAAGACGCTTGGGTTATGCACTCCTACCAGCAGAGGGAGACTGAGAACACTAAAACTTCTTATACAAGTAGCCTGTGCAGACCTTCTACTAACCAGTAAAACAGTAACAAAGCAGATGAACAAAACACCTCCACCTAAACAAAACCACTGAATCCACACTCAGATCTCCTCCCCTTAAGACGGGGGAATTCAACTGCAGATGGGCACAAACGGTACCACAAACTGCCCTTAGTAAAATTCCAGGACCCAAATCACAGGAGCTACTAGAAATATCAGCAACAAGTCTAAAGAAATTATCATACTGAACTGTCCGATACACTGGGTGGGCTCTTGAACGGTCTGGAGGATCTAGAAGAAAGAAAATTAGCAGGTAAGGCCTAATTTCACCTTCCTCAGCAATCCTCCAGACCGTTCAAGACGCTTTGGACATACCAAAGCAGTAAACACATCCGAGGGTGGGACCTGCGAAGCCCTGAGGACAGGACTGCAGCTCCAAAACTGGCATCCTCCCCTGCCTGTACATCCACTCTGTAATGTTTGACAAAAGAATGCAGGGAGGACCACACTGCCGCTCTACAAATGTCCACCGGTGGAACAAAACTACTCTCTGCCCAAGAAGCCGCCATCCCCCTAGTGGAATGCGCCTTGAGCCCCACCGGCACCGTACGGCCATGCAATATGTAAGCCGAAGAGATGGCATCCTTCAACCACCGAGCTATAGATGCCTTAGATGCAGCCGCTCCCTTCTTGGGCCCCCCCCATGAAGGACAAATAACCTGTCCGAAGACCTGAATTCCTCCAACCTGCGCAAGTAACCTTCAACACTTTGCGCATATCCAATTTTGCCAAACGACGCTAACAAGCATCCCCCATCTGGTCCCCCAAGACCGGCAACGAAATCACCTGATTGATATGAAAGGAGGATACCACCTTAGGCAAAAATGAAGGCACTGGACGCAACGAAACCTTTTCCTTAGAAAACCACAGAAACGGAGGCCTACATGAAAGAGCCTGAAGTTCCGAAATCCGGCGAGCCGACAATATAGTTACCAAAAAGACCACCTTCATAGTAAGGTCTTTTATCGAACAAGACTCCAAGGGCTCAAAAGGAGAACCTGCCAAAGATTCAAGAACGATATTAAGATCCCACGGAGGAACTACCAGCCGCTGAGGAGGACGAAGCAACTTCACCCCCCTCAAAAAACGGACCACATCCGGGGAAGACACAACCGACCTGCCCTGCACCTTACCCCGAAAACACGCCAAAGCAGCCAGCTGCACTTTCAAAGATGACAATGAAAGGCCCTTCTCAAAACCATCCAGCAAAAAATCTAAAATGCACGACACAGAAGCTGTCGAAGGGACACATGCCCGGTCCCCACACCAATCGTCAAATACGCGCCACACATGCACATAGGCCAAAGATGTTGAACGTTTGCGAGACTGCAGCATCGTCTGAATCACCTGAGGGGAAAACCCTTTTCTTCTCAACCGTTCCCTCTCAAGGGCCACACCGTAAGAGAGAACCGAGCCGGATCCGGTATGACAATTGGACCCTGACACAACAGTACCGAGCCCCCCAGCCGCAGAGGCTCGCCTTCTAACAAGCAAATCAGATCCCCGAACCATGGCCGACGCGGCCAATTCGGAGCCACCAACAACACCGGACCCGCATGACATTCTACCCTCTGTAGGACTCGACCTATCAAGGGCCACGGGTGAAACACGTACAGCAATACCCGCTGAGGCCACGGAAGGACCAACGCATCGATCATTTCCGCTAGCGGATCCCGACGCTGACTGAAATACCGAGGAACCTGAACATTCTGTGCCGACGCCATGAGATCTACTACTGGCATTCCCCACTTTAGAACTATCTGGTCGAACACCAACCGGTGCAAAGACCATTCTCCGGGGTCCAACATGTGTCTGCTTAGAAAATCCGCGTTCACGTTGTCCACCCCGGCCACGTGCACCGCTGAAATCTGCACTAGATGCCTTTCCGCCCAATTCTGTGCCGACGCCATGAGATCTACTACTGGCATTCCCCACTTTAGAACTATCTGGTCGAACACCAACCGGTGCAAAGACCATTCTCCGGGGTCCAACATGTGTCTGCTTAGAAAATCCGCGTTCACGTTGTCCACCCAGGCCACGTGCACCGCTGAAATCTGCACTAGATGCCTTTCCGCCCAACTCATAAGCAGAGCCGTCTCTACTGCCAACCGCGGACTCTTTGTACCACCCTGCCGGTTGACATACGCTACCGCTGTCGCGTTGTTGGACATGACTCATACCATCTTTCCGACCACACTTGAACGAAACGCCAACAGAGCTAGCTGAATCGCCCTCATCTCCAACTGGTTGATAGACCACTGAGCTTCCTCCGTCGACCACCACCCCTGCGCGGCCCGACCGAGACACCTGGCAGCGCTATAGAAATGCTAAGTAGTAGTAGTACTAGTAGCTCCCCAGCCCAGCAGACTGGCATCTGTTACCAGAATCACCCACTGAGGAGGTTCCAACGGCATGCCCTTTTTCAGATGGGCCGAGCACAGCCACCACTGGAGACTGCACCGAGGAGCCCCCCCTCAATGGCAACCGCAACTCCAAACTGTGTACCTGAGACCACCGGGACAACAGAGCCGCCTGAAGCTGACGCATATGTGCCCTGGTCCATGGTACTACCTCTATTGTCGCTGCCATGAGGCCCAGAACCCGAAGGTACATTCGAACCGTCGGACTCTGAATGGACATTAACAGCCGGACCTGCTGCTGAAGAGAGGCGTCCGAGAATCCGGCAGAAAAACACGACCCACTGCCGTGTCGAACTGCACTCCCAAGTACTCCAGGCTCTGCGATGGGATCAACTGACTTTTGACTACATTCACTACCCATCCGAGCGATTCCAGAAACACGACCACCTGAGCCGTCGCCGCCACACTGTGAGCCCGAGACTTTGCCCGGATCAACCAGTCGTCCAGATACAGATGCACCAGAATTCCCTGCCTCCGCAAAGCCGCTGCTACCACCACCATTATCTTGAAGAAGGTGCGTGAAGCCGTTGCCAGACCAAAAGGCAGAGCAAAGAACTGAAAGTGCCTCCCTAAAACAGCAAAACGAAGGAAATGCTGATGGGCCTCTCGAATCGGCACGTGCAGATACGCTTCTGTGAGATCCAGTGACGTGAGAAATTCTACTACTACTTAACATTTCTAAAGCGCTACTAGAGTTATGCAGCGCTGTACAATTTAACATGGAAGGACAGTCCCTGCTCGAAGAGCTTACAATCTAAAAGACAAATGTACAGTTAATCTGAAAGGTCAGACAGATTGGGGCAACCTATATGTTCGAAAGGTTAGGTTCCGAATGCAGCATTGAAGAGGTGAGCTTTAAGCAAGGATTTGAAGATGGGTAGGGAGGGGGCTTGGCGTAGGGATTCAGGAAGATTGTTCCAGGCATAGGGTGAGGCAAGGCAAAATGAACGGAGCCTGGAGTTGGCAATGGTGGAGAAGGGTACTGAGAGGAGGGATTTGTCGTGTGAGCGGAGGTTGCGGGCAGGAACGTAGGGGGAGATGAGGGTAGAAAGGTATTGAGGAGCAGCAGACCGGGTGCACTTGTAAGTAAGGAGGAGAAGCTTGAATTGGATGCGGTATCTGATCGGAAGCCAGTGAAGTGACTTGAGGAGAGGGGTGATATGAGTATATCAGTTCTGGCGGAATATAAGACGTGCGGCAGAGTTCTGAATGGATTGAAGGGGGGATAGATGGCTGAGTGGGAGGCCAGTGAGGAGCAAGTTGCAGTAGTCGAGGCGAGAGGTAATGAGAGCGTGGACGAGAGTTCGGGTGGTGTGCTCAGTGAGGAAAGTGTGAATTTTGTTGATGTTGAAAAGGAAGAAGCGACAGGTTTTGGCAGTCTGCTGGATATGCGCAGAGAAGGAGAGGGAGGAGTCGAAGATGACCCCGAGGTTGCGGGCAGATGAGACGGGGAGGATAAGGGTGCCATCAACTGAGATAGAGAGTGGGGGAAGAGGAGAAGTGGGCTTAGGTGGAAAGACGAGGAGCTCGGTCTTGGACATGTTCAGCTTCAGGTGGCGGTTGGACATCCAGGCAGCAATGTCGGATAGGCAGGCCGATACCTTGGCTTGGGTCTCTGAGGTGATGTCTGGTGTGGAGAGATAGAGCTGGGTGTCATCAGCGTAGAGATGATACTGGAAGCCATGAGATGAGATCAGTGAGCCTAGGGAAGAGGTGTAGATAGAGAAGACAAAGGGTCCGAGGACAGATCCCTGGGGAAC
Organism: Microcaecilia unicolor; assembly: GCF_901765095.1. Lineage (NCBI taxonomy): Eukaryota > Metazoa > Chordata > Amphibia > Gymnophiona > Siphonopidae > Microcaecilia > Microcaecilia unicolor. The sequence goes on from NC_044038.1 coordinate 162,008,633, forward strand.
ACCAACAGATAGCGGGATGGGAGTGGAGGAAGATCCATAAGAGTGCACCCTGAATGTGCGGTGGGAGAGATAGGAGGAGAACCAGGAGAGGACAGAGCCCTGGAACCCAAATGAGGCCAGGGTGGCGAGAAGTAGATTGTGATTGACAGTGTCAAGAGCGGCAGAGAGATCGAGGAGGATGAGGATGGAGTAGTGGCCTCTAGATTTGGCCAGGAGCAGGTCATTGCAGATTTTAGAGAGTGCTGTTTCTGTCGAGTGGAGAGGGCGGAAGTCGGATTGGAGTGGGTCGAGGATGGCATGAGAGGAGAGAAAATCAAGACAGCGGCTATGAACAGCGCGTTCAAGTATTTTGGAGAGGAAGGGTAGGAGAGAGATGGGGCGATAGTTGGAGGGGCAGGTAGGGTCAAGTGATGGTTTTTTGAGGAGAGGTGTGACTAGGGCGTGCTTGAAGGTATCAGGGACAGTTGCAGTGGAGAGAGAGAGATTAAGAATGCGACAGATGGAGGGGTTGACAGTATGGGCGATGGTGTTAAGTAGGTTGGTGGGGATGGGATCAGAGGAACAGGTGGTGCATTTCGAGGAGGAAAGAAGGCGGAGGTTTCATCCTCGGTGATCTCTGGAAAGGAGAAGGAGGCCTGGGTTGCTTGGTTGAGGGAGAGGGTTAATGGGTGAAGAGGGGGGGTGGGGGGTGATGGCTTGGTAGTGAACTCAAGGTTGATCTTTTGCACTTTGTCGTGGAAGTAATCAGCCAGTGATTGAGGAGAGAGTGAGGGGGGAGTGGGAGCAGGGGGCACCTTGAGGAGAGAGTTAAGGGTGGCGAAGAGACGACGGGGGTTGGAGCTGAGAGAATTGGTCAATTGGGTGTAATAGTCCTGTTTTGCAAGGAATAGGGAGGAGTGGAAGGAGGATAGCATGAATTTATAGTGAAGGAAGTCTGGATGAGTACGAGATTTCCTCCAGAGGCGTTCAGCAGATCGTGCGCAGGAGCGAAGGTAGCAGATGCAAGGGGTCAGCCAAGGCTGGGGATTAGTACACTTTGTGGGACGGGTGGTGGAAGGTGCGAGGGTGTCAAGAGCAGAGGAGAGAGCGGTATTGTAAGCGGAGACCGCTTTGTCGACAGTCTCGGAGAACATGATGGATGGGAGGAGATTAGAGATACTAGCGGATAAGGTGAGGGGGTCAATGGCCTGGAGATTCCTGGATGTGGTGGTTAAGGTTGGGCGTGGCGGGGGGGGGGGGTGGAGAAGTGTGAATGTGATCAGGTGGTGGTCGGAGAGAGGAAGAGCTGAAACTTGGAAATTGGAGGGTGAGCCGGATGAGGAGAGGACGAGGTCAAGACAATGACCGTCACGGTGAGTAGGGGTGGTAGAGCACAGCTGGAGGTTGAAGGAGGATGTTAGGGTGAGGAACTTAGAAGCGTGAGGGTCGGATTTGTTATCAGCATGTATA